>NC_086179.1:35808945-37058945 GCF_023053635.1 Elgaria multicarinata webbii | reverse complement strand
TATAATTTTACAGTATTTCCTTTTGCTTGCTCCTCAAGTATTGGAGCAAGAAATTAGCCCTTGTAAAATTTACTTTGGGCTTTATTTTGAGCCTATTAGGGTTGGGCAAAGTAGTGTAACTTCCAGAAATTATCTAGGAATGACCTCATCCTTGCCCTGAACTTCAATTTCTTTTGGAATGTAATAGCTTTTGAAAATTGAACTAAATGCTACTAAATCTTGGAAAAGGAGAATTCAGTTAATACCTAATTTGATTTTATGGAAATATTTTTATAAGCACTTCATGGGAAAATAACATTTGTAGTTTATTATCCATCTTTGTGACTCAATTTTGGAAAAATGTATTTAAGTTGATCTAATGAATGTATATATCTTTAAACTTACAGCTTTAACTGGAGTGATGTGCAACTCATAAATTCAAAAGGGGCAATAATTTGGCAGTCCTAAGAATCAGATTACTGTTTCGTATTGTTTGTATTAAAGTATTTTACAGGGATTTTTTTTTTCATGAAATTAGGTATACTAAGTTTTTGATGAGTTCCAGCAGGAATATAATTATGGAGTTAGGTGTGAGATTGAAATTTTGATTAACTAAGAATTTCTAAGCCTTTTGTCCCATTTGATGCTTTACTTGGAAAAGATTTGTCTTGAACCTTTGTTGGTATCTACAACAGCTAATTGTGCTGCCTCATTTCTTCTTCTTTCTGGCCTATCCCAGTACTACCTCTTTTCTGCTTCCTAAAACTGCTTCATACGTTGCTTTGTTGAGCTTACTTGATTTGGAGCTATGCAAAATTGACCTTTCATTAGTTTTAATAGCTGCAACTCATAACAAATGAGTTTGCTGTGTCAGGAACAAAGCTGACTGGCTCCTTTGGTGTGCAAGTTCTACTTGTCTCTGTCACAAATTCATAATCTGTATTTGTTGTCTTTTTTTTTTGAAAACCACAGCCCTTTCTATAATAAAAATAGATATTACTCATGATACTATATGACATATTGGAATAATATGTTAGTCTTTGATTACCCATGAACAAGGAAATTATATTATAAGACCATTCAGTGTAATGATCATGATTAGTAGAACTAGATGTTGCTTATGAGGTGTAGTTAAAAGAGGTTGTGCTACTAACAAAGTAGGAAGCAGGCTTCAGTAGAGGTGGAGTTGATTCAGGTTTAAAGAATGTAGAGGCAAGAATAAAATTTACATGGATAACTTTACCTTGAAAATAAGGTTTACAACCATCCAGTGAGGGAAATTCTGGAATAGTCACTTGAACATTCCTGCAAGGAGTTGGACACAATAGCTAAATGGTTCCTCCAACTCTATGATTGGTGTACCTTGAAAGTGTCAGGTTATGTTATGGAATATTTCATAACGTGGAGTACATTGGTTGCTTTTGGATGTCAAGCAGTTTATGAAATAGGATTTTTAACAAACCATAATTAATGTTAGCAATTTAGTTTAGGATTCAGATGAAACATTCAGAGAAATGTGGTTAATAGAATATGAAATGAAAGCTTCAAAACTCCTCACAGTTGTGCCAGAAGGGTGGGGTAGCCGTCCCCTCTTCTCTGGTGCAACTGTGGAAATTTTCACATCCATATTCCATTATTTACATTCTAGTGTTTTGTCTGAATCCTAAACTGCATAGCTAATGTTAACTATGGTTTGGGTAGGTACATAACCCATGGTTTAAAGTTGGCTTGTTTCAGACAAACCATAGTTAACACTAGCTACAGTTCGTCAATCTGTGTGACACACCACCCTGTGAATATGGAAGGGAAGATGCCATCCTCCTCCTCCCAGGAACACAGGAAGAGGATAGGGAAGGTGGGAATGCTTGGGTTCAAGCTTCCCTAGGTGAGTTCATGTCACATTAATCTATAGTCTAGTGTGACTTCTAACCACAAGACCATTACGTTTTAGCAGTAGGCTGAGGTGATCATAGAAATAAACTAATTTGGTTCTAAAACATTTGATGGAGATAAAATCCATCCCATTGCATACTTGCTGCTCTTAACAGGTTGACCCACTTGATGTGGATGATAGTGGCTCATTTCAGACAACACGTTTCTCTACTCAGTGGGAAAACTCCACTCAATGGTTGAGTTTTTAGGAGGTACTCACCACACAACATGTTCTAACCACCATTGTGTGACGTTTGATTGACACTTCCTCTGACCTCTCTCCTCCCCCAGTCCTGATGGTATCTCCTGACGGCTCCCCTATAGCGGTACTCGCTCCTTTCTCCACAATTGCCAGAGAACTCTGTAGCCAGTAAGAAAAGTCCACACAATGGAAAACTCCATGGAGCCCTCCACACAGCACAACGGTTGGGCAGGAACTATCCTCTGCACAGCGTGGATATTCAGTGTGGAGGGTTTTCCAAAAAGCAACTCCACCATGGGGTAGAGTTGTCCCATCAGACAACACATTTCTCAACAGTGTTGTAAAAACTCCATTCTGGAGTCCTAAAACCACCGTTGAGTAATGGATGCTGCTGTTTTTATACTGTTGTTTTTATGTTTCTGATGGTTTTTAAATTTTGTATACTGTTTTAATGTTTACTGTTTTTAGCTTTTGTGAACCGCCCAGAGCGCTTCAGCTGTGGGGCGATATATAAATGTAATAAATAAATAAAGTGTTGTCTGAACTGAGCCAGTGTCTTAAATAGCATACAGTCTGTAATATGGGGCTTGGGACTTAAGGAATAAATTTTATATAAAACGTCCAGGTATTCCAAGATGTTCCTGTCACTTCACATCTTTTCAATCTCAGCATTAATGGAATTGACATATGTTGGGTGTTATAAGGTTGTTGTCATCTTTTATCCTGGAGGCTTGAATTTCAGGTCTTGAATATGTCATCAGTATATGACTAAACAGCCAACCAAACCTGGGTGGGTAGAGGAATCCCTTTGGCTTCTAAATTCCTGGAGGCAAAGGCTATCAATGGCTTCTAGCCCTGATGGTTGCGTGCTATCTCCAGTATTCGAGGCAGTAAGCCTATGTGCACCAGTTGCTGGGGAACATGGGTGGGAGGGTGCTGTTCACCATGTCCTGCCTTGTTGGTCTCTGGCTGATGGCTGGTTGGTCACTGTGTGAACAGAGTACTGGACTAGATGGACTCTTGGTCTGATCCAGGATGGCACTTCTTATATTCTAAATGTCCTTAATGTTTTATTTTGCTCAACTGTCTTTTGTTGTATGTCATATACTTTAGCATCATTTTTCTTGAATGTTAGGTGCTAAACATTCTTAGTTGCAATAATTGCTCTTTTGAAACATCCCAATCCTGCCCTAGAGCAGGTGGTTGGACTGGAATGATGACATTAAAGTGTGGTATAGTTCTCTTGACACTTCTGAAAACGTGTATTATTTTTTGCTTTGTGTGCATGGTTGGGCACTTAAAGAAAAGATATAACTTGGTGGGGCTGCCAGGGATGTGCTGAAATTGTTTAGGACTACACTTGGCCTGTCATTGGACTACCCCTGCATTTTGTTAAGATAAGAATGGAGCAAGGTCTCTTAATGAATTTCCTGTCTTTCTTCCAGTATGGTTTGTGATGTGACTACTTTGATTGCATTCTGTAATTGTGCTGAGGGGCAATTTTCATTTTGTGCCTCTGATCTTGTACTTAATTTTGAAGCTCTAATTAAACATACAAAAGTTGGGTCAGCAGTTGGTCTTTGAAGAGAGGCACCTGAAATACAGACCTTTCATAGGAGACTTCCTTTCAATTCATTTGTACATTTTAGATGATGGAAAAACAGTGGTAGCAACAGTAGGCGCATTCCTTTCAGCCCCAGCATGCATTTTTCAAACTTGCTTTAGTTTGGAGGAAAGGTCTTTTCTTACCTTTCTTTACCACTGGAGAGGTTATGTGCATTTTCAACCAGAAACAAAGTAGGGAATTTGGTCTGTCACTGGCTTTTTCCTTTGCTTTACATCTTCATTAACTTGTCTGTGTCAGAAGCCTTCCCATTGTCTTGTGCCAAAAGTAAACAAAACATTTGCAAAGTAGGCTTGACTTGTAAAGTTGAAGGCTGTTCAGGGTGGGGATCCTGTTGGGTCCTTGAGCTCTGAAAAGTGTTGCTGATCATTTCCTCCCTGGTTATTCTGTTTTTGTCTTCAGTTGTGAAATGCCAGCATTCAAAGATGATTTGATATTTTGAAGGTCTTGACAATGAGTAGCAATGAGAACATATTCTTATAAACCTAATGGTGGTTTCCCTGGGAGAGAGTGGTGCTTTGGAAATCAAATTAGGCTGCCTCCAGGGAGTTGTTCCCTAAAGACACATGCTGTGTATAGAAACTTGTTTGTAAC
The DNA here is from genome assembly GCF_023053635.1 of Elgaria multicarinata webbii. Classification (NCBI taxonomy): domain Eukaryota; kingdom Metazoa; phylum Chordata; class Lepidosauria; order Squamata; family Anguidae; genus Elgaria; species Elgaria multicarinata. Next base: position 37,054,614 of record NC_086179.1, on the reverse strand, counting down.
ACTGTTTTAGTTGTTTTTTATAACAGGTAATACAGAAAGCAATAAACAAAATCTCTGTACCCCCAACAGACAACATAAAAAATAGGAACTTATATTTCATTACTTACATTAAGGAACATGAAGGATCCCAACTTCTGGATTGTTGTTCTAACAAGGTTTACTTGGGCTTTGAAAATATGTAATAGGAGAGGCATACTGCAGAGGTTTTAAATGTTGGTGGGGGAGAAGGGATAAAACTCCAGATCAGAGACATTTTCTTAGTGCCAGCTGGAGAATTTCCATATTGCTCAACTACTCTTAAGTTCTGAGTCACCACTAGTGAAGGCAGATAACCATTGTAATTGCTGGAATAGCAACAGTTTGGCCTCGACATGTAAACAATGGTGTATAAACATTTCCACTGAATTGAGAAGTTTATTAGCAAGACAAGACTTCTGCATCTCTTACAGTTGACGCTATGTTCTCACAGGAAAAAGAACTGATTCTTTTTTTCTTTTTCTTTTTTTGCAGTACTGTTATACCACATAGCTGGAAAAAACAGATGTAGGGTAAAAAAAAAAACTTTGTGGTTTTGTCTGACGTATACGCCAAAACAATGAATGCTGCTTATGCCCATTTTTATTTTTCATAATAGTGCTCTGATAATTAAAGAGTGAAAGTACAATTGCAGACTCTATAAGAGCCTTGCTAATAATTCACTCATCTGCCCACTTATGTTACTGTTAACTATTTATATATGTGCTGTGTGCGTTATTGCCATTTGCATAATTTTTGTAAACCGCCAAGAGAGCTTCGACTATATAAATTTAATAAATAAATAATTCCCTGTGCTGCAGTGCAGTTTGGTTTCTTGTCTGAACCTGGCATGAGGTGCAGTGGGTATGGCTTTGTACCCACCATACAACCTCTACTGCAACATGGCAGCCCTCACTGCAGGACAGGGAATTATGCAAATCGCAGTTGTGTGCATAGGGGCAGGAGAAGAAGCCATGATGGCTTCTTCCCTCTACGCAATTGTCTGAACCCAGTCATAGACTTGATTAGTAAACTCTCACAGTGTGCCCGACATCTGGTTTCTTTGGAATATTTTCTGTTGAGTGCATGATCTCTCTCTCTTTCTTTCTCTGTCAGCTCACTTGTCATCTACAATGTTTATGCTCACAGGTTCCTGTCAGGAAGTTACAATGTTTAAAGAAGTAATTTTATAATTCATAAATTATATAATTACTGAGATTCTGTTTCAGATGGGGCCAATGCAGCAAATGTTTAGTTCCAAGTTAAGGTCAGAAGGCAGTCCAGGTCCTAGCAGGCAGAGTCTAAGCAAAGAACAAGGTAGCCAGGCAGGGTCAATTCCAAATGCAGGTTTGAAGATGGTCCAAGCACAGGGAGGTCCAGTGAAGACAGCTAGGCAGTCAGGGAACACATAAGTAGGAGCTGATGCACAGATATTGTTCCAACAATTCTCTGCCTGAGACCTTCAAGCCTGAGTTCCCTGAGCTCCATCCAGGGCTCAGCTGCAGATCATCAGCTCTGGAAGAGGTCCTACTCACCAGGAGAGCCTTGCTCATGAGTTGCCCGTTACTTATGAGCAGCTGCTTTTTGTAAGCAGGCAGTTTTTTGCTTGACCTTTGCTTCTTTTGCCTGAATCTTTAGATGCCGGCATCCCTGAGGGCTAGGCATTAGCTCATCATCCATTTCCAAATCAGAAACTGAACCCTCCCTCTCTTGATGGAGTGGATCTGATGCTGTCTCCCCTGAGAGCTCAGGATCTTCTTAGTGGCTTTTTCCCTGGGGACCTCTGGCTCTAGATCCAAGGATTCCTTCAAGGGGGCATGAGTATGTAGAAGCCACTACCTCCTCTTAGCCCTATTTTGCATCCATACCAATATGCCCTCAACCACTGTGTTTTCAGCTGCAGGGGGAATATTGAACAGGGTGTAGTCCCTGAAAGACCAATTTCAGGCTCACCAGAGACTGCTGTGGCTCCAAAATAGGGATGAAGTTGCTCTTTGTAAAAATGTAGAGCTTGGAACTTGTTATTCATTTACATTGCATTCACTACATGTCAAACTGTCTTTATCTTTGCTTGTTTTATTTTTAAATGACACTTGATTTCAGAGTCCAGCCATATCTCTTTTTTATGTTTTGGAAAAAAGAGCTGCATAACTTATTTCTGGATGGATTGTCTTGAGCTATTAGAACTTGTCTGGTTCAAGTACAGTGTCTGAAAGTACATTCACATCCTACTAGAATCCAAGCTAAATCTGTAAAACTAGCATGGTGCATGCCATTGACTTATCAAGCATTACTCTGTAGATATCAACACCAGAAAAGAGGTATCTGTTGGGAAAGCAGTGCTTCAGTTTCATGAGGCGTCTACTCCTACCTCATCGCATGTCACCTTTCTAATTATCCATTGTTGGACAGCACAAGAGTTACAACAAAGAAAGAAGTCACACTTACTGTAACAGATATTTGAATTGCTCTGTGCAGTGATAACCCTTCATCTTTTGCTGCTACTCTTGGGAAGTTCCATGGTGGCTCAGTGAAGGGAATGAGTGATTTCCCCCACTCATTGGCAGGAAGGAGGATAATTAAACTGTTAGTCAAGGGGAGGCAATATGTATCCAGGCCTGAAAGACTTGAGTTGATTGTCCATGTCCAATTCTTCTTGTGTGATTGCTCAGAGTTACTGAAAGAAGTTTGTTCTGTTACAGGTAAATGCAACCTCATGGAAAGTGTTAAAAGCTGGGAAGGGAGGGAATGGTGCTTAGAAAGCATGTTACTTTAGATCTTACTAAAAGAGCTGAGATAAAATGAATTGATGAAAGTAGGTAATATGTCTTAAAAGTCAAGTTCTAGACCTCATCTTTAAATTTGTTTTTGTTTTAATATAGACTCTCACTTTTGACCTACAATAAGAAGATGCAGAAGCAAAAATCACATAAATTTATCATGCTTGTGATTTTATAGCTGAATACATCCTTGTAAAAGCAAGAAAAACTAAATTATAAACTATTGCCCTGGAAGCTTTCCCCCAATTCTGTGCTACTGCTCTTCAAAGATGAAAACACTTTAACACAGAGAGTGATGTGATGAAAGCTTCAAACTAACATGCTATTGTAGTCATTGCAGTCTGATTCTGACAACTTGACAATTGTATAGAGACTTAATTTCTAGAGAATTTCTGGGCTGCTATCTGAGTAGTTGTGTTGCCACAGGATGAAAGTTGGGAAAGATAAAACTGGAGTTAGCAGTTCTCATGTGAACATAGTCTATATGTCTAACTTTAGATAAAGATGATATGAAATTGTTGTTTGGGTATATTGGACTGGGTGCAGTACTCTTGGTCAAAGTGGAATATAATATTTGGTGCTAGGGAAATCGAGATATTGTACTGTTTAGTATCTCTTAGGGAATACTCTTCAAATGGCCAAATATCATTCCTGACATGCACAAGGTACATGGGGAGTTTACCAATGCACATTTTGATTGCTGCACATCCAAATGTATGTACATGATCAGCACGGGTAGTGGTCAGTGGCCCATTTCGCATACAACAGCTTAACAATCCATAGTTAGTTGGGGCCATACTTTAGCGAGCTGCTTCCTGCTCATTTGACACTTCCACTTTACATCTGCTTTTGTAAACAAACCAGAAACCATTCCTTGGTTGTTTGATGTGATGTATGAACCTGGAGTTCTGGGTTGTTGAGGGACAAACAAGTCAGAGTTTGAACCCAAGGCTTGTTGTTGGGTGAAAACTCTGGGTTGTTTGACACTTAAATTCCTGTGCTTCTTTGAAGTACTTCCTAGTTTGTTGTGATGGTCACTAGTGGAGCTGTCATCTGGAATTGCTATTAATGCATAGACATATGGGAAGCATATATAGGTGTTGTTTGTATATAACAATGACAAATAATGTTACTTTTTTGAGAGAGTATGAAGAAAAGATGCATTCTCATTCTAAACCTTACATAATAGTATAAGTTGTTCCTTTTTATTTGCACCTCCAGATAGTTAGGTAGCTGGGCTTAGGCTGCGGTATATATACATATTTGCAAGTGGGAGCCTGCAACAAATGTTGTGCATTTGTGTGAATTTCCAAAGCTGTCTCTTCTTAGGCTCCCCAGAATGGTCAGCTAAACTGAAAATAGAAATGCTTGTCTGTAGTAGTCTTGGTCTGTACTAATGATTCTTAAAAAAAAACATAGTTTGGAGAATCTGAGGTAAGCGCCCTCCTCTTTTCATGCAAGCAGCTTAATTATTTCCTGGTTCAAACAAATGCTAGGTTGTCCACAAACCAGGGTTTGATCCTGGTTTGTGGAGAAACTATAGTTGGATTAAACCAGGAAATAAGTTATTAAGCTGCATGTTTGAGGGGATGAGGGAGCATGTGAGTACGGGACTTATTCATGATTTTCTAAGGCAGGGGTACTCGAACCACAATGGAGTAAGGCCAAATTACTGCCTCTGTTGGCTGGATGATGTCAGTGGGCATTATAGATAACATGGCTTGAATTTATGTGATTTTTGTTTCTCTTGCAGTGATTGGACCTCCTGGCATGGAACTGAACTGGGTTGATTTGTGGGAACTATAAGGTATGTCAATGTTTTAAAAAATCTTTGAGCTGCACTTAACTGATGATTTCATGATTTATAGTTTTTTCCTTGACCTTATTGTGGATTCCAGCCTTTTGCTTGTTGTGTGGATGTGTGTGTAAAAAAAGCCACATAACTACAGCTGTGGCCTAAAGCAAAGTGTTTTCCTACCAAATATAAAATCTCATAGTTATTTCAGAATCCATGGATTTTTATCAGTGATGTGGGTTTTCTGAAAAACAGTGATTCATTTTTTCCTTAGTTAAAATATTTTCTGATGGATTGTGATTTTACTTTTGCACATGACATTTAGTTAACAAGTGCTTCCCGGGATGGGATTATTTCCCATGCCGATGGAGGTGCGCGCTGGGCACAAGCGGCAGGTGTTTCTGCTGCTCTTGCCTCACGACTCTGTAAGCAAGGGAAATAATCCACGTAGCCCACCACATGACATGTTAATCAAAAGTTGTGCATTTAGTCAACTCTGCACAGCATTGGTTATCTCCGTTGGTTCTTTCTTGCAAATAACCAACCATGACATGGTTTTTCCCAACAGGCGAAACATTAGTCAACATTAAACAACAGTCGCTTAAATAGTCCACATGTTGTCCGAACAAACCTAATGATTGGGTTCACAACTCAATGGTTAAGTGTGGGTTGTCATGACTGGGTTATTGTTGAAATGTGGCTTCTCAGGTTGTCTAAATTTAGGCATGATTGGAATGTGCACTTTTTGTTTAAATTTTAAGGCAGAAAATGATGACACTGATATAATGTACAAATTTTAGCATGTCCAAAGGCTGATATTACCTATATATGCATGCTTGCTAGAAATAGTCACCTGAAGACAATGAATTACAATTTTGAAATGGCTAAATCTGTACTGTATCCATTCATTACTCTATTTCTTCGATTCTAAGATGCACTTTTTTTCCCAATATAAACATCTCTAAAAATGGGGTGCGTCTTAGAATCGCAGGTGTGTCTTAGGTTTTTTTTTCCTGTTGGTGGTACTGAAATTAGTGTGCATCTTACAATTGATAGCGTCTTACAATCAAAGAAATGTATGTTACCAATCAGTGTTATGGAACAATGTTTCTTAGAAATTGATATATTTTCCATGGGAAACAAATAGCAGTGGAAAGTATATCAATGTATATTCAATGAACAATTACTGCATAAAATGTGAACAGACTTATACTGATAGCAAAGCATCTCTCTGTGTGTGTGTGTAAGGGAGTAAGATGGGGGGAAGGAAAATAGGTTCTAGATTCTGTGGGATTCTGGAATAACCTTGTCTAATGTCTATATCCAGGTTAAACATTTGGATTCCAGTAAATCTTTTTTAAAGTCTCAAATATTTTTGCTTTGCTTAATAGACAAGTTAATGCAATCTGTGAGGCTGAAACATTTTTGCTAACAGAATGAGGTATAGAAAATAAGCTATCTAAATGTTTAAAAATACTCATTTCTATATCCCAGTCTGTGTACAGATGACAGCATTTTGGAGGGTTGAGTATCATGGATTGGTAGATTTCCTGCAGAAAAATACTGGTGAGCCAAACAGCTTTGTGCAGGCTCTGCCTGAGAAACGTTTAGATCTTTGCTGAGCAAGTGATTCTTAAATAAGTGGCATTTGCCAGATGTTGGTCTGTGAGTTGGTTGGATTGGGTACACACAGAAAGCATTTTCTTCTGAGTCCAATATAAAGCCACCAGTGGTATTTCTGGTGTTTTAATTGCTGTAGCCTCAGGGGTTTTCCACCAAGTCCAAACCCATACGATCAATTTTGATAATGTTGTTGCTCCCATGTCCTCCATGTAGGGATGTGATTGGCTACTATGGGAAAAGGATGCTGTGCTAGAGAGGCTTTTTGTCTGATCTAGCAATGCTGCTCTTAAGTTGTTGGGGTAGAAGCTGAGCATGTTACTTCCCTAGCAGATAAGGGAAGATCTAGTCTGTTATTTATTCTTTCTTCTTGCAAGCTGCTGATCCAACCAAGGATGAATATGTGGTGGTGGCAGTGGCCCTGGCTTAAAGTTAGAATATTTATTTATTTATCACATTTCCTTACCTCCCATCAGCCAAAGCTGTCTGGATGGTTCACAAAAATTAAAACCACACTGCAGCATAAAACGATAGAAAATATTTTAAAAACTTATTAATTTAATATAAAAGTACAACTGGAATAAAACCTAGCAGCAATATAGAGGTTTAAAATATAGATTTAAAACAGAGTTAAAAGAATAGCATGCTAAAATGCCTGAGAAAATAAAAAGGTCTTCACCTGGTGCTGAAAACAGTACAATGTAGGTGCCTGGTGAACCTCTCTAGAAAGTTCATTCCACAATTGGGGTGCCACTGCAGAAAAGGCCCTCTTCCTCATAGCCATCCACCTCACTTTCTTTGGTAGGGGCTCATGGAGAACATGATTTTATGGTCTGCGGAGGTACATATGGGAGGAGATGAGATGATCCTTTAGATAATCTGACCCTAAAAGTCTTCGAATGTTAATATCAGTACTTTGAGTTGGGCCCAGACATGGACTGGCAGCCAGTGCAGCTGGAAAAGTACTAGCATAATATGATCTCATTGGCCATCCTCATTAACAATCTTGCTAGCTAAATTTGGACTAGCTAAGTTTCTGGACCATTTTCAAAAGGCAGCCCCATGTATAACGTATTGCAGTAATCCAGACATGAGGTTATCTCTGTCCAGATAAAGACGTAGTTGGTATATCAGTCTAAGCTGATAAAAGGTGCTCTTTGCCACTGAGTCCACCTGTGCCTCAAGTGACAGTTCTGTGAAACTGATCTTTTAGGGGGACTGCAACTGCCTCTAGAACAGGCCAGGCAGAGAAACCACCCACTAACAGTACCTCTGTCTTGTCTGGATTTAGTATCAGTTTATTGGCCCTTATCCAGTCCATTACCATGCTCAGGCACTGATTCGGAACAGTCACTGCCACACCTGAATTTGATGAAAAGGAAGATAGAGCTGGGTGTCTTCTGCATATTGATAACACCTCAGCCCACAACTCCAGATAACCTCCCCCAGTGGTTTCATGTAGATGTTGAACCACATAGGGGATAATATAGCGCTTTTTAGAACCTCATAGCATAGTTGCCAGGGCACAGAGCAGTAATTTCCCTGGTACCACCTTTTGGAATTGATCATCCAAGTAGGATCAGAACCGCTGCTGCGCAGTGCCTCCAACTCTCAACCCAGACAACCTATCCAAAAGGATACCATGGTCAATGGTATCGAAAGCCACTGAGAGTTCCAAGAGAATCAAGACGGTTGCAGTTTCTATTCCATAACCAGACCTGAAGCCTGATTGAAGTAACTGAAACTCAATAACTGAAACTCATCCAATAAAACTGGACCAGACAGTGCTCTGGATGCCTCTACCAATGGAACTGCATTAATTGTGGTGTCCAATTCATGATGAATCTGAGCAACTTTGTTTTGAAAGTGCCGTGCAAACTCATTACAGTGTGCTACTGGGGGTCAACAGTTTCTCTCCCTGGCCTAGGATGTAGCAAGCCACAAATTGTTAAGAAAAGTTCTGCTAGATGACACTGAGAGGGTGCAGTGCTGGTGAAGAAGGTCTCTTTGCCACCCTCACTGCCAGAGTAGGCTAATGAGCTCTAATCTGTGTCCAGTCAGACTCCACATGAGTTTCCCCCCAACTGCGTTCTAGCCATCTCCGCTATTGCTTCATTGTACTTAGTTCAGGTGTATAGAATCATAGAATCATAGAATAGCAGAGTTGGAAGGGGCCTACAAGGCCATCGAGTCCAACCCCCTGCTCAATGCAGGAATCCACCCTAAAGCATCCCTAACAGATGCTTGTCCAGCTGCCTCTTGAAGGCCTCTAGTGTGGGAGAGCCCACAACCTCCCTAGGTAACTGATTCCACCGTCACACTGCTCTAACAGTCAGGAAGTTTTTCCTGATGTCCAGCCGGAATCTGGCTTCCTTTAACTTGAGCCCATTATTCCGTGTCCTGCACTCTGGGAGGATCGAGAAGAGATCCTGGCCCTCCTCTGTGTGACAACCTTTTAAGTATTTGAGGAGTGCTATCATGTCTCCCCTCAATCTTCTCTTCTCCAGGCTAAACATGCCCAGTTCTTTCAGTTTCTCTTCATAGGGCTTTGTTTCTAGACCCCTGATCATCCTGGTTGCCCTCTTCTGAATACGCTCCAGCTTGTCTGCGTCCTTCTTGAACTGTGGAGCCCAAAACTGGACGCAATACTCTAGATGAGGCCTAACCAGGGCCGAATAGAGAGGAACCAGTACCTCACGTGATTTGGAAGCTATACTTCTATTAATGCAGCCCAAAATAGCATTTGCCTTTCTTGCAGCCATATTTTATTTATTTTATTTATTTTATCGGGAGAGAGACAGGGGGAGTGCGACCCTGTTGGTTCTCCTGGACCTCTCAGCGGCCTTCGATACCATCGACCATGGTATCCTTCTGGATAGGTTGTCTGAGCTGGGAGTTGGAGGTACTGCGTTGCAGTGGTTCCGCTCCTACTTGGATGGCCGATTCCAGAAGGTGGTGCTGGGGGATTATTGCTCTGTGCCGTGGCACCTAAGCCATGGGGTTCCACAGGGCTCTATCTTATCCCCTATGCTGTTTAACATATACATGAAGCCGCTGGGGGAGGTTATCCGGAGATGTGGACTGAGGTGTCATCAATATGCGGATGATACCCAGCTCTACCTTTCCTTTTCATCAAACCCAGGTGAGGCAGTGGCTGTTCTGAACCAGTGCCTGGGCACGGTAATGGACTGGATGAGGGCTAATAAACTGAAACTCAATCCAGACAAGACGGAGGTACTGTTAGCGGGTGGTTCTTCTGTCCGGCGAGGTGATGTTTGCCCTGTCCTGGACGGGGTTGCACTCCCCCTAAAGGATCGGGTCCGTAGTTTGGGGGTGCTCTTCGATCCAGAACTGTCACTTGAGGCACAGGTGAACTCAGTGGCAAAAAGCACCTTTTATCAGCTCAGGCTGATATACCAGCTGCGCCCTTATCTGGACAGAGATAGCTTAGCTACAGTTATCCATGCTCTGATAACCTCTCGTTTGGATTACTGCAATGCGTTATACGTGGGGCTGCCTTTGAAAACGGTCCGGAAACTTCAACTGGTGCAAAACAGGGCAGCAAGGTTATTAACAGGGACTGGCCGGCGAGATCACATTACGCCAGTCCTTTTACAACTTCATTGGCTGCCAGTCCAGGTCCGGGCCCAATTCAAAGTGCTGGTATTGACATTTAAAGCCCTAAACGGTTTGGGGCCAGGTTATCTGAAGGAACGCCTCCTCCCATATGTACCTACCCGGACCTTAAGATCATCTACAGGGGGCCTTCTCCGTGAGCCCCTGCCAAAGGAAGTGAGGCAGGTGGCTACTAGGAGGAGGGCTTTCTCCGCTGTGGCACCCCGGTTGTGGAACGAGCTCCCCAGAGAGGTCCGCTTGGCGCCTACACTGTACTGCTTTCGTCGCCAGCTGAAGACCTTTTTATTCACTCAGTATTTTAACACTTAATTTTAACTTAAATTTAAATTTTACTGTTTTAACTCTGTATTTTAATCCTATATCAACTTTGCTGTGTGGTTTTATCCTGGTTGCGCTTTTTATACTGTATTTCGTAATTGTGTTTTAAACTGTTGGGTGTTTTACTGTGGTTTTAATTTTTGTGAACCGCCCAGAGAGCTTCGGCTATTGGGCGGTATAAAAATGTAATAAATAAATAAATAAATAAATAAATAAAATTTATTTATTTATTACATTTTTATACCGCCCAATAGCCGAAGCTCTCTGGGCGGTTCACAAAATTATCGCACTGTTGGCTCATATTCAGCTCACTGTTGGCTCATATTCAGCAAGGAGCTGGCTAGACTCTGCTCAGGAGGAGATGGTGCTTGGACACGACGTGTTGACCGCCTGAGTCATTTCTACATTCCACAGAACAACCTGGGCTTTGACAGGAGTACCAGCCATACCAGCAGGAAAATACCACAGAGTCCTCTGGAATCCATCAGAATCCATTAGCCCCTAGGGGTGGAGCATTTAATAGGTCCCCCATCCTTGCAGAAGGGAAAGGTTGCCTAGAATCTAAATCTCAATAGGAAGTGATATGACCATGACAAGGGGATAGATGTTAATTCCCTCACTTTCAGATTAATTCCCTTACTTTCAGATCACCATCCTCCTGCCCAGTCGAGAAAACCAGATCAAATGCGTATCTGTTAGTGTGTTGGGCCGATGACATGTAAAGACAGCTCCATGGTTGTCATGGCAGCCATGAAGTCCTGAGCCGCCCTGGATACAGCAGCCTTGACATGGACATTGAGATTCCCCAGAACCGTCATCCTAGAGATCCTCAGCACCAAATCTGAGACCACCTCTGTCAGCTCAGGCAGGGGGTCTGATAGGTAGTAAAGTGGGCAGAGAATCCCAAATGCTGTTGGCTTATTTATTTTTCTATTTAATAGAATTGTCTTCCATAACTGAGGAAAAAAGTTGTACCTTTTTGCAAGCATCCTTTTTATGTTTCAGTCTACATGGAGGAGTACAGCATACAGAAAGAAAGAAATATTTGTAAATCCCAAATCCTATTCATTTAAATGCGATCTACATGTTTATACTATCGCAGCCTTTTTCAGATAGATTTCCTTGCAAGGACATGACTTGTTTTGGCCATTCATCCTTGCATATTGCTTAGGGGAGTAATGCGAATATTTCAGGTCATCATTGTATATTGTTTATTCCTTTTGAAAACAATGAATAGGCAAGGTCCAATGCTACAGATCCTTTCTCTGTCATGGCATGCCACCTGTCAAGTTCTTATCACACTTGCTTCTTTATCTACATGGATTGCGAAACTTGTTTTGATCTTTCTCAATCAAGAGCCTGCAGAATAGTGCCTAGGGAAATGGACATACAGTGTTTGACATCTGTGGCTTCTTATAACAAGTAGAAGCTGTGGGACTAGTAAAAAGCACCAGCGTTGCAATGCTCACTTACAGTATTTCTATGATCACATGTAGTTTGAGCTTAAGATAGGGACAGGTAAATACACCTCAGTATTGGGAGTTCCCAAGGCAATCTCAATTCTATTAATTTGCTAGATGTGCTATGAAGGAGAGCATCAAACACAGGTAGGGTAATTTTATTTCATTTTCCTGTTCCTATCATTGAACTGTGCCCTTTAACACTAAAGAGTAACAGATAAATAATTTAGATCTTTTCTGTGTGCATTTTGCTGTGCCCGTTAATTTAGAACTTTTTTCTCTCTCTCCCTTATTACAATAGTTGTCCATTATGAAAGATATGCATATAGAAATATACTCACAAGAATGAAGGGATGTGAAGGAGTAGAGAAATTACTTTTGTACTGTATGGTGGTTGTACATTTTGCTTGCCAGAAAAGCTGAAATAAAACAGAGAAAGAGAAAACAATATGAAAAAAGTAAAAACTGTTTTGTCTGATTTTCATAAGAGGAAAGGATTAATTTTTTTAAAGTTACATAGGAAGTTGTGTACAATTGTTAGCCTTTACTCTTTTTAAACGTGAAGCTACACTTACAACTAGGCACTTTTTTTGTTATTCTTAAAGCTAGACATTGCAACATTGATTTTCAGCTTTGCCAGCACAAGAGCTGGATATGTAGCATCCTTTCTTATACTGATGTCTTACACCGTGACCCTGTTCAGATGACATTCTAAATCACAGTGGTTAAGCATTTTGAACTAAACATTATAGCTTAGTGTGTTGTGTGAACCATTCCTAACCATGGTGGCTACATAACCATGGTTTAAACACGCTCACTAACCATTTGCTGCAAAGGTTTAGCAGCCTAATTTTGGCTTAGTGTATTGTCCTGAACAGGCCCGCTATGTCAAGACAAGAGGCTACTGCTTTGCCTTCCAGCTGATTCATGTTGAATGTAGAGAAAGTCCACACTTCTATTTCTCAGTTTGAGAACCATTCAAATGACTAGACTCAAGTAATAGCCTTTGTAGGAAAGATTAATGAATGGTTATAATGACCCAGTTTGCATGTAATAGCAGCAAACTGTGGGTTAGTTAATTAACCCACAATTTGCTGCAGTGCATGGTGCCATAGCAATTTTAAATGTTCAACCCCTGATCAAGTTGCTTCCTGACATTAGAACCCAGGCACTATAAGTTAATTGTGGGTTAAACAACCCACAGTTAACTTACAATTAGTAGTTAGGCTAACTGTGGGTTGTTTAACCCATGTTTAACCTATAGTGTCTGGGTCCAAACATCACATAGCAACCCTTGATAGGGGATTGAATATTCAAAATGGCAACAGTGTATAGAGTCACAGATTTAATCCCAGGCATCTTCAGTTAAATGAGTGGTAACAGGGCTGGGGAAAGACTTCTGCCTGAAAATCTGAAGAACTGATTGGAACACCGTTTGGATTGGTTCTGTTATTAATTGTCTCTCAGCAGCTTGGTGCAGTGTTCTTCCTTTTTGAATTGGGTTTGTCTAGAAGGTTTGCTATCTCTTAACACTAGTCTCTCTTCCTTCTCTGTTCAGTTAAGCTTGATCCACTTAACACCACTGTGCCCAAAGACTACATTTTCTTTTGGCCTCCTGGTCACACTTGCCAGAGTCATGTAACAGATGGCTTTTTTTAATGTAAGAAAAGTAGTTACTGCTTCCCAAAATAGCCTACTTCCACATGCCACCTGCTGCTGCTAGTTGATGCAAGTTGCTTAGCAATTCCTAAATGAGTAGGAAATTACCATTACCCTGGTAACTGCTCCTAAATAGAAACTGACTTAAAGAAGGAAAGAACAGAAAGAGATGCTTGTTGTAGGGTTCTCATTTGCTTAGGAAATTACTTTCTCACCTTCCTGTCCTCAAATAGGCTAGTAACACAAACTTTGCTGACTGCTGGTGGTATGTAGTGGAGAATGGTACACTATATGATGCAGCTATATTCTTGGGCCAGTAAACTGTCTGCATTTTATATTGGGGCTGCAAGCTTTAATCACTTGCCCAGTTTTCAGCAGTGGGGCTGTGAGTTAAAGGCATTCTTTGTTTTTACATTTTGCTTGTGGCATATGCCTGTTGTATTGAATGAGGAAAATATTAAAGATACATTTTTCATCTACATATAAGTGAAAGCTTTAGTTAAATTACAAGCTATATTATTCATTATTTCAGAAAAAGGCATCAGTATTCAAATGTTGATAATGTATAAATATATTCAATTTAAGCTATTTTAATTGGTGTAAAATGTTACACTATTTCTGAGCATCATTATGTAGTCTACTTCTTTATGGGGTAGGTCATGTAATTCCTGTTGGAAAAATCACGTGTTAGTTGGTGCTATTACTGACAGTTGATTACAAAAGAGCGTTATTACTTTGTATGTGTAGTTCCTGTTAGAAAGGGTTTTAACACTAACAAAACACAAGAAATATACCTTCAGAAGTTCAGTTTTATAGAAAACTACAGAACATGCTGTACCTTCAAACAATTAGGCTGTGTACTGTCTCTTTGCCCTCCTACCCTATTTATTTGTAAACATAGCTGCTGAGAGGGGAGGGGGGAAACATGAAATAAGGGGCAAAGGGGAGGAAAGCATAGGAAGTGAGAGTGTTGTCAGGGTCTCCTACATATTACTGTATGGGATTTCTAGGATGTTCTTCCATTTCACACAAGCTAGGCTGGCTAGGCTGGAATTGGGATGCTAGTCTCATTTACATTACTTTTCTCCTGGATGATACAGTTCCCCATGTGAAGTGAGAACAATGTTGGTCAGGCCAAAAGCAATACACGACAGTTAGCATGTTGATTTTAATTTCACTCTGTCTAGTACAGTAAGTGTATTCCAGAATCTTTTGGGACTTAGTGTGGAGAACTCTTGGATGTTTTTTCACTCCACATGCTTTCTTTCATTCCATTATGCTTCTCTTTGCTGCCCCCAATCCTAGATGTGGTATCTAGACCTGCAGGAAGCCATGAGCCATAGCTTTCCTGCACCTATGGAAAGGGGTTAGCCAGAGCCCCTTCTCAGAATTTTTGTTCTCTGTGGCATTGTTTTACTAATTATTATTATTATTATTTATTTATATAAATAATAATACATGGTATACATGGTGCTGTACAGAGTAAAACAGTAAATCGCAAGACCCTGCCGCATAGGCTTACATTCTAATAAAATCATAGTAAAGCAATAAGGAGGGGAAGAGAATGCAAACAAGCATTGGGTAGGGTAAACAGGCACAGGGTAGGGTAGAACTAACAGTATAAAGTCCAAGCAACATCAAGTTTTAAAGGCTTTAGGAAAAAGAAAAGTTTTTCAAACTGAGTATCAAACTGAGATGTTTGATACTCTCCAGGCTGGCTTTCAAACCAGCATTTTAACTAACTTTTAATAAATAATCTTCCAAGGGTACTATTTGACACTATTATGATTTGTCAACATTCAAGCTTGTATTTGTTTTTTTTAACAGAACTTAAAATGGCTGAATATGTACAACTTACATAGTAGAAATAACTTACCTATGAATATCATGGTGTGCACTCAATGAACTTCGTTTTTGCAGTCTGCTGCTTTTAAAAAAATTGAGTTGAAAGCAGTTCCACCTGAAGGATTTATTTCTTTTCTCTAACCAATTTTTCTCCTTTTCACAATGCATTGGGAGTTGTGGGAACTTTTTACAGATATTAAAAATGGGGGAGAGGAGAAGGTGGAACAGGCAACATTCCAATGAAGGTTGACATTTTAGAATGTATTACACATTTAGGTGTTGAAGTAACAAAAAGCTGCATTATAGTACACTGCACTTCCTTGTATTCAGTGAAGGTATAGGGCTGGATTATAAGAATGTAATTTTCCCTCCTCCTTCCTGCTACAGCCTTCTGCACCCTACCTAAAAATCTACTTCTAAAGATCAGGGGACTTCTGGGAATGACATTTTATGTGATGTGGGTGGCTGCTGCTGGAGAGAAGAATTGGCAGAAATTAAGGACGTTTCTTGCAGAAGTGGGGAATACTTTTGCTCCCCCAGTGCTGTGGTCCTGATTTGAATCCTGCCTTCTCCTTTTGTGGCTGCTGGGTTTTTAATTTTTCTAAAAAATAATAAGCTCAGAAGATCTCATCACTGATCTCCTCCCATCCTCTCTAGATTGGCTCTTTAAAATAGTTTTGCCCTCTCATATGGCTTTAGTGCTCTTTTATACGGGGGAGAAAATGTGAGTCACTATTAATTCATATTTTTTTATGAAAAAGTTGGGAGTCCTGGTTATAAGTGGAAGACGTCTAGAAAGATTTTTTTATTTTAAAAAGGGCAACATTTATTATATTTCAAGAAAAACTCTACAGAGCATTTAACTGTAGTTGTTGACTATTTTTTTTATACTTCCTGTTTAGCTAGGAACTTTCTCTGGATCCTGATGCATTTCTTTTAGTAAGCTTGGACTTCCGCATTCGAATACCTTGCCCTTGAAAAGGGCAACTTGATTAATTGCTGCAGTCTAAGCATTGTAATGCAGGGCTGGCAACTGAGCAAATCCTGCTCTCCCGCCTCCGCAGTCATGCTGAGGAAAAGATAAACAGTGCATTGCATTTATTTTAGCTTGATGCTGAACATTAGTATATTGATCTACAACCATGGTGCTGGGGCCACTGCCAACACTTAGGGTTTTTTTTTTCAAGAGGAGAAGATAAGGTGGGAACTGGATGGGGGAAAAGAAATATAAACAAGGACATAATACAGTAGTTTTAAAATGGGCCATATGTTGCAGAGTAGGGCTATTGCTGGGTCCTGAGTCCAAAAAGTCAGCAGTTTGAGAATATTAATGGTAGGACTGACTTCTTTCGGCCTTGTGTTGGACCTGAATTTGCAGCCTAATACCTCATATGTTATGGGTTGTGTGCCCTTGTAAATGTAAGTAAAAATGGATGCTCTACAAATAAGAAAACCTATATAAATGGCTTGTACTAGGGAAGGTGCCTACACCCATCCCCACTCAGGTTCTCGACCTGAACTGACCCTTGTCCAGTGCTAGTAGATTTTGGAAATAACTAAAAGGCAAGTCCTACTGTGGTTTGATGAAATCACCAGGTGGGTGGTAGGCCTTGTCATACACGTTCAGAGAGCTCCAGAATTTCAGTGAGTCAACTTGGTCATTGACCATGTGCTGTAACAGACCTCTGTGCTTTCCAGAAGGCCTTGTGCATCTACACCAGGTCATAATGTTATGAATGTGACTTGTCTACTGAAACAGAAGAAGGAAGGCATCCCTAGCTGCTTTGCCCTGTAGTTGCTGATAAATTATTTATGTCTGAATTTATATCAGTAAAATACTTTGACCTGGTTAACATGTAATGCTAAGCCATTTAACATGTAATGCTAAGCTATTTAAGCCATGGCTTGTTGCCCTACCTAGAATTTGTTTAGCAGATAATCAAATAACCCAGTTTATTTTCTCAGTCCCTGGGTTGTTTGTTTTCTCCTTTGCCCATCCCCTCCCTATATGCCAACTGCCCTTGGGGTGCTGCGATAATGGCATATAAAGAGTCAGGTTTTTGACTGCACTTGCCTGCTGCCTCTGTAGCCTGGCTAAACAATCCATGAACAACCCACAATTCTGGGTTCACAAATAACAACCTATTTATACAACCCACAGTTCATAACCTAACAACAAACCATGGGTTCTCTTTGTGGCTTGTTCGTGGTTAACCATAGTTAGCCCTTAGTCCTGGGTTCACTTATAATGACAACTCACGATTCAAGAAACAACAGTTTGTTGTTATGTGTGAACTAGGTCATTGAAAGAAAGAGCTACAGATAGAGAAGAAGGCTGGATCAGGAAATGTAGAATAATCTGCCTGAAGTCTTGTTTGCTCTCTTTTCAGATTGCCATCACGAAAGCCAAAGTGGATTTCTCCGGGGTACTGTGCCTGCCCCCTTCCGTCATTGCTGGAAATGGGCTGGACGGAGGAGGGGCTGGCGAGAATGAAGACGAGACGGTGTTGGTGTCTCTTTCGGCGGCACCAAGTCCCCAGAGTGAAGCTGTTGCCAATGAGCTGCAGGAGCTCTCCTTGCAGCCCGAGCTGACCCTAGGCCTCCATCCTGGCCGGAACCCCAATCTTCCTCCATTAAGTGAGAGGAAGAATGGTAAGTGGAACAATAAGGACTGTAATGTTGAAAATGGTGTATAGAATTCTAACTGTAATTTCCACTGATTAATTGCACTGTAGAAATATACTCTGTATGAAGAGTTTTGCACAACAGTCTCAGATTTGTTAATGTTAATGAAGGAGGTGTAGGCCTTTCCATCATAACTATTGCACTGTATCTGGTGACCTTTTATTTTTAGGTTGAGATCCCTCCCACACGCCATGATTGAATTTGTGTTCAGTAAGAATATGTATGTTAATTAGTGGTAGGAGATCAAAACAGAGCAAAGCCCTTACTTTTGTAGGTGAGCATACTCCTCCATTAGATTTCATGTGCTTAATGTAGTTTCCTTCTCCTTGATATAATAGGACTAGGAAGGAAGTGGGGTCTGTGGAACCTCTAAAATTGGCATTAGCCATATCAGGGACATTCTGGTCTCAATCTTGTTGCAGATAAGGGATTTCTTTTTTTATTTAAATTTGTTCATACTTTTGCACCCACAATGTGCATGTTCACATGACATGCTGACACACAATTGGTGAGAAGCTAAGCTCTGTGGGTTATTTTGTTGTTATTTACAGTTGGGTGGTTATTTACAGTTGCGCACTCTGCAGCGGCAGGAATCCAAAAATATAGTGACTTGCTTTGGCTGCACCCTTGTATGTCAAACATATAAGAGAATACTCAAGGATATGCTGTAACAAGGCTGTTTGACAGCCTTGCACAGTTGACAGGTGGGGAAACGGAGTGTAGATCACCTCTCTAGCAAGGGTGTCCCCAGAGTTCAATGCCTTGCTCTTAACCCTTTGGGTGCACTGCTAGGAATCCCCACTTGCCCAAGTCCCCTCCAACTGTTCTAAGGGTGCCGTAGGCCCCACCCCATTTCTCTCTCTTAAGATCACTGTAACTGCTTCTATTTGTCAGCTATCAAAGTAGAAGCAGGTACTTACTTTAGAGTAGAGAAATGGGGGTGGCGTGCACTTTTATATGAAACTGGGGTGCTAGAGATTTGAGAACAGGACACTCTCCAAAGATCGGAGTGTCAGTTTAAATCCCTGGATTCTTTGGCTAACTGGATGATCTTGAACAGGTGGGGAAAATGCTCAAGATTATCCAATTAGCCAAAAAACAACACCCCATCGATTTAAAGTCTTGCCATGACCATTGGGGGTTCCCTCCTCCTAGTGCATCCACCCTGAGTCAGCAGGACCCTGTTTTCATAGAAAAATGCATTCCCTCCCTTTTTCTCTGGTTTTCACACAGTGCATAGTTGAACTATGGAATTCACTTCCACAGTGTTCTCAATAGTGCAGAATATACCTTAGCACATGGGTTCTCAACAAGGGGGGAATTCCCCCTCCGGGGGGGATTTTAGGGTTCCATGGGGAGAATTGGGACCACTATTCAGCAAAGTATGATGTCCTGTAGATTATGTCTTCCTACACATGTTATTAAAAACGTCCCAGAAAAGTGTCATGTTATCTGCAAAGCCAGGTCTTTGCTCTCTTTTCCTTCCCTCCCTCGCAATCCTAGAAGTTTCAAGCTTCCCATTTAAAGGGGCAACACAAAGCATGCGAGCTGAGAATGTAAAAGGGGCCATGCTTTGCATGCCCCTTTGAATGGGACTAATATAGAAAAAAAATAAAAGATTTTCAATATTATATGCATATTATTTGGAATGCACCTTTTGAGTTAAACTATCTTGGGAAGGGGGGAATTATATTCTGAACAATGGTGAAAGGGGAACGGAGCAAAAAAGGTTGAGAACCACTGCCTTAGCAGCTGTAGCATTTGAAATGGTAGAATGGTATTTACTGTTCATGCACATGCATTATGTGTGTGTGCATGCGCACGCACACACACACGCACTGAAGACAACAGGTATTTCCTTTCCATTCCAGGATTTGATTCTAGAGGCTTGGGGAAGGGAATTGAAACCTGAGGAATGACAGTTGTAACTACTCACAGTTACAGTTTTAATAAGGCATCTTCTAAAAACAAAAATAGGATACAGTTGAGAAGTTAGATTTACCAGAGACAGATCTGGAAAAACTGAGACTCTCTGTAATAAATAGTTGGGATCATGTGTAATGATAACATCCCTAAACTAAGGCTCCCACTTGCCTTTATTCTGCATGTTATCCCAATTTTGAGCCTAGATGATGTTACCTTAGCCGTATTGGTTTGGGGAAAATAGATCTTAAAATCCATCCATCCAAAGGTTATGTCTATCTTCACTTTCATTTGTCAGACAAAACTGATATAGGGGGTGCATACTTTCTATTATAAACTGTTAGAATGAAAGCTGCTACGCCAGTGTAATAGGGCACTCTACATTACTTATCAAGAAATGTAAAATTAGCAACCTGTTGTGCTTCTATATTGGAATAATATCTCCATTGAATTCTTAAAATGGGGTGTAGAAAGTGGCACTGATGAAGTAGATGTATAATTTCACCATGAATGTTTGCTCTGTAGGTGTGGCCATTTCCTCATTTCAAGCAGTGATTTAGTGCTGTGCAAATGGGTGGCAGTTCAGTGTTTGAACTCTAACTTTATGAAATTGGCTGTGGAATACCTTGTGTAGTGGACATTTTATATGACTAACTCTTATATTGAGCAATGGGAAGGAGTGGCCGTAGGGAGTATCATTAAAGCAGCAGAGAACTGCTGTCTGTTTTGTTGTTGTTGCTGTTGAGGGTTCTTCTGTTCTCAACTCCAGACAGAAGACTGCTGAGTCAGAGCTGAGTTAACTTTATGTGCCGAGTAGCCTTCTAGGAGGTTAACCCTCAGTGTGCCCACATGTTTAGGTTGCAGTAGTTACATAAAATGTTCCTGGGACATGCATATCCTTCAACCTCAAACTCTGATGTGATTGTTCCTGCATTTGTATGTCATATGACTCTCCATATAAATACCATCTACTTTGCAATTCTGCTAAAGAACTAGAACTTCACCTCAACGACCTTAGATCCCTAAATGTGTGAAAGCTCCTTTTTTCAATTACCTGGTCTGATTAAGTATTTCTCTAATGAATACTTCAAGATTGGACATGTACAACATACTCATGGAGAACCAACACCATTTAAACACAGAATTACTTATTGGTAATGTAAATTTGGAAAATATATTGGGATTACTTAATGAAAACTTTACTCCAGGCATCTTGATACATTATGTATGATGCTTTGAAATCTATGGCCAGTGGCTGGTTCCATGCAAGAGCATCAAGAATTTTTTTTAAAAAAAAGAGAGAGAGAGAGAAAACCAACTAACTTGGGACAAATAAATGTACAGATGCTTGAAAAAAACAAAATGACCAATTTGGGAAGCAATTGGATCTTGAAGAGACAGTACTTCTGTCCACCAGACAATACTTGTTGAATTTGGTGATAGGCCCAGCAGCACATTAATCTGGCAGTTAAAAAACATCTCCAGTCTTAGCGACATACATACCATGAATTAGAACCACTTCTGAATTCACTTACTTGATCAGAATATATCTGTGCTGTGATTACCAGTTATTACAAAAGTGATGGAGTCCGATCGACCCCATTATACAATATTAAAACCTATCTAAATGCTCTTCCTCTTCCAGCTGAGCACTGACAGATATTAGAACAATTACAGTTTAAGAAGAAGAAACAATACAACAATCCTTACAATTCCGTTTAGCCCTTTAGGATGCTCCCTACCACTCTTAGCTTACATTTCCCCTTTTTCTGAGTGGCTGGGCATGCTTCAAAACAAAGTACTGGGCTGTAGCCACTCACTTTTGGGACACATGGAAACAAAGATGTCTTTTGTGGGCGCAAGTATGTCATCTCGCATTTGGTACTCAGTTTCTTGGCCAAGTTACTTTCCTTGGAGCTCCATGAATTTGCCTTCTGTGAAATCAGTGTTGGAGCAGAAAACTGTGGGTTCAAAAGAGTGTTTTTGTGTTTTGGAACTTCAGCCCTAACGCTGAGTTGTACTTAAGTTCTTGAACAAATTTGTTTTAGCCTCACCAGTTTGCATTCTGGGAAATGGGTGTTTTGTAACTCTCCACCCTTGCCAAGGCAGCCATTTTGTGAATGGAAAAATTCCCCTCATGGCAGCCATTTTATAAGAGCATCCATGACACACTTTCAGCATTTCAAAGGTTAGGGAACCTTGATCTCCTAATATGGCCCAAAAAGATGGTGGGGGGGGCATAGTCATATTGAGCCTCCCCTTGCCCCCAATACTGTGGTCCTTTAAGGCAGTTAAATATTATTATTATTATTATTATTATTATTATTTATTATTATTTATTTATATCGCACCATCAATGTACATGGTGCTGTACAGATAACACAGTAAATAGCAAGACCCTGCCGCATACGCTTACAATCTAATAAGTTGTAGTAAACAATAAAGAGGGAAGGAGAATGCAAACAGGCACAGGGAAGTGTAAACAGGCACAGGGTAGGGCAAAACCAACAGTGTAAAGTCAGAACAAACTCAATATTTGAAGGCTATATGAAGACTGGCAGCGAACATTATGAATTGATACATACCAGTGTGGCTAGTCTGTATAATGTGTTTTCCCTCCTTTCCCCATGTAGTTGTGAAATCCACAAAAGTGGTATTTTTTGCACCTGAACAGTTTAAACAAAAGTAAAGGTTCAATTACATTAACATCCTTCTTGATCAACTTACTACTGGATAACATACTTAGATACAGTTATTTTATGGCTAGGTTTTTTTCTCTGTTTGTGTATGCTCTGTTGAATCCCTATGCACTAGGGCAGTTAGCTTCCATGACCACTCCCCCCCCGCCCACCCCTCAAGTCAGAATTTAAAATCAGCAAAAGTCCCACCATAGCAGAATTCCTTTTGTAGTTGAATTAGTTTTCTGCTGGGCTGTACCACTTTTGTTGTTGTTGTCCACATGATCAATCTTAATCTTCCTTGGATGCACGTGTTCATAGACAAATGGTTATTAATTTAATTGCTTCTGATGAAGTAGACATTGATGAAGTAGACATTGTTCATGTAAGCAAATGCCAGAATAAATTTGTTAGTCTTTGAGGTGCTACAAGACTCTTCGTCATTTAATTGTGACATTATTGTCTCCCTTGGATTGTCTAAACAGCATATCCTTTTACATTTCAATGTTCTTGTAGCCTGGTAGGAATGTGTTTCTGGCCCTGTAATGCCAAAGTACTTATGAAGGATTCTTATACTGTATGTTATTTCTTTTACTAGCAATTTTTGCTGTCACTTGCAATCAAATGATCACATCATCATTTCCTTACTTTCATCCCTAGTGCAGTGTTTAATCAACAGAAGTGGTAATCTTTCATCTGTCCTGGGGGCATAAACCTGTGATTATTATCAGTCTGGGTCTGTCTTGGTTCTTTCACATTCCTGGCAGTTTGACTGTGCATTGCTAGTCAAATAACTGACTGGAAGAGATTAGGTAGAACTTGCAGGAGCTTGTTAATCTGCATTGACATACTTAGCTGAGAAATTGTACTGTGCAGAAAAGGAACATATTCTGGAGGAACTCAGCAGTTAGGAATGTATGGAATGTTAGTCTTGAGACAATTCATGAAATGAACTTAGTGCCTCAGGTAATGGAGAGCTTCCACTCGACCTTGCAGTGTATGGGGCTCTTTCAAACACGTTGTGTAATTCTGGACACATTCTTCTGGAGCTTGCAACATAGAACTCTTCATAGCTAGTGCAGGGTCAGTGTGTAATATGTCCAATATTTTTTTTTGTAAACAATAGGCCCAGAAACTATTTCTTTTCAGTACACGTGGTTGCAGATGTGAACATTTGTGACCAAAAAATGGCCCAGGAAAGCCTGACAATGCTATTTAGCTTTGTTTTATTGTAGACTCCAGGAGTTGTTGTGATTCAGCTTGAATCATCAGATAGCTTGGTTTAGATCTGTTGACTTTTGGTGGTGTTATTGCTCAAGATTTTCTCTCATTTTTTGTTCAGACCAAAGGAAGTTAGATCATAGCTTTGCCTTGCATATTCTTTGTAGGGTTGTAGTCCTTCCAGAATGCTGTATGCAAATAAAACAATGTGCTGGTAGAGTGACAGTGACTGTTTTGGATAGAGAGCTTTTAGAAGTGTAACCAGAAAAGGGAAATCTACCAGACTGTGGAATGTGTTTGAAATAGAAGAAAGAAGAGCTATATTGAAGCATAAGGATTTGAGCGGTATTTAATTTGCTTATTTGAATATCTAAGTTTTCAAATGGAAAGTGCTGGCTTCACAACTAAAAGGACACATTGTACTTCTATAGTGACATGTATTTAATTTCAATAATGTGATGTCATATTTTTGACATTTTATAGGTGACTAACAATTGAAATTGTGATTGGTAATTAAAGTGATATTTCACATTATTGCAGTACCTTTTGAATATATATAATTACAACAAAATATACTTTTTCGCACATGACAATATACATACTCAGTGCAGGAAGAAGTCCCATCAAGTAGTTCTCATTGTGGTCATCTAGCATTCTGACTTGTATCTGAAAGACCTAGACTCAGGTCCCAGCTCTGCTCATGGGCTTGTTGTGCAGATTGATCCACTTGTGATCTCTCAGCTTCAATTGTCCAAATTTAAAATGACTGTAATGAGATACGAGAGTGAACTTGTGGCAAATTAAAAGTGTGTTGAAAATAGTAAGATCCAGTGCCAGTAGTTCTTGTTCAAAGTTTGTTGTATTTTTGTGCAGCAGTCACTTGGGTTATACAGCTTGATCCAGAATCTCTTTGGTTTGTTCTTAGATTAGTGCCTTTTATTCTGAAGGATATAGTAGTGCTAGAAATATATTATGTCAGAACCATTTCAGTAACTATACCAAGGATCTGTACCTATACCAGCCCATATTATATTCAGGATGAAGAGGTGAAAGCTTGGACCAAAAGGATTTGGGTAATTCAACCTGTGTAATTTGAAAACTATAGTTCATTATTTGCTCTGCTGGAGATGTAATGCTAGAGATGTTTCAAGCCAGTTTTGGAGTTTTGTGTGTGTGTTTCAATACCACCCAGTGCAACTTTAAAAGATTTTATCCTGAGTATAGTAACTTTCAAGCACCACTGGGTATGAATTTACCTTAGTTATTTTTGCAGCTTGCTTTTCTCATCTGTAAATATTGTTGGATGTAATGTGGGTCAGAGTTCTTGCATTTTTTGTGGGCGGGACCCTACAGTTTTCAAGCTATGTGAATGTCTCCACTTAGAGTCATGTGGGTCTTCTAATTCCTGGAAGAGAACTGCCTCATAGTATAGCCCTCTAGGGAATTCAAGAGTTCACATACAACCTCCTCTTCCTTTCTCAAACAGGAGAGATTGTAAGAGGAATGAAACTTTCCAGAAAAGGATTCCAAAGACATCCTCCTCTCTTAGTGCAAAGTAAATGTGTCAAATCTGTTGGAATTTCTGTGCTTGTAGTTGATTCTGGACTGTACCTGTAGTGGATAATTTAAGAATTGCAAAGGAAAAACAGCAGTTCTTTGCGATAACCTATCAGGATTTGTACTTGAAAAGGAAGCCTTCGATGAGTCTGAATCTGCAGTCCATCCTGTATTTTATTTTTCTGGATGGTTTTTTTTTTTTTTTTTTGAAGAAAAGGAATTAGTATGATTCTGCTAGAACCAGAAACACTGATGATGGCAGTCCAATCAGGTAACTTCCCATTAGTTAACACTGTTAATGTACTATGTACTCGCAGTAATGATAATATGGGGAGTAGAATTGAATGTTTGATACCAGGCAGAGACTTGTTTAAAGGCTGTAAATATTTCAACTCTGGGATTTCATTGCAAAGAAAATTTTCATTTTCTCTTTCACCATAACTTCACATGTGTGAACACTGAGGTCACTTCTCTAAATTTCAAGCAAATAGTTGCCAGATCTTGGGTGCTTTAATGAAGTAAATTTGACTGGGAAAGCCCCATTCTTCTAATCACTGGATTTGAACATGCTGACTACAGAATTTCATATTTGAACAGCTTTGCATGGAGCATTTAGAAGTACATTCTTTTGAAATTGCTTCTGCTTCTTTTTATAGTTCTGCAGAAAATAAGGAGTACATGTGCAATGCTTTCACAGTATGGAGTCACTTAGCAGATTTTTCTTTTTTGTTTGTTAGGTTAAAGTATGATGTTAAGGAATGTATTGCACTTGAAAGGTCCTGATGCAAAAATCTACAATTATTAGGCACTTACAGAGAAGGGAAAAATATTGCTGTTTGCTTATACCTTCATTGGTTGGTCTGTACTAACGGCATTTGACTTTTAAAACAACTGTTGAAATGTAAGAATTTGGTTCCATCAAATATTTTTTCAAATATTTTTAATAGCAATGCAGTATTTTCACCTGGCTTACAGGTGTAAAGATTTTAGGTTGGAAGGGCGCCTTCAGGTTGCAAAAGGGACTGAAATCCAGTGAAGGATTCCACTGGAGATAGTGGGTGGGAGAATGGCAAGGTTACTTTTGCCAATTCCCCCATCCCCCCACAGCACCCCCCCATTCCATTGTTCCTGTTGATATCCCAACTCTCTGAAGCAACTTTTCTGAAGGCATAGGTGGAATAAGGAATGTGCTAAAATCACCCATCCTCACCTTTGTCTAGGGCGAGCAACCTGTGAGCAGAACTCTGGATCCAACCCTTTCACTGTTCTGTTCTAGTTGCATAACTTTTTAAAAAATCTATTATACTTTGCATTTTTTCTTGGGGAAATAATGTTGGAAGACTTTCTTCCAGCTGATAGTCATAGTTTAGAACAGTGGAATTCATTGCTGTTACACATTTAACACTGGTTCAATCTGAACAAAAGGAAGTACTTTTCAAAACTCCTAATTTACTCCTGGAATTCTATGTGCTCTTCATATTAAGTAGGACGCTTATGGCATGAAAGTATTGTCTTTGTAAGTACACTGAACTTAGTTTGCCCAACTTTTTTTTAAGGGGTAGACTCATGCAGGGTAGTGTGCTACAAATCATGGGGTCTCTTTTTCTTAAATCCAAAGGGAGAGGCAGGTAATAAATAAATAAATAAATAAATAAAATTATTATTATTATTATTATTATTATTATTATTATTATTATTATTATTATTATTTGCTCGTTGACCAGGCAACAGCTTAATTGCAATCCTAGTTCAGATGGATTTGAAGAAGGGATAGGTCTTTCAACAGCTGTTAAATATGATGCCTAAATGGAACGTCCCTATTCAAAGGTAGCATTATTCCTGAGTACAAGAAGGACATGAAAACAAGTGCTCTTTTCAATATGTCTCCATTTATTAGCCTAGTTCTGTGGTTTATCAGTTGAAGAACTAGCTGTGTGCCGGCACATTTCCTCCTTGTTATCCTCTCCTCATATTTTCGTGTCTAGCTTCAGCACTGATATTGTGGCTTGTTTAAGATAGTTTTCTGTTACATCTGAACCAGGAAGATGTGTTTTAATCCTTCCCTAACAACTAGGCTCTGATTATGTTTTATCAGCCTGAGATTATTAAGACTGATCTGGACCATTGAGTTACAGTTCATTCAAGGTTAGTGCCAAATGTGAGTTTTTAAAAAATGGGAAGGCTTTCAAAGTATTTTCAAGGAAAAGTAAATTAAGAATCGTTCCTCCTCTCACTCAAATCAATTGTCTAATGCAAACTAATACAGAAAAGTGAGTTTTACACAAATGTATGGAACTATTTGGTAGCTACTTGTGAAATATTTGAAATATTTGGTAACTACTTTTGAAAACAAAACAAAACCTATCAATGCCCTTTGGGCATTACTTGTGTTGTAGTGTTGCAACTCTATGTTAATGTTGGGTTAATAATATGAGTAGAGAAGTAACATTAAACATTGTTGAATGTGATCATGTGTGTCAACATCCCAAGACTCTTTTTAAGATCCCTTATTTACATTTTTGTGTTATTTCGAGAATACTGAATTTAACCATTCAACAGTGGGGTCCTACATGGGAGGAAGAGCATTTTATACTACCTGACGTTATTCTCTGAAGGTTCATCCCCTCCAACTACTAGTTAAAGTTATCCAGTTTGGTTACTACTGGCTTTTTCACTCAGTACACCATCTAAAGTATATACAAGGTGCATTGCAGTCTTTTTGTTCACTCCAGCAAACATTGTGAGGCATTTTAGAGATGGGTAGGTGAGGCTGGAAGACATGAGAACTAACCTGAGAAACTGACACTATTGGTCACACTGAATCCAGAGATAGGCCATGGCTTTGTATTTCTTGTTCCCCACTGGCTTTGGTATGACAAAGATTTCCTTGTACTTAAGGAATATAGTTCATGGTGGAGATTCTTAATTCAGTAGTGAAATCAAGGAACAGATATTGATCTTCTTCTCCGGAGCTGGGAGCACTTAGATTAGCTTCCCATTTCTTGGGGAAATAATGTTGGAAGACTTTCTTCCAGCTAATAGTCATAGTTTAGAGCAGTGGGAATCACTGCTGTCAACTAGTCAGTTTGTGTTCCTCTTCCAAAACTTCCATTTTGACTAATTTCTAGAATGGTACTTGTGTTACTCTGGTGAGGGAAACCCCCCTCCCCCCCAAAAAAGTCCATGTGGCACACTAAAAACTAATATATTTATTATGGCATAAACTTACATAGCCAAGTCCGCGTCATCAGATACATTAAGTGTTACCTTGTGTTATAAGTATACATATGGCTGGAGATTGGTGGTAGTGGATTGTAAACAGTAAGGTCAGAGAGAAGTGAAATGCTGTGGCTTGAAAAGGGAGAAAGTTTTTCTTAATCACACTACATATGCAAGAATGTCTGTGTTATCACCCAACAATTTTTTTTATGAATGGCTGCTGTTACTAAGATAATTATCACTGTCTGTCATTTTATTTCCCTCTGACCTCACTGTTTTCAATTCCCCCTCCCCTCCAACCATGTGTATATACTTGTAACTCAATACAACACTTCATGCATCTGATGAAGTGGACTGTAGTGCATGGAAATGTATGCCATAATAAATTAGGTAATGTTTACAATGCCACAGCACTGTTATTTTGACAAATGTGAGCTGTTTATGATGCATTGGGAAACATTCTTTGAAAAATGTATGCCCTCAGTTGTGTCCTAACGTGAGTTTACAAAAATGCTGTTTCTTGACAATCTATCTCTTCTTCAGTTGATTTTATAATGTGTAGCATAAATATGCCTGTGCTGTTCTGGAACATCCAAATAACGTACTTCTTACTTTTCTGTGTACAGTGCTTTAGAAAGTAATCCTGTGCCCTCCAGACAGCATATAAGGGTACATAGGATTGTTCGGTTTATGGGCTCTGAGGTCAGAAACAGGACT
The DNA here is from genome assembly GCF_023053635.1 of Elgaria multicarinata webbii. Lineage (NCBI taxonomy): Eukaryota > Metazoa > Chordata > Lepidosauria > Squamata > Anguidae > Elgaria > Elgaria multicarinata. The sequence goes on along the minus strand of NC_086179.1, from coordinate 37,025,486 downwards.
CAGAATCCAGGAACTGCACTCCCCCTCCTCCCTTTCCCCCCTCATAGCCGGTGTGGTTCTCTCTGCGCCAGCTATGTCTCTGCTCTTGGAAATGGAGCACAGAGATTGGAAAGGGGGGCATTCCCGGAGGAGAGGAGCCTGGGGCATCAACCATATGAGGAATCCTATGGCTGCCCTAGCCTCCTTCCTTCTCTGTCCCTGAAGCCTCCGCTAGATGGACAAAATGCAGGGCAGCAAGTGCAATGTGCCTGCCGCTTTGCAGGCAGAGGCTTATAAATACCCAGGGTGGATCATATAGGATTGCATTTGGGTTTTTTTGAAGTATCTTGGTTCCCAGGACACTACTACTTGAATCTTGTCATCGAAGACCTTCTGTTTGGCTGACACTACAAACCAGTTCTGCTATCTTGGATTAAAATGTATGCTGAAGAGAGATTTCCTTGGCATTTCTAAAGTAGGGTGCAGTAGGTGCACACTCAGCATCTATAGTCTTCCATTGAAGTTCTTCTCCTGACAGTACTTTGTAAGGCCACTGCTGCTTAAAAAATAATAATAAGGTATGGGTGTTTTTATAAGCATTAATCACAGTTTGAGCAAAGGCTTGAAGAAGGGTAAGTGACAGATTAATGCTGATGGCCTTTGCTAACTATGACAATGGATTTGGACGTGGATGGGGAAGTGCAGCCTCTCCCTCTTGTATAATATCACTGAAGAAAGTGCTTATGTGACAGAATTGGCATTTTTTAGTTATACAATTGTTCACATCCAGTGCAGGTGTACATTATTGCTGGGAAAGACAATAGTTCTATCAACAGGACAATGCATGGGGAATATCCTTAGTGATGCTCTTGATATTTGAAATATTTTACTTGAAAAATGAATTTGAGACACATAGGTAATATATCTATATATTTTGTAAGCTCTTGTAGCCCACAGATTAGGAATAAGTATGCTAGAGATATTTGGTAAATAAACCCCAACCCTAACCCTAAATAAAGTTTGGAAATTCTTACAGGAACAGTGTCATGCTGCGTCATTAAAGTTGTATACTTTAGTGGTTAAGAGCATGAGTTGTGAGCTTAGAAGTATTTTTCAAATCTCAATATTTTTTAAAACACAGAATGTCTGGGTATCCTCAGGCAAATAATTACCTGTAATCCTCAGTTCCACATCTTTAAAATAGAGATGATAACAGTAAATCTTGCTGGTTTGGGAAGGATTACTAAAAGTGTATTTGATGCACTTTGAGTTCTTAAAAAAAAAAGCCATGTAGAAATCCAAAGCAGTATTTAATTCCTTTCAGTCCACTTTCCCTGGAGAGTAGATCTTTTCCCCCACCACAGATCTGTACAAAATGTTCTGTTAAAGCTCAGGAAATCACTGCTATTGTACTTGAATCCACTTCAGACATCCTCTGCATTCCTCAAAACCCACAAATGTCCATGCTAATGTTTCCCCTTATAGATGACAAGGCTTGTTTGTGTGTGAAACATAGGATTTACTACTGACAAAACTTAGCTTTACTCAGGGCTGCCTTGGATATTCAAAATAACTTGCAAGAGAGGAAGTAAAAGGGACTTGTGCGCTAGGCCTCATTTGAAGGGAAACTATGTGAATTTATCTGCTTCAGGCAACACTCCAAAGGGTGGAAACAGGACATCCCAGTTACTTGAGGTTTTCTTGCTGCCTCTTTTAAACATCAAGAGTAGCTGCAGTTGAGTTACTACATCCTACTGCATCTTTGTGATTCATCATTCTCTGTTAAAATTATACAGTAGCCATTCTTGCCAGTTTATATAATCCTTTTTAGAAATAGTTTTCTCTTAAAGGTCTCTATTTTATAGAAAAAAGTGGAAGTTCCTCAAATCAAAACTCCAGACAGGATATACGTTTCCAAGTACAGTTTCTTCGATAAAGACCTATTCATCTTAATTGCCCTTTCACATATATTTGTGTGCTTGTGACTTAGTAAGCATTTAAGTTGCCAAGTGTCCTTGGCAGAATTTGGAACACTTGTAATAGATTGTAACTGTCTTAATTGATTGTCTGACATTTTCCCGGTCACAGTGTATTTGAACTGTGAATCTATAGAGGTTTTTTTTTTTACAAAGGTAGGCTGCTCAAACAATCTATTAATTATCAAATGCATTTTAGCAATCTTAAGTACAGTGTTGTTTTGAGACAGTCAAGTAATCTAGGTCTGGAACTTTATCCTTTGTATTTTTCTAAGAGGAAGAAAAAGAATATTATGGATGAAATCCAATATCATGCAACAATCCTCTGCTCATTCAGTGGGATTTTTCCCTCCTCTCCTCCCTCCATTTTCCCTGTACCCTCCAAATTTGGTCTTGAGGGTTCCCTATTCTACTTGAAACTGTCAGCAGGAGGGGTTAATTTGAGCAGATCATTTTTACTAGATTTATAACAGTAATGAATAAGTTTAGCTCTAATGATAGTAAAAAGTATGACTTGGAGGTACATTTTCAGGGCTATATGATAGCCTAGTATGATAGGCTCACAATGCTATGTTTCTAAGAAAATTGGAGAAAAGGCTCTAAACAAGGTATAGAATTCTGAAAGGGCAAAGGACTATGCCTAACAAACCAGTATTTTTTATTCTGGAATAGGGTTAGAGTGCTCATCAGTTGGCTATGGTCAAAGGTGCCGTGTGAAGCCATATGCGATATATGTGATATCATATAATAGATGTGGGAGTAGTTGTTTGACCAATGTTTTGATTGCTTCATTAGCCAAGTAACCTTTGGCACCCCAAATGTATAAATCTATTCTAGCATAGAGAGTCCTGGAAGATGAGACAAAGGGAACAATCAATGTTTTTATTACACATAATTGCTCTGTAAATGATTTTCCTGCTCATTGAGGTTATCTGAGGGTGCCTTGCTCCATATCCCTTCTTTTGCTACAGTGAGTGGTTGTACAGAAAGACCTTCTCCTTTGTGATGGCTGCATTGTGTAATCCCCCACCCCCAAAATCAAGTTGACTTTACAGTTTTTGTTTTATTTGTTTGTTTCAAAAGGCATTTTCCGGCTCTGGTTAACTCTGTTGTTTTTAGGATGATCTTTACAGTTTACGTCATATGGTGTATGGTGTTGCTTTCTTGTATTTGTTTCATTCATAAATTTATAAATGTACAGGGTCTTCAATGGAGAGGAGACTCATAAATGTATTTTAAATAATTTAACAGCGACACCACAGTAATTGAGGCTGCTCTGTTTGCCAAAACTCAAACTGTTTTAAAAGCATGCTTTGAGTAAAAATATTTTGATTCTGTTCAATTTTTTAAAACACTTACTCAATTTAATTTGCAACAATAAGAAATCAAGGGCCAAGGAATAATGTATTTACAAATAGTGTGGGATAGAGGTACCATAGGGGTGCAAAACCTCTAGATTAGCTCTTATTTTAGAGTGTGTTAAAAAGGTAACGAGGAGCAATCTCTAATTCCACTTGAACAAGCATATTGTAATATCCCCATTTGCTCCTTGATCTGGATAAAGAAAAAGAAGCAAGGGAAGTATTTTATCTTTGATAATTTTATTATAAAAGCAGAATTAGGTTAGAAAGTTGGTTCAAATATTTCTCCTTTCTCACTAGTCATTAGGGACAATACTTTTTATTTAACCCAGCAGCATGAGAACGTTCAGTTTTGGCTCATAGTTGAGTTTGAGGTTTGACTTTTTTAATGTCAAAAAACCCTTAATAATTTTGCAGCAGTCTTTACAAAATAGTCTACAATCAACTTGTCATGAATAGCTTTACCTGAAACTCCTGGTTTTACAATAACTCAACTCTCTTAGATCTAGAGCACCCTCTACTGTCCCAATGTTGTTTGAAAAGATGTCAGTTATGCCAAATTCTATACTATAGTGTGCCTTTTTCTGTAGACAGACATGTCTTGCTTTTTAATGTGTCAATTAAAAAGTCTGGAAATAAAGGACATTACTTTATGATAAATCTTGTGATTGCAGACTTTCTTACCTGCCTCTCCAACATTTATCCAAATCCATGTTTATACAAGACAATTTCATTAAGTTTTGCTTCATCTCATCTTTTGTCCAAAGAGTTCAGTGCATTATAAATAAGCTTATTCTATTTATCCTCACAGACACCCCCACAAGATAAGATGACAGTAATAACTTGTCCAAGGATATCCATTATTATTATTATTATTATTATTATTATTTATTTATATAGCACCATCAATGTACATGGTGCTGTACAGATAACACAGTAAATAGCAAGACCCTGCCGCATAGGCTTACAATCTAATAAGTTGTAGTAAACAATAAAGAGGGAAGGAGAATGCAAACAGGCACAGGGAAGTGTAAACAGGCACCGGGTAGGGAGAAGCTAACAGTATAGAGTCAGAACAAACTCAATATTTGAAGGCTATAGGGATTGAGTTTGTAGTTCTCAAGTGTTCTGGAAGAGCGTTCCAGGCGTAAGGGGCAGCAGAAGAAAAAGGACGAAGCCGAGTAAGGGAAGTGGAGGTCCTAGGGCAGGCGAGAAGCATGGCATCAGAGGAGCGGAGAGCCCGAGCGGGGCGATAGTGTGAGATGAGAGAGGAGAGATAGGCAGGAGCTAGACCGTGAAGAGCTTTGAAGGTCAGCAGGAGAAGTTTATATTGGATTCTGGAGTGAATTGGAAGCCAATGAAGAGATTTCAGAAGTGGAGTGACATGGTCAGAGCGGCGGGCCAAGAAGATGATCTTAGCGGCAGAGGGTGGACAGAGACCAACGGACTGATGTGAGACGAAGGAAGGCCAGAGAGAAGAAGGTTGCAGTAGTCCAACCGAGAGATAACCAGTGCGTGAACAAGAGTCTTGGCAGAAGAGACAGACAAAAATGGTCGAATCCTGGCAATATTATACAGGAAGAAACGACAGGATTTAGCTACTGCCTCGATGTGAGGAGTAAAGGAGAGCGAGGAGTCAAATATAAAGCCAAGACTACGAGCTTCCTTGACCGGAGTAAGCGTGACATCTTTGACAGTAAGAGAGAATGAGAGGTGAGGAGAGGGTTTAGGAGGAAAAACAAGCAATTCAGTCTTTGCCATGTTAAGTTTCAAACGACGATGAAGCAGCTAGGCTGAGATATCTGAAAGACATGCCGAGATACGATCGTGAACTTTATGGCTTTATGAGCTTTATGGCTGAGCAGGGTTTAAACTCAAGTCTTCTTAGTGAAGTCCCATACTCTATTTTCTATACCATCCTGCCTCTTTAGAGCAACCTTCCCCAACCCGGCGCCATCCACATATGTTGGACTATAACTGCTATCATTCTCTGCCAGCATGGCTATTACTGGCTAGAGATGATGGGGGCTGTTTTCCAGCATATCTGGAGGGCAGCAGGTTGGGGAAGGTTACTTCAGAGTGATTGCAAGCTTCTTCCAAAATATGGGGACTCCAATTCTAGTCATTTTGCTGTGTCTGTTGCATCATTGTGACATACCCTGGTAGTTTGGGAATCTTCCTGATTACTTTATATTGGTTAAACGACTTCCGCAATGCACTCTACATAGGGCTACCTTTGTGCCTAATCCGGAAACTTCAACTAGTTCAAAATATGGCAGCCAGGCTGGTCACCGGTACACTTAGGGGTGAGCACATTACACCAGTTTTAAAATCTCGTCACTGGCTGCCAGTTCGTTTCCGAGCAAAATATGAAGTGTTGGTTATCACCTTTAAAGCCCAACATGGTTTGGGTCCAGGCTACCTGCAGGATTGCCTTCTCCTGTACAATCCGCCCCACACACTCAGGTCCTCTGGGAAAAATCTAGTTAGGCTAGCAAAAACTAGATTAACAACTGTTACCCAGAGGACCTTCTCTTCTGCTGCTCCCAGACTGTGGAATGGCCTGCCGGAGGACACTTGTCAACTTAACAGTCTACTAGCATTCAAGAAAGCTATAAAGACTGATCCCTTCCGGCAGGCCTATTCAGTGGAATTTTAAGATGTTTTTAAAATGTTTTTAGGATGTTTTTTAGGATGTTTTTAACAATGTATATTATGTTTTAATTGAGTATTATGTATTTTATCATTTATTGTTGTTCCCCGCCTCGATCAAAATGGAGAGGCGGGTAAGAAATACCTGCCACACGTTGCTGTGGCTCAGTCTGGTTAAATTGGAAAAAAAAAAAGACAAAGCAGATGTTTCTAATATGTTTAATTTCACAATGCTTGCGGATATACAATATTTTTAGTTGTTCCATTGTCTGTGTAGATATAGAGATTGTCTGGTTTGCCCACTCTAGAACACGCAACATATAATTGTCCATGTGAGAAGCAATCTGTGTTTAGATCTAAACCGCACAATTCTAAAGATTGACCCTGAGCTTTGTTGATGGTGATTGCAAACGCCAATCGAATTGGGAATTGCAATCTCTTAAATTGAAATGGCATATCTGTTGGAATCATAGGAATGCGAGGAATGAGGACATCTTCACCTTTGAAAGGTCCTGTCAAGATTGATCTCCGACTATAACAATTGCCACTTCGTCTATAGTTGGAGCATTGAATCTTCGCACATGTTCTCCAGCAGGCGTTTTGTCAGCATGAATAACAATCTTGTGTGTATCAGATGGCATCATGTCAATTGCTGTTTTGAACAAATGTACTAAATTTTTTTTTTCGTGAAGTAGCTGTTGCAGTTTTGAAACGATGGACCTTTTTATGCCGGTATAAATTCCGCAGCATGCATTCAATTCATCATTGCCATCACCAGTGAAATACATTTGTAGGAATTTATGTTGACTATCTTGAAATGGAAGGAAGGAGCCGGCTTTATGATAAATTTGTCCTTTGACTTTGAAAGTTGGCATAAATGGAGCTGTGATGATTTCTGCGCTGAACGACGTCATTTGGAAGCATGAGTTGTATTTCCTGATGTTAGATAGGAAATGCTTTGATTCTGCGGTATATCCGGCAAGCAAAGTTTGTAATGGCTCTGGTGGTTCTCCAAGTTGAGGCAGTTTAATTTTTCCAGCAGCGCAACACATTCCTTTTGTTTCTCCATTAAATTTAAGAGCCTTGCAATAAGGACACACTTCAGTCATAGTGCCGATGAGAACATGCCACCTCAAACTATAATCATCAGCTGGGTTGTACCAGAATGCAAGGCGATTGTAATCGTGTGATTGTTTACCACGGAATCGTGTTTGACGCTGATGTGCTGTTTCTCGTTGACGTCTTTCAGCCACTCTCAGCCTGTCGCGTTCATTCTGTTGAGAACAAAGCAGATCTGAAGCTGTAGAATGCGATTGCTGTGCTTGCAACCGTGCATCCTCAAGTCTGGCTGAACGTTGCTTGGCTGGTTCCTTGGCACGTATTTGAGGCATTCTTTTTCTTTTTTTCTCGTTTGCTGATGCCCGTTCTTCCTCAGTCTGATTTGCAATTTCTCGTCGCAGTGCTTCCGCTCTGCGAGTACGACAACCTAAGTGTGATCTTCTGCGAGGCATTATTTGGATGAAGTAAAGCAGATTGTTTGGTTTTTAAAAAAGGATGTTTTTACGGTGAGGAGGTTAGTGGAAACTCCTGGCAGTTACCTTTCTTCAGAACGTGTAACTGTCACAGGTGTGACATCTATATTCACTCAGCCAATTGTGAGAGAATATGCAAATAGGAGAGGAGGCAGAGGCAGTGGATTGGCCTACTGGTTGGCGATATCACAATGACTTATAAGAGTAAATAGGACTGAACATGCAAATAGGAGAGAAGGCAGAGGCAGTGGATTGGCCTACTGGTTGGCGATGTCACAATGACTTATAAGAGCAAATAGGAGAGAACATGCAAATAGGAGAGAAGGCAGAGGCAGTGGATTGGTCTACTGGTTGGCGATGTCACAATGATCAGCAGGACTGGTTTTGAGGAGGCCTATTTCTTCGATTTTAAGACAAACCTTTGACCCCATAGAGAACATAGTTACATAACAACGCTCGCGTATTTGAACGCAACGCTGTGTCAAAATTTCAAAGCAATCGGTGAAGAACTTTCGGAGATATAAAAGCATGTTTTTACGGTGAGGAGGTTACTGGAAACTCATGGCAGTTACCTTTCTTCTGAACGTGTAACTGTCACAGGTGTGACATCTATATTCACTCAGCCAATTGCGAGAGAACATGCAAATAGGAGAGGAGGCAGAGGCAGTGGATTGGCCTACTGGTTGGCGATGTCACAATGATCAGCAGGACTGGTTTTGAGGAGGCCTATTTCTTCGATTTTAAGACAAACTTTTGACCCCATAGAGAACATAGTTACATAACAACGCTCGCGTATTCGAACGCAACGCTGTGTCAAAATTTCAAAGCAATCGGTGAAGAACTTTCGGAGATATAACGACAGTAACGAACGGTTTTTTTCATTTTTTTTTATTATTATTATTATTATTATTATTATTATTATTTATTTATTTATATAGCACCATCAATGTACATGGTGCTGTACAGAGTAAAACAGTAAATAGCAAGACTCTGCCGCATAGGCTTACAATCTAATAAAATCATAGTAAAACAATAAGGAGGGGAAGAGAATGCCAACAGGTACAGGGAAGGGTAAGCAGGCACAGGGTAGGGAAAAACTAACAGTAGAAAGTAACAGTAGAAGTCTGCACAACATCAAGTTTTAAAAGCTTTAGGAAAAAGAAAAGTTTTTAGTTGAGCTTTAAAAGCTGTGGTTGAACTTGTAGTTCTCAAATGTTCTGGAAGAGCGTTCCAGGCGTAAGGGGCAGCAGACGAAAATGGACGAAGCCGAGCAAGGGAAGTAGAGGCCCTTGGGCAGGCGAGAAACATGGCATCAGAGGAGCGAAGAGCACGAGCGGGGCAATAGTGTGAGATGAGAGAGGAGAGATAGGAAGGAGCTAGACCGTGAAAAGCTTTGAAGGTTAACAGGAGAGGAGATAGATTATATCTATTAGATATAATATAGATATAGATATTAGATATAATATAGATATAATATATCTATATATTTATATAGATTCGATGAAAAATGTGATATTCAGATAGTCAATAGAATCCCTATCTTTGTTTCCATTCAAGGTTGCTTGGCACTACTGTTGCTGTCATTCATTGAAAGGTACAAAATCTGATAGAAACATTGGATTTCAAATGGGTTGTTTCTAGACTTGATGGTAACACTATTGGTTGACTTCTGTATTCTATATTCATACATCTGAACTCTAAAGGTAAAAAGTGTACATTATGTTTCAATGTGTCCCAAGCTTTAGGAACAGGTCAATCAGACCCAAGGAAAGGGATCTTTGCAGTTCTATCCTATTTTCAGGAGGTTCTTGTACAAATTGTAGCTTCCCACTCTGCAGCCTCTTTTCTGTGTGTGTGTGTGTGTGTGTGTGTGAGAGAGAGAGAGAGAGAGAGAGAGAGAGAGAGAGAGAGAGAAATTTGATCTAATTCTGGGCAGTATTTAGTTGGAGTGCCAGCCACTTCTGTGCAGCCTGGACACCTAGTGGGAAGGATTGCAGCCTGGACTCATATTCAAGGGATGACCCCCCCTTTTGCATTTCACTCCATTGTGATCTAGCTGGGTTCTTTGAAGAATGTGGTTTGATGAACCGTGGTTGGCAGTTTCCTCACAAAAAAGAGCAAACAAGTTTGGATAGTGCACAAGGCACTGTAAATTAGAGTGATTGTGTGCTTAGCCCTAGGTAACCTCATTCCCTCAACCCTTTTTTGTTACTGTGAACATGCAGCAGGAGTAGCTTGATTGAACCGCCATGTGTTAGGATAAACCTTTCTTTCTTCCCCACTGTTTACCCCAAGCCTTCCTCCCTTCCTCCCAATAGTGTTAGGGACTCTGATTTCCTTAATCCCCACCTCTTCACCATGTCTGCACCAAGAATTCCAGCTCTGATCAGCCTGGACTAGCCATGCATTTCTCCAGCCTAGTTTACACACTGGAACCCTCAGTTCGGCCACTAAAAGAACTAAACCTATTTCCCCATACATTTTGCATTAATTTGGTGCTGTACATATTCTGCTTGTTTTGGTTTCTAAGTGCTCTACCAAGTTAATTTCTCCAATTAATGAGTAGATACTTAAATTCTTCAATGTGCTTAATAAATTCCCCTATTGCTGTAGAAGCCTCTCTCTGTGTTATCGGATTCCATCTTTCCATATGCCCTGTTGCCAACGTTAAAAGGTCCCTTAACAAATGTGTGTCTTAAGAATATGTGCAAATTTGTACACATGTCTAGAGGAGCACTTTCAGAAAGATAGAGCTATTTCTATTCAATATATATAAACAATAGGAGATACCAAGCAGTGTCTGCTCCTAAAGCTTGGGGCAATTCATACAGAGGTTGCTGGAACGACATTTTTCAGTGTGGTACTCTCTGCATAGTTGCCACTGCTGCAACTTTGAAATCTTTTTTATACCAGGTGAGTGGCCCTGATTTTTTGAGAATCCTGGTGCTAGCAGCTGTTGGAAATGTATGGGGCTGGTATCGATACTTCTGATATTAATGTGCGACACATATTTAAAAAACCACAATGCCTGTGTAGAGTACTACATGACAGAAATGTTTTTTCAACAGCGGCCTCGTGGGACCTTTAATTTAAATTGGTCTTTTAGCTACTCTCTTGAGGGTATTGGGTTTATACCTAAATCAAGTTAGTTGACAAAGTTCAGAGTATGTTAGGCAGATGTGGAAGTAATCCAGCTGAGGTTTCAGAAAGGTAAGAGGTGGCTCCAACCTCTGTGTGGATTAAGCATTCAAATTACATTGGCATTTTTTCATCTGCTAAGGGGGTTCTGCCTCAGCAAAAACATTTTGGTTCATAAAATATGTAGTTGACGTGTTTTTGCCAGAGAGGCAGAGCTGAATCTTGGATGAGTTTCATATTGAGTCAAAGGGGAGTGGTAATCTGGCTCTTACTGCACTTACTGAGTGCATTTTGGCAGCTGAAAGATATAAAGTGCAGTGCACTCAGATTTGTGAGGTAATGAAAGAGTGACAAGGAAAAGGAAGTGAGGAGGAGTGGGGTTGGGGAAAGAGCTCAGAATGTGTTTTGACGTCATCTGATAGGTTTTCCAGCCTGCAGCTGCTATTCTTGCATCTACAGTTCATGGTATTTAAAACTCAGTTTATGCAGAAGTAATGGACACTGCCAAAAGTGAGGGTGGCAGTATATCCTGTGTATCTGCGGGTCTGCTATGGGGGCAGGGACTGCTACAGAGCCTTTCAGCAACTGGGCAGAGATCCAGATTCCCAGGCTGGCTGACTCCTCCGCCTCTGAGAAAAACTGCAACTAAAGTTTCTCTTTGGCCACCTGTCCATCATGGCTAGGAAACTCCTGAACTGCTTGAGCAGCTGCAGCCAGTTGTCTGGAAAGATAAGTATATAAGCTGCATATTCTGGGCAGGCATGTATAGTGTTGCATACTTGGAAGTTTTACTCAATTTAGAGAGATTGAGTGGTTACTGGGTGTACCCCAAGTCACTGTGGTTACCAAGTGGGTTCCTGGGAGCACTCCACGTTTAGTCAGTTTCTAAAAGCTCAGTCTCAGTGAAGGTAGCTTTAGAGTAAAGCCTTTAAATGTGTGTTCTGTCATGTTTCACAGTGAATTGGCTGCAGTCATTTAATTTTTGTGGACTTCAGTCCAAAATTTAAAAGCAGTGCATGCTTTGTCTTTGTTCCTGTCCCTAGAGACTATTTGAAATCTCAGTGATGAAACTGCTCCATCCTTTCCTTTTGTAGGGAATAGGACTAGGAACAATTTCCTGGTTCTGTTTGCTATGTGATCCTTTTGTAATGTACAACTATTTTGTGCTCTTGCTGGTGAAGCATATGAGACTCAAGAGTTTTTATGTCAACCCTAACCAAGGGAAGGTGTGGTATCTTCTTCCTTGGAAGTTATCAAGGCAAATTTGGAAGGCATATGTTATGGATTCTTTAGATCTGGGTATTTTGTATTGGGTGTGGAATTAGGCTAAATGGCCCTTTGGATTCCTTTTATCAGATTTCACTAGTTATGGGTGGGGTCCCTACTGCAGTGCCCACAGGTATCACAGCGCCTACAAGACTGTCCAGTGTGCACAAATGGGTCTCTGCTTCCCAACACTCCTTCCCTGGTTCTGTTCATGTGTGTGTAAGTGAGGGTTTTTTTTTGGGGGGGGCAATATATAATAGACAGCCCTATATAGGTTTACTCAGAAATAATTTCCACTGAACTCAATGGGACTTACTCCCATGTAAGTCCCATTACTCCACCATGTAATTGTGGAGCCCAGAACTGGACACAATACTCTAGGCCTCATCTAGAGTATTGTGTCCAGTTCTGGGCTCCACAATTCAAGAAGGACGCAGACAAGCTGGAGCGTGTTCAGAGGAGGGCAACCAGGATGATCAGGGGTCTAGAAACAAAGCCCTATGAAGAGAGACTGAAACAACTGGGCATGTTTAGCCTGGAGAAGAGAAGATGGAGGGGAGACATGATAGCAGTCTTCAAATACTTAAAAGGTTGTCACACAGAGGAGGGCCAGGATCTCTTCTCGATCCTCCCAGAGTGCAGGACACGGAATAACGGGCTCAAGTTAAAGGAAGCCAGATTCCAGCTGGACATCAGGAAAAACTTCCAGACTGTTAGAGCAGTGCGACGGTGGAATCAGTTACCTAGGGAGGTTGTGGGCTCTCCCACACTAGAGGCATTCAAAAGGCAGCTGGACAAGCATCTGTCAGGGTTGCTTTAGGGTGGATTCCTGCATTGAGCAGGGGGTTGGACTCGATGGCCTTGTAGGCCCCTTCCAACTCTGCTATTCTATGATTCTATGATTCTATGTAAGCATGCATAAATAAGAGTGCAGCCTTTGGAAGGAAGGGTGGGAGATAGATGAAGGCAGGGATTGATGGGGTGGAGAGAGGGAAAGGTGGGTAGGGCCAGATCCACATCATAGAATCATAGAATAGTAGAGTTGGAAGGGACCTATAAGGCCATCGAGTCCAACCCCCTGCTCAATGCAGGAATCCTCTCTAAAGCATACCTGACAGATAGTTGTCCAGCTGCCTCTTGAATGCCTCTAGTGTGGGAGAGCCCACAACCTCCCTAGGTAACTGGTTCCATTGTCGTACTGCTCTAACAGTCAGAAAGTTTTTCCTGATGTCCAGCCGGAATCTGGCTTCTTGTAACTTGAGCCCATTATTCCGTGTCCTGCACTCTGGGAGGATCGAGAAGAGATCCTGGCCCTCCTCTGTGTGACAACATCAAGCAGGATATAACACTTTGAAAACGTTTTGAAAACAGTATATGGAATGTGTCCTGGGCCCAAACAGTTGTCAAAACTGTTATAAAGTAGATCCTGCCCAGGTCTTTGCCAAGAGGTGGAGTGTGTCACAACCTCACTAGTTTGCCTTCTTTGAAATGGATGTTGTGTTGGATCAGAAAACTGAATTCAAGTGATGTTGTGTTTTGGGTCTCAGAACTGTATTCATTTCTGTATTCAGGTTCTTGGACAAGTTACTTATCCCTCAGCCTCACCACTTTGCCTTTGGTGAAATCGATGTTTTATGACTAGCCAAATCTATTATGGCAGCCATTTTCTGAATGGGTTTGTCCCTTCATGACAGTCACTGTGACAGCATCAATGACGTTCTCTCACAATTCAAAAATATGCCCATGGTCCCAAAAAAAGCTTGGATTCCTGGTTTATGGCATGAGAAAGAGGAGGAAAATTTTTCATGAGAGAGAGAGAGGAGGGGCATACTATTTTTCATCAAGGTGGTATCAAATGGATCAAAAAATACTGGGAGATATATTGACTTCTGCCCTTGATATTGGCACTTCTGATTCTGCAATGAACAGTAACAAGCAATCAGAGGTTCTTCATAAAATGGATGACCATTCTGATTATTGTAATTAGTATCGTACTGACACAGTGCCCTAGTATACTGTAGTGTTTAATGGTAATTAGCCATTAAAACCTAAGTTTCCCCCCTACCATGACATTTCAGAAATAGATCAGACAGGTTGAGGCAAACCACTTCTTGTGCAATGGCTATTTTGACCTCTAATGAACTCCAGCACCATTTCTCCAGATGCTAGAAGTTAGTATTTGTTAAACTGGGAATAGGAAGGAGTCTCAATATCTGCTGATCCAGAGCTTTCCCTCTCATATTTGCAAACACAGTGTTGAAGTTTTAGAGGTGGAGACAAAGAGGAGGACAGGGCAGGAACTAAATCGCATGATGATGCTTGCCTGGCAAGTGTTTGAGGTCTGAGTAGAGAAACCAACTGCTTACTATTTTGGGTGAATGAGGTTAGTTGTTACGACAAGCAGCTTCATGAAAGAATCTATCCATCTGTCAGTGTGCACAGTTGTGGAGATAGAGACTCAGCTCTCTCTAGCTCCTTACTATGTGTGTGCACATAGGGGAGGGAAAGCTTTTCTATGTCTGAACGTAGTGCTGATAAGGCATGTTTTTTTGCCAGAAGCTCACTGATTTTGATCTTCAGACGTCGGCTCTTCTAGATGTGTTTGCCTCTGGTGTCTGCTTGACTCCAGTATGAGCTCAGCTTCAAGCTGCAAATGAGCACCCAAGAGTAAGGGATCTACAGGACATTGCAAGAAATCTAAACTGGCCCTTATCTGAGGATCAAACAGTTGTCCACAAGCCTGAGGGGACATTTTGGTCTTGGAATTTTCTCCAGCATGTTGGACAAAACCAAAACCCTCCAGCCCACTTATGGTGGGATTGTGCCATTTGCAGAGATTGTATCAAAGCAAGGAAAGAATGTAGGCTTGGGGCAGGATTCTTACCACAGCTTGCGGGAAGGTTAGTAAGCTCTGTCCTCCATTTTTAATAGTTTTGATATTAAATCTATTAGTCTTCCAGTGTGTTATAGCTATGTCCACTGAATTAGTTTGTGTTGGTAGGGCTTAGCTGCTTTTACACCTTTCAGTTGTAAGTTGTTCTGTTGGAGAGTCCCATTTATTCCATTTTACGAAGGACTCTTATTGTAAGCAAGGGTATGAATCATTCTGTGAGAAATTGAATTGGTTTTTACAGCAAATGTGGGCAGTAATGTGGATGCAATTTTTCCAGGGTTTTATTTTTCCATGGAAAAATTTTCATTTCATATCTCCATTAGTAAAAATAAATTAGGCAAGTTTCAAAGTTTTTATTAATTATCTTTACCGGGTAATTATCTTTACTAAGTATGTGAGAGAATACATATATGTCACTGAAATACCTTCCAGGTGGATTGTCTGCCCAGTTGAGTGGTGTTCAATCTGTTGTACTCCCCCTGAAAGATCAGGTGCACAGCATGGGGATGCTCCCGGATTCATCATTGGAACTTGAGTCCCAGGTGGCCATGGTAGCCAGGAGTGCCTTTTATCAGCTTAGGTTGATATACCATGTGTGACCCTAACTGGACAGAGATCATCTGGTGACAGACAGTTCACACACTGGTAACCTCCCAGTTGGTTTACTGCAATGTGTTGTACATAGGGCTACCTTTGAAGACATTTCAGAAACTTCAGTTAGTTCAAATCAGAGTTGATAGTTTACTAACTGGGACTGGCTGATATGATCATGTGATGCCAGCACTTCATCTGTTGCATAGGCTTCCAGTCTGTTTCTGAGTCTAATTCAAAGTGTTGGTGTTGCCCTTTACAATCTTAAATGGCTTTGGGCCAGAGTATCTAAAGGAATGTCTCCTCCCACATGTATTTGCTCAGACTCTTAGGTCATCTTTGGAGGCCTTCTTTTGGGTTCCCCTGCTGAAGGAAGCTAGGCAGGGTGGTATGAGAGAGAGCCTTGTGGGACTCCACTTATGAATATCCTCTCCAAAGAGGTTCGCCTGCCAGCTAAGTTATGTTTTAGGTGCCAGGCAAAGACCTTTCTTTTTAGAGTTTGGACAACACAATAGTCATTGGTGGGTTAATAGTCAACTCCACTGTTGATTATTGAGGGGGTACTCACCACATGACATGACTATAATCAACCATGGTGTGGATTAAGGCCAGCTGCCATTCACGTTTTTCCCAGGCTTCAAGCAGTCCGGCTGCTTTTCATTCTGGAGGTGTTTACCCCATTATACATGTTTGGAGATGTCTACCACACAATAACCTTATGGTTTACAGCCGAGTCGCTATGGTGTTTGTTCTGATGAAGCTCTCGCGAAAACAGGAATAATAAACCGCAGAGACCTGTCGTGTAAAGTTTTATAATGCATATAAGAACAAGAAAATAACAAATATAACCTATTATAAAAATATGTTTAAAAGGGTATTCATCCAATGTCATTATTAGCACTGTGTCATGTTAAATAATTGTGACTGATTTTGTATATTAGATATGGAAATAAAATTTGTTGTAGAGTGACTACTGTTTAGGAGCACTTTTCTTGCACAGTTTTGTTGGACAAATGGTAGTTGGCCATTAATGACTGTGCAGCTGATATGCATCAGTTATATACTGTAAATAAGTTTTTTTGTTACTATTCATCACTGTATGTATATTGTGTAGTGTGTGCCTTGGGCATTTTGTATATATTAAAATGGCTTTTCGACAGACTTATTTTGAAAAGTATTGAGAGAGATAATTCGCAAAAATGTAGTTCGGTGATTATTTTCATCAGCTGGGTTTACAATATAGATCTATGATGATGGTTGGTTCCAGTGCATACATGCCTGCTTTAAATTTTTAAATTTTCTTTAATTACAATTTGCCCTGTGTGAAACATTCATCTTAGCTGAGAAGACATGCAGTGCTTAGTGAGAAAGCAGACTTCCTCAGTGTAAATGATGCCTGCTTTACTGTGAAGTTCAATGAGGACTATTCCTCACACACCCTGTTTTGGCCTATATAATAATTTTAAATTATACCAGAAAAATGCCACTGCTCTCTGCAGTGAGAACATTTGTGTGAATCAGATCCCCAGACATCTGTTCTAGTTTAAACTCTATTTTAACATTTGTGAATATTTGATATAAATAACATATCCATTTAGTAGGAGCATCTTTTCCTTCCCCCGCCCCCAACAAGAGGAATAAGTGGAAGCAAAGCTGCTTACCATTAAAAGAGACTGCTGCTGCTGTTTGAGATGTGCTTCAGGATACTGAGCTGGTTTATAATTATATTAGTATAGTGCCATGGGCTAGTACACTGTAGTAGAGAGATGTAAGCAAGTCTAAAGGGCAGCCAGCTGAGGCGGTCCTTGAGTTCCCAAGCCAGAGGGGATAGATGGGAGACATGGAGAGAGACCAAAATAGGAAAGAAATCTGAAATCTGGGTGCAAGATGAGGAGGGCAAAGATGTAGCACAGGAGTTGGCAATTTACGCTGTTCAGATCTTTTGACCTATATTATTATTATTATTATTATTATTATTATTATTATTATTTATATAGCACCATCAATGTACATGGTGCTGTACAGGGTAAAACAATAAATAGCAAGACCCTGCCGCATAGGCTTACATTCTAATAAAATCATAATAAAACAATAAGGAGGGGAAGAGAATGCACCAAACAGGCAGTATAAAAATCAAGTTTTAAAAGCTTTAGGAAAAAGAAAAGTTTTTAGCTGAGCTTTAAAAGCTGTGATTGAACTTGTAGTTCTCAAATGTTCTGGAAGAGCGTTCCAGGCGTAAGGGGCAGCCGAAGAAAATGGACGAAGCTGAGCAAGGGAAGTAGAGACCCTTGGGCAGGTGAGAAACATGGCATCAGAGGAGCGAAGAGCACTATAACTCCCATCATCCTTCACCACTGGGTATTGTGATTAGGATTGATGGGAGTCATAGGCCAAAGCACCTGAAGAGCTACAAGTTATCCATCCCTGACATAGCAGAAGACCAGGCAGCAGGTTGGGACTGGTTTTGAAGTAAGTAAAAACCAGGAATGTTCTCAGAAGCTGCTTTTCATGTAGTGTTCCAAAATCACAGTGTTGTAATTGTGTTCGGAGCAGAGCAGGATGCTGGACATGACAAAGGGCAATTGGGATACTTTAGGCCACCTGTCCTGAACTTGGAGCCCTCCAGAGGTATTGGAGTACAATTCTCATACTCTCCTGCCAGGCTGCCATTCACACTAACATTTCTGGAGTGCACCAGGTTGGGGAAGGATGTTTTAGGCACAAACAAAGGATTCATATGGAAACAGGCCTGATGAATGGGAACCAGGAACCCTCTCGGCTTGCTAATGCAAGGCTTTGGGGTGGGGGGGGGGGGGAGAGGAAGCTAAATAAAAGGACTTGTATAATGACAGCACAAATCATAGGCAGCCAACCAGGTTTTCCAAGATCCGCTATTAAGAGCTGACCTTATAAGGCACAAGGGTTCTTATGCTCCAATCCTGATAGCTTCCAAGGTTCAAGTCTACAATGGCCCTGTTGCATTCAATAGATTCATTGGTGCTGCTTGTTTTTAATGTACAACCCTATTATGCCAGCTGTGCTTGCATAATGTGATTGCAAAGGCAGAAGTTGTGAACTCTGTGGAAATGGATTGCACTGCACTCTAGGAAGTTGCAGAGTTTATGTATGTAGAGTGGGGTTACAAGTGTCTGGTGACACTGGGCTACTGAATAATGTAGATGTGTTGTGATTTTCTTATCATTGCGTTTTTTGTAGTACAACAGCCTGTCTTTACCCTATAGCACAACTCTTGTTAGAAAGCACCAGATGATGGTCTCTCCTTTTCTCACTTTTCCAAGAGTGAGACTATTTTCTGTGTATATTTCCTCTGTTATATGTGGCAGAGTATCAGTATATTATGTTGGAATAGTGTCAGTGAGGGGATGATATAGCGGTTATGATGCACATAAAATACATGAAGGAGAGGACTTTATTGATATTTCTGCCCATGCTTTTCAGGTCTGATCTGACATATGGGCAAGGTCCCATTTCAACCTGCCAGTGCATTTCCCTTCATCCCATAGCAGCTGAAGACAGTGTCTGCTTAAAAGTGCTAAAGAGTTCCTCATATAAAACTATTGGCCTGTCCCTGCCAGTAAATCCTATAGTTAGATATTGTTTTCAGAATCTTTTCTGCTCCTCAATTCCACTGTTCTGTAATGGGATGGAGAGCCTAACCTGGCCTGGGCAGCAGTGTAATTGTATTTCCACGCTCACTCTTTAGTTTTCATCATGTAATAAATCACTTATAAGGGTTCACTTTCATAGCTCAAATATTTAACATTCAGAGTGTAATGTGCATAATTTTGCTTGCGATATACTTGCATAGAAAGTAGCCCTTGTGCAAGTCTTCCTATGTAATGTATTCTGTTGCAATTATACTGCTGTTGAATTGCAAAAAACTACATACCACTGCACATGAACTGCTTCCTAGATTGTGATTATTCTTATGCTTTTAATTCAACTGTGCTTGATATCAGGTCTTATCACTCATCACCCATTTTTCTACCAACAACCAAAGAAAAACAAATGCTTCCCACTTTCCTTTGCAAATATTGGATTGAAGGGAAAAATACCCTCTTTCAAACTAAACAGCTAATCTTTTTGGCATAAAAAGGTAAATCTTTGCCATGCATGAAATAGTATATATTTATTTCATTAGATTTCTTCCCTGCTTTTCTGTTTTAAAAACTATTGTAGTTTTGTACTATGGTTTACAGTACAAAAAGAATAAATTAGTTAATTCAAACAACACTAATTTAATACTTTTACATTTTAGCAGTAAGCAAATATAAACTAAAATTCTCAGGTATAAAGATTGCAAATGCTTTAAAGTAAGGGAGGGGAACATGTGATCTGTCTCACACTCACTCACACACACACACACCGCCCCAGTGCAGCCTCCTACCATCTTCACTGCACCCACACTCTAGAAGAATTAATAATATAATAATAATGAAAAAATGACATCCAGAGCATTATGGAGCATCAAACAGGTAAAATTTACCTTTTTTTACCTTTTGGGGCTCCGTAATGCTCCAGACACCATTTTTCCATAATTTTTCTGGTTGCTTGACAGATTGTGACATGCAAGGGGGGTTCTGGGGGGCATAAATGCCCCCAGACCTTCTGAAGTTGCCAACCCCTGTTTGGAGCTAGTGGATACTTGATAGTGTTAGTTAAAAAGTTACTGAAATGGAGGCATTTTGTAAACAATAAAGAATTGTGTGATACAAAGGTTGTAGCAGTACAGGTGCATGAAGCTGTTTCTTTCTGTTCAACTCATTTGAATTGATTTCACATATTCACTCTCCTTAGTTTAACAAACCAGTATAACAATCCACAGCTGTTACTTTAGCCCTCACTATTTTCATGCTGTGATAGCTGCTTGAGGTACATACAGAATTGTGTAGTACATTATGATTTAACGTAATACAGTTTTTGAAAATGTCTATTGAATTTAGAGATCTTAAAATTCAATAATGACCAAAAACAATCCACATCACATTTTTAAAATGTTTATGGCATTATATCATTAGGAAAAATGAGTGGGTATAACCACATTTTTGGATGCTTCTCTGATAAGAGAAGGACTTTTGACCACACTGTTTGGGGTGCATATTAATAAATGACTCAGAAAACAATCTAGCCTTTATTTATTGGAGAATATTTAACCCACCTTTTCACTCCCAGATGGGAATGTACAAGGCAGCTTACACAACTAAAGTAACTAAACAATAATAGAAAAAAGAGCAGTATCCAGTGTTGCCTGCATGGCAGCAGGCCCACTGCTAGCACAACAGGAAGCTAGAGGTTCCTAAATCAACTGGAAATGAACCAAAGCTCTTGTTTCCAGAACAGGGCAGGTCCACAGGGCTCACAGGGCTCTGCTAATTTGACCCTTTCCAAAAATTATTGTTTTGGCGAATTTCCAGGATTACATTATCAAGCACTAACATTCTATTGCTTGGCAATTGAATGAGCGGTGCATGGGCCGTATTGGATACGGCCCACTATATACAGGCAACCATAATGAAAAGAAGAGAGCTTCGGCTATGGGGCAGTATAGAAATGCAATAAATATAAAAATGAAAGAAACTTCAGAGTAACAAATAAAACGAGTGATCAGGAGTGAGAACAAAACTATTGTATTTTTAACAGCAGACAGAAAACTGCTGAAAAAGTAAAAGCTTTAGATGATGGGAGTTAAATGGACCTCCCGTGGTGAGGAACTGCAGCTCCTACTTGTATCTTCTATCCTGAATCCAGGCTTGAAAGACAGATTGGAAAGGATCTAAATAATCATTGTGCTTCAAGGCCGTCTAGAGATGACACAATATGGTTCACTCTGGGACCTTGCTCAAAAAGTTTTAAATTTCAGACTAGGCAATAATTTTTCTAAGCCAATAGATATAAATTCAAAGTTGCTGTATCTACCCTCCATACTGACAGTCTGGTCCTGGCAAATGGGAAAAAAAATACAAAAGGAAGGTAATAAACAGTGAAAATCATGTTTATTTACATTCAGGAACAAAAAAGAACATTTGTTTATTTATTTATTTATTACATTTCTATACTGCCCAATAGCCGGAGCTCTCTGGGCGGTTCACAATATAGTTCACAACATAATATGGAAAGGGCAATCTCTGTATTGTTGGATTTACAGTCAAGATCACTAGAAGAATTCATGTTTGTTATGTTTATAATTCTGTCACAAGCAAATCTCTACACCCTCACAGAATATCTGTAACTCTCTAGTAGACAGTTGTTGGGTTTTCTTCCCCTAGAGGGTTTGAGTTACAGGAGACTTACTCCATGTTCTTCTCTTTAGACATCTTTTTATTTTAGCTATCTTTCTTTTACTGAAAACAGTTTCTCATCACCAGATCAGCTTCCAGCAGAATAACAAAGCAAGCAAAATAACTGAGATTGCTCCCAAATTCTAAAAATGTAGATCGAAGGATCTAATATAGGCCTATTGAACTGTCATCTTTTTTTATGTCCTTGAGGTAGGGCCCCTCTTTTTTGCATTGGCTCCCTGAGAAATCTTGGCTGTCTGTCTTTAGAGCTACTCCAAAAGTCCAAATAATTGCCAGATTTGCTTATTGGCAACTTCCCTTGTAATCCTCAGTAAAACTGCTTTCTTTCTCTGGAGGGTTTCTGGAAACTTGATAGTGCAAATATTAAATTATAGTGGTTTAAAGTGATGAAGCTATTCTTCTACGAACTGGAGCTGAGTGAAATACTTTCCTAATTCAAATTAAGGAACTGCTTCTGTTTTTATGTTTTATATCTGCTTTTGTGAGCTTTCAGTTTTCTTCCCAATGGGGAGCTGCTCTACTTTTACCTGGTGTATTTTCATTGCTATGACCCCTTGACATAAATATAAATAAAGTTGACTTGCCTTGAGTTTCTTCTAATGATATTTCAGACTAAATCAACAGATTATTCCTCCTCATTACAGTGGTGATTAGGGAAGCTATAAAGGAACTTTCTGCACTTTGTAGCTGTAGTTTTTCCTGTACCATGTAAAAGCAGGAATGGAAAGTGAGATGGTTTCGCGAAGCCAAGCCAATGACTTTCTGAAAGGTATGTCCTATATTTAAGCTTGATGAACCTTCAGTTGATGCACACCACAGAAGTACTATGCATTACAAAGGAAATTTGGAATGAGTGTCAGTTCTTCCCTTTACTTCAGTTGGTGCCACATTGTAGTACTAATTATCGCTGGTCTTCCCCCAGATGAAACACACAGCCATATAATCCTTTTAGTCTAGGTGTTCTTTACAGTCTGCTTCACTTAAATGATTACGAACTATACAATCTGCCAGAGTGCACAGACAGTTCACATTCCCCCTAACAGCCATCAGTGGATTAAAGTGTTGTTCTCTAAAGCTATTCCAAAATGGTATCATGTTTCATTTATAAGCAAACACCTATGTTTTAAGTAGCACTGCAGCACATCTGATCTAGGATTTGAGCTTCTGTGTATCCTACAGGAAAATCTTGACAATGGCTACAGCAATAGTCAGTATACAACTTTAGAGTTCTTATCACAGTCTTAATTTTCAATACTGGCAAATGATATTCTATGACCATTTTAAAAATGGTTAAATATTTTGAATTTTGCCTCAAGCTTTTTGACTTTTCCTTCTCATGGATCTAATACTCAGAACTAAACTTCTTTGTGGTTCTTGTGACTCAGACATGTGGGTTATGTGCCTGCACTGAACAGTTATTCAGAACATTCTAGAGCTAAACAGAATTTTAGGAGGGAGCCCCACCCACCACCTCTGCATAAGCTCCTGGCATGGCTCCTGCCTGCATCTCAGTTCCTTTTTGTCTGCCATTGCAACTTGTGGCCAAAAAAATTCTCTAAAAAACCTATGGCTAGGCTTTAGAGATCTCGTTGGGGGCCTGCCCCACAAGTTCGCTGAGCCTTGTTCCAAGAAGTCGAGCTATGTGAGCTTTTGCTGAGCATTCAAGAAGCTGCACGAGAATTGCAGGAGAATTGCTCACTTTCTGGAGGCTCCAGAATGCATGCTTTGCCTCCCCCCCCCCCGCATGCGTCAATCAGGGCCTTAAATGGTCTCTTAATGCAAGGTTAAGAAGTCCTTTAAGGACCCAGTTGAAGCAGAGGACAGGGGGAGAAACACAATTTCCCCATTAGAGTGAAGGTGAAAATACAGTTTCCCCAACTTTGGAAAATTGCGTTTCTCCCTACCCCTGCCGATGTGGGCCTTAAAGGCCCTGTTAATAGGGCCTTTAAGGCCCCCATCGGCACATTGAGGGAGATAGAAATGTAATTTCCCCAAAGCTGGCATTAGAGTGAAGAAAATACGCAATTTCCCCGCTTCATTAATGGCAGCAGCCATTAATGCAGTGGAGGGAAAGGGACAAGGGCATAGGTCAGGGTGGACCTGCACCTGACTGCTGTCGAAGGCTCGAGAGCAGTTGGGCCCAGGCCTATCCGGGTGCATCTGTCTGTGCCTGTGAGGGCTGGATACAGGGGCGTCTGCTGTCTTTCTGGGCCCAGGCAAATTTCCCCCCAATGCTATCTATGGCCCTTCCTTGGGATGATGGGCAGAATTACTTTTTCTCTCCCTTTGTCTTACTTTCCTATCCAAGTTTTCTTTCTTCTTCACTGCCCCTTCAGGGCATGGCCTCCAAGGCCTTCTTCAGTAATTGTACCCACTGTGATGGGAAGATACTGTTGATCGATAGATACTCCAAATACCTTCTCTGCCTTGGAGAGGCACACGGGGTGGACCTCTGTATCCACTGACAGGCCTTTATGAAGCAGGCTGGGGAAACAGTACTGTACACTTCTGTGCCATATTGTGGGAACAAGCCCTCAAGGCAGCAGATACAGCTGCACTGAACCAGCCTCTGCATTCTGTCTCAGCTTCCATTTTCCAAAAACCAGCTCCTGCTTTTTCTCAGCTTCTTCTAGCTCACAGCATAATGGAAAGTCCATCAGGACAACCATCCCCTGTATCAGGAGAACCAGCTCTTTCATTACCTACAGCTTCGGCAGTCCCCTCAGACTAACAGCTTGAAATCAGCCCTTTGCTACCGATGGTTGAGATCAAACAGGTGAAGCAAACCAAGTCCCTAAACAAATACCAGAGTAATCCCCACCCCCAGCTCCAGGACCAAACAACGAAAAGGGGAAGACTGCTCATAGGATAGAGTCCAACTTTGAATCCGCCCCTACACCTGTTCCAAATAGGCCGCTGATTGCCAACATTGATCCTAGAGAAACTGCAACTCCCATGCAACAGTAAACCCCCAGATGATATCCTCATCTCTCATTCTCTCTTACTGTCAATGATGTTACGCTTACTCCAGTCAAGGAAGCTCGTAGTCTTGGCTTTATATTTGATTCCTCGCTCTCCTTTATTCCTCATATTGAGGCAGTAGCTAAATCCTGCCGTTTTTTCCTGTATAATATTGCCAGGATTCGATCATTTTTGTCTGTCTTGTTCATGCACTGGTTATTTCTCGGCTGGACTACTACAACCTTCTTCTCTCTGGCCTTCCTTCCTCTCACATCAGTCCGCTGGTTTCTGTCCACCACTCTGCCGCTAAGATCATCTTCCTGGCTCGCCGCTCTGACCATGTTACTCCACTTCTGAAATCTCTTCACTGGCTTCCAATTCACTTCAGAATCCAATATAAACTTCTCCTGTTGACCTTCAAAGCTTTTCACAGTCTAGCTCCTTCCTATCTCTCCTCTCTCATCTCACACTATTGCCCCGCTCGTGCTCTTCGCTCCTCTGATGCCATGTTTCTCGCCTGCCCAAGGGCCTCTACTTCCCTTGCTCGGCTTCGTCCATTTTCTTCTGCTGCCCTTTACGCCTGGAACGCTCTTCCAGAACATTTGAGATCTACTAGTTCAATCGCAGCTTTTAAAGCTCAGCTAAAAACCTTTCTCTTTCCTAAAGCTTTTAAAACTTAATGTTGTTTGGACTTTATACTGTTAGTTTTACCCTACCCTGTGCCTGTTTACCCTATCCTGTGCCTGTTTACCCTACCCTGTGCCTGTTTGCATTCTCTTCCCCTCCTTATTGTTTTACCATGATTTAATTAGAATGTAAGCCTAAGCAGCAGGGTCTTGCTATTTACTGTTTTACTGTTTTACTCTGTACAGCACCATGTACATTGATGGTGCTATATAAATAAATAAATAAATAAATAAATAAATAAATAAATAAATAAATAAAATCCTCTGCCTGGATTGCTGTCCAGGAATAAATGCACAGGAGTTTGATGGTGGTTCGGGTGCCTCCCGACTAGGAGAGGCTGCGTGTGGAGTTTGGTCCCAGCCTTGCAAACACCCAAGGTTTTCTAGCCACTTCCCCCTTTGGAGTAATGGTGGATCAGGTGCCTCCTAACTGGGGTATGCTATGTATGTAGTTTTGTCCCCAAGCCTGCAAATGTCCAGTGCTTCAGAGGTGAAACAGTGCTTCTGCTCAAGCAGGAGGACTGGAGCAGGACAAGGGCAGAGGAGTGAGTCAAATTACACACAGTAGCTTCATAAGCTACTCACAGTAACTTACTAACCTGCTCATGTGGCATGGAGTAATGGGCAAATTAAAAAATAAGCTTGTATGAGTAGCTTATTAACCCATCGTGGGCTATCATGACTTTTGAATGCAGCTATAGAGTGGTGTTGCCTTCTTGATTCAAGCCTGAAGAATTCAAAATGAGGGAGCAGTAACAGAATCTGTTTAGAAATGATTGCAGGCGGCTGCCAGAAAGGATCTGGACAGGGAATGGTTCAAAGCTACTGTCAAGTGGAAAAGCATTCTACCCATTCTGTTATGAGGTGTGCAGCCTAGCAGCAACTCACTTAATTAGAAAGTGTGGAAATTGGGATATGGTGAAGATGCAAATTTGGATGTTGAGCAGAAGCCTTAAGTAGCAATAGCAGCTGCAGGCCACCAATACTGGCTTGGTTTAGGGTATTTCGGAGCAAGTAATAGAATTTTGAATTGGGTAGTGTTTATAAACCTCAGCAATACAGATATTTTAAAATATACCTTAAAATAACAATGGGCTTTGTTGCACCTTAAAGCGCAACACATTTAGTATGGCATACATTTTCATGGGCTAGAGTCCATTATATGAATTTGGGAAATGTCGCTTCTATCCTTTACAGCATGAAAGTGTGGTCTATCTGGCAGTATCCTTTTAATATCAAGTAGTAGCAGCCTTCTTAAGCAATTACTTGCAGCCTACCTAAAGTTCCTCTCCTATACTTTCATCTGGTTACAGTGGGTGTTTTCACTTCCTATTCTCAAACTGTTTGTGCTGTACTATTTTGACCCACCCTTTCACTGGCTTCGGTTGACATTGTTTTGGCAGTAAGATGAAGTTATCTCATGAAGGAAGACAGTATAGAAATTTATTAATGTTATATTTAATATTTCAAATATGTATACTCTAGCCTACAAAAACTTAAGCCATAACAAATTTATTTTATTTTAAAGTGCCATAATTCTTTTCTTTGTTTTTGCTGCAAGAGACTAACACTTACCCCTTTGCAAATTATTTCTGAATATCTATTCAGTTGGAATAGTTTTGGTCTATATTCCTTCTAGAGAAACTTGATCCTGGTTTTCATGTAACCTTTTGTAAGCTTTCTCTATCAGGAAAAGGGACATTAAATAATAAATAAATATGTTGTCATCTTGCAGAATTACTCTGGAAATCTACTCCTGTAATACTGGTGTCACCCGAATAGTGTAATTCAGAAATGGATGCCCTGTGTTTGGCATAAGGCACGTGCTTGCTTGTAGACTGTTACTAAGCTATTTCTTTTTTAAAAATAAAACCTTCCACTTTTTGTTTTTTTAATAACTAGTGTGGCATTGCACATGGACTTTGAAAACTCAAGATTTGGGATGGCAAAATGCTTAATTGTGCAAATTAAAACCTGGCTTGTTTAGGAGCAATCAACCAGGAGGCCAGGTTTGGACATCATATGAAGCTTTCCATTTCTGGTTTGTTTTGTCCACTTGTGCAAAAGGAAGAATGAAGTGGAAACAAATGCTCTGCATACATCAGCAGGCTACTTATTCATAATAAATCAGAATAAGCCAACAATTTTGATTGTTATTTGTGACCAGCCAATATTTTACAGACAGTGGAAAACTTTACTACTATTTAGTGCTGTTGCTGATTAGATTTCAGATGTTGGTCAACTGTTGGCAGAGTGCCTTGTATTACACTCCTGGTTTTAACTTCCAGACAGGTAGCTTAGTCGGTAGCAGGAAAAACAAATGTTGTAGGACCTTAAAAACTAACATTTTTATTATGGCATAAGTCTTTAGGGACTAGTTAACTTCATCAGAAGCATGAAGTATTATCCTCAGTTGGCAGGGATGTATATGCATGGATATATATAGAGAGAAATTGCGGGATCTTGTATGACTACAACAATTGAAGACTTATTAGATGGAATGGCCAAAGCAATACCTCTCACCAATGTAGAGGACAATATCAAAAATATAGCTTAAACCAGTGGATATTACTATTATTAGCACCTTCTGTAAGCACTTAATTGTAATCTTATTTCCATATATTTTATATTCATATTGTGAATGCCAGCCATAGCTGTTTGCTTACTGCAGTTTTATTATTATTTTTTGCTATTTCTGCATAGAAATGCATCTAAAGTCTATAGACTCAAACAGAGTATCTTTTGCTTCCGTTTTAACTATTCAGAATAATTTCCTTGTTGTTTTCACAATTACTAATATACTTTTGAACTACACTTTCTCTTTGCTTTAAGAGAGTGAAGACCTATATCTTTTGACACTACCTAGATTGTGAGAATAAAAGATAATTAAAGTACCTTCAGAGGAAAGTAATTCATGTTATGTGCCCTTGAGCATGAATATCTAAATGATTTCTGAGGACTCCTTTTAACTCTTGAAGTGGAACAACTTTGAATGTTTTGTGAATCTCGATTTTTTGAAGACAGTACCAGTGCAACCTAATGGAGGTATGAAAGAGGGGAAATCATGTGTCTCACAGATAATTGTTAGTGCTAAATGTGAGTGACATTAATTAATACTTTGGTAAACATGAAGTTGTATTTGAATCCTACTTGATCAGTATCAGTTTGTGTAGTCTCTTCTTGTTTCTACATTTTTATGATTTGCAATGGGGTTTGGTGATCTAGGAGTTCTTGAGCAACAGGCCCTGTTCTCATATTTTTGGATTTTTATCAACCTAAAATGCTTTGTAACTTCCTTTCCCCGCTGTCTGCAGCAGAATACGGAAACTTTGGGGCTTGAGGCTACTTCTGCAATTGCAAGAGTTAGAGTTGGGTGGAGATGACAGGGCTTCTCTCCTCAATAATGTTCTGGAGCTAGAAGAAAATAAAATTAAGTTGAAAATGTGGCATGTCACAGTACCCAGTTCTCCACTAATTTCTTTGTCTGCCTCATTGCAGTGTTGCAGTTGAAGCTCCAGCAGCGACGGACACGTGAGGAGCTGGTTAGCCAAGGGATCATGCCTCGTAAGTATGACTTATTTAAATTATACTTCCTCTTTGAATGCAGAGTACCTTTATTTAGATGAGAGAGAGCTTTGAAATGTCTTCCCTTTGAAAGCTCCATTCCACTTCAGTCTCCGTGTAGATTGTGGGGACCCTGTGCCAATAAAGCCATTTTTAATTCCTAGGATTGATACACTAGAAGCTGCTTTTTAGAAGTAAAAAGAACTTAAGGGAGGCTCTTGCCTTGCTAGAAAGGTCTGAAATACTGAGTTCATGGTGATCATTTTCTCAGCAGGCTTCCTGCCTTGAGCACACTTCTGGTGTATTTGAGAAGGGAGCTTGTCTGCACATATGCTTAATAATACTTTGACTGGAAAAAATGTCCAGGCAACAAAACAAATTTTCTGCACCAAAAGTGGTAGACAGTAGGTAATATTGCATGGTAACAAATGTTACAGCAGTTCATCAGATGTTAGTAATGAAGATCGTAAAATAAATATATGTAATGCTAAGGAATGCTTTAAAATAACTTGTTCATATATGTAATTTTTTTTATAGAAATTGGCCTAAACAGAACATATGCACTGGCAGAAATAATGCAAGGGCAAATAGGAAAACAGACATATTATTTTCATATTCTTTTTATTTGCCTTGAAGCCTTCACAAAGTGTGTTAACCGAGCTAAAAATTGAGCAATCAGTTTCTTAGTACGCCCTTACCTTGTTGCTTTTTGCAGTGAGAGTACTAGACTTCTCATTATGGTTTAGAAGGATTTTCTTACTACTTCTCGTTATAAGTGGTACACAGAAATATTAACATTTTATTTTACCAGGCCTAGCCGTTGCACTAACAACTGGGACTTTATGACATGGTTTGCATGTAACGTCAAACCATAGTTTAATTAACTGTAGTTGGTTGAATCATGAGTTGTCATGTCTGAACCCAGAACTATGGCTTATTAACCACAAACAACTCATGAAGAGAACCCATGGTTTGTTGTTGGCTTGTGAATTTTGGGTTGTTCTATAGGTTGTTGTTATGTATGAACCCAGACCTGTTAATGAGTTTGCTTTGCCTGGTTGCAGAGGCAGTGGGTAAAAAACACTGAGGTTCTTTTAGGTGCTTGTACTGCAGTGCTGCAAAGGCATTTGGGATACAGGGAGGGAGCGAATGCAGGAAGAGAGAAGCAAACAACCGAGGGACTGAGAAAACAAACTACATTTTTCGATAATCTGTCAGACAAACCCTGGTCAGGGCAATAAACTAATGTTTAAATAAACCAAGGGTTCACAGTATGTGTCAATCAGACCTATGGGAAACTGACCGATACACACTTGTCCATTTGTTTGGTTGTAAGTACATGGCTGTACTTGTACTCCTGGCTCTTTGAAAGCTGAAAAGCAAGTAAAGAGGCAGATGGATGAGGTGGGAGGTGCTTTCTTTCTCCCAAATCTTTCATCTCTGCCTAAGTAAATTATTCTGTCTTCTATTCCTTCTGTTCAAGCAGATATTTTTATAGAGCATATTCATAAATTTGCTAGATTAAAAAAATAAAATTGTTGCATGGATCTCTGTTTGCCTGTTCAGCACCTTATGCTGTCAACCGTAGTGGAAGTAGGAACAATTGGATGTGAATGTCTGCTTTCCAGGTGGGCCCTCCTCCTGCATGACTATTTTGAAATCAGGTTCTCAAATACTTTTTGAAGTGTCATTTTGAAGTTATCGTGCCTGGAGATAAGTATTCAGCACTTTGAAAATCCAATATTTTGAAAGAAATATCCTCAGTTTTTTGAAATTGTAATGATATTGTGTATTTGATGTCAATAGCTATCAAAGCTGTTTTACCACCTAACATTGGAGTTTTGATGGTCCAGAAAAGAGTTATGGAAACTTTAAATTGATTTCTGAGTGCACACTGTCCTGCTTTGCTTGCAGAGCAAAGACACTAGAAGTAATACATGTAAGAACACTTACGTATGTTTAATGGTGCCTTAGAGGCAAAAATCTAATATAAAACTTGACTACTTGAGAACCCAAGTTTTCAGTAATTACGAACATAGTATTTTGACAAGCAAATTGGTGAACTTGTTGCTCCTCTGTTGCAGGGCCCCCCCAAGAATCCTGTCATACAGAATGGATAGTAAAATAAAGCATAATGACAATATTTGTAAATGTCTGCAGGATGGTAAAATTTATTATTTAATTGCCCACTTTTGGGGGCATACCCATTTTCCAGATTTTCAGGGTATAGCTAGGCTCAAGTCATGCTCATTCTCTACAGTTATCCTCATGTCCTATTTGTGGGGCTGTTGCTTAAAGAAGTTTTAATCATTTAAACATCAGCTATAGTCTATTAATTAAGCATTTAAATTTGCATATTAATAAATTCTAGATTTAGAATAATGAATGCCACAAATAATCAAGCATATTTTCTAGGGGGAAAAACCCTGAATTATATTTATATTAATTGTGTGACTGGCCCCCAGTTATGACTGAGTGGGAGTTGATAAAACCTTAATTATATTGGTTGATCAGTGAACTTAAGTTTCAGCCCTTATTATTTGTACTCTTCCTTTCATTGTTGGATGGATTTTGACAGGTTTTTCTTTTTCTTTACCTATAGATACATGGGAAGGGCAGCCTATATTTCATTTTTAGTATGTTGTGATTCAGAGTGTATGCTAAGCTATAAGGGGCTCCATACTCTGTTGTTTTTCTTGTTGTTGTTTAAATCAATTACTAATTAAATTCCCATCATTAAGGTGGGTGCAGTGTTCATGTGGGGGAAGGAATGTTGGGAGTGCTGTGCA
Source organism: Elgaria multicarinata webbii (assembly GCF_023053635.1). Lineage (NCBI taxonomy): Eukaryota > Metazoa > Chordata > Lepidosauria > Squamata > Anguidae > Elgaria > Elgaria multicarinata. Next base: position 36,993,778 of record NC_086179.1, on the reverse strand, counting down.
CTGATATATATTGCATTCCCTTTGGGCCATCGGGAATGGAGGCCAGGCTGTCTGTTTTCAAGGCTGGTGCAATGCCTTATTTTTCCACAGGAGCCTGAATAGGAGCCATTCAGTTTTACGGGAAAAATGTAAAAGAACTTTATGGGGGAAATGTAAAAGAACTCAATGGCATCATTGAGGTGGTGGCCTAGCCTGTCCTGGTGATCTCAGTAACTGGGATGAGGGGCAGGTTTCGCTGCTCTCAGTTGCATCCCAGATTGAAACCATTTTACTTTGTTCCAATGGGAACTATGGAGAGCTGAACAACCCTATGTTTGCATAGCTCCATCTTGCATTCAATGTCTAAATATGACATTTAGTGCAGGGGTGGGTGGAAGGTAGAACTCCAGATATTTTGGAGTTCCAGCTAACAGCACTCCAGACCATGGACTATGCTGTCAGGGGCTTTTGGGAGTTGAAGTCTAAAACATCTGGATATCTATCTCCTGCCCGACCCAGTCTACAGTATGATGAAATCCAGAGAATTTACTATTTACAATCTGGCATGTAGTGACTGGAATACCAAACATGAAATTAAAAAACTCTTTTTAAAATTATAATTTCCATTTTAATGGTGAAAGCTGGCATGATCCTAATTCATATTTGCTGTTATAGCATATTTGTGATTATAGAAAGCTCAGAAACAAGGCAGCTTTGCTTTTCTGAGTATAGGATGGGATCTACTCTGAGGTCAGAAAAGGCCAGGGTTTTCTTCATCTTTGCCCCTGTGCACATTCAATGTGAAAATGTTCAGGTATGTCTTATGGCGCTCCTTGATCTTACTTTTGAGAGGTGTCTTGGTTGTACCTGCCGGGCATGTCTTCTGTAAATTCTTTAAACAAAACAAGCATAAGATAATCAATCAATTTTTAAGTATCAGAATGAGAAGGAAGGGGATTAAATCTTATATTATGAGATCTAGTGTCTTGCCTTGTTATTTTAATGCGTTGGCCCTAATGGGCAGTTTAGTCTGTCACTGCCAGGTTCCTTTCGTGTCCTGGACCCTTTGTGCAACCCTTTAAGGCTTCCATAAGAGTCCCACCTTCCTTCTTTTGCCTTCCCCTTCTCAGTAGGGTGGGGTTTAGGCTGTAAACATGGGATAGGCACACCAGACACTTTAGGTTTAACACAACACTTTACTAATATATTAAACAAGCACATTACAAGCAAAACAAGCGAATTACAATAACAACTAAAGGTATTTAGTTAATAGAGTTGAGTATTACAAAAGGCATTAAAAGACAATAAAAGTTGCAAGAACACAAATTATTTTACCCTAAGCTGCACCTAGAGTTCTGCAGATTGCTTCTTCCTTCTTCTTCTGACTCTCCCCTAGCTGGCTCTCTCACTCTTTTATACCCTATTCCCTCAAAACAGAAAGTACTGTTTCAGTCTTGAAGAAATGAAATTTAACTGGAGAAATGAAACTTATCCAGGGAAATTAATCTTAACCGGAGAAATGAAACTACTCCACTCAGGGATACCTCCTCCAAACAGAAAAAGAACCCAAGCCTCTAAGGCCTGACCTTTTTACTTTACTTCTGCAGGCCTCAGATCTTCACAATCACACACAGGGAACTTGGGGGAGAGTCAAGGGTTTCTCTAATTTGTGTTGGGACTTGTGAACCAGATCCCTCTCTCTCTCTCTCTCTCTCTCTCTCTCTCTCTCTCTCGCTGTCTGATGCATGCAGAAGACCTCTAAGCAGGAATTTTCTCTCTTTTGTGGTACAGTTTGGAGATGATCAGGAACAGTGGGAGTCTCTCCCACTCTGTTACCTTCTCCAACCCTCAGTGCTAGAGAAAGAATGTTTGCCTTTCTCTTGAGCCTGCTGGCAAATGCAGAAGGTTTGAGGAAAAGGTGGAGTCCTCTCTCATTCGCTCTGGGGTTTGCTTAAGAAACATTAGGAGAGGCTCCTGCTGTTTCTAATCTTCTCCAAACTGAAACAAAAATGAAGTCAGTGGCAATGTGTGGGTTGGTTTGTTAGGGAGACATCTTGTCCCTCGCAAGTGGATTTCTTGATGCTTGTTTACATATCTGGACAGTTTCATATAAATTTGATTGAGAACCAGTGTGGCATCAGGGTTAGAGTGTTGAGCAAGATCATATCTCAGTCAGCCATCAAACTCACTGAGGTGACTGACCCAAGATCACAATCTCTCAGCCTAACCGACCTCACAGGATTGTTGTAAGTATATACTTTGTATGTGCACGTGCGCAGTGTACCTTGCCTTGAGTTCTTTAGAGGAAGGGTGGGATATGCAATAAAGGAAATAAAGCTAAATGCATTATTTTGAGGAATATAATAATGTATCATATAGGCCACCAAATAGAAACTTGTGCAACATTACTAGCCATTTGAGAGTTTTTAATGTGAAATAAAGCAGATATTGGAACTCTCTAGCTTGGGAACATTTCCTTGATACATTTTTTAAAAATTCAGCTCATGCTTCATGCGTGCTGTTGTTACTTGATATCTCTGCTCTTTAAAATCAGACTTCCTAATTTTTCAGAAAAAGACTCATCCAGGGCCTACCCAGACAACAGCCTTTATTGAGATTGTATTGGATTCAAGTTTACAAAAGTTTGTTCCAGGAGAAAGAAAGAGTAAATAGTGTGTCTATGCAAACATCTCAAAGAGAATCCATCACAAGCACTACATCTTAAGCAAAAGTTATTAGGCCTAATGGCATCCTCAACAGTTGTACTTCTATATGTAAGGCTAAGGGTGAGGTTATTTGTATCCTGACATACTTCAAAATACAGTTATCTTCCAGAGCAGAAATGGTGGTCTCGTAGGGCATGTTTAATAAAATTCGGAGGTAAAACCACAGGAGACACCTCTCCTGGGCCCAGTTAAAAACAGTCAGCTCTGATGAACTCTTCCACTGTGCGTTCTGCAGGTTATTGGATACTGTCAACACTTCCAAACCACCAGGCAGGAAGGAAATCCACAGAAATTGATTGTGAAAATATAGCCTGAGCAAGCTCAGTGATCTTGTGGTTAGTGCTTTACATAGACCTTAGCCTCTTTCCTTGTTGTGAGACAAGCACCTTGAAGATGGCAGTTTTGCTGATATAGCCCTACCATTGGTTCTTTGTTCTGTTCTGAAGTGCCTCTCTGTGATCAATATAGGAATGGCATTGATGGAGTCCTGTTTGTCAACAGGAATTAAGAAGGGTTTTTCATTTGCCATCTCTAGTTTTATTTATAAGAACATAAGAGTCTTGCTGAATCAGACCAAACGTCCATCTAGTTCAGTATTCTGTTCACACAGTGGCCAACCACAAGTAGGACATGAGTGCAACAGCACCCTCTCACCCATGCTCCCCAGCAACTGGTATAGATAGGCTTACTGCCCCTGATACCAGTTTACTACCTTTCTTTCATGAAGCAAACCTATGGTTTGTTGTTGGGTTTTGAACTGTGGGTTGTTTGTGATTAAACCATAGTTTGTTAGTACAGCTAGGTTTACACAATACAACAACCCACAATTCAACAATAACAATCCATACTCAACCCATTCACAAAGTGTACCCTGGCTTGTTGTGTTGTATGAACAATGTCATTGCAATAAATGCGCAGGTTAGTAGAATTCAGGAAATATAGTCCAAGTCAAAGAGAATAATATGCCCCACTTCCGACAATGTCACTTCTATTAGTCCCCAGGATCTCTGTGAGAGACAATATTTCTGCACTTTACCAGTGTGGGTGCCTCCGTATTCACTTATATAAATAATGATCTTGTTTGGATGTAATGCTAAACTATAGTTTAGTGTTACATGAATGAGCCAGAGTTAACCTTGGGCTCATGAGCTCTGCCCTCCTTCCCGCCTCTTCTGGTGCAGCTGTAAGGTGAACTTTTGGAAATTTGTTCTGATAACCAAACCTGGACAGACTGGTTAATCCTAAATATTGCTCGTTGAAGCAAGTCAGTGTCATAGTTTACCAAAATGGCTTGTTTGAAGATTAAACACAGTTTTGATTTTGGAGAACAGGTTTTATGCAATGGTGTTCATCAGCAACAGAACTGACAGCATTAGTGGAATGGATTCCCCCTCCACCATGTGCTCCCTCCCACCGCAAATCTGCTTCCATGGCATGAGTGGAAGTCTGCTTCTGTGTCTTTGGATGGAGCCCCACATGCTAAATTGCAGTTAATCTAAAATTGAAGGTTTCAATCTCCTCCTGATCATGCTGGGGGAGGAGTTGGGACAGGAGAGTACACAATCCCAGGGCTTGCTGTGGCTTCGTCTTGCTAATGTAGTTTAGAATCATCTGTGCCTATCCTTTTTCCATCAAGCAAGCTTCTGTTTTGTGGGATAGATGTAATAAAACCAATGTAGCAGGAAAGAATCTATTTTGAGATGACTTAACTATGAAGAGCTGTTGTAAAGTTGCATCTTTAAGAGAATGATAACCACTTAATATTATTCTCTCTTAGGATAGGTGAGTGGAGAGTAAATATACTGGAGAAAGAGTAAATGGTACATTGTAGCCTATTTAGAATTGGTGTTTTGCCTTGAGTTACACAAGAATGGTTGCAAATGATTTCCTTATGAGTGTTTGTGACCAATTTACTGTTGGATAACATGAAAGTTATAAACTAGTAATATTAAACATATTGAAATGGTGTACTGCGACTGTGCAGAGCCCATCTAACTTGGTGCAGTGACCAGAATGCAGCACTTCATTCTACCTAAATGTCTGCAGAACCACATAACCATCAATAGGTCTTCCAACTCTTGAAATTTTACCAAATGTGCTATCTACAAGTTGAGTATATATCAATCCATTTGTTCCCATAGCTGCCAGTATTTGTTTGGTCATACTTTCAACTAAATTTTGTGAGCAGGTTCACATGCTGAATCATGGTTAAGTTTTATGAGGACATAAACGTCTTGTTGGCATTCTTGAATAACTGCAGCTTGTATTATCCGAACCAAACAAACTGTGGTTAATCTTAACTATGGTTAGTGGAAACAAGCCAGCTTCAAACCATGGTTCATGAAGCTGGCTTGTTTGCACCAACAGTATTTAAGATTAACTACAGATTGGAGTTCAGATTATACTTCTAATGTCCTACTTGCAGTTGCTGTGGAGGTTCCAATTTCCTACTTGCAGTTGCTGTAGAGAAGGAACTCATGGTTTAGCATTATGTGTGAACTTACCCTGTGTGTGTTTCAAGAGCTAACAAATAATTAGCAAAAGTTATTAATACTGACTATTGGGATTGGCTGTTTTCATAATTTTTAATCTGCAAAGGGAAGTTTTCTCTGGCCTGCTTCTTTCCTTTCCCTCACCATTTGGGTAATAGAGGAGAAATATCTTAGTTTTGCTTTAAATATGAATTGCATAGCTATCCTGAAGAATGATGTATGCCACACTCAGTATATTGAGTGTTTCCATTGTTATAGGCTGTGTCTGGGGTGGAGGGACCTTTAACACAAAATGTGTTTTAGTACTAGTCTTCTCCTGTGAAATCCTCTGGTACTTCTTGGTTTAATCACTGTATCTCAGCTCCATACATACCAACATTTGCAGGGAGAGGTTGTGAATGACAGATGTATATATACCCATTTTTGCACAAAGTACAGCTATACTCTGGCCTGCCCCAATAGCTCTGTCCATTCAGCTGCCACTTTGGAGCTTGGGGTCAAGGGAAGGGCTGAAGTGGAGGAGGAAATTGACAAGGGGGGTATCCAGCCCTACTGCTGAAGAAAGCAAATAGTGGACAGGCAAATGTGTGCAATTGTGCTCTTGTGAATGACAGAAGTAAAAAAGGATCTAGTTTATTTTATTTTTATTTATTTAAGGATTTTTATGCCGCCATTCAGCCAAAAAAGGCTCTCACGGCGGCTTACAAAAGTATTTCTTGACAGTCCCTGCCCACAGGCTTACAATCTAAAAGACATGACACAAAAGGAAAGGGGATTGGGAGGGAGGAGGAGGAGGGGGGAAAGGAAAGGAAATTCAGGCACTACAATCTTAGTTGGAAAGTTCAGCAGTTACAGGTGACAGCAGGAGGGAGGAGACTCTCAGCTGGACCTGGACCCAGGCACGGTGGAGAGGTGCCTGGCTGCTGCTTCCTCCCTCACTGGTGGCCTCTGCAGAGACAGTTGGCAGCAGGAGGGAGGGGGCTCTCAGCTGGAGCTGGACCCAGGCACGGTGGAGAGGTGCCTGGCTGCTGCTTCCTCCCTCACTGGTGGCCTCTGCAGAGACAGTTGGCAGCAGGAGGGAGGGGGCTCTCAGCTGGAGCTGGACCCAGGCACGGTGGAGAGGTGCCTGGCTGCTGCTTCCTCCCTCACTGGTGGCCTCTGCAGAGACAGTTGGCAGCAGGAGGGAGGGGGCTCTCAGCTGGAGCTGGACCCAGGCACGGTGGAGAGGTGCCTGGCTGCTGCTTCCTCCCTCACTGGTGGCCTCTGCAGTGACAGTTGGTAGCAGGAGGGAGGGGGCTCTCAGCTGGAGCTGGACCCAGGCACGGTGGAGAGGTGCCTGGCTGCTGCTTCCTCCCTCACTGGTGGCCTCTGCAGAGACAGTTGGCAGCAGGAGGGAGGGGGCTCTCAGCTGGAGCTGGACCCAGGCACGGTGGAGAGGTGCCTGGCTGCTGCTTCCTCCCTCACTGGTGGCCTCTGCAGAGACAGTTGGCAGCAGGAGGGAGGGGGCTCTCAGCTGGAGCTGGACCCAGGCATGGTGGAGAGGTGCCTGGCTGCTGCTTCCTCCCTCACTGGTGGCCTCTGCAGTGACAGTTGGTAGCAGGAGGGAGGGGGCTCTCAGCTGGAGCTGGACCTAGGCACGGTGGAGAGGTGCCTGGGTGCTGCTTCCTCCCTCACTGGTGGCCTCTGCAGTGACAGTTGGTAGCAGGAGGGAGGGGGCTCTCAGCTGGAGCTGGACCCAGGCATGGTGGAGAGGTGCCTGGCTGCTGCTTCCTCCCTCACTGGTGGCCTCTGCAGTGACAGTTGGTAGCAGGAGGGAGGGGGCTCTCAGCTGGAGCTGGACCCAGGCACGGTGGAGAGGTGCCTGGCTGCTGCTTCCTCCCTCACTGGTGGCCTCTGCAGTGACAGTTGGTAGCAGGAGGGAGGGGGCTCTCAGCTGGAGCTGGACCCAGGCACGGTGGAGAGGTGCCTGGCTGCTGCTTCCTCCCTCACTGGTGGCCTCTGCAGAGACAGTTGGCAGCAGGAGGGAGGGGGCTCTCAGCTGGAGCTGGACCCAGGCATGGTGGAGAGGTGCCTGGCTGCTGCTTCCTCCCTCACTGGTGGCCTCTGCAGTGACAGTTGGTAGCAGGAGGGAGGGGGCTCTCAGCTGGAGCTGGACCCAGGCACGGTGGAGAGGTGCCTGGGTGCTGCTTCCTCCCTCACTGGTGGCCTCTGCTGTCTAGTTGTGCCCTTCTGAAGCACTGGGGGGCGGGGGAAGGTTGTGAATGGAAAAATTGTGCAGAAAAGTGGTAACAATCAGTGGGGCAGGAAGCCAGAAATGTTACCCTCCATAAGGACAAGGATACGTGAAGGGTTGTGCCACAAAGGCGGAGCAGGAGGGGAATTATGCTGCGGCAAGCAGTAGAGTGCTCAGTCGTCTGTTGGGAGTAGCATGGGCTAGTGAGCTAAGGAGCAACCTACTGTGGCTTGTTTTCAGGGGGGCTTATCATGATGTGTGAACTGTCCATTCAGTGAACCCCCTCTGCATTGTAGCAAATGTTCTTAGCTTTTAAAATAGTGAAGGGACAGGTCTGTCTTTACTGATTGTAATTTTGACAATCTGGATATCAGTACAATGGCTGTTAATATCATCTTCTGCCTGAATTATGACAAATACTATTACCTGGATGTGTGCTTGCATGCTCATCATCCTTGACTAGTAACATCACCTTTGATTGGATTATCTGTAATGCGAATCTGAAGCTACAGCTGAATATTTCCCATGTTGTATTTGACCTATTTTTTTGCAAAATAGCTTTATGTAGACTGCTTTCAAAGTGTTGAGTCAAGATATGTTGATTTCCTCCTTGGAGCATATTGGTTCTTTGGAATCCAGTGCACTTCGATTCTTAAATAAGAGTGCAGTCTTACATTGGAAACTAATACCAACCAAAAGGCCATCAGATGGTCACAGAAAACGTGCAGGCTTTTGAGATCTCCAGATCTCTTCATCAGACAGAAAGTTACAAAAGAGGAGGGATGTGTGGAAAATGTGATGGTGTCAGGTCTCACCTGGAGCTGGCCTTAGCACTTCTTGGAACAAGAGAGGCAGTCAAACTAAACATGCTTTCAGAAATGGTGCCTGTTCACCAAAGCAACATGAAGTGGAATTCTTGAGGGCAAAAAAAAGACCTTTTGCAGTTCAAGCCTTTTATTAGACAACTAAAACACTTTTCACAGTCAGTTATTCAGGTAAAGCCCAACTGTTTGGCAGTAAGACTGTTTGGCACTCAGTACTTCCACCACCAGAAATCAGGTGTAAACAATGTCTGTTGTTTTGAGTCACAGGGTTGTGACAGCCATTTGAGCATAATAATAATGAGGAGGAAGAGGAGGAGGTGGTGGTGGTGGTTAACTGCCTCTCCCTCTGGATCTGAGTTCACTATTAGTGAGCTTTCTGAATATCAATCCTTATGTAGCCAAAATAGCACCATCCATGAACAAAAGGAAGGCTTTTCACAGGCTTGGGGTAACCTCAAGGTTTGGAGAAGTGCAAAAAATATTGAGGAAAAAAATCTCTAAAATAGGTGTGAACCTCAAAAAGCCCAGTGAGGACTGACCATGCTTCAAGGGTCACCAGCAAGAAAAAGGCCAATTTAAATCACTGATTAAAATCAAGTTTCCTATTAAAACCTTTTCATATATTATCTGAAAGTGGTGGCGTTCTGACCCCCAAACCATGTTAAGTTGAGTATTATTTACACTTTCATACTTAAAAGCAGTGCTTGCATCTCACTGTATATATTTTGCATGCTTCCCCTTTTTCTTTTTCTTTTTACCTATAGAAGGGTTGATCTGGTTCACATTTAACGGCAATGCCTGGATTGTTTAACCCAGGGATTGCCACTGCCTCCTTCACACTCGTCCCATCCTCTTTCAGTCAACAACCAAATTTATTGTGACCTCCAAAACCAGAAACTCTGGTTTATTTAGGGGTTAAACAATCCAGAATTAATCCAATAATAAAACCATGTACAGTTGTTGGGTTAACCCTGGGTTGTTTAACCTCTAAACAACCCAACGTTCTCTGGGTTTGGATGTCACAATAATGTTACATCAACATTTGTTGACTGGAAGCTGGAGTGATGGGTGTGTGGGAAGCTCCTGCTCAGCCCTGACAATTTCTTGGTTAAACAACCCAGGAATTTGCATTACATGCAAATTGGGTCAGTCTTTAAAATATTCCCATATATGGCCAGCACCCATGACTGTTTGAGGTTAACAGCCCAGTCCCATATATGTTGACTCAAAAATAGGGTTTTCTCCAAGCAAGTGAGTATACGATTGCAGCCTAAGTATGGGAATACAGGCAGATGTTTCTTTCCATTGGGGCTCTTTTTTGTTTCATTCTTTCTTGGCCCAGCTTTGCCCTCACAAAAACTAAGTAGGAAACAAATAAAATGCCCATGACTTATATGTCTAAGCAAGGCTTGACAGTTACTGGGCAGACTAGAACATGTACTTTCATCAAGTGAAAATGAAATGCCCATGTTTGGGTAGAGTGTAGAAAACTCATATTTGAGAAATGTTCAGATTTGTTCTTCATTTGGATAGAAAAGCCTCCTTTAAATCAACATATCTGATAGAGGCATTGATTCAGCTTAGAGATTAACTGAATGGCAAACCTGATTATATCCAGATTTCCATGTTAAATAATAACTAAGCTAAGAGAAACTTAGTATTAACATTTTTTAAAAAAAGATGTAAAAGCTGTTTTCCTCTGATTTTTAAAATCACCTGTTTCTATTCTCTGTGTTATATTGTCTTTCTGCCTTAACTTACTCCTCTGCCTTGCTTAGCCCAGCTCCACAACCACAAAAGCACAAAACAGCAGTGCTATCCAGCCTGTGTCTTTGCACATGTGACTTTTATTAGAGAAAGAGAAACCAAAAACCCAGAAGAAGCAAGATCTGTTAGTTAGATGCGACAGAGCCATTTACATGAGATGAAAACCTGAAATGAATGTCCATGTTTCATGGAATTTCCTATAAATTTGTGTGAGTGTGACAGAGCCATTAATTTATTTGTATGAGACTGTTGTGTAGGTTTAGCACATTTATGATTAAACTTAATTGTAGCTGTGCTATTCTTAAAATGAAAGAGAGATGCCAAAAAGTGTCATTCAAAAGAGAGAGAACTTCCTTACTTTGAAAGAAAAGGGGCTGCCACTTGCTGTCCTTCATCCAACGCCATATTGGAGGAAAGAAACTGCAGTTGCAGATGCACACATCCCCCAATCCCAGTCCTCCCCAGGACCATTTAAACCGCTTACTGTCTGCCTTTTTGTCAATTGTGCAGCCTTTAGGAAAGTGGCTAATTAGCTTGGAGGAAGTGCTTCCCCTAATCCCAGTTAAGTACCTGAAGAAAATTCTTTAAGATGTGAAGAATCCGTAACATAACCTTTCCCAAGATGGGGCCCTCCAGATGGATTGGACTATAACTCCCATCATCCACAGCCAGCATAAGCATGGGAGATGTAGTCCAACAGATTTAGAGGGTTCCTGGTTGGGGAAGGCTGCTCTAACAGCTTAAAGAGTTTAATTTAAGATCTAGTTTTGCTACTAAAGAATCCCCACAGATTCAGTGTTTCTGGCCTTTGGTATATATAAGACCCTAATGTCGACTTTTCTAAAGTGGGAACAGATTTATACCTAACGGATACATTCAAATATACAATTAAGAGTGTCAACTTAATTTTTAAAATTCATTTGTACCATCTTGCAATCAAAAGATTCGGAACACCTTCACAGTGCAGATGCATTCCTTGTCCAGGGTGGTTGATGGCTACTAATGAATTGAACATCCACAAATCTGTGTAATCCTTCTAAAATCCAGTTATGTTGTCTGGCCTCACTACATCCTATGTCATTTACTTACATGAACCAACTGTATCTAATCTCTCTTGCCTGAATGTCATTATATCATTAGCTCTTCTTCCTAGGTCATTCATTTATGAGTGTATTAAATTACACAGGTGCTAGAACAAAACCTTGAGATGCCAACCAGCCCGTCAACCTCCATTAATCCTCACTGTCCCATGAATGCCTACTAAATGTCTTTGGTTAGTGGCTTTGTCAAGACAAAACATGTGTACAGTTTAATCTGGGTTATTCTTCTCTACAAGGGTAGCAGTATCATTAGGTGACTTTAATACATAAAATCTATAAAAGCTATGCTCTTCCTTAAAATATAGTTTGTCTAATTATTTTTATTGTTCATTTTCTTTGCCTGGAACAGCACTTAGATCTACTGTCCAGTAGTTTTCAGTCACTCCACTGGACCCTTAAGAAAAAGAACATGTGATTGAAATTTTAGTATAAACTTTTTTTTTTAATCTTACACTTATAATTAGAATAAATGTCGTTTAGCAGTTTTTCTTCTTACGCTACTCAAGCAACAAGGCTATCAGACTGTATTTCTCGAATGAATTTCTGTTGAGGATATTGGAAGTCTTCAGAATATAGGCAAGAGCTAGGGCCATTCTTGGGCTATAGCTATCTTTGTGTGTCATCTTGCTGATCCATCACTGTTGAGCTCGGATTCCTGAAGTTGTTCACAGGGCTTCATTTAAGACTGGGTATGTGAAGGCTATGTGCAGACTGGCTATGTGCAGTCTGAATCTAGGGCTGGGGTGGGCAACTTCTGGGGGCTGGGGCTATATTGGCTATCTCAGAACACTGCGGGGTGCGCACACGCACCTCAGCCACCACTAATGGAAACGGCTGCTGCTGCCAAAATCTCAGTACTTCTGCAGGGAAACAAGGCATGAAGGGAGCATGAACTAGGGGTTTGCCGAGGTGATTTTGCCCTTCTCCCATTTATGTGCTTTGTAGTTCCAGAGGATGTGGGCGACTACTTCCCTGCTCACTTCCTTTTTGACAGCAAGATTAAATTAAGTAAATAACACTCATTTAATATGTGTATTCTGCCTAATATGCAGTGTTGCGTGATTTTGTCCTTAATTTTATGCAGGCTTGTAAGCATGTTCTTCTTAATATTTTTATGGCTGTTTTCCATCCCACCTCCAGTGCTGGAAAGCAAGGCATGGAATCAGAGTTGGATGGAAGAAATCTGTAGGAATGGTGGCTCAAGTATTGAAAACATGTCAAATAGACCTATGAAGGGCCATCTAGACTACTGAAATCTATATCTAAATACTGGTCTACATTTTTTATCAATAACTTCTAGTATGTTTTTATGTCTTTCTTCACAGTCATGATGATAGTTAGAAGCTTTTTTAAGACCAAAGCTGGAAAAGACAGGCCATTTCTCTAGAGTCACTGAGCATGAGTTACTGCAGTTCATATACTTGGCTACTTGCACCTAGACAACATCTTAAGGCCATGCTGGAAAATGGTCTTTTGGTCTCATAAGTTACATGGTAGAGTTGTTTGACAGTTCTGGGTCATTTGTTATGTACTTTTTATGCAGCCAAGAAAAATGTACCCTGTTTGGTTAGTTTGGATGGAGTCTGATAATATGTACTGCATCAGTGATCCTTTTCAGATATCAATTCCTTCCAAGAGAATGTTGTGGGGGAAGTAGAAAGAGACTTGTTCCCTTCTGGCATTTTCAGAGGTCAAGTATGAAATTGTTTTCTTTGTCTTAGTGCCAATATTGGGGAGAACTACAAGCAGGAGTGTTTTTCCACACACACACAAATCCTATGAGAATATGGAAGAATTTCCCTTAGGGCATGAGAGAAAGATAATAGACTACTTAGTTATTCTCTTTTATTGCTTGGAGTACTGAGCAGGCTGCATTGTTGGGGTCCATTTGCTTAAGAGAAATATAATTAAAGTTCCTCCCTATGCTTACTATGCTATGAGTTGTGCAGGTATGGTTGGCTCATCTGTTCTTGGCAAAATACTGCATGTGGGTAACTAGTCTGTGTAGGAATAGTTACCACTTCCACACCAAATCTTTCTTCTTTGAGGGGGAGGATTGGTTTCATTTGGTTTCAAGGCAGCATTAATTTAGGCAATGGCACATCTATGTAAACAAAATGGTACATCTTTAGCAATCTGTGAAAATGGACTATGTTCTCAGATGGTTTAGGTTGGCATTGTCCCAGGATGTTGATTAAATCAGTGAAGATCTGGCCCATTAGCTTTAGGAGTTGCTTTAACACCGCTGTACCTTGACTTCGGTGACTCTTAAGCAGCATGTTCATATTTAGAAATGTGAGGAACCAATTCTTGTAATTCACTCTTTCTTACCTTCCCAACAGCTCTGAAAAGTCCAGCTGCATTTCATGAACAGAGAAGGAGTTTGGAACGGGCCAGGGTAAGCCACCAGCTAGCTTTTAAAGAATTAATATGCCTATGCTGTTTTAGATCCAGTCTAAAATTCCTCGAAACACTTTATCTTGAGTGTTTCCATTCTACACACCACCTGTGATGCAATGTGCATGATAGCATCATTAAGGGAGTTACTGCTTGAGGCCCAAAACCCATGATGGAGAGAAACTTCCCACCCTTCAGATATTCAGCAATTTGCTTGATTGCCCCCATTGCCTACTGCTTTCTTTACTTACCAAAAGCTTGAAAACACAGAAGCTAAGTGGAAAACCTCCAGTTCTTGAGAAATAAGCAACTGAATGCAATCCGTGTCTTGGGCTGCAGTTCTTGGATGTTTCACTTCCTTCCTGAAATGGCCTCTGATGAGCTGGATGAGAAGTGAATGTACTGGCTGCAGGGTTGTCTTGTTTTAAAACTAGAATGTGTTTGAAGTTAGTGGAATTAGAGCCTGGGTGAAACAGTCCAGACTTGTTAGAGAACAAAAATCAGTTGGAGACATATGTTCCAAGATATGACTGATTTGCCCTAGCACAACATAAATATTTTTAAAAGCACTATAAGTATTACATTTTGTGACCCATTTCCTTCAAGGGTTAGTTATTGTGGAATCAGCCTACTGGGACAGCAGGTGAGGTAGTCCTTTGGCTACTGTATTCTCCAATAGTGAGACTAGAATATAAGAAGAGCAATGTTGGATCAGACAAAGGGTTCACGCAGTTGCCACGCAGTTGCCCCCCCCCCAAAGCAGGACATGAGTACAACAGCATCCTCCCACCCATGTTCCCAAGCAACTGGTATACATAAGGATTGCGCCTCCGATAATATATAACTAACAGGACTAGTAGCCATTGATAGCCTTCTACAGGAATTTATCCACCCCCTTTTAAAGCCATCCAAATTGGCGGCCATCACAACATCTTGTGGAAGTGAATTCCATAGTTTAATTATGCACTGTGTGAAGAAGTACTTCCTTTTATCTGTCCTGCATCTCCCACCAATTAACTTCATGGGATGACCCTGGGTTCTAGTATTATGGGAGAGGGAGAAAAAATGTCTCCCTATCCACATTCTCCACATTGTGCATAATTTTGTACAGCTCTATCGTGTCTTACTCGCCTTTTCTCCAAGCTAAACAATCCTAGGGAAGTTGCTCCAACCTGGTAAGAGTCTGAGGGAATGTTATCTCTTAACATGTACTTAAGAATCCAAGGCTCTTTTTTTAACTGAGAAATCCTGTATGTTGCTTGTTCAGTCCTGTCACTTTACTTAGAGTTCAGCATGTAATTTTCTGTTTGTTTTGCAGACAGAGGACTACTTAAAGAGGAAGATCCGATCCCGTCCAGAGAGATCAGAGTTGGTGAGGATGCACATTTTGGAAGGTGAGTGTCCTGTTAGTAAACAAAGACCAATGTATCCCATATTAGAAAGATCTTGAAAATTGCAACTTATTTAGCTATTTTGTTTACGCATTCTTTACATCATTTGAAAATTACCAAGGAAAAAGGGAAAGACAAGGTGTCAAATCTCTCCAGCACACAAAACTACAATAATAAAAACTGAGTTAGAATGTATACCGCAGATTAGAGAAGGTACCACCAAGTCTAAGAGGACACCGCTGTGGTTAACAAGCAGCATCAAGGAAAGTATTAGAGAAAATAAGACTCCCTTCTTGGGGAAGTCTTGCCCAAACAAGGAAAACAAAAAGGAACTCAAACATTCACAAAAACTGCCCTGAGATCCTAATGATATAGGGCAGGATGCAAATATTTTAATAAATAAAATAATAAATAAATAGTAAAAGAAATGCACGCAGGCAATAAAGGATCCAAAAAGGATTTTGAGGAACATGGAACTAATAACTAAGACCAATAATAACATTTAAAATATATATATATATCAGGAGCAGGACCATTGGAGTATTAAAAGAAAAAAAGGAGGATACTGAAATTGCAGGAAAGCTGAATGATTGAATTAAGCCTGTGTTCACTGCAGAAGATGTAGGGCAGAAACTGATGCCTGAATTGACATTTTCCAGAAGGGAGTTTGAGAACTGAGGCAAATAGTGATGGCAAGAGATAACATTCTAGACCTTATTGAAAAATTGAAAATAAACAAATCAGTGGATCCAAATGGTATCCATTCAAGCATTCTTAAAGGACTCATATGTGAAATTGCTAATTTTCCGTCAAAAATATATAGAATGTTTCTGATAGGTGTATGTCCCAGAGGATTGGAAAGTCACCAATGAAACATCATTTGTTAAAAAAGGAATCCAAGAGGGTTCCATAAAATTACAGTCTGGTTAGCTTAATTCTATTCCAGGTAAATTGGTGGAAAGGTTATTAAAGATAAAGATAAAATTATGCAGCATATAGAAGGACAAGTCTTACTGAAGAAAGATCAACATGGCTTCAGGAACGGTGAGTCCTGTCTCACTAATATTTTAGAGTTCTTTGAGTGTGTCAACAAGCATGTGATCCAGTAGACATTGTTTACTTGGAATTTCAAAAGGCTTTTGACAGTATTCATCACCAAAGACTTCTGAGCAGTTAGCAATCATGGGATAAGAGCAGAAAGAGGAACTTGTATGGATCAATAACTGATTAAAGAACAAAAAGCAAAGAGTAGCAATAAATGGTCAGTACAGAATGATGTAAACCAGGGATTGGAAATAGGTGGCTCTCCATTATTTATTTATTTATTTATTTATTTATTTATATATATAGCACCATCAATGTACATGGTGCTGTACAGAGTAAAACAGTAAATAGCAAGGCCCTGCTGCATAGGCTTACATTCTAATAAAATCATAATAAAACAATAAGGAGGGAAAGAGAATGCACCAAACAGGCACAGGGTAGGGTAAAACTAGCAGTATAAAGTCAGAACAAAATCAGATGTTTTTGGATTACAACTCTGATAATCCCTCACCATTGGCTGTGCTGGTTAGGGCTGATGGCCACCAACTTGGATGGGTTTAAAGGGGTTTAGACAAATTCATGGGGATAAGGCTATCAAAGGCTACTACTCATGATGGCTATATATCACCTCCAGTATTGGAGACAGTATGCCTCTCAATACCAGTTGCTGAGGAACATGAGTGGAAGGGTGCTACGCTAGACTATATAGGTCTTTGGTCTGAACCATTCTTATGACATTGTGATTCCTATTAAGTGTGGGTTTCCTTTTACAGGCCACATTAGGTTTCCTTGAGAGAAGTTAGAAAATTTCCCCGAACAACTTTTTTTCTTTCTTTCTTTCTTTCTTTCTTTCTTTCTTTCTTTCTTTCTTTTTCATGACATTTTGATTCTCAAGATTGTTACACCTAAAAGGCAGCCCCAAAACAACTTCAGTTATATGAGCTGTTAACAAGTAGGGCTGCTGTTCTGGTGGGAGGCATTCATTTATTGGGGGAAGCTAAGTTTCTGAATACAGGTTATGCAACTGAGAAGTGATCTTATTTTTGTTGTTTACCCCGAACAGAGACCTCTGCTGAACCTTCCCTTCAGGCCAAGCAGCTGAAGTTGAAGCGGGCCAGACTTGCTGATGATCTCAATGAGAAGATTGCTCAGCGGCCAGGTCCCATGGAGTTGGTAGAGAAGAACATTCTGCCAGTGGAATCTAGCCTGAAGGAAGCCATCATTGGTAAGGCTAGTGGCAAGTGGAGGTCTGCCTGTATGTGATGGATTCAATGGCAGGATGCTAGAAAGTCCCATTATGCATCCTTTGGATAGGACTATGGAAAACAATGTTTAATTTTTCATCCTATATAGTTGCTTCAGTTAAAATCCTAAGGTGCACAAACTAAGGGATCCTACATTAATTGTGGGTGGGGGGAGGGAAATAAGTGAAATTATAGAGCTGATGGGAGATAAGAATAAAAGCAGAATTTGGGCCCTCTTAGAAGTGTGGTGTGCAAGAGTTATCCCCTGGCCAGAAAGGCAGGCTGGGAAATAGCAATAAGACAACATAAATCTTCTTGTGGGTAGGTGAGGAGGTGCTGTGAGCCTGGCATAAAGGAACTCCAGGTGGCTGGTTTTATCTTCTGCTCCTGTCATAGTCTCATGATTGGACAATTCTTCTTCTAATTGAAGAAGTTTCTTTTCTCCCTGCACCCTCTTTTCATAGGAAGGCTCTTGTAAGGAAGTATAGGGATATTTTGGGGAGGGATATAGAAAATAGAAACCATAAGTAATATTAGCACTCAGGCCTTACAGTTTTATGTAAGAGATTTCTTCCTTTTGAGTTGTGATAGCAAACATAAGGAATGTGTAGGACAGCTGCCACTCTATTGGTAGTGCTGAAAGAGTCTTTTGTTTAAACCTAAGGTTGTATCCTGTTTTTGATTCTAAGAAAACAATTCCTTTTACATAAATTACATTGACATCAGTTAAAAAACTGGTATATTGGTAGTGCTTTTTCCTCCTGTTCAGTAAGCCTTCAGACTGAATACAACCCAAGACTTGCTGTAGTTGCCCTTGCAGAGAAAATACATTCCTGTTCATTCTTCTTAACCAGTTGGTGGTAATGATAAGTAAAGCATTTTGAAAAAAAAGACCTAAAGCTTTTCTGCTTTTCGCTATCTCAAATTTCTTGTGTGACTTCAGAGTGGTCCAGAAGTGGCTCCTGGTAGATTTCATTGACATCATACCATCTGCTGTTTAGTGAACGGACTTCCATTTATTTTCAGTAGGTCAAGTAAACTACCCAAAGGTAGCAGATAATTCCTCCTTTGATGAGGACAGCAGTGATGCCTTGTCTCCAGAACAGCCGGCCAGCCATGAATCCCAGGGTTCTGTGCCATCCCCAATGGAGGCTCGAGTTGGCGAGTCACTTCCCACCCCCACTGTGGCATCCCCTGCTCAGGTGAGAATGTGAAATGTTGGCTCTTATTGAACTCTATGGTCTCACGGCACTCAGGCATCATAGGCGCATTTTCCTTGAGGGAAAAAAGCCCTCTGCAAGATGTGAATTCCAAAGGAATTTGTGGCGAATAGCAGCAAAAACACTTGATCTCTCTATCTTGAAATAGTAGTAGTCAAATCCTCTACATTGGGTTACTTTGTGAAGAAAATGAACGAATAAGAACCTTATATTGAAAACTAATCTTGATAGAAGGTTTTGTGTACTCCGTCTTCTGGCTGAAATGAAAAGAGTAAGAGGTATAGATGTATTACTGGGCATGTGCATCTCATACTTTCTTTTGCAGGTTGTGTGTCAGTTACGGATCAGTACAGACTCCAGTGAGATACCTTTTTTGTCTGAGCAGACTCCAACCCCCCTGCCACCACCACCGGTGCCTCCCAGTCTCACCAATGGAATTGCTACTCCTGTTGCCAAACCACTTCCAACCCTAATAAAGGTACTCTTTATAGTGGGGTTAAAATGGATATTAGTAAAGGAATCCAACCTGTTATGGGTACGTTTTAAGACTGGGTGGGAAATACTGAGTCTTGATCACCAATAGCTTTTATAATTCCATTCAAGATCTATCTCTCCTTGAGCATTGACTTCATTTAAAAAGCAACTAGTTAAGAGGGGGATTAAGCCTAGGAATGTGAGTATCCTGTTCACTGCCTTTAGACCATACAGCCGGGGTGGACAACCTGTTTTGGTCTACAACTCCCATCAGCCCTAGTAAACGTAGTCAACGGTGAGGAATCATGGAAGTTCTAGGCCAAAACATCTGGAGGCCACAAGTTGCTGACCATTGCTCTTAAGCAGGTATGATAAACCTTTTGCAGCCCAGGGACAAAATTCCAGTTTGACAAGGGTTTGGGGTGGGTGGGTGTGCATTTCAGCAGTGGTCAGGGCTAAGTGTACAGGGGGCAGAGCCAAAGCAAAGTGGGCATGGCTAGATGGAATTCGTACTGATTTAGACATTTCCCCACCAAGAATACAAGCCACAGCTCAATTCCAGGTATGTCTACTCAGGAGCAAGGCCCATTTGGCCCATGGGCCTGTTCCCCCATCCCTGCTCTTAGGAAACAATAGAGGTCAATGTTTTCCCTGCTATAGCAGTCCCTTTATTTTTCTATAAATTCAGTGTACTCTGGAGCCTACTGTGCTATTGGTAGAAGGATCATAAATATTCCATATCTTATATATGTGGCAATTTGTGGGTGGTGGTTTTATTAAAACAAACAGAAAAACCTGTAAAAGGTCAAATATTGGTGTCTGAGCTGCCCTTTCCCAGACTGCATTTTGTATGGTTGTATAATTGGCTTGCATTTTCTTGCTGAAGAAGTTGGAGTGAAAAGGCAGCTGCATCTCTTTCTGAGGTGCATCTATACATTTATTAGGGAGGGTCAATGTGATTGAAACAACCATATGGATCACACCAGCAAAAGCCAATTGTTACTGTCTCAGCATTGGCATTCTTTATTCTTATCGGACTCCCACCCTTTCCTGATCCATCTGTTTTTTTCACTTCAAATAGCAAAGCCAGTCTAAGTCCTCATGTGAGAAGTCCCAGCGCAGCAAAAAATCTAAGGAACCGAAACCAAAAGTCAAGAAGCTGAAATATCACCAATATATCCCGCCGGACCAAAAGCAGGACAAAGGAGCTCCTCCCATGGATTCATCTTATGCCAAAATCCTTCAGCAACAGCAGCTCTTCTTGCAGCTCCAGATCCTTAATCAGCAACAGCAACAGCACTACAACTATCAGACCATCCTACCAGCTCCACCAAAGTACGGGTTGCGTCTTGGTTTTTGTTCTTGGTTTCTTCTCCATTTCGCAGGATTCCTGTTTTAGCAAAGCTGAAGTTATCCAGCTATCTTTTCAGCGCCATCAAAATATATGTTTTATCATCATCCATCCTCTCATTCTGCAGAGACATCGCTCATATATCATATTTCTCCATATCCCAAACATATTGATTTGGATTGGGCCATAGCTTGCAAATTTTAGAACTAGCTTGTTGTGTGAATGTGGCAGTTGTACTTGTGACAGCTCAAAAGTTGTCAAGATAAGGAAGAGCTTAGTGTCAGTAGTTTCAAAATATTTAGGTAAGCATTTCAGAAATGGTTGACTGTGGCTTTGTGAGAAGTCTTCTAAACCCTTCTGCCTTCTCCCCCAGCTGTTTAATTGGCTCTACTCAGTGTTAGATAATCAGTACTCATCTGATGTGAATTCAATATTCCCTTTCCAATTGTATGAATCTGATATAAGACATATAAGATTCGTAGGAAAAAATATATAGGCAGTCAAGAAGAGCACACACGGAGGCTGTCGAGATGAAATTCCCCAGCAACCACTGAGTCATTTGCATTGTGTTCTGCCTTGAGGGCAGGTGGTCAGTTTGGCCCGTTATTGAAAAGTAGTCAGAATGTAGCATCTGAGCAGCAGTGGGGAACAGGAGGTTGCATCGCTCGCTTGCACTTAGCGCTGCTCAGCCCCCATTTTCCTCCCCCTTCAGGCCTCCCGGAGAGCAGCAGAGTGGCAGTAATGCCCCGGCCATGCGGAGCCTCTCCACTGCTGCCAGCAGCGCCTCTTCGGTCTCCTCCAGTTCCAACGGGTTGATGCGACAAAACAGCAGTGCTCCGGTGGGCAAGCCAGGCGCCCTCCCTGCTAATCTCGATGACATGAAGGTAACCAAGCATTTGTTGGCTACCTTGGATTTTTTGTCAGGAAGTTGGGATATGAATATTTTAACATATGAAAAGCTATGAGCGGGGTTTTTTTTAAAGCAAGGCGGGATGTAAATTCATTAAAATAAGTGATTATTGCTATTAGCACTGAAATAAATATTGATGTTGGTATTGAGAGCAAATGATTGTATACATTTTTGTGCTTTGTGGGTGGATCTCTGGGGCTGATGGTTGTGGGCTCAGTGGCATGTGGTAAATATTAGGGAACTTTCAGAAAGGTGGCTGGAATTGGAGGGGATTGTCCTTCAGGGCTGTGGGTTTGGCCTCCTGTTGTGAATTGAACTAGCTCTTGTAAACAGGATTGTCCTGGACTTCTGGCTAATGGAGCTTTTAACTGGATTCTAACCCTTCATGTTAGGTGGCAGAGCTGAAGCAAGAGTTGAAATTGAGGGCGCTGCCTGTGTCGGGTACCAAGACAGATCTAATTGAGCGGCTCAAGGCCTATCAAGAGCAGAACGGTGCAGCTGGCCGAGCAATCAACACCCCAAAGCCCAATACTGCAATTCTCCCCAAGGCTGCTGAAGTGGTGGTAGCCTTCCCAGCTGCCAGGCTGAGTACTGGCCCTGCACTGGTCAGTGCAGGCATTACTTCAGCAGAGGTTGTTGTGGCTACAGTCACTGGCAATAGCATGATGAAGTTTGGTAGCACAGGCTCAACTCCTCCCGTTTCACCTACCCCCTCTGAGCGCTCACTGATGAGTGCTGGAGACGAGAATTCGACCAGCGGGGATGCCTTTGGGGAGATGGTGACATCTCCTCTGACCCAGCTCACCCTGCAGGCCTCGCCAGTGCAATTTTTGGTGAAGGAAGAAAGCTCCAAAGGCAGCACGTGTGGCACAAATCCCATGTCAAGGGCAGACTCCTGTGTCAGCAACAGCAGCAGACAAGACATGGAGGTCCAGGATAAAGACCAGATGTTGCAAGAGAAAGACAAGCAGATTGAGGAGCTGACTCGCATGCTGAAACAGAAGCAGCAGCTGGTGGAGATGCTGAAGCTGCAGCTGGAGAGGGAGAAGCGGTCCCAGCAGCCACTTCCAGCCACGGCTTTTGGAGAAGAGAGTGCAATTGCAGTCCCTGAGCCGCCAGCGTTTGGCACCCATGTTAAGAGTGAAAAGGGCTTTGTGAGTTGCCAGTCTACAGGGCAGCCCATCTGCCAAACTGACCAATTAAAACCCACACAGACCACTAGCCAAATGGACACCTCAGATGCAAGCTCAGTGCCAAAGAAAGCAGTGATAGTGAAGCAGGAGATGCCAACTGCTGAAACTGAGCCATCATGCCAGACCTCAAGTTTTTTCCTTGGCCAGCAAGGTGGAGGATTCGGTGACCTCATGAAGGGAGCCCCTCCGCCTACCCTCATCACAGATTCCACTGGCACTCACATAGTCCTCACGGTGACCAATCAGAATGCCGAGAGGCAGCGCCTCTCGCCTCAGGAGAAAGTGGGGAGCAGTTCATTGCCATTGAGGGTAGGTATACATGCAGCGGCAGTCTGGAGCTGGGGCTCTTTATCGAGAGGAGGGCATTCAAAAAATGAACAAACGCCATCACATTAATTTCTAAATGAATAGTGTTCATTCCTGCAGAGCTCGGAATTGTGGAAACTATGGTGGCATGCCATGCTTCAGGGCAAAGGGATCACTACAAAGGACAGTGAGGGATCCTCTTTAGGTACAACATTGACTAATTAATGAAATTCATCATTTCGATCTTTTCTGTGGTCCAGCACATGCTTCCCATGCAGAGAGCCCCAGGTTCAACTGGTAGCACCTCCAGTTTTAAAAATATTCCCAGCTGGCAGGACTGGGAAAGGAGCCAAGGGACTCTGAACAGAGCCACTGTATGGTAGAGGAACAACAAAGAGACTTGTGGCAAAGGCACCTGCCTCCCTAGTCCCTGCCCAAGTAGATTTGTGAAGGGCTATAGCAGAGTGATAGAAGAGGTGCTTTCCGTGCAGAAAGCCCAAGGTTCAGTCCTGGCATCTCCAGGTATGAAAACAGCCATTGCCAGTTAGAGTGTTAGGCTTGATGTACCAGTGGTCTGATTCACCCTTATTGAACTTCATATGTTAATAAGACGTCCGTATTTAGCCATATTTCAGTCTGTGAAGTTCGCGAACTAACTACTGGAGGGCTTCAGCAGTGAGGCTGCAGTAGTGGCTAGATATAATGTGGCAAAAATTAAAGGGAGGTTGGATTACATGATCTCCAAGATCCCTTCTAACTCGCTGGTTCCATGATTATAAATCCCTGAGAATATGGGAAGTAGAGATTGGGAATGGTGCTTTTTAAAATGTATGCAAACCTTACCCCAGTTCATGATCACAGTTAAGAAGTCAGTTAAGAACCTCTAGCAGGCATTTTCATAGCTATTAGTTCTCCTTTTCTATTGGTAGCTGGTCTCAATAAGTTAAACCAGTGTGTTTCATACAGTATGAAATTGTGCAGTTTTTAAAAAATGTACTACGTCAGCTTATGGGGTCCACAAATTGAACTTGCTAGCTAATGATAATTACTGCTAGTCTGGAGGCATATACTGAAAGTGCCTTTATCTTTCCACTGAGCAATTGGAGTGTTCATCCCACCCTTACACACACACACACACACACACCCCTTTCAGTAAGTCATTTGGAGGACTGGGGGGCACAGCAGGATTAGTGACTCAGCAGCAGAGACTGGTCTGACAACCTACTTTAAAATGTCAGCAGGTATTTTGTTTTGTTTTTAGAGTTCGAGCAAATTTCCACTGCTGCTTCTTGCTGGAGGCTGCTGACCAGAATTAAATTCATAGTTGCCCCGATGGTGGTGGCAGCCATCATTATTGAGCCCTAGTCAGCTACATCTTTTTCTCCACTCTCCAAAACCTAGAAACCCCATTTGGTTTACAAGCCCGGTTTTTCTGCTCCCTGTGCCACTGCTTCCCACCCACTCTGCTATGAATACATCCCTTCTCCACTAGTTCATCCCTCTGCACAGCTGCTCCACTCCCCTGCTGCACTCCTTCCCTTCACTGCCCATGCCACGATGTCTAGTGTGGGGCTCTCAAGATGGACTTTTCAGGGGTGGGACGTATTAAACCCCTAACAGTATCTCTTCCTCTCTCAGAGAGTGTCATCTCCACCGACGAAAGCATCCATCCAACAACCTGTAAGCAGCTCCCAGTCGTCTCTGCAGCCGCCACGGAGTGAGCCCGTCGAGAAGGTAGCTGAACACCTGTTTGGCCTCCGAACAGTTTGCATTGTGTAGTGGGTGGCAAAGGAGACAAAGGAAGCCTGATAGATGACAGACTGGCTCCTGAGTGACAGACCTGGCAGTGCGTGAGGTCCTTCTCAGAGAGCTGCTCTCAAAGCACTACCACCACCTACAGCCTGGCTCTGCACGAGCGCAAGTCAGGGCAGAATGCGCCAGATAACGCATTGGAAGGAGTTTGCTCAAGTGCTAGGAGAATGCTGTGCACATTATCTGGCTTTAAATATTCCTTAGTAAGTGGAAATGACAGTGACGATGCGCCAGCAGTATCAGCTGTACAATTTAGGTAGTCAAGCTTTGAGGCTGTGTTTGGCCTTGCAACCCTTCAGAAGGGAAAGGAGGGGACATGCTCCCCCCTCATGGTGTCAGTGGAGGAGTGAGAGGAGGTTTTGATGCCCTGCGCACACACACGCACACACCCCTATGCATTGGCATCTCAAGTGAAGTGCTTCCACCCCCACCCATATAAGGATGAATGGCAGCCATTCAGTTGCGGGAGGAAAGGTAAAGGGACATTGGCTTTTGCATGCATACGCGACATAGATGACATTTGTACATGCAGCAATTTTATGTTGTTGCACACACATTTTTTCTGCCCCTTCTCCCTTTGAAGAGTATGAGGGGGAAATAAGTACCCTCCCACAATGATATGTGAATGTCTCTTGCATTTGAAACACATTTAGACCCATTTAAATAGACAGCAAATTGCAGTTTGCACCTCTTCAGATTGGTCTCGTTTAGTTTGTGACTAGCAAACAATTTGAATTAGAAGTCTGTGAAGAAATTCTAACTGGCTTTCTTTGCAATACGAATCCTATAGGTTTTGAATCCTATATATTTTTATATTTATTTTTACATGCCTTCCTTTTTTAAAATAAAAATAAAATTGTGGCTACCCCTGGTCCCCATGTTTTTATCTGCTTTTCCTTTACCATCCTAGTCCTTCTCAATATATTCTGAATTACATGAAAACCCAGGGCCAGTTCTGGGGCAGAGGAGGCCCTTTGTGCAAAGTATCTTGTAGTGGATTTTCCCCTTTAAGGCCAGTGTCCTGTGCTGGACATGCCTGACTGCTGTGTCAATGCTTTGAGCAGCACTGGGCATCTGGATCTAGCTACCATTTACATTTCCCACAATGCCCACGAGCCATGTTCAATCAGGGCATCATCGGAAAATAAAAGGGTGGCCAGAACCAGATGGCCAATGCTGAGAGCCAGGCTGGAAATAGATTTTAAATGGGCTTAGGGAAAGCTTCATCAGAGGGCCTTGAGACTGACAGCTGCCCAAGGATGCCAGGCGCTGCCCTGTGAAAACCCAAACGATGCAATCAGAATAAAATAAGCCAAATATGTCATTTTCATGTTTCACAGAATCCCCTCTTTTAAGAATTATACTCAGTTCTGCTGGGTTGTTGAGGGATCATTCCTGAAGTGTGACATTACAAGCCACCAAAGAGGATTTTTCCCTCTATGGAGTCAAGTTCTTTGTGCCAGTCAGAGTCTGACAGTTACATTTTGTTTCTTCTCCCTTATGCCTCTTTCTAGGGTCAGAAGCCAGGCCTGCAGATGGTCACTGGGCAGTTGCCTCAGACAGTCCTGTCTTTTTCTGCACCTCCCAACTTGCAGCCCTTCTTCTTGAATGGCTTCCACAAAGGACCCCTGAAAACAAGTGTTCCTGGCAAAACTGGCCTGTCCAGTATGCCAAAAAAGGTACCCTGTCAAGCAAGCCCCACTGAGCACCAGAATACCCTGAGGACCAGGATCCAAGAGGGGTTACAGGCCAGGCCTCTAGGAATGTGCCTCCTCTGCCACATTGAGAGGAAGAAATATGACGTTCTGGATGAAATTCCATTTAGGTTAAGGGGAGGTATTTAGAAGCATATCTATACATTTTGTTTGTCCACCGCTCTTACAGGCTTTCATACCTAACAGTTAGGGCTGAGCTGAAGCAACGATTGGGTGGAGGATGTTTCATGAAAAAAATGGCCCCATGCACAGTGAGCACACTCTTTCATTGATTGTTTGGGGGTGGGCTATAAAATGGAATGAAAACTCACATACCCATTCAGACTGATGGCAGGAAGTATTGCCTGCAGTCTGATTTTAGCTTTGCAAAATCATTACATTAGCTGCTTGACAACATAATGTCATCATAGTGTGTATGCAATCTCAGATTCCCTCAAGAAGCCCCCTTTAAAGAGTAAGATTGGTGCCACAGCTGCAAAGAGGCAGCAAAGTGCAAAAAATATGATAAAGGGGGAGAAGCTTCGTTTTCATCCCAGAAACATTTATGGGTAAACATTTTGCTCAGCCCTGCTACCCATTAAGAAGATACTTAACTTTTATTAGAACTGTAGCCTTTTTGAAAACCGGTCCAGCAGTAACCACTGTGCATTCTTTTTACTTGCTATCTGAATGGTCCACCATATGACATCGTGGAAATGCTTATTTCAGTTTTGCCTGCCTTAGTATCCCTTTGTGCTAGATGTCAATAAAATATCTGCTGCCTAACATTTACTAAGCACTGTTCGAAAAATAAGACAGGCCCTGCCTGCAGGCTCACAATCTAGTAGACATGATAAAAACGAAAAAGGTGTGGGGAGAGAAGAGGAAAATCAGGATGGGCTAACTGAACATTGCAAAGCAAATGGCCAAGATTAGTCCTGCCATATCTAGTAGTGTCCCTTCCCTGTCTTGAGGTGGGAATTAGGGTTGCTTCTATTCAGAGTATTCTTAAATCATGGTCTACAGGCTTAAAGAAGCATCATGTGATGAATGAGTGGACTCCATCTGGCCCACAGATAAATTGCTGCATGGCAGAGGTAGAGAGCTTCCTGGGTGAAGCAAGTCCATGAGGAGCTGGAAGAGACCTACAAGCTGTATACTACATACTCTTGACGATGGTGCCATGAAGGCATTGGGTGGTATAAGTGGCCGTGGGGCCCCTGTAGAGTGAATCAGGAGAGGTTGCATCAGAGGCTCCACTGAGAATGAGCTGAACATGGGGATTTGTACATCTAGGTAGCACATTAATGGCTTATTTCAGAAGACTATTTGGATGTTAATTGCCATTTTTCTTTCTATTTCACAGCTGCTTTCACAACCAGGTTCTCCAGCTCCTCCGTCTCCATCCCAGATGGACCTTGAGCAGCAGAGCTTTTTTGGTACTCCACCACCTCTCACTCTCCCTGCCTCCTCAGTGTTGATGAAAGAACCACCAGGTTATGAAGAGGCAGTGAAGCAGCAGCCCAAGCCCCCCGAGGTGAGAGAAATCAGGAAAGCGCTTTATGGTGGTTCAGCCAGGCAAATGTGCTAGGAGCGGAATCGCCTCCTTGGGGTTAGCTATTTTCCTTTTGTTGGAGGTAGGGCTCTGCCAGAGACTAAGTGCATTCATACCAAGGATGTGGATGTAGGTGTCCTGCTTGTTTGTTGACATGGACATGTCTGGTGCTGGATGAATGGTTTGGCCACACAGTGATGCAAGTTATAAAGCCCAAGTTGCTGCATTGCTGTTGAGCGCGATATCTAAACGAGGACGTTCCGTTCTTTTTTTAGGAGAACGGCTGCTCAAGTCAGCAAATGGATGACCTGTTCGACATTTTAATTGAACATGGAGGTAAGAGGGGCTTTTATATGAGGGGCTTTTGGTTTTATTTTTCTGTGGCTTCTTCAGCATTGAGGCTAGCAGTTTCAAACAATACACTAGTGAGCCTGCATGCAAAGTCAACTAGGAAGGGGCGGTTTTCCTTTAGAACACAGGTAGGCAGCTTACGGACCCCATGCAGCCCTTGCCCTCCGTCTGTGCAATGCCCAACACCCTCGCCCCTACCTCACCGCCGCCAGAGAAACGAGTGCTGCTGCAGATTGAGAATAGTCTGAAGGCAGTCAGGCACTTTGGCGACTGACGCTCTCCCTGCATTGCCACTGCTGTTGTAAAGAGCAGGACCGGTGAGGCGTACATGCAACCCAACGACAGAGTGTGGCACTTAGAACAACCCTTGGAAACCCCACATGCTGCCCTCTGTGGTTTGGCCTTTGGGCTTGCATGTGCACCTGAGAGCGAGGCAGAGAGCCAATGGCAGAGAGGATAGCAGTGAGTGGAGTCGGGCTCCAGAGGCAAGTTGGCTGGCAACCCTGAAAAGGTTGCTCACCACTGCCTTATAGACTTCGATTACTTCACGCTAAAAGATGCATTAGTATCGCCTCACAGATTTAAGTGTGGCAGGGTCACCTTCAACAGTGTTGGTAGTTTGTCTGGATGCAGGATAAGTGCAGTAACTGCAGTGCCTTCAAGATGGCTAGGGACGACTAACTGTGCCTTGCAGTGTTGGAATGCAGTTAGTAACATTGGCAGTGTCAATGGATTTAAATGTGGTTATTTTTGTCTTGCAGAAATTTCAGCTCAATTCAAGGAGCAGTCTTCCCCAGCTAGGAAAGAGACTGCTCTTGCCCCAGGATGCCCTTCTCCATCTAGCAGCCACCATTCCTCAGAGCTCCCCCTGCAGGTGTCCATGGGCCACACCAATTCTCTAAATTCCAGCCCAGCAGGTAGGCTGGAAGACTTCCTGGAGAGCAGCACCGGCCTTCCCTTGCTGACAGCTGGCCCCGATGGACCTGAGCCTCTGTCCCTAATTGACCTCTACAGTGAGATGCTAAGCAGTTCAGCTATCCTGGACCACCCATCTTCCCCTATGGACACATCAGAATTGCACTTTGCCCCTGAGCCTACTGGGGGACCAAGTTTGGACCTGGCAGAGGCTAACCTGGACAGCATGGATTGGTTGGAGCTGTCAGGAGGGCCGGTGATGAGCCTCACCCCACTCAGTACTGCAACACCTAGCCTCTTCTCCACAGACTTCCTTGATGGACATGATCTGCAGCTGCACTGGGATTCTTGCTTATAGCTCTCTGAGCATGCAGACTGAAGGGAGTGGTACAGGTGGGTGTGGGATATGGGTGGGAGCTTAAGTGAAAGTTGCATCTAAAGAACCCCCATTTTAACCAGCTTTTGTGAAGCTAGAGTCAAGGGCAAACACCAGTGATGTCTTCTGAATCTCTTCAGATGTCTTCAGTGATGTCAATCTCAGGCAAGCTACCACCTTTCTCATGGCCAGTGATAGGATGAGAGATGCTCTTTCCCCAAGTATTCAATGGCCACATCAGATTTGTATGAATATTTGGAGGTTTTCAGCATGGACTGTTGACTGTCCTCCACAGGTAAACAATCTGGCTGAGTTTGGGGGTATAGTTCGAGGCCAAGAATCTAGAGCTGTTTAGAAGAAATCACTGGAGGAGTCAGGCCTCTGTGCTGGACCTGATTCTGCCTAGTTAGGAAACATTTTTTTAAACAACTTAATTTCGCGATGTTGTAAGGGATGCGGATTGCTTCTGGAAAAGGAAGCAAGGGACGAGGATGTGTACAGGACTGAGGCTGCTACTATCCTCAGTTACTGGTACAGGCACCCTATTCCAAAAGCTTTCCCCTAATAATGCCATAGTGTAGGTGCTTTCTACTTGGCCAGAAAGCCAAGCCCGAGTTGTGTGCCAGAGCTTAGATAATCGCCATCTTCCCTTGGCTTGCTGTTGATTCCTGCATGTAATCCTTGTTCCTGGCTTGGCCATACTAAAACAGGTGGCTGAATCCTGGCTTTGGTATCTTACCTAGCTGAAATTCCTTTCCTGAGCACTGTTGGCCATGAATCAAGACAGCTGCATCAGGGATGATATTTGCAGCCTCCTATAATTGCTCTACTGCCTCCTCTTTTAGTAGCCCTGCCTGTAACCTAGTTGCCTAGAATCTGAAGTTTTGAAGTGGAGTTCTGAGAAGTGTTGGCCCTTAGATGAATTGACATGTAGCCAGCATAAGCTGTTGAGCTGTGCTATGCTGCTGTTCCTAATGACCATGCTGTTTGGTTTAAAGTTCATCCACTTTTCCCACAGGTTCTTGCATCTGAAATGTAGCTTCCTGTTTGCTGGAGGTTGGTGTCGTGGGAAAGCCTGGTCTCTACTATAAGTCACTGCATGTAAGGGGTTGTGGCTGCACTTCCCTTTGGAGAGCTCAGCTGCTGACAGCTCTTTCACAAGAAGCAGTTTTAATCAAAAAGGGCCTAGGAGAGCATGAACACCAACATCCTCTCAAGGCAAAAAGATTTGGTGCTGCTTGCTGAAGAGTTGCATGTCTCACTGCACAGAGGAAATTCATTGTAGCCATAGTCTCTGCTGCTGTGTCTTGCCTCTTGATACCTGGTTTCATTTATAGCTGGTAAAATTTCTGTATATAGCTCTGTAAAATGTTTTGTTTTAGAAAGCAAATGAAGTTAACTCACCCGGTTAGGTGGTTGTACTTCCCTTTAGCTCCTCCTTTTCTGTGATAAACTGTTGGGGAGTTGCTATTTTAGCCTGTGGTTTGGTGTGGAAGAGGACTTGGTCCTTGGACTGCCAGTTTAGCCTTATTGCACATGTCACTCAAAGGAAATCATACTCCCATTAGCCTCTCTCCCCCCCCCCCCTTAAAAATATGTAGTTAACATTCTGATGGCACTGCCTTTCTCCCCACAAAGGGAGCAGGTTTTTCTCATTTCGTAAGATTCCAAGAGCCCCTTCACTTCTGTTTCTCTTACACGTTATAGAGATTATAACATATCCTTTACCTCTTATGATGAATGGACTGATCTTGAAGAGATTATTACAGTTATGTTCTAGAATGGCCAACTGTATGTGAAGCTTATTTCATTCAGAAAAAAAATCACTGTTTTTTTAATGGAAGCTAGGTTGCTAAGAGTTGCTATAGGTAGTTTATCTTTTGTATTCTCTCCAGGACCTACTACTAATCATATCGATCACATTGTGGGTGGTGTGGAAAGTTGGAGCTTGATTTGGGATTAGTCATAGTGCAGGAGACTTGTGTAAAGCATATTAAACCCACTTCAGGAATGGGTGGTGGGTGGGTGGGTGAAGCACCTGGTTTGGGGAGAGCATCTTGGTTCTACTCTCATACTAACAGAAGTGAATGCATTCAGATTTTATGATACTCATTGGCCAAGTCAGGGCAGCTTTATCAGTAGGAGGGGTTCATACGTTCACCACATAGCTTCCTGGCTTTGAAACGGTTTACATCTCACCCTAGTTTAGTGTAAAATGACAGGAAGGCAACATCTTTGACAGAACACTACTGTTGAGTATAATAAAAGGTGCCAGGCCTTGTTTGGTACATGGCCCGTTGTAGGTATATTACTCTTTCATGGAATGGGAAAATAATTGGGATTACACTAGTGTCAGTTTTTCTCCAGTGTATGAAATAGTATCTCTTCTTTTTTAAGTATGTTCCCTAAATTCGCCTTTGATATCTATACAGTAAAATATGAGCCAACAGATCTGCCTCTAGTTTGAATGTACTCATTCGTCTGCTGATAACCACTAATTGTATAACTTGTATTTGATTTCCACGCACATTTTCTTCCACTATGCATCAATGAAAAGAGTTATCAGCACAATTAAGAGGCTTAGTAGGCAGTGCTGAAGTATTGGACCTAGAGTGAACATGCAACTGGAAAAGGGTATGGAATGAGCAGTTACCTGGGGAGAGAATGGATAAATCAAATTATTTTTTCAGTTACAGATATTTGAAAAATCCATTTTATTAAAAAAAATTGTGTTCTAGCATCTTTGTACATCTCATCTTTGGTCATGGCATTATAGATACCCTATACGTGCCATGGTGAAAATATAGCAAAGGCATTCAACAGCGTAATGAAGAGTCACTTCACACTGTTATAATTTAGACGAGAAGTTATTCTCCACTGCCAGCATTGGGCATAGCTACATCTGTCCTAGTATCTGGGTGTTTCACCACCCTTCCCTGTATGTTGTGGGAAATAGGGCTGCTTTTTCCACTCCCGTTGTAATTTGCTCTTGCCCAAGTCTCAGGCAGAATATTCTACAAGGTATGATAGTACTGTTACACCATTAATAATACAACATCTACAAGGCTGATCAACCTTTTACTTAATATGAAATTCCTAGGGTTACTAGCACAGCAGTGTTTATTCTTATTCCTTCCCAAGCATTAATACTGCCATAGCTCAGATAAACAGAAATAAGGCTAAAGGCATATGAAAGATCAGTCCCACTTCCCCATCTGTCTTAGACACAGTCACAAAATGTGCAGTTTATTTATAAACCAAAATGACACAGAATCTCATTTTGTTAAATGATTTGATTGTGCTCCCCAAACCAGTGCTTTCATTATTACCTGCACTCAATTGTGCTGCCACCATGCAGCAAGTTGTGTGCTCCTATCCTGCAGTCTCTGCTATCTTCCTCAGATAGAACAGAGGCTGTAGTTGTCTCCCTGAGCCAGCTCAGTCCTGAATCCATTTCCTGCTCTAAGATATGTCAAAATATACAGCAATTTCTGGATATAATTTACATCTTTTGGTTACCAATTTAAAAAAAAATCTGCTCTGGGCTAAAATTGATTCTGTTCAGCTAGCAACCAGAATTAAAGGACAGGCTACTGCTGCCACCATCCTTCACAACAACCAAGGCAGTTACCAGCCCATCATTTTAGGCACTTTGTGGCAGTACCAAAGCCATTCATGCACTGTAGCACCTGGAAAGACAAGTCAAGAATCACATTCTCTTTCTCTGTTACTTGCTTCACATATTAGCTCTATGTAGGACAATAAGTTTACCATTACAGGTGAAGTAAGTTTCAGAGGAGCTTGCCAGCCATCAAACTCCTCTCTTGAACAGAATGTAACAGCTAGACTGGCTATATTTAGGGGATCCCTCTGCCTCTTGTTATGCTTCTCTTGTCTGGTTATAAAACTTTGTAACCAAATTATCACTGACTTTCCTTACCTTTTGCTTGGACCTTCATGTCTCAGCTTTAAGTGATTACTGGTCCCATGTGGTACTCATGAGTTAGAGTTATGCGCATACATGCTCTGCACAATCAAGTTAGTGACACCATGAAGAAGGAAAGCTGGACAGCCAGGGCTTGAACATTGGAGTACCACCCCTGTTCTCTTAAATGTGCTCTTGCCCATTTGCTAGGGCAAGCTGTTACCAGATTATAATAGAAATCCCTCAATGAACAAAAGACTACTGGAGAGGGTACAGGTTGGCCAGGGTGTACAATGCATGAAGGGACAACAAGTTGGCTGGGAGGGGAGTGTTTGATGCCATCTAAGTAGTCCAAGCCTAGCAAGCAGTCAGCCGTCTATGTCCCAGCTAAAGAGGTGATGCTTCACAAGCATGTCTTGAACTCCTTCCTTCAGTGGTTTCTTCTCCTTCTCCTACAAATAATAAAGCAAAAAGCTATAGTCATTGAATACTTACAGCAATTGTGGCTAATGTATATGTTCTCCGGTGCAGGGCCCAGAGCTACACTAGCTATGAGGAGGGAAGGGTTGAGGGCAAGTAACGGAAAGACAAGCCCATCTGTGCCTCAGACTCCAGTGCAAATAGGGATGGGAGGAATTAGCCCAGCCCCTAAATCAGGATTGATGGGAAAAGACAGTAACTGAAGGGCTGCTTACTATCGAGGGAGTGGGGAAAGAATCCAGGATCTGCTGCGGGACACACTCACCTCTCTTTTTATGGGAAGTTCCCAATCCTGAGAGAGGCTGAAGGCAAATTTGCTGAGAACTCTGTAAAAGAACATACCAGCATTTATTTATTAATTTATTTAAAATGTTTACAAGCCACTTTTTAGGATAAATCCTACCAAGGCAGCACACTACTAAATTAAAAACTGCAAAATATAATAGAACAATGAAAAATAACCAATACCCATTAAAATCCTAATTCAATTACAGGCCAAGAAAAACAAGTAGATCTTATGGGCCCTGTTGGTAGGCCAGTAATGATGGGGCAATTAAGAATCTGAAAGGAAAGCTGTGCATACACTGCAGCCATAATCAAATACTACAGATACATTTGCTTGTATTTAGTTTATTCTGTTATTGCACTAAAAATGTACTTGATACATACAGTTTTTTGGAATTCTTGTTTATCATATTCTGTTGCCACAAATCTTCAAGGAAATTGGACCATTAAAATGGTCCAATCTGGGTGGGATGTGTGTAATGGACAAACAAAGAATAAAACTGGATTGCGGGAGGGAGAGAGGGAGAGAGGAGGCCTGTGTTTTAAAAATAGTGGCTATGGGGAAACAGTGAAGAGTTCTATATAGGTCTGGGCCTCCCCACAACATCCATGCTCTGTTGCACTGTCCCCGTCTGTCTACATCAGGCTGTGGCTTAGTGGTAGGGTAGGGTTGGTGGTATAACAATGTGGAAGAGAGAAAGGACATTCCACCCACCTGAGCTCACACTTGATCTGCACCCAGCCAGGACTGCGCAAGAACGACCAGGGGTGGAACCATTTCTCCACTGTCTGCAGGCTGGAGCACAACACCTCAAGCCACAGATGCAGCACCTGCTCACTGGAGAACAAGATACAGGAAAAGTTAGTGGCACACAGAAAACGTTTTCCCACCACACAAGAACCACACAAGACAATCTTTAAAAGGTTGAACCAGAGACCGCATGGCCCTTAGCATGGCAAAGGATACAAAATTGTTGGACACGCTAAACAACCTTTTCTAAAAAAAGTGTGATCCAAATCACTACCGCCTCCTGTATTGTGATAACAAAAGCAGCCCTGAAGGAAACCAAACTGGGAGACTCACTTCAGTCCAATACAGATGAGAGAACGAAGTTTCACATCCATCTGAGCGTGTGCTGCATCATGTGACATGTT
This sequence comes from Elgaria multicarinata webbii, assembly GCF_023053635.1. Classification (NCBI taxonomy): domain Eukaryota; kingdom Metazoa; phylum Chordata; class Lepidosauria; order Squamata; family Anguidae; genus Elgaria; species Elgaria multicarinata. Next base: position 36,958,579 of record NC_086179.1, on the reverse strand, counting down.
CACGGATTGCACCGCCTGCCAGGAAAAAAACAAGATCTATGGGCAACACCTCTTCCCTTTGAGCCAGAACTCAAAATTACATGCCAGCTTCATTCCACCCACAGCATTGGCCCGTAGAAACAACAGGGATGAAAGGCCTATATCAAATGCCACTTCCTGGGAAAGACTGGCACAGTCCTCTGGGCTTTTCATAGGATCACATGAAGGGGCAGAGAGAAAGCAGATTGCTTTGCCTCTTCATAAAGCCTTCTGGTGGACTGCTGTGCCTGACTCAGCAACCAGAATAGTGTACTCACTCGATAAAGCAGCTCTTCCGGCGTTAGCACTTTTCCATCTTCATCCAACCTAGAACGGTAAAATAACAGGCCCAGATGTACCAGTAATATGGGACCTCAAGCCCAGGATAAATGCTGGCCCTCTGTGTTCCCCAGAAGCTATGCCCCCTTTTCCCTAACCACTGGTGGTTGGTGTCTCAGTATCTTTGCAGTTTTTCCCATTCCCATTTCCACACCCTTTTGCCTTTGCCACCACTGGAAAGAGGTCTCCAAGTGTTCATCTCAAATGGAATTCATCCCTTAGGCTAGAAGAGGTTCAAACCCATGAGAGAAACCTGTATGAACTAGGCCAGTTGCTTGCCCTGCTCAGCGTCATTTACACAATGGAAGCAACAGTTCCCTACAACACAGATTCTCAGCATTCCTTGCAGGTTTCAGTACAGATGATCCATCTGCTAGGAAAAGACACATCCACAAGCTTATAACACTTTGAAGACCACTCTAAGAACAAGAGGCACCTTTGTTAAGGCATTTCTGCAGCAGGCACATCAGTAATGTGATTACTTGAACTGTGCGAAAACATCACAAGAGAAAAAGGTTTTGCTAGGAGGGGCACCTGGTTGACAAGAAACACATAACTCATTAATGTGAAGTGAAAAGCTTTACCTGTAAGTCTTGCAGAGTACAAGACGAGAGTACACGGAGTCAAAGTCTCGCTCCACTTCACGCCCAGCAGCCTAAAGAAAGCGTACACACATACAAACTCTGATCCAAATGTTATTAATACTTCTGCCTCTCTTACTTTGAAGGTAACCCATGCATGCTTTGCCCTGCCACAACTACTTATAGCATGTCACCAAAAAGATCACCCTCCCAAATGCCTCCCTGCACTCCAGCTTTACAGATTTCTAGAGAGGACCATGATTTCTCCTGTATTTCCCAGAGACCCTACAGACACCAACTGCCACTCTTACCTCTTCAATGAAGAGCCAGGGGTGGCAGGGTCCACCCAGCAGAGAAGGCCTCTTCAGCCCATGTTCAAATATGGCCTTGAGGGCTGGACAGAGCGTCCCTCGTACCAAGTCCGTGATACCTTCAGTGACAGAGTCATCTCCAGCAATGGAATACTGAGAGGGACAAGATTGCAGCTTCTATTAACACTTCAGAAAGGGGTCACAGCCAACATAAAGGAATTCATGATAAGCAGATCTGTACCACAGATGCTGTATCACATATGTGCTCCACCATATTATGGGTGGATCTCCATGCAACTGTAGAGCCCACATGACTGAAGAATGCAGTAAAGTGCACAGGATCCTGCTAATGCAAGCTGTGTTCATCCAACTAACAAGTATATGAATGAAACTGTTATTTTTCAAGACTTACCCTTACTCACCTTTTCAGCCCCTACCCTTCAAATTAGTTGACAAGACTTCTGTTTTAAACTGGCTCCTCCCATACATTTAATTCATTCCTGGCGTAGCTACAAATTTATTGAATGCTCTACCTTTTTTATACCATTTTTATATGCTCTACCTTTCCTATTCGGTCGTGGGAATAATGATATTGCCTACTTCTTTTGGAGTACTTACAGGTAGGGCATTTTCCTCCACAAGATGCCCACTCACACCCATGAACCCACCCAGCTTTTGTGCATCTATTCAGAATTAGTTTCTTGGCATTAGCACCATCGATACGCTGTTTGCAAGCTGTGTCAAGCTAAAACATGAACCCAAGGAACAGTGAAGGGTGATGGCATTAGGCAGAACCAGACTCCAATATGGAGGAGGAAATTTTACCTCTTTGCTCCGTTCATCCAGGACCTCCACAAACTTAGCAGGAAACCAACCTATTAAAAATCAGAGAAAGAACAAAGGATAAGAGGCTAGTTTGATAGCAGCCTGTAAATAACTCCAGCTATTGAGCGGTATAGAAATTAAATAAATAGATAGATTAATATTTGTAACATGAGCTTTGAGAGTAGTTCCCTCAGTTAATATTTTTGTTAAAATAATATTTGGAGCAAGGACACCATTGCACTGCCACCAGTTGAAGCTTCTACTCACAAATCCAACTTCACACATCCCATTTACACTCACCTCTGAGGCCATTCAGCTCACCAACCCAACAGTGCTCATCCTTCTGGGAGATGATCTACAGGAATTGAAAGAAGGGACAGTGACTTAATAAACTGGAGAGGAAAAGAGGGGCAAACAATAGTGCATAAGAGCAAAAAGGCTTATAGAGCCATAGCTGGTTTCCATTTTCTACTTTGCTTCACTGACACATAAACATAAGAACATAAGAAGCACCATGCTGGATCAGACCAAAGGCCCATCTAGTCCAGCACTCTGTTCACACAGTGGCCAACCAGCCATCGGCCAGGGACCAACAAGGCAGGACATGGTGCAACAGCACCCTCCCACCCATGTTCCCCAGCAACTGGTGCACACAGGCTTACTGCCTCGAATACTGGAGATAGCACACAACCATCAGGGCTAGTAGCCATTGATAGCCTTCGCCTCCGGGAATTTATCCAACCCCCTTTTAAAGCCATCCAAATTGGTGGCCATCATTACATCTTGTGGTAGTGAGTTCCATAATTTAACTATGTGCTGTGTGAAGAAGGACTTCCTCCGTATCCACATTCTCCATACCATGCATAATTTTGTACACCTCTTATCATGTCTCCCCTTAGCCTCCTTTTTTCCAAGCTAAACAATCCCAGTTGATGTAATCTTGCCTCAGAGGGGAGGTGCTCCAGCCCCTTAATCATTTTAGTTGCCATTTTCTGCACTTTTTCCAGCTCTATGATATCCTTTTTTAGGTGTGGCGACCGGAACTGTACACATTATTCTAAGTGTGGTCACACCATAGATTTATATAAAGGCAGTATGATACTGGCCATTTTATTCTCGATTCCTTTTCTTATAATGCCTAACATGGAGTTTGCCTTCTTTACAGCAGCCACACACTGGGTGGACATTTTCATCAAGACATTTTCACCACAATCCCAAGATCTCTTTCCTGTTCAGTCACCGCCAGCTGAGATCCTATTGGTGTTAGGTTTTTTTTGCCCAACGTGCATCGCTTTACACTTGCTTACATTGAACCGCATCTGCCATTTGGATGCCCACTCTCCCTGCTTGGAGAGATCCTTTTGGAGCTCTTCAGAATCCCTTTGTGTTTTAACAACCTTAAATAATTTGGTGCTGTCGGCAAACTCAGCCACTTCACTGCTCGCTCCTAATTCCAGATCATTTATGAACAGGTTGAAAAGAATTGGTCCCAATACCGATCCCTGTAGGACCCCACTATTTACTTCCCTCCATTGCGAGAATTGACCGTTTATTCCTACTCTCTGCTTTCTGTTCTCTAACCAGCTACTGATCCATAAGAGGACCTCTCGTCTTCTTCCATGACTGCTAAGTTTGTTCAGGAGTCTTTGTTGAGGGACTTTATCAAAAGCCTTTTGGAAGTCCAAGTAAACAATGTCCACTGGATCACCTCTGCCTACATGTCCAGCCTAATAAAGTCTCCATGTGCCTGTCTTGGATTGAGGAGACTGACATTTACTAATGATCCATAAAAGACAAGAATCAAAAGGGTTCGAGCTACAGCTGACCAGTTAATCAATTCAGATTTACATCCATCCCCCCAGCCATCTTTCTAGCGTGTTTCAATATACAGATTGAGCTTCAGAAATTATTCTCTTTTTTTGTCTTATGCAAGACTTTTCAGGTTCACATATGCATAGCCAATTTCCCCAACTTTTTAATTTGTTTTATGTAATTATGTCTAGGCCTTGCTCTTTCTCCTTCTCCTTCCAATTACCCTTTAATTATATCTTTCACTAGTTCTTATTTATCACAAATAACGTTGTTTTACTCTCATTTATTTTGAGGCCATAGTCTTGAAAAACAATTCACTGTATTTGTTGTTCCTTATTCATATGACGTCAAATTCCCCTCTGCTTCTTTCTACATGGTACTGTCATACCGTGATGATATCATTCTTGCGGAAGCCCAGTTCATCATCATCATGACGCTCAAAATCCAGCAACGCCTTGGCACGTCGCCGCTGATTCCGGGAACAGGCCACGTAGCTTTCATGGTCCCGCTGGTGGCTTTCCATGGTGTAATCTGGAGTCAAATCCTGGGTGTTGAGGGAAGCACAGGAGCAAGCGATATTCGTACAAAGCGGAAAGTAGACATTAACAAGGGAGGAAGGGACTCCTCAGGTTATGTTGCTTCTCTTTTCCCTCATGAAGTAGGCTCCCACTACAATACTGCACAACCCCCTCCTTGAGTAATGTGAGCACAGATGTTGCCATGTGATTAGGAGGAAGAATAGATTCACCCACTTGGGAAGCCCCTCACTCACTATGCTGCAGCTCTTGGGATCCACACACTGGAAGTGCTGTGCCACTTGCAGGATGGCCTCACGCAGGTCTGCGACCAGCTCAGTTTGCTTAATGTTCTTGGCTTTCAGTGCCTCCATATCATCTTCTCCTAGAAGTAAGGATGAGGAAATCTCTCAAGCAGAGCATGGTGACAAAGGTAATTTCTTCCAACAACTGATATTAAATAGACTGGTGTTGTCTATACATGAAGGTTCAATTTTGCTATCACAGTAAATAACCAACAGACCCCCTTCCATTAATTTATCTAAGCTTTTATAGAAAGGAGCAAATAAGGCCATCGCTACATATTTTAGTAGCGAAATCCATGTGTTAATTAGGTGGTTTGTGACAAAGAACTCTTGATTTTTTTGAACCTACTGCACTTCAACTTCATTGATTGAACTCTTTCACTATTACAAGGGAGGAAAAATGTCTAGATAAACATTCATCGTTTTTCATGACTCAATTATGTCCACCTCCCTGTAGTCATAATTTTTCCTAAAGCCTCAAATATTTTAACCCATTCTCAATGGGTTACTTTAACTATCTTGGCTATTTTATTTGCCGTTTCCTGCACAATTCTTTTAAGAGGAAGCAACACACTATTCAATGATTTTAAAAACTGCTAGTTTAAGTCCAGAGGTAAGACCATCTCATGTTGGCTCAAGCTCCACAAAGTCAGGAAATTGGAAGCTAAGGCTGATGTCTTACCTGACGTGTCCCATTATCAGTAGGGATGGCGCAAGTGTCCAACTCGGTCCGTGAGAGCGGCAGACCCTCCACGTCTGGCCCTTGCGGACCGAGTAGGATGTGCTTGGCCCTAGTGCAGCCCCCTGCCAGAGTGCCCCCCACAGGCACTCTGTTGCATGTCTGCCATGGCTTCCAGCCCTTTCCCATTAATGTAGCAGGGGAAATGCACACTTTCTGGAAGCTCTGTAAAGCATGCATCGCCCACTCCCCTACCATGATGGGGGCCTTAAAGGCCTTATTAATTCTGTTAATATAGTCTTTAAGGCCCCCATTGGCATTGGGGGGGCAGATGCACACTTTCGGGAGGCCCCAGAAGGTGCCTATCTCCCCCTCTATGCAAATGGTGGCCATCATTAGCATGGAGGGGGGAGATGCACGCTTCTGAAGCCTCTGGAAAGTACACATTTCCCTCCATTGCCATTAGTGCAGTGGGGAAAATGCACTCTTTCCAGAAGCTCCGGAAAGCAGGCATCTCTTCCCACCCCCTCATACTGATAGGGGCCTTAAAGGCCCCCACTGGTACAGGGGGCACACTTTCCAGATACTCCCTGAGTTTGCTCACTCCTACTTATCAGAGATGATGATGTGCAATGTCACAAATTGTGCTTGCTTGCAACTTATTTTCCATGCACCCACACGTTCCTGGGACCTTCAAGCCCAAATCCAGATGGGGAGGATGGAGTGCTTGGGACCAGCAAAGAGGCCCCATGTTGTCCTAATCCTGTATTGCCTTATGAAGCATCTGAGCCTTATTGTATTGCTAGATGAATCCTCCTGTGAGTTTACCCATCTCTATTCATTGCTTGTAAGCAAGCACAATTTGTGATATTACACAACTACACTGCTGATCATAAGACATGTATGTTAAGGCATCAGCCTTAGCTTCCAATTTCCTGGCTTTGTGGTGTGCAAACCAACATAAGATAGCCTTAACTCTAGTCTTAAACAAGCAGTTTTTTAAATAATTGATTTTCCCTGGCTTTTAAACAGGAAATGTATTATTACTGTGTTCTGGGGGTGAGGGTGGGAGACAAACTAAAAAAGAAAACACAAACAAGTCATTAACTGAGTAGATGTGTAGAAATGAATAGATATGCCCCTCTATATTCAGAAAGGTTTATTTCTGAGCAAGCCTGCTGCACAGGACCACAGCACTCACTTTCCCTCCCTATCCCTTGTTCATCAGTTATCTATCCATCAGTAAGAATGAGCTTAATAATGTTTGGACCACTGCGCAGGACCTCACCAAACCAATGAAATACACATTTCCTTGACAAACCTGAATAAAGTACATGAGTAGCTTTCACCAAAATCTGGAAGAAATATGCCAAGCTGCACGTTGGAGTAAAAAGCAGAAATATGTCTACTTTCAGCAGCTTTAAACTTGTTGTACTGTGGCAATTTTTATCGGATCCCCTTGAACTACATAGAGACCCATTACACAGACTCAAAAACATGTTTATATTTGCAGACTGGCTTGCTGAGGGACAGCCCTTAATTTGCAAATAGCCTCAAAAGTAGCCCACACTATCTGAAGTGTATCAGAAAGCAAGGAGGGCAGTTACTTGAATTCCTCAATGCTATTTGAGTCTCATTAATGTGTTTTGAGTCTCATTAATGTCTTTCTCTGGACCTTTAAGAGAAAGTATTTCTGGGGCTTCATCACAGTTAATGACATCTTCCTGCTTACATCAGAGTACATCTAATATGCTGCACAACACCACTGAGCCACTGACAGAAAGAAAAGTCTGCTTATATATCCTAAGGGAAAGCAGGCAGCTTGGCACAATGTATATAGTGCAAGGACACTCCATATTGTGAACATGCACAGTGTTTCACTGTAAGCATGCCATCACTGCCTTTTTAATTGTTCTGTCCTTTGCAGGGAACAATAATCTCATCGTGCATGTGTCCTTACCAAAAAGCAGTGAGCTGATGCCAGACTTTCTGCGTTGTGTCCTGCGTCGCACAATCTGAGTGAGGCAGAAGAGCAAGGCACAAAAGGAGAGGACATTATAAAGAAAAAGGCTATATTGACTAGGTACATTATGTTCAGTATGGCAAGCAGATCTTGAGGGTTACTCACATTAAATGGGGGTGGGGAAAGAAAAGGGGTGCAGATGACAGAAGAGCAGAGCAATAAGTAGCAGCAGGTTAGGAAACTTGGTAGTATTTCTTCAACAAGATATCTAGGATTGTAACGCAATATTATCTACCACTACCTTTGGGCAATAAGTGAACGCAACAAATGAGCAGAAACTAAGACTGAGGAAGGAAATAATTTGAATTCAGGATCCTTAAGAGCTTTGTAAACATACCTTTGATAAGTTGACAGCAGCACCAGGATTGAGCAGCTGCCCTTGGTCAGCAATGAGGTAGGCAAGGTGCTTGCAACGCTGAGTTTCCACCGCCACATCTGTCAGTGAGGCAGCAACACGCATGGCTTCCTGCAGGAGCACATCCGGATCTTCAATCTGAGAGGGGATGTCTGAGAGTGTGTTGAAGATGGATGCAGAGTTCTCTGACTGGATCAGCTCATCTTCCTGTGTTAATGTGGACAAGTAATTCTTCATGTTATGGGCTACTCATGTTGCAGAATGTTTTTGCATTTCTCCCTACCCGTTACTTGTATCTAACTCTAATCCCATAGTGAATGTTTGCACAGTGCAACCAAAACAAAATCAATGCATGGCGTAATTGCCCCCCCTTGCCCCCACCTCATTTCATTCATATTGGCTACCCCATGACACCTGCAGTGAATACGTGATGAAGATATGCTGCTAACCAACTATTTTCTATCTGGGAAGACAAAATTAATTATTCCAAATTCTGAAATTATCCATGTTGCCCCTTCTATGTTAGTTCTCCTAGTATTTGAAAACTACTTCTAGCAAACCGCAGATGTACTAATTGTACATTAGCAGGAGCCCTTTCTGTGGCAAGTCCAGCAGCAAGTACCATCAAGAACTCTAGGGGAAATAAATGAACAGAATATAGAAAGTGTACAAAAAGACTCTGATGGCTTCAGTCAATGAACTTTGAGACTAAAGCTTTCAAATTGTTTTCCTAGTGGTATATGAAGAAATTCCTTAATGGTAGCACAGAGTTTCAGCCACCCCTGGTCAGAGCACACTAGCCATCCTGCACCAATGTCACAGTATTAGACAGCCACTCACGAATTATTTCTGCAGGACAAACCACAGGCTCTAAGGCTGCAAGCCTACGTACACATACCTGGGAGTAAGTCTCATTACACTAAGTAGAGTCTCACTGAACTCAATAGTTCAACTGTTTTGAATGGAGAGGTACAGAATTGCACCATCAAATATGCACAACACAAAATCAGGAAAATGCAGCATTTTTGTGTGTGGCTCTTGTAGAAAATTCCTCCTGTAAAGCCACCTGATAAAAATAATCCAGATACACATTTGCTGATTTTGTGGCTCCATCCATACCTTAATCTATATATTAATTTGTTGGCATTATTTCAGAAGTCTGAAAAGAGGTAAGTAAGACAATAATAATAAGAGGTCAAAGTTTTGAAAGAGCAAAGCACGGTATTTTTTCATTCTCGTTTCCTGACACACTGCCTCCCTGAATTCGGGACAAACTCTCCCCTATATTCCATGAAGGAAAAAAGAGAGGGCTGGGAGCTGAGAAATGTAAGTTACCTTCATGCTGAGCATGCCCAGTGTGACCTGGAAGAGAACAATGGAGCCCTGGTAGAAAAAAAGATCCCAGATGCGTAGCAACAGCTTGATATGCACAACACTAGCAAATGATGTGAGGAACCAGTGTAGAGTGATCAGGGAGAGCTCTGTGGATGGAGACAGAGAGGGAAGCATGTAATTCTAGTTTACCAGTCACCAAAAGAATTGGCCCCATGCCCATCCTCTATATAGTCACCTTCTGTTCCCAACATAAACAGAGTACACTCACTCCCTCTTTCAAACATGTGTCTCTGTGATTATCATTGAAAGGAAGTGGAAGCAAATACTCTTTTCGTCAAGCAGATTTCATCTATTGGGTTACAGAGAGTTCGCACACGTATCCACTCACAGTAAAGGAGAACTACACACATTAACAGGATTAACAGAACTACACACACTAACAGCTCTGGGCCACAGATATTCACAGTTTTCCCCTTAGAACAAAAATGTTTAAAACGCAAGTGGTTATGTGTGAGTGCACACATATATATACACACACACACACACACACACACACACACACACACACACCCCTCCCTCAAACCCAAACACTCCACCTCCACTCTACCCAGTGGCTTGTATACAAAACATATTTGACTTATATGCTCCACTAGATTCTCCTCGTAGTAACACCAGGGGAAATGCTCATTGTGTTAACAGTGTGGTTTACGGAACAGAGTTAAACTTTGTAGCCTCAAACTCCCTGGAGTATTGTTAAAGCAAATCACTGCAATTCGTTGCTTCCAAGCAGAGAGTAAAATAGCAAAATCCTTTAAAAAGTTGTGGTGAGGGCTGTAAAGCGCGAAGTACGTGTTAAATGGAACGCAGAAAACTTCCTTGTAGCAGGTCAGGCTATTTGTCCCCCTAGGCGGGCATTGTGAGCTCTCATCGGCAGTGGCACTCCCAAGAGGTCTCTAGCAGAATCTTTCCCACCTCCTGCTACTCGGCCCTTTTTTAACTGGAGATGCCAGAGATGGCACCTGAAACCACCTGCCTGAAAAGCACCTGCTCTATCTCTGTCAGAACCATTAATACCCATTTCTCCCTTAAACGTAACCAAGTCCATTAAGGGGGCACTTTTAATGCAGGAAAGACAATCCTCTCAACAGCACTGCTTTCATTCTGCCTAATTTATGGAACAAACAAGGCTCAGAGGAAGGCCATCTCAGGACACCAAAGGATCAGCAGATGAATTTATTTATTTCATTATATACTCTTTGGGCAGTATACAACAATTCATAAGATTAAAAAAAATACAAAAATTTAAACATACAACATTTAAAGCAATTTAGACATCTAAAAACAGTTTCAATCAAATGCTAGACCTGTTTAGATGAAGAAAGGCTCTCACCAATGTCATGCTCCTGAAGAAGTTTGTCCAGTCGTGGCAGGTACTGCACGATGAGATGGCGCAGGACACGCTGGTCGGTCTGAACACCCATCAGAGTCGTGCTGAAGTAGGAGGCTGGCACCAGGTCTTCAATGATCGAACACATCATCCAAAAGGCATCTTCCTCTTCCAAGAAAAGAAGCAAGGAAGCTACTACCTGGCAGGTGAGAAGAGAAGACCTGAAAGTAAGCTGCAAAGCAAGCCTTACACCGGAAAGGCCTCTGCTGCTCCCACTCACAGCAGTGTAATTTCGCAACAGTGATAAGCAGCCTCATAATTTCAGTGGCAAGACAGAATCAGTCCGATGGAAGCACCTGAAATGAATCCCAGTGCCTGAACAATGCTCTAAGAACTTGTGATATGCATTTGTTCTGAGAAGTATATGTTCTGTGTAGCTCTGGGCCACATTCTTAATGTTAGCCGTTTAGGAGCTTGTGCTGAAAGGTGTTTTATAAAGTCTCCCAAAAACCAAGCTCTAAGCGTAGGCTGAAAACTAAGGTAAGTTCACAAAGGGCCTATTCAGACAACACACTGAGCCATGGTTAGGCCACTAACGCTTTTGCAGCAAATGGTTAGTGAACGTGTTTAAACCATGGTTACGTAGCCACCATGGTTAGGAATGGTTCACATGACCTGCTACAGTCACGTTTAGCTCAAATGCTTAACCCCCATGGCTTAGCGTGTTATCAGAACAGGGTCAAAGTAACTTTGATTCAATTCTATAGCACCAATAATTCTACAAATAAAGAAGAGAGAGCCCAAGAGACTTTGTTGAGCTTTACCACCCACCCAGACTTTGCTTTACTCCTCCCCAAAGCAGTGAAGCAGCAACAGTGAAAGAGTGGGGTGAGGGATGATATCACCTGCCTCCCCTACTCTTTACAGTTGAGAAGAGCAGCTGACCCTCAAGTAGATCTTCCTGGAACATCAAGCCTGGAGAGTGGCAGAGACTGTTTTGCTTGCCCAACCCAGAGGAAATGTGTGTCATTGGCAAAGAATGAGCACCCTCCAGGCTGAACAATAAAGTCATCGTCATGGCTCGGCATGGGGATAATGTAGGCTGCCTCCCCTTTTTCTGCCTCTTTTTCTACATCAAGAAGGCAAGTTTGACATAAGGGGGGAAGTGGCTCTTTGTATCATGTACTATTATTATATTAATTAGTTACACCTAGTTTTATTCTGGGCTTCTGCTGGCTCTAGAGTAGATTTGTCTCCTTTAATGGTATATGCAAATTGTTTAGTACATTAGCTGCTAGAGACGGGAATAAATATATATTTTGTTGATATATATTAATTTTGTATTTATTAACTGGTGCTTTTAAAATCTTAAATTGAAAGTTTCTTTATAGGTCTAGCATAGCATTTTTATTGCCAGTTAATTTTTCATATTGTCTTCTAACACTGTGTTTGCTTTTGTATGATGGACGTTAACACTTTGGGTTTCCTTTTGGAGAGAAGAGTGAGGTACAAATAAAGGATGGTAGCGACAAGTTCTTCATCCTCTTGCTGAAACATGTAGATGCCTCTCTGTATAGATGACTGCATATTGTTTTAATCTCACCATTCCCCACTTGAGACTCCACCAATTCCTAGTGGCACTTGCTGAGAATACAGAGTTTCTCCAACCTAGGGTGGCTCTCCCTGCAATAAGCTTTTTTATGTGTCACATCTGGTCATTAGAAAATTTGCTGTGGTGAAGCCGTTTGGTAGCAGTCCTATAGCCAGAGCAATGTGTGATGTTTATTTCATTCTCCGCTATCTCTGAAGTGAATCCATTTTGTTTATTCCACTGCATGAAGAAAATTCTACGTTGTTGCTATCTTAAAGGAAACAGGTACAACACAAGTTTAACCCACAATGGGGGAGGTTCATTTACCATGCCAGTGCCTTGACAATAGCCAATATCTGGATACAGCCAAGCCAACCCACGTAGTATTCTGCGTAGCCGTGGTACTCCAATGCTATTCATGTTGGAGAAGCAGGCATTGCTGGGCATGGTGCGGAGCAGATCTTTCTCAATCTAAGAAAGAGCAAGCATCACAGATAAATATTCCATATTCACTTAGTGATGAGTCTCCCCACCGTCTTTTTCTGGTTCCCAGCTAGCCCTTATATTTTCTACACCCTGTTAAAGTAGTCCTGGAGGTGAAGATTTCCATTTCACTTCAGCAAGGAAGTCCAGCAAACAGCATGCAAAAATCATAGAATCATAGAATCATAGAATAACAGAGTTGGAAGGGGCCTACAAGGCTATCGAGTCCAACCCCCTGCTCAATGCAGGAATCCACCCTAATCTATTCAGTAATGGCTCACTTGCAACTTGAAATGAACTGCTCCAGGTAGAAAAGTATGCATCATGTTATTGCATGTTCAGGATAAAAATGCACCAAGTGGTGGTGAGTATGTCCACATATAATGCAGATGTGCACATTCTAGATGTCACCTCTAAACCAGCTTACATGACATGCTAAATGTCCACAAATTGTAGCAATTGTGCCATTGTGGGATGACATAGTTAAAGTAGTCTTAGAGTTGGAGATTTGTTTCAGACCTTTTGTCCAGTTTTAACAGTTGCCTTATACCCCATTATTTCATGATACTTTTTTTCCTATCCCCAACCTTTAGGCAAGGAAATATTTTCATGCCCATGATTACAGCATAATTTGTTACAATAGGAGGAAAGGAAGTTCCTCTTAAAGGGTACAGTGAGGTCTGAAGGAGACAATCATATTACTAAAAATTGTTTATTTTAAAAGTTATCTCACCTTCCCTAGTTGGCTTTGCAAAATCCGATCCTTCTTATTGGGGTTTCTGCTGTTTGTACTTATTGGGCTGTCTGTCATTTTGAGGATCACTCTCAAGAACCTTAGGGTCTTAGAGGATTAAGAGCTAGGGAAACAATGGTGCTATGGAGAGCTATCTCTCTCTCTCTCTCTCTCTCTCTCTCTCTCTCACACACACACACACACACACACACACACACACACCACTTTGTCTTGTAATACAGAGACTACCTCCTCACTTTTTGTTTAGTGTTTATATTCAACAGCAAATTGCTGTTAACACTCATTAGCACATCATCTCAGGAACTGTTGCTCAACGATGTTTTATGCAAACTGTCTGCTCCTGCAAAACAATTAGCCTCTGTTGTGCAGCAGAAAGATTTGTGCTGGCTGAGGGAGGTGCTAACAGGGTTCCATACCTAAACCTGGAAACTGCCCACCTTCTAGTGATAATAGAGGTTTCTTCTTCTCCTTCCAGCATGTTGACTCACTCCACTTTGTTCAAAGCTAACTTAAATCTACAAAAGCAGTATGTGCTGGTAAAGCCTTTCCACACGTCTATCAGAAAGAAGGCTGTAAGACAATCACCTTAAGTCCATGTTCAGTGTTAAGCCCTGAACATAAGACTCCTTCTCCTCATTGCTGTTTTTAACCACCTTTTACTCCCATCCATTTGATCCGTTTTGCTGAACCCCAAGCACTAACCCATGGGGATTACCCACTTGTTTGGCAGCAATGGTTTCATCATTTGAGCAGTTTTTCACAATTTCTCGGTAAGACATTTCTGAACTTCTCTTCTTCTGAAGAGCACCTGATAGTCGCATCCATAGCTGGGTAGAAAAGGGGGAAGGAGTTAGAAGTAAGACACATGAAATCTCACCCATAAACTCCCCTCCATCCATGACTTGCCAGGAGTGCCTCACCTGTGGCCTCATGCTGTGAGGAATACCAGCTAACACCAGCAATCGCAGCTTATCCGAACGTGGAAGTATGACTTCAATTTTGTCCCAGGTAAGGTCCCCTACATCATGGTTGTGTGTGAACTCCAAGTGAGCCTGCCATTTCAACCTCTGCTGTGGCTCTTCAATCAGAGGGATCCCCAAGAGCTTGCTGGAGTTTGGCTCAGTGTCATCTGTAACAAGGGACACAACTTTAGGGGTGGGAAGAAAAAAAAGTAAGGTGGTAGTTGTTCTCTACATCTGGAAAAAAACCATAATCCTCTAAATAAGTAGATTTTATGATCTAGCGAGACAGGAAACAAGCTCTAGCAGTTTGTGGGTGGGCATAATTAATGACCCATTTTTATGCCAATGCATTCATGAATCATAGTTGTTTTCAATGTCACAAGCAAAAACCCACAGCCCTTTGTGAAGCCTATGTTCATCAATCACTTCAAATGCAAGCAGGAAAATAAAGTTGTTTATTTATTTGAAAATTTATATACTGCCTTTCTGATTCAGAAATGCCAAAATTGGCTAGCATCAGTAATAAATAATAATTACTAATAATGTTCAGGGTTTCATTTTGTACTTGCCTAGATTATCACGTGTGTTAAAGTCAGTATCTTAGGGATGCTTCTTACAAAATGTTTTGTATTCTGATACAGATACCCAAGTACAAAATACATGCATGTTACACCTGAGTTATTAAAGAGTTCACAATAGTAGAGTGTCTGTCTGTCTGTCCTTAGGGCAGGATGAAGCAAAGCAAAGGCAGAGGCCTATTAATACAAAGATGGTAACAAAGAGAGCTGGGTGGCACCACACAGGATGAATACCAGAAATCCTGCAGGTCGCCCGTTCAAGACCTATTGCGAGCTTAGGTCCTGACATGCAGGTATATTAATGGCAAGTTTAAAATACATGTGAGCAAGGCCCTGATCCCTTCCTGCTTGTCACCTGCATATATTTCAAAAGGAAAAGGAAAAAATGCTGTTTACATGCACGTTGTGTCAGTTAAGCCACAACTGTTCTTCTTTAGACCAAAGTATTTTTTCCTCAAAAAGAATCTTAAACAAGAATCAGAATGAAGCTTCTGGGAATAAAGGACTTCTGAGAGGAGCGAGCCCCAGGGAGATCTTGTCACAAAGCACATCACACAAATAAAGACCTTGCCTTCTTTGTCTATTCGGAAACCAAATTCGTCATACTGGAACTCTGGCTGCTCAACAGACTCTTCTTTCTGGAAAATTGAAGAACAGTGTTGCTTTCCATTTTCTGCCAGTAGGTCTGGCCAAATACATTTGTACACATGTTTACACAAAGGAGGCATCCAAAATAAATATGGAGGAAGTCTAAGCTCTTGTAAGAACATAAGAAGAGCCATGCAGGATCAGACCAAGGGTCCAGCATTCTGTTCACACAGTGGCCAACCATCTATTGACAGGAAATCCACAAGCAGGACATGAATGCAACAGCACCCTCCCATACAGCAACTGGTGTATGTAGGCATATTGCCTTTGATACTGGAGGTAGCATATAACCATGAATGTGGACTGGTAGCCATTCATTCCCTTTTCCTCCAGGAATTAGTCTAAACCCCTTTTAAAGCCATCCAAACTGGTGGCCATCAGTACATCTTGTGGAAGTGAATTCCATAGTTCAACTATGCACTGTGTGCAGACATACTTAGAATCATAGAATAGCAGAGTTGGAAGGGGCCTACAAGGCCATCGAGTCCAACCCCTTGCTCAATGCAGGAATCCACCCTAAAGCATCCCTGACAGATGGTAGTCCAGCTGCCTCTTGAAGGCCTCTAGTGTGGGAGAGCCCACAACCTCCCTAGGTAACTGATTCCATTGTCGTACTGCTCTAACTGTCAGGAAGTTTTTCCTGATGTCCAGCTGGAATCCGGCTTCCTTTAACTTGAGCCCGTTATTCCGTGTCCTGCACTCTGGGAGGATCAAGAAGAGATCCTGGCCCTCCTCTGTGTGACAACCTTTTAAGTATTTGAAGAGTGCTACCATGTCTCCCCTCAATCTTCTCTTCTCCAGGCTAAACATGCCCAGTTCTTTCAGTCTCTCTTCATAGGGCTTTGTTTCCAGACCCCTGATCATCCTGGTTGCTCTCCTCTGAACACGCTCCAGCTTGTCTGCGTGCTTCTTGAATTGTGGAGCCCAGAACTGGACGCAATACTCTAGATGAGGACTTCCTTTTATCTGTCTTGAATCTCCCACAAATCAGCTTCCTGGGATGACCCTGGATTCTAGTATAATGAGAGAGGGAGAATGAAGTCTCCCTATCTACATTCTCCACACCATTTCTATCATATCTCCCCTTACTCGACACTTTTCCAAGCTAAACAATTCCAGCTGTTATAATCTTTCCTCATAGGGGAGGGGCTCAAACCCCTTGATAATTTTAGTCGCCTTTCCTGCAAGTTTTCCAGCTCTACAATATATATTTTTAAGATGTGGTGACCAGAACTGTACACAATACGGTTGTTTCACCAACATAGTACCAGATAGTTTATTTCTATGCGCCAGGGTCCCTACAACCTTGCTGATGTTAGTCTTTTATATTATAGTTTGATTGTAAACTAGGTCCCACATGCACCTTTGCCACATATCAGATGGTCTCATAAATATTAGCTTAAAGTATATTCAAATTAAATTAAAATAGTGAACTTAATATCTATTAAGAGCCTTGTCGACTCATGTCTGGAATATTACACTTCAAGGCAACTTCTCACATAACATTTCCTTAGTTATAATTTTTTAAATTTTGTACCCCAAGTCTAGAACCCTAAATAGCAGCAGGATCAAAACAGAAGGCTCTGGATTTAGTATTGAGACTTCAATGGATTAAAGCATACAGCTTTAAAGTAAATGTGAAGTTTATAAACAATAAGAAAGGGGTAAAAGAGATGTACCAATTTAAAAGACAGTTAAGAAACCCAAACCAACAGAGAAACCCTTTGAAACAATGCTGCAGGCAAAACAAGAAAGCACTACCTATCTTACCCTATACTTTACCAAAGTGATTCACAGATGGAGACCTGACTGCAAACCTGGGTGAAGACCAGTGGCAACAGGAGCCCCTTGTGATGTGTGAGGTGAGCTTCCATAGCCAATCACTATCAGGCTGGATAACTACCTTGGCTTTCAGGAGAGGAGGGAGAGTGAAAGGCTCTCACTCTAACCCAGCTGGAATCAGTTAGCCTAATTTTGGCAGGACTTCAGCTCTGACCTTGAAGGCCCGGAGACTGGAAACCTTATGATAACGCACACAGGTGGTTTTACTGAGTGCATGCCAGCCCCTCCAAACTAAATGGAGCTTGCTATCAGCAGCTAAATTTCCTAAACATAGCCTGGATTCTTCACAACATGGAGTTTGCTTCTTCTTTTAATAGCAGCCACATACTGGGTTAACATTTTCACTGAGCTGTCCACAACAACCTCAAGATTTCTTTCTTGGCTGGTCACTGCTAGCTCAGATCCCACCAGGTTATACTTAATGTTGATATTTTTTTACCCCAGTGTGCATCACTTTACACTTTCTTACATTGAACTGCATTTGACATTGAGTTGCCCCTTCTCCAACTGGAGAGATCATTTTGGAGCTTCTCACAATTCTTTTTTGTTTTAACCACCCTAAATAATTTAACATCATGAACAAGGTTGGCCACTTCACTAATTCCTAATTCCAGATAATTTATGAACAAGTTGAAAAGCATTGGTCTCAAAACAGATCCCTGTGGGACCCCACTATTTACATCTCTCCATTGGGAGAATGCACCGTTATTCCTCCTCTCTGCTTTCTATACTTTAACCAGTCACTGATCCATAAGAGGACCATTCCTCTTATTTCATTACTCTTACGTTTGCTCAGGAGTCTTGAGGAACCTTGTCAAATGCCATTTGGAATTCAAGTAAACAATGTCTACCAGATCCCCCCTGTCCACTAGACATTGTTGTGCTATGGCATTCTTCCAGAACACACACACACACACACACACACACACACACACACACACACACACACCATACAGAAAATCTAGGAAGGAAGTGCTGGAACAAGTTTCTATTGGTTTCTTCTTCTTCTTTGCTTCCCACTTATTTTGTAAAGCTTATCTAAGATCTGCAGACTCTACAGATTTGGGAATATATAATTTTAGACATAGAAAAAAACTACACACATATTTTTTTAGACACAGAAAAAACATTCTTCTAGCCCAGATACCATCAATTCTTTGAAATAAATGCTGTTTAACCCATTTAAGCACATTGGCTATAGTCTAAACTACTAGGATTTGCACTAGATCTGCTCCAATTATACAAGGAAATAAAGATCTGGTTTTGTTTGTTTGTTTTTATAATAGACAAACCACGTTCATACTTATTCTGTAACCCCTCCCATTCCCTCCCCACGCTTGGTCAATTACATCAAATCATAGCACTTAACATGCAAGTAGAATTATCTCATTAGTTGTGACAAGTCCAACAAAGTACTTCCAGGACATTGTTGGCTGTCTGGGTTTTTTTATGAGTCCCGTAGATTTCTATAGGCTTCTGCCAAAGTTATTCTGTTTGGTTCCTTTTTCATATAGTCTATATATTTTTGCCAGTCCGTCCTGAAGGTGTCTCTTTTCTTTATCCCTGTATGTGTTCTTAACTGTTACTGCAAATTACTGAATTTCTTCTTTAACCCAGATGAAATTCCTGATTTAATGCAGATGGCCTCAGAACAAATACTTTTGTCAGATCCTCTATGTGCATTTTTGATCCTGCTGCCTTTGAATACCAGCTGTGAACAACACTGAACAGTTGCAGACATAACAATGCAGGGTAATGTTCAGCTGGGATCCTCTTATTTACTATTTATCACAATAGCTTCTAGATTTCAAGACAAATTCTCAGTTTACACTTTGTGCCCAGGTATGGATGCCTAAGTATAGAATAGATGCATTTCTAATTGTTCTAAAGGATGTGGGAGAATTTTGGCAGGACCCCTTTAAAAACTTGGTAGTGCCAAATGGAGAAAAACACCTGCCCTCCTGGCTTGAGAATGTTTTAAAGGACATACATCTCCTTTAGATTTAAGGGACATACATATTTTATTTTCTGATTTTTGTACCTAAATACAAGACATAAAGCAAACACCAGCATTCATTTGCTTTTGCACTGGCCACTTAGCATATTATTATTATTATTAATTATTATTATTATTATTATTATTATTATTATTATTATTATTATTACTACATTTATATAACGCCCCATAACCAAAGCTCCCTTGCCTAGCTCTCAACAGGTTCTATATCAGATTTTCCCCACAATGCAATTTAAATGTCGGAAGTTTAGAGCAACTCTTTTGTATTAGAGTGAATTTCATGATGCAGCTGGTGAACCAGCAATTTAATGTCATATATGCCTTGAGCCAAGCTTTTATTTATTTATTTCACAAATTTTATATACAGCTCCCATCAAAATTATTCAAGTAGTAAACATAATTTCAGCACTAAAATATAATATACAATAATAAATTAGGCACTGATCAGCTATAATTAGATGAATCACAGATCATGGAAAGCCTGTATAAAGAGATCAGTCTGAAAGAGATGTCCAAAAACCAGAACTGTAGCTGTTTTTGTGATGTCAATTGGGAGTGTGTTCCAAAGGTCAGGTGCTGCAGCACTAAATGCTCTATTACTAGTTCTCTTAAGGCAAACCAGGACTATGAAGGACATGAAATGTGCTCCTTCTGAGGACTAGCAAGACTGGGTAGTGACATAAAGGGTAAGGCAATCCCTAAAGTAACCTGGTCCGATCCCAACAGATTCAAATAGATGTTAAACAGGATTGGGGACAAAACAGTTCTCTGTGGAATTCCGTAACACAAATGCCAGGGGCCAAAGCACACTCTCTAAGATGGACCCTACAGACAGAACAACTCAAGTATAGTATCCCTGATACCTATTCTACAGAGATGACCCAGAAAGACATCATGGTCAGTGGTATCAAAAGCCACAGAAATCGAGTAAAAGGAGCAAAGTTGCCCTTCCCCTGTTCCTCTCTCCTTAAAGGTCATCCAACAGGACAATTAAGGGCAATTTGATCCAAAAAACAGTCTTGAACAGGGACAGGAACAAGCCTAGATAATCAGTTTCATCCAAGAATAGTTGTAGTTGCCTCTCAATCTCCTTCCCTAAAAATGAAGTATACATGTCCGGGTGATAGCTATCAGAAATCCTTGGGTTTGGGATAGGCTTTTTCAGAAGCGGTGACATTGCCACCTCCTTCAAGACAACAGGCACCACTCCTTCATGCAATGATGCATTAATGACACTCTAGATCCACCAAGTGATGGATGGTTAGTTTTAACCGTGAGGAACAAGGATCGAGAGGGCAAGTGGTTAGTTGCATAACTGCAAGTGCCATGCTCATGGCAGCAAGCCACATTAATTGAAATTGATCCCACAAAACATGGTTAGATAAGGCATCAGACATCTCACTCTGATCTAGGATAACTCTGGTGTCTAGACTGCTTTGAAACTGATTTATTTATTTTTATATATTGCATTTATATCCCACCTTTTTTATTTCAAGGAACCTAAGGCGGCATACATAAACCTCCTCCTCGCCATTTTATCCTCACAACAACAACCCTGTGAGTTAGGTTGGGCTGAGAGTCTGTGACTGGCCCAAAGTCTTCCAGTGAGCTTCCATGGCCAAGTGGGTACTAGAAACTGGATCTCCCAATTCCCAGTCCAGCACGCTAACAATTACGCAACACTGGCTCTCACCTTATCCTCAAAGTGCATTGAAAAAGCATCAAAGCAGACCTCTGAAGGCTCTAAAGGAGCTCCCTCTGAAGTCAGGAACCTGCAAACTCCCCTAAAGAGCTCTGCTGTGTGGCTACTTGAGGATGCTTTGTAAGTGGCAAAGTAAGACTTTTTCAATGCCTGCACTGCTACATAATAGGCACAATTGCGCTCTCTGACTAGTGTTTGATCAGCTTCAGAGCAAGACTTCCATCACCTGCACTCTAATTGTCCAGCCTACTTTATTCTCTAAAGCTCTGCAGATACTAGAGGGCAAAATGGGCTTTGCAGTACCAAAGAGGCTTCTCAGTAGTTATTGTGTCAATAGCCCTTGCATCTCACCATTCCACAAAGAAACAAGGGCCTCCACAGGATCCACAGGCTCTGTCCACTATTCCTAGAGCATTCAGGTAACCAATGGGTTCCATAATAATCCAAATTGATCCTCCACCCCTACAGAGGGAAACAGCCACTACAAGTCCAAATTTCACCAGGAAGTGGTCTGACCATGACAATGGGTCACTCCTATCTCACTACCACCAAATCATGTATCATATCATGTGGAGCAAAGACTAAATCAAGGGTGTGTCCTACTCTGTGCTTTGAGATGACAACAATTTGAGACAGCTCCATCATTGTCATGGATGCAATGAAGTCTTGAGCCAGACCACAGCTAGCCTCGGTATGACTGTTGAAGTCACCAAGAACCACCATCCTTGCATTCTAAACTTGAGACTGCCACAGTCAGAGAGGCTGCTGGGCAGCAATGTTGACAGTACACCAGCCGCATCCCAAACTTGTCATATGTCCTGATGCTGCAACCAAGTACCCAGATAGATGCAGCTGGGTGAAATCAGGCCTACCCACCTAATCCACCCAGGTCTTGTTAATGAAAGCCAAGGCAGCTCCCTCATCCATGATTAATTCATGGATTTGAATGGGCTTACTCTGAACCAATCTGATATTTAGCAATAGCACTTCCAGACCAGAGGAGAACCTGCATTCATAATTCACATTGATTAATATTATTCCATAGATAAAGAGAAATGGGGTAAAATAGATTATTCCCTGCATTTTATTGTACCTGAGTGTATTTTGCCAGGATCTCCTGAGGCCATATGCTTGGAGTGAGAGCAGAGAAGGGTCCACCAGCAGCAGGAGTATAGCTTCCTATTCGTAAAAAATATAAATGTAAATAATTATGCAACATAAGGGAGGGAAAAATCACAAAAGCATAGCTGCTATTAGCTAATCCTAAATCACTTCATGAGGCTATGTGGCCAATATTATTATTTTCTCTGTCATCTATTTGTGATACTAGAAGTTTAGAAGTCACTGTAAGGAAATTGTGGAAGCTTCTAGGAAAACTTTATTTCCTGATTTAAAAAAAAAAGGTAAAAATATGGAATGATTGGCTAATATATCAGTGTCATTGAACTGGAATGACTCCGAAGATTATATTACTTTCCACACAAAGGGTTTGCTTCATATGATTATATATTGCTCAGATTTTGCAATACGCTTCCTTATAATAGTTGTGAAGCATCCTTTGCAGGGTTGTCAGTTTCCTCAGGAAGGACATAAGCTTTCAGAACAGACATAATTGTAACAGTTCTTCCTGCTTCTAATTTGTCCAGGAAAGAAGGAAGGAAGGCATACAAGTGCAAAATACTGAAATGTTTAGAGTTTTGATAACAGCTCCGTAGCAATATAGTTTTTTCGATCTTAGTTGAAGGAAAACTTCCCAGCTTATGCTTTTTGGGTACTTTGAGGAGAAATTAAGTTTCTAGGTCCAGAAGTTGTGTTAAAACAATGAGGTTTGCTTGTATGGTCAACACACAAGGCTCCTCAGATTCAAGTTTAGTTTTACATTCAGAGAGCTCAAGTTCCAATTGGGTACTTTTCCAGCCCTGTCTGTTTCATCTGCCTTGAGGGTTTGTAAGCAACTCAAGTAAATGTTCTGGACAAAAAGGCTGAAGGTTCACTTGACTCAATTCATGGCTGCCATCTATGAGGAAGAGCACATTGGAAGGCAAACCAGATGAGGAAACATTATGCAAAATGCAGTTAGAAAAGGCGAACTTTCCCCAGATTATGGCCAATCACGTGTGTGCATTAGAATTTGATTGTGATGGAAGTATTGATAGTCCTATATTGCCAGGTAGAAGCAAATTAAGTCAGGCACAACAACAACCACAACAAGGATTTTCAAGTGGACATGAATGTGTTTTCCTACAAAAAATAATAATGCCAAAACTGAAAACAAAAGACAAACATGAAGTTAGCTATCTCCATTTAGCATTTCAATTTGCATGCAATTATTAACTGTCTAGAGCCCAAATATCCAGTCATAAGCAGATACCAGATGAACAGGTACAATTATTAATGGTTTGAGAGTAGAAGAATGCAAAGAATTATAGGCTAAAGCAATTGAATTACACAAAATGACTGGAGTAACTCAAATATTGCTAAGTATTTAATTAGTTTAACCTGGCATGTAAAAACTTACTCCAGATAGTAACCTGTTCCTAGGGCTAGAGGGCCCTTCAGAATGACAAGGAATGGAACACAGAGGGCTGCAGTACGAGGGGGGGAATGGGCAAAACCTGGGCCAAGCTCCACTCACATGAAATACCTCCGCCTAATTTATGCAAATTCCCCCTTCCACTGCAGTCCCTCTCACTCTAAAGACCATTCTGGAGTGGCTTTTGGGGGTGGGCTGCAAGGGGCAGCAATGGGGAGGAGGGATGGGAAAACTCCATTGCACAAGCAGCTTTCAACTCGACACAAAGTCTGGGTTCAAACCACTGATTTACATACTGGGCCAGTTCAGACAACACACTAAGCCATGGTTAGGCCACTAACCCTTTTGCAGCAAATGGTTGGTGAGCATTTTTAAACCGTGGTTATGTAGCCACCATGGTTAGGAATGGTTCACACGACACGCCAAGACAAAATGTTTAGCTCATAATACTTAACCACCGTGGTTTAGTGTGTCTTCTGAACAGGGTCATATGGTACTAAATAACAGATTGCCTTTGAAAATAGTCTGGAAACTTTACTTAGTCTAAAATAGGGTGGCTAGATTGCTACCTGGGACTGGCTGAGGTGATCATATTTTGCCAGAACTTTATGATCTACACAAGCTGCCAGTCTGTTACCCAATTCAATGTTATGATTACTTGAAGGGAATGTATCAGGTTACTTGAAGGAATGCGTCCTCCCATATCTACCTACCCAGACCCTACCGTCATCATCTAAGACCCTCCTCCAGGTGCCCCTGCCAAATGAGGCAAGGTGGGTGGCTGTGAGAGAGGTGGTGGCACCACATTTGTGGAATTGTCTCCCGAGGAACGGTAGCCTAGCATCTACATTATGATCTTTTCAGACCCAGAGGAAGTCCTTTTTATTCTCCAAGGCATTTTAAGGACTGTTTTTAGATCTTAACATTCTTATTTTTATGCGCTGTACATTTTTATGTTTTTATGCAATGTACTTTTTTAAACTCTTTGTTGCTGGCTTTATTTTGGATTTATTATGCGATGTTTCTATTCACTGAGTTTCCTTGTGTTATTTTGTGTTTCTAATGTATTGTACACTGTCCAGAGA
Organism: Elgaria multicarinata webbii; assembly: GCF_023053635.1. Taxonomy (NCBI): domain Eukaryota; kingdom Metazoa; phylum Chordata; class Lepidosauria; order Squamata; family Anguidae; genus Elgaria; species Elgaria multicarinata. The sequence continues at coordinate 36,933,899 of NC_086179.1, read as the reverse complement.
ACTTTGGTTATTGGGCAGTTTAAAAGTTCAATAAAATCAATAATGTTTCCTGAATGTTAAGTTTGAGAGCAGAAGAAAAACAAATGAAAAATACGCCTGTGATTCTAGGCAAGTTGTCCATATAGTGAACAGACTAAGATAGCAGAGGCAAAGGAAATCAAAATGACTATCTGAAGTCACAAAATAATAAATTTAATAATTTAATGAGGAAGGAGTATGTGATAACATGCAGTTAACTGAAGTCAAGTTGTCAAATCTGGTATGACTAGCAAGTTATTAACCTTTTGTTAAAAACTCAAGGGATCTGATAAAATATTACAATTGTTAACATTGTGTAAAGGGCTTACCTGACATAGTGATGGTGGAATGTAAACAATGTAGCTATTTGACTCTTCAGAAAATCACTGCCCTGTTATTAGATAAAGGCATAATACAGAGGGAGAGAGAACATAAAATGAATTCTTGGGACAAACCAATTATGCACTTAACCAATTCCCAGTAAGCTCCCTCTCTTCATAGCCACCACTGCGGTTAACTATATATGGTACAGAGAGATTTCATTTATCTGTGTATTCCCCCCTCCCCCAAAACAGCAAGACTATAACCCAGAGAGCTTTGGCTATTGGGTGGTATAAAAATGTAATAAATAAATAAATATAATGGCAAATAGTAATTTGAAAGGCACAAGTGGGAGCAAATAAGTGTGCTGCCTTTGGTGTGCTCTTCCTTTCTGCTCTCATTTTACACTTGTATTGCTGGTATTTGTTTGAGTTCCTAAACAGTGGATGCTCTAGGAATAGGAGCAAGGGTGACATCAGTGGCACCAAGAGGTTTACAGACCCACAGGGTGGCTTTTAACGCAGGGTTGCCTTGCTCCTCATGTCCCAAATTGTAGGAATGGTGCCAACTATTCTCCCCTGTGTTGAGACACTTGTTTTATTCGTCTGCAGATTTACTTGATGAAAACTTATTTAATCTGTGGGAGCTCTATAAAACATATAATTTAGAATTTCTAAAACTTGGTTAACAATATAGGAAACTATTTTCACCAAGAAAACAAATGCATTTTAAACATATGCAAATTGGACAAAGTAAATGCAGGTTGCTTACCTGTGACTGTAGTTCTTCGAGTGGTCATCTATGCATTCACACATATGGGCTTTGCGCCTGCGCAGAGACCAGACCGGAACCTTCTATAGCTGAGTGGAACGTTTTTGGCGGGAACCCCTCCCCCACGCTACCGTGCATGTCCATGGGGTTCCCGCCCTTACCTCAGTTTACAGGAGTCCGACACTGTGCCCCCATAAACATGAGTGTAAATAAAATACAAGTACATTCCACATATAACTGTGTCATTTATAAGTCTCACACCACCAAGTGGGGATGGTGGGTGGGTTGTGTGAATGCATAGATGACCACTCGAAGAACTACAGTCACAGGTAAGCAACCTGCATTTCTTCTTCGTGGTCTCTATGCATCACACATATGGGCGAGTAGCAAGCTGACATATATTTGGAGGTGGGTTGGTGCATCATCTGAAGATCTCCGAGAGCACTGTCCTTCAAATGAGCAGTCCTGCCTCGCACGGGTGCCCAAACTGTAGTGCCTAAGAAACGTGGATGGAGTGGACCACGTTGCAGCTCTACAGACTTCTGTCAAAGGAACACCTCTGCCGAAAACCACAGATGTTGTGACGGCTCTGGTAGAATGAGCTGTCACAGGTTTCACCAGTTCTAGTTTAGAGATAGAGTAGGCAAGTTCAATTGTCTCTACAATCCAGCGTGACAAACGCCGGCATGAAACAGGGAGTCCCTTATAAGGCTCCCCATAACAAATAAACAATTGCTTTGTTTTTCTAAAATTCCCTGTCCTAGCCTTGTAAAAGGCAAGAGTTCTCCTTACATCAAGTGTATGTAAAGCAGACTCTACAGGTGATGTAGGATTCGGAAAGAAAACTGGTAGAGTGATATATTGGGACAGATGAAAGGTTGACACTACCTTAGGCAAGAAGGCAGGGTCTGTGCGTAACACAACCTTATCTTTGTGAAAGATAGTGTAAGGAGCAACTATCTTGAGAGCTCTAAGCTCACTTGCACGTCTAGCAGAAGTGATGGCTACTAAAAGACAGTATTGAATGTTAGAAGCCTAAGGTCAGATAAGGCCATGGGCTCGAAGGGCTTCTTTGTCAATGCCTGTAACACCACTGATAGGCTCCATGGTGGAACGATACTCTTTACTGTTGGTATCATATTTTTAAGCCCTTTTAAAAATTTCCTCGATGTTGGATGCACAAAAGGTGTAAAACCAATCATGCCTCGATGAAAGACGTAATAGCTGCTAAGTGAACTCTGATGGAAGTGAGTTCGAGTCCCTGCTGATAAAGTGTCAGTAGGTATTTGAGGATTAACGCTAAAGGGCAAGATTCAGGTGCTTGATCGTTTTCCAAGGCAAAAGTTTGAAATCTTTGCCACTTTGCCGCATAAGATTTTCTTGTTGAAGGCTTTAGTGATGCCAAAATATATGGTCTACAGTTAAATCTTTGATACGAGAGGAGGAGTGGATGATATCCTCCATGCCGTCATCTTGAGGGTCGACGGGTTTGCGTGTCGAACCCTGCCCTGGTGTCGAGACAACAGTGTCGGTATCGGCGGGAGTCTGATGTAATTCCCGTCCGACAGTCGAAGGGCGTGGAGAACCACGTCTGTCGAGGCCACCATGGTGTGATAAGGATGCAGTCCGACCTGTCCGACTGGATTTTGGCCAGCACCTTCGTCAACAGTGGAAACAGAGGAAAGATGTAAAGAAGATTTCCTTTCCAGGTTCTGGTGAAAGCATCTCCTAGCGAGTGCTTTCCCCTTCCTGCTCTGCTGCAGAACCTGGAACAAGCTGCGTTTTCTTCGGTAGCGAAGACATCGACAGCAGGGAGGCTCCAGTACCGAAAGAGAACGTCTCTTACTTCGGTATCGAGCTCCCATTCGTGGTCGACGTGGAAAGACCTGCTGAGGGCGTCCGCGATGATGTTTTCATTGCCCGCTACATGGGTCGCCGTCAGGTGAGTATTTCTCTTTATGCACCAGTTCCAAATCCTGAGTGCCGATCGATTCAGAGAATGAGACCTTGTCCCACCTTGTCTGTTGATGTACGCCACTACTGTGGTGTTGTCTGTTGCGATCAGGACGATTCAGCCCTCGATCAATTGTGAAAAAATTCTTATTGCATTCTCCACCGCTAGCAGTTCTAGGTGGTAGATATGATGTTCCCTCTGGGAAGGAGGCCAACGGCCCTGAGTTGTGAGGGAGTCGCAGTGTGCTCCCCATCCGATCAACGATGCATCCGTCGTGATCGTTACCGAAGGAGTGTTTCGAAGATCGAAAGTTCTTAAAACCCAGGCTTGCAATATTCTCATTCTGAGTCTTGCAAACCTGATGACTGCATCAAGCCTAATAGTCTCTGAATTGTCCATGCCGAAACTTTTCGGCGGCTCTCGGTATCGATGGCTAACTGCTGTAAGGTGTTCGCTCTGGTCGACGGTAAGTATGCTCTCCCATCTTGAGACGACAGAGTTACCCCTATAAAGTCGAGCTTCTGATGTGGGGTCAAGATGGATTTCTCCTCGTTGACCCACAAACCCAACAAGTCCAACAGGTTGAGGGTGGTTGAAATGTCCTTCTGGAGCGTGCAACTGCTGTCCGCTACCAGAAGCCAATCGTCCAAGTGTAGGAGCTGCAGAATAAAAGTAACCGTTGTCATACGGAACTTCCTTGGAATGATGAATTTGTTTAACTGCTTTAAGTCCATGATCGGCCGAAGACCTCATATTTCTTCGGGACCGTGAAGTAGCGCGAGAAAAAACCCTGATTGAGTTCCTCTGCGGGTACGGGAGAGATGGCTCTCTTCGATAGCAGAGGTCTGTACCTCCGGAAGCAGAGGAAGGGATGGCGCCGTTACTTTCACCCCCGAAGAAGGAGGAAGGACATCGAGCTCGATGGCATACCCCGAGTTGATGATAGTGAGCATGCAGGAGTCTGATGTCATTGACTCCCATTGATGGTAATGGGGTGCTAGGCGGTTCGCAAAGGGAGGTGGACGTGGGACAAAGAAGTCAAAGTCGCTGCTTCTTGGTGAAGTCAGGCTGACGCTTGTCTTGTTGAAATGTAGACTGATATGGCCGCTTACTCTGGAGTTGTTGTTGTTGCTGCCTCTGTTGGCTTTGATAGTAGGGCCGCTGCTGTTGTTGTTAAGCAGGCGGTCTTGTTCACCGTCTCAGCTTGTATTGGGCAGGCTGAGCAGAAAAACTTATTTTCTTGGCTGTTGTGCAAGCCTTGTATATAGAGTCCAAGGTCTTGTCCATCTTGCTATTAAACAAGCCCTCGCCATCGTAAGGCATGTTCTCAATCCTGGCTTTGGTGTCATGAGCCAGATTAGCGGAGCGGAGCCAAGCATGTCTCCTCAAGGACACGGGTCCCATCATCGACTTGGAATGGCAGTCAACTTGGTGTCGCGCTGTCGACACTTGTTGCCTGGCTATGGCTGAAGCTTCACTTTGGAAGACTCGTGCCCGCTCTTTTTTGTCCTCTGGGAGATGTTCACCTAGTGATCCTATTTTCTCCCAGAGGAAGAGCTGGTATCGTGCTATGGTAGCCTCGTAGGCTGATGCCCAAAGAAGCAGAGGAGTAAATCCTCCGGCCCGTAAGGTCCAACTTTCTGCCCTCTCTGTCCACGGGTGCAGAATGTGCCTTCTGTGAGCGGCCTTGAGCCGACTCCCTACGATCGAATTAGGTTTGGGATGTTGGACCAGAAACTGTACATTTTCTTGTTAGACTCGATAGAGGGTCTCTAGCCTTTACGATGTGGCTTGAGACATAGCCGGTGTTTTCCAGAATAATTGAGCCATTTGCTTTAAAGCATGTGGTGCTGGATCACCAGTCCTAATGCCTGAGCCATTCTAAGCATATGGTCAGAAGATCTGACCGTATCGTCGGAAGGGGAAGAAGGGTCGTTGTCATGAACCTCATCTTATGGTGAAGGCATCGATGGAGTAGCCGACAACCCCAATTCAGAATCCGATGAATAATTTTCTTCAGGCAAGGATACTGTAACCACCTGGAGGCATACATGCTCCGTCAGTATCGTGGTAACCGCGGCAGTTGATGCCGATGGCTGTGTACGGTGTCGAGGCGTCGACACCGTGGACATTGGTGGGCGGGCGGTGGAGGCAGCGGTAGATGACACATGCTCCGTCGGTATCGTGGTAACCGCGGCAGTCGATGCCGATGGCTGCGTACGGTGTCAAGGCGTCGACACCGTGGACATTGGTGGGCGGGCGGTGGAGGCAGCGGTAGATGACACACCCTCGATGTAAGCGAAGGGTGCGCATAATACTCTTCTTGAGGGTACTGGTGGTCACCCTGGAAGTGGGCGATATCGATCCCATTCCGAAGGCGGTAGAGGGATTAGTCCCTGAACCTCTCACGGCCTGGTAGGCTCTCAGAAAGAGGCTGCTGAAGCCGAATCCCGCAACTCGCCCTCCGATAGACTGGGAGGGTGCGTCGGTACCGTAGCCATCGGTAGCGGCTGGAATCTCGATACCGAGGGAGGCCTCGGTATCGAAGCGGTCGGTATGACAGGAGGAGTAGAGTGACTCCTAGCCGGTTCCGCCGCTCCATTTCCGAAGAAGATTTGGGAGTCCGGGCCTTTTTTGGAGATTTTCCTGGCCGCGGAATTCGCCAGTGACCGTCCAGGCGTTAGGGGTATCTGAGCCCTATTAGCCGCTCTGGAATATTCAGGCACCTCAGTGCAACAGTCATCAACGGACTTACTGGCTGCCGTTTTGTCGATCGTCGAAGATTTGGGAGCCCGGGCCTTTTTTTGGAGACTTTCCTGGCCGCGGAACTCGCCAGTGACCGTCCAGGCGTTAGGGGTATCTGAGCCCTATTAGCCGCTCTGGAATATTCAGGCACCTCAGTGCAACGGTCATCAACGGACTTACTGGCTGCCGTTTTGTCGATCGTCGAAGATTTGGGAGCCCGGGCCTTTTTTGGAGATTTTCCTGGCCGCGGAACTCGCCAGTGACCGTCCAGGCGTTAGGGGTATCTGAGCCCTATTAGCCGCTCTGGAATATTCAGGCACCTCAGTGCAACGGTCATCAACGGACTTACTGGCTGCCGTTTTGTCCATCATCGAAGATTTGGGAGTCCGGGCCCTTTTGGAGATTTTCCTGGCCGCGGAACTCACCAGTGACCGTCCAGGCGTTAGGGGTATCTGAGCCCTATTAGCCGCTCTGGAATTCTCAGGCACCTCAGTGCAACGGTCATCAACGGTCTTACTGGCTGCTGTTTTGTCGGTAACGGACTTACTCGCTGCCGTTTTGTCGGTAACGGACTTACTGACTGCCGTTTTATCCATAGTAGGAGCCTCCGTGGCTCTGAGAGCTTTTTCCCCCCAAGATGGAGGGAAGTCGTCAGCTCTGCTTTTCCTCGTTTGTTTTGTAAACGACATGCAGTGATAGCAGGCCTCAACGATATGGCCTTAGCACAAACAAAGGACACAGAGGGAGTGTCCGTCAATAGGTGGAAGCTTAGCCCCACACTTCACACACTTCGTAAACGGGGCTTCAACTGCCATACAGGCCTCACGCGACCGAAGTCGCTGAGGAAAACTATCTACAATATTTTTTTATTTATTTTTTTTAATATAAGAAAAGTAGTAAGAAGAGTCTTAGAAAAAGATCGAAAAACGAAGATCGTAAAAGAGAAAATAAAGTTAATAAGAAAAACGCTAGAGGTTCGGTTAAACAGGTCTGTGCACAATGGCGGACGACGAAGAACTGAGGTAAGGGCGGGAACCCCATGGACATGCACGGTAGCGTGGGGGAGGGGTTCCCGCCAAAAACGTTCCACTCAGCTATAGAAGGTTCCGGTCTGGTCTCTGCGCAGGCGCAAAGCCCATATGTGTGATGCATAGAGACCACGAAGAAGAACCATACAGCTGCATTCTACGGTTATTAAAACTAAAATCTCCATCTGTATTCATTTTTTTTGTGATAGCAAATCTTACTTTACCTTGGAGAATAAACTTCAGCATTATTAATATGGAATAAGTAATGTACAAGTATATGGTAATAAATGGGTCAAGGAAATATGATCAAAGTCGGACATGTTGAATTTAAAAGAGTTTTTAAACTGCAATGTCACTCTACAAGACAATTAAATAGCATCAAAGATGACTAATTTCTGTTGCTTCTGGCTGAAGCAGGATCTGGGAAGATTTTCAGGTGCAAAGAGATCAACAATAGTAAACAAATCTGTAAAAATTAAACACTCTGCACACTTTCCCTTAGCAGGTATTACAGTGTATACTATCAAGTACAAATACAAACCGGATACAGTATGCTTCAGAGTTTCACTGCTTGCTGCCCTTCCTGGACAAGGGCAGGCATTGCTGGGACTGAAGTGATTCAGGGTCTCAAGTTGGAGATTACTACAAGAAACAAGATAAACAGGTCCTCACAAAGTTTAGCAATGACAAACCTTTTGTTTCCCAATCTGAACATTTGTTCTAATGGAAGCAGTTGGTCAGTCCTGCATAGGATCAGGCTTCACAACAAAGCTATTATGGACTTCTTCCTATCTGGGTTTGTCATCTCATTTTCACTTTGAATAATGGCAAGAAATGAAAAACACTCATGAGGATTTGGATTTTCTCAAAACATACATATAAGATTATGCAATTATGTTGGGAGGCCTAGATTTAAATCTTGGTTACCGAAGGAATCACATGGTGGCCTAGTCATTCACTCACTTTCAATGCTGAATCCCATTTTTGAGAAAGGAAACATCAAAGAACCTACCCAAGGCAAAGAATCAGATAAGGATTCCATAACAGTTAATACATTCAAATAGCTATATAAATTATTAGAACTAAATGAATGCTTGTTCTGAGCTAGCTGGACAATCCTATTCACACATTTATTTTGCAGTGTTGTTAACCCTCGGGCTCTACAGCAGTTTGATGCTTTCTGTCCACAGTTCCTAAGCAGAGTTTTGTGTCTAGAATTTGGAGGAGGAAATGCTAAAGTTCTGAAGCAGCAGTCATAAACATAACAAAAATAGTTCTGAAGCAGCAGTCATAAACATAATGAAAATAGTTTGTTTTGTCTTCATTTTTGTCAATACAGAAAATTAAACAAAGCTGAATAGAGTTTTGGCTCAGTCCTAGCTCATATACAAAGCCACCTTTTAATCCATATACAGCTCAATACATAGTTGCACATAGTTTTAGAAGACAGAATTGTTTCCAGTCCCACATGGCTTTCTCTGTATGTTTTTGATTAAACAGGGTAAAAGATCTCTTATGGCTTTTTTCCCTTGCGCTTTAAATTATTTTGGTTTGCTGTAGTCCCTTCTATATATTGAGAAGAATAGTGTACATGAGAGAGTGTGCAGTAAAAAGTGGGAAAATATGGATAACTGAAGAGTAGGTGTATTTGTCTGTTGTAGCAAAAGGTCTTATGGTATCTTAATGACATTGTGGCATTTACTTTCACAGAATAGAGTCTTCTCCATCAGATGTATCATATGGACTGTGAAAGACGGTAAGTATGAGAAAGATTCCTGCTGCTATCCTTTCCACACCAAAATAAAGAACAGTTATGAGAGAACTGGGCAGCTTGAATAATAGGCTGCCATGTCTAATGTGTTGACTGGTTACCAGGCCCCACTCCTCCTACCTGCTTCCTCACAGCTCACTAAACAGATTCTTAAATAGCTGAATATTAAATAAACTGAACCAGGTAGACAGGTTTTTCCTGCCTTTGGTTGCTATGGAACATTCCCTGGCAACAGTTTTTGAGACCTGACAAAGAGAGGGAGAGATGCAGAAAAATACAGCACTGCTAGAAGAGAGTTGCACAGGAGGGTGAATGAATCACACCTAACGCCCTGGAAGGTTCTATAAGTTGAAGAAGCCAAGAGAACTAACCCAGACAGAGATCTGGGATTTTATCACAAATATGATGATGGCCAGCTCCAGAAGGTGGTGCTTGGGGAATATTGCTTGGCTCATCGATTCCCAACCATGGGGTTCCTCAGAGGTCAGTTTTATCCCTCATGCTGTTTAATATCTACATGAAAAAAATGAGTGGGGTCATCCGGGGTTTTGGAATGTGTTGCCATTAGTGGACTGATGACATGCAGCTCTACTTCTCCGTTTCATCTTCATCAGGTGAGGCTGTGGAGGTGCTGAAGCAGTGCCTGGCTGTGACAATGGACTTGATGAGGGCTAATAAACTCAAGCTCAATCCAGGCAAATCTGAGATGCTGTTAGTGGGTGGTTCTTCTCACTGGATGGAGAGTGCTCAACCTGTTCTGGGTAGGGTTGCACTCCCCTTGAAGGAGGAATTCATAGCTTGGGGTTCTCCTGGACCTATCTGTATCACTTGAAGTTCAGATGGCCTTGGTGGCTTGGAGCGCCTTCAACCAGTTTCAGCGGGTGGACCAGCTACACCCCTATTTGGACAGGGATAACCTGGTTTGGGTAATCTATGCTCTGGTAATTTCCAAGTTAAGATAACTGCAATAATGAACTCTACATGTGGATGCCCTTGAAGACATCAGAAACTGCAGCTTGTGCAAAACGTAGCAGCCAGTTTAAAACTGGGACCAAAAGGTCTGAGCACATAAGACCCAATTCTGGCCCACTTGCATTGGCTGCCTGTATGTTTCTGATCCCAATTCAAGGTGCAGCTTTTAACCCATAACCCAAAATGCAGCTGTCAGATATGCTTTAAGGTGGATTCCTGCATTGAGCAGGGGGTTGGACTCGATGGCCTTATAGGCTCCTTCCAACTCTACTATTCTATGATTCAATGAAGTCTCATATGCCTCAAGATTGCAATACCTGATGGAACGCCTCTCCTGGCCTGAACATATCCGGACACTACGATCAACATCTGCCTCCCCCCCACCCGAGTGCCTCCTCTGAGGGAGCCAAGAGAGAGGGCCTTCTCAGTGGTGGCCCCCCAACTATGGCATATGGTGGTGCATTTATGCTAGTAATCTAACCAGGTTTAGTATTTTATTGAAACTGTTTTTAGCTGTCTAAATTGTTTTAAATTTTGCAAGTGTAAATTTCATGTTGTATTTTATGTTGTATTTTTATGTTTTACTTTATTATTTTATGCTTCAGCTACAGGGCACTATAAGCATAAAAATAATAACATTAATAATTGCAATAATAATTGTAAAAAGATAAAGTATAGAACAATGGTTGACAATTTATTAACACCATCAAAAATTCTAGTGAAAATCTATGCATATGACCAAATACAGAAGTGGGAAAGTGGTACATACGACATAATGGCCATGTTTGGATGTCACTTTAAGCCATGGTGACTTAAAAAGCTACTCACAATAGTTTATTTTTGAAGTAGTCCACGATGCCCCAACACATGATTGAGCTAATAAGCTACTGTGCATAGTATATTAAGCTACCATGCCTCATCTGACCCATCCCCTGCTCCCTGTCCCACTGGAGTTCTCCCCCCTGAGTAGTGGCTCTGTTTCACCCATTCATTGCATCACAGCTACAAGGAGCAAAATCCTAGCATGCACCAAAAAGGAGGGTGGCACAAATAAATCCTGAGAGGTTTGCAGGATCAGGACCAAACTTCACACACAGCCTCTCCTACTTGGGAGGCACCCCATGCATCATCAAAGCACAATTACCCCAGAGGAAAATTCCAGATACACCCAGGAGGTGGCACAAATAAAACATTGGAGGTTTGCGGGACAAGGACAAAATTTAACACAGCCTCTCCTAGTTGGGAGGCTCGCAATGCACCATCAAAACCCTGCACAATTATCCCATAGGAGGGAAAATAAACATTGCTGGCTCAGTTGTTTTAACGTGTTCTCGATGCTTTAACGTCTATGGGGAAATGTGCAATTCCACGTTAGCAGAATTGCACCTTTCCTCATGGACACTGCTGACTCAGTTGCTTTAGGATGTTCCTAATAGCATACATCTCAGTTAGTATTTCCCCCTGAAATTTTGTTGTTAGAGGCAATAAATCATCCAATTTGTCTTCATTCTTCTGCTTTAATCAAGCCCAATTCCTTTAAACTTTATTTCTTCCTGTATTCATGAATATTTGTGCATTTCCCCACCATAAACACTGCCAACTTACTCGCTTTAACATGTTCCCAATAGTGCTAAACCCTGTGGGAAGCAGAGTGGCGACAATCTGTACCACTTTTGCCGCAGGACTCTCTAGGCAAGGAATTAACCCATGGTGCCTGACAGATAAGATAATTCACAGTGGGTTAACTAACCCACTTTGCAGGCTGTGGGTTATCGTAGTGGGTTATTTTGGGCCAATAAACCATTGTGGATTAAAAAAATCCTGACAGATGACACGATAAACCATGATAGGTAAAATGGGCCATCATGATGTCCGAACCCAATCAATGATAAAGTGTAAAATAACCATGATTTTTAAATCTTGAGAGAGTAAATAAAGCCACAACTTATTTTCATGAAAAAACTTCATTTCCGTGGAGGCTGGGAAGGGAGTTGCATGGTTGGATCTCCCCTTCTGAGGTTGGACCTCTCTCTCTGTCCACAGATGGGGAGAGGTATGAAACATCCTATGCCCAGGGACCCCCTCTCAGGGATCATAGGATTGCAGCCTTACATATGGATGACACAAATGTATCATGGACTGAGTTCATTTTTATTAAAATAATTCTGCTCTCATTAAAAAATATTCACTACATAGAGAAGCAACTACTCAAGACAGATATGTTAAAAATTCTCAATCCTTTAGGTGTGTCCTAAAGTGAGTTAGGCCCATGCAAACAATATAAACTGTTCAACCTGACATGTGGAATTCGTAAAAACTATGTATCATGTTGCAAAAAGTAGCACTGTGCCAAATCGAGGACGTGTTCAGGCCACTCCCTCCATCTACATTTATCCCATCTGTCAGGAATGTCTTCTGCTTTGTTGGTTTAACTGAGGTTGGGAAGAGAGCTCCTCCTCCATACGCAAAAAGCAAATATTAACTTGAGGAATTAATGGCATTTATAGGAAAGGGTTATATTGCCAGAACATAGCAGTAACAGATAGCAGAGGCAAGTGTAAGGATCAAGATTACATCCGTTGTGATTTAATTTGGTAAATGAAATTGCTTTCTGCAGGCTTCTTAAGAGTGGTGTGCTAAGTATCAGCAAATAAGGGGTTTTGGGTATATGCTTAAAATGACACAGTCAGAATCCCACATGCAACAAATCCCAATTAGGAATGCTGTACCGTGAAACAGAGTATCATTAGTCCTTAACCAACTAAAATAGTCTTGACTCAAGATTTATTGTGACATAAGCTTTTACAAACTTGAGCCTGTTTAATCAGATGCAAGATTTCATGGCTCTGGTTCAAAAAATCTAATGCAAAATCTGCTACTCTTTAAAGTGCCACACGACACTGCTTGCTACAGCAAACTAATACAGCTACCTCTCTACAGGCCCTTAAGTTAACTAAAGGAATGCATTTCCTCTACACCTGCAGGATGGCTGGGAGAGGAGAATGCTTCGTGCCATGCTCAAGATTGACCTTTTGTCCTCTAAATAATGTTCATTACCAGTCTCCATGTGTCTAGCTATGGCCAATGTCAGGACCTTTCTGTTACTTAGGCCCAAATACTTTTCTTTTTCAGGATCTGAAGTGGTCCTGTGGCTGAATGAGATTTGAATCCCAAGCTCCCCAAGCATTTGTACACCACCCAATAGCCAAAGCTCTCTGGGCAGTTCACAAAACAAGTTGACTCATAATATACCTTGGCTTTCTGAAAAATAGGAAACAACCTTGTAACCTTCATATTCCTGATGCAATACACAGAACAAGACTGATAAATTATTGATCTTACATTGCTAAGACAAGCTCACCCATCTCAACCTCACTGTAGAATTTCTTATTTCTAACTTATCTGTTTTCACCATAACTTCCTTAATGGAAAGAAAGTAGTTTCTTTTTTGGAACTGAACAGGCATGCAGCTGGTTCTGTCTTTCTCCAACCACAGGAACCTTTTCTAATTCATCTTCTAGTACTGTAGCAACACAGAAAGTCAGGTTGCTTAACTGTAACTGAAGTTCTTTGAGTGGTCAGCTGTGTATTCACACATATGGGCTCTGCACCTGTGTGGAGTTTCACTTGGGCAACTTCCATAGCTAAGAGTTTTGGCAGGAACCCCTCCCACCTCCTCTACGCATACTCTAAGGGGCTCCCACCCAAAACCTCTCAGCTATGGAAGTTTCCCGAATGAAGCTCTGCGCAGGTGCAGAGCCCATATGTGTGATGCACAGAGACCACGAAGAACTAGGAAATATTTCCAGGTCCTATGAACTACATTAAGGTTTTAGAGACCAGCCCTCCACAGACCTGAAAACTACATCAAATTCCTTGGTACCAACACTGTATGTTTAAATCAGGCTTTTTCCAATGCTAAATCACTATACTAGAATGTCACAAAACAGAACATTAGACAATTGTTGAAATTCTAAAACTTAAAGAAATCATAGAATCATAGAATAGCAGAGTTGGAAGGGGCCTACAAGGCCATCGAGTCCACCCCCTGCTCAATGCAGGAATCCACCCTAAAGCATCCCTGACAGATGCTTGTCCAGCTGCCTCTTGAATGCCTCTAGTGTGGGAGAGCCCACATCAACTGCTGAAATGCAATTAACCTTTATTTTTTCATAGGTAAGAAATACCAAAGAAACACTACACTAGAAGAGGTTTGTCATTTGATCTTTGATATGTTTGTGGTAGTATTGGACTTCACAAAGGCTGTCAGATTATTCCAGTACATTTTCCCTGGAGGTTTTCCCACCTTTGTATTTTCTTTCATGAGGACCTTTAATTTCTCTTTTTCTAGCAACTGATGAAATTAAGCAGATAGTATAGTGGTATTCCTTAAGAAAAGGAATACACACATGTAGCTCAATACTATGCAGATTTACTCAGAAATAAATCCCATTGGATTCTATGGACTTAATCCTAAGTAAATGTACCTAGCATAACAGTCGTACACTTACTAAGAAGTCAGTCACACTGACTAAAGGATCGAGCCGTAATAATAAAATCGTATATGGCTAATTGGCAATAAGTCCAGTTGAATTCAGTGGGACTTCTTAGGTAAACATGCACAAGGTTGGGCTGTTAAGGCTGAAAAGGACAAGTGACTGATAACTTGCAATCAGCAATCTCAAAGGGAGAAATAGATGGCACCACAAAGGGAGTAACCTGAAAGACAGTATTTGAAAGTCTGGGATACATAACAAATTAGCAAAACCCAAAATAAAGACAGACCATGCAAGAAAGGCATTGAAGAACCCCAATTAAATCTAACCATGAGTCACAAAACTGTATGATAGACATTTGAATCACTAGACACAACAACAACAAAAAATTCTGTCAGATATAGAGGATCAGAATCACTCCAGATTAAAGGGTAACATGCACTTTTCTTAAAATGTAGCTTGAGGTTTAGGGTTTTCCAGAACTACATCCACATGATATGAATACTAATCAATTTATTGGGGGGGGGGGAATCCAGATCAAAGGTATTGAAGCTCAAAAGTTATTACTTTATCTGAATTTGATTATCTTAAACTGCAGTGAATCTGTGTATTGCAGCAAAAGAGTAGGGAAGGGCCAAACTAATGCCAGGTGGTGATATAGATGGCAATCTCATTCTCAATGGGAACAGGAGCAGAGAGACCTCACATTCATATAGTAAATGCAGAACACAAAGGGATGCTTCTTTAAAAAAACCCAGTTAGGTGAAATACTTGCAAACAGGAATTCACTTGCAGGATGGTGGGAGAATATGCCTCAGAGCCCCAATATGCTTAGACCTGCATATACATTTTGGATAACTTCTGAGTGTTAAACTGAGGAGGGAATGGGGTATCTTGCTTCATGAACTATGGTTAACACACAAGCCTAGTTCCAGTAGTACACTGTCATAAACCTCCCGTTTGCACAGTTCATTCTAGAAAAAAATAGATGTATTTTTATGATTACTACAGAATTAGATACGATATAAACATATTATTAGAGATGTATGAATAGATGGAGGGAGGAAGCAGCAAAAATGGGAGTGAGAATTACAGTAGCAGGATTAGATGAGAAAAAAATAACTGCACAGGATGTCTTATGTCAAGTGGCATCATCAAGTGGAATATGAGTGTGTGCAAAATAAAATGATGGATACCTCTACAAAAACAGCTGGTGTCTCTCTTATGAAATACTAACACTTCACTTTTACAGGGGCATTCCTTAAAATTGTCATGCTATTCTCCTCTATATACTATTCCCTGTAATACAAACTAGATAATATAATAAAATAATTTAATTTAATATATTTATTTGTTACCCACCTCTCCCTCTGGATCAAGGTGGGGTACAACACAAATGCAAACCACCATAAAATACATATAATTGATTAAAACATATAAAACTAATACATTATTAAAAAGCAGCACATTCTTAAAAGGCACTTATTCAACTGGCCGAACAAGAGGGCCATGTGGTCAATAACAGGAAGATAAGGGTCTTCTTAGTTGGTCACACACATCCTAACTAACCCTCTTTTCCCCATTCCCACACATTACAAGACATGCAAATATCATAGGTAGCTGTGTTGACTCACTGGGGGACACACACCACCCCAAAGCTGCAGTAAGGTAATGGTGTAATGCAGAGTTAATACGATTAGGTTGTGCTAGCTGAAAAACACATTCTAATCCAATTAAGCCTACAAAACAGAGCCTCCACTCCCTCTTACAAAGGGCAGAATTTGGAGCTTTTTCATCCAGCCCAGGTTTCGCTTTCTCCCCCTCCCTCGTCCCTTTGCTTAGCGTCCAGCCACAGGAGAAGTTCTGCCTAGCTGCTCACTACTTTCTGACATTTTAGTTTTTCCTCATGAAGTTAACAAGAACACAAGCCTTATGACAGGGATGCTCTGGTTCAGGGATACTTGCTCGTACCGACGTTTGCTTTGTCTGTGGAGTGTTTTGCTTTAGCGGGGGGTGGGGGTGGAGTTAAAAATTAATCCCAACACGTTCTGTCGATTTTCATTTAGACAAGGTACCTACTACCAGTTGTGGCGTTGCTCCGCAGAGCAGGATACCTCCCAATCCCTCTCCAGTTGTCCTGAGACACTTGTAGAACCTCGTCTCCTTCCTCACCTGCCTGACAGCTGGTTTTCACAGTTTCTTAATGGCCGTAGCCATTTCGAAGAAAATAAGGAAACAAGAGATGTTCGAGGGTGCCTGTCACTCCATCATGCCCGGTTTCCCCAACCCACATTTACACCGCATGACTCGTCAGTCCGCCCACCGGTCCTTCACCTGTCTTTGGCAGCCTGTCCAACCATCTGTTTGGACCTAGGCTTGCCGGGGCCCATCCTGTCGTTTACTCTCTGGCTTTCCATCCTCCACCTGTCGCGACGAGGGAGAGTCTGGCCCTCAGTCCGTCCATACACCGACCAGGACCCGCTCCGTCACGTCTGTCTGTCTTGGGAGTCGGTGTCCCTGTTCACACCACTCTCTCTACACGGACTGCCCCCTCTCCTCGCTCGCTGCCGCCAACTCCTCTGCTACCTCGGTGAAGGGCATCGCACTCCTCCTCTCCCCCACACGAACCCACCTCCACACGCGAAGCAAACACCTACCTTCGTACACCGCTTCAGACTTCTCCCCTCATCTCGTTCCCGTCAGCGCCTACCTAACCCACAACGCATGCGCAGCGCCCGAGGGAGGGAGGAAGAGGGCGACGCAAAGCATGACGGGAACTGTAGTACTTCTATAAACCCGGACTGGAAATTAATTTCAATTTTAAATATTAAAAAATGAGCTGCAAATGCAAGTACAGTCTTATATTTTATGGTTTTTGCTTTGTGAACCGCTCGGAGACGTTCGCCTATTGCGTGGCATAAAATGTAATAAAGGCGCAAGCCTACGCATGTTTAGACAGAAAAAAAAAGACTTACAACTCTCAGCATGCCTCAGCCAGCCGTGTTTGCCATGTTAACTGTTTAAAAAGTCTAATAAACTGTATCCATGCCTGTGTACTACAGTGGCTGTTTTTCCTTCTTCTAATCGTCATCATCCCCCAAACAGGTGGCAGCAAAGGTATATCTAGTTAAAACTACTGTACTCCCTTAAACCCTACCTGCAGCCTAAACCAGAGCTCCATTGAATGCAAACACCTTGTGCATCATTAACTTTCGCGCAGACGCGCTATGCTTTTTATTATCCCGCACAAAGTGTAAAATGGGAGTGGGGATAGAAAGAGAATCCGGGCAAACCAGCCCCCGTTTGCAACTCTGTTTTTATCTGTGCCCCGCAAACCTCTCGCGTCCTCTCGTATGTTATGACGACAAACTGGGTTACGGGCGACTACACCTTCCTGTAGCACCGTTCCTGTACACTCCTTTCTGTAAATCTCTATGGTCTGGTGGAGCTGTGCTGGCGGCCCCTGCAGGTCCCTCAAAATAAATGCGACGTCTCTGCCATATCCTTATAGAGATTTTGAAAGCACAACATACGTATGCATGTATATTAAACTAAGCGAAAATGGCTACCCCAGGCTTGAGCTTCAGAAATCCCATAGGCCCAAAGCCTGTTTTCAGTAGCAGGGCTCAACTACAACCGGAAACTGGATGCTGAAAAGACCACCTGAACAATGTACAGAACTCAGAGTAACCCACCCTGGCAGGTTCCTTAAATCTGGGGTGCAAGGGATTAGAGCTTCCACTGTAGAGAGGTTGGAGCAGCTCTCGTTTTAGAGTAAAGCACTGTTTCAGAGGGGGGTCTAGAACAGCCTTCCCTGCCTCTTGTCCTCTACATTGTGTTTAACTCCCATCATCCCCACTCAGCATGACTTGATTCCACCCCCCAAAACAGTATTTAAAATAGGGATAGGGATAATCATAACTTCAATAACCTTGAAATCATGTGGTTTTAAAAGGGGATTATAGAGCACTTCTCACTAACTATATGACACCTCCAACAATTAGCCAACTTAAACGTTTGTTAAAGAGACATTGTGGCGTCCAAAACAAAAGTGTCTGCTGAATAATACAGATACCGATGCCATAATGGTGGTCCATTGATTAGATAAAATAGGAAATTCCAAGAGCCTAACAGTGCCAGACAGACTGAGTGGACCACCAGGATAGCTTGCATAATGAATAATAATAATAATAATAATAATAATAATAATAATAATAATAATAATAAAAATAAAAATAATAATAATTTATTACCCGCCTCTCCCTCTGGATCAAGATGGGGACCAACACCAAGCACAATATAATACATAAAATTAGTTAAAAGAGTATATAAACCAATACAATATTAAAATAACAATCACAGCATTTTAAAATTCTTAGGTTTAAAATTACTGTTTAAAATTTAAACAGTACGCCTACCGGAAGAGACTAGTCTTTACAGCTGTCTTAAACTCAGAGAGAGCTTTAAGCTGACGAATCTCCGGCAGGCCATTCCAGCAGAAGAAAAGTTCCTCTGGGTAACAATTGCCAGTCTAGTTGTGGCTGACTGCAGTAAACCCTTCCCAAAGGACCTGAGTGTGTGGGGCAGATTGTATAGGAGAAGGCGATCCTGCAGGTAACCTGGACCCAAACCATGTAGGGCTTTAAAGGTAATAACCAACACTTTATACTTCCCCGGAAACTAATTGGCAGCCAGTGAAGTGATTTTAAAGTTGTTGTAATATGGTCACCCCTAGGTGTACCAGTGACCAACCTGTCTGCCGTATTTTGAACTAGTTGAAGTTTCCAGACTAGGCACAAAGGAAGCCTTATGCAGAAGTCGAGCCTCGAAGTTACCAGCGCATGCACTACTGTCTTTATGTCTTCCAACTCTAGGAAGGGGCGCAGCTGGCTCGAGGGAAATCTCAGAGGTATGTTAGTGTTGGGGTTAAACTTCAGGTTAGGGTTGAGAAGGCACAGCTCCCCTGGCTGCAAGCATGGCCATGGAAGAGCGTAGCAGGGCCAGGCAGATTTAGTGGAATACCAGGTCCGCTTGCATGCTGACTTTTAGTGGTTTGAGGGAAGTTTCAGTGTTACATTAGAGTTGGGGTCAATCCTCAGGATAGGGTTGCTCACTGGCTATGAATTTCTTTTGGTACAGTAGCATAGGAAATCTAGAAACACCCTTTGTTTTGTTTGTGTGCATAAACTCTTTGAAGCTATACCAAGCTCTCTAGTTTCAGTGTGGCTCAATCCTGACTAGGGTGTGAACCTCTGGAAATTGCAATTAAAATTCAAGTATTTGTTTTAATTCATCAGCATGTTCTTTTCCAGAAAATCATCTAAGACCCAATTCACACTTCAGATAAAGGCATTTTAAAAATATTTTATTATCCTTCCCACACATGCCCAACTAAAACACTAATTCAAAGAGAAAGCTCCATTTTCACACCCATCTTGTTTTGATAAAGGTTCAGCATTGGGTGGACCTCTTCTTTCAGGAATCTTGCCACCTGTTGTGAAGGAAGGGAGAAAAGATTAGCCCGAGCATATTAGCCCTTTAGGGCACAATCCTATGCATATTTAGACAGAAAAAGTCCTACAACTCCCAGCATTCCCCAGCCAGCCATACTGGAATGTTGGGAAGTACAGGATCTTTTTCTGTCTAAACGTGCATAGGATTGTTCTCTTACTCTGTTTTACACACCACCTAGTAATCCAGAAAGGCTTGGATCAAAATGTACAGGAAGAACAGCTAAAGGATAAAAAAAATGGATGCATAGATTTGTCACTGCTGAAGCTGATGAGTTAATAACTAAGAATAAATAGTAGTGGTACAAAAATGAAATTCTTTCAGATTCAAAAGATATACCAAGAATTTTGCTCAGACTGCTCCTGTTGAAGAATGTTTACATGGGACTAACAATATGCTAGGCATTGTACACAAAGAACTGGAGATTGTTTAGGAGAGATAAGAACAAGCTCTATCCCGGGCATAGGGAAGGAACGAACTGGCTGGCTGGGAGGAGCCAGAGGCTAGGACCAAAGCAAAAAGTTTGTTCACATATTCCTTACCTGTCCTGGGCAGTGAAAGGAGTTAACCCATAATGGTTGTCTCCTTCGCACCGGATGGGAATTGACTGATCCAATTACAGACCTCCCAAATCACATTAAACCAGTAAGACAAGGTGGGGCAGGCCATTCAGAATAAAAAGTCAGAAACAGTTTAGAAGAAAGTCAAGAAGGAATGGATGAAGGAAACAGCTTAACTGAATAGGGAAGGAGGGAGAGTATGGCAGAAGGGGGACAAAGCAGCAACAGATGAACTTCGGTGCATTTCTATGCCACCCAATAGCTGAAGTTTTATTGTATGAAATGAAGTAATAAAATGAGTGCAAGGGGAGACAAAGGAGGAAATGGTCATGCATGCTGATGAACTGCTACTCCCACTATCCCTCACTATCGGCCAGGCTGGAAGGCCACAAGTTCCACAGCCCTGCTTTAGAATGACTATAGCAACACTGGGCCTGCTCAGGAGACACCTTAAACCCTGCTGGTTAAGGCTTTTGGTTAAGCAGCAGGGTTTAAGGTGTCTTGTGCGATGCATTTTGCTAAACCCTGCTCGCTAACTAGAGTTGGACCATCTGCAGCAGGGTTAGCAGCTCTAACCATAGCTTAAAGTGTTATGTACAACAGCTTGGCTTGTGGTTAGTGCTAACCCCAGAGAACCACAGCTTCGCTAACCACAGAGCCTGAAGTGTCGTCTGAACAGGCCTATTAAAAGGCCTTCAAGTCTTCTTTGTCCTTCTTACCTGCTGAGAAGCACGTCCAGTAAATGATGTGGGCTCCAAGAGAGTTTCCAGCTTCCCTTGGATAGGGCTGAAGTAGGGATCAGCACGAATACGTGCAATGAGATCATTATCACCCCCTTCTTGCTTCACAACAGCAGCAGCTTGTTGGGACAGAACCCGTATTTTCTCATGACAATCCTAGGAAAAAGAAATGAACAACACATTATTAATAAATTAGGAAACATGCTAAATTTCCTTCACGGAGGGCAGGGGGGCTGCCTTCCAGCAGTGGGCAGACCCAAAGGGTGACTTGCCACTCTGAAAAGTACAGCACAATCCTATGCATGCATACTCAGAAATAAGTCCCACTGAATTCAATTGAGTTTATTCCCATGTAAGTGTTCATAGATTGCAGGAAGAGCATTTCATGTTACGAGCCACAATAAGAGTCAGGGTTTCACGTATCTACAGCCCTCCCACAATCAGAAGCCAATTACCATTCCATCTGAATTACTTGTAAGTAAGCATGAAATATCTGTAACCCCTCATGTCACCCAGAAGGAAGATTGAATACCAACCTCAAATCAAATGAAGTTCCCTGAGGAAAATGAAATTTAAAATTTCTTTTGTAGTCCCCTCTCACACACACACACATCATATAGCAGTAAATTTTGATCTTTACTGATATATAGATGTGTCTAGATGGGAACATCAGTAGGCAGACTTTAGCTGTGATGGAGCAGCAGAGCAGAACAGGTCACAATTATGCATTTTCTTTTTACCTCTGCTCCCAACAGTTGCCCAGAACTAACCAACTCTCAAAGAGCTAACAGCCAAGGATTAGCAAGGACTACTATTAAGCAGAAATGAGGGCTTCCAGAACAGCATGAACAAGTCCTTGTTAATCCTAGGCTGTTTGCTCTTTGAAGCTTTGCTGTTTGAAGCACTTTGCTCAGCACTAGCTAGTTGGAAGCTCTTGGCAAATGACTCGAAAGTCACTTAGAAGCAGTGAAAAAGCCAGAATGTGTGAGAAAAGAAACAAATAATAATAAGACAGGATCACAGGCAAGGGGGTATGGTGAAGGGAATGGGGCCTTGCAAGGTAGACTAGGAACGGGGCAGGTTAAATTAGGTCCATGGGAGTTCCCCATGCTTGCTTGATAGGAAGGCAAATAATGGAGAATAAGCTTGCCATTTTACAGATTTCCCAAACAGCAGCTCCATGTCTAGATTTTGCCTTCCCTCTTTGTAACGGGTTATACAACTTGCCCACTTTGGCTCCCGTTTTCAAAACCCTTGATTTAAAGCAGAAAACAATCACTAGCCCTTAACTGCCTTCACTGTATCAACATACAAGCTATTCCACTTTTGCAAAGATGGGTTTGTTTGATAGTAATATAGAACAGCATTAATGCCTTCCCAGGAGGATGAACTTGTAAAAAGCAGAGTTCTGCAGACAGCCTTTCTTCTTTACAACATGAGGAGATACAATTAAGAATAACAACTTTAAAATATTGGTTTCATTATCTTTTTATGATCCTTCTATTCCTCATGTATAATGTTGAGCCTGTGAATAAGAACCTGAATAAGAATAGGAATACATACCTGGCGATTGCCCCCAGCTTTCACCATAGCCATTATAATGTTTTCTGTGGACATGAAAGGCAACTCCTGTTGAATACGCCTTGCAATTACCTAAAACAGCCATAAAAAAAGTAAATATATCCTGGATCATCTCTCTGTTACTCCTCATTATGTATTTATTCAAGGAGGGATCACAGCTCAGTGAAACACATGCTTTATATGTTGAGGGCCCCAGGTTAGTAGCACCTGTTGTAAAATATCTCTCCCCAAGACCCCAGAGAACTACTGTCAGCCTGAGTGGACGCGACAGAGCTAGATGAACAATAAGGCAGCTTCTACATTCCTGGACAGCATGTTCTTGAACTCAAGTGTAAACACTTTTATAACTACCATTTAAAACTTCTTTGTTTCAATGCATTCCATACTGGTACAGGCTTAGAACAGGAAAAATAGTAATTGTTCCCTTATAGGTGCATACGGATACAATGTTTAAAACAGGAAGGCACAGCAGATGTTTTCCCAGCTGCCTCCCAGCTTCACAATGTAAAATGACAGATGTACTAAACAGTGAATCAAATACTGCTTCAGTTGTTGGTTTTTTCCCACCCCCACCCCATGCTTCAGGTGTGTGCTAATAAAGATGTTTAATTTTTAAACATAAGAATTTAAAGAGGATAGCAACATTATTCGGGAGATGGGTTCAAGATATTACAAGTGTTAGACAACCAGCACTGTGCAGTTGCATACCTGCAAAACTCTTTTCTTTTCCAGAGCTTGGCCCTGGAAAATGGTTTGTTTGAACCTAACATGGCAAGAGTGCTTCCAAAGCAGTCAAACAATGTCATGCCTGTAAATACCCAAGGATACTCCTTTTAGAAGTCCCATGTAGCAACTCTTTATCAGGCTAGCTTATTTGTTATTTTAATTATTTATGTACTAAATAACGTTTATTTATTTTTTATGGTTGATTTGTTTTTTTTATAATTTAAAGTTTGTTGTAATCCCCTTTGTGATGATTTTTAACTGAAAAGTGGGTTAGAAATCTATTTTTAAAAAATCCATTGTGGAGGTCCAAATTTATTTGCCCAGCTTTCCTTTTGAAGGTCGGCCACATGCAGATATTGCTCAGTAGTATTTATGGGCTTCTACCCCACTTGTAAAACCACCACTACTCAGTCAACTGTAATTTAAACAGCAGATGTGAATATGATTGCTTTAAAAAAATTCTAAGAACCCAGTACTGGAAGTGGGGATGACAGTTTACGGCAGAGTTTTACAAATGTCATGAGGGAATTCTTTCCATGACCGTCAAGGAACCCTTGCGTGTTGCAGAGGAGTCTGTGAGTGTTTCAGGGTTTACACATCATTTATGTGGGATGCCGGCTAGGCCTGTTGTTCATCACTGTCATCCTGTGTTGACACATCCTGTGTTAACTGAGAGTACATCTACAACATGTCCATCACCCAGTGGTTGTGCATTGCAAGGAAAGACTAGTAAGGGGAGACAGGCTGTATTTTGGTAAAGCTTGTCTGCCATTACTGATCTCAGTGAGGAACCCCAAATAAGCTTCCAAGGAACCCCAAGTCTCCCCAGAACATAGTTTGAAAAACGATTTTACAGGAGTGCCCACACTTCCTCTACTTTTACTTCTTACCTTGGGATATACCACAAGACCTTCAGAGATATTTTGCAGGGTGCTAAGTATTATGTCAGCAGTGAGGAAGGCCTCAGCTAAACACACACGCCTGTAGAGGGGAAAGGTCAAAAGAGAACCAGGATGGGGGAAAATATTACCGTATTCTCACAGAAAGGAGAGTTTTAACAATTCAGTACCACCTTTTTCTTCTTAACTTGCTTGCTAGTCATATTTTCCCCAGCAGACAGAGTTTTAAGGAACATTTTACTGGGCTGGGCTTTTAGCAATTAGTTTCTTCAATGGCGGACTTGTCACTCATTGTGAATGATGGGATTTTCAGTATCAAAATTATTTTTAAAAAAACCTAATCCAGCCTCTAAAAACCCAGAAAAGTCAATCTACTTGGAAAGAGGTTCTGGGTCTGAGATCAGAGCACTGTCTTTGGCCTTGGATCCAGGAACAGCTTATGGCCTCCCTGACGCTGTCTAGGGGCCATAGGATTGCTCTCTTAGATTGTATTTTAAAACATTAACCAAAAGCAAATAAATTCAAGACAGTAACAGAAAGAAGATGGTACCACGGTGCTAGTTAAACTTTACGACAGGAAAATAAAGACAGCTTAAAAGTCTACAAGAACAGACATTATTAGTTGTTACAGGTCTCTGCTAGAAGAGGTGACTCTTTGCTGGGAGTGACACAACCCAACATCTTTCTTAGCAGACTCTAAGCATTTCCATAGAAGAGTCCTTTTGTAGGCTTTATAACTTTTGCTCTTATCTAATTTGCCCAGCCTATTTTATGTTCCTTATTTCTAAATTTCAAGTAAGTGTGTTTAGATATGGGGTACTGAACAGACCATTATAGTGACAATGGTTAGTTTCTTCCTTTAACTTCAATATCTAGAGTATCCCTACTTCATGTCCTAGAAATAAGTATCAGGAATATACCTGTTTGCACTATCATCCAAGGTACGCTCAAACCACTGCACGGAAGCCGTCTGAAGGGGATCCAGGACCAGAATCATAAGGTGGCGAGCTAAACTGCAACAACGCTCTGAACGCATGGGATTCCGTTTATAAGCCATGGCACTTGAACCTGTATAACAGAGGAAAACACAAGGGGGAAGAGTATGTGGAGGCAAAGTAAATTAAATTAGGAAAGTTAATATAGTGTGCCTTTAAGTTCCTTCTTACTGTTAGTTTTTTTTTTAACTTAATTTTTTTCGAAAGCAATATTCACCAATATACAAGAATCTTGACTAGACAGCAGTTTGCACACAAAACTGAATACATTTTGAGTTTTTCCCAATATGGTGGCATTTGAAGTCAAGATTTACTTACTGTATTCAGTTTAAACTACTTGCAAATTAAGTGTTTCTGTATAGCAGTACAACAAGGCTGTTTTTCTCCATAACCACCATTCCTAAATTCTATTCAGACAATCACCTAAAATGGGTGGGCAAACATGTGGCCCTCCATGACCGTTTCTGTGGGACCCTCTTTCCCTGGAAAATCACTGCAACGGAGCAAGGTTAAAGCCTCTTCGCCACTGCAACCTTGAGCAGCATCACTGAGATAGGGAGGAGGCTTTAACCTCACGCCTATTGCAGCGATACTCAAGAGAAAGACAATGTGTGCTGTCCCTGTGTGTTGTCTTTCCCTGGAGAACTGGACTTCCACTAGCCTGATGCTCCAGGGAAAGAGGGCACATGAGGAGCCTCTATGTGGGCCTTTTCCCTGGAGAATTGCTGAGATGGGGGTCGGGTTAAAGCCTCCACCCTACTGCAGCGATCTAAAGCAGCATCACTGTGATGGTGTGTGTTTATGTTTAACCTAGTGGTACTACTCAGTTAAAGTCTTTTTCCACAGGGATCTGCAGTAGGATTTGGGGTGGGGGGAAGAGTGTATGCACATGTATGTATGTGCTTGTGCGTGCATGCATGTGCAAGCGTGCATGCATGCAGTTGTGCCTATTTACCGAGGGTTATTGTGCCTATTTACCCACCAGCCATTATCCTATGTGGCCCTCAGACTGAGGGAACTTGTCCACTGGGAATGAACAGCAATGTGATTTCAGTTTTCATTCTCCTACCTTTCCTCCACACATGAGAAGAATGAAATCTTCTGCTCTCTCCTTGGAGCAAGCCATAGTTCCATGTTATATCCAAACTTATAGAATCATAGAATGGCAGAGTTGGAAGGGGCCTACAAGGCCATCGAGTCCAACACCCTGCTCAATGCAGGAATCCACCCTAAAGCATCCCTGACAGATGGTTGTCCAGCTGCCTCTTGAAGGCCTCTAGTGTGGGAGAGCCCACAACCTCCCTAGGTAACTGATTCCATTGTCGTACTGCTCTAACAGTCAGGAAGTTTTTCCTGATGTCCAGCTGGAATCTGGCTTGAGCCCATTATTCCGTGTCCTGCACTCTGGGAGGATCGAGAAGAGATCCTGGCCCTCCTGTGTGACAACCTTTTAAGTATTTGAAGAGTGCTATCTGTGAACTGTGGTTTGTTATAACCAATGTTAGTTAACAAATCAAGATCTGAAACCATGATTGTAAAGTGCCACGTGCACTGATGGCGCTATATAAATAAATAAATATGATTTCATCCTGGCATGTTTAAAGTCACTTTGGTTGGAATAAAACACATTTTCCCAGAATTCAACCACAATGTGGAAATGGGATTTGCTTTAAAAGAAAGCTAATGTTTTCACTCTCCCTATATAGATATTGTTTATTAATATATTAATAAACTGAAACCAGCAGTATATAATATATTGGTCTGTTTAGACGCGATGCCAAGCTATAGTATTATGTGCTACAAGAACAAAGCTTTGAGAATCCTCAAGTCCTTCCTCTCCTGAACACAGTGATTCCTGCCCTCCTTTCTAGGCTTTAGGCAAAGTATGGCTTGCACACAAAACCCAGTATGAAACTATGGTTTTTCAATCCTGCTTTGAAATGCAAGTACAAAACATAGTTTTCCAGTTTGCCTTAAACCAAGGGTGATAAAAGCAACAGCTTTAGAAATTTACCAATGGGTATTTTCAAGTTCCATTTCGTTTCAGGGGAAATTATGTGTACACATCTTCTCTGCAATGCTCATTTACATACAAATGGTGGGATATAAATTTGCCAACTGATTCTCCATGAGACTTTTTAACATAATGTTCCATTTTTATTTCACTTTTAATCATTCGATTATGATATATAATGCCTTAAAATATATATGCAGCCTCTCATAAGTGCTACTGTAATAAAGAGCTGGGTAATCAATACAAGTTAAACAGAATAAACAAAACAAAATCCTGTTCCCACACACACTACTTACCAATTTGTTCTTTCTCAAAAGGTTCCTCTATTTCTTTGAGGTTGGCCAAAAGGCGAATATCAGTACATATCTGAAAACACACACCAAGAGTGAGTTCACACAATGTTCCTAAACAGTATTAGCATCCATCAATATTTTTCCATTGCTAGCCACTGGGAAAAAAGCAATGAGATTTCTCATTAAAGGACTAACAGTGCAATCCTATGCATGTCTACTTAGAAGTAAGCCCCACTGATCACTATGGGACACTCTCTTCTAATGATTGCAGCCACAATCTATTACACAAAAATGCATTTAATCATCTTTTACCCCTCGTTTATTCCAAAAGAAATGGGGAAAGCTTGAATAGGAGCTTCCTGCCAAAATATATGCATTTGGATCTCATCTACTATAGTATGAATTTGTCACAGAGAGCTAGGGATCCCATAGGTTGAAGTACAGAATTTTTAAATCTGTATCTGACCTTTGTTTCACCCTATGTACCTTCCTTTCTAGGGGAAGAAAGGAAGGTACATGCTGCTACAATTGATTGGCTTTAGTTTCACCCCACCTGATATTCTAAATTGAGTTATGCCACTGGCTTCACATGATCACAGGGGAAAACAATGCAGTATGGGTTGTTTCCCCCATCCCCATGCATGACACTTGCACGACCACTATTACCCAATTCGCTGCATCATGTGTTGCCGTGTCATCTGAACCCAATGAGCTGAAGATGGCTTGTAACCCACCCCACAACCCCTACAACAAGCCATGGGTTGTGGGGTGGGTTAGAAGCCAGCACTGTACCACCGCATGCTGAGTTCAGATGACACGGCAACCCGCAATGCAGCATGGGTAATTATGGTAAATTAGGTAAATACTGGTGGGATGAGCAACAGGGGAAACAGCCCATATTGCATTGTTTGCCTCACTGATTGCATGAACCCGACCACTGTGTTCATTCTGGAGGGAAGAACCTACAAATATACAATCAACTCTTCTGCTAGTGGTCTTCTGTTGAAAAACAAACAAACACCTATGCTTGCTATATTCCACTCTACATCTACTGCTAGAATGGCAGAGAGAAAGATTTTTTATTTCTAACTCACATCTACAGCCTGGCACCATGGTTCTTCTGGGAAAGATAAACCTGCTTGCCCATTTTATCAGCCAAGACAAGTGTTAGGAGTTATAATTAACTTTTTTTCTTTTTATTTCCTTGGCTGAATTTCTGGGTAGTTTGCATATATTAATAATTAAAACGGATGTGATGTGATCTTAATGTCTTGTTCTTCTTAACGAAGCTACACCAGAAGTGTGTGGTAACCCTCTGAGCTGGGTGGACAGAAATTGGAAGCTGGCAGAGTTGTAGATATTTAAACCCAATGGTAAAGCTGGAGGAGCAAGACACCTGTCTAATTTGACGTACCTAGTGACTTCCTGGGTCAAGAAGAGGTGTAAGACTCTCAACATCACAGTGACCCTAAAGTAGAACTGGTATAAAAGCTAGCATCTGACTTGTATTTTGACCCTTAAGAGTTTACTGTCACCCTTGCATTCACTTATAATTCAATAGGGTATCTCCCAGACATCAGATGTACTAGACAAATCTGAGTTAAACAATGAAGAGAAAAACATCTGAATGGGATTTATGTTTCTAGAAGCAGGAGTTAAATTAAGGACCCTTGGTTTTAGGAGCGTGAAACCACCTAGAAAAGCAATTTGTGTGCCTGTGCAATTCAAGTTATCATCCCACAGAATCCTTTTTATTAAAAGTACCTTTACATATGGAGCTCAAAGTAGTTCTTACCTTATGTATGGACGCCCCTAGACTTGCCAGAACAGACAAGACTTCAATATCCACTTTACGACTGTACGTCTGTCCTGTGACAATATAAGCCCTGAAAACAAACACAAAAATAAAGTATCATGAAGGTCAACAGGGCCCATTAACAAGGCTGAGTGAGCATGCAACAATGTATGAATATCACATATCATCAACTGGTTCCTTGACCCTTAGTTCATGCTTGAACAACAGGGTTAAGATACAAAGAAGTTCAACTGCAAAGCCACATTATGGAGCAGAAGTTGAAAGCACACTTTCTCCCCAATAGGTCCTAACTGTTAGCTCTAGCAACAGGAATGTTAATAGCAGAACAGAATTTGAGTTCATCCACAAAATCACAGAGCTGATCGTGTTATAAATGGAGAAGGGCCATAGGTTAGTGATAGAGCACATGTTTTGCATGCAAAAGGATTTGATTCCTGGCATCTCCAGGGCAGGGAAAGACTCCTGTCTCAAACCCTGGAGAGACGCTGCCAGTCAGTATAGACATAACTGAGTTGGATGGAGCAATGGTCTGATTCTATATATTCTGTGTTCCTAAGAATTCACTGTTCAGCACATCCTTAGCATTAAGGCAAGGGAGACAAGTTAGTTTTTTTGTTTTTGTTTTACATACCGCTTAAATCCCGCCATTGCAGTCACCAGCCTGTCCAGCTCCTCCACCTCAGGGGAAAAATAGATAGGAACCTCAGAATGCAGTGACTGAAGTGGGAATATGGATTGTGCCACAGAACACATTTCCTCCTCAAACACCATTCTAAGCCCTGCACGTTTTGCTGATGTAAACACTAACTTGCCCAATAACTCCTTTGCTTCTGCTCCCTCAGGTACCGTAATTCTTCCATGGTCCATGAAAATTTTATCCCAACACAAACCCAAGGAAGGTTCAGCTTGTTCCTTTCCTGATGGCTAAGATGGATTCTTGATATATTCGGACTGTTCTTTTAAGGTCACGTTTCTTACAGTTTCTGCTGTTTTAATTTTTTCAATACTTTTTTTTGGGGTTAGCTGCTTAGGTTGGATGTTCACTTAAAAAGACATCCTATAACTATTTTTAATGAATACACAGATTAATTAATAAGCGCTTTCAAACAAATTACAATTGAAAACTGACTCTTGCTGGAAAGGCTTACTTTATCATGATCTCCTTCAAAGAGCTGCAAGAAGCTGGCCTGGGTGCCAGTGGTGCCTTTCACACCACGAAATCTCAATTCATCTCGCGCCCGTTCAAAATTGTGAAGGTCCATGCAAAGATCCTGGATCCACAGGCAACATCGTTTACCTACTGTAGTTAGTTGTGCAGGCCTAAAAACACCACAAAGAACATAACTCAAGAACAATCCCATACAGGTTCATCCATATTACTATCAAGTGACAGTACTAGTTGCTCTGGAGCATTTCTATCATAATTATTTTAAGAATTTTCATGGGAAAAAGTAACAGAAGACACAATCCTAAGCAGTTTTAAAGAGAAAACTCCCAGCCAGAACGCTGAGAGTTGAAGGACATTTTTCCGTGTAAGCATTCATAGGATTGAGCCCCATGCATTCAGACTCATTGGTAAACAATACTGTACAGGTGTGCAAATTCACTGCCTTCATCTGCACTTTAAGATCAGAGGCCATTCTCATTAGTCTACCTGTGAACGCGGCTAGATGGGTGACCATTTAAGGCCCTTTCTGCAGTGGCCCCACACCTCTGGAATAAGTTGCCATCAGGGGTCCGCCAAGCCCCATCATTGCAGGCTTTTAAGAAGGCCCTGAAAACATACTACTTTGGCCTTCCCCTGGTATGTTCACTGTTTTCACTGTTTTTAATGCCTTTTTATTGGTTTTATTGCTTTTAAAGACTGTATCATTTTTTAATTATGTGTTTTATTACTGTACGCCACCTTGGGATGGCTCTTGCCCTGAAAGGCAGCCAAGAAATATTTTAAATAAATCAAATAAATAAATAAATAAACATGGCCTATTAGTATCATAATACAGACACTGCAGTTCTTTCATCAAGCCAGAATGCTGCAACCTGGGGTTCAAACAAAAATGGCCTTTGTCTTTATATTTGAGATAGCTGAGTATAGTCTATGATGTGTATAAATATTTTAATTAGATAAATATTTACTTTTGGATTAAAGCTCTAAAATATGGATTCTTAAAAAAAAATTCCTAAAGTGACTGAACAAAATAAACAGTACAACACATTTTCTAATTATATATAGCATTAGAGTCAATGAAATATGGATTACAATAAGTGATCCTACCTTATGCATTTTCAAGCAAAGTCAAAAATATGAGAGCTTGCAAGAATTCCGAGCAGAGGGATACTAGTGATATCATCAATGTAGCAGGCCTATGTCTCACACAAAAATCAGGAAGCTGTCTTAATTGTAGTAAAATCAAAAATGAGGAGCAGACTGACACAGCAATGATTCATTCCTACTGGTCTTCCACCAGACTTCAATTTTTATTTTGTTTCTTCCGTTTTGTTCTGTATTGTTTTAAAGCTACCCATAAAATGGAAATCCAGCAACTGGTCTTGTATAATCCTAATAGAAAGACATATACTATTCTATGATTCCAAGCAATGCCTTCTAGAGTACTGGAACACTAATATGTAAAAATTAATTATGAATTACACACATGTGCTTGTGGCACTGGGAAGCCTGAAAAACTGTCATATATTGAATTGCTTGTTAAAAAACAGGGCTGGATTGGCTGTCTCAAATTGGATTTTGCAGAAAGTCTCTAAAAAAAAAGCCCTGTGTAATTGCTGGTTAACTCAAAGGCCTGGTTTAGACAACATGCTAAACCATGCTGCTTAATCACAAAATGGTTAAAGGAATGCGTTATGCATTCCCTTAACCGTTTTGTGGTTAAGCAGCATGGTTTAGCATGTTGTCTGAACCAGGCCAATGATACTTACTGGAATGGTGATCCATTTTGCTGTAAGAATGGCAACAATTAAAGCTCAACCTATTCAACCAAACAAGCAACTCTAAATAGGAAGGCAGGAATGGCTTCAGTATTTTCCAAGTCTGATTAGATAATAGTATATTTATTATGGTGATCTGATTTGTGCGTGTGGGTACAAAGGTGTGTGACAGAAGGGGTCTCGTATTAGGAAATAGACCAATTGGTCACTGAACTGGCATCTATGTCAAAGTAACTGTTAGTCCAACAGGCAGTAAAGAAAACATGTTATTCTTATCCAGTGCAACTGGATGCATGGCATCTAAATGCTATGAGTATTTTAACAGCACTGAATCTGGTTTCACACAGTCTGAACTATTGGCTTAAAATCTTCAGCCTGAGAGCACTGAACTCAGCATAAATTTACCGAGATAAAAGGGCCCCTAGCAATTGCGGTTCATACACTTACAGGTGTTCATCTCATAAGTTCTAACTCAATTACTGACCTCAGTCATACACAGAAGCAGCTAAAGATCCACTGTTGGATAAAAGAGATAAGGTAGAAATGGTAGCAGCATCCACAGCATTAAATGAGTACATCTATGAATGACTTACTGATAATGAGTGAAGCCCAAGGTAGGCAAATCAGCATACTTCTCAGCAAAGTCTGCTAGGCGGCTGATCACTCTGGCGAGCTAGCAAGGGTGTGCGGAAAGGAAAGGAAATGAGAATGAGTGGAAACACGGAATTATGATTTACATTTTATCCCACCATTCCTCCAATGAGCTATGGGAAGCGTACAAACTTCTCCCCTTCATGTACAGGAAAGATGGGGAGAAGCTGTCAGCAGCTGTCAAATACTTAAGCATTACAATGGGGTGAGGGGCAAAGGAGAAAATAAATAATACAGCTTAATCTGATCCATTTTTAAATGCAGTAGAAGACATTCATTTTTTACTTATGGCATGTGCTAATTTTGCTCCATATGAAGCTCTAAGCAGGAGGTAGCAATACTCAAGAAGGATGTTACTTCAGCTGCTCAATGTTGCCTGGGCAACTACCAATGTTTAGCTCTTTTCACAATTCTGAGAAGTCAGAAATAATATCGCAAATTGGAAAATGGAGTTTCACACTTCCACATGTACTTCACAGGAAACTAATAGGTGATCAAATGCCCTGCAAAATGTTACTTTTTCCTGGGTGTTTTGCCAATGCCTAATTGTTTTCATTTCCCTAACCTTCTATCCAAGAAGTTAATTTGGGCAAATAGCCATCTGGACATCAACAGCACCTGCCCCTGTGAAACTGTGCACCTCACCTTGGGGAGAAGCAAGTTGAATCCATCCCGAAGAACTATCAAATCCTAATGGAAAGAAAAGCAAAACAGTCAGGCACAACTTTAATAAAGAAAACCCAGTTGTCCTTTCAGATTGATGTTTTATACACACTATTAAATCATATCTTGGCCATATTAAAAAAAGGTTTTCACACTAGCTGATCACTAGGTTTATTCTTTTTCTTTCTGAATGGAGGTAGATATTCCACACATCAACTCAATGTTCATATTCTGCATGTACCTAAGTGGCCTTTTATTTCTCATGTTAATGAGCCAGTGACGAACTGGTAGAGCCAACATGTCTTTTTCCTCTTCAACTAACTCCCCTGACCAGAATTTATTTCTAGCGACACGAGATGATTGAAGCGGAATGTAATAAGTACAGTTGTTTAAGAATGGAAGAAATAAAGAAAGCAATATGCCTCTGTATACCAGTTGCTGGGGAACAGGAGCAGGAGGGTGATATTGCAGACATGTCCTACTTCTGGTCTTCCAAGAGGCATCTATTTGGCCACTGTATGAACAGAATGCTGGACTAGATAGGCCTTTGGTCTGATTCATCATAGCACTTCTTTAATTCCTATAAATGCATGTTTTTAATCAAAGCACAAGAAGACCAGCATTCTGCATCCCTAGCCTTGTGAGAGTATAGAAGTAATGTTAAACCCTGCTTCCTTAAGAGTCAAAACTCTTGCCTTGAGCACTCATTGAGTAGAAGGGCAATCCAAAATTATTCTAAATAAATAATAAATAAATAAACTTGAGCACACACTGTGGGCAAGTGGGAAAGAAAACATCTTAGGGCACAATCCTATGTGTATTTAGATAGAAAAAAGCCCCAGTCATGCTAGGGAAAAGCATTCCCTAGCATGACTGCCTAGGGAATGCTGGAAGTTATAGGCCTTTTTGTGTCTAAACACTCATAGAATTGTGTCTTAAATCTTGGTTGGATTAGTTGGGTTTCTACCCTTTTTTTAGTATTGTTAAAGATACTAAATACTAATTTTAGTGTATTTTCTTATTAGATCAGATTAGCAGGATAGAAAATCAAAGACACAATCCTATAAATGTTTAGACAGAAAAAAATACTACAACTCCCAGCATACCCCAGCCAGGAGCATACAACATGTAAATATCACCCCAGATGTGCCCTTAAGTGACATTTGAGTGCTTAAAACCAGCTGCACGGAATGCAATTTTGGAACATTATTTTACCGTATTATCCCCCACATAGCAGGAAGTCGCTCCAAGGTGAATTATTCCTGCAGCCTTTGGACAACAGTGGGCAAATGTATGTACATGGGCCATTACATCATGACGCAATCTCTTTTCCTCTTCTGCTGCCATCTTGAAGTCTATGTTGTCTAGATTAGCTTCCATTTCCCTTATTTGTTCATCTGTGATGGGTAGGCCAAGTGACTAAGAAAAGAAGTGAACACACACACAAAATTAAAGGAAGTCAACACAAATAAGATGAACAGCTCCACATAATTTGCATACTCCTCTAGGATCTTATTCTTATGACTGACGTGCCCTATGCAACTTTCAACCTTCCAAGGCATAAAATTCAGGAATGGGTGACAGAAATCCTAGTTTATACTTCAGAGATTATTCTTGTTTCCTTTAGGTTGACATTAAGAGTTTCAAGGTTATTAGTCTTCTTAACTAGTTAAGTTTGAAAGAATATTAGGAAACGAAGTATTTTATCATTTCTCTTTTTGAATTTGGTAGATGGGTTGGATCCAGGACCTGCTTTCTGCAAGACGAAGGCCCCTTTTATAAATATGAAGGGTGTCACTCGCAGAAAGTCCCTCCACCCGATTTTTGGGGACCCCCTTCCCCCAATTCTGAAGGGTATCATGACTCTCATGATTGAGGTTACTGAATTGTGTTATTGCAGTTTCATGCAAATGGAACATGGCTTAATTTCTTTTTTAAAAATACCACAAGTTGGAATGTTGCTTATATGAAAACCAAGGGAAACAACATACAAATGTAATTTTTTTTTTTTTACTTTATTTAGTTTTCACGAAGCATAATCCCGCCTAATTAGAAATCTAACCATCTCCCATAACAGACAGAAGGGAGAATCTACTGATGGCCATTACTAACAATTTGACAAAGTCTTGATGAAACAAACAGGTGCATAGTGTGACCGTCTCTCCGCTGAAGATCAAGATCAGAGCTGTAACTCCTTGGGAATGTGATCATACAGATAAATATAACAGCACCCCCCTTTTCACACTAAGGCACAAGATACATTATAATAGCATGTGCCATACTTTTTGAAAATATGGTTCTATACACATAGGAAAGAGAGATGTCTTTTGCCTATATTATTTGATATGTATACTGCTATATAATTAAATAATCATTACAAAGAGGATCTAGGATATACTAGAGACCCCAGCCTCTCATCTTGGCTCTCCTCTCAAA
The DNA here is from genome assembly GCF_023053635.1 of Elgaria multicarinata webbii. Lineage (NCBI taxonomy): Eukaryota > Metazoa > Chordata > Lepidosauria > Squamata > Anguidae > Elgaria > Elgaria multicarinata. The sequence continues at coordinate 36,897,992 of NC_086179.1, read as the reverse complement.
ATGTTCTTCAACCATCCTTCCTTAATAAAGTTATAGTTGAAAGAAAATCTAAGGTATGAGAACTACAGCATTGAAAATTCAGCAAACGGTTGCTTAACCTCTTATTCAGTTTGCTTCAGTCCCCTACTACACACACACACATCATTACCACCACCCTATCCAACCAGCCTGTCTCATACATACTATACACATACATACTATACACACCACTGCACTATCCAACCAGCCTCATACATATAATAATGTGACAGAACGTGGATCACACCCTGCTGTCATTTCCAAATGAGAAAAAGTTCCCAGCCTATGTCATTTGCATGCACAGATCTTTCAGTGGCCCCTTAAGGTGAAACAGAGAAGGCAACATAGAGCTGCATTGAAATACAAGCTCTAGGTCAGCTGCCTGACCTGGCTCCCTCTCTGCATTTTAGCTTAAGGTAAGAAAGAAATGAAAGGAGAGCAGCTGCAATAGATCTATGCTGTATCCTAGCCAGGGACTAGGATGAACTGCATCAATCTGGCCGAATGTGTACTCACTCTTTGTTAAATTGTATAGCTCTTGTCCTAACATTTTAGATGGCACAACATTTTAGTTCCTATGATAGCTTGTAGTTCTAGCATTTCATTCTCACTGCAGTACCTAGACCCACCTTATCATTTGCAGTCACTAGAATGTTCTGTTGGAGATTGGCTGTATCAAAATAATATGCAAACCAGAATATAAGGTGCTAGGGTTTTTTAGTGTGCAGAGTGTTGAGGTCTTAATACAGGGGTGGGCATGCAGCCCACAATGGCCGATTGTGTGTTTGTTGCTGCCCCTGAATTCCCAACAATTCTGCTGGGGAGAAAGGCACTCAGGGAGTGCACACCTTGTTTCCCAGCAGATTCACTGTTTCTCTAACAGAATGGCTTATCATGTTTTAGGAAAGGTTTCCAGATAGCAAAATAATTGCCAGGATTAGTTTGTCAATAGATCACCTTAAGATGGTAGGTGGCGAACTAGATTCCCAGAGGATCCCAAGGCTTTCCCATTCATTGAGACATCCCTGGCATGGACCTGCCACATAATGCAACTTTACAACCAAATCAAGAGAAATGTACTATTTAATAAAAGTTTCTGGGAAAGAAGCTAATCCCACTAAGGGCTGAAAAGGTTTAACATTTGGATCTGAAGATAAAATTCACTTTGTTTACTCTTGGTTTATGAAATCCCCTTGTGAGGTAAGACACACATTAGAAAGAACATTACAGCCCGATAACTAGGGTCAATCCCCTCTAGGCTGATGAAGAAATAGGGTATATAAAATGTAACCTAAACCTTAAGAAATAACCTGGTGTCTTCTATATAATTTATACTTACAGAGGATTGTGCAACCAGCATGTTCAAAACTTTGCTGCCTCCCTTTGACAACAAATGAGTTGCACTGAAATGCACACATTTGCTGCATACCACTTTTTCTAGGGACATTGTAATCGTTAATCAGAAGACAGGCAGGGAAGAGTAAAAGCTGAAGCTGTCTGAGATATGCGACACAACCATCTCACAAACTGCAAGCTTCAATGCTGACTTGCCATTATCAAGTTATCCCAAATTTGTGTGCTTTGAAATCTGCTTGCTATTTTAAACTGTTCTTGTTTACCCCATTGGTTGTTGTTTTTTACTCTTGGTGGCCATTAAATATGTAGTTGGGGATACTTCAGCAGTTCTTTTACCTTTCTCATCACAAGTACATGCAGATAGATATCCTATTTTAATTTGGAAAACTTTATCAGATTTATAATACGCAAGCACAGTTGCTGACTATCATGTTGCTGCAATCAGAAGAGGATATTAAAAAGAGATGCAATTTCATATAATGATTCTGATTCAGCAACTAGCACTCACAATATGAGCAGATGCTTATGAAAAGGTTTCACTGGAACAATCCTATGAGCAGAATCTTAGATATCACAAATAAAAAACTACAACATATTCACTAGACATGTTGTGGAATCCATTACATTAAGGGAGCAATCCTATGACCCCAGACAGCATCTGGGGGAAAATAGGATTGTTTGGAAATTGCCTCCCCCCCCCCCCCCACCCCCAATAAGCTGGCACATTTTCTCTGCATCAGCTATGTCTCTATGCTTGGAAATGGAGTGTGGAGATGAGAAAAAGGGGCATTCCCAAGTGTGGGGAGCAGAGGAGGCTGGGACATCGGCCATAGGAGTAATCCTATGGCCATCCCAACCTCCTTTCCTCTCCATCCCTGAAACCTCCACTAGATGAGTAAAATTCCCAGTCTAGTTTAAATGCAGAGTCTTGGGGCACCTTATAACAAATGTATTACGGCATAAACTTTCACTGACTATTAGTCTCTTCATCACATGCATTCAGTGCTATCCTCAGTCGGCAAGTACACATTGGAGTGACTCAAAGATGGCTGTTTCTGTCCCTTTAACAGAGTGTAGAACAACTTTGCTTAACCTAGTGACCTCCAGATCTTTTACACTAATACTCCCAGCATTCCTGACCACTGGCTATGCTAGGTGGAGCTGATGGGAGCTGAAGTCCAGAACATGCACAGAACACCAGGTTGGGGAAGGCTGGTCTAGCAGAAGGAAGGTTGGCAGGTACAGCTTTTCGAGCGAGTGTGTGTGAAAGAAGCTGCACCTCCCCCAAATCCCCTCTGCCTGAGGCTGTCAGCAGCTCTTCGATGCCCTCAGCACATGACACGCTAATTTAGCACCAACACGCACCTTCTCAGCTTGGGCCAGGTAAAGCCAGAGCTGCCGCCAGGTACCGAACTTCTTCCTCTCGCTAAAGTTAAAGGCCATGTCTGGGCTGGCATAGCGCGAGACGAGAGGGGAGCGGTAGCGGCCGAAAGCATCTTCCTCGCCAGCGAGGGCCGGAGTCGCCATAGCAGCGCAGGCAGCCTTCTTCCCTGCAATGGCGCGCGCGAGTGTGTGCGTGCGTGTCTGTGCGTGGGAAGGAGACAAGTAATAATCAGCACGCGAAAGGCGCGGGACTCCCTGAGGACCACCGTAAAAAGGGTGAAAAAGACCCGCCCAACCTCCGGCCTTAACGACCCCCAGAGGCGTGCAATTGGCCAAGCCGTCCGTCGCTACAGAGGCCTCTACTGCTTGGGAGGCATCATGGCAGTCGTCGCTCCTCCCACACGGGGAAGGGGAGGGAAGGAGAATAAATGCAAGTTATTCTTCAGGCTAGTAGCTGCTGCTGCTGCTTCTGCTGCTGCTTGCTTGCTTGCTTGCTTGCTTGCTTGCTTCGGCAAACCAAAACCCACCCCAGGCAGGAAAGCACACGGACCCGCGTCGCGTCCTCACCAACGTTCCTCAAGCCTGATGTCTGCCCATCCCTAGTTTAGGCAAGTCACCTTCTTACCGACTGATTAGTGTAAAGCTATGTCATTTCATTTTACAAGCAGCGATCATATGATTGAATGCCTTCGTACAAAATACTTCTTTAAAAATTAAAATACCAGGATGAAGAGGTTAAAGTGCAGCTTGCTCCGTGCAGGATTTTAAAAACGCTCATCCTGACATGCAGAAACATTGTCATGTGAGTCTCTACTTGCAATGAGAAGCAGTAGAAGCCCGACAGAGGGAGAATGTACAACATAGGAAGTTGTATATGTATAACCTACGTAGTACAACATAGGAATGTACAACATAGGAAGTTCCTCATGTACAACATAGGAAGCCAAGTCCTATGCACATTTTTCAGAAGTGAAATTAGACTTTCCGTGGAATTTACGTGTATTTAAGACTACTGTCCAAAGTTGAATAACTATTTGTTAAAGTGCAGATTGACTAGAAAGCCAGGCTCCCCAGGCACGTTTTGTTTAACATACTAGGACTTCAAAGTAAACACGGGATGCAAAGGATTGGAACTGCAGTTCTCCAAACTAAACATGCAATCCTGTGCATGTTTAGACAGAAAAGGTCCCTACATGACCGGCTAGGGAATGCTAGGAGTTGTTGGGCTTTTTCTGCCTAAATGTGCACAGGATTGAACACTTATAATACCGTGTGTTCTCTGCAATGCCATCCATCGTACTTACTCCTAAACAAATGTTTATATGATGTACTCAGGCCCTATAATCAAAATATTTCAATTTCTTGTTTCAGCAGTGGCTTTCCATTAAAATATTTACAACTGTAGGGTTATACATATTTACTTCAGTCATTCAAATAGAAGGTAAATCCTGGATTATGTTTCTATCATGTTTTAACAGAATGTACACAAACGGCTATGCTGGCTGTCAATGAGTTCAGTGCATTACAACAAAGAGGCTACATATAGAGACACAACTGAAGAGGTTAGATTGGAGTTCTTTTGAAAACTTGTGTAACAAGGTGATGTTGTTACTTAACCAAAATGTGATTTATTGCTTAACTGAACCTCATTATTGAAAGACTGGAAAGTTGCCATTCTAAAACAATTTTTAAAAAAGGACCCTGGTATACATATGGAGGTTGGTGAAATGAAGTCTTGGAACTTAACAGACATGTAAGACCAGTTTCTGAATTCCTTATAAAATCCCAAGTTTGTTAAAGAAGCCCTGCTGAGAAAGGATCAGCAGTTTTGGGAAAGGGAAATATTGTCTTCACCCACGTTAGAGGTGTCAACAAACATGAAAACCTGGGTAATCCATCATAGTTTATAACTTGGGCTTTCAAAATACTTTTGACAAGGCTCCATTAGAAAACTTAGCACCAGCTGGCTAAGAGAACAGGCCCTCGTATGGTATCTGTTTTTAAACAAATCAAAAAGCAGAGGATAGAAAAAAAGACAGATTTAATAATGGAGAGTAAGTTTGCTAGAATCCCCCTGGATCACCAATGTATTTTAAATTTGCACAGCAAACTCACAATCTCTGAGCTGTTAGGGTATCAGTTTCTAAACCATGTTCCATAAAAAATAAGAGTGATCTGAATTTATCAGAGGCTGCCTGTGGTATCTTTAAGTGGTTAATTCCTCCAGCATTGCATCTATCCAAATAGCCTCTAATTGTGACAGGTAGTATCTTTTTAGAGTGTGACTGGATACTTCAATCACTATTCATGCAGAAAGACAGAATAATTACCCATTCTGAAGAGCAGAACAGTGAGCCACATAAGAGCCGGACCTATATTTAGTTATACTTGGAATAAAGGCATTAAAATCAATGGGATTTCAGTTAGGTTAGTCATCACTAAGTCCCGTTGATTTCAGTAGTCACTCTAAATATGATGAAGTCTGGATGCAACCCATTACGAAATCTGAAGTTGATAATTCTTTCATACATACTTTAAAATTCAGTGGGGGTGGGGAGTATGCCTTTGCCACCTGAGATTTGGAAAACAAGTTAAAGTATAACTAATTAGTATCAAATTATATACAGTATGTTCTGAGTCAGACCAAGGTCCACCTGTTTCAGCATTCTTTGAACAAATCCTAGCAACCAACAGATGTTCTGTCAGACCTGCACAACAAACTTGTGAACCACCAAGCCCAATACTGCACACCACATATTTGTGGTGGTCTATCCAAGGTGCAATAAGCTGGGTTTTGTTTTTTTAAAACGGGTTTAAAAGGCTACTGCTGGGGAGCATGGGTGGGAGGGTGCTGTTGCACATTGACCTCCTTGTGGATCCCTGGTTGACAGCTGGTTGGCTGCTGTGTGAATGGGGTGCTCAACTAGATGGACTGATCCAGCATGGCCCTTCTTATGTTCACATGCTTCCCCTTCCCCTGCTCTGCTCACGAGGAGAGGAAATATAAAGCTTGCAGTCATAGCTTGGAACAAACTGCAGTTTTCATTCTTATGGAATGTGCTTGACTTGGCAGGTCACACATTTTGCAAGCCTGTGCTAGGAAGTCAACAGGTGTACCCTGCTCAACTTCAGACCATCCCTATACTCCTCTGCACTGTGTATAGTGCAATCTAAATTGTTTAGATTAGAGAAAACCCAGGCAAAACTGTGAAATGTCTAACTAGCTGACCAGATAATAGAATGACAAAAAATATTGTTTTTATATAGAAAACGATGCTGAAACTACTTAAGAAATCTTTGATCATTGCAGAAATCTCATGGAAAAACAGCTCTATGTATTACAGCTCTGGGAGGGGGGGAAACAATTTCAATGTTAGGAATAATTAAGAAAGGGACGGAAAGTAATAGACTGCAATAACGTAGTGTGTGTGTGTGTGTGTGTGTGTATACAGTTCTGAGTGCCCCATCTCAAAAAAGATAACAGTGGAGCTGGAAAACGATTCAGAAGCAGGTAATTAGAATCATTGAGAGATTGAAGCCTCTTCTATATAAGTAAATGCTAAAGAGTTTGGGGAAATACATCATTTTAAGATGGGGCAATAGTAGAACTTTGGCATATGAATATTGTGATGAGTGTGAAAGGAGAAACTTGAACTCGAGTCAAAAGAAATGAGAATCATTGTAAATTGAGGAAAGACAAAAGGAGATACTCCATACAACAAAATTTACTTGTGGAATTACCACAAGATATGATGATGGCTTGTTTAGATGGCTTTAAAACAGAATTAAATGAATTCAAGAATAGGTCAATCAATTATTTGCCATATAACCTGTATGACGGTACACTTCATACAATATACTTGTGAGCATCTGTTTATTATGTCATCAAGACAGTGTAGAACAATTTAAAACAGTAATATGTAAAAAAATATATTAAAAACAGAAGCATTAAAACAAATTTTAAAAGGCTAAACTTCATACTCTTTCTAAAGGCCAAGAGTTGGGGGGACAGGACAATCTTAGTTCTTGAGGAAGACCTTTCATGTGTGCCTAACAAATAATCCTCTGTGGGTAATAGTTCCCTGAAGAAGGTCTGTCCTGCAGATCTTAATAACTGGACAGGTTCATAACAAGACAGGCAGTCCCCTGCTAGCCAGGTCTTAAGATGTTTAGGCCATTAAAAATTTAAACCAACACCTTGAAACAGGTGTGATATGGTCCCGATACTACGCACTGGTAGATGCAGTTGGCTGAACTCCAGATCGATTCTTGCCTGGTGCCTCAAAGTAATTCTAGTACAATGAGATTTCCTTACAAATCTCCTGTTTGCCCCTTGATCCCTTTGTGATCTTGCAAGCCAGTTACTTTCAAGGACCGATAATTCAGTATTATCATTTTGCTTAGCTAATTTTTGTTGCAAAAAGGACTAGTAAACTGTTCTGTTTGCTAATTTGGCTTGCGATATAAGCACTCCTTGCCAATTGACATCACTGATTTGAGCTTGTTCCATCAACAGATTCATTTTATTGTTTGTCACATTTGTACCCTTTTATTCCTTCAAGATTGAAACAATTTTAGCCTCACTACTAACTACCATGTGAGAAGTAGGGTTAAAGCTGAAAAATAGTGACTTGCCCAAGGACATCTAATAAGCTCTACAGTACACTGCTTATTTATATCAGACTCAAGCAACAGTAACTTTATATTTATTGTCCTTGTGGTAAGAGATGGTTTATTTGGAGCAGGATTTGGTATAAACATATATTTTAGAGTAGTAGTTTTCTACAACCTGTTGCCCTGCAGACAACTCCCAGAATTCCTAACCATTGGCTGTAGTGGCTGGGACTGAGGGCAGTTGAAGCCCTTCAGCCCCAACTAGGGGCTAGTGGGCACCAGGTTTGTATTACTTATAGAACTAGTCTGGCTCATGCTGTTTAGTGTGTACTGAGCTGAAGAGTCAGTGGAGAGGGCAACTCCCTCCCTGCAGGACGCACACTGCACAGTACCACCAGGAAACTCTTCCTCCTAAGGCAGGTAGGGGAAGGTTTCCCTTACTACCATAGGAGCTTTCATGGTGCTGATGGAATTATTTTCGCATGGTGGAAAATCCTAATTCTCCTGTTCTAACATGGAGGTGAGATTTCTTCCTCCAGTGTATATTAACCAAGACATCAAAAGAATTCCTATATTTCTGGTAGTCAGTAATTAGAAAGATCACCCAGCCTACACCAACAATTGAGGATTGGCAGAGAGGCCTGGTAACACTGTACAGTGTCCTTGATATCCAGGAAAACCCAGTTAAGTTCCAGAGGCCTGGACACCAGAATCAGGTGCTAGTGTGGTAAATTAAGGAATCACACTGCCATGTACCACTAGGACATAGTAGAGCAGCTCCTCCCACAATCAACCTAGTGCCCTCCAGATGTTTTGGATTTCAACTCCCATTAACCCCAGCCAGCATGGCAAATGGTTGAGAATGCTGAGAGTTATAGTCCAAAACATCTGGGGGCACCAGGTTGGGGAAAGCTGCAGTAGCGTGCAGCTTCACATAAGCAACAACCAATGTAGTAGCCCTTCCTATAGGTGCAGAGTGCTTTTTGTATTTTGGTTTTGTCTCACTGTCCTGGAACAAATCTGTAGATATGTACTTCTTCCTGTTGTAATTTCAATAGTTTTTGCTTAATTTTGGAGGCTTCTTCAATGATAAACAAGATTTTTGCATGGAAAAAACACAATAGGAAACAAAGCACAGTGAATAATCCCAGGATGTGGGGAGGACTGCATCCCTTTCCCACACCAATAGCAGATCTGTACAAACTCTTTAGGTCCAAACAGTATGTGATGATGAAGATGCATGAACGCATCTCCACCTTTACAATTTTTGTGTGCAAATAGCAGCTGCAATATAGCATGAGTATCAGAGGCAGTAAACCTATATACAACACCTGCTGAGAAACATGGGCAGTAGGATGCTGTTGCACCCATGTCCTGCTTATGGGTTCCTGGTTGACAGCTGGTTGGCCACTGTGTGAACAGAGTGCTGGACTAGATAAACCCTTGATCTGATCCAGCATGGCTTTTATGTTCTTATTTATTTATTACATTTTTATACCGCCCAATAGCCAAAGCTCTCTGGGCGGTTCTTGAGACAATGTGGATAGGGACTGCAGAGCAGGTGTGTGTGTTCTCCCCATGTCATCTGTTCAATTAATAATTCCCCTTCAAAGCTATTTTCATCATTAGGAAAAATGTACATGTGTGCAAGTGCGGGTTTCCCTCTCAAACACAATGTTTGGTTTGGCTTTTTTTCTCATTCTTCACTGTAATAGAACATAAACCATTATGTACCCATAAAACTGGATCTTCAGATCTTGGTCTTCTTGATTAGGCTGATTTGTTCCTCTGCAAGTACACCATACTTGGGGCACAATCCATACTGTGCAATGCTGGAAATCTGTATTATTTTATTTATGTGACTGTGGAGATACTGAAAGCAGAAGGTAAAACCATCAGTAGGATGTGCTACAAAATTGTGAAGGGAGTGCATTCCTGCAAGTGTGAAGCACAGCAAAAAGGGGCTAAATTCCAGTAAGAGAGCCTTAACATTCAAAATAAATTAAAAATAAATTGACAGGGAGTCACAGAATTAAATGCTTAGCAGCCAAACACATTTATTAGTCTTTCTTTTTCCAGGAACCCAAAAATATTTTGTAGTTATAATGTAAGCAACTGAGTTGCACATAATACAATCATATCTTTAAAAAACAAAAACAAAATAAAATAAAAACAAAAGCTGTTTAAAAGCAAAAAAAAAAAACCCTTCAGAAAACGTAATATATGTATTACACCATCTCTCAAATTCAATGAAATGACGACGACTTAATTCCTTATTACTCTCAACTTGTCACACTCCAATAAAACATCACCCTTTTGTTGGTTTGAAATCCAGCATGAGAAATACAGTACCTGCTATGGCAAAATACACATAAATGCAACATTTCAGCTTATTTGTACATTAGTAGAGTTTAAACATTTTATTGTCTTTTTAAGTGAACCAGTGATTTTAAGTACCACTATACTAAAATAAAAATAGAGAAGAGAGGGAGAAGGGGAGGGCAGCATGCCATGCAAGAACACAATGTGTTGAGTTTCTGTGTCCATATGAACTCCTAGGATAGAAAGTAAACTGAAATTAAGGTGATATTTGGGGGAAATTAAGAGTAAATTCTAGTATGAAAAGATATTGTGCCTTTTCCTATTTTCCACTCTCCCGCACAGCTTGGATGCCCAACAGACAAATGGAGATGGGTACGTTATTTCAAGTATAAGGAAAAATACTAATAGGTATCTTTGCAAAGAGCCTCAACGCATGTATCCTCTATTATGCCTGTGTGATGAAGGGACAGTGTTTCAGGCAATAACATTTCAGCTGTACCTTCGAATTAGCTATTCATGTGCAAAGTAGAAAAGCTGCCTTTTCTAATCCAGATGTTTTGGACATAAAGGATTGTTTGCTTCACAAATAAGGCTAGATGGAGTTAACTTCTTTCATTTCCTGTTAAGACGTTTTCCACTACATGGCTTGCTCACCAGAAATGAAGCAAAATTCACGAAGTTGGATATCCACCATTGGTCAGTTTCCTGATCAGTTCTTTGTAAACATAGCCCCATAGGAGCTCTAAATTAAAGCAGCATATCAAGTCTCTAAATAGTGGAAGCTAAAGTAGTTCTGAACTCCTGATCCCACTGCTGTCCTTGTCCCTCCCTCCACAAAATATTGTTGTCTTTCACTTTAAAACATTAAAAGTCTTTCCCAAAGGGAACAGTGCATAATTATTAGCATTATAAAGCTGCTGTGTTTATTTTGTTACGAGTTTTGTACTTCATTTTTTCCAGACTGGTGGAAAGTGGAATCTAGAGTGAGCATACATAAGTGGACAGAGTTGCTCCTTGGGGAGTAAAGAATGGAAAAGATCAGGGGAGTGTCCAATATGGAGATTTCAAATGCAGAATGGAACTGCATCTTAGGTGTTCCAAGATCCAAATCCAAAATCCTGGGCTCAAAATGCACATTCCTGAGATGCACGTCTAAGATTCAAGAGTGAGATTATGATCAGAAAAGGGAGAAAGTAGCAAAGACTCCCTGACAACTGTGGAATTTACGCCAAACCTCTTCTTCTATTCCACCTCCCAAAGATTTTGGGAAGCTGTAAGGCATATTCACAAGCAGCTTTTATTAACAAACATGCTGTATTGGCATACAATGGCTTGTGCGAAATCGAGAATGAGGCAGCATATGTTTATCAATCAGGCAAGGAAGCTGGGATAGTGCCCCCATGTTTAAGCAGAAACTTTCTTGTCATTTTACAGACCTCATGCAAACTGCACAGTGATGTCTCCTTCTCTTCCCAATAGCAGGAAGATATGCTCTTCAATTATACGGTGAATCTAACTAAAAGTCCATGTCTAAATAAAAGCAGGAGGAAATAAGACATGTAAGAGATGGCAAATCTTATATACTCCAACTTAAGAGGAAGTGTACTTTCTTCTTTAAAATGTACCTGTTAAAGATTGGCATTTCTATCAAAAGAGGGTGACTGACGTAAGGGGGAATAAGATAATAATATGTGAACACTTTAGCTCTAACTCCTTCCTAATAGTTAAAAGTAGTTTAGAGTATCTGATGGCTTAAAAAGTAAAGAATTACGGAGATTCCTCTCCCATTCTCTATAGAACAGTATGGGAAAGGAGGTATCCTCCTAGGTACACCTCCATATAATAATACTTAAGAAAAAAGTACTTTTTTCTGTGAAGCACTTCGCAAAAACCTTTAGTCAATCCTCACAAAACCCCTGTGAGGTAGGTAAGTATTATTATCCCCATTTTACAGATGGGGAAACTGAGGCAGAGGTTAAATTACTCTTGCCCAAGGCAAAAAGAGGGAAGAGTAAAGGCCAGGATTAGAACTCAGGAGTTTCAGCCTCTCAACCCAGTCTTCAAACCACTGAAGTTAAAGAAGAGTATAATCTCATGAAGTATGAAAGAGAATATAAGCTTTCCAAAACGCTGGTTATACTAATGGTAAATATGCACCACGAGGTATGTTGTGACGAAGAGCTGGAACCTTTTTTTTTATTTAAAAAAGGCATCTACTAGAGTAGAATCCTGATAAGATCACATCAGCAAGGCAAGTATGCATGTGAGAATGAGTGATCAAGTCTATTATTCATTACAGTACTGTGAACACCTACAAAAAAATGCTGCATGAAAAACACTGAATTACAGGTAGGAGAATCTCTTGGCTATGATACTGCATCCAAGATAATGCCACAGTGAACCAAGGCAAACACCATAGTTCACAAACACCCAAGGGAGACACAGTCAAGGCAACAAACCTCCATTGACACAGGAAGCAGCCTCTACATTCTGGGAGGGAAGCATGTGAAATGTGTTGCTTTTTACAGCAGCTTCCTGTCAGTGAAAATGACTGCTAGACCTAGAAGGCCTTCCATATAACTTTCTCCTTTCATCACTGCTATCATTCACCTCTATTTTATTAGTGGTAGCATTAGCCCTGACAAGTCACAGATGGTTACTAGCATATTTAAGTCTTCCTTGACCAGTTCTGATCAGCATTAGAAGATAAGGAATTAAACAATGCCAATACAGTATATGTTCTACAGCAATTCCTGGTTGGTATTGCTATTAAAGTTGCATCTGTGATGGGAATTTGTAGAAAATTTTAGGACAAAAGTTTCAGAAATGCAAGAGGGGTGAAGCCACATTGCAACTCCCCTGAGGAATAAGGGCAGTTGTAGTGGAGAACAAGTAGAGTAAACCCTTAAAAACAGTGCTTGATGTGCCATTTCCTGAGGTTGAAAGGAGGATGGAGAGGTGGTGGTGGTGGTGGTAAGTTCTCTTCTGGAGGAAAATAGGGATGTTTGTTTCATGTCATGCTGCTGACCCTGGTCTAACACTGCAAGAATGCTTAGAATGCATAGTCCTGTGGAACAGGCAGAAGTTACTTATTTCTGAAACCAATTTTTAACACACACACACACACACACACACACACACACACACACACCAAAAATATTTGCGTGGCAATCAAAAGTAATCCGTCCATGATGACATCAACCTCTTCTGTCCTACACCAATGTGTGAATTCAATGGACACAGAAACAGTTTCAACAGTTTAGCAGGGTTCTCTCTTCCTCCCCCAAACCATCTCTTACTGAATGCATAGTTTACAATTCACTTACAAGATAAAGAAGCAATGATGACCACGTATGGGACCTTTTTTTTGTTTGAAAAAGAAACAACCTCTTCTTAAAGTTCAGTATCAAAATTCACATTTGCATAATAATACATTTCAAGGCCATTAGAGAGGAATGAGAGCGAAGCAAAGAAAGCTGCAGCATCTCTCCTCCTTTTGTCTTCCTGAATGGAGCTGAAGAGAGCCTGCTACAGCTTTCATTTGGGAAGGGAGCTGAGAGGTGCTACAGCAGCTCTTAATTTTGTACACCTTGCTTTTGAGGTGGGGAGAAGAAGAAGAGGTGGAATATATATGAAAGAACAAATAAAAGGAGACACTGCAGATTCCCATGTTTAGGTACAAACAGCTTCAAAGAAACAAAGAATTAGATTTTTTAAAAAACAAACAACACAACACTTCTTTCTCACCATTTCAAAAACATCTTATTTTCTTGTGTAATACCCTGTTCATTTAAATGGCAACATTAAGTGTGCTAGAAGTTATAGGGTAGAGTTCTTTTCTATCATCAGGACACTGACAGAGAGGGCAAAAGTGTGCCTACATCCACGACTGGCAGAAGCTACAAAATACCTTTTCTACATGCATAAATGTATCTCAAACATCACTGCGTTTCAGTTTTCCAGTGCTTAAAAAAAAAAAAGGTTAAAGCAAGCCACATACACAAATGTAATAGATACATAATACAGATACAAATTCAACCAGCAACTGAGAGCTAGCCTAAATAAAGTCAACTTATGTGAAATACAACCCATCCACACCTGGATGCATCTGCCACACATGACTGCGTATTGTGCAGCTTAGAGACCAGCCCCAAAAGACACTGTTTGTCAAAATGTACCAGCAGGCTGGAATCTTTGCAATTGACCTTTAGAGAGAATAAACTGACCATCATCTCCCCCTGTCAAGCCCAAGTAGTCTTCTTGAACTGACAGCACATACTCACAAAGGCACATTCAGAGATACCACATTTAACTTACTGCTTGTTTAAAATGAAAACAAACCAAAAACAAAACGACCCCGCCCCCGGAAAAAACCCCCACAAGGGAATGTTAAGCGCTTATATCCCAGATCCCATACCTACTGACCCAGCAAGAAGCATCACAATGTATCACTTCGTGAGACCCTACTCTACCTTCAGAAGGTACATATTTCTTTAAGAAGTTAACACCTCTTTTTGCATAAATGATTTTTTTTTTCATTTTTGGCTTACACAATTTGGAATACAGCACACCCTCACTATAAAGCTCTGTTGTAAGGCTACTCCCTAAAGTAAGGCTGCTCTACCTTGGCTCCCTTTTATTTCCTTTATTCCCCTCCCACCCAAAAGCACTCAGCACTTTTTATAAAAGGAGGGCGAGCCAATCTGGCTGGGATAAGGAAGGAGAAGAAAAGCACTTGATATTCACAACCATGCCACAAAAATATTATCCAGAAAGCAAAGCAATCTTTATAAGAAAGATTCAGCGAAACGTTGCATTTTCTTAAACAAAAAACACCCATTTGGTTTTTTTTCAGGTTAAAACATGGTAAGAAATTTGGAATTTAATTATTTGAATGCATTAATTGGTACACGAATACCTAAGATGAGGCACTAAGCGCTTAAAAACACTTCTTGATAAAACTCTGCCCATCTATGTTGTTTATCTATGAGACATCTTCCCATATCCCTATTTTCTTCTGTTCCACACACAGCCAATAATGTGTAAAAATATATCCACAGCTTGCCAAGCACAATGCTTTACCTTCAATAACCTGGAGTGCACTGGTTTGTATTAAAATGGATGGTTGTTGGGCGCAAGTAAAAACACATCCCAACTCTATGGCTAAAAATTACAAAAAAGTATACAAGGATTTAACTTTAGCTGACACAACTACCAAGTATATGAAGTGGAAATTGGCTTTTAGTTGAGGTTGGTTCTTTTGATCCTTCTATGGCCCTTTTCTTTGAGAGATTTCCAAATATATGCCATACTGCACAAACCATCTCAAGAAGCAGGTATGTTGACACTGTTGCATATATCACAGAATTGGTTATGTCTCAATAGTGCCTGTTAAAGATTCTCCCAGCCATGTAGGAGGTGTGTTATCTGTTAGAGGATCCTAGCTAGCTGGGAATTATGTTTAAACAATTTAACCATGTGGTCAACGTTGATCTTATGGGTTTTTCCCGTCAGAGCAGCATCCCTACTTGGCTGGGAGAACATATGAAGGGCACATGTTGGTCTGACATTTTAGGAGGCCTGCCAATCATAAGATCTGGTTAGAAATTTGTTGCCCTTTGTAGCATGGGAGGAGAAATAATCCTTTTAATTGGCTACTGCTTGTATATGTTTTCACAATATTCTGAAGTTCTCACTTTCAAAACAAAATCTATTTCAGTCCACTCAGCCTTACGTGCACTACAGAACATTTTCTTACAACTTTGCAGGTTCATAACAGATTAAAAATTGCCTGGCCAAATTGCCTGGATCAGATTGAAAGGTACTGTATTTTTGCAATACTTTATTGGAGAAGGTTTAAACCTTTGAGATGGATTGCTGCACTAGGAAATTCTGGAGAGCATTCCTGGAGCACAGATGAGACAGCAATATTAGGACTTAGTTGTCTAAATCTTGTATATGGCAACTGCAAGGTTTAACATACTATCAAGCCACATATCTATATATCGCTTCCCATATCATTACCATAGAGAATAATCAGCATTGATATGAACGGTTAATTTTTTTGGGGAAAAATGGAAAACCAGTATTATAGATTCTATACATGTTCCTTCAACTATTATGATTCAAATCAATGCATGTTCCTGAGAGCATGTATTAATTTCAGCATGCATAATTTTAACTGCATTTTGGGTAGCATTTATATTGTATCCAGAGTGTTTTTGTTGTTGCATATTTAGATGAAGGAGAAATACAGCCCAGCTAAGTGGAATCTTTTCAGGCGAGAACAGAATATCTCAGCCACCCATTACTATAAACTATTAATAATAATAGTGTATGGTTTGTACAGTACTGTTTTGATAACCAATGAAAGGTATAAATAGAAGAGACACAGTAAAATTCATCAAGGCAGTGGAGGAGAGAATTCAGAGAATGCTGGCTTCAAAGAAGAGTCAATACTTCTCACATTTGCCAGTTCAAAGGACTGCAATTAAAATCAAACTAGAAATGTCTGCCTGTTTACATTCACTAATTTATATAAAAAACTTTTAACAGTAAGTTTGGGAAAAAGATGTCCTAATTTACGGTAGTAAATTTGTTTCTAATCTTTGACGTGGCTACTGCAACCAAGGCCCTTTCTACACCTAAGGATTATCCCAGGAAAATGGAGGGATCATCCCTGCCTACTCCCAGGATCCCCTGTGTGTCATCTGCATGCACAGGGATGATCCTGGGACGATACCTGGAAAAAAGGCAGGTGTAGAAATGGCTCAAGATGAACAGTCATGTTTCTGGGCAAATAACAGAGAAGAAACAGGCGCTTTAAGTCTTCCTTGATAAAAAGAAGTCAAGGCCTATGGAAAAAGCTCACAGCACCCAATTTATATAGGTGTGCTGGGAAAGAATACAACTTTTCCCGAGCTAGGAGCTTACCATATTAAGCGGGTTTCCAGAAATAAAGTCACAGTATTGTTATAGGAAAGCTGTTAGAACAAGAGAGAAGAGGAACACCAAATCCATCTAAATCTAATTCTGAACCAGATGATATAGGTTCATCTAGGCTATATTTTAAACAGGGTGAGGATATATAAGAAATTAAGGATTGAATTTTAAGATGGGCATGTGCATTTACAATTACAATATTGATACAGGCTGTATCTCCCTTCCTTGGTGGAAGCAAGACTTATTTTATGAGAACAGGAATAATTTGACACGTGGCTTCAAGGAGCGAAGGATGTACTGGTGATTCTAATAGGTCTCCAACACCCCATGCTATTTTTGCCTTTTTGTGTAGAACACACATGAAGATGTCCCTGTCCACTGTGGTTTTCAGATTCCTTCTTGAAAGTCGAAGCTATATGAAGCTACTCACTGCAAACACTGCTTGTCGCCTTATGCAGAATTCTATTTCTCATTTGGATCAGGCAAGTCAGTCTGTCCTCTTGAGAAAATAAAATGTTGATATAGTTTGGAGCTTATGGTTCCCAAAAATATGACTCTCTCAGACCAGATAGAACATGTCAGATTAAAACAGAAATGGTGACTGGAAACCTGCATTGCTATGGCCCCCAAAGGGGCAACTAAACAAGTCAGACATTAAGGTTGCTAAGGTTTTGTTATTTTAGTTGACTTCTTAAAAGAAATGTGACAACTTCAGTATGCATAGATTGAAATGCTGATAGGTAAAGGATGCTTTAAATATACTCTTTTCAGCAGTTGTCAGCCAAGATTCTTGTAAAGAAACAAGCATAGGTTATTTTTTGTTTTGTTTTATGTATTTTTTACTAAAAAAAATATTTCTGGGAGTCTATCAGCCAATAAATCAATGTCTCTCACAAAACATTCAAATAAATAGCTTCCTTTCAAAGAGAAAAAAGAAAAAATCCTCTCACAGGCCGATCAAACAAAGTATTCAGTTGATGCACTTGAGAAACACAACACACAGTTACAGATGGCAACTGATGTCACAGAACATCAAGCTATTTCACACTTTACTATTTCCCTACACTGAGACAGCATTAGTAAATGAAAATATGAGTGCAGCAATGTGTGAAGTGCACTGTGCAGTTCCCCCCTCCACTTTTTTTTTTTTTTACTTATCAGCACACCAAACAAGTAACTGGGATAGTGGTGTTGGTGGGGACACTTCACAAATTCTGGTCAACAAATATTTTCCTATATGAAGAGTATCTCAAAACAGGAAAATAATAATGCATGAGATTGCCTTAGGTTTTCCAAGGAACACTTGTACATGTATGTTACTTTATATGTAACTCTTTGCATAAGAGGCCTTTAAGGCTTCTTGTCTGGCATGCTCAGAACAATAGTTTTAATTTAGAAAAACTGATTAATTTATTTCCTTGGGAGTGACTGGACTGCTTATGTCCTTTTGCAGGATGCATGGGTATATTACAAAGGCACTAAAGCGGTTTGTGATTCCATTCTACCTAAAAAGCTTCAAGCAAATTAAGTCCTTCTCTCTCTGTGTTGGAAGCTAGGAGCTAGCCATCCCTGAACATAGTTTCAGCAACCGGTTCTCAAGGATGGGAGTCCTGATGTCTGGCAGCAACAGCTAATGTATCTTACCTCCCCCACAACATCCCAACATTTCTAATTTACACATCTCTGACTGAGCAATGAAAAAAAGAAGCAAATATCAAAATCTTCAAAATAATGATTAAAATCAACCAAAACATTTTTTTCTCCAATGTACACTTCACTGAATTCTTCAATAGTCACTCCTCATTCTCATTTGCTCTTTTTAAAACTAATACAAGTTAAAACTGCTCCATTACTGGGGCTCAATCAAGATACTGCTTTTCTGAAGCAGTCTGTCAATTCAAAAGCAGTTGCAAAAAGCACCATCCTAAACGCCCAGCAATTCCTTTTAACTATGGTTGACTTATTTAATCAAACCAAATATATTTTATATTTTTTTCTTTTTCTTTTTCTTTTTTTTAAAAAAGGTGCTTGGAGAAAGATTATGTTCACTGTGAAATGATTATTTTCATTCATACGCAACCTTCTCCCCCATTCAACTGCACACACACTCCGACTTGAGACTAAGCTCTACAAGTATAAATCTTCTCACAACTTGG
Organism: Elgaria multicarinata webbii; assembly: GCF_023053635.1. Classification (NCBI taxonomy): domain Eukaryota; kingdom Metazoa; phylum Chordata; class Lepidosauria; order Squamata; family Anguidae; genus Elgaria; species Elgaria multicarinata. Next base: position 36,879,201 of record NC_086179.1, on the reverse strand, counting down.
ACTTTTAAGAATACAATGAATTTTTGTTGCTGCTGTTGAGAATTCTTTTATAATCAATTTGCACTGTTAAAAAAATTTGATCCCCAGTTCTGACAATTGGAGTTTATATTTGTTAGGTTTTGTTTTTCTTTTTTCTTTTTTTGCTTTTTGTAAAGAAAAAAACTTTAACTTTTTGAAGATTCAGGAACTTGTAAAAGTTTACGAAAGTAATAGCCATCTATCTAGGATAAGGTAAAGGTTAAATAAACCACCTTCAAAAACTGGCTTCCTACCCTAGAATTCCTGAGAATGCTTGCAAATTTAAAGCAGGAAAATAAATGTTAAACACAAAAACACTGTTAAATGCTCCCAGAGTTAGTCTTCATCTTATATATATACGCACACGCACTTTTTGGTCTTTTTTTTTATAACTTTTAATTTTTTCCCTTTAAGCTTGTGATGGAAGAACATTTTAGCTTTTAATTTTTTAAAATATTTCATATCCCTCATTATGTCTTGTAAACAAGAGGGGCTCTAGCACCCGGCTTTCACCGTAGTATCATAATGAACTCAACAAATCCAAAGTGCAGGCAAAGGGACCATAGGGCAGGTTGGGAGAGAGTGGTAACACAGTAGTGAATCAGCTTGTGCATCAAGTCACATATTTAAGCACACAGCTGTTTTCTGGGACATGAGGTGCTGCATTCTGATGTTCTCCCAGCTCAGGGCTTTATCTATAGTTTATCTTGCATTTTTTTCAAAACTGAGGCCCCAGAGACAAATACAACTGTTTAAGGAGCAGGCATGTGTAGAGGCTGTAATGGAAACCTAACTGGCAGGAATATGGGTGAAAACCATTCTGCTTCAACATACGAGATAGAATGAGAGAAAACAGGGAAAACACTAAAAAGGTCCACATATGCTGCAGATTCTGAAGTTTAAATGCACAACACCTGTCTATGGTTTACCACCAGACTTACTTCACGTCAAAACAACAGGCAGATATAAATGCAGCAATCCCCTTATTTAGTTTTTGCTTTAATTTTGCTATCAATGCTTATATACCAGGTATTTTTCAATGACACTGCTGAAGGAGAAAGACTCTTCTGTTATGATCCCATACAATATGATCTGCTACTTCCAAGTGCCAGAGTATGTAGGTAATTGCTGGTACAGAATATTGCAGCACTTTGTTATTCAGTATAATGTAGAGCTAGTGAAAAGCCAGAGCTAAGTTCTAACACTTTAAAGAAGAATGCCTCCATCTCCCTCCCGGTTCTTATCTTCTCTGTCCACCCACCCAAAACTGCTTTGTGTAAAGGCAATGTTTGCTACAGCTTTCTTCACAACAAACAATTCTGTTCCCAGTGCACACACTGGCTATCTTCTGAATAAATGACAGGTCCCCCCTATCCTGCCCAGACTACTACTACACTGTTGTTTAAAAAAACAAAACAACAACACCATACAACCTTTCTTTAAATACCAACAATAAAAAGCAACAGTACAGGGAAAAGTAAAAATAATAAAGGTGCAATACTTTATAAATGAAAGAAGTCTTTGCTAGTTGTATGCCTGCCTAAGCAAAACCTAAGCAAGACATACACAGGAAAATACACAGAGAAAAAAATGCTTAAAGTACACACTGGTTTAAGAACATTCGTAAGTAAACGTTTCTGTCAGTGATGGTCTGGTGCTGTAATACACCTAGGCCTGGCACAGGTAACGCTCACCATGGAGAAAAGGAGAACAGAAGTTGCTGCATGTGCTTTTACAATACGAGACAGGCCAGCAAACTACTGACATTTTAGTTTTGTCACAAACAGCATATCACTTAAGAAAATACAGTTAGGCCTGAATTTTTGGTGGACTTTTGGAAAATAATCTTCATATATAGACTTGAGAAACAGATACAAGACTCCGTTCTTAAGGACTGCAGAAGCTTCAACCATTACTTAGGTCTTTGTCACAAAGAAATGTGATGCCCTTTTCCCTCTGGTGTCCTCGGAAGGTGAAAGGCCTTGTCATTAAAAAATAAGCTTGGGTTCACTCAAAATGTCTCATTAGAGACACATATACTTCTAGACAACACAGAATCCCACCCACCCCAAACCCTAAACTCCCACACTGGCACCCATCTCACCAAATCCTTAGGATATGGCAGTGTTTTGCTCTATGACAGGGTCAGAACAAGATCTATACTGCACTGAATACCCTGTTAAAATAAAAATACCACCAACAAACAGATTTTAATACAGGTCTATTTGATTTTGCATCAGTCACAGGCACCATCATTATTTAGTTTAAGAGTCTAGCCAGATAGGTTGCTGACCCAGAGCAATGCAGCTTTCCAAGACAGAAATGCACACGCACGCTCTCTCTCTCTCTCACACTCACTCACTCACACACACAGACACACACGCACACATACATATTCGCACAGAAACACACACACACATGGGCAGTTACATGTGCCAGAACGTACTGGTATATATCAACCAGCCAATCACAAAGTTTTTTTTTCCTTTTTTGTTTTTTAAAGTGAGGCTCCGTCAAGTTTTTCCCTCCCACCCCACCCCCAATTCTTTTGAACCCCACCCCATCCCAACATAGTAGACCTAAGGACGGAAACACACCCAGTGCAAACAAAGTTAAAAAGCTATTTTTCAGTATATATGTTTCTTAGCAACAACTTCCGTATAACATGAAAAAGTGAAAAACTAGAAACTAATTTTTTTAATTTTTTGTGTTTAGATTTAAATGGTATGTGTACTTGCTTCACATTGTCTTTCTAAGTTGGCGTTCATGATTCAAGTATTTCAAGAGTGATATGTTCTCTTTTTGGATTCATATTCCAAACGAAAAAACTGAAGTTATAAGGGAGGCAACTATGTGCTCAGACAGTCCTGTCAATGACCCACCTTTTTTCTCTCTCCATTTTCTTTTTTCCTTTTAAAATGTATTTATTGCAAGTTGAAAAAAAAGAAAAGGTCAAGTTAGTGCTGCTGCTATTCCAAAAAAGGTCACGAGGTCAGAGTTGAAAGTTTTAAGTTCAGATTGAATCCGACCCTCCGCCTAGAAGGTCTCCAGGTAGTAAGGGAGCAGGGCTTCCCATCCTGTGGGGATCTTCTACACTTTGAACCCCCCATAAGCTTGAAGAATAATTTGGGGGGCCCCATAATGAAGCACCAGCAAGGTCACCCCCACTGCTGCTGCCACCACCGCTGCTCCACTGGCCAAGCCCTGTTGACCCACCAAAAAGATTCAAAGCAGGTCCAACTGGATCTGTCTGATTCTGTCCTGTCTCTAGAGACTGCCAGCCTGCTGCAGGTGCGCTGGGTGTTGCTGCAGGTGTAGGAGGCTGAGCTTGTGCCAGAAAGCGACTAACCTCCTCGTCTGTGGCAAACTCAGCCAGGATGGTAGTGTTTCCCAAAACGCACCTACAAAGGGGCGAGAGTGAAGAGAAAAAGAAGTCAACAACAACAAAAAAAGCAAACCAAGAAACATGAAGAAAATTCAGTTCTGAACAATGCATACCCCCCCCATATAAATTAATAGGGAAAATCAGTGTGGCTACCAGGAGGAGGGCCTTCTCTGCTGTTGCACCCTGGCTGTGGAATGAGTTCCCTAGAGAGGTTTGCCTGGCACCTATGTTAAACTCTTTTCGACGTCAGGTGAAGATTTTATTTTCCCAGTATTTTAACAGTTTATTATTTTAGTCTTTTAAGTTTGCTGGTTTAAATCTGTATAAATTTCTGCACTGCTGCTCAGTTTTATCCTGCTTATGCTTTTATATTGTGTTTTTTATACTGTGGTTGTTTTATACCTTTAATTGTATTCGGTGTTTTAAATTTTTGTGAACTGCCCAGAGAGCTTTGGCTATTGGGAAGTATAGAAGTGCAATAAATAAATAAATGGAAACATCAAGCAGCCATGAATGTTTTGCATGTATTCACATAGAATGCTTGCAAAAGGTTAGTCCCCTTTCAGGTGAGCACAGGGACATGTCTGCATCCTATTTATTTATTTATTTGTTACATTTATATACCGACCCATAGCCGAAGCTCTCTGGGCAGTTTACAAAAATTTTAAACAGTAAACATTAAAAAGTATACAAAATTTAAAAACCATCAGAAACATAAAAACCACAGTATAAAAACAACGTAATAATCAACACATCTAAAGATGTATTATGGACAATGCCATTATGATGATGTAGGTGTGCCCCCTGGTGACTTTTTTGTGCTGAGAAGTTATTACTCGCATAATTTTTGTTACTGGAAAATCTGTAATTACAGATGTGCATGTATTTTTAAACAATTTTCCCATAATGGGGGTGGTGGTGTTAGTGGCTGTTACCACTAACAGATGGACAGGAAAAGTAGATTCTGAGAGATCTTGCCGTTCACGCTTGGAAACATAAACACCTAACATCTATCATTTAATGGTCTGAAGATATTACTGCTCTTGCTGCATTTGAATGTATATCCTAGTCACCAATCTTGTGTGAATACTTGTTTAGATATATGGACTGCTTATATTAATATATATCTATTTAAAACAGAAGTGTAAAATCCTTCATTAATTCGTGTTGCAAAATGTTATTGTGAATGGAAATGCTTTTTTGCTATGCTTGGTTGTAGTAGTTTCCCCAAACACACACTTTTTTAATATAACTGAAATAAGTGGTGGTGGTGGTGGGAATAAGCAACATAGGATCTTGTCATGGTATCTAGCAAACACTATACCAGTTTGGAAAATGGGGTCAGAGAAAAGTATCACAATCATCAACTAGACTAGTACTACTTGTGGAGAATATATCACCCACCATTTGGGGTTAACAAAATGTCTTTCTCAAGTTATTAAAATTATGGCTGATAAACATATGCATATGTGACAAATAAGTAGATTGAGACTTGTTACCTTTACAAATAAAGAGATAAAAATGACATTAAAATAGTGTATACTCAACATGAAGATTTAACTCATTTTAATCAAAGTAAAATTCTCAAATAAAAGTCATCTTCAAGTTAAAGACTTATGCTTGAATGTAAAGAACTAATATATTTGTTCAACAGAACTCCCATACCTCCACTTCCTGCTGCAGCTCCTTATGTTCCAGAAAAGCTGCTCTTGAGGGTCAGGGAGCCCTATGGAATAGTATGCCATGCAGCACAAGGGGCTGTAGCTGCTCTTTGTGGAATTGACTGTCTGTGTGTGTGTGTGTGTGGTGTGTGTGTGTAAAACCTTTCGTTCATGCAAGGGGCACTTTGGATTGTTAAATGATCCCTAACGAAGGTATAACTATGTTGGTAACTCTTCACTATACAGATGAAGCAAGAATTAAGGAGAAATGAACATCTCCCCCAAAATTTAAAGAGCGTACAGATAGTTCTAAAAACTGACAAGTCCTCAGTAACTCTGTGGTTTGTTGTGACAGTAATGCACTACTGCAAGTCTCGGGCTTAAGCGTTCCTCTCTCCTCCCACTTCAAAGCAGTCTGATATCCTCATTTCTTAACTAATTTAAAACTAGCCTTTCCAAATCTGGTTCCCTCCAGATGTTTCAGACCATAATTCCCATAATCTCTGACCACTGGGAGTTGTAGTCCAAAAGAACCCACATTGGGGCAAGTTATTTTATACAAACCAGAATTCTCCATATTCAGACAAATGAAAACTGCAGTTTGTTCCAAACTATGACTGAAAGCTTTATATTTCCTCTCCTCATGAACAGAGAAGGGGGAGCATGTGAACATAAGAAGGGCCATGCTGGATCAGACCAAGGGTCCATCTAGTTCAGCACTCAACTGTTGACCAGGGACCCACAAGCGGGACACGGTGCAACAGCATCTCCCACACATGTTCCTCAGCAACTGGAGCATACAGGATTACTGAACCTGAGGCTTGCTGTGGCTTGTCGTCGTAATGACAAACCATGCTTCGCAATTATATCTCAATTAGGACTAAATCAAATCCCAGACTAATTACATCTCTTCAGTCCTAATCTCTCTAAAGCATATCTAAACCAGAAAATTGAACTGAAATATTATTGGAAACAGGCAAGTGACTTACCTTATATAGAATACTGACTGAAAATGCTTTTGAGATTCTAGTTAAAAATTAATTTACATTAAAGGAGTTTAACTTAACTGAAAGCTTTCAAAAGCTTTTGTAGAGAACATTAGTTTAGCTTTTATAAAAACTTTAATCATTAGAGAAAGATCAGTTATTTGCTTTTTCAGTTTGTCTAACAACTGGACAGTTTGCCTAAAAATGGACTTTGCCTAGAGTTCAGAACGGTTCAATCAGATAACGGAATACTCCCCTACTTTCTTCACTTCTAGGTAATGCGTAAGTAATGCGTAAGAACACAGAATGAGCCCTGTTCGATCAAATAAAAGATTTGCCTAATGTAGCCAGCCAATCCTTTGGGGAAGACCATCAGCAGGGTATGAAGGCAACAGTCCTTCCCCACATTGACTTATCCTCAGATATTCCCAGTTAAACCCATCTAAATCAGCTACCATCACATCTTGTAGTAGTCACTTTCAAAATTATATAGTGTGTGACATATTGTCTTATCTGTAACTCCAAGTTCTAGTATTATGGGGTGGGTGGGGAGATTTCCATCCACCTCCTTAAAATTGTAATTTTTATAAACCCCAATCATGTCCCAGCTTAGTCACCTTTTTCTACCCTAGCCCCCCCCCCATTGTTGTGGGGTGTTGTTTTTTTAGCTTTTTCGCACAAAGAATTTGTTCTAACCCTTTAAACATTTGGTTGCCGCTTTCTTTACCTTTTTCAGCTCTATGAAACCCTTTTCAGATGGGGCTATCAGAATTCTAAATGTAGCTGAACCAATTATTTATCAATGCTAAATAGCACAGGTCCAGATCCTTAGGAGACCCACCACAATAGAACAAAATCAAAACACTATAAAAGCACACAGATAAAACATGTTAATGTGAAAAGCCCCAAAGCAATATAATACATCCTATGCGGAAGAAGGTGACTCCACAACAGTGAAAAAAATGCTGATGAGAAGAAAGCCTCTGTGTATGAAAAGTAATTAAGCCTCAGCATTCCTTCATGACTTCTGGTTTAGTTTTAAAATGAAACTGATTAGCTTCAAAGACTGAAGTTTAATGCTTGTCTGGAGCAATACATTTTGGAAAGATGTAAACAGAACATTGACTTGTCAGTGGGTTCCAACCATCTCTCTGCCCATGCTCCAATTTTAAAAGCATAGTTCTGCTACTGTTAGAACATGTGCTCAGTTCCATCAATCACCACAAAACAAAAGGAACTACTCAGTATAAATATGTCAGTTATACTGGGCACTGAGCAGACAAAACACACATACAGGGCTTGTATCTACTGGTAAAATGAGTCTGTGAAGGTCTGAAGAAAGCTGTTGGTATAACTCACATGTGCAGTGCAGTCTGGGCCTTGGCTGCCTCCTGCTTGGTGCTGTATCGGATAAGGGCGGTGCCTTGGGTCAGGTTCAGATGGAATGTCAGCAGTGGACCATGCTGCATGCAGATGGTCCTCAAAGTTGACCCATCAATCTTGGGAAGAACAGGAAACACAAACAACAGGTTTATTCAAAGAAAAGATCAGAGATTTTTCATCTTATAGATTTACTTGAAAAGGCATGATTAATATGTAAAGAAATAATGTCAGGCAATGGACTGTAAATGCCACAAAATAGATAATTTGAACCCTAAGATTGGCAAGCAACATGTCTGAGGCCTTTTAGCTATCCTGTTGATTTTGTGCAAGTTAAACATCAACAACCCACTGTGAGTAATTACTCTCTTTCAGAACCCAGTATCAGTTTTTCTTCTCCTAACTTTTATTTGTTAGCCAAACCCACACATACAGTTTGGTTCATGATATAAAGCCTGACTGTTCTGTAAAAACAGGGAGCTGCTCCAGGGTAAACTCTCTTCTCTTGGACAAGATACAGTCTGTTCTCAGACAATAGTTATGATTACAGCATTATGAACAATCTCATTCCCAGCCTTGAAGAACAGCATGATAATGTTATTCTGCTTAAGAAATGAATAGTAACAACAGAATGTCAGCATCAGCATCACCGCCACCACCAGAAACCTCAATTCACCAAGTGCCGCTCCTTGGGCACCACCTAAGCACCAGAACAAGGGATTTGCATGCTCAGGAGAACTCCAAAGTTCACAGAAGTACAAAATACGTAGGAAAAAACCAAGGGGTAACAACGCCTAAAAGCAGTTCAGTGAGGACTGAGACTGCTCAGCAGACATGGAATACCGTCTGGCTGTTTATGGCATCACGCATGTACAAGAGGGAAGGTTCAAGCAGGCTTGGGGAATACCAAGCTTTGCAGAAGTACCAAAAAACAACCCAATAAGGGTTGAGCATGCTTATCAGCCAAGAAATCCTGGCTGATTGGGTGGGTGGACTGTAAATGGGAAACCATGGGAAAGGGAAAGAACAGGTTGCTTACCTGTAACCATGGTTCTTCGAGTGGTCATCTGTGCAGTCACACTATGGGCTCTGCGCTTGCGCCGAGCCTGTACCTCGGAAAGGTTTGTAGCTGAGAAAAAACGTTATTTAGGCGGGAACCCCTCCCCCACCATCCATTGCGCATGTCCCGCGCGTTCTCGCCTTACCCTCAGTTCCTTTGCGACATGTTATGAACCGAGAGAAAGGCAGGCCTCTTCTGCATCAGAGACACCGAAGAGGGGATGGTGGGTGGGTTGTGTGACTGCACAGATGACCACTCGAAGAACCATGGTTACAGGTAAGCAACCTGTTCTTCTTCTTCGTGGTCTCTGTGCATCACACTATGGGCGAGTACCAAGCTATGACTTACCGGTGGAGGGTCGGTGTCATTGTAGAACTGCTGAGAGGACTGCTCTGCCGAAAGAAGAGTCATTGCGAGACCTGGTATCAACGTTGTAGTGTCTGGCAAAAGTCAGTGGTCGGGACCACGTAGCAGCCTTGCAGATGTCGATTAGAGGGATTCCCTTGGCGAATGCTGTGGATGTGGCTAGGCTTCGAGTGGAATGAGCTTTGACCCCATGTGGGAGCTCGAGCTTAGATAATTGGTATGCAAGTTTGATGGTATGTGTTATCCAAGCTGAGAAGCGTTGTATGGAGACATTTTGACCTTTCTCTTTTCCACCATAACAAATAAAGAGTCTCTGTGATTTTCTAAATTGTTGTGTCCTTTCTTTGTAAAATGCTAGGGCGCGACGTACGTCTAGACAGTGAAGTCTCCTTTCTAAATCCGAAGATGGAGAAGGAAAAAAGGTGGGTAACACTATAGGCTGATTAATGTGGAAATCAGTAACCACCTTGGGAAGGAAGGTTAGATCTGGTCGGAGAACCACTTTATCTTTGTGAAAGATAGTGAAGGGAGGGTCGATGCGCAAAGCACAGAGTTCGCTAGCCCTTCTTCCAGATGATATTGCTGTTAGAAAGGCTGTTTTCCATGTTAAGAGATGTAAAGGAGCTGTTGCAAGAGGTTCGAAAGGTTTTGCAGTGAGTATGTTGAGGACTACAGAGAGGCTCCAACTTGGAGTTATTGGTTTGATGGGCGGAATGAGGTTCTTTAGCCCCTTCATGAACCGTTTTATTATGGGTGTAGAGAAAAGAGTCCTGTTGTTAATTTCTCCTCTGAATGTGGAGAGAGCCGCTAGGTATACTCTGATAGAAGTATATTTTAGACCTTTGTCATATAGGTGATGTAAGAAGCCTAGGATGTGTTGAATAGAGCAGGTGTTTGGTTGAAAAGAGTTGCGTTGTGCGAATTGGGTAAAGTAGTCCCATTTTCTTTGGTATGACTTTGTGGTTGATGGCTTTATGGCTGCAGATAGGATGGTCCTTATTTGTGGTGAAAAATTTGTTGAGGATATAGTAGTCTCTAAGGGTGGATTCTCCATGCTGTTAGATGGAGGGTCTGTATATCCGGGTGATGGATGAGGCCTCTGTTGCATGACAGCAGGTCTGTTGTTGGTGGTAGAGGGTAGAATATTCCCCTCGCTGCTTTGAGGAGAGGAGAGAACCAGGCTTGTCTGGGCCAACGAGGGGCGATGAGGATGCAGTCTGTGTTGTCTAGGATGATCTTGGTGACTACTTTGTGGAGTAGTGGAAATGGCGGAAATATATAGAAGAGGGTGCCTTGCCAGGTGTGGAGAAAGGCGTCTCCCATAGAATTGGTACCTATTCCTGCTCTGGAGCAGTATGCAGGGCATACGCTGTTTTCCTCTGAGGCAAAGAGGTCGATGGAAGGTTGGCCCCAGGTGCGAAAGAGGGTGTTTAATACAGGTTGTGCGAGATTCCATTCGTGTTGGAGATGGAACTGACGGCTTAATGTGTCTGCCAGGTCGTTGTTTGATCCTGCGATATGAAGAGCGGTAAGGCGAATACCTCGAGGGATCGTCCATTCGAGGAGGCGGAGAGTGAGGTTGACGAGGTTGGGAGAGCGAGTGCCTCCTTCCTTGTTGATATGCCAGAGAACTGTAGTGTTGTCTGTAACAATCTGAACATGTTGGTGAGATAGATGGTTCTCGAAGGCCAGTAAGGCCTTTTTGACGGCTTGAAGTTCGAGGAAATTGATGTGTTGTTTTGAGTCTTGTGAGGACCAGCGGCCTTGGATTTGAAGATTGCCGCAGTGGGCTCCCCAACCTATGGTGGAGGCATCGGTTGTGAGGACTCTCGAAGGCGGTGGCTGCTGGAAAGGAATGCCCTTTAGGAGGTGGTTTATGATGGTCCACCAGCGTAGGGAGCGAACGATGTCGTGAGGGACAGTGAGAAATACACGTCTTGCATCGCAGTCTTTGTTGTAGTGAAGAATGAACCATAGTTGTAGTGGTCTCATATGGAATCTGGCCCATTCGACTACGGCTACAGTGGAAGCCATGTGGCCTAAAAGTTGTTGAATGGCATGGGCAGAGGAGCGTGGAGCGGACATCACGTGAAGTGCTTTGTGCGTGAGGAGGCGCGCTCGGTCTCGAGGGAGATATGCTCTGGCCGTAGGTGCGTGGAGATAGGCTCCTATGAACTGTACCGATTGGGTTGGTTGTAGAACCGACTTTTCTTGGTTGATACAGAGACCCAGGTTGTTGAGGAGGGTGAGAGTGTATGATATGCTGTTGTGGAGGTCGGTTTTGGAGTCCGATACGATCAACCAATCGTCGAGGTAAGGGTATACCTCGATGCCTTGTAGACGGAGGTGTGCACATACTACGGCCATGCATTTGGTAAAAACTCTCGGGGCTGTCGATAGGCCGAACGGGAGCACCCGAAATTGGTAGACGTTGTCTCCTATGCTGAAACGTAGAAAGTGGCGGAAGGATTTGTTGATGGCAATATGAAAGTATGCATCTTTGAGGTCTATTACTGCAAACCAAGCGGTTTTTCTTAGAAGTGGGAGGATGGATTGCAGGGTGATCATTTTGAATTTCTTGGGACGAATGAATTTGTTGATGCCTCTTAAATCCAAAATGGGTCGAAGACCCCCATCCCTTTTGGGTACTGTGAAGTACCGAGAGAAGAATCCGTTTGCGCGAAGGTGGTGAGGGACTTTTTCGATTGCACCTTTGTGTAGTAGAGTGCGGGTCTCTTCTAACAGTGGTTGTGATGGAGTGGTGCGTTTTACGATGCCGATTGGTGGGATGGAGTCGAATTCTATGCGGTATCCTGTAAGGATGATGTTTAAGACCCATGAATCTGAAGTAATGTTTTCCCATGTGTGGAAGTAAGAGGCAAGGCGATCTTGGAAGTTGTGAGATTGGGGAGGCATGGCGTCAAAGGCGACGTTTGGTGAAGGTATCCGTTTTCTTTTGGGTACGGAATTTGGATGATGAGTTGGCTGGTTTCTTTTGAAACTGTTGAAAAGGTTGAGACCTTGGTAGTCTGTCAAAGGTAGGTCTTTGGGTGTATTGTTGTTGAGGTCGAAGCCAGCGTCTTGGTCTTTGAGGCTGGTGTTGCTGTTGAGAAGGGGTTAAGCCCATTCTTTTTGCGGTGTTACGTGCTTTTTGAACAGTATCGAGTTGTTCATCGGTTTTGGAGTTGAAGAGTCCCTCGGCATCGAAGGGGAGATCTTCGATGCGGGAGCGAGTCTCTGGAGTAAGAGTGGCTGAACGAAGCCATGCGTGGCGGCGTAAAGCAATAGAGCCAGTCATTAGTTTAGAGTAACAGTCTGCCTGGTGTCGAGTGGAGTTGGTCTGGAGTTTAGATAATCGGGACGCTTGGGCATGGAATGCGCGGGCGAGTTCTCGTTGGTCTTCAGGTAAGTAATCGCAAAGCGATCCGATTTTATCCCACAAGAATAGTTGATAGCGGGACATCAATGCTTGGTAGTTGGTAACTCTGAGACCAAGAGCTGCTGCTGAGTAAGCGCGACGTCCCATGAAGTCTAAGCGTCGTCCCTCCTTGTCTACTGGGGCAGTATGTGTCTTTTGGGATCTAGAGTGGGAGGATTCCACAATGATAGAGTTTGGTTTTGGATGGGAGAATAAAAATTCCACATCTTTGGTTTGGACTTTATACATAGACTCTAACTTACGTGATGTAGGAGTCATTGTTGAAGGCGAGGTCCAGGTTTGCTTTATTGTTTGAAGTAAGATGGGTGAGAAAGGAATCTCCACTGGGGTTGCTGATTCCGGGTATATTGCATCGAAAAATGGGTCCTGAATTTGTTCTTGCTGCTGTTGAGCGTCGACTCCTAATGCTGTAGCCATGTGGAGGATTTGTTCAGCGAAAGACCCCATTTCTTCTGATGGAGATGGGTGGTCTTTGGTTCCCACTGCGTCGTCTGGTGATGGCATCGACGGGGGGGAAGTGGATGCTGAGGAGGCATCGGAGTCATAGTCCTCAATAGGAGGTTGAAGTATGGGTCTTGGTGTTGTAGTCGCCGGAAGCAGAGGAAGCCGTTGGGAGGAAACCAATAGCGAGGTTGAGCGTGGCGGAACAGGGGGAAGTTGTGCCTCCTGTTCTACTTCTTGAACGTAGCGTTGTTGATGGTGTGTATCCGGGTATGGATCACGGTATCTTTCTCTCCTATAGTGGGGAGAGTAGTCCCGGTGTGTGTAGTAGTAATCGGAGTATCTATCCCAATCGTGAGGGGATCTGGATCGGCTGCGGTGCGATGCACGGTAGTACCGGTTGTAATGCTCCCTGTAATGTGGCGGGGAGTGTTGGTGAGATGTCGATCTAGGAGAGTATCGATCATGATAGTACCAGTCATGGTTCCGCTGTACGGGTACGAGGTCATCTGAGCGAGGTGGTTCTCTGTTAGAGGGATGTCGAGTTGGTGAACGTTGGTGCCCATGGTGTCGAGAAGGCGGTATTGCCTCTGCTCGAGTGTCCTGTTGAGAGACAGGAGATGGCGGAGAGGGTTCTGCCGGGGACAGAGGTTCCCTTATCTCGCCTTCAGACGTGGTAGAGAGAAGTTCAATGGTCGGGCGTTTGGCCAGGTTTGAACTCTCTGCCGTTGGTGGTAATTGAGACACGGCTACCAGTCTGCGTGATTGTGATGATTTCTTTTGTTTCTTTGGGTGAGGCTCTGGCGGGGATTTGGCTTTCTTTGCTTTCTTGGAGAGTTTCTTTGCTGTCGATACCGTAAGAGTTCGCGAAGTCGAAGGTGGCGGTGGAATTGTTGTCGGTATCGATGTGACGGTCGATGTCGAAGCTTTCGGTATCGAGGTCGTAGGGGACGCCATGTTTACGGGTTGGAGAGTTTGTTTCCAAAGTTGTGCTTTTAAGCGGTCTGAGCGGTGGCGTCTAGTTTGCTTAGAAAAAGCCTGGCAGTGGTGGCAAGTTTCTACTATGTGCGTTTCTCCAAGACAAAGGAGACAAAGAGAGTGCCCGTCTGCTGCTGGTAGCTTACTGCTACAACGGACGCATTTTCGAAAAGGGGCCTTAAGGGCCATACAAAGTAGAAGTTAGTAGTAGGATAGAAAAGAGAATAACTTTTTTTTTTTTTTTTTTTTTTTTTTAGGAGGAAAAAAGGGTGCGAGGAGATTGGAGAAGAATTAAGTAAGAAAGAAAAGAGAATGGAAGAAAAAAACTCAGCTACTGCAAGAAGAAGCGAGGAGGAACCTTTCGACGAGGCGCTAGGTAAGGCGGTCGCAAAGGAACTGAGGGTAAGGCGAGAACGCGCGGGACATGCGCAATGGATGGTGGGGGAGGGGTTCCCGCCTAAATAACGTTTTTTCTCAGCTACAAACCTTTCCGAGGTACAGGCTCGGCGCAAGCGCAGAGCCCATAGTGTGATGCACAGAGACCACGAAGAAGAAGGGAATTGATTTGCTGGTGGGGTTTTGTTATTATTTGCTACTTAGCCATAGTTTCACTCTGATTACCATTATCCATATTCTATTTCATGTTTTTTAATTCCTCAACAATAGATTTATCAACTTGATACTATTTGAAATGGGATTTAAGGGCAGGATTACTAAATCCTGATATTTTACATCTGCTCCAATTTTTGTTGGACTTTATAAGATAGGAAAACTATCAGCACTTCCTCAGGTATATTGTAGGACACTGTAACATTCTTCCCCAACATGGTGCCCTCCAGATGTGCTGGACTACAAGTCTCATAATTACAGTCCAACACATCTGGAGGGTATCAGGTTGGGAAAGGTTGCTATAATATATCCATTAGTAACTGGGTCTATTATCCATTTGCAACAGGATGCTCCCTTCTAAGTGAAATCAAAAAAGTATAGCCTCTCATTGAACGGGCAAGGCAAGCGGTTCAATCGAAGGGGGGGACACAATAATTGCATGCCTTTGAGCTGAGGATGTATGCATGCCTGCGCAAGGATCTGGAATACCCAGGTGCTCCTTGCATTCAGGCACTATCCCCAAGATGCTAGCTTCTACAGAATCTTGGCAATAGTCTCACGGCAAAGACAGCCCTAACACTTTCCTTCCTTTCTTCCCCATAGTTCCTATGGTTATGGTTCATCGGTATAGGGAATGGCCTAGAACCTGTGCTGTGTACTTTGGCTACCAATCAACACTAGGCAAATTAGTAGTGCTAGGACCAGCCTGTCTGGAAGCACCCAAATGCCTTTTCCTTCTTCATTACAAAATAAATGTTTGTAAAGAACATTTACAATATTATTATTCAATAGTTGTTATATTTTAATATAGTTTATATATCCCATTTATAAAGAGAGATATACTCTGATTTTTATTTATCAGCTTAAGGACATGATAAATTTGCATGTTTATAATATGAAACCTGCATACAAGTACAGCCTTAAAATAATGTATGTATTAAAATTAAACCTCTTAAAATAAACACTATTTCAGTTTCTTCACAGCCAACTCATTAAAAAAGAGGATCAATTACAATTGTTCTTTGTCTTGTTATTGACAGATTCCTGCTTTTCAGAGACTGCAGAATCATCCAGATATTCAATAATGCTTAAGAAGACTTTCCTTTTATCTCACCTGACTCAAAACTCCACTCACCCCTATGCCTCCCCTCCTCTAAACTGAGAAATGTATACTGCAGGTGGTTCAACCTCTTACTATGCTTAGAGAAAATGAATGCATTCGGGCAAGCTGAGGCAGGTTACATATGGCAGCCCCACTGGGGGATTGTCGTGTTGTGCAAACCTATTGAGTGTGGGTTATGCAAGGCTTAACACTTGCCATGTTTGCACAACCCCGAAACAGGGGTTGCATATGTGACCTGGCACCCATGGGTGCCGTGGGTTGTCCAAACCCCATCATGTTCTCTAGCCAGAGTAAGACATTGCACCACCCACACAGTGCATGCATTTCTTCAAAATGGCAGCTGCTCACATCCCAAATGTGCCACAGCCTCACTGTGGGTTAAATAACCCACAGTGGTCTGCGGTGTCATGTGAACAGCACCAATATTTGAAGATCCCAATATTCCTTGAGTTTGGATTGGTATTTTGTATTACCAATGTAATAAACTGTTGAAATCAGGAATACAAAGTAATTTATTTTGAACGGCGAAATTGAGACACAAATAAATGTAGGAGCAACCTTACTAGACTTGAGTTTTTCTGGCAGCAGTGCTGGAAACATTCTGTGGTTTTGCTATGGAAACCACAGAGAGAAAACTGGCAGTTCTGCTTAGTTAGAAGAAGCTGGAAGAGTGGTGATAAACACTATGTTTTGCATTCACAAAATTGTACACTTACCTAAATAAACAAGCATAACAATTGATTCACAAAAGTAGAATGAATTAAGTGTGACAGCTTGGTTTTTAAGAGGTACCTTATGTCCTAAACATACTTATCATACTAGGTAGTTTGTTTGACTACTGAGGTAAAACAGAACTGCAATGGTATTTATTAAAAAGTGTCAACAATTCAGAATTTTCAACCTTCAGTAATGTTGTAAACCACCCACAGAGCTTCTGCTATAGGGCCGTATATAAATGAAATGAAATAGATGATCATGATGATGGGCAGAAGATACCTGTGGAGTAAGATTGTGAAGAACCAGCCAATAGCTGGGACGAACGGATCCACCATCACTCCAGGTAGAGGCTGCAAATATTAAAACAGCAGACATTTAGATAAGACCCACTTCAAACACTTGTTAAAACACAAAAACAAAATGAATTTTGTGCTTTATAGAAACTATTAAAGACAGGTTGCTTAGCTCTAACTAGTTCAAGTGGTCATCTGCGCAGTCACACATCTGTGTCCTGTGCTTGCGCAGACGAACATTTGGAACAATTTAGAGCCATGCAAAGGAGTTTTGGCAGGAAGCCCAAACCCAATTCTTATTACACACACTCTGAGGGGAGTGGCTCCTTCCTTCCTTCTCAGTTCTTAACAGACTCACAACAGCTATATAAGAAAGAATGCAAGGCAAGAGTAGGACAAAAACAACACCTGTAGCAGGGAAGGAGGGTGGATTGTTTGACTGCAGAGATGACCACTCAGTGAATAACCGTTATGGGTAAACAACCTGTCTTTCTTCTTTATGTTTCTGTGCAGTCTCACATATGACAGAACAGTAAGCTGACTTATCTGGAGGTGGGAACCAGAGAGCTCAGCACAGCACTTCCAAAATAAGCAACTGCCCTTGCCTAACACACAATGTCTAACAAACATGGACAGTTGTGACTGAATAACAACCCAGCACAGTTTAGGGACAGAGATCCTTCTGAGAAAGACTGTGGATAATGTGATGATTCTCATAAAGTTTGCACGGATTTTTGTCAGTACAGGGAGCAGGGCCAATTCATAAGATCTTGATAGCTGACAAAAGCTTAAAGAAATGCTGACGTACACTGGTAGGTCATCCAGAACCTGTCAATATAGAAGGTCAGAGCAAGACAGGAGTCTACAATATGCAAACATCATTTGAACCTCAATTAGTGGTTAAGGGAAAACAGAGGCAAGACAATGTCCTGCTTTAAGTGCAAAGCTGATACCACCTTAGGTAGAAAAGATAAGGACTGAGCACCACCTTATTCCTGTGAAGAGCCTGTATGGCGGAGAGTACATAATATACTAATTTGTCTGGCAGAGATAATCGCCACCTGGAAAATGACAAGGAGTAAGAGCAACCACAGGTCACAAATAGCCAGTATCTCAAAAGGTTTTGCTACCAGCTAAATGAAGACCACCAACAGGTTCCATGGAGGCAGGGGAGCTAAAACAAGAGAGTAGAGATTCAATAGACCATTCTTAAACTGTTTCACCAATGGGTATAAAAAAGTCTGGTCCTCAACAAGACACTGAAAACCACAAATAGCCATCAAACAAGCTTTAAGGGAGGAGACAGTTGCTCCTTCATATCTAAGGAACAGGAGAAAGCATAGTATGCCAACGATTGCATATTAAAAAGTGTCAAAACTGTACTGTGCCAAAGACCTCTTGACTGCATGAGAAACCTGTGTGGACAGTTTATATGCTCTACCTCATTGGAAAGATGAGCTAGGAATAGATCCACCATCAATCAATCAATCAATCAATCAATCAATTTTTACTACGGTAATAGACCAGCAGATTAAAAGTAGGTAGAAATACAGTAATTATAAAAGCAAGCCAAATTAACAACAGGGAGACAAGAGTCACTGACCAGCAGATTAAAATAACTACCCTCTTAATAGCACTGGTGAACAGCATGACAAGCTTAAATTCCCAAATAAACAAATCACCAAACCTATGTGGAAAACTGAGTAGGATAAAGGACAGGATGAAAAGGCCTAGAAATTCTACGAAGGGGGTTAAAAATGTAACAAAGGCAAATAATACCAAAAACCAAAAGACAATACCTTGTAAAAAAATGAATACTCTTAAATAGTTAGAAAAAGTCTCCAAACAGAAAGATGAACAAAACATCAGGCAAATAGCTGATCCAAATACCAGTGAGAAAGCAAAAAGCAAGAAACATGCCGAGGAAAATCATATGCCTACGCTGGGAATCAAACCTGATCTTTCTGTAGACCAAAACTTTTTAATGTTAACAGAGCCTCAGTATGAGCACTTGGATACACATGATCCTTGGATTATTATTCCACCATGCCATCAGTTTGAAGTTGAGGAGATCAGGGTGGAAAGTCCGCTCATAGCCCTGAGAGATGAGGTCTGATATTTTAAAACTGCTACTGCATCAGAATCACAGAACTCTTTAGAACAAAACCCAAACTGTCAAGAATGCACAAATGATTCCTCTACTCACATGTTCAGAAACTGAGCATAAATGTCTATCAGTAAAATATACTTTAGATCAATAATTTTAATAAGGAAATATTTTGGGGTGTGTGTGTGTAAAAAGCTGGGTAACAATATATAAATACTTTGTCTTAAATTCTAACCTAAAGGGATCCAGGCAGTACTCATTGAGCATAGGCCCCACTTGAGAGTGGTAAAGATGCTCACCAACAAAGAATGAACCAAAATAAAATAAAACACAAAAATACAACAAACACCGGAGAGAGAAAAGGTGCGGAAAACAAAAAGAAATTAAAAAGCCCCTAGCTCATGCTTTCTTGGGGGAAGTTGAGAGTTCCTTGTGATCCCTCCAACGAAAATGCTCTCATATAGCTCTAAGAAGTTCTGAACATTATTCTGTATAGAGATGACCACAAAGAACAACTTAAACTTTTCAAGAACCCAATGAATCCCAACAATCCCAAATATGTTCCTCACTTAAGGTGCTTACAAGCAACCCTTGTCATAGCATCTTATTTTTAGAATTTCCTAATTACTTCTCATTCAGTTTCCCCAGTAGAACCTGGTAAACATTCCAGGTCACCATTGTTCTTCTCAGAAAGGGATATTCCTTCCTTCATTGAGTAAATATAACTATCTCTAATATGAAGGTCTCATCATATCCAGACAATACTGCAGAATTTGTACACCCTTGACGTCCAAGTAATAAGAAAGTTCTACCCACCAGAGGCAAGTCTTGAATCCTGTGCCCCCCACCCCCTGAGTGAGCGGGGTGCTGTGCTGCTCCAGGGAGAGGATGGTTTTGGATTACTCAAACCAGGAGGTGGGCGGGGCAGCCCTGTAGTGTTTCTTGAGGAAATATGGTTTTTCCACATCTTGTTGGATATATGACTGGGATTGGGTCCTATGGGATCTGGGGACCATGTTGATTTGTAATCACTGAACTTTGCTAAAACAGAGATAAGGAAAAGGCTATAATTAGTGATAGTTAATCAACACAACACAGCTTAGAATAATTTCATCTTTGGCAACATACTGTCATGGTGTATCTCATCTGATACAAATAATTCTTTATTCTAATTGATTACATTTCTAATTTGCCTAATAACCAGTGTTCTTCTTCACTTCTTCAATAAATGCTACATAGTTAAGAAAAGAATAATGGGGCACCCTTAATCTGTGAACCTGAAAATTATTCACCAGGGTGGCGTTCAACACATATTAACTCCTTAAGTTTCAGTTTCTGTATGCTACAATGCTCAAAGATGATACTAAAACAGGACACAAGATACCAGATTACTGTGTTACTTTCCTAAAAATGATGGACCTTTTAGATGATTTAAAAAAGATAAATGCACAGCTCTTTGGGCATCTTAAAGTTAGTGTTAATAGTTTATAGTGGCCCTGTTCAGAAGACACTTAAAACCATGGCTTTAACCAAGTTGAATAAGGCAAAAAGCCTTATTCATCATGGTTAAAGCCGTGGTTTAAGGTGTCTTCTGAACAGGGCCAGTGCCTTAATTCCCCTACACCCACTTAAACCACATAAACCACATGTTCCCTAGCAAATGGTATTAATTAAGAGGCATACTAACACAGGTACTGGAAGTAATATATAGTGATCATTACTAGTACCTATTTATAGCCTCATTCTCCATGAATTTATGTAATAAATTCCTCTTTGCCAAGGCATATGACAGCACATCTTAATCACCCACATGTTTATTTTTTAACAGTTTTTAATGCTTTATGTGTGTATGTTCTGTGTTTTAAATTTTTAAATTTTGTATACTTGTTTTTATCTCAATTTTAGAATTTCTGTAAACCGCCCAGAGAGCTCTGGCTATGGGGGCGGTATATAAGTGAAATAAATAAATAAATAAATAAATAAATAAATAATCCCCATAGAGCGCCATTCACATTGGTTGCCATCACTACATTTTATAGTAACAAATTCCATAGTTTTAACTATGCATTGGGTGAAGAAGTACTTCCTTATATCTGTCTTGAAACTCCCAACACTTCGTTTCAGTTGATGACCCCAGCTTCTATTATGAGGAAGAGAAGCTACTCCCTATATCCACTTTCTCTACACCATGCTTCATTTAAGATACCTCTATCATGCCTTACATTGTCCAAAACATGCTTAAATCATCTAACTTCAATATACCAGTGTCTTCCATCTACAGTAGAAAAAGAGAGTTGGAACAGGTTGATAAGAGAAACCCACATACCTGAAGTGCTATGAACATTTGTGAAGGAATTGTCAGAGGCACTGTAGGGCCAGGCACCAGGTGAAGGCAGCGAGGTGTTGAGGGAAGAATTAGACCCTATGTCAAAATAAGGGAGAATAAGGAAAAATATTAAAAATCAAAACATAGGATGAGGTTATTTTTTTTGAGGCAAAACCAGGGTTTCCACCCTGTATTTGCCTTCTGACACTAATGTGGAATGGAGACATTTGAAAGGGAGAATCAGAAAGTGAAAATAGGGTGCTATCAACTATTTGCCAATGCTTCTCCTCTAAATAGATTTTTCCCCCTTGATTTTCACTCAGCTGATTCCAAAACTGCAAATAAACCTGTTGGGAGAAAAAGATCCTGGCAGAAGAGATTGCAGGGAAGAATCCATGCTTGTAGATAGATTAAGCACCCCCAATATTGCCGATTCTTCCCTGCAAATAGCTCCTTGTAATTCTAGGCTTCAACATTTTAACAGAAAATCATCATCATCATCATCAAACCAACCTGTGGTGTTGTCCCGCAGAAGTTGGTGATCAGTATCTACAATGGGGGATGTGGCTGTACCCCCCAGCACACTTCCTGGGGTCACATAGGGGTCAGATTCAGGGTCAATGTTTGGAATACCTTTCCATGGCACTCCTGGCTGAAACTCTGAAACAGAACAATAATTAGAGGCTCTTTCAAATAAAATGTTCAGGAATTTATTTCAAATTCTTGTATATACCGTCCAAATTATGGTATTCTCTAGATGTCAGAGAGACTGAGGGTAAGAGTTTTACAAAGCATTTCTAGTTCTAGGGTTTTGGAGAGAAGTTTGAGAGTGCATGGATATGATGTCCAAATAAATAAATAAATAAATGGAATTTAGTCACAGATATAATGGCATAAATATGCCTTTCTCCCCGTTACAATTAATCATTACCACAATATTCTAAATTTGGGGTCCAGGGGATAACACCCAAATCAATATTGTGACAATTATTCAAGGTTAAAAAATATATTCCATGTGCTGAATTTATTTTGAGCATAAAACCTGCATTTTCTAAGCACAAGGTAAAACAGTCCAGAATAGTTGTTCCGGATTTACAATGGTATGTCTAATTTCTTGCATGAAACGAATAGGAGCCCACCGCAGAAGATACTTTAAGAAGATGTGGAACTCTCTCTTGGATGATATTTCAGGACTACTTCCATTTATTTATTTTTGTCTGTTCAGGTTTGGTGTTCATTACCTCAGCCTTGCCTGAAATGTTGAAAACTTTAACAAATGAGTGCACAGATCGAGTGGGAAGGAAGCACTAAGCAGGATATGGGCTGCAGGAATGATACAGAGTGTGTTTTATTAGCTGTGCCCCTTTAAGCCAGCACCAGCTCATTACTTTTTTAATGCATGGTTTTGTTATTGCACATTGCAGCCAAACTGCCCTGTGGCAACAAGCTCTAGGTATAATATCATTACATGTGAACACCGAATAGGAGATTAGGCAGCTTCCCAAAAATCTCACCTTTCATAAAAAAGAAAACACCACCAAATAATGTTTTGATCCCTTGCAGTTGCAAAAACATGTGGTGTTAGTGGGAGTTAATGCTTTGTGAAACCTCAAAAGCAGAGAAATTTCTGAATAACGTTCCCCGGGGGGTAGGAGGAGGATTTTCTTCCTCAGTGTAGCTCCTTAACCCTCCCCAAACTAAATTATGAAAAATAATTTACGCAGGCCATAGTTTTGATTTCTTTAAACGCAGAGTATATACAATCCTGTTTAAAACTAATATGCCATAGTTTCACACAACCTCAGATGATGGAAGACCTAGAAAAACTTTTACAAAGTACGGTTTGTACAACAGCTGGCTACTGTGTAGACAAGTTGTCGATATGAGAATAAAAACACATTTCATTAGACTTCCAGTGGGATGTACAATCTATGAACAGTATGAACTCATTTCAAGGAGCATGCTGAAATTACCTGGAGGCCAGCTGGCATTGCTGGATTTGCTTCCAATCTTACTGGTTGGTGGAGATTTGGCAGGTAACCAGCTATCACCAGCAGGACCTGTGTGGCTGCCCAGTGGGTCGCCAGGGATTATATCAAATTGGTTATAGGGCGATCCCCCTCGGGGTTTCCCAGGGGGCATGATCGTCCCTGGGGAAAAAAAGAAATATATATTTTGTTACAAGACAATCAGAGTAGCAGCTGAGGCAGGGCTCAAATTTAACATAATAGCAGAATGTGAATTCACATCAGTTCCATAGCAATAGTAAAGCTACCAGTGTGATAGAAAACAGAATATAAAGAATTGATGTGAGAGAAAATAGAATAAATATGACTAGTGAATTCTAGTGAATGCTAGAATAACATGTATGCTATAACAACAAAGCCTGTCAAAAAATTAGAGATAGTGTGAATTTTTAAGTTACCAGGATCAAATTCATATTAAAGGGGGATGAGGTTATCCTAGCAAGCGTTTCACTAGGGGTGGAAAGTGGTATTATAGAAGTGCCCTTATTATCCATTTCTGACAACATAAACTGAAATCTCTCACCATTTTTGTGCATATTGGCATCTTGGGAAGCTACAGATGGCAACCCATCCATCATAGAAGTCCATTGTTTAAAGCGAGATTCTGTTCCAGTTTCTTTCCCTCCCACCATGCCATAATCCATGCCACTTGAACCAAAACCTGTAAAAACACCACACAATATAATTTTGGTTTATTTTAAATGAGTGTGTAGGCAATTATAGTAAGGAATCAAATTAAATGAGGAAGCCAAAATACCTCTGTACATTTTGGACAGATCTTTGTAAGCAGCTCTGTTCATTCTATTCCCTTCTCCTGTACCTCAATATATTGCTTGATTAAACTGTTACTAAATGTTAACTACAGTCCCTGCTCTTAATGCCATTGTGCTGAAATACAGAGGAACCATGTTTTATACTGATTTGGTGAATAATGTATAGATGTAGACAACCCAAATAAGGTTTAGAACCCAACATATAGTAACTAAAGTAACAGTTTTTGTACTTCCAGATACTGACGTATTTAAAGACAACTGTGCTTTCCTCCACCCTGCCCTCACAGGAAAGGCTCTTTTATCAAACACTACTATTGGGCGTCCAATTGTTATAGCATGTCTGACAGTAAAACTACTGGCAATGCCAACTGGGCTGAAGTCAGAATTGACATGTGCTGCGACAATGGGGCCTCAATAGGTAACGAGTGTGTTAGAGGTTCTAAGAAGATATTGTTGCCAAAGGTGCAGCTCAGTATCAAGGAGAAGTCTCCCTAATATATTGTGGACATCCAACATAATACTTCTCCTTGGACAATCTTTCATACCTGGGATGAGACTCCCTGCCAATGGAATGTGCATGGAGGATACATGTTTCGCTCAGAGCATCTATTGCAGTCTGACATGGGAGTGTGTGACCTGTATCCGGGATGCTTGCAAAACCTAGGTTTCCTCTGAACTGATGAACGATATCTGGAAAACATTGAATCTGGGGATCCTCTGTGGTGTGGAGATCAGTGGCCATACTGAGATAAACTCCTACGCTAATTGAAGCTCTTAGTCAGTAACAGAGCTAGTGATACGTCTAAAATCTCACCTTCCAACACAGAGGTGACTGGTATTGGGTCTTGTATCAGCTCTGCTGTGCCAGGCTGGATCAGTGAATTCAGCATTGGTGGAAGACTGGGTACAACCGAAGATACAGTTGGTATCAACTCTGTTAAGCGTGGCACTGGATCAGTAGCTCACTGTACCAACTCCTTTTCCTTTTTGGGTTCAGAAGTTTTCTGTGCTCTAGCCTTTTGGGACAGCTTTTTAGCTGCCATGTCAATGACACCCAGATGTGGGTGGAACGGTACAGCCTGTGGTTCGGGCTCGATATAGGGAAGTAGACCTTCACAGTTCTGCAAGATGCAGTGAACGAGAGAAGGTCTTGAATGTCCCCCATAGGGGGTCAGTTGAAACCTTGAGAACTACAAGTTCAACCGCAGCTTTTAAAGCTCAGCTAAAAACTTTTCTTTTTCCTAAAGCTTTTAAAACTTGATTTTGTTCTGACTTTATACTGTTAGTTTTACCCTACCCAGTGCCTGTTTACCCTACCCTGTGCCTGTTTGCATTCTCTTCCCCTCCTTATTGTTTTATTATGATTTTATTAGAATGTAAGCCTATGCAGCAGGGTCTTGCTATTTACTGTTTTACTCTGTACAGCACCATGTACATTGATGGTGCTATATAAATAAATAAATAAATAAATAAATAATAATAATAATAATAATAATAATAATAATGGGAACCATCTCAATCAACCTTTTAAAGAGGACAGCCCAGAGCCTGGCTGAGCAGTGGAGCATGACTTGCTTCACAGATGCTTCCCTATGGGCATGCATCTCCACTTGATGAGCTTCCCCAAGTCAGAAAAGACACAGGAAATGCCTATCTGTGGGTGGGAGCTTACTACCACATTAGACACACTTACGAAAGGGGGCCCTTAAGGCAATGAGGTGGGTCACAGAGATGGCGAACAGAGAAACCAAACAAATAAAATGCAAAGCAAAAAGAGATAGCAACAGAAGAATAAGGGAAGATAGAATAAAAACTCAACAGTTCACAATAGCTCACTGAATACCAGAGAAGTTCCCAATGAGGCTAACACAATGGCAGTTGAAAGAGGGACCTGCACACTGGGATGGTGGGGGGAGGGTTTCTGCTGGAAAATCTTCAGCTATATAAAGGGACACTGTGCAGACAGACAGCCTATACATGTGATGCACAGAGACCACAAAGAATAACCTATACCTACAGAACCTAGATCAGCCTTCCCCAACTTGGTGCTCTCCAGATGTTTTGGACTACAGCTGCCAGCATTCTTGCCCATTGGCCAAACTAGCTAGGGTTGATGGGAGTTGAAACCTAAAACACCTGGAGTGTGCTAGGTTGCGGAAACATTGGTCTAGATCAATATTCTGCTTTGCAGGGAATGTTTGTGTAGATAAGTTCATAGTAAAGAGACATAGTGATATATATATATATTTATACTGAGAAAGTTCACAGATTTAATATTATATGTAGAGCTTGAGAAGTATTAGAAACCAAGAAATGTGATTACTCCAACACCCTGCAGCTTTGCCTGACCTTTATTAAGTTCTTTGCATTCTATGGGATTCTGTTCTCTTCCACCTGCCTTTTAATTATTTTCCCTCTAGAGTGCATGGAACTGAAGTTCCTGTAACACGATTGTAGACACCAGGTGCTACTGTAATGCTTAAGAACTGCAGCTAGATTCCAACAATTAACTGAAGTTTAACTAAATTGCTTCCTGATTAAGCTTTCAAATCATGTGAATGGCTGTGATGATGTGACTCCTGGGTTATGCTCATGTACAAGTAAACTACTTATGAAATGATATCCTCCATTAAGCAAGTCAGTCTTAAAATAACGTTAGCGAGTCATCATAACATTGGTTACACTCTGCAGAAAGGAAACCAAAGCGAGACTTCTATGCAGTAAGACAGTTTCAAGCAAAACAACTGATATAAACAACGAATCTAGGGTCAAAGGAGGTAACAGTGATATAGCTATTTGCAGTACTTACCTGAACTATATCCAGGAATTTGCCCTTTGGAAGATAAATCTGAGAGACCCACATTTAGACCACCAGATACTATACTGTCTAAATGTGGCTTAGGCCCAACTGGATGGGATGGAGAATGTTTCATCCCAGGTTGCCTCTGTTGTTGCTGAAGGGCACTCACCATACGGGCAAGCTGTAGCCAAGGAAACAATTAAGAAATGGTTAACCTTAGTACAAACAAGTGATTGCTTCCTCTAAATTCCTCTAAATTAGCGTGCTCTTTGAAGTGTAATCAAGCTTTAGTAGAATCTTCCTGATATATTGCCAGGATTCACTGTACACAATGCAAACATCTTACAGATGTACCTGTTGCTCTTGCTGTTGTCGTACAGCTTGGGAAATCTTTCTCTGATTCTGTAACAGTTGTTGCTGTTGCTGCTGCTGTTGCTGCTGCTGTTGGAGGAGGAGTTGACAAGCCTGCAAAGCAAACGAAGGAGGAAAAGATAGTCGTTTATTTGAGCAACAGCTCCTACAGGAACTAACTGCTAGTAAATATGCATCACTCAGTAGATGTGAATAGTATATGATTTTTATAACAAAAAACATTACTATGAAAGGTTTAGATTCTATAAGGACACAGTGCCTTCTCCTTTACATCTAAAGAATCAGAAATGTAATTCTAGCAACAAGTTAACACAAATACGTCAAACACAAATAGCTTTTCATGCAAAGGCCTTATTAAATTGAGTAACCAAGAGACTAGAAAGGACTCTCCTGACACAAACTGACCTGGTTCGCACAGAACTTCAACCCACTGGTTGTCATGCACAAGTGGCTGCA
Source organism: Elgaria multicarinata webbii (assembly GCF_023053635.1). Taxonomy (NCBI): domain Eukaryota; kingdom Metazoa; phylum Chordata; class Lepidosauria; order Squamata; family Anguidae; genus Elgaria; species Elgaria multicarinata. The sequence continues at coordinate 36,851,884 of NC_086179.1, read as the reverse complement.
CTACCAGCATCACACCCGCCTCTTCTGCTTTTACTCAGCAATCCATAATCGGATATTGCTGCGTGTGATGTCCAAACACAGTAGTTAATCCATGGTCTGGGTTTGGACGTCATGCTCAGCAGGAGCTGATCATGGGTTGCTGAGCAGAAGGTGGGTTGTGGAATAAAGCAAAAGATGTGGGTGTGCTGTAAGTAGGAGGCCCAGATGTCCCCAACAGCCTGTTTTTTAAACAGATGGGTTGTCATTACATGTGAACAGCCTTACTGTCTAAGTGTCTCATGTATGCATTTTCCAGTACATAGTATATCTATGTAGGACAGATCTGAAGTATAACATATTCACAAAAATAGGCGTTAAAATTCCAGACTGCCACTATAGGAGATTGGCTACTTACAAGCTGAAACTGGGGAATCTGTGGAAGTTGGCTCAACATAGCAATCTGTTGAGGAGAAAGCTGGGGACCCATATTGAAAAGACCTGGGTTCAGACCACTATTAGGAAATTGCTTGAGCACGGAGGCAGATACCTGTATAAAAAACAACAGTACATACTTCAAACAAGAAATTGACAGAAGAAACACATTATTAGATTTAAAAATCTCTATCTGTACCCCCAGTTACACTATTTTTTAAACAAGCTGAACACATCTTAATCATAATGTGGGGTGAGGACCTTTTCCCCCACACCAACGGGTTGTATTCCATTGGGTGTGATGTATTCAGGACTGCATGCCAGTGGTGGGTAGGGCCAGAGCTGGTACTGGGTATAGCCAGAATATCACTCAGTCACTCAACAAAACCTATTAGTTCTAACATTAAAAAGGCAACAGGGAAAAAAATCCTGAATGACAAAGCAGGCTATTCCATGCTTGGAAAGAAGTATATATGAAGGCATTGTACCTGTCCCTTGGCTCATAATGAAGCCATACAAAATATGTAGCTGTGAGAAAGGGCCTGCCTCCTCAATTTATCAAAGCTTTCAAGAAGTTTCTGGAACTGCTCAAGTGCAACCCCATATGTGGAACTACAAAGGGACCACAACAAACTATTTATAGTGAAACTTTTAGGACTGCTTACCTGGGGAGAAAGAAACTGGGGAGGCACTTGTGCCCGGATATTGGGGGAAGGATTTAGTGGTTGCACTGGTGGGTGCATTCCTCTCGATTGTGCTGTGCTGTTTCCAAACAGACCTTGATTGCCACCCTAAGAAAATTAATTTAAAAAGGTAAGTACAATTGTTTTAATACTTTAGGTGAAACCTGAGGTTAATATTACTGTAGGAATATGCCAATGAACACCAATTTTGTGTGACATTATTAAGAACATGCCAATGCTAGTTATCATTACTTCACTTTGATTCCTCTGCCTGGTATTTTTCCAACATCCCCAAGAAGTTTGATTACATATCATACAAAAAGCAAACGGAAGAACACAACATCTCTCTCCACTGCCTAGAATCTAGATAAAGACATTCCTGCAAAAATTTAATGTGTCGTTTCAGTATTAAATTAGGCTTTTTCGTTTTTTAAAAAGTGGAAAGTGTCCATTCTTGCAGTGTATTCCAATAAGTCTATTCACTGAATTTTAATAAACTTTCTTGGGGGGAAAATAGATCTAAAGTTATTGCTGTGGGGGGTTAGTAAGAGGTCGAAGTAACAGACACAAGCAACTTATTGAATGACTAAAAGGAAGAGAGAGAGAGAGAGAGAGAGAGAGAGAGACTGATGGGCTCTTGAATTTGAGATTCATTTATTTTAATACATTTCTAGGAACAAAACATATTTTAATTAAAACGGATGGAAAAAAGAACAACTGACCAGGATTAAGTATGGGGTGCAGCCAAGTAGTAATATAACAAAGAATGTGATCTCCTTACTTGTCTAGCAGCGAAGTTTTGGGGGTTGAGCCCTGAGCCGATTGCCCCAAGGCAGACGTTGGGTAGTGTGGAACCAGAGGGAGATAGCTTGTAGTTGGGAGAAGGGGAGAAGGGAGAGCAGGGAGCCTCATCCCCAAGGCACCCATCTTGATTGGAGAAAGGCAAAGTCAGCTGAAGCAGTAGTTGGTTAGTGAAGCAACAGAATGCAAGAAGAGAAAGAGTGACTGTGAGTGACCAAGAATATGTAAAACTGGTATGCTTTTAATCATTAAAAAGATAAATTCCAACAAACTACACTACTTACTTTGGAAATGTGGCCTAAAAGGAGACAGTCAAAACAAACAATTCAAATAATTTAAAACCCTTACCCATAACTAAAGCTATTCTGCTTATGGAAGTGATCTCTTTTACTGAAAGGTATGCAAGACTATTCTTACCAGCAAGTTCTGTTTCTTTTCAGGACACTTACAACTGAGCAATACCTATAGTAGTGGATGCAAGAAGATCAGTTCAGCCAAGTGGGAAAGGAAATGCAACTTCTAAGCACTTCTCAGAATGCTAATACTTGCTTCTTGACAATTTAATGGGTTTGGCTTTGGCCTTCTACCCAGTACATTATGCAAGCAATGCTTGGTGAAAGTAGTTGTTTCTTACGAAATAAGAGAATGGATACCCTTACATATTTTGTCACTAAAAATGCCATTTAGAAGCAAAAACAATATACAAACGTGTTTTTCTTAGGATTCCCCTCCCTCTGGTTAACATATCTGTCTCCTGTGCACAGTGTTAGCCTGTGAGATCAGTATGAAATGCTGAAAACCTTTGCTCTCTGATCAGAGAAGAGACAAAGGGGGAGGCAAGAGAGAAAGAGAAAAGAAGGCAGGCAGGCAGGCCAGGGACAACAAGGCAGCTTGATGAAGATCTGTTGCTTTTGCTTTGAGATGGACACAATTCTCTACTGTTTAGGTGAGAATCAAGCCAAATTCAAGACAGCTTAAGAGCTGCTTTACACTTAACTTCTTTCATGAAAGTGAAAATGCATAAATATGAAATAATCCTTAATATATCTGAGTTCTTGGATTTGGCTTGGTCCTTTAAGCATACACCTAGATAGTGGTTGTCATAGGTGGTAAACACCACCTGATTTTTATGTTTTATACATGTTCAACAGCTAACAATCTACAGTGAGTGCAAACTGGATTATTCCAAGAAATCTCTGGCAATCCAAGAGCATAGAAAGGGGAACTGGAACTGCCATATAAGAAATACTCAGTTGTTAATTGGCGGCAGTGTTTGTTGGACCTTGAGACTGAGTGACTGTACTTGTTTGGTATGAAGTCAAAGGCCTTCCGTTGGAGATATAAATTTACCCATCAATGATAATATATGCTGGGGAAGGATCTGAGGCATGATTGGCATCATCAGAAAATTCAGAACTGTCTTCAGAAACTGAATCTAAATGTACCTTGTGATGAATAGATTGAGGTACCTTTGAAGATACTAGTATAGTTTCAAGTCAATAGGAGTAACTGATGCAACTAGCTGGGTCTGTGTCAACACTGAAGAAGTAGGCAACAAGAATGAAGGTAAACCTAATTAGAAATGGATTTCACACTTGGGGGAGCCAGCTGTTGGTGAGCCAAGGGTTGGTAGAAGTAAGAGATGTCAAACCAATGACTGTACTAGGATACTGTAGAAATCAATGCAGTAAAAGTTGCTATGGCAGATGCAGGTTGGTGATGAAACTGATGGGACTGAAATGCAGCAGGACATAAGTAGAACAATGTTTCACATGATGAGAGGGAGATCATACCTATTGTCCTGCAGCTTGGTTTCCAGTTAATCAAAATACTAAGCTCACTCAGGTATAAGCAACCCAGTCTCTTTCATAGTAACTATGGCTACCCCAAAGAGTAGAAACAGAAGCCATGTCCCTCAGAGATGATAACTGAATTCCACTATGAAAAGAAAATCCCTTTGTGCTATTAAGGGACGTCTGTAGTGACATCCATCCTAAGGTATGGTATCCGTGGGAGGGAGAACATTGGCAAAGAAACTGGGATTTACACAAAGAAACTCACTCCTAGTGAGGAAATAGAACATTGCCCTAATGTTCAATGAGTGAATACAAACTGCAGCCCAAATAGCCAGTGTGTCATCTATCTCTCTTTCCATCATGGAAGCCAGTTGAACATGCACATTCATGCTAAATATTGCAGGCAGAGTATGCAAGCAGAGGAAAGATTCAAGAAGTTCTAAACAGATTCAGATTGAGCAAGTATCTCTGTAATGATACACTTGGGAAGAAGATATAGGCATATGGATATAGTGGAATCAATGTATCAGTATCAGTGGAACCTCAGCAAGTTTCTTAGATGACAATATGTTATTAGAGGTAAAGATGGTGGCCCCTTCACTACCTATGAATCTGAGGATCTGACAGGTTTGAAGTTTAAATCAAATTGCTAGTAGCAAGGACCATCAAGTTTGGCCTTAGAAGACAAACACAAACAGGCATCAATGTCAAAGGGATCTGTGGTTGCCAGTAATAGCAGAGAAGTAAATCTGGTAGCCTCCAAGTCAATCACTGGTCATAGTCACATGGAATGATAGGCCAGATTTCCAGAGAATCTGGGATTACTATTCATGAAGTGTGTGCTAATGCATGCAGCCCCAGGAGTGGCTAAAGTAACCAGGCTGTATGTAACAGTATGTAGCCTGTGAACATAAGCCAGGAATCCTGTCTTACAGTTCCATGTCAAGGCAACCTCAGAATGCTAACATGTCAAAGCCATGTCCTCAGAGATGGTAACTGAATTCCACTACCAAAATGAAGCACAGAGCCTTTCCCAAACTGGTTCCCTCCACGGTTGGAACTTCAACAACCATAAGCCCCACATAGCATGGCCTTTGGTCAGAAATTGCTGGGGGGTTGTAGTCTAAATCATGGAGGGAAGAATTGGAGAAGGCTAGCCTAGATGAACAAATCCTAATGGGTTGTTTCATAATTTTTTGGCAATGAAAACACCAACCAACATTGTGTTCCTCCCCCTAAATCAGCCATCTCCAACCTGGTGCCCTCCAGATGTGTTAAACTATAGCTCCCATTACTACCATCCTGGAAGGAACTCTGTTTAAACAAATTAAACAATGGTTATCCCTATTTGAAGTGGGGATTTTACACCTGCAACTATGGTAATTCAACACTTGATCCAATTGACTTGAAAAGAGATAAGACTTCCTGCAGAAATAAATAATGTAGAGTAGCCACACTAAAACACCAAATAAACAAAACAAAATGGAAAAAATTGAGACAGAAGACAACAGAATGAAGCTCTTGAAACAAATTTCACAGAACGTTCTCCACAATTGCAGTGACACTACATTTTGAAGTTGGGGGAGGGGCAGACCAAAATTTAAATATGCAGTACTCCCTTGGTAAAGTTTTATAGACTTATTAAGAAACCTTTCTTTGGTTTTATAAGTGGAGCATGTACAACTCAGCACATAAAACTGAACTGTGAGGTAAACAAATGTAAATGCTTTCACTTTATTAAAATAATTACAAATATATCCAGTGATAAATATATGGGAGCTACTGCACCCTAAATTACTCAAGGATATCCTAGCTTTTCCAGTTGAGAGAACAGGGGAAAAATAGAAAACATCAAAAACATCCCTATAACGTAAATTAATGAAAAGCAATAAAACCGTATATTTTTAATAGTATGACTGAAGAGTCCAGTGATATTTCCTCATACACAAATGTCATACTAATTGTAGATAGTTTATTATCGTAGATAACTTATTATCTATCATTACTTAATAAAATTGCATCTTGATCTGCCTCAGTAAATGATACACCTTGAACAGCATGACATTTCCCCCCTAAACTGAGCCAATATTTAAAAGTTCCACAGCTTATTTAAAATTATCACTTTGAGCTTCATGGACTACAGAAAATGAAGTTGAAACAAACTTCTCAACTCTTTTCACATTTGTTTATTCATTGACTTTGCATAATTTTCATTTGATGTAGAACAGGGTGGGCAACTTTTGGCCCTCCAATGTTTTGGGCTGCAGCTCTCATCATCTCTCAGGCTGGGCTATGCTTGCTAGAGCTGATGGGAGTTGTGACCCTCCACATGTTTTGGCCTACAAGTTACCTACCATAATATACCAGGTAGAGGAATCTGAGTCAAGTGAGATATATGAGGCTTTGTTGTATGCAGGTCTTGCCAAAGCATTATGAGTGGCAGACTTCCGGACTGCATTCCTCTTGCACCAAATAACTGAAATATCTGATGTTCTGCATTTCCAATACTAAATCCAAGAGTTAGGTATTTCTATATTTGTATATTTATCAAAAGAGATTTAAAGCAGTGTGATTGGGTGTAAAAATTAAAGCTACTTTTAAATGTATTTCACTCATTGTGCAAAAGAAAGTATTTCATAACAAGATTAACTTCCCCCCAAATTCCCATTTTTCTTTTCATTTCACGCCTCAAAAACAAAACAAAAATAAACTAGAAAAAAGAAAAATGCACACACACACACACACCCAATCCCATTTTTTCCTTGCGCCTTCACATTTCTAAAGAGAACTGAACTGGTACTCAGTTCATATCTTGGAACAGATGTAGAAAGGCCAATCAGATCTACCAGTGGGGAAGAGTGAGATGATCTGTTCATGCACAGACACCAACTGTGAGAATGCACAAATACTATGAAGACAGCACACTATGAATTAGACTGAATTAAAATTGTTGCTCTAAATTTAAAGGATACTTTCAATATAATACACAAGCAATATTTAGAATACAGAGCATCCATTTAAGAGTATTAGGCTATTGCAGTATATAATGACACAGGGGAAATGATTAGCACATTAATATAGGGCCTGTTCAGACGACACTTCAGGCTCTGTGGTTAGTGAAACCGTGGTTCTCTGGGGTTAGCACTCAGCACAAGCTGTGCTGCCGTACACAACACTTTAAACCATGGTTAGAGCTGCTAATCCTGTTGCACATGGTCCAACTGTGGTTAGTAAGTGAGCAGGGTTTAGCAAAAGGCATCACACAAGACATCTTAAACCCTGCTGCTTAACCAAAAGCCTTAACCAGCAGGGTTTAAGGTATCTTCTGAAATGGCCCAACATCTAGCAAAGTACCAGAAATTAAAAGTATTGTTTCACCATGATTGCATTTTTTTAAAAAATTGGACTGCATATATAGCAAAACTATATCAGAGAGCCACTGGATGTTTGAAGATGATGGAACTATACAATGGGCAGTATCCAATACTGCAGTTGTGCTTCCTCTCATTCCATGCACCAGTGGGACCCATTACTAATGCAATAAGGAATTTGCATTTCATAAAGGAACCCTGGAAACATGCAGAAATGCTCATTTCCAGATCAAGACAGGCCAGCAGTGCTCCTTTCCGCAAGCTCAGCTAATCTGCCCTATTCTGGAACAAGTATTTCTGCAAATTTCTGATTTTTAAAAAAATCACTAGCTCCATGGGTCCTGCTGGCAGCATAGGATGCTGCCCATTACATTGAATAAGAATTAATATATTTTCAACACACACATATGAATGAGCAATCTTGTTGAAAATATTTTCCTGGAGTAATAATCATTATCCCAAAGATTATCTGTATGTTCAATTCATTACTGTATTTCCCTCCAATAATTCATTCATTCATTCAATTAATTTATTTATTCATTCCTCCATCTACTCCACTAAATCATTATCCTTCCCTTGTCAATCTCTTGTATTAAAATATTGCCTTCATGTTCATAGAGATAGGATGCTTAAGTTATATCTAGAAAAAGGATCAGCATTTATAGTAGATTGTTACCAGGGACATTTGTCTCACCTTTTCAAAGTAAGGCCCACTGTCTGGGGTTCCCATGTCTTTGGAATTAGGAGGACGAAAACCAGACCGACCCTTTCTCATTATGTCATTAAAGTCCCCGAGATTCATGCCTCGTTTGTCCACATCAAACTTCTTATCCTGGAGACCACCTGAGAGAAAAAGTAGGAATTGTATCCATGCCAATTTCTAGTATAGGTTTGTGGCAACAGCTGGAAACCTTCTAAATGAAGTATTTTTAATTCATGCCCATGTACACAAAATCAGGCATACAGTCCTAACAGACTGGGAATTTATATAGCAGCTTGTGAAGAAAAATAAATGCTCTAATTTTATTGAGATTGTGTATACAAGCAGGGGAAGATCTCTTTGTGTTAATTCTAGTTTTTGAGAAAAACAACCACCACCCTACTATGCTCTCATGCTTGCACACCCAAGCAGTATCTCAAAAGCATCTTCTCTGTGTTCTACAAACCAAAGCAATATTTCTTTATCCAGATAATGATCCTAAATTTTGGCATTTCCCCCAGAAATGCAAGGATCGTTATGTACTGTTCAGCAGATTGAAACCAAGTTATCACAAAGAAGCTCTGCACAAGGGACAATCAGCATACATATAGCAGCTAGACGCTTAAGCTCTTTTCCACCATCCCACCCAGACTTTCTTTTCTTGCCCCCTACCACACAAACATTGTGCCAAATTATATGATTCATCATTATTCAAAAATCCTTTAAAAAAAGACCACATTATACTGCTCAGCTATAATATTTTAAAAGTTAAATGTATCATCATAGACCAAATGCCATATTAGATACACACCTACAGATAAGTCCATCTTATTGCCTGGAGTGTCCTCAGTTTGATTCTGGAAAAGAAAAAGACATACTCATTCTTAGAAAATTAATTCTAGATTAGGACAATTTTGCAAAAATGTATTTTGTTGTTCCAAGAAAAAAATCAGAACTAAAAGAAAAACAACAAACAACAATATCACATATTTGTAAAGACTCAATCTAATAGAGTTAAGAAATGGAGCACTGAACTGACCCCTTAAGCACAGTTTATTATAAATACCACTGACACACAGGAACCACATGCACAGGGAAAGAGAGCGAAAGATAACTGGACAGCTGCTCTAGAAATGAACCTCTGTCCTTATGTTTCTGTGGTCAAGGGATTACATTCAGAGAAGAGCGGCCAGAATGTTATTTCATCCTGAAGATGGTTCTACTCTTAAAATGTGCTGTGAAGTAATTCTTCTGCTGGCAATCTGGGACAGGATGTTCTCATAACTTTGGAAAGGTGCAACTGTTTAACCTACTGTTTTGGAGTTCAGGTTGAAATCTACATGCTGCTTGCTACCAAACTCCAGGTGGCCTCAGGAATTATCATAAGCATTACCATAGCACTACAATATCTAATTCACCATCCTGAGACTGGGATACAAAAGGTCTTCCATATCCCAAGCAAAGAGTTCTCCAAACATTTTCATAAAGTCAAACACAGGGACATGCTCCTGTCTCCTTGGCAGACACTGACAGTAACCCAGGCCCAGTCTGTGTCAGGTATGGTCTCCTATATTAGACGTAAAGCTTAGAAGTTCCAACTGCAATCCCATGCTAGTATTTAATTACTGCTTTTAACTGGATTGCAGATATACAAAAGCAGACATTTAAAAACAAGAAAGATAGGACTTTGCCAACAGAATCCAACTCATAAACATTCCAAACTGCATAGAATTCTAAGCAAACATTACAAAGCTGTTGAAATCTTTGCAGGCTGGAAATACAGATTGGAGATCACCATATGCACACCTGAGTCACTGCTCCTTTACTTCCTTCAAATCCTTCCTCAAAACTCATCTTTTCAGGGAAGCCTTTGGAATAAACTGCTTGCCTCAATACCCTACCTCAGCCTTCAATGAAGGTATCTGCCATTTCACTAAGAGTAAATATGTTGGTCCATGCCTTATAATCCTTTGAGCTAAAGGACAGGGGCTCAGGAATGCCAAATTATACGTAACATGCAGACATGTCATGCCCTAGAACAAGGCTTTTCATAGAGAGAAACATTTGCATTTGGGGAGCAGTAACAGCAGGGGAAAATAGGCTCAAATCTTGTGTTCATGTTGATTTGCATTAGGAAGATAATTGTGCTTGGTGCAGCATTTTTTTTACACTTAACTACCATCACTCTCTTCTTTCCCTCTCCTCTTTTCCCTTACAGCACATAATTCTTCCTATGCATGTTTACAAGAAGTGAGTCTTGCTGAGTTGAAAGTGTGCATACAACTGCAGCCAAATTCCTCTATGAATTGGCATGCTTTGTATAGTGGATTACTTGCACAGTATCTGCAATTGGGTGAACATCCCGCTTTTGTTTGTTTAATATGCATGAAACAAGGTGAACCGCTTGCCACAGGCAGCAGACTGTGCTCAGTGCAGGATAACAGTCTGTAGAGACCTGTCAAACCTGTTCTTTGTAAAGTGCCATACAAATAGCAGTATATAAATAACCAACAACAATGAAGCAGGCAAATCCATCAACTGTTTTCATAAATCAGCCTCTCCAATAAGACTACGCATTTTTTATTATGGTTGCCATTTGAACCTAATTAATGCCCTGACTGAGAAAGCAATCTCATCTCATCCAGTTTACAAAAAACATTCTGCCTGTTCACATGTGCCCAGACAAATAATTGTTTATACACTTGTCATGTATTTGTTAGTAAAAAATTTTGAAAATAGAATTATAGCATTTAAAAGAAGTCTCACCAGCAATCCCATATTTGAAATCTGATCAGATAAAGTATTCATCCATGAATCACTACTTCCACCTTTTAACGAACACTAAAAGCAAAGAGACAATCTATCAGTTTCTATTTCATCATTTTTTCACTACATCCTTGGTTACAGAAACTTCAATATAAATAACCTTGTGTGGCATAGCAATTAAGAATGAGGACTAAAATATAGAAGTTCATGGTTCAAATCTCAGCTGTAATAAACAAAAACCAAGCAGGTCTTAAATAAGCTACTAAGGCCACTGTTTCCCCATTCTGTTGTATAGGAACCTACCTTACAGGGGGTTGGTTAGAAAAAAGAATTATTGAAATACTAAGCAGAATCATTGAATGCTGTTACTATCCTAATTTTTAAAATTAAGGCACTCACTAATCTTTAGGAAGATGGGGCAGGTTATATATTTCTGGAGTTAAATGTGGTGCACACATGGGGTGCTGGGGTTATCTCCTATCCAGGCACTGACCAGGCCAGCCTTGCTTAGTTTCAGCAAAATAGCTGCATCATGTGCCCTCAATCATGCCCTGGGTTGTGAGAGAGATGTCAGCAAGAGGAACAGTATGTGATTCTGGGACAGTTATTGCTAAGATGTACACTCTAATAACTCTAAAACCTTCATGCTTGAAGACGTTTGTAAACGCTGATGATGCATTACATTCAACAGTAAAAATCAGTGATTATACATACCACTTTTCAATACTAGCAAAGCTACATAATTAAGACTTTTTTGTTACTAGCAGTCATGAGAAAAGATCTTATATATTAATTTTTCTAGCGAAAGACTGATCTGGTTTGCATGATGCAGGACGGTTCATCGTGGATTATTTAAACCTCGACTAGCCACGACATCCACAGGTGCCACTTTGCATATTCAACCCCTGCTCTGGGTTTGTTGTGTTGTGTGAATCTGGGTTATGCAAGGGTTAAATAACCTTCTCATAATCCTTGGTCTTTTATAGGAATCATGGGAGGGTTGTTTAACCCTAGCATAACCCATGCTCGCCAGGTTCACATTTATTTATTTATTTATTATTTATTTAAGGATTTTTATGCCGCCGTTCAGCCAAAAAAGGCTCTCACGGCGGCTTACAAAAGTATTTCTTGACAGTCCTGCCCACAGGCTTACAATCTAAAAGACATGACACAAAAGGAAAGGGGATTGGGAGGGAGGAGGAGGAGGGGGGAAGGAAAGCAAATTCAGGCACTACAATCTTAGTTGGAAAGTTCAGCAGTTACAGTTGGTAGCAGGAGGGAGGGGACTCTCAGCTGGAGCTGGAGCCAGGCACAGTGGAGAGGTGCCTGGCTGTTGCTTCCTCCCTCACTGGTGGCCTCTGCAGAGACAGTTGGTAGCAGGAGGGAGGGGGCTCTCAGCTGGAGCTGGACCCAGGCACGGTGGAGAAGCGCCTGGCCGCTGCTTCCTCCCTCACTGGTGGCCTCTGCAGAGACAGTTGACAGCAGGAGGGAGGGGGCTCTCAGCTGGAGCTGGACCCAGGCACGGTGGAGAGGTGCCTGGCTGCTGCTTCCTCCCTCACTGGTGGCCTCTCCAGAGACAGTTGGTAGCAGGAGGGAGGGGGCTCTCAGCTGGAGCTGGACCCAGGCACGGTGGAGAGGTGCCTGGCCGCTGCTTCCTCCCTCACTGGTGGCCTCTGCAGAGACAGTTGGTAGCAGGAGGGAGGGGGCTCTCAGCTGGAGCTGGACCCAGGCACGGTGGAGAGGTGCCTGGCTGCTGCTTCCTCCCTCACTGGTGGCCTCTCCAGAGACAGTTGGTAGCAGGAGGGAGGGGGCTCTCAGCTGGAGCTGGACCCAGGCACGGTGGAGAAGCGCCTGGCTGCTGCTTCCTCCCTCACTGGTGGCCTCTGCAGAGATAGTTGACAGCAGGAGGGAGGGGGCTCTCAGCTGGAGCTGGACCCAGGCACGGTGGAGAGGTGCCTGGCTGCTGCTTCCTCCCTCACTGGTGGCCTCTGCAGTTAACAGTTGGTAGCTGTATTTTGTGACATGACATGGCAACCCCCAAGCAGGGGCTGGATATGCAAAATGTCTTCTGTGTGTATCCCACATGTACTGCAGCGTCACCATGAGCTAAATAATCCACAGTAGGTTGTCATATTGTGTGAACTGACCCATTGTATCATATAAGCATTTTCTCACCTTAATTTGTGGTTTCTTTCCTCCTTGTCCCCAGCTTGTTGAATTATGGGAGGAACTGCTTCCCTGAGAGCCTGCTGTGTTCCAGACTCCTCCCTCTTCTTCCTCTTCCCAGCTGGAATGCCGTGTTCCTGATACTGGCCCATCATTATCTCCCCAGCTATCCTGAGGTGGTTTGGAACCTTTGATGGGAAATAAAATATTGTCAAAAGTTAATCACAAGTATCAACAGATATGATTCTATTCACTATACAGCAAAATCAAGGAGAGTAAATTCAAGAAAACTGAATTCAAGAAAACTGTCTCAAGAAAGTGTGCTGCAGCCCAGCCTTCTTCATGCCAAATCAGAAAATACTAGCAAAAAGACAAAGAATCATAACATTGGGTTATATCCAACATTAGTCCTACATAAAAGACATCTATTGAATTGAATAGGACTTAAGTTAAACAGTGGATACAACTGGCTGGATACAACCCATATTTTTGGGAGGTGAATAAACAGAAGTAGATTTCAGCATTATGTTCTATTGCAGCACTTTGTGGGTGAGGGGAGGCGGTCCCTTACTTTGCAGTATCCAAGATCCTTTTTCTACTGAAGCATATTATTTCCAATTAAGGGGAGAATGATCAGGAAGGTAAGCTGGAAATTAACCACAAAATAATAATAGGCTGCCCTGCTTGTTCTAGTTATTAGACATAAGAATAATGGCTAATTTGTAGTCAAGTTCTACACAACAGCATGTGAGCACAGAGAGGTATAATATTGGGCACTGAAACCCAAAAACAAAAACGAAACAACAACCAGTGTCCTAATGCATTAATCATTTCATCCACTAAAACCAGAGAGATTTCTTGTATATTATACTTGTCGATGAGATGGTAGTCAAACTCTAGTAACTAACAATGTAGTTCAGCTACTGCTTCTCGCCAGCTCATCTGCAGCTCAGCCTCCATTCATTTCACTGGCTAAATACATTTTCCATTCTCTTACTACCTACCATGCTGTTCTTGTCTCCACTCCTTTATTTTATCACCTAAAATTGATTTTGACAACTTTTCCCATTCAATCATTTAACTGCTTGAGATTAGAATGTATTTGGTGCACAGAAACTGAGAATTTACACAAAAGGAAAAATTTAAACAATTAAGGTTCAAATATAATCACAGTGCATATAATGAATATGGCAATAATGTATTATTGTCATAAAGCTTTGAGGGAGTCTTGATAGCTGCTGCTTACACCTATAAGCACATTTCACATTAGGTACCTAGTGTCTGAGAAAGAATATAATCTCAGTAATCACACATTTTATTGTTGGGCATAAACATGGGTGGGCCTGTATATCAGCAGAAAACCTTTTAAGATTAATAATTGTGTTTTCATTGGTTACTGATGACCTTTTACAGAATTCCAAAACCTCATTAATGCATTTAATTGAACACAAATTTTAAGCCTGCCTAATTTTGCTTGATTACTAGAGAACCACAGAAAGGAATAGTAGTAGTTCTTGAGATTAGAATCAATTTCTGACTGCTACTTTGGAGGGAAAAGGCACAGTATGGAATTTACCAAGCATGGTTTTTATTAACTCCACACTGCAGATACTTTGCAATAGCCTTAACTGTATCTTTAAAAATAAAAGTTTATCTGGCAACTAAGGTGCAGAATGATGCAGGAAAGCCAGGGCAACTGAGATGGTTATTTCAATGAAGCTTGTCACATGTGTATTATAACAAAGGGTAGGGAAATACAGATCATTCCAGAGTTAGAACAGCATTAAAATGTTAATTGCTTGCTGATCATATGTAAATTTGCCCAAGCTTGTTCTAGGAAGTCACACATTTGTGATACCTCTTGGTCCAGTTCAAACTTGTAATACAAGGACCTCTTCCCATGATACCACATGCCCTCATCCATTTTGAAAATGAACAAGGAAGGGCTTGTCTTAAAAAGTTCAGAGAATGGATTTCTGACCTTTATGTCACTTTGTTTAAGCTCCTTATATTTCTGGATGCCTAATTTGTGTTTTTAGCCTTTTGTTGCCAAAATTCAGCAGCAAAGTGCTCTCATGTGACTCAAAGGGTTAAAATGAACTTGTTGGGAAGCTTAATGTGACCCCATTAGCACCTCGCAGAAAAGTGCCTTTTTTTCATTAAAAACTCCCCACTACTGCTAAATTTGGGAGTATGGCTGGGGCTGCTGGGGATGGGGGGGGCAGTAGGGGCCACAGGATGAATGTTGCCCACTAATGTATCAGAGTTTAAATTTCCTCTATTACCATGTTAGTATTGAAATAAACATAAGGCAAGGGTGATATCCTATCTTCACTCAGACACATTTTAAAATCCCTTTTAAAAATCTGAAAATCCAGCCTGAAGAACTATTTCATGCAAGCAAAAACTCCCATAGTGCTTTATGTACATAGGTTGATCCTAAGAAAGGCATTGTTTTACTTGAGCCTGGAAATGTTAATCACACTTAAGTTTAAAAATAAATCTATTTATAAAAGTAACAGTAGATTCAATTTTTAGCATGTTTTAATAATCCATGTACATGTCGTAAGAAAAATTATAAAGTCTATAGACATTTTTTATCAAGAAGTGAATACAGATGTAACAGAAATGGAATCTGACAGGTACTTTTTTATATTAATACTTTTTATAATCTGACAGCTACTTACTAGGTTTTATGGCATTTGGTACACTGGAGGGTACATTTCCCCAACCGGTCGAAGCCCCTGCATCATCAACTTCACCCCATCCAGGGCTGGTTTCATTTGGTTCACCCCAAGCAGCTGTACCATTATCTGGAGCTGGAGGTGTGCTTTTGTTCCAGACTTCATATAGAAAGAGTTTTCATTATGCACTTTTAATGATCTGAAGTGGCTTTCAGACATTTAGTACAGCATCACTTGGAAAAAAGCTATATTTTGCTATATAACTGACCCTATTCTGTCATACTTCATGCTTCAGTATTTGTTCCGCATCTTAAGCTACTTGATTCTTAGTGCCAGAAGAAAGTACTCAAATAGCAGTGTGACATTGTAATACTTTGTATTAAGATTAGAGTCTAATCCTATCCCCAAAACAAGTTCTCTCAATTAATAATTAGAGGTTCAATATACTAAACGGCAAAGAAAGATATACTGTAGTAATGTGTAATAAACTGTTACCCACAGTTTGCTAGCAAACATGGGTCTGGAACATCAGCAAAGATAAAAGTAGAGTGTGACGGCTGGTTCACATGATCCCCACAGCCCACTGTGGCTTAAACCAGTGGGTTGCGTAGTGTGCCAGCAGCCATTTTGAATATTCAAGCCATGGCAGGTGGTCACTGTGGCTTATTGTGTCAGCCAAATCCAGTGAGGTTGGTTGACAAAAGCAACCAATGGGTTGTGGTTGGTTTATTAACCACACTAACAACCTACCCTTGCCAGTTTGGGACAAAGTGGTAAGTCATGGCAACAGCCCATCACGGCTTAAATTTTCAGGATGATTGCTGGCACATATAACAACCTGGGTCTGTGTGTGTGGTGTGAGGAGTGATGGATGGGGAAGGATAAGCATTACTACTCTTTAGTTCTCTCCTCTGGTGCATATCACCCTTCTAAAGAACCCTTTGCAAGACAGAAGAGGCCCTCAGTGCTTCAGTATATCAGGCTTGAGGACAACGTGTTGTTCCCCATTAAATGGTTCTTAATATAACGCTACTTTATACGCCCCCCCCCTTGTAGTATCTGGAAACCCAAACAAAATTAGATAATCTGAACCATGAACAAATCACATTTGTTAATTTAAATGAATTGCAGATCAAATACTGCTTATAGATGAAGCTATGTATTTAAGAAAGCGAGGTTGTACGTACTAATAAGGGCAGATTGTCTGGCAAAATCATTATAACTGACAGTGATGCATCTTCACAGACAAGTCCTTCAATCCAAAAATAATTGCATGTATCAGTAGAGTGCATAGATAGATAGCTTTGAAAGCACCAATCAGGGGAGCTGAATTCAATTCCTTCAGCACCTGCTACTCACAGAAGCCTTCTTCTGCTCACTGTGCAAAGGGGCTCAAGCCAGCACTGGAAAGTGCAGTCATTCTTCCCAGTGCTGGTCAAGCCCCTGCCGTATACATCCCTGCTCTTATCTTCAATCTGAGAATAGCAGGGATTCCAATTGGCAGTGAGAGCCCTGCAGAGAGGAATTTAGCCGTTGTTACCTCTGATGTCAGATTGGAGATGATAGCAGGAATTATTCCAGGGCTGGGGGGATTCCTTAAGGGGGAAGGGCTAGATGTGGAACCTCCACAGGGCAGAGGTCCCATAACCCTGCTGTATCTGGCATCTACAGTAGGTGAGATAATTCTGTGCCACATTATTCCTTAGAACATTCCACTCCATTTCCTGTCACATCAGACAAACAGCTTTACTTATGAATAATGAACATTTCAAAAGCAGCACAATAAGACAAACAACTTCATTATTCCATTTTTAAACCACTTATCTCGAGAGCACTTTAAGCATTCATGTGTATATGAATGTGTGCCTCGATGGGAAGTTTAAATGCACAGACCTAGCTACAGATTTGGAGATTATCCTGTTACTAGGTTTAGTAGTAAACAGTTTGTATCACAATGAACAAGAAAATTAAGCAGAATACCTGAGGGTGCTACTTTGCTAGGCCTTGGAGTAGAGAGGTTCTGTTCTCGTGGAGCTTGTGAACCTTGTGAGTTCTTGTCCCACAGGTTCACATTCTTGTAGTTGTAACTGCTGGGGTCTCCCCATGCTGAAGTGCCATCATCAATATCCATTTTACGACTAATTGATTGGGGGGATGGTTCTTCCCAGCCACTAGGTTCCTCATCCTTTGAGGCAGTTGGCTGTGGCCCACTGTTCCAGTTAGGATTGGATGGCCTCCCATTACCTGGAGGCTGTGGTGGTGGGGCCCAGGATCCAGGAGCCTCTGACTGCTGATGGTGCTGCTGTTGCTGATTATTCCAGGTATTGGGTTGTCTACCAGTATCATTCCATGCTGGAGTTCTTTTATTATTATCCCACCCTCCTTTTGAAGAACAGTTCGCATTTGCACTATTACCCCAAGTCCCAATCTCATTTTGACCAGCTTCACCCCAACCTGACATTGACTTGTTTCCTGAACTTTCCCAGTTGCTGTTTTTTGTTTGGTCAACATCCTCTCCCCAGCCATTCTTTCCAGAAGACCAACCCTGATTAGGTGGCCGTCCATTCCATCCTGGGTCCTTATTGGAATTTTCATTCCAAGCTGCTGTCACCTTTTCATCTGGTCTTCCTCCTCCCCAGTTAGAACAATTGTTCTTGTAATCATTCCATCCTCCAGTGTTTTTGGGCTCTTTCCACTCTGTTGGAGTAGAGAGCTCACTCCATCCAGACTTGATTTGATTGCTTTGGCTGGGTACATCTCCCCAGCCCCCTGAGCTCTTTGTCTGTATGGCAGAACTCTCCCACCCCTCAGTTCCTTTATCAGTCTTTCCCTCTGCCCTTGGCATCTCTTCTATATCCCAAACAGTATCTTGCTTGATTTGAGTTTGACCCCAGCCAGTATTTGAAAGCACTCGGGGGTCCAAATCAGTCCTGCTCAACAAAGTTTGCAAGACTGCCTGGCAATCAGGATGTGTAGGCCTATATGATCGACGTCCAGAATTGTGACTATCACTACTTCCTGCTTTATGGTTGCTTCCAGTGCTTTGACCTCCAACCTCACTTCCTGTAGAGCTGGAAGATCTTCCCCAGCAGGGAGCCTGGGAATTGCCTTGGTTTTCAGGAAGGGGGTGGCCCTTTTGATTGTCCCATGCTCCAGTGCTAGAATTTGGTTGGTTTGGACCACTCCATTCTCCAATCTTCAGTTCATCAGACCCAGACGGCTGTTTCCATTCTCCCTGAGACACCCCTGATGTCATTTTGTTCCCTTCACTCCATTTGCTTTCACTAGAGTGCTGAGGGCCAATGGTCCAAGACCCATCACCCGTAGACCTGTTACTGTTATCCCAAGAATCATTTCTTGACCCATTCGATTTTTGAACAGAAGCTCCCTTCCACGAGTCCTCCCTATCCTTTCCATTGTTCCCATGATTTCCAGAATTGCTTTGACCAGAAGCACTGTCCATTCCAGAAGGCCCCCTAACTGTACCCCAAGACCCAACACTCCCAGTCTTTCTTTCTCCAGTGCTTTGTGAAGGGGCGTCAGTGCTCCTGGAGGGGTTCCCAAAGCCCATTTCAAAGGACATTCCCTTATTCTCCGTTGGGTTTGGTGAACTTAAGTTCAAGGAGTTAGTGTTTCCATTTTTTGGTCCATCAGTGTTGTGAATTTGAGCCTGTTCTCTGCCAGAGACAAAGTTAACACCCGCATTTTCCATCTTTGACTGCTGTTCCCTAGAAGTCTGACCTGTTGTACTAATCTGTGCATTGGAGCCACCATTATCAGATTCCAAAGTCCCTTTCCTTGAATTGCCCTCTTGAATTAGTGCTGGCCAAGCAGATGGGTTGCTATTTGGGTTAAAGTTGCTGAAGCCAGGGTTGGGGCCAATTCTGTCCTGCCCACTCAAGTTCCTCCAGCTTGCTATACTACTGTTACTCTCTGCTGCAGGATTGGAAGATTGAACAGATTTAGCCTTAGGGTCAGATTTCCAGGCCCCAAGATTACATTCGTTACCAGAGCTTCCAGACTGGCACTGGTTTCCTTTTCCTTTGCTGCTAGTGGTGCTTCCTGGCAGAGTGCTCTTCTCCAAACCAGGGTTCGAGGCACTGTTGTTGTCTGTGGTGTTTTCGGAAGAAGACTCAGTATCTTTGCTGGCAATACAAGGCCACTCTTCCATGTCAGACCCGTCTACAATCACCTTGTCCCAGACGTGAGTTGGGTTGGCATTGGTGCTGTTGGAGGAGGCTCCAGGACCCCAAGTGGAATTTGCATAATTTGAAGCAGCAGCACCTCCAGTTGTTGAATCTAAAAATAAAACATGCTCAGAATTATTCACAAACATACAGAACAGCTCAAACAGCACATATCAGATGTTGGCATTCAACATCTGAATTTCAATTTATTACAACTCATCTTTTCTACTGGCCAGTACTTAAATGGCTTTTAAAAATGATTCAAAAATTCATGGAGGGTATTGCCTATCAATGGCTATAAGCCATGATATATAAACAGAACCTTCTTTTAGGTATCATGACTACAGGGACTGAATACTAAAAGCTGGGGACAAACAACAGGTAGGACTGGTTTATCGGCTTTGCAGTCTGACAAAATCCTTTAGAGACAGCAAGTCTCTATCTAATCATGCAAATAAATCTTACCATAGATTTCTCTATAAATCTGTACCATTTGGGATAAAAGTCATCCACTTGTTCTGTGTTTCTTTGCTTTAACCCTCTTTGCCAGTTTTTCCATTAGTGTTAATGTCCAAACTTGAACTCTTCATTGTACCAAATTTATTTTTGCCTCTGATTTCCAATGGGTTGCAATTTCCAACTTAGTAGCCCCCACCCCTGTCCCAAAAATTACTAGGTCTTTGTACTGAAGATTTTTGTTCCTATAAATCTACAAAATTAGCAGCCTTCTGGAGAGACGTGCTACTTTCTGGGGAGTAATCTCAACCCTGCTCATGTCTTGAGTGAACAAACCACTCCCCACAGAAAGGGAATAGTGAATGAACTAGGATTATCTGAAAGAAGAATTGCCCTGGATCAAACAATCTCTAACTCCTCCAACAATGCTTCCAAAAACGAAGAACCAGAAAACTCTGGACAGCTCACAAACAGAGGTCAAACACACTGGCCTTTACCCATTACTTTTTTCTAGCATATGATATTAAAGGCATACACAAGTTTTCATTTAGCTATCATGAGTAATAGCTGCTGGCAGCTGAACTCCATAAATCTATGCACTTCTTTTTAAAAGCCATCTAATTAGTGACCATCACGGCATCTTGTGGTTGTGAATTCCATAATCTAATTACAGTTGTATTTATAAATACTCTCTTTTGTCAGTCCTGAGCCTACTGCCAAATCAATTTTATTGGGAGAAGCCATGTTCTATAATTATGAAATTAAAAACGTTTTCTACTTTCATCATCTATAAAACTTTAACATCCCCTTTGTTTTGTTTTCTCTAAATAAAAAGGCTCTAAATGCTTCAGATTGTCCATACATAAGAAAATGCTTAGATCCTCTGAACATATTCATTTCCCTTTTCTGTAGTTTTTCCATTTCTATGACATTTCTTTATGAGAAAGGGTATTTCCCTACCTACCTAAGTGAAAACTCCCATTGTTTTCACACACAGGTCAGGTTGCAGTTAGCCCTGTCCATTCATTACTTTCTCCTGGCAGTGGTTTATCTAGCCCAGAATTCTGTTTCCAACAGCAGTTAGATGCTCATGGAAAGCTCACATGCAAACTTGCAATGTCAACTGCTGACTGCAGCACCTATTTATTAAGAACGTAAGAAGAGCCACACTGGATCAGACCAAGGGTCCACCTAACCCAGCATTCTGTTCACAGAGTGACCAACCAGCTGTTGACCAGAACCCAGAACCAGGACATGAGTGCACTAGCATCCTTTCACCATCCTCACTGCCTCTGCTACTGTAGGTAGCACACAGTTTTCAGAGCCAGGGTATATTTCTTACAGCTGAAACATTATCCTAACCTGGAAGATGGCTTATGACCAGTGGAATTTATCATTTTCAAGAAGAGGAAACTTGACCAACATCAGTTTGGGTATCTGTACAGCACAAGACTTATGACACTCAACAACTTTCAGATGGACCACACATATATTCAGCTACCTCCCATTTATTCAAGTATTGTCTTGGAAATATCCATTACTATGATCCCAGAGAGGATAACTGCTTAAAAGGAACTCATCTACAATTATAAAATGATATTGACCATCATAAGAAACACATATGAATTCCTTTTGAACAATATAAAACACATGTTTATTATAAACTGTACCGGTCTCCAAAAAACATCAAATAATGGCTAAGTCCTGATTTCTATCTCTTTGGCACACTTGGCACTCTGTCCCAGACAACAGTGTCACCAGTATTTGGCTACATTTTTAATGACTTAAATGGGTAGGGACCTTCTCCTACCCCAAAACTAGATTTAGTAGGGGTAGAAGCAGACTTATATTCATTCCTGATGGTATTCCTCAACCCCTCCCTTTATTTTGCCCTTGTAAATGGAGGGCTTTCCCATGAGAAATAAGTGCTGCACTTAAGGACTGTGGAGGCAAAATCAGGGTCTCTGTAATATATGGCCAATTTGTATTTCATTCGTCTGTGAAACATACTGACAGAATCAAGTAACATTTAAAGACAAGCACCCAAATCCAACTCTCTGAGGGAGGGTCATGTCCAGCACCTTAGCAATCAATACATCTATAAGCAAATATGGGGCAATGGTGGCTAAGGATTACCTGTTTGCACACTGGGAATTCAGGGTGATTCAAGGTCAGGCTTTATTGTGCAATCACTCTGCGTCATTCACAGAATTTTTACAGAAAAAATTCAGACATTGTCATAATCTATTTGCATTTAGCCTATGTTTTTCCCACTGCTGCATCCAGCATTTTTCTAACCACCACCACCACCAAAAAACACACAAAAACAGTAAGGAGGGAAATAACTTTTTCAATTGTAAGCCTATGCGGCAGGGTCTTGCTATTTACTGTGTAATCTGTACAGCACCATGTACATTGATGGTGCTATATAAATAAATAATAATAATAATAATACAACTGAAGGTTAGGTAGAATGGTTCTTGAGGAAGGTGTATGATATGCCACAATTCCAGCATACTGAAATTCTGGGGAAAGGACTTGCTTTGCAGGCCACAAAAGCTGGGTTCACACAACATGCTAACCCATCCAGTGTGGGTTACTGAATCGTGGGTTATTGCGTTGTCTGACTGCAGTGCGATTTGGGCAAGGTTGTTTAATAACCATGCAGTTTGGTTTGTTAGCCACTCTGAACAACTCAATGACAAGCCACGAAATCCCAAGGTGGCTTGTTAAAGAAAATTAAACTACACTGCATGGTTAACAAGCCACCCTGTGGAAAATGTATTGCATTCAGATTACACGATAATCCACAGTGGATTAGTGTATTGTGTAAACCCAGCAAAAGTGGCTTTGCAAACAAAAATGTAGAGCAAACGACAGAAAAAGTGGGCTAGGATAATGGGGTGAGCTTCAAATTGACTAAATATAGCAAGCAGGCAAGTTCCCTAAACACATTGCAAACTGAGCAGAAAAAGTCAGGATTTATAGCCCCATTGTAACCATATTTACTGAGATGTAAGACTGCAATCCACAAGAGTAAAAAAGTCTAAATATACACACAGACAAAATAGAATGCTAAAACATTCAAAACTGTTCAAAGCATATGGTTCAAAACACCAGAAAAAGGGGTGCACGATGACTATGAGGGGTCAGAAAAGGAACCATTCTGTTCACTCAGGTTTCACACTCACTGTGTGAAGTTAAAAAAAGCACCTGACTCTTTGAAAAAATGAAGTTAAAACGCACTAAACACGGTGAAGCGCAGATAGTTAATATGAACTCTTTTATCTCAATTTTTAGGGAGGAGATTTGACTAATCTATCTTCTAGTAATTTAATCCATAGAGACCATGAAGAACAACTGCCTACTGTTTAACAGCGACTTCGTTAATATATTTAAAATGGTTGTCCCTCCCTAATGCTCATTATCCAGAATTTCAATTCCCAAGGCAGAGAAATGACCAACCCCCTCAGCATCTTTGTAATACTAATGAGGTAATTCAAAAGAATGATTCAATATCCTTCCTAAAAACATTATTTTCTGAACTTTGAAATTAAAATAGTGAAGTTAAAATACTTTAGAAATTAGATATACATTTTCTTGTACTCATTTTTGTGTTTCTTCTCCAGCTACTTACATACAATATTTATAGGCCATTAAGGGGGGACTCACAGAACAAAAAAAATTGAAAATTAATAACAAAAGGGAAGATTCAATAATATAGGATGCAGCACGTCAAACTCAAAATCCAGATCAAAATCAAAGAGCAGAGAATGTCTAAGGCCTCCCATACCTGTTGCAGTCCCACTGTCACACGGCAGCAGCAGTCCTGTTACTGGTTGTGCGTTGTTTGGATTTGCTCCAGGTGCTGGAGATGGAGACGGCCCTACTCCGCTCCCAAGGAGCATACAGGATGGCGGAGGGGGCTGTCCACGTTTCAGTAACACTTTGTGGTCCTGCTGGCAACGGAATCGCGGCGGCACCTCCCGAGGCATGTAGCGGGTGGCGCTTGGCGGTTGACCGTTCGGCACTGCCACCCTTTTGGCATTGTTGCCACCGTTGACAGGTGGCGATGGAGAGCTGCCAATTGGGCTGGCGGTCACTGGTTGGCTCAGACTTGGTTTTGTCGCTTCGGGCACTAGAATGAAAAACAAATTGGAGTTCTGAACTGTTTTGCAAATTGAACTGTGCCTACATTATAATATTACACTAAGGATAATTTGTGAAAAACATTTTCAGCATTAAGTAAGAAGCATGAAGAAAAACCAATACTCATTGTCAGATGGACTCACAAAAGCAATAAAAAAATATCAGAGAGAACGTTCCTATGTCAAAAACAATGGTTAAGGTTCCAAAAGCCCCAACAAATATTAAACCAAGATGGCTGCTACCATCATCCAGAGCCAAAGGGTATTTAATCCAGAGTACCTATCCACCAGAAAAGATTCAGAAAAAAAGAGAAGCTGGTGAAATTAAAAAAGTGGTCCTACTGAATCCCCAGAACCAATCAATGAACAACTATTCTCTAACATATAGAATAAAGTGTGTTGGTCTTCTACTTCATGGCACAATCAAGACAGAAACGTAAACAGAGAGAGAAAGGGTGGGGGGAGAGAAAGCCACACATGCATAGACATACAAGTATCAAAGAAACACAAAATGATCAAGACCTCATTTTGCTCAGGTAGTAAGGCAAGTCCAGGAGAAAGCTGACAAACAAATTTCTACTGATATGAAAAGAAAGGAAATTTATTTTAAGTGGAGGAACAGAAGCATATAACTCAGCCAAAGAATTATTAGAAGCACTCTGAAATTTCAAAGGAGTAAAAGTACTGGGGGCGGGGGAGACTGGAGAAAAGTTAAAGAAATTATTTGCATATATTATCAGTCTTTATTGCAGAAGATATGGGGAAGTTTCTCACAACTGAGACACTGGTGTAAAACAAAATCCAGGAGTTCTTAAAAGGGCTCAACATGAGAAAGTACTAATCTTTTAATTAAAGAGATACTATTTAAGGTACTATTTACTAGAGGGTTGGAAGTTAGCTCCAAATCACTCTCCTTTTTAAAGGAGGAGACAGGCAGGAAGTCACAGACATCCAAAACTTTTTCCCATTTCCTACAGTTACACTTGTTAGATCACATAGAACAAGCCTTGTTGAGAGCATTCACCATAGGTTCAGTCTTGACCAGAGATGTGAACCTTCCCCCCTCCCCGTTTTTTTTTCTGAGGACTGTTTTTGCTTTTTAAAAAAAATTAGAAAAATTGAACATCTTTGGATTATTAAATATTTTCTTTTAGAATTTAAGACAAAGTTTTTATATATAGTTAACCAGCCTTTATTCTCTCTAAATTGATTTCCAAAAACTATGTAATAACACTTTTATATAAAGACTAGAGATTTCCATTTTTTCCAAAAAACCACAGGGGGAAAAACGTTTTTCCCCAATGGCCTCAAAATTTATCGAAATTCTTGCCTTAACAATCTTTTAGAATGTAAAGAAACTTATAGATAGAAGTGATATGGTAGACCATCAGGCTTTCAAAAACTTTTCATCAATGCACAGTCACAATCCTTTTTGGTGTCAGATAACTTTTTTCATTTTCAAGTTTTTATGCTGTTTTTAGGAGGTCCTACTGGTCATTCTGAAATAAACAGAATTCTGCCACAAAGGATCCTGGTGGCAGGCCTTCTCTATAGCAGCACCCACCCTCTGGAAAACTGTCCCTCGTGTGGTTTGGGAGGTGGAAAACGCCTCCTGAAAACATAGTTTTTTACACAGACTTTCCCTGGTTTTTAACCTAGCTGGTTTTTATATTGCTTTTTTAACTTTTAATGTTTTTAAATTTATCTATACTTGTTTTATATTTTTTAATTGTGCACATCAGAGAGAGCTTTGGCTGATGGGCAGTATAAAAATGTAAAATAGTCGACAGTTGGTTATTTAACCCACCATGGGTTATTGTGTCGTGTGGAGAGAGTTTGTTAACCAATGGTTGGCTATTTGGCCAAAATAACCAATGCAAATAGCCAACACTGTGCAGAGTTGGCTGTTTGAACCATCATTGATTATTGTGTTGTGTGCAGGACATCATTGGTTATGCTTTTATATTGTATTTTATAACATGTTTTTATACTGTATGTTTTATACTTTGAATGGTTTTAATTTTTGTTAACTGCCCAGGGAGCTTTGGCTATTGAAATGCAATAAATAAATATTTTGTTGGCCAGCGTTGGTTATTTCATCAGCCACAGTATCACAAGGCAAGAGCTGGCAGGATAGATTTTCAGCAGCAATGGCTGATGGGATACTAGCGGGAGGACTTAGCAGGGAGAGAGGGTGGGTGATGAGTGAGTCAAGTCATCAAATCACAGAGTGATCAAGTAATGTTAACCAGCCCAAAGTCCATCACCAAAGTCTCCTTAGAAAACCCAGCAGTCATGTACAGGACAACAGGGTCACTTCTTAGATCGGAAACAATTTTTTAAAAGTAGAAATGGAAAATAGAACAGCTTTTCCATTTTGTTAAAGCATAATTTTCTTTAATCAGGCAGCAAGCAGAACTCATTAATTTCCAGTGTCTTAAAAAAAAAGAAGAGAGCAGTTAATCAGTGTTGGGGAGCAAGCAACCTTAATTCCTGCCTTTACTAACAAATGACACTATTATTCAATGAAAAACATAGGCCCCTACCGGCCAAGATAAAATGAGCTTGCACTATTACATATGATGTAACAAATAAAGCATATACCCACCAAAAACCTCTTATTCAAAAGTCTTTCCCTTCTCAGATTTGAAGACTTGGCTTAAGTTAAGGCAACATATTTACTCCTATATCTATCAAAATATAGATATTCCACTCTCTGCTCATACAATACTACCCAATATTGGAAGTGGATACACCTTTTCTGGAAGGGTAGAGGAATTTTGTTGAAAAAAAAGAAGTCTTGCTCAAAGAGCACTAGATGCAATTTTCGAAAAATTAAAAGCCACTTACCTTTGGTTTTTTGATCTGTGACCTGAAAGTTAAATAAGAATAAATAAAAATAGATGCAGTCTTTTTTTAAAAAAACAACTTTAAATTAATTAAGCTTGTTTTAAAAGTGAGATTATCAATATGGTGAAAATTAACGTATTTAGGCATGTGAAAATATTAAAATGTCAGCCGATTAACTATTTCTATTACGTATACATATTATTAAGAAACACTTTTCCTCCCTTTACAAATGTTTTATTTTTTGTATTATGTTTTTTGCAAGTAAGCCTATAAAGGAAAACTAACTCTAATGCAGGTAGAAGAATCCAGATCTCAAGAATAATTAATACACTGTTCAACAATTTACTTCACCCAACAAATGGAAGTATTTTGAAAAAAACCTCCCCAATTAAAGCACAAGTTTACTGACTTCAAAGTACTGGATTATTCCAATCACTACAGCAGAACTGCTGCTTTAATGAAGTACACACAAGTTAAAAGGAAGCAAGGATGCAGATTCTTCAACACAAGCCATTATACATTTCTAGGGGCAATTCTGAGAAACACCAACTAATCTCTCTGCACACTACACCGCTACTTTCTAATACTGAATTGTCACAAGTGGAATATTATAACTCTAGCACTTAATTCAATACAAATTGTGTATAGAGGTCTCACTGTAAAACTAGATGCTTATTCAGGAAGTTAATCGAAACTGAAAGCTAGACAGAGCATTTGCTCTTTCCAAACCGTTACAGAACCCAAATCATTGTTTGAGGGGCTTTTGAATACAGACTATTAAGAAAATTGAGAATAGAGCTTAAGAGCAAGTGCTCTCACAAAACATCTGATGTGTTGGTAAACCACTGCCCAGCAAGCACAGAATATATTACTCTACAAATAGAATTGGCAAGCAGACAGTGAGATAAAAAGCTTTTTGGAGGAAAGGGAAAGAGACTGTTGGGGGAGCCTCACTTGTTCCTTGGCTCAGTTCAGACAATCCTGCAAACCATAGTTTAGAAGACTGAGAATGTGCTACAAGCTCATGCACTCGTTTCTTGTGCAGATTCCCTAATCCATTTCCAAGTTGCTATAACCATGACATCCAAAATTGAGCATTAACCTCCAAATCATGGTCCAAAAATGGTTTTGTAAACCATGGTTTGAAGGCTAGCAGTAACCACAATTTGCCCAATTTGGAATCACAGGAAAATACAAAACACCATATGGAGGAGGGAAGAAATAAGGCCGAGGAGAAACAAGCATGCATGCTTGCAGCATGACCCCAATCCTCCAAAATGTTTGTTTAGACTAGAGGATTAGAAAGCGATGTCTGAACAGGCCACTATTTTTGTGCACTGCAAAATGCTTTTCCTATGCTGATAGTGCTAAACTATTCCTTGTGGCATTCATCTTCTTATTTTAAGGTATTGTTGCCTAACGTTTGATGTAAAGATCAAAATACGCAGTTATTTTTTACAACTTCAGGGCTAAGCTTGGAAGGTCCTAAGTAGTACAGAATGCAGACACTTCTCTCCTCTACTTTCTTGGACATAAAGAGGTGGCTGCATTCTATATTGTGTTAGGAACATAGTTGGTGTGGCAGTAAGCAAGGGAGTGCTACATACAAAAATAATCTCACATATAAATCATGATTGTCAAATCAATGTTTACATTTTCCCACATGAATGAAAAATTAAGTTGGTTTAGATGTGCCAAATGTTTTACAGAACATTACTGGCATGAAGTAGAACCAAACTGACAGACTCAGCTGAACACAAAATGAAACTTAACCAAATATTTACCATTTTTATTCCCAGAACTTTTTATTCAAAATTTCAGCTTTCAGTAGAATCAAATATGCCACTGTAGGTTCCCTTAAATTCTGTGTTCTGGCACACTTTTAGATAAAATTTGCACTTTTTACTCATGAGGATTTCTATACAATAAAGTGAAAACCCCTGAAGCCCATCATGTGGTATGTTTTCAGCTACCTCGTTTGTAAAGAATTTGCTTAGCCAGACCCTCATTCTGGTTGGTGCACTGTTGCAGTATATAATAATGAAAGCACAATTTGAATGAATTGTTTGCACCAACCTAGCCAAATCTCTCTTGTACAACATATACACACACATATACACACACCAGGTTTGGAGGATGCACTGTGGCTCATTAGAAGTTGTTGTGTTATGCGAATCAAGCAAGTGTGAGTTAAGTGATAGGTCTGCATATTCACAGAATCATAGAATAGCAGAGTTGGAAGGGGCCTACAAGGCCATCGAGTCCAACCCCCTGCTCAATGCAGGAATCCACCCTAAAGCATCCCTGACAGATGGTTGTCCAGCTGCCTCTTGAAGGCCTCTATTCAAAATGAGGGCCACCCACGGTTGATGTTAGGATGTAAATAACTGGGATACAGCTACCACGCATAACAAATTTAAAGTTATTAACATACTCAAATTCATATATCGGGCTTAGACTAAACAATTTTTCTGTTTTCTTCCTCCGTCTCTCAGGTTCTGTTCATTGTACCAATCTAGGAAAACTAGAGCTACCATCTCTGCTTCCCATCAAGATAGCCATGTCAGATCAGTCAAACTTTCTGGTACATATGTTAGTGTAGATTTAAAATTGCTAAACAGAAAAAATCATCCAAATTATTGGATGGGTCTGGACCCCAAGTTTATTTGGAACATAGTGTGCAGACAGAATAATTGCTCCTGTATCTGTCTTTATGGAAACAACATATGAGACAATAACTCCAAGATCTGAGCCATAGCAGTCCAAACAGATTAGAATGGATTCATGTGCTCATGTAAGGAAGTTAAGACCACAAAGACTTCGGTGTTCATAAACATAAACTGGATCACAGGAACATTTCTTAGATCCAGAAACAGATTCCTAGATTGGGTTTTTTAAAGCAGGATTGGGCAGGCTTCAGGCTTGCAAGATCTAGTTTGTTTTTTACTAGAACCCTGAAGTCCATCAAGCAGCCAAGTACAAAATACTGTCTCAGGCGGGTGGACATACATGAAGAATTAAAGAACAAGATGCCTCTGACCACATGCTCAGTCCAGGAAATTGTGATCAGTACCAGAACCAAGCTGACAAGTCCTTTCACAGAAAAATGCACTCCTGATTTTCTCCCAAGTGTTCTTTTTCAGCAACACAATGGCCTGGTTCGCACTTAATCCTAATCCATGGTTTAGTTAACTTTTCATGCTTTCCTTTGAAGTTGAGGAAGAATCTGATTCAGAGCTAGAATAATCTGATTTAGGATCTAGCCAAGTTTTGGATTTGCTGGGAACTTTTCTCTGCCTAGTTTCACAGTAGATTGCAGTCAAGAGGAGGCAGTTACTCCTCCACCACCACAGCCTGAGATAGCCTGGATAAAGAGCCAAGTAGCCCCAGCCTGAAGAACATTCTTTAATAAGGGGCCACAAGGCAGACTTGGGTGAAAGGAGGGGCATGCTCAAGGCTCTCTCCCATACTATGCTAGCAGCTTAAAAGGAGAGAGGAAAAACAAACAGCCAGGTGGAGTTCCCCACTCTAGGCTAAGTTCTCCCTCAGGGTTGAATTAATAAGTGAGGAACTCTAGTTGCTCTGCCCTCACTTAAAAAGTAATGTATGGGTAAAAAAGGTTTGTAGTTATAATGACGCTGATTCTTTGCTGCTGAATGACTTGAATCCTGAACTACTGAATGGCTTGAATCCTGTGCCTTGGGGACCTGTCTTGGATTATACTGCTGGACTTCTGGCTCCTGTTTGGAATATCTGAGTTTACTTGAAGTTGGACTCACAAAGGACTATGATAAAGCGATTGTGCTTGTGACCTGATACAATAAAGGAGTTTGCAGTTTCTTTAACATGTATTTGGTTAGTGGTCTTGCAAAGGAGTCAGTCTTGACATAACCCATGGTTTGTTGCCCTACTCAGGGTTTTTCTGGCAGAAGATTGAACAAACCATGGTTTGTTTTCTTGACCCCTGGGTTATTTGTTTCCCGCTTTCTTCCTCCACTACCTCCCTATATCCCAAATGCTTTTGCAGTGCTTTAGTACTGACATGTAGAGGAACTGTTTTTTTGGACAGCTCTTGCCTTGTAGCCTGGCAAAACAACCCATGGTTCTGGGTGTGCAAATAACAACAAGCCATTGTTTAAACCACCAACAAACCATGGGCTCTCTTTCTGGGTCCTTCATGGTTAAGAAATCATACTTCATTAAGTGCAGCCATGTTCACACAGCTTGACAATTCAGAATTCAACCAGGTCGATTTAGCAGAGGAGAGCTTTTTAACTGTTGCTTTACACAGACAATTGGGGATCTACTGATATACTGCAAATCAGTCAGAGATCTACCAGTAGATCCTGATGTAGCTTATGCCTAGCTTTGTTTTAAAACAGGGGTAGACAAAGTGATCCTGCAAATGTTTGGGTTTACAACTCCCATCAAGCATAGCCATCATAGCCAAAACATATAGAGCATCACAAATTATATGCCATTCCTGCTTTAAAGCAACCCTATAATTTCTACTTAGGGCCTTGCTAGACCTACATCAGAATCCGTATGGGAGGAGCAGCCAGACTGCGCTAGAAGTAGCGCGGGCTGTCGCTCCTTTCCACACGTCAGACGCGACGGGGAAAGGAAAGCCCTGTCGCGTCCTCCATTTTAAAAAAAAAAAGTTAAAGGGGCCATGTGCGCAGGAGCGCACCAACGAAAAGGTAAGTCATTTTTTTAAAAAAATAAAGGGTTCCCCACTCCCCCATCCCTGATTTCCCCCCCACAATGTCTGATGCCCCCCCGCTCGCCATGTCCGATGCCCCCTCCACCACCACCCCGGCTCTGCTCTTCCCCCCCCCCCCATCTCTCCTGCCGGGTCCACTTTTCCCCCCCTGGCCCCCATCTCTCCCCCAGCCTGATGGGCACAGTGCTTCTATAGAGCGCTGTGCCCAGTGCGCGGCTTCTCCCGGCTACTCGCAAGTGAGCGCATAGCCGGGAAAAGCCGCAGAACCAGCTAGACTTTCCTCAGCCCGGGATTGCAGAAAAACCGGGCCACAAGTGGATCCAGTCACCCCCGGGTCAAGAGAGAGTTTAGCCCGGCATGACCCTGGGATCCCCTGTGCGTCATCTGCACGCACAGGGATGAGCGCGGGTTTCAGCCCGGGCTAAACCCTCGTCTAGCAACAGCCTCACTTGCATGTCTGAGAAAACAGCAATTGTTGGCAGGCAAACACACAAGCAGAAAATTACCCAAACAACACAAACCAAGTCAGATACTGACTATGTAAAACTATACTGGCTATACACGTAACTCAGGGTGTCGCCAGCTTCAAAGGGCTAGCAGGCTAGAAGCAGACGCTGAGCAGAGGTGTACATGCAGCATTATTGAGGTGGAGGGATGAGGACAAAGCTACTGCAAAGTAAACTGCCTATTAATCAAATAGTGCTGATATCCACATGTACCAACCATAAAAACACTCAAATACCTGGCTTACCTTCTGAGTAGATTCCTTTTTTTTCTTATCCTCTTTCTTTCTTTTCTTGTCTTCCATTAACTGTTCTTCCTTTTCTTGCTCCTTCTCTCTGTTAAAAGTTTAAAATTAAAATTTATTCCTATATGCTCTATTCCAAAAACCCCCACAAAAGAACAAATCAAAACTGTACATCAGAGATACTGACCACCTCTTTGATCCCCTTTTTGAACTAAGTTTAAAGTGACTCAGTTCTGAAACGTATTGGCCTAAATCCAAAGAAACTATAAGCACACACAGGAGGGAGAATTTGCATAGTTTGAGATTTCCTTTAACCTCACTATTACAGACAGCCCAAATGTGAATTGATTTTTAAACTTAACAGAAATGTGTTTCTTTGGCAATAGAAATTGCTCAGGAAAAATTCAAAGGAAATTTCCATCTGCATTGTTCTTTCCCCAGGTACACATAAATCATCGTTGGGCTGTTGTATTCCAAGAGAAAAGCTTGCTCTGGAAGATCATTTCCAGAAAGGGCTACTGCAAGACTGCTGTCTTTCATGTGCCAAGTGCCACAAGAATCCATACTGTCTCCCATGCTGTTTAAAATCTATTTGTACTAGGAGAGGTCATCAAGATGCTGGGGTTAAAGTGTCATGAGTATGCAGACGATATACATCTTTACCACTGTTTTTATTTTTTGATGGTTTTTAAATTTTGTATACTTTTTAATGTTTACCATTTTTAACTGTTGTAAACCACCCAGAGAGCTTCGACTGTGGGGCAGTATATAAATGTAATAAATAAATAAATAAATTCTAATCCTAGGGAAATGGTGGATATCCTGAAACGTGCCTGGAAACAATCTTGGCTTGCTTGGGGTTGAACTTGCTGGAACTTAATCCAGACAACACAGATGTCTGGATTGTCAGGGATGCTGAAAATCTAAGTATAGCATACAGCCTGTCTTTGATGGGGTTGCATTCTCCTGAAGCAACAAGTACACAGCCTGGAGATGCTCTCAAACCCAGTCTTCTACCTGGATGCCTACGTAACAACAGTGGCCAGGAATGTCTTAAATTTGAGAGCAGAAGCTGAATACAGATAAATCGGATCTGGTCCCAGGTACCCACGCCTTAGTTAGATCCAGTCTGGACTATTGCAATGCTCTCTACATTGGGCTGCCTTTTAAAGGATGATCCAGGAACTGCAACTGATGCAGAATGTGGACACTGGAATGTTTTATGCTTGATTAACTCAACACATTACATCACTTTTATATCAACTGCACTGGTTACCTATTTATTTCCAGATCCAATTTAAAGTGTTGGCATTGACCACTTGCCTCCATGAGCCTGCCCAACACTTACTCCTCTCTGGCCCATTGCCTCTGGAAATATAGTTGTCAGGTACAAGGGACAGGGCCTTTCCAGCAGTGCTCTCCATGGTGAGAACTAATATGATCTCCTCTCTTCTTGCTTTTAGACAGGTTAAGATATTTTTATTCAGTCATGTTTTCATGTTTATTCTTTTGCTGTTCTAAATTCTGGGGACTGCAAACGGAAGAAGCAGAAATCAGCTTCTGCAAATTCCTTTCTGCCAGTGTAAAGTTGAATACCACCCACTATACATTTTATTATTTTGCTTTCTGCTCTGAATGTATTAATATGCAGAAAAGTGAGGTGAAATACCTAAATGGATATCTTAACACTAATATATGTCAGCTCCGAGCTGATCTGAAATTTGCATCCATCTATTTGCATCTCGGTCATTTGATAGCATTAAAAATGTATGCCTTTTTACACACATGAAACTGATTTCCAAGGTATTTTTATTTATTTATTTATTTATTACATTTTTTTACCGCCCAATAGCCGAAGCTCTCTGGGCGGTTCACAAAAATTAAAACCACAATAAAACCACCAACAGGTTAAAAGCACAATTACAAAATACAGTATAAAAAGCACAACCAGGTATGATTTTTACCCTATGTGAGCAAGAACTCAGGTTTTAATTGGGCTTAGAAGCCAACCAAAAATTTCTGGTCAACAGGAATGTGGGGAGGGGACTTCTCACTGATGTTGCACTGTGCCTCTAAAATCCAATGCAAGGTCAGAGATAATGACTTGCTCCTCTCTCCACTTCCAAAATTCAAGGCAGTGGGGAACCATCCTTGAAATCATGCTGCACTCAGGAGTGCTTCAGAAAACACAGCAAGAAAAACCACTGTCAAACCCAGCTTTAAGCTGGAAGAGAAGCTGTCGCTTCTCATTTTGGCCCTGTGATTCCATGGTGCCACAAGAATCTCAGAAGCACATTTCCAACAAGAAGCCCTACCCTCCTCTCAGTCCTGAAGCAGGGGTGGATTGGCAATGGGAATCATCATTTCAGTTTTGGGCTTTGCATGAACTTGGAGGATCTTGGAAACCCAGTACCATTGGGTAAACAATCCCTGTCTCCCCCTCCAGTCCAAAGTTGCGAAGGAGGGCTGGGACATGTTTCACTCTGTGCTTCCAAACTTTCACAGAAGAGCATCAGGAAAATAATACGGCTTTATCCCCAACCCAGCTTCAAGGTTATGAGTATGGCTAGGGTTTATACTAGTAAGAGAGTGGTAGAACATGTGTCATGAGAAGTTAAATAGTGGACCCCTGTAAATTACACTAATAAAGGAAATTAGCATATTCAACTGTTATATTCTCTTGCTGCTGCTATGTTTCTATTGAAGTGCATATGCTTGAAATTGACTGGTTAATTCCCCATGTGTGTTCTATTGAAAAGGCATCTCCATTTTACTGACCATTTTCACTCACACAAGTTGACACGATCTATCATAGAATAGTAGAATTGGAAGGGCCTGTAAGGCATCGAGTCCAACCCCCTGCTCAATGCAGAAATCCACCTCCATGTTTCAACCCTGCAGACAACTCCCATGTTTCAACCCACTGGCAATAATTCCACAGGTACAACGTAGACAAGAGCGATTTAGAAGAATCTTCTGAAATCCAGTCCATCTGGTATCTCTTAC
The DNA here is from genome assembly GCF_023053635.1 of Elgaria multicarinata webbii. Taxonomy (NCBI): domain Eukaryota; kingdom Metazoa; phylum Chordata; class Lepidosauria; order Squamata; family Anguidae; genus Elgaria; species Elgaria multicarinata. The sequence continues at coordinate 36,816,388 of NC_086179.1, read as the reverse complement.
AAAAATAACAGCTTCATTCATCTTCCAAAATCTATTTATCTTTTTATAACACAAGGTAAGGGAAGGGCAACTGAAAATTCTACCATAATGTTTAGCTTAATTTAACAATTCACAAGATCAGTCAACTAGATGAAAAAAAACTGAGACACAGAATACTGAATCAGCTAAAGTCATAAGATTAAAGTGTGGGCCACACTTTTGCTACATGCCCGAGCAGGTTGTTTGTAGCAAAAGCATTTTATGGCTTTCTTGCAATAAAAATATGCAGATATTATTGAATTGATCCAAAGAGTCATGCTGTAATATTTCTGCCACTCCCCCTAAAAGATTAGTTTTGTAGTCTGTGGGTGCCCAGTGGCCTCAGTAGCATGGAGCAGGATCTTTTAACAACTTAGGCTGATATATAACAACTACAATCCTATCTGAACAGATAAAGCCTAGCAACAGTTAACCATGCTCTGGTGACCTCTCATCCATTACTGCAATGTGTTATATATAAGGCTACTTTTGAAAATAGTCTAAAAACCTCAGCTGGTCCAAAATAGGGCAGCAAGATTAACTGCAACTGGCCAACATGATCATATTATGCCAGTACTCTTTCATCTGCACTGGCTTCTAGTCCATTTCTGGGCCAAATTCAAACTGCTGGTGTTAACATTTAAAGCCCTAAATGGCTTGGGGCCAGGTTACCTGAAGAATAATCTCCTCCCATATACACCTGCCCAGACCTTAAGATCATCATCAGAAGTCCTTTTCCGGGAGCCCCCACCAAAGGAAATGAGGTGGGTGGCTATACGAGGGCCTTTTCTGTAGTGGCATCCCAATTATGGAATGACCTCCCCAGAGAGGCTCGTCTGGCACCAACATTGTGATTTTTTTGGTGCCAGGTGAAAGCCTTATTTTTCCAGCCATTTTAATTTTAAGTATGTTACTGTATTTTAAATCTTTGCACTAGAGCTACAGTTTTGTTTGTTTTTCATTCTGATTTTATGCTGTAATTTTAAACCTTTAAATTATGTTTTATTATGTTGTATTTTATGGTTTTAATTGTTGTGAACTTCCCAGAGAGCTTTGGTTATTGGGTGGTATAGAAATGTAATAAATAAATAAAATTCCTTCAGTGCCAATATTTAGATCTAGTTCACTCCTTTGTGCTAGTTTCTTCACCGTACAATCCTCAAAATCAACATACTTGAGTGCCAGACTGGTAACCCTATCACCACATACCACAGCCTGGTATATAGACAAGAAGATCTAAGGTTTCTGTTTGGAATTCCTCAATATCTAAATAGGCTATTTAATTGTCCCTCAGAGATTCAGGTACTACAACACCACACCTGAAACATTTGGGTAAATAAATATATTTAAAATAGTTTATTTAGTGTTTGTTTTGGAACACTTGGGTTCCTATATCTTGGTTGAATGGCTGAAAAAGGGTGCATCAGAAATCAACTATAAATGCTTTTAATCAGGCAAATAACAGATGAAAAATAAAACGATTTTTCTCCCTTTTGTTCTTTCTTGTGTTTCAGGGTAAACAGGAAAGAGAGATGGGAATCTGGTGTCTATGGCAGAAACTCTAGGGGGATATGAAATAAACTGCTACTCTTTGGCTACAACTTCCCTTGGGCTATGAGAGTTCACTATGAGAGTTGAGAAGCTCTCTGGGGTTTAGGGAGTTGGGGAGGGGGAAGTGGAGCAAGGGAGACTGCACAAAGGAGAATTAAGATTTTTTTAGTGCCAAGTTTAGATCAGGACAGCTAACTAATTTAAAACAATCACTCCTAGAGGCAGAAAGTTGTTCACCAGCAAGGAATGTTTGCTGTTTCTTGGCAGAAATCCAAAGTAGCATCTCAACAAGGAGCCTGCCTTCTTTAAATAGATTATCTGGAACCACTGGTATTGATGACCCTCTTAGTGAAATATCACACATTTAACACAGTTAAATAAACAACAATGCTGTCTCCTTTACTCAAATGGCCAGAGTAACATCCATGTTTTGATCAGCAGACTTTTGAAGGGAAGGTATGTTCACATAAAATTAAGTATGCACAGGCTAATTAAATTCATTTCAACAAAGGATTACGAAAGCCATAGTTTAAACACTGGATGTGCACTGAAAGTTAAGTTCTCAATATTTTGTAAGGTTCCTTCCTAAAGTATTGAGAACTTACAACGAAGACCCTTGACTATGTTATTTTTGCTGCAATAGACTAACACTACTCCTTTGGTAGTTGAGAACTTCGTATAAAAAATGCTCAATCTAAAACCAGAATGGACAAGGTTTTTACTTTTTAGCCCCTTACCTCCTTCCATTGAGTTTGAAGACGTTTAACAAAACCCACTGACACAGTCTCCTTGCAAAGATTGGCTAAAAAGATTGGCTAATCATCCAGACAATATTAAAATAGATCTTCTGATAACTTGAGAAATATTTAGGACTAGTTTTATGTTAAAAGAAAATATTTCATTATTCTGTGATGCCAGAAACACTGGTACTTTCCTGGCTAAATGGAGGTACACATTTATAGCACATTTCATTTTAACTGGGGAGCAAGTCTCACTGTCCCTAAATACTGTGCTTCGGATTGCAGCCTTAGTCTCAAAAAACAAACAAAAGATTTGCTTTATTTTTATTGCACGCACAGAGTACAGTAGTGTTTTAACAGAAAAAGCTTTCAAAACCTACTGCTACACATCCATTTAAAATGTTTTATATAAACATAGAAAATATAAAGTGAAAAGGTATGTTAAATTTTCATTTTCATCTAATCAAAATCCCTTGTGATGGTCAAGGTTCAGGGTAGTAAACACTTCTGAACATTATTTTAACAGGCACTTCCAATGTTAATATAAGCTCCACTCTATTCCTATTTATTTACTTCATTTGGGCAAGAAAACCAACAAACATACAAAAAATAGAGGGATTAACATCATCACAATGAACTCTGCTTACCCAAAATGAAGAGGGTTCCACTTCTTCTACAGATATTTTGCACACAGATTATTTCTCTCAGTGTTTCTTTGTTACTTTTACAGAAATAAGTACACCCTCTTTATTAGAGAAAAATCTACTGCCAAGATACTCAAATAATCCTACTTCTTTTGTGCACTCAATCTGAAAGGGCTAACCATATTTTAATGACACTAACTACTGTATTTTAATGATACTAACTTTCTTACCTAGTGTAGAGCTCCTATTCATTGAGCTGAACCTTACAACTTTCCTATTAAGATGGGGGGGAGGAAAAATATTCCCCCCCTAAAGATATAGAGCAATTTCCCTGAGAAAATAACCAAAAAATATTAATGAGAGAAGTGCACACACTTGAGGAAAAAAAAGTAGGGATTTATTTCAATTTGATACAAATCGCAGTCTAAACAAAACTATTGGAAAATTCTAGTACATTCATTAAGAAACACTGTAGTAAGCATTAAATATGACAGAATACATTGCCTTGAGAAAGCAAAAGTATACAAAAAGTTAAAATCACAGGCGCTAATAATTTTGAGGCTTATATATACAATTAGATTTAATTTACAGTATTCTCAAGTTGTTAGTTTATTCTAAAATTGATTCTTGATCTTATACCTCCATGCGTGATATACAGAGCCACCGTTTCCCTCAAAGTCTTTAGAGGAGAAAGTGAAATTGTATTTACCATTCTACCAACTAGGCAAGCTGCTAAAAAATTCTTGTTCCAATTGCTTTTATATGCACACTGTCTTCACCAGCAATTGAGGCAAGAAAAGAAGGTTCACATAACAAGGTTTTATATGGATTTTTTTTAAAAAAAACCAGACAAATTTTGGTAAGAAAGATGAGCCATAGAAAGTCCAAGATTAATGAAGTCCGTTTATTAGTACCATTCATTGTTTCCTGAAGTTTAATTCAATAGGTCATTGATTCATGCCCCGGTAACCTCCAGGTTAGATTACTGTAATGCACTTTGTAGGGCTCCCATTCAAGACTGTTTGGAAATTAGTTAGTTCAGAATGCAGGAATTAAGTCTGGGCATTATGATCACACAAATGGGACCCATGAAAAAAAAGTTGCAGTGCGGAGTTCTCCTATTCAGGGTTCCAGCAAATGACCGATGCGCAACTCCATGCCGTTTCATTCCCCCCTCTAGAAATGTAAAATTTCCAGAAACGATTTTTCTCTTTTATTTCTAGAAAAAATGAACATTCGAGGGAAAGTGAAAAAATACACTATTTTTTTAGTACTCTTTACATGCCTAAAATAACTTTTTTACCGTAGGAACATAAAGTGTATTGTGTATAATTTGGTTTACTCATAAAGTTATCATTAAAATAAGAAAAAATTAAAAGTAAAATGTATTAGTAAATTTGTAGACTAGTTAAACTAGTTAAAACAAGCCAGGATCAGAAGCCAGTTTGACGTAGGCTTGTTCAGACAAACCTCTTTTTAAAACCATCACAGTTTGCATCTAATCAGACAAAATACAGAGTGCATTTAGTTAAAAATGGAAGCAGATGCTTCCAATCTCCTCCTCACCGCCATGTGTGGGAAAGGGGAAAACCGAAAGCTCATTCATGTAGCACTAAACTATGATTTAATGGCTGGGTTTGCAGTGTGTATGTCTGCTATTAGCTAATCTTATGTTATTCTATTTTAGTATGCATTTATTAAAGGTACTGAAAGCTATAGGTATATGTTTGTAGGTCACTTTAAGAACATCTTTGCTAAGATGTTAGTTCAATTATAAACCAGCTTTTGCATCTTAACTGATAAGGATTATGATCCAAAGTTTCCTAAAGCACCATAATCTTTCTAGTCACCACAGTAGTTTTGCAATTTGTTAATGCACATGGCAGGACTGTTTAAGACACTGAAGGAAGTGTACTTTAGATAAGATGAAAGATAGTAAAGTACCTAAACATTGTATGAAATGGCCATCTAATCTGTTAAGATAAAGAGGATAGGCAGAAGGTCTGAGAGAGGTCACTCAAAGTAAAATGAAGATCAACTCTTCCCTGCTATATTAAGCTTTAGTTTGAGCTAGTGTGTCTGTACAGAACTTTGCACAGTTAAAAAGAAGTGCAAGCAAAACCCTGGCAATTTCATAGAAGGATTTATTACTCAAGTCAAGTAGAAACCACAAAATGTTTCCAAGACGGGAATAAAATTAAACTGTACCTTTAAAACAGGTTCTCATCTTGCTGTGAAGTATCAGGCCAAATGCTTTGCCAATGTTGCCAATTCAAAATGTGATCTAAAATTGACAGGATCATTTTCTGAACAAAACCAACTGAAGCAATCCACATGTGTAGCCTCCAATCATTTAACCTGGTACTTGTATTTGAAATTTGGTACATACAGTAATAGCTGACAATAATTTAATTAGCTCACAAGATGTTTCACACACCCATAAATGCATAAAGCATTACAGAGAGCTTTTTCTTTTAAAAACACTAAAACCACAGTATGCATCATTTAGCATTGTCCTATAGGTCCAGGGACAGAATCCAACAGGGTACTTATGTCCCAGCCAATTCCCTGCTGATTCTGTTGCGCAAGCAGTGGGTCCCTCCAAATATGTTGCATAAACGAGAGCAACAGAGTTTTAGCACTTCCCAGAGGAAGCCCAAAAGGAGGGACATTTGTTTCTTGATCAGAACAGGTCACTAGAGTTCCCTTATAGGAGCTCTTATAGGAGCCCTGCTGATCTGCACAGAAATGGGTGTTTTGCTTGTTTCAGGTTCTTACCAGAAGCACGAAATCTTTGTTCGGCAAGCAGTGGGTGCCACTTGCCAATGGGAATTGACAGGCACAAGAGAACTGATGGGTTGTAAGCATCCCATTAGATTCTGCCCCTGGATAGGACGAACAAAAGAACTTATTTCTTGAACTTCCTGAAATATGAACTCCTGCCTCTCAGAAAAAAGTCTAGCTAATTGAAAATCAAATACAAAATAAAAAGTCAATGTTTAATTATAAAGGCAGATCAAAAGTTGCCTTCACAAATCCCCAGTTTCTGTGTAACAACTGAGATTTATCACTTTAACTATTAACTAAAAATGCATATTCGTATTAGCTAAAAATAATAAGTTCCCAAAAGTTAAAAGTTCTTAAGATGCCACGTCTTTCATACTTGCTCTAATTAGACAACATGTGAATATGTAAAATCTTCTATCAACTTATTTAAAATAAGCAATGAGCAATCATTAAGAGAAGGGAAATAGATGATTTAAAATGTGATCCCAAAATACTGACTCAACTCAGGCGAACTGAGTCCCACCATGAATTATGCCTAAAACAGCCATGCATATAATAGAAATTAAAATACATGTTTACACGCTTGCAAGCTTTTGTATCAGGAGTGGGCAACTTCCAGAGGTCTGGGGGCCATTTTCAAACCTCAACCCTTCACCCGCTAAAATTTTTTTTATAGCATCTACAGTGCACCAAAAGGGGCAATATTAGTTTGCATGCAAACTGATTTTGATACTTTGGGTGCTCTGTAGTCCTTCCATGTGTTGCCCACTCATGCTTTATGTTTTATAGTGATCGTTATAGTTTGTATGTTACCTTCTACAACCCCAACCCCACCCTGTTTAACTAGTATCTGATGGAAGTACACTATAGCCCAGACTTCTCCAACTTGGTGTCCTCCAAACTTTTTGGAATGTAACTCACAGCATTACTGACCATTGGCCATGCTGTCTGAGGCTTATGGCAGTTTGAAGTCCAAAACATCTAGCGTGCACCTTGTTGGAAAATACTGCTCTAGTACATAATAAATTTGTTAGTCTAAGATTGCTCCAGACCCGCTTTTGCTGCTATCAGACTCACATATCCACCCTTCCAGAAATTTTTTTTGGCAGCTTGGTCGTATGTATTTATTTCTCACTGAGTGTTTTTTAATACATCACCTTTAAGTGCAATGATGTAATGCAGAAAATGTTCTAAATTTTCTGCAGATTTTTAAAAAATTCATAGCTTTATTGGTAACAACGAATGTATGCCATGTGCAAATACAATATTAGGCAAAATTGTCAGTTTCAAAGTTGCAATTGCAGGTGATTATCCCTAGTGTGTGTGTGTGTGTGTGTGTGTGTGTGTGTCACTGAAATACTTAGGTGAAATAGAACTAATAGGTAGCAACAGTGAAATTGGAGGAGCCCCCCAACAACTTCAGTGGAAGAAAGTTGAACTCCGTTGAAACAGATGAATGGTTGTCAGCATATCACACAGTTCTTTGGGCTGTGAAAGAATTTATTAGAGTGCCAAGTTTTCAGTACCAATTAGCCTAGGAAAATTAGAATAGGAAAAATTTCTAATTCTAAATTTTCCTGAAAACCCACATCATTAATTATGTGAACAGCTTTTTAAAGAATGGGCACATGGGCACACTCAGTGGGTTCAGAAACTGTCCTGGACACCAGCATAAAATGGCTATCATGGGAGGGATGGCTAGTAACAAGAGACAAGTAACCTGTCCCAAAAGAGTAAGTACAAAGCTGAAGTAGGGTCTGATCCTCAACACACTAAACAACTCCTTTGAATCTAGTTTTCAGCATCAACAGCAACCTATTTTCGAGAACGCAAACTTTCCCTCTCACTACTTTCAGCAAGACAAATCATTCCTTGCGTTCTCCTTTCACCCCAGCTCACCACCAAGACACACACACCATGTCCTCATCTTCCTCACTGCAAGTACATGAAAAGCCACACTCATTCTTTTTCAGGAACCCTCCAAAATTTCCTCTGTACCCTTTTCCCCATCCTCCCTCCCCCCTCACACACAGCCCTCAATCCATTCAGACATATAAAAACACAACAACAACACCCCAGCCCCCAGATTGCTCCCAGCTAATGGCACCAGCCCCTACTGGCTTCCTGCTGCTCTCCCTACTCCTCTCCACTGGCTTCCCACTGGCTCAAGCCCCAGCTGTCTTACAGCTGCTCTTCCTAGACCTCTTCCATCCCCCCTTTTTTTCTTGGTTGCTAAATGCATTACAGAAGAAAGCAACTGCCTGCAGACACCTGCCATCTTCATTTTCTAAGAATGTCTCTGAGCCCCACAAGTTGCCTAGAGGCATCCATGAGAAATAAAGATGGCAGTGGCTGGAAGCCTTCACTTTGTTTTGAAGCAATTCAAGCTGCTGGCAAGAAAATGTGTTTGTTTTAACTAAAAACTGGGGGGGTGGAGGGCTTCTAGGCGGGCAACAAGAAAGGTGAAGGGGGTAGGAAATGAGATCTTTGGATGTCCAAGAATGGTGGTGCTTAAGGATTGAACATCACAGACAGGGATATACTGTGACCTGGTAGAAATATGCAAAATATAAATTGTAGGGGGTGCAAGGACTTTGCAACTAAGGAAAAGGTGTGTGTGCTGCATCTGGGAACAGACAGAAAATCAGGATAGGGATGGTGTATCTTGGTCTAAACAACGAAGAATGATTTTGGTAGCAGAATTGAAGGCAGAGGCAAGAGGGCCAAGGAGCGACAACAGAAAGCTAGAGGAGAAAGCATTGCAGTTTCAATAACGAAGATAACTAGAGAAAGACCAGAGTTTTCATCAAGTGGGGGGGGGGGGAAAGCACATATTTTGCCCCTGTACTATAGAAAAGAGAGAAACCAAAGAAGAGGGAGGAACTGCTAATAAGACCATGCCTTCACAAGAGTACTGAGGGACACCATCAGTGGTTAAGGAGACAATAAAGGAGAGGATGAATTAGGGAATCAAATGAAACATCAAAATAAACTAGATGGGTAATTGGCAGAGTGGTATTCAATGAGAAGTTCTGGATCAGAGAAGAGCTGGGTATCATCAGTATATAAGTAGTACTGAAAGCTATGGGATCTGATATCACCAAGGGATGGTATGTAGAGAATAGCAGACCAACAACTGATTCCAGAGAGATGCCAGTTGAGAGGGGGAAAGCAGAGGAGAGCAATTAGATAATTAGAACCAGCTGAGGACAGAATAACAGAAGCCTAGGACAACAGGAGAGTCAAGCAGGGAAGGGTACTCAACAGGGAAGTCAAGTACAATGAAGACAGAATGGATTTGGCGGAAAGAGATTTGCCAGTGATTTTGATGAGAGTAGTTTCAGCGGTATGCAAAAGACAGATTGTAGGGTGTCAAGAGAATTTGGAAAAGCAGCATGCTCCAGGAACTTGGACGCAAAGGGGAAAAAAATGAGATGACAGGATCATGAGATTTAATTTTTTTTTTTTTTTTTTTTAGAATGAACACTATGGAAGCATGTTTGAATACAGTAGGGGAAAGAGCCAAGAGAAGTATGTGTTGATTATGTGAGAGGAGAAGATTGCAACCTGCAGTCCAGAGGCAATAAGATCTGGGGCACACTGAGGGATTAGAAAAGGAAATAGGGCAGTGAAATGAGGAAAAGAAGAGAGACGCTGAAGAAATTGGGGGAGATAGATGGAAAGAGAGTTGGAAGACAATGGAGATAGAGTGGATAAAATTGAAGTTAACACTGCTTCCTTCAAAAGCCCTGAGCAGGGAACTTGGAGAGGACAGGAGTCAGCAGTGTATTGGTATAAGAGTATACGAACATAAGAAGAGCCATGCTGGATCAGTCCAGCACTCTGTTTACACAGTGGCCAACCAACTGTCGACCAGGAACCCACAAGCAGGATGCAGACACAACAGACCCTTCTACCCATATTCCCTAGCAATTGGTGTATACAAGCTTACTGCCTCTGATACTGGAGGCAGCACATTGCCATCAGGACTAGTAGCTATTGATAGCTTTCTCCTCTAGGAATGTATCCAACCTCCTTTTAAATTGGTGGCCATTATTACATCTTGTGGAAGATGAATTCCATGGTTTAACTATGTGTTGTGTGAAGCAGTACTTCCTTTTATCTGTCCTGAATTTCCTAGGTTCTAGTATTATGGGAGAGGAAGAAAAATGTCTCCCTACCCATATTCTCCACACTATGCATAATTTTGTACACCTCTATCATGTCTCCCCTTTCCCTCCTTTTTTCCAAGTTGAACAGCCATCCTTCATAGGGGATCACTTTATAGTTGCCCTTTTCTGCACTTTTTCCAGCTCTACAATATCATTTTTTAGGTGTGGTGACCAGAACTGTACACAGTATTCTAAGTGTGGTAGCACCACAGATTTGTATAAAGGCCGCATGATACTGGCAGTTTTATTCTCAATTCCTTCTCTAATTATGCTTAACATGGAGTTTGCCTTCTTTACAGCGGCCGCACATTGGGTTGACACTTTCATCAAGCTGTCGAGCACAACCCCAAGATCTTTTATCTAGAGGTAAAGTTGTGGTTGTTTATTCGTTCAGTCATTTCCGACTCTTCGTGACTTCATGGACCAGCCCACGCCAGAGCTTTCTGTCGGCTGTCGCCACCCCCAGCTTCCCCAAGGTCAAGTCTGTCACCTCCAGAATATCATCCATCCATCTTGCCCTTGGTCGGCCCCTCTTCCTTTGCCTTCCACTTTCCCTAGCATCAGCCTCTTCTCCAGGGTATCCTGTCTTCTCATTATGTGGCCAAAGTACTTCAGTTTTGCCTTCAATACCATTCCCTCAAGTGAGCAGTCTGGCTTTATTTCTTGGAGTATGGACTGGTTTGATCTTCTTGCAGTCCACGGCACTCTCAGAATTTTCCTCCAACACCACAGTTCAAAAGCATCTATCTTCCTTCGCTCAGCCTTCCTTATGGTCCAGCTCTCGCAGCCATAGGTTACTACGGGGAATACCATTGCTTTAACTAGGCGGACCTTTGTTGTCAGTGTGGTGTCTCTGCTCTTAAGTATTTTATCAAGATTTGTCATTGCTCTCCTCCCAGTCTGGGAATGGGTGTTGAACAATAGAGTTCAAATTGGTCAAAGAGGCAAATTACCACAAGGCAACTCTTTTGATCTATTAAGGCCAGACATGAACTAGTCCAATTGCTTAAAATGCACAAAGTTTTTACCCAATAACCCAAGTATATATTTTTAAATAAAATAGCTCAGATTCTTCCAATACACACATAGGTTTACTTATTTCTGTCAGGAACACCTAAGCCATATGAACTGTGTATCTGTCAAATACGTCACTCATCTACAGTGAATATTTTTACCATGCTGAAATGAAGCAATAATTTAAAAATGTAATATTAGCTGGGCAAATAAATTTTAGCACCTCACTTGCTCTGTATGGCCTGGATCCAAAGAACCACATGGTAAGTTCTGAGCATACAAGAGGGCTTTGGACATATTTCTCAAATAGCTGTCTCCTGGCCTATGCCTTCTTTTCCTTCAAAAAGCTAGTATTAAAAACAAATGCTGCAACAAATAAAACTTTAATATACAGAGTTATTGCATTTGTAATTATTCAGGGAAAGAGAAAATGAGTAATTTTAACAATGTGCGTACTACTAAGTCTCTCTAGGAACATGATTTTTTTCTTGCATGATGTCAGAGTACATTAATCAACCAGATTCAGGCGATGCAAAACCTGCCTCCGTGTTTTCAGTTGTGAATATTCTTCTTCTGCCCTCTTCCAAGAGCAATATACAACTTGCAACTTTTGCATAGTGTTCAGCACATACTTTTACTTATTCCAATCTAAATTATATGCACATATCTACATTTATTGGGGAGGGACCATAACTCAATGGTAAAGCGCATGCAACAGACCTCAGCTTCAATCTCTAGAATTCCTAGCAAAAAAAGCATTTTAAGTTGTAGGTGGTTGGAAAGATCTCTGCCTGAAGTTTTGGACTTAAATTCCCAGTATTCCTAACCACTGGCCATGCTGGTAGGGGCTTCTGTGAGTTGGAAGTCCAATTCATTTGGAGATTTACCTTCTGCCCTTAGCACTCACTCATACAACTTTACCTTAGCACTCACTCATACAACTTTGTGCTAGACAGACTTATACAAAGGAGTTAACAGCATACTAAATCCAACATCAGTTTCAGTTTCACTATCAAAAGTTCATATGATGAGATTTTTGTGGATAGTGCCCTTCTTGCACAATGAAACCATTATTCTCTAGCTAAAATGCTTTATATGTGCTTGTGCCACCTTCACTTAAAAAAGGAAAGTATCTCATGTAATCATGATATTGGTTTTAACCCCCCCCCTCTGTATTAGAGAAATAATCAATTCTGTACATTTGTATCCTTTTTTTCATTTGGACTTTATATATACCTAGCTGATAAAATTTTAATTTAGTGGAAAACTGTACAACTATTGGAGTTTTTCCATTATACAAAAAATCTTATACAGATTTGTACTCCAGTCCACCACTTAGATTGTGTTTCAGTGTCCATGAATTGCAGCTTAATCCAAAAACTGAATGACTGGGTTCGGACAACACAATAGTCAAAAGTTGATTAAATGCCACCCCACCCATTGCTTAAATAGTCAAAAGTTGACAAATGTGTCATCTGTCTGGGGGAAACCCACACCACATTTGGTTATTTCCAAGAAATAACCAAAGCAAATAATCAATGGTGTGCAGAGTTAACTATTGCACAACTGTTGATTATTGTGTTGTCTGTCGGGCTCCATTGACTATTTCACATGCCTACAGAGTCGCAAGGCAAGAGTGGCAGAAACCCCTGCCGCTCTTGCCCAGCACAGCTCTATAGGCATGTGAAATAATCCCATCCTGCAACGCGCATGGGGAGCCGCCTGATTATGACGTCCCTTCGTAGAGCGCCACGATCATCAGCTCCCCATGCATTTCCCAGGATGGGCACATGCCATCCCTGAGTGGGGTGTCACGAATCACAGTGCCCCATCTGGATATCAGCTCAAGGAGATGGAAGCTCCTTCCATCTCGAGCCCGATATCTAAATGCATTGCGGTGCAGGGGATGAAGGATGTCTCCCGCAGCTTGCTGTGTAATGTCAAACTGAAGGAGATATCCTTCTGCCAAGAGTGTCCTTCTCGTTCGCCACAAAATGCTGGCGACTGGGGATGGTAGCCACTGCTTGAGTGTGGCAGGAGTTCCTAGCATCCCCCATTGCCAGCATTTTGTAGCAAACAGAGCACAGGAGGAGAACTTCCGCCTGAGTCCCACCCTCCATTCGCCATTTGGAGCTATGTGGAGGGCAGAGAAAGACATTGTCAAAGCTCTCTGACAGCATCTTTCTCTGCCCTCCTCGTAGCCCCAAATGGCTAATGGAAAGCGGGACCAGGAGGATGCTCTCCTCCTGTGCTCTGCTCTCCGTGCATCTTGGGATGGCACAGAGAAAAAAGACTCTCTCCTTCGCATTGTCCCGACATGCACAAACAGTGAACAGAGAGCGGAATGCAAGAGGAGTGCATCCTCCTGTGTCCTGCCCTCTATTTGTCTTTTGTGGTTAGCGGCTGGAGAGAGGGGGACATTGTCAGAGGAGCTCCCCCTCTCTCCACCCCTAACCCCAAATGGCGAACGGAGACATAGTGGAGTGATACTATCCCCTGAGTCAGGGAATGGTATCACTCTGCAACGGCTCCTGCTCTGTGTGCTGCATCTCTCTCCCCCCTCTGCACCTCCCCATGGAATGGCGGCACTGGTTCTCACATTCCATATCATGCTGAAGGAGCGGGCAGCTCTACTGCATCTTTCTCCACAGTGTCCCCATATGGAAAGCAGGAACCAGCGCTGCCATTCCATGGGGAGGGCAGACAAGAGCAATAGTAAATCCTGTGTTAATAGTCTACTCCAAGGTTGACTATTTACGGGGGGGGGGGGTACCCAAGACAACATAATAGTCATAAATGGAGTTGATTATTGTGTCGTCCAAATGTGGCTAATGAGTACTAATAAACTGTAGAAATTAAGAGTTATCACAAATTCAGTTTTTCAGAGCAAAGGGAATATTGGAGTTGATATCAACACAGTGTTTGTTACATTCTAAAGAGGTCTTTACATCCCCAACTACTTTAGGCAACCGGCCAACATTTGTCCTCCAATTTCTTCCATTTCAATAACTATTTGCGATCCGAATTGCATCTATTTAGTGGTAGTTTCCCTCATTTTGCTTCTATGTTATTCTCACAACTCAGCTCCAAAAAGAAACTAGGCCTGCAATTTGCCCACAGAGGCATCAAGACAGTCATCAACCTTATACTTCAAAAAAACTGAAAACTGCTTGAAAGTGAAACTCAGCTGCTTGTAAGTGAATTTACCACCCGTTTCATAAAACATTTTGTATTCAATGCACAATTGTTTCAGATGGAGGCTTACTAAAAATTACAGCAGCACAATCACAAACTGTAACACTGTCAGTGACGCAACAGTGTTCTGCACATGGACAAATGCTTGTCAGGTTTAATATGTGATCTGAAATATTAAAGTTATGCACCACAATTATTTCCGGTCTTAAAGATGCCTATAAGTCCATGGAGGAAATTAATAGTCCAGAATGGCTGGTTGATGTTTCCTCAATGGGAGCTAATGGTTAGGTGATAGTTTGCAATCTGTGTTTGAATGAGGTTTCATTGTTGCGTTTGAATGGGATACTTATCAGAGCTTGGAGCAGGTATCAGGTTTGTGTGCATTTATGTATATGTTAAAAAAGCTGGGGGTTGGGAACAGAGACAGATGAAGAGTGTGCTCTGAACTGGCAGAAAGCATCTTGGGACCAGTGCTACATACATTCTAATTTTATATTTGTAAAAGCAAACAAAAAACCTCCAAAATTTAAAACATCCCAATTCTCCACTGCTCTCATTATGTAAATTATATTATTAATATATGCAGTCTAATACATACACACACCCTACCTGTTACTTCAAGAATCTTTAAGACATTACACTGAAGTGCTCAGAGGCACAGATAAATTGCTTATTGGCAAGCCAGATAGATAAATTGCATAGATGAGTAGCAAGCCAGACAAATTGAATTAGATTAGTAGATATATGTGGTTTTTCTATAAAGAACATAGGAAGTGCCATGCTGGATCAGACCAAAGGTCCATCTAGTCCAGCACTCTGTTCACACAGTGGCCAAACAGTCATCAGCCAGAGACCAACAAGCAGGACATGGTGCAACAGCACCCTTCCACCACCCATGTTCCCCATCAACTGGTGCACACAGGCTTACTGCCGTCGAGACTGGAGATAGCACATAGTCATCAGGGCTAGTAGCCATTGATAGCCTTTGCCTCCAGGAATTTATCCAACCCCCTCTTTAAAGGCATCCAAATTGGTGGCCATCACTTGTGGTAGTGAGTTCCATAATTTAACTATGCACTGTGTGAAGAAGTACTTTATTTTATTTGTCCTGGATCTCCCATCAATCAGCTTCATGGGATGACCCCTGGTTCTAGTATTTTGAGAGAGAGAAATGTCTCCCTACCCACATTCTCTATACCATGCATAATTTTGTACACCTCTATCATGTCTCCCCTTAGCCTCTTTTTCAAGCTACACAATCCCAGTTGATGTAACTTTCCCCCATAGGGGAGATGCTCTAGCCCCTTAATCATTTTAGTTGCTCTTTTCTGCACTTTTTCCAGCTCCATAATACCCTTTTTGGGGTGTGGTGGCCAGAGCTGTACACAGTATTCTAAGTGTGGTTGCACCATAGATTTGTATAAGGGCAGTATGATACTGGCCGTTTTATTCTCAATTCCTTTTCTTATAATGCCTAACAGATTCCATTAGGTTATATTTGAAGTTGGTTTTTTTTGCCCCAACGTGCATCACCTTACATTTGCTTACATTGAACCGCACCTGCCATTCAGATGCCCATTCTCCCAGCTTGGAGTGATCCCTTTGGAGCTCTTCACTATCCCTTTGCGTTTTAACAACCTTAAATAATTTGGTGTTGTCGGCAAACTTGGCCACTTCACTGCTCACTCCTAATTCCAGATCATTTATGAACAAGTTGAAAAGGCCTGGTCCCAATACCGATCCCTGTGGGAGCCCCCCACCCTACATCGGGAGAACTGACCATTTATTCCTACTCTGTTTTCTGTTCTCTAACCAGTTACTGATCCATAAGTGGACCTCTCCTCTTATTCCATGACTGCTAAGTTTGTTCAGGAGTCTTTGGTGGGGGACGTTATCAAAAGCCTTTTGGAAGTCCAAGTAAACAATGTCCACCGGATCACCCCATCTACATGTTTGTTGACACTCTCAAAAAATTCTAATAGATTAGTGAGACAGGACTTGCCTTTGCAGAAGCCGTGTTGATTCTTCAGCAGGACCTGCTCTTCTATATGCTTATTAATTTTGTCTTAATAATGCTTTCAACCAATTTACCTGGAATAGATGTCAGCTAGTTGGCCTGTAATTTCCTGGATCATCCCTGGATCCCTTTTTGAAAATTGGTGTTACATTGGCCATCTTCCAGTCCTCTGGTACAGAGGCTGAGCTTAGGGACATGTTGCATACTTTTGTGAGGAGGTCCACATTTTCATATTTGAGTTCTTTTCTATTGTTTGGTTATATAGTAGACAGTATTACTCAGAATCTGAAGTTGCTTTGCAATTATTTCTTTGATTAATTAATGTTCCTTCCTTCACCAATGAGGTTCATTAAAATTGTTTGCCACTTTAAATCTCACCAACACATCTATTTTTCCATAAAACATGAAGTGCACATTCAATGAGAGTGGAAACTAGGATAGGAGGGATGGAGGTCAATGATACTATACATCACTCTTCCACAACCTAGTGTCTCCAGATTTTTTGGATTCTAACCATTGACCATGTTGGCTGGGGCTCATGGAAGTTGAAGTCCAAAACATCTGGAAAGCAGCAGGTTGGAAAAGGCTGCTGTACAAGTTTGTACGGGCAGGTTTTATTACTGTTGTTTCAGACATCAGGATAGCCTGTTTCAGTGCAAGGAATTGAACAAGATATTCCATCATCTTCCCAACTCTGTGGAAAAACTGAAGTGATAAGCCACAATAATCAGTGACACTAATACTCCTTCATGTACAGGGTGCAACAACGCATCACAGACATTCAGTAATACCAATCAATCATCAGGGAAGGTTTATAATGGCACTAAGATACACACAATTTGAAAGTAGGCAAACCACCAAAAGTAGCCATGTAAAAAGCTATGCACAGACTGCCAAGATGACACAGCATTTAAAATGCCAATTAAGCAACTGTCACCAAAAAGCTACAAATTGTACAATCAAGTCCTTTTCAGAAGACATTCCCCATTGTTGTTCTATACCACTTCTCTCCAGGCTGTACCCTGTGAACATTGGTTAGATGGTTATCTGTAGCCTCCACTGGCTGATCTCATGTCCCAAGATCATCTAAGCAGCATGAAGAAAAGATGATTTCTTATTTTCAAATACTGTACAGAACACTCAACTGCAAAAATGTCGTAACATAGCTTGTCCTCCACGATACTGCAGCCACAACGATGAACACACACACAAATACATTAATGTAATGCAGAGTTATGATTAGCCCGATGACAGCAATTTTATAGTCTCTAGTTCTTCGTAAATGTTTGATTCAGCAATTGCACACCATAAAAGTATTATGAATTGTGTAACCAACTTTTATTTAAAAAGCATAAATTAGAACTGCCTGCATGAGATCTCTTAAGACAGAATAATTATCCCTTATTATTTAAATACGTCAAATTCATAACCAGGGTTAAGAGCAATACAATGCATGCATTTGGCGACATGGAAGTTACTTAAGTATGACACTAGATGCTGCTAGTTAAAGATTAAATTAATGAATTAAAAGAATGTGACATGCCATATTTAAACAAAACTGATATCCTTTTGAGCATGATGCAAGGATAGAGCATACTTCTGTAGACCCTTAATGAAGCTTTTTGTGTGTGTGTGTGTGTGCAGTATTTACTCTGAACAGATTGCTTAAAGTATAATTTGCTTCTAAGGGTGTGTCTGAACCAGCTGTTTTTTTCTAAGAACAGCTGGTGCAGTCCACACCTCATCACAATAGTCTCTATGAAAAGGCTCAGCCTGCTACTTCCACACACTTTGGACAACTCATGACAAAATGACCAGCTTGTAAGAAAAGGTTGAAGCCTCTCCACTTAGCATGCAGATTAATTTGCAGAAATGCTGCAGCCAAAAAGTAGCTGTTCCCCGCCACTGGCCCCACTCATGAAAATATCATTTCAGCCTGCTGCATGGCAGTCAGCTGCAGCCCTACTAATGAGTTAAGTGTTATGTTATTAGGGTATCCTCTCCAGATATCCTAAGAAATAATGCAGAGCAAGAGTAACCTTTTCTAGAGATATTTTTGCCCATGAATGAAAAAAGAATGAATACAGAATTTAATAAGAGAGATAACCAGGGATGATATATAAAAAGGTGGCTATATTAATGAAGAGATGTCTATGCTAGGGACAGGGAAGTAGCAAATAGATACAATATATCTAAGAAATTACCTGACATCCTGAATAAAACAGAAGGTAGCTAGGAGTATGAAATGTGAAATTTAAAGCCATGAACGCTAATGACAGAATCTGAAGACATAGTGTTTCTGCTTTTCTGAATACCCAACAATTTCACAAATCTATTAGAGAATTGCACATCTTTGCAGTAATGAGATTGCAGGAGTGATCACAGATGAAGAAGTACCTAGTTCTCTTTCCAGATTTCTGTGTCACAGAATGTCTATTATGCTAACTTAACAAAATAGACCATTTTCACAATCAAATTCATTTATTCATTCATATATCCAATTCAAACTTTAACTAAATGCTTTCACGAGAAAGGCCATTTAGTTAGCAGTCCTATACTCACTTACCTGGGATTCCATTCCATTCACTCAGTGGTGCTTGCTTCTGAGAATATACGCGTAAGATTGCACTAAACACAGAAAAATGCCTTCTATCCAAAGAATGACCAGCCACTTTAATTCTTCCAATTAAATTCCAAGGATTAGTTAATAAATTCCACATGTGCAAGTGCTTATTTTAGCACTAGTCAACTATGATTTTCATTAGACGCATTCCACTAAGAGTAAAGAAATAGTTTACAAGTTCATGTGCCTCATACTGAAAAGTGGCATTTAATACACCCAACTATAAACGAGTACATGATTTAATACAGTGAGAAAAATTAAAGGCCACTGGATGCACTGCTGGCTACAGCCAAGGTGGATAGCCTACCACCTTGGAGCCTGATAGAGTCCGCTGCCTGAAGACCACTGTTGCAAGGGGTGCTTGGCGGAGAGAGGCTGAGTAATGTCAAAACTATATTCTGTTCTCTCTCCGGTTTAGTGTTCAGTTGTTGTATTCGTTTAGTTTATTTGTACGGTTTTATTGAATGTTGTATGTACTGATATTTCTACTATGTAGTTAAGTTATCTGTGTTTGGTTATTCGTAATTGTTTCTACTGTATATTTTGAGTATTGTTATATTTATTGCTGTTTGATACCTTGCAAAATACATTTACTGTTATTCATTTGTTATGTTGTGAGCTGCTTTGGACAAAATTTTATAGAAAAGCGGCATATAAATAAATAGATGATCAGATGATAGCTGTTAATTGCAGTAATTTGAACTAGATTACTAATTTTTAATTATATTAAAAATAACCAAGTTTACAAGGAAAACTCATTTCAATACAAACATATTGGGAGGGCTTCTGCCCTGAAAGGCGGCTAAGAAATGTTTTAAATAAATAAATATTAAGGCCTACACATAAGGCTGGATCAGATTTAACAATCATTATTTAATAAAACTATGGTTTATTAAACCAATTGTAGCAGCCACATGCTCCCTCGTCCTCCCACGTACTGTAATGAAAGACTTTTGGGTTTTCCGTAGCTACAGTTTTCTGTTGCATATGAATCAGGAAACTGTAGTTTACAAATGTAACTCTCAAACCCTGGTTTGTAATCCAAGATTATTAAACTACACTTTCCTGGTTCCTATGTTAACAGGAGATTATGGATTAAACAAACCCCAGAAGTCTTTTAATACAGTGTATGAGAGAGAACAGAGGGACGTGCAGAACAACAAAACTTGTCCTCAATGTAATAAACCATAATTTTATTAGATCAATATTTTTTACAATTGATCCAGGTCACGAGATATTAAAATAGAATCATGACTATCAAGCAGAACTGACCTACAGGTGGCTTTTCCATGTTAAAAAAGAACTGGAAGGGGGAAATGCACAACTGAAGGTAAGTCATGCATTCATTTATACTGGCCTTCCTACAAGGCCCACAGATAAGTGTTATAATCCAGGAGATGTCCTTCTGTATTGGACATCTACTGAGTCCATATAGGGTTGGGGAAAAAGGCAATGCAGGTGGATTTAAGTTTTAAGAGGAGCAGAAAAGGACAATCAAAATGATCAAACGTTAGGAGTGCCTCCCTTATGAGAAAAACCCAAAGAATTTCAGATGTTTTATTTAAAAATGATGATCAGGGAACTATGGTAAGAAGAACCATTTTTTCTTCCTTCTCCCATAATATTAGAAATTGGGATCACCCAGTGAAACTGACTATCTGCAAAATCAGGACTGAGAGTACTTCATACCCCACTACTATTTTTGGCAGAAATGCAGGATATAATTTTAAATAAATAAATGCTCCAGTTTGCATAATTCACTGCCACAAGATGTGGTCAGTAGGACAGATGCTTTTAAAGGGGGAGATCTTTAAAAAAAATTAAAGGATAGATCAACTAACTGCTGTTAGCTATGATGGCTATATGGAATCTCCATGTTTAAAGAAAGTATGTCAGAGATTAACAGTTCCCTGGGGGCCAATGCAGGAGAGTGCTATTGCTTTCACGCCCCCTTTTCGGCTTCCCAAAACAATGAATGATGCCCCCTTACACTGAGCCAGCAGAACTATGTTCTTATTTTGTATTTCTATTTTATGCCCCATCCCTATCAAAGCTCTGTAAGATATTGATAATATGAATATTTGGTACTAACCAATATCGTGTGTGTTTACTTCCCATCTATTTCCTGGAGAAACAGATTGTCCAGTAACAGTCAGCCCTTCCGTGTGGAATAATGTCCAGAACCACAGATGTCCAGGCTATGCATGCTTTCTCAGAAGTAAATCCCAGTTTGGAAGTAACCCCCACTGAACAACTAACAAGACATTCATGGGATTGCAGCTTTAGTATTGGAATGAGTGGCTGAGTGAGTGATACTTGCTTAGTGAGTGATACGTGCTTAGTACATGGTTATAGAGAGCCTCAGAGAAATAGGTCTTTGTTTCTAAAGCTGTCATTGTGCATGTGGGCTGCATAACCAGAGACTTTGGATTATGCTCATAGGTTGTTTAGTTGCAAACCAATCTCTTTTAATTATTGCAGCAACCAGCTAGTACGCATGCTAGCTTAGGAAATATGGATTTCAAAATGGTACTCAAGTTTTTTAGGTTTCTGCAGCCTTCCCCCATGAAATGACATTTATCAAATGGACCTAATGGCCTATATGGCTCAAGAGTGAAGACAGTTCTCACTACCTTTGCTAAACTTCCTAAGCTATACGTGCTTTTTTTAAACCGTTAATTCCATGCCCATTACCAGATCTTGTGAAGCAGAATTATATGACATATGCAGAAGCACACAAGCTGCAATACATAATCTGTTAACCCTTAAAAATTGAGCCAAGGTTACTTTGTCTGAAGTAGGTCACCCACTTCCATAAGAATAAAGCCACTCTCAATATGACTCAGACTCAACAAAAATAAATATTATTTTCTCAATAATATATAACCCAAGTCAACAGTCAATTTTTTTTAAAAAAAAGCTGATAATTGTGCTATCAAGTTGTGCATTGGCTAAAAATCTGGTGAGATGGTTTTGCTTGATCTGTGCTGTAAGAAACAGCAAAGGTTTTCAGAATGGTACCAAGACCGT
The DNA here is from genome assembly GCF_023053635.1 of Elgaria multicarinata webbii. NCBI lineage: Eukaryota > Metazoa > Chordata > Lepidosauria > Squamata > Anguidae > Elgaria > Elgaria multicarinata. Next base: position 36,794,597 of record NC_086179.1, on the reverse strand, counting down.
AAAGGCTATAATCTCAAAGAAATGTTCTGGCAATTTATCAATTTAAGTGCCAAAATTCAGACTGCCTCCATCTCTTCTTTATAAAAAGCATCACAATACAAACCAGCCACAAGGCCTTTCAGAAAGAAGAAAATACTTAATAAAAATGTATGCTATCCTATTCAATGCTACCCGACAGAGAGGTACATTACATCACATTCTCACAATGTAGGGGGAAGGGCTTGCCCATAGAAAGCAAGATTTACAATGATCTCTCACTGCTGCTCTGCTTCATTTGGAGAGAGATGTGAAACACACATCTTAAACGGAAAAGCATTTTTGCTCCATAAGATATCATCTTTATTCAGTTCACATGAATATTCTCTTGCAACAGCATAATATATTCAATATGTAAAGTACTTATTTCACATCTCATTGTTTTCTTTTTTTAAAAAAAATGGTGCTAATATAGCCAGAGTAAGAAGAAGATTAAGAAGAAGAAAACTGCTCAAGAAAACAGTTACAGCAGGATACCATTTCTTAACTGGAACTAACAAGACTGTCTTTTGAACTCTAAATGCCATGTTTACAGGGAAAGACCATTTGGTTCCAACTGCAATCAAAATGCATCTGGATACAAGGAAAAAGGGGGAGGGGAAGTAGTGGGGGGGGGAAGCACCCGCACATCGGAGAATGTGCAGCCCTATCATTTTGCATGGTGAATTTTGAACCACAGGTATCTTTCAAAATCCCAAACTGCTTCAATACTCATTCCAAAGCCATCTTTATTTAAAAGATGTAATGCTGCATTATTTTAGACTTCTGGATCTCTAGAAGTATAGGTTTATTATTAAAAATATGCACCTCCCCCTCCTATGGCCAATCCTAGCAGCAAGAAAGAATGCAAGCCCATTTAATTTATGCTAATTTTTGCAGCAGATTTAAAAACCTCAAGAGTGAGAGAGCTTGGGAAGAACGCTTTAGAGAACCTTATGAAAATAAAAGATTTGATACAGTGAAGCACTCTAGGCTAGTTTGCATGCAAACATATTTAAAACGCATTCAAATTCTCCCAAAATATGCCACGTATTATTTTTACCCAATTCTCAAAACCTGCAACCGCATTTGATTTAAAATAAAGTGATCCACAAACGCTATGCGAGGCAAACATCGTGGTGCAATATCACACGAAACGGTCAAACTAAACGCACACACACAAAAATCAGTATGCTACACAAAAGCAGATATAAAACTACAAACCTCATAAAGTGCAACAGTGCTTATATCCAGCAAGTTGAGGCATACAAGGTAAAAATGGAAGTGAAGAGATTTCAAAACGATTTTACTGTATTTCTGTTTTCCCAATTTTAAACGTTCAAAAGCCAGCAGTGACTCCGTCGGCCATTTTGGCTTGAACTCGCTCTCTCCCTCTCTCCCCAGCTCGCTCGCTCGCTCTCCCTCTCTCTCTCTCTCTCTCGCGCGCGCACACTCTTCCTTGCTCGCTCTCCCCCTGTGTCTCTATAAAGGAAGCAGCTTTTTTTGACCTTCAAACAGAGGCAAGTCATGTGACTCGGGTACGCTGTCAATCACGAAGGGGGTTGGAAAGACATAATCTTAAAGGGGACATAGCTGTTCGAGCCAAAGAAGCGCCTTTATTCGCCCATTTGTACAAGCTGTAGCAGCGTATGCTTTCTTACTATTTTGCTCTGTATATACACAACAGTATTCTACATTTTAACAACAAAACTCCAGCAATAGGTTGAAGTTATTTTTCTCCCTGGATTTAAACCAGCTGAATTTTTATTTTCGCATTAAAACCAAGTCATCAACTTAATATTCTCCATTTCACAAAGAAAAGGAGATTGGTGACTTAGTTTTAATGCAAAAATAATTTCATACTAACACGATCAAAAGAAATCGAATCTGAAGGGAAATTTAGGATACACCAAGCTGGACAAGAAGGAGCAAAGCATAATCCTGTTTAGTTGTCCCAGTTCAAAACCAAAACAGAACACATTGTTAAATCCACATGATATAGTTAACTGGTAACATGAGCATGAAACCCAGAGTAACCTTGTTGCCGTTATAATTCGAACACTCTTGCTTCTGCCAGCTATTCAAAAGTAACACTCTGATTTTAGATAATTAATGACAAGGAATAAAAAAATAACCAGCTTTTTAAAAAGAGTGTATTTACCATTTACAATTACAAACGTTTTAACACACTCTTAAACATCCTGATTCCTCTGATTAAAGGAATCAATTCCTTTATGGCACTGTGATACAAGCCATAGAAACTGCAATATATAACAATTGCTTCATTAATGCATACAACAAAGCAAAAGTCAATTATGCAGTCAATGTTGCACATACAAAAATGGCTTCAACATTTTGTTTACTAACAGAGCCTAATTTATTTTATCCAAGCCCATTTGTTTACTAACTTTTACACACACTGTCTCAAGCCAGCCAGCTAGCTGTGTTCTGATTAGTACTATCCCTAAATGCTAAATATTATTTATTCTACAGAACAGGAATGGGGAACCTGTGGCCCTCCAGATATTGCTGGAGTAATACTCCCATCAGTCTCAGCCAGAATGGCAACTCCACTTTCAGTGCACAAATGCTTTTTCAATATTCATTTGTCATCACAACTTCTCTGTGAGGCAGGTTAGACTGAGAAGACAGTAAAATAACAGGCTGAACACGAATTTACTAAAGCATCAACGCTCTGAAGCTAGGAGTTGCATACCTCAAATATCCCTGATCTCATCTTAATGTGTGGATAGAAAGATGAAATCAGACTGGGAAGATCCAGGTTCAAATCCCTGTTCTTCCATGAAGCTCATTGGCGAGGACATTGGGCCAGTCAACATCTCAAGCCTACCCAATCCCAACCCTACAGGACTTTTGTGAGGATAAGGGGAGATGGAAACAGCCCCAAGTATAGCATCCTGAATACCTTGGAGGAAGGAGGAAAGGTAATGCGCTCCAGATTTCAGTTCTCACAATATTTCTTTTCTTTTTTTGAATTTACAGTTAAGTTTAATCACAATAACTTCTAGTGGCCAGGAGCAGCAGCAGCCAGTAATAATGGCAGTATCCTAGTACTAGAAAAGTAGGAGATGCTCATGCCTGCATGCTCAATGCCTTAGTGGGCAAAGAGCCACTTATACACTATAGCTCTCACTCTTCAAAGATCCTTTGCCAGCCCAGTGATGCTGCACACATACATTCGAATGTTTTTATATACTTACCATTCCCACAAATCGACAACTGCTTCAAAAGGTGCAATACTGCATAAAACCATGACAAATTCAAGTCTTGCTTTGTTTTTCAACTCTGCCTCCACAGAACACTTTTCACACTGAGTTGTCTGTCACAGAATCCAAGTGTCACAGTCAATTCAAATGGGGGTATTGGTCAAGCCTGTGGGGCCTCAAGAGGTTGGATTCAAGAGTGTTATTCTGGTAGCACAAATGCTAGCTAGCAGAAACCAACTTCTGAAGTATGCGCAAAGGGAGAATTCAACTAAAGTTCCATTTGTGTAACTGGTTGTTGATCTTAGGTTTACAAAGTGGTCCACTAGAGCTTGTGCAACAGGACAAAGCAGCAGAGCTTCACTAGTGCAGTAATTTCTTCTAGTAACAGTACACTGGATTTTCGGAAGTTATTGTGTATAAGCGGAGAGCATTGCTGCACAATACATCCAACAGAGAATCCACATTCTAAGGGATTAGAAATAGTGGGCAAACTTTTGCAGGAAAATCTGTCTGCTATTATTGAGCTTTTCGTTGATGAACTAGCAGGTTTCCTATAAACCACTGCTTTAATGCCAGATTTCTAATCCTTTCAGCGACCTTCTGCTTAAAGATCCAGAGCAGTTCATGAGGTGTTGCTTAATCTCACTGAGCACAATCTGAAATAAAAGTAGCTGGCTGGTCTCTGATGGTCCATTAGAAAAGGATGCAAATGCAACATTAGGACCAATGAAACAAAGCAGTGAGAAACTTTCCACTTGTTCTTCAGGATTGATTAAAAGGGGGTAATTGTGTGTTAATTTAATTAAAAATGAGCCCAATATCCTAAAATTTTGTAATAGGCCACAGGGGAAGAGTAAGGCTATGATAATTTGCATGCAAGGTGTTTATGGCTTTATAGATCAAACCCAGCACCATGAATAGGTGCTATGACAGAATAGGGAACCTTGCAGATATTAGACAATTAGAATAGAGCAATGTATTCCCACCAACAAATCCTAGTTAACAGGTAGACTTGAGCTTGGTCAGCTGAACCTTCAATAGTTTCCAGAGGTAATGCAACACATCTTTTCACACAGGCTTTCCCTGGGTTGTAACGGCTGTTGGGTTTACTTTGGCATTTTAAACCTTTTTAAACCTTTAAAGCTTTATATTATGTATTGATCTGTTGTATTTTAGGGTTTTAATTGTGAACTCCCCAGAGAGCCTCAGCTATTGGGTAGAATAAAAATGTAATAAATAAATACAGCCTATTTTGTCAGCCTCCGAAGTACTATGGATTTGTTTGCAATGTGATACTCCACAAGGGCCAGGGTGGCAATGTTGCAAACATTTCTTATCTTTGTGGAACGTGCTAGAAAACAGATTTAATGTATAAAAATCCTCCCTAAATTTCAAATACCACAATAACTTAGCTCCTTGCCCAGCCAAGATACACATAAAATTCTGAGCCCGAGTAGGCTAAGAAGGGGTCTCATCACTCAGAACTACCAATTAGGGAAGACAGCACGGGCACTAGGGAGATTCCAAATATGTATGTCCAACCTGCAAAAAAAGGGCACTGCACAGCAAAACTGTCAGAACTACCTGCATTGTAGTCAGGGTTAGGTATGAAGCACAGCAGAGAAAACCAGGAATTGTTTTGCAATGGGGCTGTCCTTCCCTGTACCATTTGTTTCTAGAAGAACCACTTCACTTTTCACATTATAGTTTCTCCAACATCAGGCAAACAAGAATGCACCAGGAACAATACATGCACCATCTTAATAGTCATACCCGCTTTTAATAGTCTTACCTAGAAGAACCATCCCTATATATTTACTTTATTTATTCATTTATTATTTCATTTGTTTACTTTTACTAGGCACCCAAAGCACCTTAAAAATGAATAAATAAATCATTAAAAGCAGCAATGCATGTTAGAACTTTCAGAAAATCTGCCAAAAAAACTTTTCAAAAATAGATTTTCACCTGATATAACACAATGCAGACAAAACTCAGCAATTCTCCCTAGGTAGCGAGCTTCAAAGTACGGGCATTATTAAAGGAAAGGGCTGAAATTAAAGCATAACTGACAATTATCTTATTTCCAATGTGAGAATGGCCCTACTTGCCCCCCCACCACCACACACACACACACACAAAGGAAAGGAAAGGAAAAAGGAAATAGCAAAGATTAATTCTTTCATGTTTTTATAGCAACTGGAAACAAGCAAATGATTGGATATTGGTTGGTGTGGGCAGCATATAAACACAGTATGCTCCCTCTCTATGAGCCTGTTTCCATGGATTTTGGCTTGAATTGTAGCTGTGTAGGCCAAACTTGCTACTTATGAGTAAACAGTAAAGTATGCAGACCTTTAAAATGTAACTGTCTGTTTCACCATTTATATGAAACACATTGTTGATTGCTCACACACAATGCTACATTTTTGGTGGAAGAGAAATACTTGTCCGCTATTAAAACTGCAACACGCTTGGTCACACAATAGAATTTCTTCTAAAGTCAAAGTTCCACAATGTTTTCCCCACCCCCAGAAAACAGCAGCTCTGCAATGCAACTAGTTGTGCAAATAAACCATTTACTTCAATTTGTACTTTATGTACTGTTCCTTTCCAAAAGTCTAACTGGCATCAATATCTGCATCAAGATCAGTGATGGTCCAAAGGAACTTTGCAGCCAAATTAAGCTACTAGCAATGGGTAGTGTACCAAAATCAACCTAGCAATACATTTGATGACTAACAGGTGTGTCCTAAATTCAATGGATATATATTCTGGGTTGTTTTTTTTAAGTATTGTAGTTCCTTTAAGTCTAATTGGCTTATCCAGACAAATCTTCACAGAAAAATATTTAATTAATATGGCACTTTTCAAAACAAATGCTTCCCAAGGTAACTTACAATCAATGTCACAAGAATATTTAAACCAAAATCTAGAGAATTCTTAATTAAAAACAGCAGCACAACGCTACTCCTAATCCAGCCAAATCCCTCAAATTATTATAATTTAAAACAGAGCAATGACAGTTTAAAAATCCAGCCAATCATTTTAGCCAAAACCAGATAGAAATAAAATGTATTTAAAACCGTCTTAACAGAAATACAGGGGAAGAGTCAACTGTACCTATCTTGGGAAGAAGTTCCATAAATATACAACCATCACTAAAAAAAGCACTGAGTTTTTGTACCTGTCAACTGGAACAACATTATTGATAGGCCTGTAAGCAGGACTCTGTGGTCAATCTTAAATTCATATGGGTGAACCTGGTCCCAAACTGCTATAGGGATTTAAAGGTCAACATCAGCCCTTTAAATTGGGTCTAGGAGTGAATAGGTAAGAACCTACAGGTTTTAAACCTATACAATCAAAGAATCTACATATGCTCTGCTCCCTACACTAGCCACCATTTTGGGAAACCCTACACATAAGAACGTAAGAAGAGCAATGCTGCATCAGACCAAGGGTTCATCTTGTCCAGCATTCTGTTCCCAAAGTGGCGAACCAGGAACCAATAAGCAGGCCACAAGTGCAAAAGCACCCTCCCACCCATGTTCCCCAGCAACTGGTGTACATAGGTTTTCTGCCTCTGGCTTACGTACTACACAAAAGTCTACACAAAAACTAGGACTCTTGCTGCTCTTGTAAATACTAATGCAAACTCAGATACAAATGGACATAAGTGTGGTATCTATGGTAAAGATAAAAAGCAAAACCCACTGGGTTGTATCCAATGGTGTCTTCCCAGAAGAACAGGTATCACAAGTGGACTGAATTCCCTTGTTCATCTGCAGCCAAATCTGCTTTGGAGAGTGGGGAATCCTCTGGAGCAGATTGAAGGGGCATGCAGGAAAGGAGTGGAAGGGCGTATGAATAGCTTGCATTAATTGGTATAACATGCAGCTATAAACCCAGAGTTTTGATTTGGTTTGTATCAGTTAATCACAGGTAAATCAATATTCTAAATAACTAGTGATTTGAGCAGGGGTAAATTACTTGCTAAGAGTGTGGTATGGCGTTATCAATCAGGTCACTAGGGAACACTATATTGAGTTAATGAAGCACAAGAAAACAGACTGATGATCCATCTCACAATATTTGCTGTTTTATGAAATTTCTACTCCCTCCACTGAGGCAGGGCAAATAACCACCTGTATCAACCTACCTGATGTGTCCAAGCACAGGGTGGATTTAAATGAAGTCAATTTGAAACACTGATCTAAATTCTGGTTCAAATCGCCAAAAGAAAACTGTGTTTTCTCCACGTGTTTTCTAAAACAGGGGTAAACAACCTCGTATTCTCCAGATGTTTTGGACAACAACTCCCATGATCCCTGACCACTGGCCATGCTTGCTGGAGCCACTGAGACTTATTATCCAAATATCTAGAAGGCACCACATTGCCTGCCCCTAAATCTGATCACTAAAACATGTTAATTTACAAATCAAGCAGCATTTTACAACATGAAGGAAGTTATACTTGTGTAACTTTTTTAGGTAACTCAATGTTTATTAGTTTAGTACATAAGTTGAGTTGAGTTGAGTACATAATACTCATTACCTGCGTCAAGTGCAGATGCACCAGCAGACACAATTCTCTTTCCAATCCAATCCACTGTTCTTTTCTATTCTTCCTCTGACCATCATTTCAAATATAGTCTATCTTAACTCCTCTGCCTTGCTTGGTTGAGCTCCACCACCACATAAACACAGATTAAGCCTACACAATCTGTGTATTTGCACATGTGACTTAAGGCAGAAAAAGCCCAGATGTGTCAAGAAGCAAGGCCTGGTAGTTAGGCTAGAGACAGAGCCATTTTCACGAGATGACAAATTGAAATGAATACCCATGCTTGTAACTTTATTTTTATGAGATGTTAAGTGTCAGTGTAGCATTTTTGTGAGGAGATATAATTGTAGCTATGCCATTTTTTAAACAAGACCACGTTTAGTGTTGTATTGATGATTTAGCTTTGGGCAATTCCAAAACTGGATATTGAAATCTCTTTTTCCCCCTAAAAGAAGCAAAATAACATCCATACAGCCTTCATCTCAGCCTAATTTACATAACAGAAGATAAAACTAGAATGAAAATTAAGAGTTTGTACAATGAATAGCCATATAGAAATGCTTAAAAATGTAGATCCAATTGCCTTCAATTTCTCCTGATCTATGACCCAACTTTAAACTGTCTTCCAACATGAGATATAATCAAAACCTTTTCATCTGCCTAGATCTGTCATCCTTGCTCATAGTCTCCTTGAGAGGAGGGAAGGGGAAGATGAAGAAAGCCATAACACAAACCATAACACAACTGTAAGTATAATTTAACTTTGGACACCAACTTAGGTGTGGGTTGCCAGTTGAAGATGAATAATGCTGGTCATATATATCCAAGACTCTGTGCTGTCTTCACTGTCTATTTTATAAAAGTAAGGCACAGATAAATTAAGACAGGTTTTCACGACTAATCTAATGTAGTCTGGGAGCTATTTCCACAGAGTTCAGTTAACTTTGAAACCGTAAAACAAAAGCTGCATTCCGCATCATAACTTTAGATTGCAACATATAGTAGAATCCACTGCAGGCAGATTTGAATCCACAAATGCAACACTATTTTTAACTTGTGTATTTTAGTACTTTCTACTGAGTTTGTGATGAGTGCTCTAGAGCTCCAAAGACTATATACAAATCCCAGAAATATTCTGAAGAGTTTAATGACAATGGGCTGGTTCACATGACATGACAGCCCACCATGTGTTAATTTACTTAAGGGGGTTGTTGCATCCTCCGAGGGAAGCTTGGAGGATGGCAACAAGGGAGAGGGCCTTCTCGGTGGTGGCCCCCCGACTGTGGAATGATCTCCCCAATCAGGCTCACCTGGCGCCAACATTGTTATCTTTTTGGCACCAGGTCAAGACTGTTCTCTTCTCCCAGGCATTTTAACAGCATTTAACAACATTAAGTTTGTTTTTAATGGACCCCAGAACTGTTGTTTTTAAATGGATACTGTTGGTTTTTATACTGTTTTTATGTTTTTGATGGTTTTAAAATTTTGTATACTTTTTAATGTTTACCATTTTTAACTGTTGTAAACTGCCCAGAGAGCTTCCGCTGTGGGGTGGTATATAAATGTAATAAATAAATAAATTGTGCTAGGCACCTGGCTTGCCATGGGTTGCCGTGTCGTGCAAATAACCCATGGCTCAAATAACCCATGGCTTGCTTTAAGGTTATCTGAGGATTGTCTAATCCTCAACCCCCTGCCACCTGGGTTTTTCATGACACGACAACTCACACCAAACTGGGTACCTGCAGATGCCTGGTACACTGCAACAGCTCCTGCAGATAGATTAGCCAACGGTGGGCTGGCTGTATTGTGCGAAAAAGGTCAAAGAGAATTCCTATGAATCCAACAAACATCAGAGAATAGTAAAAACTTAAGTTACATACCTTTTTGTGGTGAACCGCACAGGCTATTGGATGGTGTAGAAATGTGATATAAATAAATATGGCCTAACATACAAAATCCTTAATTTTAAAGACCACAAGGATTTCTTAATTAGTAGAAGTAGCCAAAACTAACAGTGTTCCCCAAAGTAAAAATAAAATAAAAATGGAAATACAATACAACTTAAGGCAGTTTTCATAGCAAATCAGGGATAGGAGAGAAGCACTAACCCCCAGTTCCTTTAGTACCTGCATAGGTCTTCTCAACTAGTGAGATTGAACAATTTCCTTAAGTAACTTAAAAAGGAACTGGAAAGTACAGAAAAAGGTAGAGTTGCAAATGATATTGTTTGGAAAATACATTTTCCAAAACAGTGCCTTTGATAAAAGAAAGTACTTGTAACAATCAAGCTCATTAGGTTGGAAAAAAAAACAAGCAGCAGAAATTGTCCTGGATCTGTTTGTAATTAGAGCAGTTTGCAAAGAACCCAACCACTGTAGAAGAGGATATTCTCTTAAAATGCTCAACTGAACTACCGATTGTTACAAGGCGTTTTAAACCCACTGAACAACAAAAGAGCCAGTGTGGTGTAGTGGTTAGAATGTTGGACTTGGACCAAGGTTCAGATTCCCATTCAGACCATGGCTTACTGTGCGAGCTTTGACTAGTTACTTTCTTCTAGCCTAACATGATTGTTGCAAAGATAACATGAGGTTAACCCCATCCATGTATGTATGTATAAGTGTGAAGTATGAATAAATAAATGGGAACTCTTTCCACCAGCCATTTCAACATTATTGTTCTTTAAGAATAAAATTATGGCCTCCAGGTGCTACTCCCATGTACTCTTGCTATTTCCCAGTATATCAAGTGTAAGAATTTTTCAAGAAATACAAACTTAATTTGCTGGTCTCACACCTCTCTCATGCCATCATCACAATATACTCCTCCAATTGAGAAACAGATGGAAAAATTGGTATATTGAAATTTATGACATGGCAGCAGTTTGGGAACAACTGAGTTTAACACAAAATTGGGTGGGATAGCTAATACCCTGGAAGACAGAAACAAACTTCAAAGTGGTCTTGATAGGCTGGAGTGCTGGGCTGAAAACAACAGGATGAAATTTAATAGGGATAAATGCCAAGTTCTACATTTAGGAAATAGAAACCATATGCACAGTTACAAGATGGGGGATACTTGGCTCAGCAATACTACAAATGAGAAGGATCTTGAAATTGTTGTAGACTGCAAGCTGAATATGAGCCAACAGTGCGATATGGCTGCAAGAAAGGCCAATGCTATTTTGGGCTGCATTAATAGAAGTATAGCTTCCAAATCACGTGAGGTACTGGTTCCTCTCTATTCGGCCCTGGTTAGGCCTCATCTAGAGTATTGCATCCAGTTCTGGGCTCCACAATTCAAGAAGGACGCAGACAAGCTGGAGCGTGTTCAGAGGAGGGCAACCAGGATGATCAGGGGTCTGGAAACAAAGCCCTATGAAGAGAGACTGAAAGAACTGGGCATGTTTAGCCTGGAGAAGAGAAGATTGAGGGGAGACATGATAGCACTCTTCAAATACTTAAAAGGTTGTCACACAGAGGAGTGCCAGGTTCTCTTCTCGATCCTCCCAGAGTGCAGGACACGGAATAACGGGCTCAAGTTAAAGGAAGCCAGATTCCAGCTGGACATCAGGAAAAACTTCCTGACTGTTAGAGCAGTACAACAATGGAATCAGTTACCTAGGGAGGTTGTGGGCTCTCCCACACTAGAGGCATTCAAGAGGCAGCTGGACAAGCATCTGTCAGGGATGCATTAGGGTGGATTCCTGCATTGAGCAGGGGGTTGGACTCGATGGCCTTGTAGGCCCCTTCCAACTCCGCTATTCTATGATTCTATGAAAAGCTTCCTCAGCCATGATGTTCCCTGAGTAACACTGCCCAGTTACTTCCCAGTGTGAACTACTTCCCAGGGCTGCAACTAGGATTAAATGGGGAAAACCTATATATGTCACCCTGTGTTCCATGAAGAAGGTGGGATACAAATATTAATAATAATGTCTCCTTCTATAAAGTTACATTGGCAATGATTAGACATACAATGTCCATATTGTGATAGCTGTTTATCAACTAAGTCATTTTGTACTTTTGAAAATATGTACTGTGGGATCTTTATCTGCAGGAGCTGAACTTTATCTGCAGGAGCTGAACTTTGAAATTGGAAAGTTCAGACCATCTTGTCAGTGTGTGTAAAGTCTCTTGAAAACAGATGCCGTAGGGAAAAGTTGAGCTTCATGAATGATGATGCCAACAAATAAAGTTGTACAGGTCCCTGTAATAACCATGTTCTCATTTTTCCAACACAGTAATATCCAGGTAAGAGGAAGTACCAAGACTGTTTCTCCAAAAACAAGAACCTGTTTGTTCTTGTCACCCACAGTCTGGCTATATTTATGAGTTAATACAACTACTTTGGATTTTATCTTCTAGTGAATTAAAGAAATATGCTCCCATACCTTATTCAGAAATATAGTTGCTTTTCCTTTAAAACAGTCTGATCCTTTATCAAATGTCATACAATAGCAACCATTTGGTTACTAGGCTAAACCCTGTTACTTCTTCTTGATCTGTCAGCAGCTTTTGATACCATTGAACATGGAATACTCCTGGACTGACTCCATGAGTTGAGAAACACTGTTCATACTTGCGGGGTCGGTTCCAAAGAATAGCATTGGGTGACTGTGCCTCAGCTGCATGGCAGCTGAACTGTAGGGTGCCACAGTTGCCAGTGTTATTTAATACCTATATGAAGCTGTTGGAAGTGGTCATCAGATTGGGGGCAAGGTGACACCAATATGCTGATGACATCCAGCTCTATTTCTCTGTGACATCTGTACCAGAAGACGCACACATTTTGAAGTGGAACCTGAATGCAGTGATGACATGGATAAGGGCTAATAAATTGAAGCTGAATCCCAGTTGAACAAAGACACTGTGGGTTAGCAGTTCCCAGGTCCGGAACTTGGGCTGTTTGCCTGTTCTATATGGGGTTGCACAACCTCTAAAGGAGCAAGTACATAGTTTGGGGGTGCTCCTGGATCCATCTTTGTCCCAGGTGGGAGCACCCATTACCAACTTTAGTTTGTACACCAACTACACATGTTTCTGGATAATCCATGAATTTGTAACCTTACAATCAAACTACCGCAATGAGCTTTATGTGTGACTGCCCATGTGATTGGTTCAGAAACTGCAGCTAGTGCAGAATGCAGCTCTAAGGTGCTCACTGGGACACCCAGTTATACTCACAAGCATCTGTGTTAAAAGAAATACAATGGTTGCCTGTTAGCTATCGAGCCATATTTAAGATTGTTAATGTCTTACAAAGCCCTTAAACAACTTGGGACCTACCGTAGTTCTTCGATTCTAAGACGCCATCGATTCTAAGACGCACCCCGTTTTTAGAGATGTTTATATGGGGGAAAAAGTATTCTGCCATGCCCGGCAAAGCCTGGGCATGGGGAGGGAATTGCAGGCAGGTAAGGAAAGAGATGTGGCCAATTCTTATTGGGCCAAAGGTTTTGGCACCACAGGGCTGGGACAGGTTACAAGTAAGCCAAAAACCTGCCGGGTGGAGGGTACCTGCCAGGGGCGGGGGCCAACCGGGGACCACATGCAAGGCCCCGGAGGCTTCACCAGCTGCCACCACTTCTTGTGGAGAGCGGGAGCAGGTCGTTCACGAGGCGCCCACCTTTGGGCCAGCTCCAGCTGCCAGTGCTGAGGGGCCTCTTCCAGGCATGGCTAGATGGGCCGTGGAAACTCCCCGAGGCGCGAAGGAGCCGGCCGCACATGCACTGCCGCCCCCAGCCCAGCGGAAGCCCCGCAGCGGCGGCAGAGAGACCCCCCTGCCCCGCAGGCACCCCGGGCTCCTTTCCCACACATGTTGCATGAGAATCGTGCAGCTGCGAGTCCTGGAGCGTGTCCCGCCCGCACCCCGGCCCAGCAACTCACCTCCCGGGTGTCGCCTCCATCTTCCCAGCCGGTGCTGCTGCCCCTCCTCCGCCGCGCAGAACCAACAGCCGCAGCTGTGGCAGAGAAGCTGGCAGCGCCCGCCCACCTCGCACAACCCTCCACCAGCCCAGCAGCGCCCGCCTGTCTGCCTTGGCCCCATGCGCAAGGCGCGTGGGCCCAACCCTGCCGGCTGTGCTCGTGGCATGGTGGGTGGGGCCCACTTAGGGCTCAGAGCTCCGTTGGCGTGTGTGTGAGCCTGGTTAGCTCTGGGGAGCATGAATAGGCCCAGGGCAGCCGCGGATCGTTGCTGAGGCCCCCAATCAGGCCATGCACATTCCCCGGCCTACATCTTGAGCACAGAGCCGCTTAGGTGCACTCAACAAGCCCTGGAGCCACCTGGGCATTGAGGGCGGGTGGAGGGATAATGGCGCACTTTGCAGGCGATTCTAAGATGCCAGCGATTCTAAAACACACCCTGTTTTTAGAGAAGTTTATATGGGGGGGGAAGTGCGTCTTAGAATCGAAGAAATACGGTAGCAGATACCTAGCAGACCGTTTTCCCTTATACATATTCAGGTGACCTTTAAGATCACCAGAGGAGGCCTTGTAGCTCATTTGGAAATTAATGAAATGTTGCCACACCATTCCTCAACAGCAGGTCTTCTCAGTAGTGGCGCCCACCCATTGTAAAACCATTCCTCATGCAGTTCGGGAGGCAGAAAATGTGGCATCTTTCAAATGCCTCCTGAAAACACATTTTACAGTCCAGGGAAACCCTCAGTGAACATTAAAATAATCATGCTGCTCCATCTTACTGCTCCTTGCATTGCTTTTATTGTAACTGGAAATGTTTTAATGTTGTGTTTTTAATATTGTATTTAAAATGTGATTTTAAGATCTATATGTGAACTGCTTAGGGATTTTATTATATTTAACAGTACATAAATATCACAAAATAAAAATAAAATAAAACCTGGCTATAGCCGTTTTGTGCATATGATAACTAAAAACAGAGAAGGGAGTTGCAGTTAAGTTGCAGTTAAGAACATTCAAAACTGCAGTTAAGTTGCAGTTAAGAACATTCAAAACTAAAGATAAAAATATCAGCAATGTACTCTGAAAACTACATAGCTTGTGACAGAAGTAAAAAAAGAAAACCACATAGGATAAAGGGTATGCAATTGATAGGATTGAAGTGCAAAGACAAAGGTGCTGGACAGGCTAACAGTCTGAAGGCTGGGATGCTGATTGATGTGAGCCTAGGAGGGAGGTGAACAAAAACATGAAACAGAGGCAGGATAGCTGGAACTGGACAGAAAAGAGTGGAATGAAAACTGAGGATCTAGGATGGATAGGTGGAGGAAGGAAAGGTCCAAGAGGTAGAATAAAAAAATAAATCATGTACGACGGCAGAGGTGTCGAATCACTTTCAGCCTGATGGTTGAATTCAATGTTGGAGGAACTCTCAGGGGCCGCATTCCTGCACTGAGCACAATAAAAGGCAAAGGGAGAAGGCCAAAAATACCAACAAGTTTTAGCTTGAAGCTCTTACTGCAAGTAACTAAGCCTTAGAAGAGGCATTTCAACTTTTTGAATGGAGAAGAACTGTGCAAAAATCAACCACCAAATGATTGGTGGTCAGGGGAGAAGAAGAAGATGATGATGATGATGATAATATATTTATTTATTTGTTACCCGCCTCTCCCTCTGGATCGAGGCGGGGTACAACACAAATAAAAACACCATAAGATACATACAACTAATTCAAACTTTTAAAACCAGTGCATCATTAAATGCAGCACACCATTAAAAAAGGCATCTTAAAATTCAACTGGGTAGGCGGAAAGGGAATAGGGCCACCCCAGAGGCCCAGCTTAAGACCCCAGGCCATCTAGTTTTGGTATAAGGGCCTGAGGTTTGACAACCCCATGCAAGGAAAAAATAGTTGCTATGTATTATTGACAGGAAGGAAGTGGACAAGCAAGGGAACGTTGGATTCTGATCAGATAGCCCAGGTGGGATGGGAGAAATTATCACTACAGCCAACACTGATCTTAAAGCCATCTAGTAAAATTCTCCATTTCAGATCCCTAGTTTACAAAAACAAAATCTTGGAGAACTTAAAAAAAGGACTGCCAGGAACATCTAAAACAGCCTTCCTGAACACAGTGCCTTCCAGATGTATTGGACAGTAACTTCCATCATCCCCAGCCAGCATGGCCAAAGTTGATAAAAACTCTCCTGCATGTTTCAAGAATTAGCTCTACTCTAGGGCATCTTCTTAAAAGCCATTAAGACCAATCAAAATGCTAATATAGCAATCAATGCAACAACACACCTTCTATTACTGAACATGTAAACAGAAAAGTTTACAATAGAAACTGTCAAGTATAACTGCACTGCCAACAGTCATTCACTGTAACACCAAACTGGAATACATATTTTAATGTTTGTGTGCATTAAAAAGGACAAGCCAGATTCAAATGAAATAAGTTTACTATCAAAGTATTTGCATATACTAATTACAATATAATAAACTAGAATTAAACCACAGTTATTACTAAAATCAATGGCACTTACTCAAGTAAATTTGTTCTGTGTTGAAATGTCAGGCTCACGTCTAAGATGCACATTAGTAAGCAGACTGTACTTTGCATACTCCTGTGCTTTCTCTAGTAAAATGGCAGAAAGTGCTACATACTACTGATAATACACCATGTCCTCAGATTATTTCTATCAAAATATTAGTTAACCTCTTGCTCCAAAAGTAAGAAATCAAATGTGTATATAGCACACTTACACTGCAACCCAATGCATGCTTAATTAGAAGTAAATTCCATTGTGTTCAATAGGGCTAACTCCTTTAAAAAGTCTGTTTAGGATTGCACCTTTATTCTGGCAATTTAAGGTTTAATCTTGAAACAACTAAATGGTGAATGCCTTAAAAAGGAAGCAATGCTTCAGTCACATTTACTTATGAGTGCTTTGTATCATTTACTCTATTAAGGCCCTTTTTAAATAAACATGACTCACTGTTTGTTTTCTTCACCAGGAGGTGGAGTCTTGCCATGCCCTTCCATTACAAAATCCTCATGTTCCATCTGCGAAGGCAAGCATTGGAGGTCAGCATTGATGGAGCAAAACACATGCTGTCCCATGTGGCCCTTTTCCCTGTTACAACGTATCACCACTTTCAACTGTTAGCTCTAACCAAGACATTGTCATTTGTAGTTTGACAAATGCCCATGCCCATGGTCGTACTGCTACTCCATAGTACAATTTCCTGAGTGTATGTTTAAAGTTGTATAAAGACAAGCAGGAGGAAAATGCTTTAAGTAGCTAAAATACGAAGTTAGTAGATTCAGAGGTTAGATTATTTTCCTCTTCATATAAGGACTTCCTATTTTAAAATATTTTTGCATACTTGCACTCTAACGTGTTGTAGGAGAAACAACTAGTTTTTCAGAAATTATAGAACCTATTTCCATAGCTAAAAGGGTGTTGAATTCTTATAAAAATCACAATGATTTGCCCAATCACTGACCCAGTTTGTATGTCACGGCAGCACATTGTGAGTTATTTAATAGTTTGTTATTTTATAGCCATAAATGGGTTTATAACAAATGGTCTGTTGCCGAGTCAACCAATGGGTTGTTTAGCCCTTAAACAACCTATCGGTCCAGATTAGTGTCACGCTCACTACCTCTGATCAGAAAATGGAAGCAGCTCACATGCAGCGCATGTCCCAGCAAATCGAGACTTAATTGTTCACCAAGATTTACTGGGCCTCCATGATATAGATCTGTGAAATTTGGTACAGAAATTTGTGAAATTTGGTATAGAAGATTCTCTTTAGTGAAGATTATGAATTGACCAAATATTGGGAAATTAGGCAAAATATACCTGACATAGCTGACTTATAGTTACTTAAAAATTGGAAACAGATGGGAGTTCTTCCTAGGTGTCCCCCGCCATTTTTGTTGAATGCTGAAACATGATTTAAACTTCTGTTTGGAATAACATTCAAATGGACTGCTGAAGCATGCCTTTCATTTCCTCTTTGAAATGTGGATTTTTTAGTGTTCCCATGTTATTCAACTGAAAAAGCTGGGGATGTAACCTCCATGTATGTTCTGTGGCAACTGAAACCAGGTGGATGCAATGGGTGTAAGTATAGATGCTTTTCCTGGAATGGAAAGTTTTGTAAGCAGGGATCTGGTAAACAGAACCTAATCAAGGTCATCCTAAAGAGGTTACAATTTTGCCAGCATTGCTGCCACCTCCAGCAATACACTGGTGAGAAAGAATGAGGGCAAAGGAAGTGTTGTTCTGGGGACACAAGCAGAGAGCCTGAAAACAGACGGAGAAGCAAAGGGTGAGTAGTGTGTGGGAGAAGGTTGTGGAGGAAATTGCATTTGGTTCATTTTCTGCATTGACATCCAGGGCCTAGCTCTAGCTGTGGCAGTAAACCTGTGTCTGGTGTGTACCACTTCAGACTGCAGATACTCGCATAACTGAATGAGTTTCCAAAAAGTTATTGTACACAAGAAAGTAGCATGTCAGGGGGAAGATTAGGTTCTCTATATTAGAGTACTAACAGAGTGGCTTTATAGTTAAGGTATTTTACATTCTGTTAAACCACTGAAATTCTATTCCCTATGAAATCAGATCTTTTCTTAGACCTGGTTTGCACGCATTCATGGTTGGCTGGGGTCAAGCACAACCAAACACAGTGCCTCCTGCCCTCTCACCGCTTCTGTTTTGCATCTGGTTTAGCAAACAGCTCTGGATTGTTTCTCCCTCAACAGGATGCCAGGTTCAGACATCACAGAAAACAATTCAGGGATGAGATGTTCCTGGCTGGTTTACTAAAGGAGAAGCAGGGAGCAAGAAGGAGGCGGCACACAACCCCAACAACCCATGGATTGTTGTTACATGCGGTCCTGGTCTTAGTGAAAAATCTTTCTGGTGAGTACAAGCTATGTACAATTTCAGAGCTATTAGATGAAAAATGGCTGAATTAAAGCAGTTCAAAAACTGAAAGAATGGCTTCCCCCACCCTAGGCATTGCCAACCGTTTTTGTTGACTTAGGAAACACTGTTTTTAAGTTATATTTGGAAGTAGTTTAGAAAATTCAAGAGTGCTGCAAGGTATATCTTAATTTTTGAAACTGTGCTGTAAGTCTTATGAATTTTTTTCAGATTCCATTTTATTCAATGTTAGTAGAATGTGCATGCAAGGCACAGGAGAGGAGGATTCTTTCATCCCCCACGCAGAGACAGACTAAGAGAGAGAAAGTGCACCAGCTCTGGGGGCCACCATTATATGTCACACTATCTAGCCTTCCCCTGGCTTCAGTCAATCCTCTTGCACCTGTTTACTTGTTTAGCATTTATTAATAAAGTAAAGGCAGGAGCTGCTTACCTCCACCATGTTCCCTGCCACCAGCACTTCCAGACTAAGCTGGCTGGCTTCATCCTGTGCTTCAGAATGTGCAAACACAAACAGGGTTCAAGGATTTCCCCTCTACAGCTTTAAACCCAACTCAACACAACAGCCATGAAGTCAGACACTGAATACACAGTGCAGTCAACATGACTCCTTCCTACTCTCTCTAGCTGGTAGAAAATGGGTGGGGGAAGAATGGATGGGCTTTGAATTTTTGCCAAGGTTACCCTCACCACAATATTTCCTTCTATATTGCCTCTCCTTTTCATGGTTAACCATGGTTAATGTTGCATGTGAAACCTTAATGCTAACCATGATTAGAATCAGGTTTGCAAACTTTGAATTCCTGTAAATCATGGCCAAAATTGATAGCAATGCATATGTTAACACTAACCATGGTTTAGAGATCAGATAGCACAGCATCTACACTGGCCCACAGAATTGTTACAAATCTATGAACTATATGTGTTTAAGTAGTTGCCAGAATCCCCCTTTTGTAACGGAAGTCACTACAAGAATTTTTAAAATGTTAAAATTGTTTTCCTTCTTGGTTGTTTCTGAAGCTATTTACATATATCAGATACCAGCCACCTCCAAAATGGTGTTATGGGAAGTCTAACACTCCTACACCTAAGCTAGCTTTGCACATGAGGCTAAACCATGGTTTAGTGGGACTTGCACAAGCTGCAGTGAGCCTCAGGTTTTCACACTTCACCCTCCCCCTCCTCCTGCACAGCTGCAGGATGAGCTTGGAAGCTTACCCTTCAGCTTTTAGTTAACCACAGCTGACTGTATCATCTGGACCTAGAATTGTGGTTAATATGAACTATGGTTAATTTCAATAAGCCATCTTTATAATCCATGATTTTAAGTGGGCTTGTTTGAAGTTAAGCACAGTTTGTTGTTTCAGATAACATGACAAACTGTGGTTAAACAAAAGCAAACAGTTCTGAACTCCTCACAGCCATGCAGGGAGAAAGGGGAGTAAGGTCATATAATTAAAGAACAAACTTGAGAATTACTAAAAAGGAGGAGAGAATACATATAATAATATTTCTTCATGCCATAGATGATTCAGAAAAGGCTCTTCCTTTTCTGGTCTCAGTTTTTAATCAATTCTACAAATCCCTTAACGTTAACATTTCACACATTTTATTCAGTCTCCACTATCCTCTAACCTCTTCATCCCTAGGGCATTGCCAGAATTCTCAAAACTCACACCAGCCAAGGCTTTGAAGTTAGAGCCTAAACACCTTGCTGGGCTTTAATGATAAGCTCTTATCATCCCCAGCAGACATTCACTATTTGGTTGTGCAACATGAGATGGCCAATTTTAAACTCATGTCTTGCATAACTGATAGGAAGATAGTAAAAAAAAAAGTCAAGAAGTTACAAATGTTAGAATCTAATTCATCTGGATTCAATTTAAAAACCAATTCCAAAGATGAAAGCACCCTCCTATAGGTGAAGCCACGGGCAAAGAATAAATAGAATACAAATATGGCTGAACAACTATAACCCAAAGGCCACTCTAGAATACAAAATACCTTGCCTAGCTTTTTAAATGCACACACTCACTGTATCCTAATATTGCTAGGCACTGTATAATTAATATTACAAGCACTGTACAAAGGCTTACAATCCAAAGACAAAGACAAATCATGTTAGGGAGGAGAGGAAAGTAAAAAAAAAAGTGAGAGTCAATTGGGATAAGGTGGGGTAAAGAGATACATTTTAAGGAGGTGCTTTAATGTAAGGACTGGAAGAGTCAAGTATGATACAGATGTTGTAGAAAGGTATTGTAGTGTTAGGGAGGTACATAGAGAAAAGGACACAGAAAAATGCTTAATGTGAAGACTGGTACTGTAGGGTGAAGGATCCAAGGAGGAACATATTAAAAAGGGGTGGGGTGGGGGAAGAAAAGATATAGAAGAACAAGACCACTGATGTGGGGTGGAAATTTTTCCAGTTTTAGAAATGTTTTAGATAATAAAGGTATGGATACAATACAAGTAACATTTAACCAAATGTTAACATTTAATCAATAACCAAAATATAATTAACTCCAACTGACTATTCCTAGAACATATATTGATGATCACAGATTCGGGCATTAGTACATTAACAGTTTTCACTGTTTTCATTCCCCCCACCCTTAAAATCTAAACAATGTAAGGGAAATGGTAGGATATTGAAATATGATGTAAATATTTTAAGTATCCCATAAAAATAGTTTTTAGGACAGATCATGAATTTGAACAGTTAAGCCACATTAGGGGGAAAAATCAATGAAATGCCCTAATTAAACACTGTAGTACAACTACTCTGGGCTATTGGAAGAATCTTAAAATACTTAAGCACTATGTACAATCAGCATGGCACTCAGTTCTCTTTACTAAAACTAAGCAAATACAAACATTATCTGTGTTTAGGACAGTGGGCAATTCAATCCACATTACTAAAAACCATGGAGACAGTTGAAAGTACAAAAATCTTTTAAGAGCGGGAAGGCAAAAAAGGATGCAGCCAGTGAAAAATAGTTCAAGCATTAAAATGATCAGAATCAGCAGCAGTATTTCTGACTGCATGGAGAGGCCTAATAGTAGAAGCAGGAAGACTAATAAGATTACAATAATCAATTCAAGAATTAAAGAAAACTTAATATTTTGGTAGTGCCTATAGAAATGAAAATATAAGTTCTATAGAAAATTTTTTTTAACTCAAAGTGACAGGGCTTAGCAAGAGCTTGTACATAGGGAGAAAGCGAAAGATTTTTTTTAATGATTTCCAGGATTCCAAACCCAGGGAAAATTGCAGTAATCAATAACAAGCAATAGCTGAAAAACACTGAGAAACCAAAAGAAAAAACAAAAGCTTCATTTTAACAGAGCTCTAAGCTTACTAAAAAGTGCATTCATCAAATGAGACAGAGGAGAGAAAGCAGTAGACATGGGACAAGAGGAAAGATCAGGTATGGTTGTAGGTCACCCATGTAAAGGAAGCATGAAGATCAAATATAAAAATAGTAAAGAGAAGAGGGGCTAGTAATGATTTGAGAAACTCTTACAAAAAAGTAACAATGAAGAAATTGAACTGTTGAAAGAAACCTTAAAAGAGCTGCAAGAAAGTCTGGCTGAAATTGTGACAAAAGAGTATTTCATCTGAAACTTTGAGACTTTGTAAACTCTGCCCTACTCAATGGCTCAGTTTACACATAATGGCAAACTGAAAATTTTCCTTACCTGCGAGTGCTTGTTCTACTTGTTAGTCAGACAGTGGTCCAGCTGTGGCCTCCACTCTGTCAATGAGTACACTGGATCTTTTAAAATGAAGATAGACATGGCCTGCGGGCAGGATTAGGAAGCATCTTCCATTTCCTACTTAGGGCCAGAACTGACTAAACGATCTTACATTAGCTGGTCATGCCCACACCCTGGCAATAACTATAGGATAGGAGCTGGACTACTTTCTAGCTAAAATGTAGGAGAATTCAGAGGCAAGGAGAATTCTCCACTCTCTCTGCTTGGAGCCATCCAATGGTTCAAACCCTGGGACATAACAGAACAGTGTCCCAATAACCTGGGGCAGAACAAGAGGAGAGCAGAAGAATATCGATTCATGGCTGGATCATGCATTAAACACTCTGCAACCAAGGGTTGCTGCCTTGGAGTAGGAAAACAACAACAGTTCTTTCTGCATTCTGACTTCCTTGAGAGAGAATGTCCTGATCAGCATATCATCCAGATATGGGTGAGCTTGTACACCCTCAGCCTGAGGACTGTGATGACAGCCACTAGGACCATGGTAAATATTCTGGGGAATGTGACAAGCCCACAGAACAGAGCACAATTTTGAGAGTGCTGCTCCATATGTAAATTGCAATAATTTGCAGTGAGCTGGTAAGGTGGGAGTTTACAGCTAGGCATCCTGGGAGCTACTGCTAGGAGGATGGAAGACAACGTTTCCATCTTGAACCAGTGGAATTTGATTAATTGAATTGTCTTATGATTAGGATACCTCTAAATTCCCCATACATTTTTTAAAGAAACAGAAACAGAAGGGAGTGAATGCATCTTCTTCTCTGATGGTTGAGTACTGGTTCTATAGTTCTGACTTAGAGCAGTCTAAATACAGCTTCTTTTATGCGCTGAAATTTTTCTGAGAGTATGTGGAAAGAGAAACTAGAAAACACACTTAAGGCACTTCCTGGAATTCCATGGAGTATCTAAGATGGACCGTGTCCTGGACCCAGAGACCTGAGGTGATCAGATCCAGATTGGGACAAAGTATTGTAGGTGGTCCATCCACCTAGGTGGAGATCTGCCAGGACTGGGCACAAGTTGAACTTTTTGGGATGCCCCATCTGAGTGGAGGAGGATTTGCTAGTATTCTGAGATGTGAAGAATAGACTCTTGAATGGAAAAATGGGCTTGAAGGGCTAAGTACTTTTGAGTCTTAAAGCAAGGCTGGAGATGATAAGAACAGTTGTCAGACCTGCGAAAGGAATAGCCCTCCTTTCAGATATGAGAGTAAATCCTTCTGGTAGAAGAGCAGACCTTCCTCTTATGGTTAGTCTCAATGGAGGCCTTATCCATCCTTTCAATGAAGAATGTCTCCCCTCTGAACCTGGCTGTCATAAGGGCAGCTTTGACTGAGGGTTCATTCCAGTTGCACAGACAAAGAGATCTCCTCGGTATCACAATAGAGGCTGTGGTCTGACCAGAGTAACAGATAGTATTCAGAAGTCTGTTAAAGAGGAGAAATGGTGTCAAAATGTTCCCTAAAAGGCAACTGCAGAATCTGGCACTTTTCAAAATGGAGAGCTCTTAGCCAGGCTAGAAAAACCTTGAAAATAATGAAAAGCAAGGAAGTCATCTCAGATATTAGAATGTTAAGATTACATGGCTCTGTGTAGCAATACCTTGATCTCACAAGTCCAGCTGGTATTTTGATACTTTATCCAGAGTCCCAACAAGTGAAACAGCTGCCTCATTCACAGCCAAGAAGTATAAATTCCCTGCAGTCAAGCAAACAGGAATAGAAAATCCCAATGTTTTGTTAAAAAGAGGGACCTTATCCTGTCTAAACATGTTCAGTAAGAACATATTTGAAAGCCTGACTGAAATAATACCTCTTTTAGGTCTGGGCACTAGGAGCATGAATTCCAATTCAGGAGAATTATTTCTAGGCATCCTGCTCAGTAAGATGTAAGACTACTAAGATGCTAGATAAAGCTATATCCCTGAACACTCTTAGATCCAGAGAACCTCATTGGGAATACTTCAATGGAAGGTCTAGTAATGGGAGATGGTTCTTGACAGTTTTGTTTACTGTTAGTAATCTTCCTTCGCAAATGCAAGTAAGTAATTAGGTATGTTCTAGAGAGCACATTCCTAGCAACAGCTAGGTCCAACAGGTCTGGCCAGCACACCACACAAATGAGCCTTAAAACGAGCCTCAAGATTTTTCATGCAGAGATTCCATAACAGGAGTGCAGACAAATCAATGTGGAAAGGATTCTTCAGAATCTACTTCTCTAGGCTTTATTAAGAGCCAAGGATGTTGTCCTACAGTATCTTAATTGCATTTTAATCCTACCTTTATTCTAAGAAGCTCAGTGCAACTTACATGGTCTACCCTTCTTCTCCATTCAGACCATTTTACCCTCACAATTGCCCTATGAGGCAGATTAGACTGAGTATATGTCACTGGTCAAAGGTCACTCATGGTTTTGGGCTTTATGGCAAAGTGGAGGAAAACCGGGCCTCCACAATACCAGTCCAGTATTTTAATCACTACAGTACACTTGCTTGCAAAGGATCTAGAAGTTGGAAATCATGAGTGCAGTCATAGTATAAATTCTTAAAACAATCTAAGGAATATTGGAAGTGTGCTAGAAATTGGAGTAATCTTCGAGAATTTACTACCTGCTCGATATTACAGAGAACTGGCAGGCTACTGAAGATAGCATATAGCAATGGTCTTCAAATAGTTCAGACCCAAGACCACCTTGGAGCCCCAACCTGCAAGATGAGATCCACTTTCACAATTTCACAACTGCCCAACATGGTGGCAACAGCTTTATCAAGACCCATCTGGAAGGATCTCACAAATCACCTTTGGGTCACAACCCACCAGTTGAAGACCATTTGCAAATAATCATCGTGGTAGCCATATCCTCCATGAATTTGTCTAATCCCTTTAGAGCCATGTAAATTAGTGGCCATCACATCTTGTGGCAGCAAATTCCATAGTGAACTATGGGCTGTGTAAAGAATATTATTTTTATTTTCTACTTGACAGCAGATACTATTTGATAGCTGATACTGAATACCAGAAACTAGGTCATGAGCTGCTTTTTTCTGTTAGACATTTGTGTTAAGGTGGGTTTTTTTTAATTATTAAATGGAGTCAGTTAATCTTCCCTTTCTTTCCTCCTCCCTCCCACTTAGAATACTTCTGTTACATCAATTGGGAAGTTGCAGGGGTCAAGCCTACCTGAAAATCATAGCCTCTATAAACGTAAGAGCCCTTCCTCTAGTGGAAGGAAAGGCTCTAGGCTGGGTGATCTGCTGGAGCTGAGTGTTTGTCTGCCCCGCCCCCTTGCAGGTACTAAAGACTCCTGGGTGCTGGAGTTGCGGCGCGAGCCGAAGGACGAGAGCCAAAGGGCTCTCGGCCTGAGGCTCTCCGCTGTGGGTGTGAAGCCGGTCAACGGGAACAGTTACTTTGGAGGAAGAACCCCAGCCTCGGACCGGTCTCTGGTACTTTCTGATTCAGGACATGATCTTCTACAGTGTTTGGTTATTATTCAGCGCCGTGACTGCTTTTATATATCCTACTTGTTTGATTTGTTCTGTGCCTGCCTTCTTGTTTTTGTTTTGCGACCACTTACAACTGGTTGTGGCCGGGATTGCTCTGGTTAATGCTGTTCTTCGCTTGTTTTATTCCTCCGGCTTCTTGCTATTTCTCTCTCATTTTCTTCTCTCAATTCTTTTCTCCTCATATCCGTTCCTTATGGCTCGTTCCCATCTCGTTTCTCCTAACTTACTTCCTATTTGGTGTCTCCCCTCTTCTCAGCTGCCTTTTTCGTGTTCCTTATGGAACTGTCGATCTGTTGCTTCTAAGGCCCCTGTCATTCACAACTTGTTTATCTCCAGGTCTCTTCACCTCCTCGCTCTTACTGAAACCTGGCTTCCTGCCCATGATACCGCCATCTCTGCTGCCCTCTCTCTTGGAGGACTCTTTTTCTCACACTAGTCGCCCAGAGGGTGTGGGTCTTTTATTATCTAGTTTGTGCCAGTTCCAGCCTCTTTCCATTCCACCATCACATTGTTTTTCCTCCTTTGAGGTACATGTGGTGAGGCTTTTCACTCCATTGCGGCTGCGGATTGCAGTTCTGTACCGCCCCACCAGGCTCGTCCTCAAAATTTATCTCTGATTTTGATTCGTGGCTGTCCTTTTTCCTCTCTGATAACTGTCCTACCCTTATCTTGGGTGATTTCAATATTCATGTGGATGACCCTCAAGACGCTGCAGCTCTACGTTTTCACTCATTATCTTCCTCTTATGATCTTAAGCTTTGGTCTGATGCACCCACACATTCCCTTGGACACTGTTTGGATCTTGTTCTCACTCGGAATTGCTTTGTCTTGGACTTTTCTGTTGCTGACTTTCCTTTGTCAGATCATCTAGTTTCTTTCATGATTACTCATACTTCTCCTCCTTCACATCCTGTTTCTCGCTCTTGTCGTGATTTGCAATCTATCAATTATGAGGCTTTTTCTCAGTCTCTAGCCTCCTCTCTTCCTTCTGTCTTTTCTGCTGTCTCCTTGGACTCAGCTGTCTCTTTCTTTAATTCCTCCTTATCCTCAACTCTCGATAATCTTGCTCCATCTACAACTCGGATAGTTCGTCCTTCTCAACCCCAACCGTGGCTCACCTCTTTCATCCGCTACCTTCGTTCTTGTTCCCAGGCAGCTGAACGCCTTTGGCGTAGGACCAGGGACTGGGCAGACTTTGTCCATTACAAATTGGTTCTCTCTTCTTTCTCTTCTGCTATTTCCTTGGCTAAACAGCAGTATTACTCACTGTTGATCCAGTCAAATGCTACACATTCTCAGCAGCTCTTTGCGTCCTTCAATTCTCTTCTGAAGCCTAATCCACCATCTCTCCCCGCCTCTCTGTCTGCTAATAACTTTGCCTCTTTTTTCAATGCTAAAATCCAAACTATTCGCTCTGATCTTGCCAGCTCTGCTCCTCTTCCAGTTCCTGTCCCTCATCTGTCAGTTCCTCCTGCAAATTTCTCTGCGTTCCCTTCGGTCTCAGCTGATGAACTGTCTAGAATACTGCGCTCTTCGAAGCCTTCCACTTGTTCTCGTGATCCGATTCCTTCTCGGGTCTTTATTCATCTTATCCCTGCTATCCTCCCTTCCTTGCTTCATATTATTAATTTTTCTTTGTCCTCTGGTTCATTTCCTTCTGCTTTTAAACATGCTACAGTCTCTCCTATTCTCAAAAAACCTACTCTTGATGTGCTTTCTCTGTCTAACTACCGACCTGTCTCTTTGTTGCCTTTTGTTTCAAAGATCCTGGAGCGTGTGGTCTACTCTCGTTGTCTTGATTTTCTTTCTAGTAACTCTGCTCTGGATCCTTTTCAATCTGGATTCCGTCCTTTGCATTCCACCTAAACAGCCCTTACTAAGATTACCAATGATCTTCTTATTGCCAAGTCTAAAGGCCTTTATTCTATTCTTATTCTCCTGGATCTTACTGCAGCCTTTGACACGGTTGATCACAATCTTCTTTTGGATTCCCTTCATAACCTCGGATTTTGTGGCTCCGTCTATAACTGGTTTGCCTCCTATCTAGTGGGTCGCTCTTTCAACGTGTTGGCTAATGGCAGCTTGTCTTCTTCTTTTCCCCTTTCAAGTAGGGGTTCCGCAAGGCTCGGTGCTTGGCCCGTTGCTGTTTTCTTTATACATGTTGTCCTTGGGTAATCTTATTCAAACTCATGGTCTCCAATATCATCTGTATGCCGATGATACACAATTATATCTTTCATCTCCAGAACTTTCTCCTGATGTTCATGATCGTATCTCGGCATGTCTTTCAGATATCTCAGCTTGGTTGCTTCATCGTCGTTTGAAACTTAATATGGCAAAGACTGAATTGCTTGTTTTTCCTCCTAAACCTTCTCCTCATCTCTCATTCTCTCTTACTGTCAATGATGTTACGCTTACTCCGGTCAAGGAAGCTCGTAGTCTTGGCTTTATATTTGATTCCTCGCTCTCCTTTATTCCTCATATTGAGGCAGTAGCTAAATCCTGTCGTTTTTTCCTGTATAATAGTGCCAGGATTTGATCATTTTTGTCTGTCTCTTCTGCCAAGACTCTTGTTCATGCATTGGTTATTTCTCGGTTGGACTACTGCAACCTTCTTCTCACTGGCCTTCATTCTTCTCACATCAGTTTGTTGGTTTCTGTTCACCACTCTGCTGCTAAGATCCGCTCTGACCATGTTACTCCACTTCTGAAATCTCTTCATTGGCTTCCAATTCACCTCAGAATCCAATATAAACTTTTCCTGTTGACCTACAAAGCTTTTCACAGTCTAGCTCCTTCCGATCTTTCCTCTCTCATCTCACGCTATTGCCACGCTCGTGCTCTTTGCTCCTCTGATGCCATGTTTCTCACCTGCCTAAGGGTCTCTACTTCCCTTGCTCGGCTTTGTCCATTTTCTTCCGCTGCCCCTTACGCCTGGAACGCTCTTCCAGAACATTTGCGAACTACAAGTTCAATCGCAGTTTTTAAAGCTCAGCTAAAAACTTTTCTTTTTTCTAAAGCTTTTAAAACTTGATTTTGATCTGACTTTTATACTGTTAGTTTTACTCTACCCTGTGTCTGTTTGGTGCATTCTCTTCCCCTTATTGTTTTATTATGATTTTATTAGAATGTAAGCCGATGCGGCAGGGTTTTGCTATTTTGTTTTACTCTGTATAGCACCATGTACACTGATGGTGCTATATTAATAATAATAATAATAATAATAATAATAATAATAATAATAATAATGAACAGCTGCCAGATGCAATTAAGGAGTAAGGAAGTTAGAGATACAACGGCCTCAGCACTGCACACAGAAGAGAAAAAAACTATCTTTCTGCCTCCTTCAGCAACCCAGGTATCAGTTGCCAGGGCCAATGTAGGGCAGAAGGGGATCAATTTTTATACCAGTTCAACTAGAAATGGGAAGTTTCTCTTATAACACAATTATTACGGAACAACTGAACACAATAGAAATAATCTAGGGACAAGTATTAAACAGCTACACAAAAGCACTCTAAGATCAAAAGCAAATAAACATAGTTTATAAATAATCCTTATATTGTTTAGAAAACATGAGGCATGGGTTTGTTTTTTAAGGAGCAAGGGAGCAGTGCCCCATTAGCTGTTCCACTCCTTCTCTCCAATTTCATTACCATTACTCACTTGCAAACTTGCCCTGACTTCCATTCTGGCGAGTGTAGGAAACAGCTAATCTGAGCATCCATTCCTCTGGCTTGCACCTGTCTCAGGACACAGGGAGCCTCTTGAATAAGCACCTCTTGAAGGCTTTCCTTGTCCCTCACTTCACCACCACGCAGCCAAGGTGAGGGATAAAAGAAGCTGGTTCCAATCAGGAGCTACCACCTCAGGATGCCTGGATTGCCTTGAGGTAGTGTTTCTGAAAGGGTTCCTTTGTCTACCTTTCCCAATGACCTGGTTTGTATGTAATAGCAGCAAGTCTTGGGATGTTTAACCCAAGGATTGCCACTGGCAAATGAAGTAATGAGTTAACAACATAGAAAGGCTGTTTTCAGTTATCAACCTAGGAATGCCCCATTTCATGACGTCTGAACCCGGAAACTGAGGGTTAACTCTAGGTTAAATAACCCTAAAATAAACCAAAATTAGTTCATGGTTCATTCCTGAGTTAACTCCAGATTTCTAACCCAAAGATAACACAGTTTCTGAATACAGAAGCAATGAGCATGTGCTTTGTCACTTCACTCGCTGGCAGCAATTCTTGGGTTATACAAACCAGGCATTGCCACCATTACAAGCAAACCAATATGTCATGCATGGGGGAGGTGAGGGGCAACAAAGACCAGCTACCTCTTCCCCACTGCTCAGCTGTTCCTGCCCCCCTCCCCATCTGAGTGGGAGGACCAGATGAACAGAAGGGAAGCAGGTCCCCTTTTCCCTGCTCCACAGCTATTTTTTGGTGATCAGCTGAGGACTGCAGGGCAGCGGAACAGACTGCAGGAATTCCCTGTAGTCTTCCCCACTGCATCTCAGCAGATTTGTAAGGAAACAACTGAGGAGCACCTGCGACTATCGCAATGTTTTTGTAAAAAATGTCTTCCTACTTTATTTTTTATTTAAGGCATCGAGTTCTTCTCAGCTGGAGCATGCGCTTATGTGTGGGACAGAATGAATATGAATACTGATTTTTGCCCCGGGTTCTACCCTTCTCTATTGGCTGCCCTGCCCTGCCCTGCCCTGCCCTCCACTCCATCAACCACAGTGTGCACCAGCCACTATTAATACGTTTCAGTTACGTAAGCAGAAAATTTTAGAAAAAGATGGAATAAGGGGGAAATGACATGAACTGGAAAAAGGGGGGAATTGAATTACACACTGCATAGAAAGTTGACTGCTTATCCACCTTAACAGTTTTTAGCAATTTTACCACAGTTCAATTTTGTATTCACAAGAGTTTTGATAGAAATATGCATTAAGCAACCTTTAAACTAGATTCTCAAAATTCCAAATTGAGTTAATTCAAAAAGAATGTTACTTAATAAGTGGCTATCATGATTTTTAGTAACTATCTGAATACGTCTTTGAAATTTTAATTTTGGATAAGCATAGATCAATCCTATAAAGTTTAGGAAAAAATAACAAATATTAACAGAGTAGTGAAATGAAACAGCTTCCTGTGTCACTATCTTCAGAAATTTAGTGAGTGAGAGAGAAAGATTTGTTCTTTCCTTTTCTTCCCTGCTATATGGCCTGAACACTTTAAAAGTTTTATAAAAGAGGTCACCTTTCTCTCTCTCTCTAAATATCAGGCAAGGAGAAGTAAAATATTTTTTTCCACCATGATTAAGAGAAGCACAAACCAAATCATCCAAAAAGGCCCAGAGGAAACTAAGCCCCAGCAATAAATTGGCCAATTTGACTACATTAGCAGGTTGGATAGCTTAGAAGGAAAGGAAAATAAGTATAGAAGAATGTTAGACTGCTTCAAACAAATGTTACAGCATTTATAACTAGCCAAGCGTTTTACAGTTATGTCTCATTCACCTTAATAACAAAGCATACTGGGTCAGAATTTGCCCAGGACTATCCAGTAAGTTGCTAAGAAGTTAAATCCATGATGTCAAAATCATTCAGTGTAATTGCCCATTCTGGCTCTCTCTAACAAGAAGCACAAGTTACTCAAGAGAAGCTTACAAGCAAGTTTCAGTGCTAAAGTGTGCAAAGCACAAATCCATTTTCAGATGTCCAAACATCAGGGACAAATCTGAAAGATCCAATTTGCATATGCATAATTTCTTCTTACCTCCTGTAATATCTGAAGTCCAGCACTCGATACTCAATAAAATTTAATCCATAAGGTTTCAAAATACATTAATACCTTAATCTGGCTAATTGTAGCAAACATATAGCTC
Organism: Elgaria multicarinata webbii; assembly: GCF_023053635.1. Taxonomy (NCBI): domain Eukaryota; kingdom Metazoa; phylum Chordata; class Lepidosauria; order Squamata; family Anguidae; genus Elgaria; species Elgaria multicarinata. The sequence goes on along the minus strand of NC_086179.1, from coordinate 36,762,733 downwards.
AATGACAGAGCACATGCTTTGCATGCATTAAGTCCTCGTTAAAGATCAGGTAGTAAAGCTGAAAAAGACCTCCATCTTCACAGCTGCTTCTAGTCAAAGTAGACAGTACTACTTTGTAACTAAGTATAAAGCAGCTTCATATATACAGTGCCAATAATATATCTCCAATACTAAATTCAGCCATGCAATATGCCACTCACCTGTGGCAAGTAGCAACTGACTTGAGATAAGCAGCTATACATAAAGCAGTAAGTCACTTCATATAGTTTTAAGCAGAGACATTACTTATAAATACCAAAAACAAGTTGTACAGGCCTAAACTCCTAGCATAGCATTATGTTTGCCAAGCTGGGGAAACAGCACTATAACAGCTGTGCTAACAAATTTCAGTGTTCTGATCTTTAATCCTCTGAAGAATGTATGCAGCATCCACCTCTTCTGGCCTTAATACAATCACCATCACACAGCACTGATTCACTGTAACAGTTGGATGAAGAAGCAGGGGTAAGCAGAGCAGGAGATGATACACTTTTTGTAAAATTATTTGCAGGCAACAATATAACCTATTAAGCGTCATGATACAGTACTGTGCTATTGTGTTGGTGGGCTAATCTGAAATCTGTTTGACAACCTAAATCTAGCATTAAAACATTCAATCAGAAACAGATTTAGGCAGCTGCATTTAAAAAAAAATAGGCTAGGGTTACTGATTAAACAGTAGTAGCAAAACAAGAATGAATCAATTTTACAGACTGCAACTTACCATTTAGCATCTGTTCAGTACCACAGTAATAATTTGTAATACAGAATACTTCTAGCTGAGAGCAGAGAAAGCTCTCTGAACTGTCTAAGACTCATCTAAACAGAAACCCATGTTAAATGCAAGTCCATTATATTAAAATAGTTAAACTAAAACATCTCTTGAAAGCAATGCTACAAGTAACATGCAGTGATTTGAAAACAGTTATACACCCTTCTTCATTATGTCAACTTAAACGCTTTAGATTTTCAGCCAGGCTTGTAAATAAATGCAGAAAAGTAACTAACTGATAAAGGTGTCTAGCCCACACAAACCCTACGTTATTCACAACACAATCATATAACAGTATATTTGGAAGGTGCTTATAAGGCCATAGAGTCCAACCCTCTGCTCAATGCAAGAATCCACCTTAAAGCAATCCTATGTCTACTAAGAAGTCTCACTAAGTACAATGAGACTTACTCCCAGGTAAGTGGGTATAGGATTGCAGGCTTACTGTACATTAATGGACAAGAAAGAAAATTCTCAATTTTTTCAGTTTACAAAAGCTTCCCTACCCAATTGCCAAAAGGCAACCTTTTCTTCTCACAAGCAGCTAGGTATGTGACTATTTACAGCTCTATTTTAAATGTGTGAATTGACCTGGAATTATTGCGGCACACAGGTGAGCAAATATCTTCAAGATATAGATATCCTGGAGAGAACAGCATTCTTGTATTAACTGCCACATGCTCTAGTCTTATTAACATTAAGAAAAGACTGAAAATCGTGTAAGAATTTCATCTTTATTTGTGTAAGGAATTTTGTTTGAAACACCTTGTACAAATTTCAACCCAATTTCTGAATAATCAATGTTTATTAATGTTTATCCTAGCCTCGTTCTGTTATCTCACTGACCTTGGAACTGCCTTCCTCCAAAATTTCTCCCTCATCAGTTTGCATGGGAACAGAATCTGTGCAAAACTCTGCTGAAATACGACGTTCTGCCAAATAGAAAATATGGAAAAATTAAGTTGGAATTTCAGTTTATGACTCATATTGCACAGTGCAAATACTGAAACTTTTGGCCCATAAAAATATGTCACCCAACATAAGGTATTTCAGTTGTGATCAGGGGGGCAGTCAGTAGACACAAGTATCTCAGTAGCAAAAGCAGATGGTGTGTGGTGGGGCAGGGAAGAGATAAGCGTGCTGTTATGCGGATGTACACATATGTAACAAGAGGTTTTATCCTCGTGGATGGGAGATTGTTGAAAGGCTTGACAGCCTCTTTTAGGACAGGAATAACTTTAACAAGAACATTTCAAGCTAGAACTCAAATCTGTTACCACATAGGTTCATGCCTATTCTGACCAATTATTTTGTTTAATCATTCAAGAAAGCTCAGTCTTCATTCTCATATAGATTGTGGTCTATGAACTCTACTTCGAAAAATAAAAACACAGTTAACAGTCTAACTAAGTCTGCCCTAGCATTGATACATGGTACTCTGACAGATGCAACATCTTCCATGAACAAATTCAAGAAGTATGTCACCCCATCAACTGAAACAAAGTGGAAAACAAAGGAAGTTACTTAAATCCTTATTGTTGCACAAACAGCTAGTTCCTGACAAATTACTTCTGTGTTCCTACTGCACAAGTACAAACAGTTCCAGATCTGCAGTATGGGTTTCTGAGCTGAATTAAAATGCCTCAGTGCATTTTTTAACATGCATAGAAATGTTCATTTGCTCCCTGAGCATGCATGATTCGTATTTAAGTTTGTTCACCTTGCAAGGAAACCAAATTGTAGTTTAAACAGCAACAGCAGAAGTTGGGCCTGGGCTGTAAAGCAGCAGAACAGAGAAAGACAGAGTAGAGCTCCTATAGTAGAGAGGGCAGCTTCCAGAGACTAGCTCTGTGCAGTGTAGAATCTGCATGGGACTTGTGATTAGTGTTCAAACGTATATCTAGATTTGGAGGAAAACAAAATCTATGGCAGGCAAAAATGACTGGACTCCCCAAATGCTTAGGGCATCTGCCACAATCAACTAACAAGCTATACAATATAATATTTTTTAGAAAGGGGCAAAGTGAAGAAGAGACATTCCATCCTTCCTTTCCTTTCCTGTTACTGCAGGCAACATTGTAGGGAAAGTGTTAAAATAGGTAACTGAAATGTCAAGAAAGGTAATGACAGCTTGTAATGAGGTAATCTGGTACCCCATAAAACCAGATTGTTGGTATCATGGGGCAACTTACTTTATGTTTAGGGTAACTGGATGTTCTTTGGGAATCTCAAAACCTGGATACCTCTAGATATTTTGCAGTACAATTTCCTGACCGTTGGCCATACGGGCTGAGGCTGATGGGAACTGTAGTCCACAACATTTGGACCTAGCAAGGACCCAGGTTGGAGAAATTTATTTATTGTATTGCTTTTATATCCCGCCTTTTTTCTTTCAACGAACCCAATCTTCCTCCTCTCCATTTTATCCTCACAAGAACAACCCTGTGAGGTAGGTTGGGCCGAGAGTCTGTGACTAGCCCAAAGTCACCCAGTGGGTTTCCATGGCTGAGAGAGGACTAGAATCTGGGTCTCCCAATTCCCAGTTCAACACTTTAGCCACTCTGGTTTCAGAGAATGGGGAACGCCTCTCCAGTACCTATGCTGTAATCACCTTTTCTGCTGAATACCAAGATGACTTTAGGTCTTGATTTCTGTATCATCGTAATTGACATAATTATCTGAATATATGAAGTTTGAGCAGTACTTGCCACAGTATATCCAAAAATCCACATGAGATTTGACAGGACAAGAAAAACAATATTTCTGTACTAATGGGTATAACGCACAACTCCTCTACAACAACAGGCTGGTTCCTATGATCAAATAAGCCACAGAGGCTTACTTAAACCATGGTGAACTGCAGTGTATGCCAGCAGCCATTTTGAATATTCAAGTTACAGGCGCAGCTTGCCATGTCATCTGAACCCAGGTGGTGAGGTTTGTGCAAGGGTTAAGCAAACCTTGCATAACCCATGATCAGTTCTAGGGTTATGCAAGGGATAACACTCACACAACTCCCATCAACTGGGTTCAGACAACAAAATAAGCAAGGGGCTGAACATTCAAAAACTGACCAGCACACACTAGGGCACACCATGACCATCTGAACTTGGACATTGTGTCCTTGCTCTCTTAACAGAGATAGTGTAGTCCATAAATAATTTTACAAAACATTGCATATTAATAGCTCTTACACTGTCTTCACTACATTATGTCTTGCGATTCAAAAATAGTCATGCGTCAGTATAGCTTTTGCCTTTTGCACCCACTTTATCCCTCTGTTCTGTTTCCTTATATTAATAACATACTTATACTAAAACAGAAGTTACCTTGACTGCTTCTCAGGGCTAATGAAGCCCGAAAGGACCCGTCCTGGCTACATTCAGTACAAAAGTCAATCCACTGTAAAAGAGAAAAAGGAGCACTATTACAAACAAAACAAATAAGCATGGCAGGCAAGAATTCCACTTTGAAGCTAGACAAGCCTTTAAAGGAACAAGGCAGCACAAGTAATCCTGAGGAAGTTTTGTTTTGTTTTCGCAGTCTGTATTTTTACAACTAGCAAAGATTGCTGGAAATTTTCACATAAAAGTTAACATAACATGATTGCACTTGCAGATTTAAAACTGACATTGACAATCAAGAGAAACATTGCATTACAATGCTATTTTATGGATTGCTATAATAAAGTTGCTGACTAAAATACATTGCGACTGTTAAGATCAAACAGCTCCTCATACTGGTGTACTAAACTACACCCTGCAGCTCCTAAATCAGCAAAGGGACACAAAGGAGGGAAGCAGAAAGCATGGTGGCAGCCACTGACATGCAATTCAGCAGCCTGACATTAATTAAACGTATCAATCAAGTTGAAGCTGCTCTTCCAAAGAAACTACACTGACATACATTAGATCCCAAAGAAAATTTGCTTCAGAAACTGGGCTCTCCGGATAAAGCAAAAAATGCAAGCTCAAGTTACTGGACCATTCAGGGCAGCCTTGCAAGACCTATGAAAGACAAGGAGACATGTCTATTAGCAGTTGAGAGCGGCAAGTAAAGAATGAGGTCTATCCAATGTTAGTCTAACTTAATTGCCATTCATTTCAATGGGTCTACTCTAAGTAGGACTTACACTGGATACAATCCTGAAAGTTGATGTGCTGTGAACAGGGTTCAAAGGCCTCACTTCAAGCTTCCACACCAGTGAGTCAGATAATTATTGACAAGCAAGATTAACTTTTCCATCAGTTAAGACCTATGTATGCTTGAATGTATTAAAAAGAATGCACTATCACAGTGCCAATGGGAGAAGAAAGAGACTGTTTCCTAATTCTATAGATACCCTCAAATAGTCTGTTTATATGCTTTTACCTGTACACCATACTCAGACCTAGGTTAGCGGCATTACATGCTAGCAATAGCGAAAATATTAATGGAATTCACTTTTGCTGTTTTATCAAGAACATGTGGAATCTGTTAGAAACATAGCACCTGAGAACAAAACTTTTCACTTGTGAAAAGCACATTTCCAGCCATAATGATTTCAGAAAAAAGTTTGGGGAAATTTGAGTATTCATCGTGGACAAAAAAACTTAGAAATGCTCTTGCTGGCTATGGGATAAGTATTAGAATTATATTGGCCATGAGAGGTGGAGTAAAAGTCAAATGAAGAAAGATGGAGTGACTGTAGCACTGCTCAGTCTCTCAGAACATTTAGGTGTAGTCTAAATGGGTTCACACAAAACGATAAACCATGGTGGGTCATAAACCATGGTGGGCTGTGAACAATATATGTTTCAGAATGAGTGGGTTCAGACAACACAACAACACATGGTCAACCATGGGTTATTGCTCTGTCTGAAACCAGCTGTGATAACAAACCATGGTTTGTTAACTACAAATAACCCACAGTCCACAACCCACAAACAAACCATGGATTCTCTGCATGGTTGCTCATGGTAACAAAGCATAGTTTGTTAGCACGACTGGGTTCAGACAACATGACAAACCATATTTCAACAACTGACAGTTCAATGACCACCCATACTTAACCCTTAAATGTGGGTTATTGTGTTGTCTGAATCCAGTCACTGGCCAAGTTCACATGAAAACAGGGGTAGGAAAAGGCATTGTGGCTTCTCCCCACATCCCCACACCCATTGTTTGTACACTTACCTATGCTGTAGCTCAGGTTGGTGTGTCATCCGAATGCAACACAAGGCAGAGGTAGCTTCATATCCACCCTACAACCTCTACTGTACATTGTGAGTTGTCAGGTGGGTACAAAGCCACGTGTGCTGTGTTTGAACCTGCACTACAGCACAGGTAATTCTGTAAACAACAGGCACACTCATGGGGAGAAGCCACGGTGGCATATTTTGCCCCTGCAATTATGCAAACCTGGCCAGTGGCTTATCGTGCGGTCCTAAGGCGGCAGCATGGTTTGTTAAACATACAGAAACCACTATAACTGAGTTCTGAAAACAAAACAAGCCACTCTGAAACAAACATGGCTCACAAACCACCATGGCTTATCGTGTTGTGCAAGCTTATCTCTAGGTAAAGACGTGACAAAATTACATACTACTAAGCACTTCTAAAAATAGTAATTTTAACATCGTATTATTAATTAATACTGAGAGCCCCCTCCCTCCTGCTACCAACTGTCTCTGCAGAGGCCACCAGTGAGGGAGGAAGCAGCAGCCAGGCACCTCTCCACCGTGCCTGGGTCCAGCTCCAGCTCAGAGCCCCCTCCCTCCTGCTACCAACTGTCTCTGCAGAGGCCACCAGTGAGGGAGGAAGCAGCAGCCAGGCACCTCTCCACCGTGCCTGGGTCCAGCTCCAGCTCAGAGCCCCCTCCCTCCTGCTGTCAACTGTAACTGCTGAACTTTCCAACTAAGATTGTAGTGCCTGAGTTTGCTTTCCTTTTCCCTCTCCTCCTCCCTCCCAATCCCCTTTCCTTTTGTGTCATGTCTTTTAGATTGTAAGCCTGTGGGCAGGGACTGTCAAGAAATACTTTTGTAAGCCACCGTGAGAGCCTTTTTTGGCTGAATGGCAGCATAAAAATCCTTAAATAAATAAATAAATAAATTAGTAGTAGTATTACTACTATTATCTGTTGTTCACCATTCCAATACCTTGGACATGGAACGGTACACAAATATTGTAAATAAAATAAATAAGTACTTGCTATGGTGAAAACTCATTTCAGAAGAGCAAATGCTTTCCATCAAGTAACCAAAAAAAAGGAAGAGAGTCTCTAGTGTTAAAAAGTAGAAAAGTTTTAATCTCTTTGTACAGATGTCTCAAACGTTTAAAAATGTATTGTTGTTACAAGACTTTCTGAATAAAAGCTCGATGTTTCGGATCTGCTGATCCTTCCTCAGGAGCTGATATAACAGAATAATATGAACTACCAAAAAGTCCAAATGAAGCAGTCAAAAGACTTCCTTACGTTCTTTTTGCCTGTTGTATCTGCAGCAAACATTTTTTTGTTTGCAGATACAACAGGCAAAAAGAACGCAAGGAAGTCTTTTGACTGCTTCATTTGGACTTTTTGGTAGTTCATGCTATTCTGATACATCAGCTCCTGAAGAAGGATCGGCAGATCCGAAACATCGAGCTTTTATTCAAAAAGTCTTGTAACAACAATACATTTTTAAATGTTTGAGACATCTGTACAAAGAGATTAAAACTTTTCTACTTTTTAACACTAGAGACTATCTCTTCCTTTTTTTGGTTTCATGTAGTGTTTTCCCCCTCATCATTTTGACATTTCCATCAAGTAAAACACATGCAAAGTTTTGTACAATGAAACACAAGATTTCCATTTCCCGATGGAGAACACACATAGCAACGGGAATGTGCACTCTAAGAGCACTGACAAAATAATCAGTGCTGATAACAAAGACGGACACAGATTCTTATAGTGGTCAGTTTGTCTGATGTAATAGAGACTTGAACATGACAACTGACCCATCTCTTTAAACCAGCCGTCCTCAATCTAATGAACTCCAGATTTTGGGGCTACAGTTCTCAGCATTCTTGACCACTGGCTATGGTGATGGAAGCTAATGGGAGCTGAAGTCCAGATCATCTGGAAGGCTCCAGATTGGGGACTACTGTTTTAAAATCTCACAAAAGAAACCACAGCTCCATTTCCTTGAAAAATGAACTATGGATGGCCAATCTTTTCACCTATATCAAGTCTGCAGCACTCACGGGCAAGCAGCAACAACCTATGGATGGACCCAGTATATTCAATTTAAAGATAAGGTTTTTGCATTTGATGGTATTGTATCTGTGCTACTTTGTTATTGCTATTTTTTCTGATTTTGCTGCCAATTGTTTTATTGCTTGCCTTTTACTGCTCTTTTACTTGATTTTTACTATTGTATACACTTTTTAATTTTTGTTTTGATTGTCATTAAGTGGAGGAAAAAGGGAAAAAGCACCACAATACAGATGCAGAGCGATAAGCTCTGGTGCTAGTTAAAACAATCTTTTCTCTAATGACCTTGATGCATTTTGGATAAAATTCTTCTTTAGGAGCTGAAGGAAAACACAAGTTGTTAATATGTTTTTAATAAGTTTTATGTATTCTACGGTATTTGTATCTAATGTTGTTCCCCGCCTTGATCCAGAGGGAGAGGCGGGTAAGAAATATATTATATTATTAAAATATGTAGCAATAACTAAAAAGTCCTCAGCTTTTTCTTTTGAGCATCCTTGCAGAGAACTGCACTCTCAAAAGGAAGGATAGAAATATTTTAAATCAAAGTAAAATGAGCAGCCTCTACAGCTTTTTTCATGCTGCTGAACTTACAGTTGTATCTTGCCATGGTTCTTTAGCATATTACAAGCTATGGTTTAGCCCTTTAGATATAAATGAACCTCAGGCTTTTGTGCTCCCCCTCTCTTCGATTACCAAGCCAGACAGTGGATTATTAATGCACAAAGAAAAAAGGGCCTTAATTTTATTTTTTGGCAATTCATCCATAAGGTGAAGGAAACAGAGATCCCTCCAAATACGAGGGACTTTTCCGTGATAGCACTGATTATTGGAACAGTTCACAACCACCCCCGATAGGCTTGCCAAGCATTATCTTTATGGTCTTTGGGGCATCAAATATTAGCTTGGTCCTTTCAAATTAAAATCCAGCATTTTATATTGTGCTTTGTTTGACTAGTTTTTATGTCTTGTACTTTATTTTAGTATTACATTTATTTGTGAGCCACCCTGAGTATTTTTGTTATGTCATGGCTATATAAATACAGTAATAAATAGAACTTGTAGTTAGATCGTTTAAAAGGTTTAGAAATTGGAAATTATAGAACACTGCACACAAAGCCATTCCATATTTTGAAACTAGCTACTCAAAAGTGTATTGCACATTTAAAAGCCCTCCAATGATCCACCCTCCTTTTGGCACTGTTAACGTTAAAAAAACCAAAAAACTTTCTGCCGCAGTAGTCAATTTATTTATTATTAAGATGGAGAGTAAAGGGCTGAGGGAAGTTTCAGACTTCATGTGCTGAAATGACTAGAAGACAACTGCTCTGTGGTGCACAGGGTGAATTCAGATGTAATGCGAACTCTTCTCTAAACCACAGTAAAGAGATCTGGAGCCACGTATAGGAATGTGCACTACCTTCTACAATCCCAATCCCACCAGATTAACTACAATTAAGGGACATGTTGGCACTACTTTTAACCATGGTGAACACTAAAAATCAAAAAGGAAATCTGGCTAGTGTTAGCTACTGTGAACTATCCCTAATGTAATTTGAACCTACCAGTGCAAGACTAACCCCAACCCCTTCCATTGTGCTGTCATCAACCAACTAGCATAAAAAATTGTTGTCTAAAGTGCCATACTCACAAAATAAAATTGTATGCTTAGAATCACATGCTCAAGACACCCTTGCCGTAAATAAACCACTTGCTAATGAACTCCTTGTTCCTTCACCACAAAATTCTGCTCTGGCTTTTATTGGCATGTGGAGGAAGAGGAATCTAAAGATAATGGAGGATGGGGGAATACCAAGAACACCTCTACATGCTCTCACAAACTGAAACTCATCTTGTGGGACAATCAAAAGGGTGTATATAGCTAAATACAATGTTTTCACATGGGACCAATTGAAGCATGCAATCTTGAAGGTACAGAGGACTTAACCATCATCTTGAACTGGGTATGCCACTTGAAAAGCCAGTGTGAACACTATGTTCTGAAGTAATAGGATCCAGGAGATGGCATGTCATATCCTGCACAAGGAGTCTTGTGTATTCCTCTAATCAAGTCTTAAAGTTAAAATAATGAATATAGCACTAGTTTGTGGAAAGCAGAAATGCTATCTTTTTTAAAAAAAAATCAAACAAAACCTAGAGTAACATGAGGAAAGCAGTATTTAGAAAGTTAAGCTTGGATGGCAGGCACACATTCAGAAGGTGGTAATATATTCCTAATGTTCAAGAAAAAACAGATCCCAGAATCCCTGATGATAGAGGATAGAGAAATAGGAAATTATTAGTCCAGAATAAAAAAAAAATCCTTAACCAGCAGAGGAATAGCAAAATTTATCTAAGGATTTCACCAATTACATGAGAACATCAGAGGTACTCTTGAGGAAAATTCTAGAGCTAAGTAACAAAAAACAGCATGGGCACCCAACAAAACTTAATGCAAATAACCAGTGTTACCTTTTACTAATTATGAAGGAATACAACTTCCCTACTATTCTCAGTTTCCATTCTACACTTCAAAAAAGAGACTTAAAGGTTATGTAATTTTGTGTGAGCACAGATTCTGGCCCAATTTAAACCCAAACTGTAGATCTGAAACACTGCTCAATTAGTTATTTTGGCAAGAGCAAAGAAACACTTATTTTACCCTACGATCATGTGATTAGAAAAGCAGCTGAAGTGTAGTAAGAGTAGACCACTTTGAACTTGCCTATGAGTTCCCAGCATCTCAATTATGTCTGTTCAGAGTACTACATAAACAAGATGCAACAAAATACTACGCATCAGAAAGGGAAGGCAGAACTCAAAGCTATAATCTATTATTTTATATGAGCTAGTAGTCTGCTGCCAGAAACATCTGTCTCATAATACTCATTGCACAAAAAGCTCTTCTGGATTGTGCTACTCCCTTCTCTCTTGCGTTACGCAGTTGCACACATGTGTAAATCCAGCAGTTTATTTTACTATGCCTAAATAAACTCACAGTTATCTCAATTAAAAGATACTGTCCCCAACAACGCTGGGGGGAAGGAAGCTCCACCCTGCAAGGCATTAGGTCTAACATTTCTTTGAACCTTCAAATATTATGCAACGTGCAAAACGAGTAGCACTTGAGGCAGTTGCCACCCTTTCGGTGGAAGCGAGAGTCTCGCTGATTTGGGGGTGGGGAGGAAAAGGAGAGAAAGAGGCAACCAGCCTGTTATATTTATTTATATCCTTTAGGATCATTTTTCATGCTGCATTCAAAGGGCTAGGGATTGCAACAACCAGCGCTGCTATAAATAAGGCTTTACACCAACACTCAGGGTACTTGGCAGTCTGCAGCAGCAGTGCCCAGTCTTGATTGATTGCACCACTGAACTCGAGTCTAGAAGTGGTTGGGGCGGGGGGAGTGGTAAGAGGAAAAGAGACGGACAGCGGACAGGATGGCTTTGCAGACCAGTGTCCTCTCGCACCTTTCATACTTTCGGGACTTCTCAAGCCCCAACTGAGAATTATGCGACGTGCTACGGAAATCACGTAACTAGCTCTTTGGGGAAAGAAACCTGCCATCCTTCGTAGCCCTCTTAGGATCAATCACGCTCGCAGGGAATGACCCTCACAGAGGGGTCGCTCTGCCCACTCTGAAGTACCAACTTTCCACCGCGAATGCCCTCAGAGGGAAGAGCCATTGCGCACGCGCAGCAATGGAAACCCCTCTCCCTCTCCTCACCACTCTTTGCAACAGCCAAATAACCCCGTTTCAACTACCAAGCGGAGATTTTGCAGTTACAGCGATTAAACTGGAATGAGGAAGGGTCTCTCTACGACTCCACCATTAAATTAAGATGAGGATGAGGATAATATTGGCACACTGATAACCGAGAGACAGCCGGAGGAGGCGAAGCTGAGGCAGCCCCTTGCTTTCCTCTGAGGAGATTTTCGGTTTGTCCTGGCAGAAGAACGAGGAGGCCGCGAAAAGGCACAACGGTCTCCAGTTCGAGTAGCCCCGACTACTGAGAAGAGCGCAGAGAGGCTGCCCGAGGCCTGCGCCGCCACTCACCTACAAGGAGCCACGGTCGGCCGTCGCCTTTTCGCCAGCCGCGATGCACAGGCGGAGCCCACCTCCTTCTCACTGGTGCTACTGCGGGAGCCGCTTTTCCCGCCCGTTTACCCGCCGGGAAAACTCAGCCACCAAATACCAAAATCAAAACCAATGGCCGGAGGGGGAACCACCACCAAAAAATAAACTTTCCTCGTCGCCGCCGTCTCACTCCCTGGAGGAGCACGAACCCAAACACATCAAGACCCGCCCTCACTGCTATCCATTGGGTAGCACGGCAATAACGTTAGCGTCTATTCGTTGAGCTACTTGACCGTCTTAAAACGACCAGCCCCTTTTCCTTCCCCCATTTCGTTTCCCATTGGCTAACTCCTCAACTATCTCACGACGCAGTAGTTGCAGGAGCTGCCCATCAAACGAGACTCCGCCTTCTACGCTTATGATAATAATTGGACAGCGTGTAAAACATCCAGCTCTTATTGGTAAAGCCACCTACCCACGCTATTTTAATTCGCACTTTTCAGCTTGCTCCGCCCTATATTTTCTCTAATTGGTCAAAAGTACAGTCCGTCAGGTCAAATCACACATGTGTCCCACCCTTATTTTTCCTTTGTCCAAGGCTATTGGTTATGTATTTCGTCACTATAAGCAATACCGCCCACCGAACGAGACCCGCCATAAAACCAGCACTTCAACGCGCATGCGCTCGGAGCATGCGCTTATTTTATCATTCGGCCTTCTAAACAGATTCCGATTGGCCTCTCACCGCCCCCTCCTGTCATAAACATCCTCGCTCTGTGTGTTTATGTGCGTGTTGTCTCTGACCGCTTGATAGAATAACGAAGATTCCAATTAAAAAAAAAGATAGTTAACAGCGAAATCCCATACACGCCTCATCGAATTCAATAGGGCTTGCTCTCTGGTAGACGAGTATAGGCTGGTGGCTCTGATGTGAATGGGGCGGTGAATCCGTTCTGGGTTTCGGTCAGAACTAGTCAGAACACCTCCTTTACAGATCCGACTGAAACCCAGAGCGGATTCTACGCCCCACTGACATCGGAGTCATCAGCCTCCACTGAATGTAGCGTCGCCGCTTTAGCTTGCGTTGAACCACAGACCCGAATGATTTCGGCGCAGTTGAGTCGTAACCGCAGTTACCCGCAGTTAAGACGGGTAACGTCGCCTAGAATTCCTGCCGGCCTGGGCTGCTCTCACATAAGGTGACATGTGACTGGGCAAGACCCTTCGGCACTTCCTATTCTTAACACGGCTGCCTCCTCCTTGTGCATGCCTGGGTCAGGCGCGCGCAGCCGCAGTGCTGAGTTCTCTGCGCTGCGGTGGCGGCGGCACCACGTGGGTTGTTTTGTTGCCGACGTCTGCACGTGGCCTGGGGCAGGCTCCGCGTGACGGTGACGCGCAGCTTTCTCTCGGAGGCAAGGCAGGCGGGAGGCCGCTGGCTTGGTCCCTTCCCCCATCCCACTGAGCTCGCACTAGGCGCAGGCTTGCCTGCTTGACTCCGTAACGGGGTGGGGATGGGTCGGTGTGACCCTGGCCAGACGAGGCGCCGCAGCAGAATCTCGTTTAACAGGCCTGTACAGTGCGGAAGGAAATTACTTGCTCCCTACACGGGCAGATATTGCTGGACTACGCAGTTCGTTGAAACAGTGTATTAATAGTGCATGAGTAAGTGATATGCAGTGGGAAGGTAAAATTTAAGCCCGACTCCACACTTCCACAACCTGCTGGTGCCCTCCAGATGTGTTGGACTACAATTTCCAGCATCCCCAGCCAATACATCTAGAGGGGCATCAGGCCCTGCACAGCTGGATATGCACGCGTGCGCCCCCGACTAGAGGTTTGCACCCCTGCACTAAACAGTGGCCCATGGATTGCTTGGTTTTTTCCTTTAGTGCCCTGCCAAATCAAGCATCAAATCACAGCATACAGCAAGCACTGCCTAGCAAGGCTTTTCTGGTGCAATTGCCCTGTCTCATTCACAGAATTTTACAAGGGGTCCAGACTGCATCTTCCACTCATAAGCCTCCTCTGGTTTCCCACCATTTCACCCCTCTTTTCTATTATCATTGAAAATCCTTTAAGGAAAAAAGACAATAGCTGTATAATGCTTGCTGATTCGTAGTCCTAAGAGCTCTTTGTGGAAGCACCTACTGTCAACTGCATGATAAAAGTTGTTTTGTGGTTATGTGTATAGTTATGTTCATGGTGTTTTACAAAGAGAGCCAGTGTGGTGTAGTGGCTAGAATGTTGGACTAGGAGTCAGGAGATCCAGGCTCTAGTCCCCACTAGAGCATGGAAGCTCAGTGGGTAATTTCGGGCCAGTCACAGATTCTCAGCACAGCCTACTTCACAGGGTGGTTGTTGTGAGGATAAAATACAGAGGAGGATTATGTACACCATCTTGCATTCCTTGGAGGGAAAAGGCAGGATGTAAATGTAATAAATAAAAGATGGCACCACAGGTCCTTAACCAAGGGGCTTATACAATAATAAGCACCACAGATCCAGTGTTCTGTGGTACCACCATGATACAAAAACATGGATCCTATTGATCAGGCCCGGCCCAAGCCGTTTTGCTGCTTGCGGCGAAGGACATTATGCTATTCTGCGTTCCTTGGATTCTTCCAAACAGAGGGCATTGAAGGAGGGATAATATAGATGGAAATGCAATTATAATTGTGTTTCCACATGGCACTTAATATAGCACTACACTATATCCTCATCAACATCCCCATGACAGAGGCAAAAGTCATTGTTACTGTTAATCTAAGAGCCTAGCTACACATTAAATGAATTGTATGATGTGAAGCCAAGTCAGGGTATTTTATTAAAATGCAGGATTAACCATGCCCTTCCTCCGCTACAATGTTGACAAAAAAATCTCCTTCCCCCACATTGCAATTAGTGATAGAAACAAAGCTGCTATTGACACCAATGGGAGTTTTCTTCTATCACTAATTGCAGTAGAGGGTGTGATTTTTATCAGGATCATGACAGGAGACGGAAAAATTAAACTTCCCTTCTCTGTGGACTGCAGGCCCAATGAAAATTGCAATCCCACCCTCACCAACCTAGGTTTAAATTTGGTAAATCCCCTGATGTGGCTTCAAGCCATGCAACATACTATGCCATTGGGCTCTTAGATTGCAGCTTTACAGTAAGACTGAGAAGTTTATTCAGAAGCAAGTCTCTTTCAGTGCACTGGGACCTAGTCAATGGAAAGTGTGCTTAAGATCCTTTGCCTTTTGATGTTGCAGGATTATTATTTGTTATTTTAGTACTTGCATTGTTGCACACCAAGAGGAATTAAGAGTATTTCAATTATTGTTGTTTGACACCCTTGCCTGAGACAACAAAATAAGGAAATTTTAAAACAGGAACACCATAGAGACCCAGAATGCTGTTTGCTTTACATAGTTTGGGTTTGTGACCATTCTATTTATGATTAAATGGTTTTTATGTAGTGCCCTTTGATAATTTTTGCTTTGTGGTATTCTGATAACTATATGCAAATAAACCAATCAGAATCTAACAGCCCTGAACGAAGTTTAAAAGTAATGTGTGATGTGCCCAGATTCTAAAAAGATTTACTAATCTGATTTTGAAGAAACTCCATCAATAAATATGAAAATAAATATGAAAACATAGTATGCAGCAGAAAGTCTCTCACCTAATCCCCTACAACCATACACAATAGGAGACTAGATCAGTCCAGCAACTATGGGTCCAGCTGAGCTACCATTTAATATAGATCATTATTATTATTATTATTTATTTATATAGCACCATCAATGTACATGGTGCTGTACAGATAACACAGTAAATAGCAAGACCCTGCTGCATAGGCTTACAATCTAATAAGTTGTAGTAAACAATAAAGAGGGGAGGAGAATGCAAACAGGCACAGGGAAGTGTAAACAGGCACCGGGTAGGGAGAAGCTAACAGTATAGAGTCAGAACAAACTCAATATTTGAAGGCTATAGGGAAAAGAAAAGTTTTTAGCTGAGTTTTAAAAGCAGTGATTGAGTTTGTAGTTCTCAAGTGTTCTGGAAGAGCGTTCCAGGCGTAAGGGGCAGCAGAAGAAAAAGGACGAAGCCGAGTAAGGGAAGTGGAGGTCCTAGGGCAGGCGAGAAGCATGGCATCAGAGGAGCGGAGAGCACGAGCGGGGCGATAGTGTGAGATGAGAGAGAAGAGATAGGCAGGAGCTAGACCGTGAAGAGCTTTGAAGGTCAGCAGGAGAAGTTTATATTGGATTCTGGAGTGAATTGGAAGCCAATGAAGAGATTTCAGAAGTGGAGTGACATGGTCAGAGCGGCGGGCCAAGAAGATGATCTTAGCGGCAGAGTGGTGGACAGAGACCAGCGGACTGATGTGAGACGAAGGAAGGCCAGAGAGAAGAAGGTTGCAGTAGTCCAACCGAGAGCTAACCAGTGCGTGAACGAGAGTCTTGGCAGAAGAGACAGACAAAAATGGTCGAATCCTGGCAATATTATACAGGAAGAAACGACAGGATTTAGCTACTGCCTCGATGTGAGGAGTGAAGGAGAGCGAGGAGTCAAATATAAAGCCAAGACTACGAGCTTCCTTGACCGGAGTAAGCGTGACATCGTTGACAGTAAGAGAGAATGAGAGGTGAGGAGAGGGTTTAGGAGGAAAAACAAGCAGTTCAGTCTTTGCCATGTTAAGTTTCAAACGACGATGAAGCAGCCAGGCTGAGATATCTGAAAGACATGCCGAGATACGATCGTGAACATCAGGAGAAAGTTCCGGAGATGAGAGATATAATTGTGTATCGTCGGCATACAGGTGATATTGGAGGCCGTGAGATTGAATAAGCTTACCCAAGGGCAGCATGTATAGAGAGAACAACAACGGGCCAAGCACCGAGCCTTGCGGAACCCCAACTGAAAGGGGAAAAGAGGAGGACGAGCTGCCGTTAGCCGACACGCTGAAAGAGCGACCCTCTAGATAGGAGGCGAACCAGATCATATTCAATTTAATATAACGAGTGCCTGGTACCATATACTGATGAATGCAGGGGCATCTATTTCAAATGTTAATATTGAGTCTAGCAGAAAGGGCATAAGGCAGATAGAATATTCTCTCTGTGCCTGCCCTACTGTTTGGCAGAGTAAGGCATGTGCCGCAGGCTGCTGATTTTGGGTGTCATGAAATGGCAGCAAATTGTAGGTTAATTTATTATTGTATTTATATTGTGAGGGAAGGAGAGAGGCTCTAATGGGATTTTTAAAAAATGACCTCGGGTACCAAAGTAAGTTGACTGGTTCTGGTGCTATGCACCTTTATGGGGAAAGGCATTTGCTGTTCCACCTCAGGCATCAAAATGTCTGGAGCTGTCCCTGGCCTAATCTACACCAAGCAGGATATTGCACTATAAAAGTGGTATATAAAAGGCAAGAGCCACACTACTGCTTTATAGCAGTATTGAAGTGCACGACAACTGTTGGGACCCATTGACACATACCATATACTGCTTTCATAGTGCTATATCCTGCTTGGTGTGGCTCCTGCCTTTTATATACCACTGTCATGGTGCAATATCTTGCTTGGTGTAGATTAGGTCCCTGTCTGCTCTTGTATTAGCATTGTTAGAAGTTGCTGTTATTCTAGACTCAAGTCTATTATTTCCCAGTGGGAAAAATGAGCTAAATTTTCAGCTAGTTTTTGTAAATTTAATTTACTATAAAGAGGGAATTCTGGGAGCAGAGTGATACAACTGTAGATCATGCAATCTAGTGCTTATTATGAGTACCTAATTCTAAGGGTTGAGGACACAAGGAAGAGCAAGATATTGTCCCAATAGATGCAGTCCATGCTCTCTCTCTCTCTCTCTCTCTCTCTCTCTCTCTCTCTCTCTCTCTCTCTCTCTCTCTCTATATATATATATATATATGTACACACACACCATTAACCTAGTAAGGATGCTAGAACAACCAAGCCACAATAATTCTGATGCATAGGTAATAATCAAGGATATGGAGATGGTGGTAGTATCAAATTATACATGTTAATTTGTAGAGGAGTAAGGGAAAAGTGGAGTGAAAAAATGTGAAGCAAAGATCCTCTACCACAGCATCAAAATACAGGATCATCCCAATTTTTCCAAAATTGGTGCTCTGTTGTTCAGATTACTGGCTCAAAGAAAACAGAAAAATAGGAGAAAGGGTTTTTTGCCCTTCATAATGGATCAAGATTGTTAAAGACTCATAGTATCAATTATATGCAAAGTCCATGTTCCCTACAGACCTGGGGGATCCCAATTTCAGTTTTCCACTGATGCTGAGAATGGGAGCAATTCTCAGTCAGAAGCAAGAAGGGAGGGAAAGAGGAATTAACTATGCAAGTCAAGCATTATGAGTGGCATAGGGTGGGGGTGGGGAGATAAACATTACAATGCATTTAAAGCTGGCCTAGAACTACTGGCTTTGATGTGGCTTGCAATGTCCTAGTTAGGCTAGTTGGGAGATTTAAAGAGGAAGGGATCCGAGAAACAGTTAAGAGAAAGGGGAAACAAGAAAGAGCCAAGAAAAGATGCTTCAGGAAGGCAGGCCAGTTTAAGACAAGTGGCTCCATCACACCAGCGTTATATTGCACTCTCGTCATGCCTGCTTTGCTGCCCATGACGTCGTGCCTGTCCTGTAATCACCCCACCTCTTCCCCCCGTTTTTTGTGTTTTCCTAGAGTGGGGAAAGTCCAGCTTATTTTCTCCACACGGGATTAAAGCACTCTTCCATCCCATGTATTGCCATCCTTTCACTATGTCCTTTGCTGGGGCCGTGTGCTTTGAAGGGAGGCCTTGCTGATGTAAGAGGAGGGTGGGATGGTTCTCCTACAGCATGCCATGTCAAATGGGCTTGTGCTGCTCTAACCCCACCCTCAATGGAAATTAACCAAAATGCTTACAGCTCCATCACTTTTAAAGATAAAGAGATGAAACTTGGCACCATGTTAGCTCTTAAGTAGGACTTTAGGCATGCCAAGTTTGAATCAGATCTCTTCATCCATTTCTTATATATATATATATATATATATATATATATAATAAAATACCTCTCAAATCATTTCCCCTCCATAAACACACACACACACACACACACACCTCTGATTCTGCATTAATCCACCCCTGCATATTTATAGAAGGAGAAAGCTCCCTCCAAAAATGTGCAGGGGTGGATTAACGCTGAATCAGAGGGGTGTGTGTGTGTGCGTGTGTGTTTATGGCGGGGAAATGGGTTGAGGGGGAAAATTTAAAAAATTTCTAAAAACTCATTGGATGAAGGGATCTGATTCAAACTCAGCATGTCTAAAGCCCTGCTTAAGAGCTATCATGGGCCAGATCTACACTAAGCACTATATAACACTTTGAAAACGTTTTGAAGATTGTATAAGGAGTGCGTCCTGGGCCTCAACAGTTGTGTGAGAAGAGTTTCCCTGAGTGAGAGCAGGGATCTCATGGGAAGTGATATAATTACTTCTTGTGTCCTGAGGCAGAGGTTGGGGGCTTCACCAATTATAGCTGCTTCATCTGCCCAGAGTGAGAGGCTGTGGTACTTGAAGCAGGAGGCTCCCCTGTGTGAGAGCCAGGGGGAGGAGTGTGGCCACACATCAGGTGGTAGTAGAATTAGCAGTTACTAAGAGAGGGAGATTGTGGGGGTGGGGGGAAAGCACTTTATCACTTAGTTGGTAGTAGCCTGATGTCCATCTGTGACCAGTGGCTGGTTACCACAAGTGAGAAATGTGACTGTGTTGTTTGTATGACTGAGTGTGGGTTTGAATGGTGAGTGAGTGCATAGGTGGTGTAGGTAAAGATGTTTTTGGGAAGCCGTGATGCAGGGACACATGGAGGGCGAGCCACTATTCCAGTGATGGTGGTTCTGGGCGACTTCAACTTTCATGCTGAGGCTGTCTCTGGGGCTCCGGCTCGGGACTTTATGGCCTCCATGACAACCATTGGGCTGTCTCAGTTTGTCATTGGCCCAACACATAAAGCAGGGCATACCCTTGATTTGGTTTTTGCTCCAAGCTGTGAGATGGGTAGTCTGAAGATTGGGGGGGGGGGTCCAAGTAACCCCATTGTCATGGTCAGACCATTTCTTGGTGAGATTTGAACTCATGGCGTTACTACCCTCCTGCAAGGGTGAGGGACTCATTCGGATGGTCCGCCCCAGGAGACTGATGGAATCCAATGGATTTCTGAATGCTCTTGGGGATTTTCCAGTGGAGAGAGCTGGTGATCCAGCCGAGGCCCTAGCCTCACTGTGGAATGGTGAGATGCGGAGGGCCATCAACTTGATCGCACCTGAGTGCCCTCTCCAGTCCTGTAGAGCCCGCTCTGCTCCTTGGTATACTAAGGAGTTGCGGTCAATGAAACAGGCTGGACATCGGCTGGAGCGCAAATGGCGCAAGACTCGAAGCGAAGATGACCGAGCATGCTGTAGAGTGCATAATCATGCCTATTGCGTTGCAGTACGGGCAGCAAAGAAGGCTTATTTTGCTGCCTCCATTGCGTCCTCGAGTAGCCATCCAGCGGAGCTCTTCCGGGTGGTCCGGGGGCTGCTAACATCCTCCCCAGCAAATGGGGCCCTGACTCCGTCAAGGACCCGCTGTGACCTTTTTGCATCACACTTTGAGGACAAGATCGCTTCTCTCCGCAGCGAGCTTGACGTCGTTTTTAGTGCAGCTCCAGTTGAGTTGTCTGATGCCACCATCTGCCCAATTTTGTGGGATCAGTTCCAGTTATTGCGGCCTGATGATGTGGACAAGGTGCTTGCAGCAGTGCGATCGACCACTTGCCCTCTCGATCCCTGTCCCTCCTGGCTTATAAAAGCAAGCCGAGGGGGTCTGACTGGGTGGGTCCAAGGGGTGATTAATGCTTCTCTCCGGGAAGGGGTGGTCCCTGCTGTCCTTAAGGAGGCAGTAGTGCGACCACTCCTGAAGAAGCCCACCCTGGACCCGACGGTATTAGGCAACTACCGCCCAGTTGCTAACACTCCTTTTTTAGGGAAGGTACTTGAGAGGGTTGTGGCGGAGCAACTGCAGGCACTCTTGGAGGATACTAATTATCTAGATCCATTCCAGTCTGGGTTCCGATCTGGTTACGGGACTGAATCAGCCTTGGTTGCCCTGATGGATGACCTTTATCGAGAGAGGGACAGGGGGAATGCAACCCTGTTAATCCTGCTCGATCTCTCGGCGGCTTTTGATACCATTGACCATGGTATCCTCCTGGATCGACTCTGTGAGATGGGCATCGGAGGCACTGTTTTACAGTGGTTCCGGTCCTACCTACAGGGTCATTTTCAGAGAGTAGCATTGGGTGACCAGTCCTTGGCCTTCTGGCAATTGAGCTATGGAGTGCTGCAGGGCACCATCTTGTCCCCAATGTTATTTAACATCTATATGAAGCCGTTGGGAGCGGTCATTAGGGGATTTGGAGCTAAATGCCATCAATACGCTGATGACACGCAGCTCTATCTCCCTGTGACAACTGAATCAGGTGAGGCTGTGCAGGTTCTGGACCAGTGCCTAGACTCAGTAATGGGCTGGATGAGGGCCAATAAACTGAATCCTGGCAAGACGGAAGCCCTGTGGGTGAGTGGTTCCCGAGTCCGGGAGACAGGCTCATTGCCTGTTCTGGATGGGGTTGCTCTGCCTCTGAAAGAACAGGTTCGTAGTTTGGGGGTACTCTTAGACCCATTTCTGTCGTTGGAGGCTCAAGTAGCCGCCACGGCTCGGAGTGCCTTTTACCATCTTCGGTTGGTTCGCCAACTACAGCCTCTCCTGGACAGGGATAGCTTGACCACGGTGGTACAGGCATTGGTAACCTCAAGATTGGATTACTGCAATGCGCTCTATGTGGGGCTGCCCTTGAAGCTGCTCCGGAAGCTGGAGCTAGTGCAGAATGCTGCAGCTCGGCTGTTGTCTGGAGCTGCCCCTTTCCAGCATGTAACTCCTCTGCTGAGGGAACTGCACTGGCTGCCTATTCACTACCGGGCCAGGTTTAAGGTTCTTGTACTTGTGTACAAAGCCCTAAACAACTTGGGACCAGGATACCCGAGAGAGCGCCTTCTCCCTTACCAACCTGCACGGTCACTGAGGTCATCCGAGGGCCTGCTCCTGGTGGTTCCACCTAGATCCATCCTCCGTTTGGAATCCACCAGGGGAAGAGCCTTCAGCGTGGTGGCGCTCCTCCTGTGGAATTCCCTGCCTCTGGAGGTCAGGCAGGAGCCAACCTTGTACTCCTTTCGGCGCCTCCTGAAAACATCTTTATTACAAGAAGCCTTTCTTTAACATGCAGCCTTGGATTTCTGTGTTGTTGTTGTTGTTGTTTTGCTTCTTTTTAAATTTTGTTTTAACTGTTTTATTCTGTTTTTATTTTCATTTTACCTTGTACACCACTCCGAAATTTTTCAATGGGGAGCGGTATATAAATATTCTTAATAAATAAATAAACAGTTGTCACTACTGTTATAAACCATTTTAAAGCAGTAGTGTAGATCCTGCCATGGTGACAAGTTTCATCTCTGTCTTTAAAAATGACAGAGATGTAAGCATTTTTAAAATTTCCATAGATTACAATGAAGTGGTTATCCGAAAATGGAACAGAGCTCCGATGAGGCACCCCTACTAGACAACAAAACGAGAGCGAGGGGAGAAGGTGGCTACATCCATCACAATGTCCATCAACGACAAGAACCAATGAACTGGAAGGGGAAAGAGAAGGGTGGGGTGGGGCAGGGTAGAGTGGGAGAGCGAGCAAGCGACAAGGTGAAATAGCGCAACAACACACGCACGTGAAAGTGACCAGTGCTTGCTGTGCTAATGAAATGGAGGTCAAAATCGTGGGTGCATATCAGGAAAAAAATGGAGGTTTGATGGAGCTTAAGAAATAGCAGATTCAGTATGAAAATGAACATCAGTGACCAATAGGCTATGTCATGAGGGCCACCAGTAGCAACATCAGTGAATCCTGCAGTTTGAGACTACAGGATTCATAGTGGCAGAGAACATGAGACTGGACTGGAGTGCTTCATCAACTTAGCTCTAGTTTGTGAAAAAAGAAAAGAATTTAAAACGATCAAACAGATTAACCATAACATTAATCTAATGTTTAGTATTCATCATAATTCAGTGAAGAAATGTAATTGGTATTATTACTCTGTTATAAATTAGTGTAATTAAGCATTATAGCATTGTTTGTTTTATAGCCTTATTATGTTGCTGTATTTATAAATAAGTTTTATTTATGTTTTAAACTCCTCTGGTATTGATGTTGTTTCCTCCTGCTTCTCCTCTGTTCTGAACCTCCCTAAATCAAATCTCTGTGTAATACAGGCTGTCAAATATTTGTTATACAAAAAGTTTGTTGTTTGCTCTGAGCATAACCCACTGCAATATTTGAATACTTCTTGAGACAACTGAACAGAGGTGTGCTGCTCAACTAGGCGATTTTCTGTTTCATGTATGATTCTAATCTACATGTTCCAATTGTCCACTCGGAGTACAGATGCCCTATCTCATGAATTTTGGGGGAGGAAGTTAATGACAGACAGGTAAGGGTTTTGTTCTAATTAAGGACATGAAGAGAAGTTTATGGATAAGGACGCCACATTTTGAAGAGTATTGCCAGAGGAATTTGAAGAAGAAAGTAGCAAAGTAAAGACAGAGTCAAGCAGAAAAATCATGTTAAGTGATCTCTGAAAGTGTCAAACAGAAGACTTTGAATTGGCCTAGTACTGTCCCATTAAGTGGTATTTAATCTCCTCTGGAGGGAGTTGCATTCCTACAAAGGAGCAGGTTCATAGTTGGGGGGTGCTCTTAGGTCCACCATTGTCACTAGAGTCACAGGTATCCTCAGTGGCTTGGAGTACCTTTTATCAGTTTAGGCTGATATACCAACTATGGCCCTACCCAGATATAGTCTTGCAATGGTTATGTACTGGTAACCTTCTGTTTGGATTATTGCAACACATGGGGCAGTTTTGGAGGATGGCTATACTGCTGACTTGGATGGGCCAATATGATCACATTACACCAGTAGTTCTCTATCTGCACTGGCTGCCAGTCCTTTCCAGGCCCAATTCAAAGTGCGTCATCCCTAAACTGTTTGGGGCCAGGCTACCTGAAGGAAGTCTCCTCCCATATTTACCTACCCAGACATTAAGATCATCCTCTGAGGCTCTCCTTCATATACTCCCATCGAACGAGGTGAGACAGGTAGGAACAGGAAGGTTTTTTCAGTGGTGGCAGATGTTTGTGGAATACCCACCCCGCAGAGGTTCTTTTGGTGCCTCTGTCATTTTGGGGCCAGGTAAAGACCTTTTTATTCCCAGGCAATTTTTTTTAGTGCTTTTAGTATTTTATTCTGCTGGTGGTTTTAATTTGGTTTTATGTACTGGAATGATTTAAATTTTTGCTGTGGGTTTTAGTTTGGCTTTATTCTGCCCTGGTTCTATTCCTTGTTTTAAAGTTTTATGTTATGTTTTTAATGTACTGTAAACCATGCAGAGAACTTTGGTTATTGGGTGGTTTAAAAGTACAGTATATTTTTTAAAAAATGCTGTGATTATCTAGTCCAACCCCCTGCTCAATGGGTGGATTAAGGGGCAAATTATTTTGGCTATTTTTTTAAAAAGTTGGGACAGTCAAAGTGAAAAGGGGAGTTCTGATAAGAGATGTCAAGCACCCCTGCTCGAATGCTAGTTAGCAGGACTGAAGTCAGCAGGAGGTGACTTGACAAAAATGGGCTTTCCCCAGGGGGGTTGTCTTACTGATGGTCTGAGCACAAACCAGGTCTGAGTGCCTCTTCTCTCTCCCACTCCTTTAGGGGGTGATAGAGTCCTCTCAGACACATCCCAGTCAGGCTTTGGGAGCTCAACCACTAAGGGCCAGCTATCAACAACACTGATTCAGTCTGCTTCCCTCCTGGCATTTCCGCCAGTCGTTTCTCAGGACTTGGCCAATTCCTACAGGACAAAATTCTCACTTTAAAAATATATATAATGTTGTGATATTCATTTCAAGGGAGCCACAAAACCACAACTTCTGAGCAGTAATGCCATTATACTTTACCTGAACAGACTATTTGCCTAGTATGCTTTCCTAATTTGAACCCAGCTAGACAAATTTGTTACTCTCCATAACACCAGGCTTCGGCCTGGATGACACAACAGCCATGGGTTATTTGAGGGCTGTCTAACCCTTAAACAACCCACCCCCTGACTTAACACAACACAACAAGCTGGCACAATGCAAGAGCCCCATGGGTAAATTAACCCACAGTGGGCTATTGTGTCATGTCTACCAGGTCATTGTGAGTCCTAATGGTTCTGGAGATGGAAAGATACTTTGCAATTTCATTTATGTTTCTTGGCTGAAAGGTTTTCCTACCTCTAGTAAAAGTTATGCTACCCCTCCTCTCTTCTGCAGATCAGATGGATTCAGAATATAATTAAACAACCTTTGACGTTTTTGTCCACTGTGTTAACGACACATGTTTGGGCATGTAGTATCACTCTGTATTGTTGTTGTTTGCTTTGAAAATATGTGCCTGAAGAATAGTTCTATGGAATTTGAAAGCTCACATAAATAGTAGTTTGAACATGGGGCCCAATAAAATATACTGACTGCTGTGTGAATGTGCTTTAAAATATAGGAGAAAGAAAATGCATGGCTTCCTTTAGCCACTGTGTGTCACTATAATACTAGTGGATAAGAGTTGCTGCATTGGTAAAATAATTTCTGTTAGACTAACTTAAACTAGATGTGAGGCCAACAGACCCAAGATCAAGTCACTATGAATCATCACAAAGGAGAGAAAAGCTTTATAACACTGTATAAGAGAAGGATGGAATGAACCCGCTCCCCATCAAAACAGTTTTGTTCTTTTTGAAATGAGAAGTATCAGAATTAGTCTATTAGTTTGCTCATTCCTTACCATGATATCTGCCATCACTTCTCCACAGTTTATTTATATTTAAATCCTGCCTTTCCTCCATAGAGCTCAAGGCAATATACATGGTCACTCTGCACATTTTAATCTACCCAACAACCTTGTTAGGCTGAGAGATATCAGGTGAGTTCGCATGACACAACGACCCACAGAGTGACTTAATTTTCCTTTCTTCTGCACAAAAACAGGGCCATATATATATGTATATATCCTCGGGGAATGTGCACAAAAGCCCCCTTTTTTAAAAAAAAGTTTTTGGGAGTT
Source organism: Elgaria multicarinata webbii (assembly GCF_023053635.1). Classification (NCBI taxonomy): domain Eukaryota; kingdom Metazoa; phylum Chordata; class Lepidosauria; order Squamata; family Anguidae; genus Elgaria; species Elgaria multicarinata. The sequence continues at coordinate 36,736,379 of NC_086179.1, read as the reverse complement.
GTACACTTGCATGCCTCTGATTGTCCAAAATATATAGATTTGCCTTGCCTGGAGCCTTGTATGTTTGAGCTGTCAAACATACAAGGCAAGAGTCAAGGCTATACTGAATATAGGCTAGTTTGACAGTTGACAGGTGGGGAAAGGGGGGGTGGATCTATTTTGCGCCCTAGGCAGGTGCGCCGTACTGAACCCTCCACCCTGTGCCCGCTCCTGGCTTTGAAGCCAGGACGCTGGGGTTGGGGGGCGGGGCAGAGGCTTCGAAGCAGTGCACCCAGAAGTGGCTTCCTGGCGCCCTGTTCTGAAGCTGCTGCCCCACTCCCAGTGTCCTGGCTTCAAAGCCAGGACGCTGGGGTTGGGGGGCAGCCGGGGTAGCGGCTTCAAAGCAGCGTGCCTGGAAGCCAATCTAGGAGAGCAGCTTCCGGGTGCGCCATTCGGCGCCCTCCTTTGCTTGGCGCTCTAGGCCGCCGCCTGAGCTGCCTCTATGGCAGCACTGGCCCTGGGATCACCCTCATAACAAGGGGATTCCCAGGGTTCAAAGGGTTGCTCTGCCCTGCTTCAAATCTCCACTTGCCCAAGTCCCCAGCAGCGGGTTTTCATTGAGAAGTGCATGCCATCCCCTTTTCCACTCCCAGATGTAGTAACTGTGTCTAGTTTGACAGCTGTCAATCTAGATGCAGTTACTGCGACTGGGAGTGAAAAAGTGGGTGGCATGCACTTTCCTTTGGCCCTGTTCAGAAGGCACCTTAAACCATGGCCTTATATTCACCATGGTTAAAAAGGTGATTGAAGGTGTCTTCTGAACAGGGCCTATGAAAACCAGTTGCTGCTGACTTGAGTCGACTAAAACAAGGGCACTCTGAAAGATCAGGGCAATCCTTTAAATCCTTGGGGATCCCCTTGCTAAATGGATAATGTTGAGCACTTGACAGGTGAGGAAAACAAGACATGGTAGATTGTTGTATTGTCTGAACCTAAACCACTTCTGGCAGGGTGGCTTATTTGTGACCAATAAGACACCCTGACAACCAACAGCTTGTTCTTGGGGTTGTTTAACTCACGATGGATTAGTGTGTCATCCAACTCTGCTGAGCCAACCCACTGTGGGTTGTGGTGATTGCTCTCAGCAAGAGCAGCAAAAAACCTTGCCATTCTTGCCAAGCGATCTTACCTGTGCTGCAGTGACAGCCCATCCACTAATGTCCAGACAGCATTGTGGGTGCCATGCTTCCATTCCACAATTCCCTAAGTGCCCAGCAAATCCTCTTAAGAGAGATCTATGTGCAGCCCTTTTCACGGCTCTACTCTCTGCCATAGATACTGCGAATGGGAGCCACAAAAACGGCAGAGGAGCATAGATCTTTTGTGGGATAAACAGGTCAGTCTGTATATAAAATAATATATGGACACTTATCTGGCATTTAAGAAGTCAACATTCAGTGATAAAACATCCCAGTCTTCCAAGAAACATTGGTGCTGACCTGAAAATCATCATACTCCAACATGAAATCACTGAATTAGTTTATTGGTAAAATTGATTGCATTTATTTAGGACTCAATCAAGACCAGGTTTTCCTATCCCACTGCTACAGTTGTTAAATTAGCATAGCTAAGGCTGCAATCCTATACTCACTTGAGAGTAAGTCCCACTGAACTCATGTACTCTGAGTAGACATAAATTAGGAAGACTGTGATCTCCAATTCAGTACTGTTGTGAATACTCATTGTACGTGTATAGAATTAGGCTTTACATAGAATGGTCACAGAGTACCTCCTATATTTCATTTCCCTTTAGCTCCATGGTTTATCTTTTTCCCCTCTTAATTAATATGCCATGTATGCACAGATTCACACATCCTGTGTTGGGTCTCATGGCATCATATCTAATTTTAGTCTTTAGTTTGAACATATGTAAACTCTTGAAGCTTCATAGAATACTTCATTTGGCAGTCAATAGTTTTAATTGTTGTAATGCACCACAGGAAAATCTGTATCATATGTAGTGGAGTTATCAGTTTGCCCAGAACTGTTGGCATCATTTTTAGGTATTATTTCACAGATAGTGGAGAACAATTTGGGTTTATCCTCCATGTTAATGAGCACAAGGGCTGTCTTCTTTTTACTGATCTATAAGCTGCCTTCGGGACTCTTCCACAACTAGAGTGAGGTACAAATGCTTTAAACAAACAAGGCACAGTCCCTGCCCTTAGGATTACTAAAAAGACATGAATCAAAAGGAAAAAAGGATGGGGAGGGGAAAGGAAAATAAGGAAGCTTAGGCAACAATTTTATACAATTCCTATGACTGTGATGGAAACAAGTTGCTCACAGTTCAAAAACAGGCCTTTACAAGCCTGGTGACCCAGCCTTCCCTAGTAGCTGTGACGCAAGCAGAAGTTGTTGATCTTACAAGATGGGTCCTCAGTGTTCTCTGTTGGTCTTTTGCCATTCAGCTGATTATCCCACTGCTCTTTCTCACAAGGCAGTCAATTTTGATGGCTTTCATGAGGGGGGAAGGAGGAACCCAGCCCAGCTGGTAAAAGCAGCAGTGAGCGGAAATGGCAATTCATTGCAGTGTGCTGCTGCTTCTCTAGCTCATAGTTGGAATTGATGGCCTCTGAGAGGGTTGGGGATGGGGCCGACCAGCTGGCAAAAGCAGGAGTCGAGATAGGGCAAAGATACATAAAGAACAAAATGTGTTTCCCTTCTTGTTGTGTCTGGTTTGGTCTTTGTTCTAGATTCTAAGCACAGTAATCTTTTGATGAAAAAGTGTCATTTTCATCATGCTGGCATGTCACTCTTCAGTCACTCAATTATATTGTGCTGGATTAACATAGGGTCATCCTATGTCTTTAAATTGCATTCTGGGGTTCACCCATCATCCATATGAGCTTCCTGCCAGCATCCACCAGTTTTTCCCGCTCTCTCATAATACCAGAACCCGGACTCATCCAATGAAACTAAATGGTGGGAAGTACTTCTTCATACAGTGTATGTAGTGATGAAAGAATAACTACTGAAGCACTCCCCTGGCCAATTTAGAATCACAAGCCAGAAGATACTTGGCCCTACAGTTGCATTTGAATTTTTTTTTTAAAAAAAAAAGTCCAGAAAATGCGTTCAGTGCTTCCTCTCAGAAAATGTGTATTTATTGAAATACTCCCTACGTAGATCTCTTTTCTTGCTATGCATTTATTACTACATTCCTACCTTGAAAGGATAACAGCAGACATTTTGGTAAACAAAATGAAGTAAAGGTCATTTTGTTGCACTGATGCAACTATCAGAGCTGCTATATACTGAGTATTTTAGTAGAGGTAATTTGTAACTTTCTGACCAGAAGGCAGAGTGTAGAATAGACTCCTGTGAAATACAAATGGTTGAATCATTTACAAATCGCTAGAAAATGTACTGTGGAGAATAATGGCACTGGAAAAGAGTAATGGACAAGATGACCTATGCTTTTTTAAAAAATGTATGTCTAATTTCTATGATTACTACAGTTATCCCTCAGCACATTAAAATGGAGTCTTTTCCCATTCTTTCAAGCAGCAGCACAGTTCCAGTAATGGTCATGCTAAATCAGAGCAACCAATCTCTTTATATAAATGCAGCCGCTAAAAGTGATCACATTTTGTTTAGGCTCTTCTCTTTTCCACCTTTCAACTACAAGTGTTTCATGCAAGTACTGCTGGCAGATGGGAGATAATTCCTGGCAGAAGGTTAAAGAAAACTGAGCACTTGTTTTTCTAAAATAAGATACAGTATCAAATATTTTAACAGAAAATCCAATAGTTTTTGAAATTTGAGTTATTTTCTTGTCAAAAGTATAGGCAAGTATATATTATCTCCCATAGTGATCAGAATCTTTCTACACTTTGAGACTTTTCTAATAAAAATCTCAGAAGAAGCAATCATAGTTTTTGTTGGCAGTCCTAGTTCAATTTCAGCCGGGTCTTAACTCCAGCACTCATTCTGAATGTCAGGTCTCTATTTTTAAATAAATAAATAACAATAAGCGCAGAGTAATTCCTGGTGTGTGGGCGGGCTTCCAACGCCTAAAACTCTTCATCTCAAAAAATTAACTGCTTTCTCATTTTAGTTCATTTGCAAGTGAAAAATTGAAACAGGCTTTAAAACCATCCACTATATTGCAGGGGTCCCCCATCTTATTGGGTCACTAGGCCCATTTCGATTGGGGCCATCAGCTATGCCAGCCTGGCACCTCTCCACTGTGCCTGGGTTCAGCTCCAGCTGAGAGCCCCCTCCCTCCTGCTACCAGCTGTCTCTGCAGAGGCCACCAGTGAGGGAGGAAGCAGCAGCCAGGCACCTCTCCACCATGCCTGGCTCCAGCTCCAGCTGAGAGCCCCCTCCCTCCTGCTACCAACTGTCTCTGCAGAGGCCACCAGTGAGGGAGGGAGGAAGCAGCAGCCAGGCACCTCTCCACCATGCCTGGCTCCAGCTCCAGCTGAGAGCCCCCTCCCTCCTGCTGTCAACTGTCTCTGCAGAGGCCACCAGTGAGGGAGGAAGCAGCAGCCAGGCACCTCTCCACCATGCCTGGCTCCAGCTCCAGCTGAGAGCCCCCTCCCTCCTGCTACCAACTGTCACTGCAGAGGCCACCAGTGAGGGAGGAAGCAGCAGCCAGGCACCTCTCCACTGTGCCTGGCTCCAGCTCCAGCTGAGAGCCCCCTCCCTCCTGCTACCAACTGTCTCTGCAGAGGCCACCAGTGAGGGAGGGAGGAAGCAGCAGCCAGGCACCTCTCCACCATGCCTGGCTCCAGCTCCAGCTGAGAGCCCCCTCCCTCCTGCTACCAACTGTCTCTGCAGAGGCCACCAGTGAGTGAGGGAGGAAGCAGCAGCCAGGCACCTCTCCACCATGCCTGGCTCCAGCTCCAGCTGAGAGCCCCCTCCCTCCTGCTACCAACTATCACTGCAGAGGCCACCAGTGAGGGAGGAAGCAGCAGCCAGGCACCTCTCCACCATGCCTGGCTCCAGCTCCAGCTGAGAGCCCCCTCCCTCCTGCTACCAACTGTCTCTGCAGAGGCCACCAGTGAGGGAGGGAGGAAGCAGCAGCCAGGCACCTCTCCACCATGCCTGGCTCCAGCTCCAGCTGAGAGCCCCCTCCCTCCTGCTACCAACTATCACTGCAGAGGCCACCAGTGAGGAAGGAAGCAGCAGCCAGGCACCTCTCCACTGTGCCTGGCTCCATCTCCAGCTGAGAGCCCCCTCCCTCCTGCTACCAACTGTCTCTGCAGAGGCCACCAGTGAGGGAGGGAGGAAGCAGCAGCCAGGCACCTCTCCACCATGCCTGGCTCCAGCTCCAGCTGAGAGCCCCCTCCCTCCTGCTACCAACTGTCTCTGCAGAGGCCACCAGTGAGGGAGGAAGCAGCAGCCAGGCACCTCTCCACCATGCCTGGCTCCATCTCCAGCTGAGAGCCCCCTCCCTCCTGCTACCAACTGTCTCTGCAGAGGCCACAAGTGAGGGAGGAAGCAGCAGCCAGGCACCTCTCCACCATGCCTGGCTCCAGCTCCAGCTGAGAGCCCCCTCCCTCCTGCTACCAACTGTCTCTGCAGAGGGCACCAGTGAGGGAGGAAGCAGCAGCCAGGCACCTCTCCACCATGCCTGGCTCCAGCTCCAGCTGAGAGCCCCCTCCCTCCTGCTACCAACTATCACTGCAGAGGCCACCAGTGAGGGAGGGAGGAAGCAGCAGCCAGGCACCTCTCCACCATGCCTGGCTCCAGCTCCAGCTGAGAGCCCCCTCCCTCCTGCTACCAACTGTCTCTGCAGAGGCCACCAGTGAGGGAGGAAGCAGCAGCCAGGCACCTCTCCACCGTGCCTGGGTCCAGCTCCAGCTGAGAGACCCCTCCCTCCTGCTGTCAACTATAACTGCTGAACTTTGCATTTAAGATTGTAGTGCCTGATTTTGCTTTCCTTTTCCCCCTCCTCCCTCCCAATCCCCTTTCCTTTTGTGTCATGTCTTTTAGATTGTAAGCCTGTGGGCAGGGACTGTCAAGAAATACTTTTGTAAGCTGCTGTGAGAGCCTTTTTTGGCTGAATGGTGGCATAAAAAGCCTTAAATAAATAAATAAATAAATAAATAGCTAATGCTCCCATTACTTTCAATGAGGGGGAGGGGAGGAAGGAATATAAACAAAAGAAGTTCTGCTGAGATGGAAAAACCCAGCAAACAGGCCCTCCTCGAACCTTAATTGGGGTGAGCTGTCAGGGCTTTGGAAGTGGCAGAGGATCCCTCCCACACACACGGGTTGTGGCATGGTTGGGCTTACACCCCACTGACAAGAGCCCCCTGGACTTGCTCCTCCTCTTCATTGCCATCTGCTTGTTCACCTGACTTTCACTCCAGCCATAACACAATGGTGAGCAAGAGGAGCAGTAGATGCCACTGGCTCTCTGCCTGTCAGGCAAGCGTTAGCAATTATGATAAAGGATGAGGAGCAATGGCAGTGCTGGTGAGAAGGTAGACTCACTGAGGGAGGAACCCTATTCTGGATGTCTTGCCCAAGGGCCCTCAAAAACCTGGAGTCAGCAGGCTTCTCATATTTAGGATTGCTTTGTCACTCATTAACCGAATACCATTGTGTCATGTATTTACCTTATGTGAAGGGTGGGGAACCTGTGACCTTCCAAATGTTATTAGACCTTTACTCTCAACATCCTTGACCATTGGTCATGCAGGCTGGGGCTCAAGGGAGTGTCCAGCAACATCTGGAGGGCCATAGATTCCTCACTCCTGCCTTATGCCCTTGTTGAGTTTGTCAATTCAATAATTATTAGAAGAAATGTGACAAGAGCAAATTGCTTTATAGCCTCATTTGTGAAAGGAACAGAGAGAGAAAGATGAGGGCTCCTTTTCTCAACTGCATTTGCACCACACCCATAGTTTGGCAAATATCTTTATTAGGATGAACCAAAATGTCACAAAATCAGGCTGAACGTTGAGGGAAGTAGGAGGACAGGAAGGGAACACACAGAGTTTACCATGAACTACCATTGAAAGGATTCTACCTCTCTACAGAATCAGTGATATAGAGCGGATGTTTTTCCAAGAGTTGCTGTTTCTGTGGTAGAAGTTCCATTTCAGAAGTTCATTATGAAACAGCCATAGTCCATTTACAAATTAAAAGGGAAATTTGAATACATTCTGAGAGATGACACTATGTCAATGAGCACAAACTACTTAAACATAGTATAGAATTTGTTGTATAAAATTCATTTATCTTGACACTAAGGCACATGTACAGATTGAACAACATGTATACTTATACACAACAAAAATGGCACAAATTGAATGGACTGCCCCTGCTTCAGGTTTGCTGTTGCCAGCAACAACTAGTATAGACTAGTCCATTTATCCACAAGTCGTGATCAGCTCAGGCACTATTACATCCAGAAAAGAAATTGGAAAAAAGAATAAAGCATTACAGGTCCCTTGCTGGGCCCAAGTAAAGCCAACAATGCTTCATTGCACCTTTCTCAACCGATTCTACCAAAGTTCAAAAGGGGGAAAAAATCATTATTCAATGAAGCTCCATTGAAGTCTCCGTGAGCAACAGTGACAACTTGTTCAATTAATTAATTTATTACATTTCCATACTGAGCAGTTCACAAAATAAAACTTAAAAACATACAATATAAAAATATAACATACTGTATAAACCTAGAAGTTTAAAACAGAATAAGTAAAAACCAGTGGTAATCCAAGAATCAAAAAAGCACTAACAGAGTTTTAAAACTGAATGGCTTAAAAACTTGGAAGAATAAAGAGGCCTTTACCTGGCATTTTTAAAAACATAGGCACAACATAGGCACTAGTCAAGCCTCTCTGGGGAGCATATTCCAACAATTGGGATCTCATCACTGAAAAAACCCTCTCTTTGGTAGACATCAACCTCACCAAATTTGGTCGGGGCACCAAGAGGAGGGCCTCTTAGAGCCCAGGACTCGGAAGGTTAATTCCATCACTCTGAATTGGGCCTAGAAATGGACTGAATCCAGTACAGACCACAAAGCAGTGACATAATGGGCTTGTAAGACAACATGCTAAGCCATGGTTAGGCCGCTAACCCTTTTACAGTAAAAGGCTAGTGAGCATGTTTAAATTGTGGTTATGTTAGCCACCATGGTTAGGAATGGTTCACATGACATGCTAAGTCATTGTTCATATGACACGCTAAGTCATAATGTTTAGGTCAAAATGCTTAAACACAGGTAGCTTAGCATGTTGTCTGAACAGTCAATATGATTGTACAATGTCTCTGCCCTATTCTGGACCGTTTTCAAAGGTAGCCATGCATATAATGCATTGCAGTAATCCAAACAAGCGGTTGAATGGTTTTGGAGAACTTGACCTCCATTAAGATGTGTCATGATGATTTTCTTTAGGGGAGTTATATGTAAATCTGACATCTGCAGTTCACACATGTCAAAATATCAACCCTGGAGTGATTCCCACACCCACACCTGTCTGAACTGCAGACAAGTGCATGCACAGCCAACAGAGGATGGAGCTGTTCACAAGACATGACAAGCCACTGTGGGTTATTTAACCTGCAGTGAGGCTGTGGCAAGTGCAGGGCACACTTTGAATATTCAAACTCTGCTCAACGTTTGCATATGCAATCTGGAGCTTGGGGGTGCCGTGGATCGTGAATTAAATAACCCAAAACAAGATGCACCATGTTGTCCAAACCCAGTTGATGTGTAGTTGTCACAATCTGATCTATGATGCAGGTAAAAGGCTTTCTCATGCCATACCATGCTTGCTTTGCATGCTTCTAGCTTAGTTCTACATACCAGAGCAATCATGTAGCCGAGTCCTGTGCAGACCAGATGTACCCTCAGAGACAAACTGAAAGCCTTAACAGGTTTTCCTCTTCAGTATTTTGCCAGGAAGAGTGATGCCACATAGACCAATACCGCAAATTGCTGCCATGTATTTCTCAAATGTCATGAACACAGAATAACTGGGATTGTCCAAAATAAGTAATACTTATCCTTCTCTCAAACCCTGCCCATGCACATCACTGATGTCATGGAAGCTGCCAGTATCAACTTCAATGTGGCAATAGATTTCAACACACTGAATATTTTCATTTAACTAGAAATAGTCTAAGTATACTCCAAGCTGTCAATATGTGCAAAAAACTTTCAAATGATACCATCAATGCAAATAATTGGTACTAAAGAGCACTAGACTGTAAGCAAGCAAGTGCAGTGCAAATTATATGAAATCCAGAAAGTGTGGAAAGGAATGTTAAAAAGCAAAACACTGTGTAATAAGACCTGAGATTAGATGCCATAGTTCAGGCACAGAGAAACCAATTTCAAGTTTCACTAAAATCTGTTCTTAAAAGAGTAAAAGGGAATGAGTAATTCAGAGAAGGCTTTTAAGAGTCAGGGGGGAAATAGTGAAGCATAAATTCATATTAACCACTGATGCTAAAGCTTTTGGCTCCAATACACACACTGGGACTAGCATCTCAGTGTAGGAAAAAGGTGTCCTAGGGTGCAGTGCAAGTGTTTATTTTTTCAGTAATCAATGCATGCAGCAGGTTCTAAACTCACGTTTCTGTAGTCATAACAGAACACTTTGCACATCATAAATGAACTTATGAAGCTTCTTTATACCAAGTCTGACTTTTGGTCCATTCAATAGGGTGAATATCTGGTTTACCCTAAACTGGAAGAGGCCCTCCAAGGTCTCAGGTAGAAGCCACTTCCAGACCCGCTACGCCATGTATTTTTTAACTGGAGATGCCTATAACTGAACTTGCATCCTTTTGCCTACCACTGAGTTAGGGCCCCTCCAAGTAACAATGTATATTTTTGTTTCCCTTCAAGTATATTCTGTATATTTTATGCAAGTAATTTTGAGTATTGTTTTCTGCCCATAGAAACACAGTTGATAAATTTAAATATTCTCTCTGTGAAGTGGCCCAGAAAGTTTTATAATTAGGAAAACACACGAAGTCAGTAATTTTATATGGGATGATGGGGTTAAATCTTTCAGCTATTAGAAAGACAGCTGGAAGATTTCCTTTTAAGCCTATTCTTAATTAGAAAAGCACAGCAAGAAAATTTAGATAACTAGGAAGTATTGAGGACCTTTAAATATACTGATCAAAATAACTCAGAAGATGGGAATATAATAAGTCAACAGGCTGTGAGATAAATCTAATATATTCCTGAGATCAGTTTTTTAATCAAAACTGTTTAGTCATGGCAAAATGCAAAGTATGGTCTGAAGAAAGGTGGTTGTTTTTTTTTAAAAAAAGAAATATTTGACAATTTTGACAAATATGACCAGATACTCATCTTCAATCCTGGATAAAGCAATGAAACAAATCCCAATAATGTGCAATATATTTAGCACCAGAAGCCACAAAGGAAAAGTTCTACACAAATAAAATCATTTAACATAATTTGCTTGATATTCACATAAACCTGGTTGACTTGGGACAGTTCAGTTTCTCAGAGCTGACAATTTCTAGTGTAAGAATAAAACTGGTGGTCTTACAAATATTCTAAAATGATTATCAATTAACTGTAATCTCAAACTGAAATCCTGTTCCCAGTTAAGCACTCTTAAATTGCACCAATTTAAATGGAACTCAGGTATACTCCTCATTGCTGAAGCATATATCAAAGCTTCAGCAATGAGAAGATCTGCTTGCTAGCATAACATATTGCTATTGATCAGCTTCAAATGTCGTTAAAAGCTCAACAGTTAGATGCCATTTGCTTCCACTGAATCAGCCAGACAATAATTTCTCACACACAGGAAGTTGTCTTCTACGAAGTCCGATGATTTGACCATTTACTTCAGTTTTGTCTACTACTCTGACTGACAGCAGCTCTTCAGGATCTCGGGCAGAGGTCTCTCTTATCACCTACTATCTGAAATCCTTTTTACTAGAGATAGCAGGGATTGAACATGGGACCTTCTGCATGTAAAGAAGGTGATCTACCACTGAGCTATGGTCGTTTCCCAAGGTTGTGGTAGAAATTCTATTTACTATTAGGCAAGCTGAAACAGACAACCAAAATAACATAGGATAAAAGAGTTGATACCAAGGTAGCTTTGTTCACTGTGGTAGAATATGCAAAGTAATGGTTGTCGTTACACTATTCAGTGTAAAGACTCACTGTAATCTCCAAAGGGCAATTTGTATGGTGTGTTGTGCCAAGTTCAAATACACAATTGGCTTTCACAGACTCCATACAAATTACCCTTCCAACCTGAAAGAGAAAGTGCAAGCCCTTTGTACATCTGCTTGCAGGAGTGTTTAGTTATAGCTGAAACTGCTCCTAGAGAAGGTAGATTAAATAGGTCTACAAATTAATATGAGTGGCAGGTAAACCCACGGTGGAAACACAGTCATGTTTTGTTTTCTCTTCTAGATCAAGTTCAAAGAGCACCAGTATTGTGCATTTACAGCAAAAGCCAGCTATACACAGCACTAACTGGCTGGAAATGGGTGACATCACTAACCCATCTCCCCGCTCCTCCCTAAAATAGTTTTCCAATATTTTAAAAATTGATTCTAGTTTTTTTTTAAAAAAAACCAACAACACAGGGTGGGAATGAATAGACATTTAACTGAATAAATGTGACATTTTTTTAAAAAAAAACAGTGGACATGGAATTGAGATGAGGCAGACTATCGAATCAGAGTAATTTATGAGTTGTTCTATTTAGGGTGGCATGCAGAGCCTCACCTGCACATCTTAATAAGCATTCCCTGATATTATAATCTGTGTCTTCATTCAAATAGCTGTTCTGTTGCATAATGCTTGCTTAAAAGTCAAGCTCTTTATGGAGTGAAGAGAAGGACTGGTAGATGAATTCCACTGTCCCCTTTCCCCACTGAACAGAACCATCTTAATATATCCCTCAAGAGTAACAACAATCATGTACAGAAGTTCTTATGCCATTTCTCTCTCTCAAATGGAAATCAAGGGGTATCAGAGGATTGGGGACAACACACACAATGTAGCACATTTTTAAAAGCTTATAGTCCCACTAAGGCAATGGTGACCACTCTTTTTGGCAAGTATATTAAAGCAAGAGACCTTAGTATAATGTTTTAGTCTCCTGGTAGGCAGCTATGTAGCTCCAGAGAGGCAGGCAGAAAGATGGGACTGAATCTATGACACAGCCAGGACCAAGGTCCCACCTGCTTTTATCTAGGCATACCACAATCCCTTGTTGCCTATGGTACTACTAGCATCTGTGTCACGGGTTGTCTACTCATAGATTAAGTTTACTGAACAGGTTGAGCAAGAATACAGAAGGCCTAGTTAAATTATACAAGGGGGGTAGAGATGTTATAAACACTACCTTAAGTAAACAAAATCCTCTGGAATCTACCTTTTATCTTTGATTTAAGTTTTTAACACAAAAATAATAAAAGTGCAGAACAATAACCAACAATGCAACAATGTTCTTTCAAGTCTGTAGCCATACAAATTGAAATACCACCATGAAGAAGTTTGGCAGGCTAGATTTAAAATCCAGTTACTGCAGTTATTAGTTAATGTTGCTACCCCTTCACATAGGAATCTTCCAGGTCATGTTTTACCCAGCACATGTACTTTAAATGGAAGTACCAGCTCTATCTTGGACACAGAAGTGGTTATACAAACCACTGTGAGGAAATCGGACTGTAGGTCTGAAAGAAGCCCACAGATGTATATGTCAGCACGTGGCCTTTTGGATGCTACATTTTTCAGTTGCTTTTTCTTCTGTCATGAGATGACACAGGTTGACTGTTTGGCTTTTTCCCCTGGAAGAGAATTTGGACTCATTTTACCTGTAGCAGAAAAATAAAAATAAATTAAAAGCTTCTAATAAAAGAGTTCAGGCATCTTTTTAAGAGCAGTCTCACATTTAGCCAAGACCTGCAGGATTTTCACTTTTTTATTTCTGCAGATCGTGCTACCCACCCACACAGTAACAGAAGCAAACTCTAGAAACACTTCCACAGATGAGTTTCTTTTCAAGCTATTCGGATTGTTTTACTCCTAATTAATTTACAAATATCATAAGGCAGAAAATAAGATCTTTCAATATATTAACAGAATTGAATATATCCTTGAAGATCCATTTAATTAATTTTACAGAATTATGTGCATTCAAGGCATTCCTGTAAGTAAAGATTCTCTTCTGTGTTTAACCATTACACAAAGTGAATGCATTCAGTTCAAAGTAAAATTATCTTGACATCTGCACATAAGCTGGCCCTACCATTAGGCAGAGTGAAGCAGCCACCTCAGGTAGCAGATACCAGTGAACTCTAGGCCACAAACTCTAGACTGCATCAAACATGCACAAGTGTTGCTCTGTTTACATGATGCACATTGGTCCACCACTGCTGCATTGCAGCATTTGTTTGAGCAGACAGTGAATGGGTGACAGGTGGAGTGATAAGCGAATAGCAGCGAGGTGCTGGAGGGCAGAGCTGGGTGTCACATGGCCTGCCCAGGGCCCTCTAAACTAGCCTACACACTAGCCTACCAGATCCAGTGGAAAATGCTGTCTGGTTGCCAGTGTTTAAATAAGATTCAGCTGCCATTCTGGTTAGCTTCTGCATATGGCGGGGCAAGGCGCTCTTGGCCTTCACCTCAAGCAGCAAAAAGTCTTGGGCCAGCCCTACTGCATCTGAAGAACTTGTTTTTCAGGTTTGCCTCTAGGGACTAATGATGCAAATGCATGTAACAGAAACTTTAAAAAAACCAGTTTTGGAGAGAGGGTATTTGGAGCAGAGAAGCTGCTGGGAGGGGGTGCCTAATCCTTTCCTTGCTTGCCATTTTCCCACCTTGAAGAGCGCACCTTCAAGCTGTTCCTCCCACCCCCAATTGGGATTCCAAATGCATGCTTGCCTTTCAAATCACATTTAGCACGCATCAAACAGACAGATACATAATGTGCAGCCCACCACAGCATTTCATAATGCCATTTTTTACTTATCTGAACTCCAGTGTTGGAGAGGGATCATAGCTTAGTGGTAGAGCACATGCTTTCCACTCAGAAGGTCCCGCCTGGTAGCCACGTACCAATTTAGGGTGGCATGCAGTACTTTTCACATTTTAAACAGATGCCACCTGTGTTTGAATAATCTCTTCTAAGACAAGTATATGATACCATGGCAGGCTAGTACCAGGACACTAGTCCATGTTCAAAGGTTAAACTTTAGATTTCCCATCGTCCGCCTTTGGCTACTCTGAATTAAGCCATGTAATGACTATAGTAGCCTTCCCCAACCTGCTGCTCTCCAGAAGATTTGTACTAAAATTCCCAAGTTCCCTAACTATTGCCCATGCTAGCTGGGGCTAGTGGGAGCTGCAGTCCAACACAACTGGAGGGCATCAGGTTGAGAAAGGCTGCTCTATGGGCCACATGCTTATGAGGTACCTGAGTCAAGCTGCCATTTTTAAGCTTTAATTTCTGGGAAATAAATCTGAACAGAACATTTTTCACTACAGAGAATGATAAATTTCTGCACATAGAAAGCTTTGACAAGACTCACTTTGGATTAGATTCCTGTAAAAGGCAATGCAGAGATGTTTTAGAGCAGGAAGTGGCAGAGGTTAAATATATATAAAATGCAGGTTTTCCCAATTCTCATTTTTAGGAAAGGTAGGAACCCAGAAGTACAGAATCTCTGTTATTTTCTAGTTCTTGTCACTAGGGGTTGCTGCATGCCCTCTGGTCAATTTAACACAATGTTACAAAAGAGAAATCACTTTCTCTCAGCTGAAAAATAAAACCATCAAAGTGTTTGAACCTGTTTATGTCTTGTGTTATAAAGATTTCTACCCAAAAGAAGTAAGACTCCCCATCTCCAAGGCAGATCGCAACATGCCTCCACTTAAATGTAACTAATCTCTATGAATTTCAGACTCTAGTAAGAACTTCTGGTGCCTCTAACCACCTTTTTCACACTAAAACTGTAAAGTTCTTAATGTCCACCCAGAATTTTCTAGTTTACGCATTTCCCTTCCTTAAGAATTGGGAAGCTCCCCTCACATATCCCAATGAAGAAATGCTAGTTCAGCTTTTCTCAACTAGGTGCCCTCCAGATGTGCTGGAATACAGCTTGCACCAGCATGGGGATGATAGCACCTGTAGCCAGTAAGAAGAAACTCCTCTTCTACTCTAATTTATTTTTCTCCCATTTTTTTGTAAGTTTTGCAACTGCCTCTGCTACATCCAGCATTAGTCACAGTTCACAGATTGACTATAAAGGGAGTAATTGGTACCTATAGGAGATAGCTCAGGTCATTAAAAGGGGGACTACACAACTTAATACTCATTGCAGCCACTAATTGTTGGCTAAAGGGGAAGTGAATTGCTGTGAAGGAGTTCCAAAGGCCTCTTACAGGGATTCTATAAAGCTGCCGTAGTTTACTAGACAGCCCATTTGTAGTTGCTACAAACCTCCTCCTCTCTCCCAAGTCCTCTGGCATAAAGGGTTTCGTAGAAAAGCAGGATATTATCTTATTTGGCTTATGGAAAAGACAAGAAATAGATCATCAGATGACAGAGGTGCATGAGTGTGTACACATAGACACCACTAGTGAGCTGTTGTGTCTACTCTTACATGTCTCATTTCTAACCTTTTACCATTAAGTGTAGGTAAAGAGGCCAAAATTCCACACTTCAAACTTTTACTTTGATATGAGAAAGCAGATTAAATGTATCAACGAGTCTTATGAAATAACTGAATAAGACAGGAAGAGTCCATTTAGGACAATGCTGCTGCTGTACCTGGGATGCATCTTGAATACAGAAACTCCCCATGAATGTCACAGCAACTCTCTCCCAGCTAAGCCCTTTTAATACATCTGAATCACATTCACACAACTCAGGATGACAACTCGCTTACTCCTTGGAATCAAAACGATATTGAGCCTTATTTATGAAAGGGAGAGGAATGTGAATTTTCCCCATTAGCCTCCCATTTCAAACTCTCCTAAAAACAAAGGTATCAGATAAGGTCACACTAGAAGTGTCAAGCTTCACGATTATGCTCTTAGATTTAGCTTTCCCTCCTCCCACTTTGCTCTTTTAATATAAATGAGGAAAGGTTATTATTGCACTGCCATTATACATTAGTCCTATTAGCAGGGAATGTTTGGGAATATGAGAGCAGACGAGAAGAGAAAAAAAGAGAATGGTATGCTTTTATAATAAGAAATCTTGCAAGAGTAAACTACATTCATTGGTAGATGCAAAAAAAAAAGGGGGGGGGGAGAAGGAGAAGGAGAAGGAGAAGGAGAAAAGGCTGAGTCTTTTCAAGGGAGATTTACCTGAGTTGCCACCACTACTGCGGGCACTAATAGGGTGAGTGGGGGCCTGGCTTTCCTTTGGTACCTTCACAATCACAAAGTCTTCAGCAGCTTCACTGGTAAGAGAGTTAGCATCAATATTCAAAGGCGGTGGTCGCTTGGCCCTTTTGAAAATTCCGCTGCCAAACCTCTTGCCCTGTTTGGAACCAGCCTCCCCATTAGCAACATCGTCCTTCTTGAGGTCACGGATGGATTCTCTGGATTTGGATTTATATTTCAGGTCCCGGTTGAACCAGGGAAGAAACTTCTGAGGACTCCGGTTTGCTCTGTTCACGTCTTCAAGTGGAGGCTCAATATCTGGCAGCACCTGCTCCAATGTTATAAGGTCATTCAGAAAACTATGTAGTCTCTTCTTGGATTCGCTTTCCTCTTCCCTTCCTTCTAGTTTCTCTTGTGACTCCTGCCTCTGGCGGGAGGCCCATCGCATCATTTCTCCCGGGGGAAGCCCCACCACCAGTCCATATTTGGGGTTGATAACCTTCCGTGCCACAGTGGAGGAGGAAAATCCCAGTTTCCCGACACCTTGACGGAAAGGGCATGGAATGTTCAGCTCCTTGTAAAGATTGACCTCCTCTGAAATGGCATAGAGCTCACGAAATTCAATATCAAACATCTCCACGTGTTGCCCAGTCAAGTACAAGAGAATGTTTCTGTCTATGTGGGATGATGTCCACGTGAAACTATATAACAGAAGAAGGTGTCAGAGAACTGAAGTCAGAAACACTTACTTTCTCATGCCCAAATTCTTGTCATCGAGAAATACATAACATAGTAATTGAGATCATTATTAATCCATCCAAGTACCTTGTAAAAGAGCTTGTTAATTTTTCATTTATTTGTAGATCCACATAGAAGAGGCTAGATGTGCAACATTCAAATCAGGGAGCTCAATGCAGTTCTGCGAACTTCATGGAATGTTCAAACTCGGAACATTCTATGAATCTAGCAAGGAAGGGGGCACAAAATTGCAAAGTCTATGACCCTGTTCAGATGACATGCTATGCCACGTTGGTTAAGCATTTTGAGCTAAACATTATGGCTTAGCGTGTTGTGTGAACCATTCCCAACCATGGTGGCTATATAATCATGGTTTAAACACACAATGGCTCCATTCAGAAGACACTTTAAACCATGGCTTTAACCACAGTGGTTAAGCCAGAAAGCCGGGCCATGTTCAGAAGACACCTTAAACCAACCATGGCTTTAACCATGATGAACAAAGCAAAAAGCCTTATTCACCGTGGTTAAAGCCGTGGTTAGTGTCTTCTGAACACGGCCTGGCTCTCTGGCTTAACCACTATCATTAAAGCCATGGTTTAAGGTGTCTTCTGAACAGGACTTTACAAACCATGTATTGCAAAAGGGTTAGCAGCCTAACCATGGCTTAGTGTGTTGTCTGAACAAGCCCTATATGTACCCTTTTGCTGACTTCCTATGAAGTCCTTTATGTGGACTTTACTTTGGGCAAACTATAATTTATCTATATGGGAAGCCAACATCTCTCCAGCATAATGAGCCCCAGGTTAAGCATGCATACATGGGGCTGCCTTGAAGAGCATCTGGAAACTGCAATTTGTTTGGAATGTAACAACAAGGCTGTTGATGGAAGCCCAGTTTTATAACCACATTACACCAGTACTACATCGGTGCTGCAGTGACTCCCAGTATGTTTCTGGAGTCAGTAGGGGATTTTATCCTATAAAGGTTTAAATGGTTTTGTTAAAGTTATTTGAAGGAGTGCCTTCACCTACATCAGGGATGCACAACATTGGATGATGGGAGTTTTAGGCCAAAACATCTGGAGGGCCATAAAATAAGCCACCCCTGAACTAGATGAAGCTTCTCACAAGCTGAGATCATTGGTAGAAGCCTTTTGTACATCCTTTTACCTTGTGAAGTTCAGAAAATGGGGACATACAATTGGGCCTTTCCAGGGGTGCTACCCAGACTATGCAACTCCTTACACTCGGGTAAATTTAATGTGCTACATCTCTTAGTAGTTTTAGACAGAAAGTGAAAACCACTGCACACACTCTGTAATATAGCGTGATGCTGTTCTGGTTCTGTTTTGTTTTTTGCTGGTTTGCTACTTTGTTGGCTTTTGCTTTGATAAAAGTGTTGTTTCTTTACATATTGTATACGGATTGATATTTTCCTTTTATTATATTTTAAAGGATTATTATGTGACTACAAGCAACTCTGTTGAACTTTTGAGGTCAAATATGGAGGGTAAAATTAACTTAATAGAGGGGCTCAATGGGGGCAGCCCTTTGCAGTTTGGGGGTCTACTACAAATTCAGCAAGTCTACATAGTAAAATTCCCCTTGTTAATTGTGATGCTCTGTTTAACCTCCCAGCTGTCCCTCTCTACAAATACCCAACACCGCATATTCATACAGAGAAAGCTGCCCAGGAAGGAAGAGAGCATTCAGTTCCCCAATAGGCAACTATGCTGTGAAGGGCTCCTTTTCTCACCATGTAGCACGGAAATGCAGCCAACTGTCCTGGAGGAAGATAGTGATGTTCCCTTCTTCCATGGGCAGTTTAGCAGCCAGACTCAGCCATGCTCTTTATTCCCCACTGCTAATTTGTAATTTCCTCTCAGCAGTGAGGAAAAGGGGCCAGGGGATGGTTAGACAGGGAGGTATTCAACCCACAGGCCAGAGAATCCTTACCACTAGCCTAATGAATTGATTTATTGAATATATATATATATATATATATATATATATATATATACACACACACACACACACACACACACACACACACACACACACACACTCACACTCCTTAAGAGAGTATAGTGTGTTTATACACAAACACAGCAAAAGATATTAAAAATATAATATTAAAAATACCTTAAAGGCAGCAGCAAAACATTAAGACCTGCTAAAAATTATAACATCAATGCACTAGAAATAGCAGCAGATAAATCCTGCATTAAAATCACTAAAAATACAAATAATGGTGTACAGAGAATAGAATTAAATGCCTGGGCAAATAAAGCCATTTTTATCTTGTGTGTGTGTGTGTGTGTGTGTGTGTGTGTGTGTGTGTGCGCGCGCATGTGCAGAAGGGCCTCACCAGAAGTTCTTAAGGCATGGGTAAGTTCATACAGAAGTAGATGATCGCAGTTATGAAGAGGGTAATTTCACTCACATAGGTCCTGTGTCCTTGTTTTGTACTAATTCTCCAGAACCAACTTGCCAATAGAGAGAATAAACTCACTGATAGAACATGCGTGTTGCAAACATATGAAGAGTTGTACTGGATCAGACCAAAGGACATAATTCTGTTCCCACAGTGGCCAACCAGGTGCCCCAATCTAAGAAGCAGGACATGAGCGCAATAGCACCCTTCTGCTCATGTTTCCCCAGCAACTGGTATTCCAAGTCATATTGCCTTGAAAAGGTTCTACCCTTAAAGGTGGGCTAAAAATAATTTAAAATAAAAACATTTTAAAAATTACTGCCTGTGATGCTGAAGATATTATATAGCCATCTTTACCAGCCTTTTCCTCCAAGAATCATAAAGGGTCTCGGGTTCAATCCTGAACACTATAAAACATCATACAGGAAGACTAGGAAAGACCTAGGCAGGAGCCACACTACTGCTTTATAACAGTATTGAAGTGCACTGACAACTGTTGGGGCCCATGACACATTCCATATACCATTTTCAAACTGCTTTCATAGTGTTATACCCTGCTTGGTGCAGGGTATAACACTGGCCCTAGTCTTCCTGTCTGATCTTCCTTTCAGAGGTAGGCAATATGGTGCCCTCTGGATGTTGGTGGACTCCAGATCCTCTCAGCACCAGGCAGCATGGTCAGTGGTCATGGAAAATGTGAGTTGGGGGATACCAGCCTGGCTCCTCCTGCCTTAGCCTAAGGCTTTAAAGAGCCTTGCTAGTCAAGGAGTACAATTCTCTCTCTGTATGTGTGTGTGTGTTTGTATGAAAAAGAGCAACTGACCTGTAGGATCCAGTGAGAACTTTTTCACCATCCACCATCAGGAAACGGGAGGCCAAACTGCCTTTGATCTTCCCTGATGGCATGTAGAACCCAACTCCAGTCACACAACGCACACGGATATTCTGACAGGAAAAAGATGCATTATACAAAAGAAGTTTATGATATATGTGAAGAAATGCCTGTTTATAACTGTGTTGTTATATAATGATTACTTTGTGTGACTTCTGTGTGGCTACAGTGTATTTGAGTAGGTTTCTGTCAAAAGCCTTTATAGTAGCTGCTGAGTCACATTACAAAGGGGAGAGTGAGATTTAATCGCTTTGAATACTGTTAGATGGGGCCTGCATCAGGTAAATTCAATTCTGATTGGCTGGGAATTCTAGCTAGGTGAAAAGAGCAGTTGGGTAATGACAGTTAATGTAAAGTATGACAGTTGACAGGAGTTTAGTCGTATGGAGTGTGTGGCAGAAAGGGAGAAGGCCTGCTAGTTGATCTTTGAGAAGAATTAAGAGAAAGCTGAGGAGAAAGTGAATAGATTTTCTCTGTGGGATAACCTTATATAGCTGGTGAAGATCAGGAGTAGGGAACAGGTGGCTGTATTATGCCAAAAGACTGCCCTAAGATCTTGCCAGAGGAAGGTTATATACGCAGGCAGTAAAAACCCAGATAAACTGTCCAAGTAACCAATAATACAATGAGAAGAGCTTGGGTGTCAGAGGAAGAAGCTGGACCTGGTTGTAAGGGTATTTGCCTATGGTGGAAGATTTGTCTCTTGCGTCCTAAAGAACTGTCACTAAGCCGTCTTTTGAAAATCCCGGTGTAAATATTAGTAATCTCTTCTATAGAAAATATCCCTTTTAATAAATTACTTGTTTAATTGTTCAACTTGTCTTTAGTGTTGGTACCCATCTCACTTTTATACCAGCTACAAGGAGGTTTTAAAGCGTTCTATCAAAATCAATACAGCAGAAAAGGGTCATAGAATCATAGAACATGATTCTATGGGTCTATAAGGCCATCGAGTCCAACCCCCTGCTCAATGCAGGAATCTACCTTAAAGCATACCTGACAGATGGCTGTCCAGCTGCCTCCTGAATGCCTCTAGTGTGGGAGAGCCCACCACCTCCCTAGGTCATTGGTTCCATTGTCGTACTGCTCTAACAGTCAGAATTTTTTTCCTGACGTCCAGCCAGAATCTGGCTTCCTGTAACTTGAGCCCGTTAGTCCGTGTCCTGCACTCCGAGATGATCGAGAAGAGATCATGGCCCTCCTCTGTGTGACAACATTTTAAGTATTTGAAGAGTGCTCTCGTGTCTCCCCTCCCCTGAGTTATAGTGGCAGAGAGCCCTTTAAGCCCATAAATATAAGCATTTGCTGTAAATAAGAAACACCATAGATGGGACTGCCTAGTTAAGGAACAGTTCCCCATAGGGATTTTCTGATAGGAAAAAAGATGCATTATACATGAAGATTTATGGTATCCTAGACCAGCTTTTCCTAACCTAGTGCCCTCCAGATGCATTGGAACATAACACCCATTGTACCCAGTCAGCATAGCCAATATCCATGTTGGTTGGAGGGATGATGGGAGTTGTAGTCCAACACATTTTGGGGACACAAGGTTAGAGAATGTTGTCTTAAATTGCCAGAATATACAGAATTTAGGAGAGTTTTTGACAAGAGTTCACCTTGGCCATATTGAGAACTTGCAACCTTACTTATATTTGGTCATTTCTTCCCCTTCAAAAAGACACTGACAATGTTATTCTACACATGTCTACCCAAAAGTAATCCCACTGATTTAAATGGAGCATGCTCCCAGATAAGTAGGTATAGATTTGCAGTCTAAATAAGGTTGCAAGATCCCACTCAGGAAAGGTGTAACGACCTTTGGCTATGTACAATAAAGGTCCTATACACACCCAGGAAAATGTGTTTGTTCTATTTTAAAATGTTCATGTCACGGATGGATTCAATAGATCCAATTTTCAAAACCTTAAGAGTGCATTTATCCAGCTTCCTTTCCTCCACTTGATTTGGGGCTGGTGTACCACATGCAAGAATTGCTGGTAAAGAGGACCATATAGCCCTCCAGTTTCTGACCATGATGAATTCAGAAGTGTATCAGTCAGACTAAACTGGTTCTACATCTTATTGATAGAGGAGACTGAGTTACATGAGTATGGTGCATGGTTAGAATCATATTATTCAACAAATTGTTAGAAGGGATGGGCAAAGAGACAGCTATTAAAAGAAGAAAGTTACCCTCAATCCAAGATTCTAAAATGCTGCTCAGTAGGCAGAATCTATGCACTGCCTGTATTCTGTCCTCAAATAGCTGAAACTCTAGTCATGCAAGATCCTGCACACTCATAATCTTCCAGCAGAGCCAATCCCCTGATTTGTAAAGCAAAAGTGCTGGAAGTGAAACCAAAATTCAAAGCTTTAATTAAAAACAAAAAGGCAAGCTTATTTGTGCAATTGTCTGATGAGATGAGAGAACTTATTACTAGGAACATACCAATATAGCAAATGCCCTTCCTACCATAACAAAAGTTTCTATAATTGTTATTGGTGATAATTTCAGTACCATGTTGGATGTTAAAAGTGCTTCACAGTTCTTATCTTGTTAATATACACAACAGCTCTGTAAAGTAGATGGCTAATATTCAAGTTTAACAGCTGGGGAATTGAGGATCAAAGGCAGTACATTGCACAAGACTAAGTAAGGGTATAGAGGTAAAAGACAGTGAGAAGCTTCCTTCTAGAACAGCCTTCCTCAACCTGGTGTCCTTCAGATGCTTTGGATTTCAATCTTCATCAGCCTCAGCCAGCATGGCGAAAAGTCAGGAAGGCTGGGAGTTGTAGTTCAAAACATCTGGAGGGTATCAGTTTGGGGTGGGCTGTGTGTGTGTGTGTGTGTGTGTGTGTGTGTGTGTGTGTGTGTGAGAGAGAGAGAGAGAGAGAGAGACAGACAGACAGACAGACAGACAGACAGCAAGAGACACTCTTCACCTGATACAAAGAACATGCAAGCATCTGCAGAGAATGCTTTAAACAGAAAGCAGTAGAAGGACAAAGAAACTTCAGTACTTGCATGCAGAGACAATGGAGTAATTGCCAGAACAAGTTTGCTGATGAGCTGCAATCCTGAAAACAATTATTTTAAAGTAAATCAGTGAAAAGTAATTCTGAGTAAAAGGTGACCAGGATTGGGTTAGCAGCTCAAGAAAGCAGTTTAAGATTACATAACATTCAATTGCACATTAGTATGCAACACCACCATTTTAAATCATGCAGGCAAGGATTCTTTATGATCCTCTGAATATTTATCTGAAAGTCCCTCCCAGTTCAATAGAGTTTATCCCCATTTAACTACACAGGATTGCAGGCTAAATATTTATTTCATTTTTATACCACCCAATAGCCGAAGCTCTCTGGGCAGTTCACAAAATGTCACATGCTCCTAAACTGGGTTAACAGGTGCATGTTTTTATATATAGAAACAGAATATTAGTTAATAATCTAGATTATCAGAATCTGAAACTTCCTACCATCAAGTCAAGAGGGACAACCACATCATTTGTTTATCTATAAAATCCAATTGCTTAATAGTTAATTAATAGGAAATATAAAGTTATAAATATGAACATTAAAAACCTCCCAACATCCATCCTAAATATTCCCATGGGCCCAAGGTCACACACAGTAAGCTTTATAGCTGAGTGAGGATTTGAACCTGGGTCTCCCCAATCCAAGTATGACAATCTAACTATTCAACAATGCTGTCTTTCCATTTCACATCTAATGCTTACGTTCTGCTTAATTGCTTTACAAACTTTTGATTAACCTTTCTTACACAGTTCTTATGCTAACAGTTTCAATTCTTAAACACAGATGAGGAAACAGAAGCAAGGGAAGCAACTTGCCTACGATCTTGCAATGAGTCATCTATACAACATTCTGAATGTTGTCTGGTAGCAACTCAAAGGATTGGATCACACAAATTCGATTTTCGACATGGATATAACTTCTGTGTAGGAAAAACAGGTTAACACCATAACATGTGACAAATGTACATGTTTCTTTCAACAGACTTCATGTGGGAAAACTATTATGTGAAGCAGCTCCTTCGAGTCTCATGGCTGTAGTATGACGTCATTCCAGGGCTCTGAACTGTGCCAGGTTCCTTTATCATTTATTTATTCAGTTTCTTTCTCTTCCCCATAAGAGCTCAAGGCAGCTTACAACAGTAGTCACATAACAGCTATTCCCACAAAAAGAAAAAAATATGATTCATAAACAGTACGCACTTATCAAAAGCCATCTATTGGCATTTAGTAGCAACAAATTATGCATCTCTGAAGGTCAGTTTGAAAAAGTTCTCATTATTTTGTAAACATCAGTAGGCTCCAGTTCAGAAGGGCTTCTCTCAGCAAGAGATTCTGTAAGGTCAAGGCCAGTACTAAGAAGGCCCTGTTATGCACCCTAAGAATTCTATGTTAGCACTAAGATGGAATGAGAAGCTGGATATACCTGGCAGATCTCAAAATGCTTTCAGGGCTGACCATTTTAATCTGACCATTTTAATATGCACAGGCTTGCTGGGGGTTTAGCAGCCCAGTTATCATCAAGGCCTCCATGAATATTCTTCACTCAGATTCATTTCCTACCAATTCAACTTTGATATTTTTTAAAACTGGTAAGCAGCACAAGGACTAGCTTTTAGGTAACCTGTATGGCAGGCTATGCAAATTATCAGGAAGTAAAGGAATGTAAGAACACGTTTCCTTAGCAAACTCAAAAGGAAGTTGCTACAGAATTTAGCAAGCAGATTTCCCCCAGTGAATTTACAGTTCATTTCTCTCCCCTTCCCCCACTTTTGACAAAAGAATATAATTGTCTATTCGTTAGTATAAAGAGAAGATAGGTCCCATACACAGGATGAAATAAGCCATTAAGCTCGATATGCTACTATAGCATAGACAGGGCCCTACAAAATTGAGGCTATCAATTTAGTTTAATTGGATTTTTTGGTTTAAAAATATCCAAGCTTTCTCTTGTCTCCAAGTAATTTAAAAATTATATACCTAGTTTTATTATGTAAGGCAAGCTGTGTCCAAGGTGCAGGGGAGAAGGGGGGGGGAAAGTACTCCCTAGATTTTGGTTAATGGGGATTGGTAGTTAACTTCAGTCATCAACAATATCCTTAGGGTCTTCATATAAGAAACCACCTTATACAGAGTCAGACCACTGCCCCATCTATTTATACATATAAATAATTTATCGAGGCAGCTTATAATAAAATAACAGATCATAAAATGCAAAGTCACAAACCAATAAGAGGGCAAATTTAAAGAATGCTTGCTGGAATAAAATGGTCTAAAGGAATAATAATAATAATAATAATAATAATAATAATAATAATAATAATAATGGCAGACAACGACACAGTCAAGTGCACCTCCCTAGGCAAGCTGTTCCACAATCTGGGTGTCAGAACTGAAAAGTCCTCCTCTCTTGTAGGACGTATCTGAGATGGTAAGGGAATACAGAAGAGGGCCTCTGTAGTGGAATGGGATCCTTGGGCAGCTTCATAGAGGAGGAAGTGATTCTGAAGGTACACTAACTCCAGGTCATTTAGAGAAACAGACTGGTATTTAAACTGGCATACAAATATATATAGTTATAAATATACAAAGAAACCAGTGCAGTTAGTAAAGGACTGGAGGAATATACTCTCATCTCATGACCACTGCCAGACTTCTGGC
Source organism: Elgaria multicarinata webbii (assembly GCF_023053635.1). Taxonomy (NCBI): domain Eukaryota; kingdom Metazoa; phylum Chordata; class Lepidosauria; order Squamata; family Anguidae; genus Elgaria; species Elgaria multicarinata. Next base: position 36,710,263 of record NC_086179.1, on the reverse strand, counting down.
ACCTTCATTCTGAACCAACTGAATTTCCCGGACTATGTTAAAAGGGCAGACCCGCACACAATAAATCACAGTAATCTAGCCTAGAAATGATTTGAATATGAATTACTAGATTTAGTTCTGACTTCTCCAGGTATAGGCAAAACTGGCATACAAGATGGAGTTGCTAAGTGACACTCCTAGCAGGCATTCCTGCCTGGAAATCCGGAAGGAACACAAATTGCAAGAGCACTTCCAAGCTGTGAACCTGCTGTTTCAGGGGAAGTTCAACCCCATCAAAAACCAGTTGTATTGACAACCTCAGAATTGTCTGATTCCCAAACTTACAGTACCTCCACCTTATCTGGATTAAACTTCAGTTTGTCCAACCACATCCAATCTAAAAACTGCTCTCAACCTGGTTTGCAGCAACCAATTCTGACTTGCAGCAACTCTTCAAGGCTCCCTGTTAAACAGCTGGCGATACTATGTATTGAATCTTCCGTCTTCTGCACAAAATATGTGCTTTACCATTGAGCTATAGATCTTCTTTGGGAGCATAATTCTCTATTATTTACAGAAGACCAGAGGGAGATGAAACATGAGGGTATAAGTCTAGGATCAGGAGTCACCAAAAACAATTAAATGCTGCTATATCTTGCCAAAAGATTTCTATGGCCTCTTTGATTCCCTGTTTGGACATCATCCCTCAAGGCTCTTTGGCTTTCTCAATACTATTTTGAGCCAGCTCCTACATTACATTATAGACCATATTTTTGTACATGCAGAAAGGATTGAGTGGTCTGCAGTACAACACTGACTTGAACAACACAAAAAATGACTCTGTAGCAACTAATATGACTGTTGATGTGCATTTTGGAACATCAAATGCAGATACCATGAAAATTGCTGTAACTGATACCTGGAAGCTCCAAACTCAAATATTAACAAATAAGAACAATTTACATGCCTGCAAAAAACTACTCCAATGTGATATGGAAATTGATCCAACCCCCTCTGTTCTGAATAGATGCTCATTTCATGTGACTAATAGGGGCAGGAAGAGCTCAGAACTCTTACGATTGTTGCAATTAAGATCACAAAATGAGATATAAACATTGGCCAGTTTGCATCATCACCACAGCCCACCATGGCTTATTTAAACCATAGCGGGTTGTGGTCAGTGTCAGGTGGCTTTTGAATATTAAAGTTGTGACCATGGCTTGTCCTATCATCTGATCCTGGCAAGGGTAGGTTGTTGGCGTGGTTAACAAACCACACACAACCCTGAAATAGCTAATTATGCATGATGTGGAGAATGTGAGTAGGGAGGGTCATTCCATAAAGCTGATTGGTGGGAGATTCAGGACAGATAAAAGAAAGTACTTCTTCACACAGCACTTAGTTAAACTATGGAACTCACTACCACAAGATGTATTGATGGCCATGGATTTGGATGACTTTAAAAGGGGTTAGATAAATTCCTGGAGAAGGCTGTAGTACTGATGGCTTTGTGCTATCTCTAGTAACAGAGGCAGTAAAACTGTTTATATCAGTTGCTGGGAAACATGGGTGGGAGGACATTGTTGCATTCATGTCCTACTTGTGAGTTTTTGGTCAACAGTTGCTTGGGCAACAGTATGCTGGACTAGATGAACCCTTGGTCTGATCCAACATGGTCGTCTTATATTCTTAACAATGGCAACAACCCATGCTCGCCAGGTTCAGACATCATGACAAGCTGTGGTTGCAGCTTGAATATTCAAAGCTTGAATAGATCAAGGCTGCTTGATCATGTGAACTGGCCCAGTGACATGGTTTGGGCAACAGAACAGTCCACCCAAAATTAATTAACCCTTGGGACATCACAGCACGTGCTATCTGCCATTATGAATAAGCAAGCCTAGTCTGGGGGTTGCCATGACTTGTCGTGTGATCTGAACCTGGGTGGCGGGGGTTATTTGAGGGTTTAACAACTCTCATATAACCCATGGTTTGTTTTATGGTTATGTGGGAGCAGTTTTAACTTTCAAATTATTATTATTATTATTTACATTTCTATACCGCCCCATAGGCAGGTGGCTACCAGGAGGAGGGCTTTCTCTGCTGTGGCACCCCGGCTGTGGAATGAGCTCCCTAAGGAGGTTTGCTTGGCACCTACATTATATGCTTCTAGACACCAGGTGAAGACCTTTTTATTCTCCCAGCATTTTAACAGTCTATAAATAAATTTTAACTTGGTGTTTTAAATTTGTAATTTTGCATTGCTGCTGTTTTTATCTGGTTGAGCTTTTATATTGTATTTTATATTATGGTTTTATACTGTTGTTTCATACTTTGAATGTTTTTAATTTTTGTGAACTGCCCAGAGAGCTCCGGCTATTGGGTGGTATAGAAATGTAATAAATAATAAATAGCTGAAGCTCTCTGGGCGGTTTACAAGGATTAAAACATTAAACATTAAAAATTGATATACAAAATTTAAAACCAAAGAAGCATAAAGATAGACAACATACAAAGACAATATATTTAAAAACAACTTTATATATTTAAAAACAATGCCTGGGAGAAAAGTTTTGACCTGGCGCCGAAAAGATAACACTGTTGGCACCAAGCAGGCCTCATCAGGGAGATCATTCCATAACTGGGGGGCCACCACTGAGAAGGCCCTCTCCCTTGTTGCCATCCTCCGATGAGCTTCCCTCAGAGTAGGTACTTGGAGGAGGACCTTAGAGGTTGAGCGTAGTGTATGGGTAGATTCATGTTGGGAGAGGCGTTCAGATGACTCAACTAGACACAGCAATCCCTGATTGGGGCTTGCATATTAATAATAGCTGCTGCCACACGGTGCAGTTCCTTACAGGTAAACTAACCCAAGATGGGCTATCATATACAAACTGTCCTATTCTATAAATATCACCTTTCATTAATTAAAACGTACTCTTGATCCCCAGAAACCAATAAAATAGCTTATTTAAGCCATAAGATTTTAAATAATCTCATTATTTTAAAAGGCCTGACATTTTTCCCCACACTTAGCACAGGTCTTCAGCTGGTAGGTTGTGACATACACATGGCTGAACCTTGATCTATGGTGAATCACACCAATAGCATGATCACCATTTTCTTATTTGCTTATTAATAGGAGAAAAGGAGCAGGGAAAGAAAGGGAATGAAAAAAGTAAAACGAAGGAGGAAGGAGAAATCTAGAAATAGACGGTAAGAAATTAGAAATGTGTGCCACACCTTAGATTAGGGTAAAATGTGACTTCTGTTTCTAAGAGGTTGAAGGCTCTTACATTTATCTGAACCAACAAACCATATTAGGCATTCAAAGTGGCTATACATCCTCAAGGAAGAATCATCCTTTATCAAGACAATAGCTCTTCAATCTGTCTCACATTTACAGCAAAAGTGTGCTCCGATATTTCTCAGTTATGATGCTCAATAATCATTACAAAGTGCACATCCTCTTACCCGGATATGGAAATCGCTAAGCTCCATACATTTGCACATCTCCAGGAAGAACTTAGAGCCTTCTTCATCCAAGATTATATAGACTGGTATCCGACGCTTATATGCTGCATCTACAGTATCCCGGAAGATGTCCCTCTCAGTGAACTGGTCCATTACTATTGCAATGATCTGGCCATGGACAGAAAGAAAACACAAACTTATTTTAAACTGCAATATTGCAAAAATACATAGATGTGTGCCTTCAGGTATCAGTGCAAATCAAATATATTTGTGACCCCTGCACTATGAGAAATGTAAGCCTAAATATATTCAAAAAGCTACTATTTTATAGTGTTGTTCTTACTGCCTACACAGACTAGAAAGCTTGTTCATTCTTGTTGAGAGCCACCCTGGGGCTTTTATGGAGTGTTTTATGTTAAGTAGGTATCTAAAGAACACAACACTAATTTTGTGCTCTCTTTGCAATGAATGGTCTCCTGGCTTCTCACAATGATTTAACCTGCATTTTCTGGAAGACACCCCCTTCCCCACTCAGCAACGAACTAACTGGGTATTCATCCATCCTGCAGCAATGATCATAGTCATCCCTATTTACTCAAAATACCTTTGGTTTTTAATAATAATAATAATAATAATAATAATAATAATAATAATAATAATATAAAAATAATAATCCATCCTTTCACTTTTCTAAAAAAAGAAAACACTATGCTAGAAGTTGTAACATTAGCAGCTAATAATAAGAACCTGCCACACTAATCTTATTTATTTATTTATTACACTTTTATACTGGCCAATAGCTGAAGCTCTCTGGGCAGTTCACAGTGTCAGAAGATATCAATAGTTCAGTGGCAGAACATATGCTTTGTATGCAAAATCTGCCAGATTCAATCCCTTGCATCTCCAATTCAAAGGATCAGCCAGCTGGTGATGCAAAAGTCCTCTTGCCTGAGAGTCACTGCCAATCACAGCAGACCAGGCTTCTAGATCTTATCATAGAATCATAGAATAGCAGAGTTGGAAGGGGCCTACAAGGCCATCGAGTCCAACCCCCTGCTCAATGCAGGAATCCACCCTAAAGCATCCCTGACAGATGGTTGTCCAGCTGCCTCTTGAATGCCTCTAGTGTGGGAGAGCCCACAACCTCCCTAGGTAACTGATTCCACCGTCGCACTGCTCTAACAGTCAGGAAGTTTTTCCTGATGTCCAGCTGGAATCTGGCTTCCTTTAACTTGAGCCCGTTATTCCGTGTCCTGCACTCTGGGAGGATCGAGAAGAGATCCTGGCCCTCCTCTGTGTGACAACCTTTTAAGTATTTGAAGAGTGCTATCATGTCTCCCCTCAATCTTCTCTTCTCCAGGCTAAACATGCCCAGTTCTTTCAGTCTCTCTTCATAGGGCTTTGTTTCTAGACCTCTGATCATCCTGGTTGCCCTCTTCTGAACACGCTCCAGCTTGTCTGCATCCTTCTTGAATTGTGGAGCCCAGAACTGGACACAATACTCTAGATGAGGCCTAACAAGGGCCGAATAGAGAGGAACCAGTACCTCACGTGATTTGGAAGCTATACTTCTATTAATGCAGCCCAAAATAGCATTTGCCTTTCTTGCAGCCATATTGCACTGTTGGCTCATATTCAGCTTGCGATCTACAACAATTCCAAGACCTTTCTCGTTTGTAGTATTGCTGAGCCAAGTGCCCCCCATCTTGTAATTGTGCATTTGGTTTCTATTCCCTAAATGTAGAACTTGGCATTTATCCCCATTACATTTCATTCTGTTGTTTTCAGCCCAGCACTCCAGCCTATCAAGATCACTTTGAAGTTTGTTTCTGTCTTCCAGGGTATTAGCTATCCCACCCAATTTGGTGTCATCTGCAAATTTGATCAGCGCTCCCTGCACCTCCTCGTCCAAATCATTAATAAAAATGTTGAAGAGCACTGGGCCCAGGACTGAGCCCTGCGGCACCCCACTCGTTGCCTCTCCCCAGTTTGAGAAGGTTCCATTGATAAGTACTCTTTGAGTCCGATTCTGTAGCCAACTGTGAATCCACCTAATAGTTGTTCCATCTAGCCCACTTTTAGCTAGTTTGTTAATCAGAATGTCATGTGGTACTTTGTCAAAAGCTTTGCTGAAGTCAAGATATATGACGTCCACAGCATTCCCACAGTCCACAAGGGAGGTTATCCTATCAAAAAATGAGATCAAATTAGTCTGACAGGATTTGTTCCTGACAAATCCATGTTGGCTTCTAGTAATCACTGCATTGATTTCAAGGTGTTTGCAGATTGACTTCTTTATAATCTGCTCCAGAATTTTCCCAGGGATGGATGTCAGACTGACTGGTCTGTAGTTCCCAGGTTCCTCCTTTTTGCCCTTTTTGAAGATAGGGACAACGTTAGCCCTCCTCCAATCGTCCGGCACCTCACCCGTCTTCCATGATTTTGCAAAGATAATAGACAAAGGTTCTCAGAGTTCTTCTGCTAGCTCCTTCATTACTCTAGGATGCAGTTCATCGGGCCCTGGAGATTTAAACTCATTCAAGGAAATTAGGTGTTCTTTGACCATTTGTTTATCAATCTCAAACTGCAATCCTGCCCCCTCAACTTCAGCTTCACTTTTTCCAGGGGGGTCATAGACCCGCTTTTGGGAGAAGACCGAGGCAAAGTAGGAATTGAGCACTTCAGCCTTTTCTTTGTCGTCTGTTATCAATTTGCCATCCTCGTTAAGCAGTTGAACCACCATTTCTTTCCTCTGTCTTTTACTACTTAGTAGCCTCTGGGTTTGCACTACAACACCCATCATCCACAGCCAGTATGGCCACTGGCCATGGTACAAGAAGGCTGGACTGGAGTAAGTGTAACATCATTGACAGTAAGAGAGAATGAAAGAGGGAGAGAAGGTTTAGGAGGAAAAACAAGCAATTCTGTCTTTGCCATATTAAGTTTCAAAAGACGATGAAGCAACCAAGCTGAGATACGTATATGAACATCAAGTCCCAATTGCTTCCTCTCTGTCACTGGATAGTTATATGTAAAAATATTCTTACTCTGAAGTTCAATGTATGATTTATTCATGTCCACTTGAACATGAACATTGTTTTATCTTTAGCTTACACCCAATTTAAGTTTGCATGAGAATACAGCCTTAAGCTCACCTGTTTTGAATTACACTAGGAATTGTTGTTTGAATGAGTTTTCTCTTTTGTCATATTGGCCCATCCTGAATATTATGAAAATACTGTATATGTTTGCCAGTGTTACTAATGCACATTGAATTAACTCAAATATGGGCAAGATTCATTCAAATATTACCCTATTTCTTCGATTCTAAGACATACTTCCCCCCCATATAAACATCTCTAAAAATGGGGTGCGTCTTAGAATCGCAGGTGTGTCTTAGGGTTGTTTTCCCCCCTAAAAATTAATGTGCGTCTTAGAATTAATGGTGTCTTACAATCGAAGAAATACTGTAATTTCACTTTGGGGCAAATTACTCTCCTGAATTAGATGTGTTTTCAACTGGAATGTCTTTGCAAATTTGCTAACACTGTTGCCAGTCCTGATGGAGGTCAGCTGCATTTCACAAAGTATTTGCTAAATATTCTCCTTTGGAAACAGGATCATACAAGCAGAACTGAGGGCCAGCAAGAACAAGTAAGAAACAAGGAGGGGCTCTTAGTTAGATGAAATCTGTGCTACTATACACATACTAACTATTGGGGAAGCTTATTTACCTTGGAGCATTGCAGAGTCCAGATACTGTTTTCCTCTGGAGTTTCAATATACACTGCATCACTGGATTACATCAAAAGGAACTATATTTTTGTTTGGGCACAGGATTGAGAAGCAATGTACTCTGCTCAACAATATATCCATAGGCAACTTATTTAGGGTGCAATCCTATGTATGTTTAAACAGAGAAATGTCCTACAGCTCCCAGCATTCCCCAGCCAGGCTAGCTAGAGAATGCTTGGAGTTATTTTATTTTCTGCCAAAAAATGTGTAGGATTGCACCCTTAGCCTCGGTGAATCTCAGTTGTGTGCATCCCTAAATGGGAGAAGAGGGAATATCACACTTTTTGTAAAGGTGTCTCAAGGCCAAACTATACATTCTGTTCAATACACAGCATACAGCTACAACTTTGGCTTTTCTTTAACTGCTGGCATGAAGTGGATTGTTATTAGAACTACAGTAGTGGAGAGGGAAGATTTCTCCTTCTCAGCTGCGATTGGGATGAAAATTGTCCACCCCATCCCACACTCATCGGTGCCGACAATAACTTTCCCCCCCAAGCCTCATAGGGAAGTGTGATTTTCATTCTGATTGTTTCTGGGGAGGGAAAGGACAACCCCCCTCCGCATGTCTTGTGGTCCCAATAACATCTCTCCTCCATCTGTAATTAATTAAAGAAAAATTGATAATGTAGCTGTATACTATGCATTCAGTGTAATAATGCATAGCTTGGCATTCAGATGCTTCAATTAGAAGTATTATGGAATCAGCAGGTATGACATTTCCTGGAGCAGTAAATGAATAGAACTGCAAAAGCAGAAGAAGAGAGGCAGGCTTCAAGGGAAAAGTAGGCAGAGGAAGGGTTCAGCCAGCCTTTCCCTATTAGATGCCCTCTAGATATTTTAGAATACAATTCACAGCTTTTGTGACTATTACCTATGCTGCTTGAGGCTGATGGGAGTTGAAGTCTAAAACATCTGGAGGGTACCAGGCTGGAGAACATTGGGTTATGCACTCCATTCACAGCTTCTTCTGCACTGCAGACACTGCCCTGGCACCTTAGCACCATATCCAGAATGTCACTTGTTTGTATATACTTTAGAGGAAGAGAGAGGGAGGAGGAAGGATGAACCCACAGTACGTTCCCAATCTTCCAAACCATGATTTCAAAGATCATCTGAATTGAGGTCTTTGTTTCAGCTCCTTAACAGCTTAAGGTGAGGATAGGCTTTGCTTTGCAGTGGAGCTAAAGATAAATCCACAGAAGATTACGAAATATTCACATATTATGGTATTGAAGCCTGATCACTATCAGTCAGAATTATGTTGGATCTGCCTTCAAATTACTTGAAAATTAAATGCTGATGAATTAAGGCATTTTAAGATACAGACCACCCTGCCTCAGTTCCCCAAACTAGTCTAGATTAAAAATAACTTGAATATTGCCAAAGGTATAAAAAGACCATCAAGTTGATTTATTTACACAAACCCTGTGGTATAACATCTGTATTCATGAGAACACAGGTAAAGTTACCCAACATCTCAAAACTCTTATACAGGAATAAAGAAGAGCCTAAGGGGTTTAGTACATAAGCACAGTGTTAAGATGATGATGACTCTCTTAAAATTCAAGCACCTTCAGGCTCTGCTGGGTGGAGATTTTCCTGCTTATCCAAGTCAGCAAAAAAAAAAAAAAAAAAGGGAGGGGGTATTAAAATTAACCCTTTGTAATCCAGCAGTCTCAGATGCTAAAACATACAATCTCGTTTATCATTGTTCTGACCCTTGTAAAGAAGTTTACTCCAGTGATTTAAGGTGCAGCCTTATGCACATTTAGACAGAAAAAGGTCTTATAATTCCCAGCGTTCACCAGCCAGCCATGTTGTCTGGGGAATGTTGGGAATTGTAGGATTTGTTCTGTCTAAACATGCATAGGATTGTGCCCTTAGATTATTTATATCACATGTATAATCACATTATGATGAACTAGTTTCAGACATTCCATCTCCGCTGCACTCATGAAATGACTGCACAGGTTTGAAGCAGGGGGGTAAATGAGACTGATAAAATGTGATAGGATGGAAGGGCTAGATGATAAAACAAGTTGTTTCCAGATATGCTACATTGAACATTTATAGCTCAAATCAATAGCAGTGGGGGAAGAGCTGTAGTTCAGTGGTAGAGCTTAGGTTCAATCACTAGCAGGGCTGAAAAATTATCCTGCCTGAAACCCTGGAGAGTTGCTGCCAGTCAGTGTCAACAATACTGAGCTAGATCGACTAATGGTCTAAGTCAGTATAAGGCCCCATTTAGAAGACACCTTAAACCATGGCTTTAACCATGGTGGTTAAGCCAGAAAGCAAGGCTGTGTTCAGAAGACACCTTAAACCACGGCTTTAACCACGGTGATTAAGCCAGAAAGCCTTATTCACCATGGTTAAAGCCATGGTTTACTTTAAGGGGTCTTCTGAACACAGCCTGGCTTTCTGGTTTAACCACGGTGGTTAAAGCCGTGGTTTAAGGTGTCTTCTGAATGGGGCCTAAACCAGCTTCTTATGTTCCTAAACCTGCTATCAATATAATACCCTGTCCAGGAGGTAAAATTCTTATCCAAGTCATTTTGAAGGGGAAAAATTTCTGTTTTGATTACTAATGGAGTGGCAGAATATAGAGGCTTCACTGAACATCAATTTAGCGACATAAAATTTAATCAGTGTAGAGTTAATGAAAAGGAACTCCTTCCATGAACTTTATTTCACAATATATTGGCTGTATAATATTTCTGAGGCATACCTTTTATTTTTGCATTAACAACATTTTGGATCAGTGAATTTCCACTCAGAGTGGCACTCCATAACCTGCTCACTCGTTAATAAGATTGAAGAGCAAAGCTGGAAGCATGCAGTGTCTTTCAGAAAAATAGGTACCTCCATTCCTTCTCTAACAGTGGGTATGAAGAAGCCCCTCACTTGTCTAAACAAGTAGGAATTGAAAGTACAGTTCCTGAAATGAAAGCTATCTGCAAACGCCTTGAAAGATACTTGTTACTCCGTGGCTCAGTTCAGACAACACGTTTCTCAACGGTAGTTTTAGAACTCCACGGTGGAGTTTTTACACCACCGTTGAGAAATGTGTTGTCTGGAGGGAAAACTCCACTCAACGGTGGAGTGTTTTTTTTTAAACACTCCATGCAGAATATCCACACTGTGCAGAAGAGAGTTCGTGCACAATTGTTGTGTTGTGTGCTGTGTGGCAGGCTCCATGGAATTTTCTGTTGTGTTGAGTTGACTTTTCCTACTGGCTACAGAGTTCCTTGGCAAGAGTGGCAAAGGAGTGAGTGCTGTTCTAGGAGAGCCACCAGGACTGTTTTCCCCCCAGCAATGGCTGATGGGATACCACTGGGAGGACCAGGGGAGGATACAGGGCGGAGGAACTGTCAATCAAACATTGCAATAGATTTTACTCAACTCCAGTCACACAACGGTGGAGTTAGAACATGTTATGTGGGGAGTACCCCCTAAAAACTCAACTGTTGAACGGAGTTTTCACACTGCACTGAACTGAGCCAGTGAGGGGGGAAAAACAGAAAACTGGTCATAAGCACGGAGCAAAACAGCCAGGAGACTTAAGCCATAGGTAGACCTAAGGTTTATCCCTGGATTGTCCAGGGGTCAAACCTGTTCATCTAGGTGACACACAGGGGATCCAGTGCTCAGGCAGGGGCGAACCCAGGATAAACCTTAGGTCTAGCTGTGGCCTAAGAGAAGGCAAGTATAGAGTGCAATATAAATTTGTATTATTATATTATTATAAGTATCTATCTAAAGCAGGGGTAGGCAACCTTTTACGGTCATGGACACATTTGATCATTTCAGAAACTGTCCTGGGCACCACCACAACATGGGAGATGTGACAAAGGACAAGTAACATGACCAAAAGACTGAATACAAGACAGAGGTGTGGGCTGAGCCCCAACATTCCAAACTACTTTGAACCCACAGTTTTCAGCATCACAATAAACCTATTTCACAGCAATCCTAGTTGTCAGTAAGAAAATGTGTTAAATTCCAAATAAATTTGTGTGGCCTCCCGCCTTGGCACCAGTATATCCCAGCAAATGGTGAGGCACAACTCAAGTTGCAACAGCCTCCCCAGCCATCAAAAGGGCAACATAGCCATAGAAAATGTCTGCAGCGGCAAGAACATCGCCAGAAGTGGCAGTCTCTCTTACTGGCAAACTCTATGGGCGCTGCCATATTTTTTCCCCTGGCGTTTTGGGGTCAAAAACCCATGGGACTTCCATCACACGATACAGGAACCACCGTGGATGTCCCACTAACCATCCTGGAGAAGGTGGGTAGCAGGCATGGGTACTTGACCCACCATGGAGAGGGAAATCCACCGTGGAGCATGTTTTTGAGTGATCCATGGTGGGTTAGCAGGTTGAACAGGCCTTCTGAGTGAAGGGACCAATCAAGAAACAAGATGAGGAAACAGGCAAAGGCCAAAGCACAGGCAAGCAGTCAGATACATGGAGTCAGGCCATGGCAAGAGCGGTTGAGATTGCAGGCAGAGGTCAAAACATAGTTAGGCAGTCAGATGCATCACACAGTATAGAAGCAGAGTCAAGAAAAAGGCCAAGGGTCAGTAGCACGAAGAATCAATCACAGGACAAGTTCTGGGAGGCAAGGTAGAAGATACATGAGCTGGAAGAATGACGTTGTTTCCAACACTGGCTAGGCAGACACGGAAGACTTTTAACACTAAAGCCTGCTGAGCCCCACCCAGGGCTCAGCTCCAGTGTATTAGAGCTCTCTGTTCAGCACCCTACACATGAGGAGTCGCTTTCTTCTCAAGAGTCCTTCTCTGTAGTAGGGCACTTCTTATAGGATCCCTGTTGATTTGCCTCTTAAGGCAATGAAGCTCTCTGGAACTGGGGGATTGCTCAGCCTGTATTTCTGATGCAGAGTTCCACCTTTCATGTGGGGATGGACCTCTGGTCCTCTCCCTTGAGGGCCCAGGTTCCCCCAAATTTCCTGATATAGCACCATCTGTCCCTGGAAACTCTAGCTTCTCGGAGGAGGAGTCCTCCAGGAGGAACATCTCCCAGCAAGCTACTGACAGGTTAGGATTACACTCTTAGATTCATTTTTAAAATGGATTAGGACATATTGGAGTACAATGGATAATATAACATCTGACAGTAAAAAAATTGTTTATATTGCAGGGCAGATTAACTTCTCTATCTTTACCAAATATGTTGATTCAACTACTGTAAAGAGTGAAATCTCTTAGAATCCTCTAATTCTGTTCTGCTTCCTGAATCAGACCGTATGCAAGCTCTTCAGGGCATGCTGCAAAGACCAAGCCTTTATTTCTAAATATGCTAGCAGCATGATAATAAATGCATTGAGCTGAAGTACCTTTATGCAGAGAACTGCACTTGTATATGTACTGAAACCTCATTGACATTGGTGGAATTACTTGCACATCCAAATGCACAAGGTCACACCATTTAAAACCCTTTTTAATATAAACAATGAACAGGATTACACATCCATAAGAGAGGATATGATACTAATTCCTCAGTACATAAGATTGCATATTGAAACATACCTTTAATTAATTAATTAATTAATTTCATTTATATACCGCCCCATAGCCAAAGCTCTCTGGGCGGTTTACAAAAGTTAAAAACAGTGGACATTAAAATCCATCTAGATTAACTATCACACCAGACTCCATGCTAACAATCATAATTAGAATAGAATCCTCACTATGCTGCACACAAGCATGTCTATTAATACTCAACCCATCCTGACTGCAGGTAGTTTGTTTTATGTGATGTTGAGTAAACAGTACATGTGTAATGTTTTTGAGGCCTAAAGCTGCAGTCCTCAAAACACTCACACCACTTTACTCATACTTTTACTTAAGATAATGTAATTCCAAACTATATAGCTATCACAACTAGAGTATTGAGCTGGGCCCAATAAAGCTAGAATTCAAATCCTTGTTTAATCATGAAAATCCCTAGGTGATTCTGGCCTAGTCACTGCACAATCCTATTGTGTGTTTATATGGAAGTTGGTCCCATTGCGTTCAACAGAGTTTACTCTTAGATAAATGTGCAAAGGAAGAGAGACTTACTCTCAGTCTGGTGTAGTTCATGGGATTGTGGAAAAGTCACCCATGTATGCCATCCTGAGCAGCTTTAAAATACAGTAATACTTGTATGTAGTTTGTGGATTACATGAATTTCTAGGACTGGTTCTTGTAATCGCTCTGTGGTATTTTAATATCATGCCAGTGAATGCGATATCCAGAGTCTTTAAAGGGGGTCTCGAAGATTAAAACTGAATCCTGTAGTCTATGGGAATTATTTTTAACATGCCAGTTTTCATATTGCTTTCTGAAGAGACTTGCTATAAGACATTCTATATAAACAATTGTGCATGACAGCTTTTGCCAAAGAAGCTCTGAAGATTGCAGGGTGCTCTTATGGTTGCCAGATGTCTCTTAAATGGGGAATTCCCTGTCACAGACAATCCGCAGCCCCTCAGAACACCGCATGTCTCATTTTTACATTTCCACAGAAAATAATGCTTTTTACTTCAGTGTTCAAAACTTGTGCATTCCTTCTCATTTAATAAAAAACACTGATACCACATTCATGACTACTAATGACTGGCAGCCTTATTGTGACTAAGCACATTTATTCTAAAATAAGCTCCACTGAACTCAAGTGACCTTAAGGTTGCATTCCTATACAGATCTGGGAGAAATTCCTATTGAACTCAACAGGATTTATTTCTACGTCGACAAGTACGGTATGTGACTGCACTGCAAATATATATTAACATTGTGGCCTCAGAGAAGTATAATAACTAACGAAGTGCAGTCCTTGGCCACACAACTCTAAAAGACACAAAAAACAGTGGAGATGGATCTCAGCTAACCACTGATTTTGTTTTCATAAAATGGGGATGAGACATTGGCTGAGTTCGGACGACACGCTAATCAACGGTTGTTTCCCATTCTGTTCCTATTACACCCCCCCCCCCCCAGTTGATTAGTGCGTTGTCCAAACTCAGCCATTGACTGCATTCGGACAACACTTTAGTCAATGGTAGGGGGAACAGTCAACTCACAGTTGATTATCTACGGGGTACTCCCCACACAACATGTTCCTACACAACTGTGGTTGGTTGGGGCTGGCACTGAGTGGATTAATAGTCAACCCGGCATTTGACTGACACAGCCCCCTCCCCTCTCAGTCCTCCCGGTGCTATCCCAGCAGCTTCTGCGAGTCATGCTGGCTGTAGCAGAACAGATGGCACAGTTTTGGCCACTCTTGCCTGGGAACTCTGTAGCCAGCCATGATAGTCAACTCAACCCTGAAAAATAGTCCACTGGCTCAGTTCGGACAACACACTAACCACTGGTTGAGCAACTCTGCAGCCGGTTCTGTTTCTCCAGTGTTTTTTGGGTTTTTTTGATGAAAAAGTCAACTGTGGCATGGTTTTTGCTCGACAGACAATACAATTACCATCCATTGACCATTCAACTGACAGTTGACTACTAAAACACCAGTGGTTATTGTGTTGTCTGAACTGAGCCATTATATTTAATTGTCACAGCAGTTTTTTATGCAATTGGAAATCTGTATAGCACCAAGTACAGTCTAATGCAATTAAGGGTGCAATCCTATTATTATTATTATTATTATTTATTTATTTATTTATTTATATAGCACCATCAATGTACATGGTGCTGTACGTGTAAATACAATAAATCCTACAACTACCAGCATTCTCCAGCCAGCCATGCTGACTGGAGAATCCTGGGAATTTGAAGACGTATTTTGGCCTCAGCATGCATAGGATTGCAACCCACAATCTCCTTTGACACTGTATTTTAACACTCTAACTAAATATAGACATTATTTATTTATTGCATTTATATCCCGCCTTTTTCCTCCAATGAACCCAAGGTGGAATATATAATCATCCTTCTCTCCATTTTATCCTCACAACAACAACCCTGTGAGGTAGGTTGGGCTGAGAGTATGTGACTGGCCCAAAGTCGCCAAGTCGGGACTAGAACCCGGTCTCCCAACACTTTAGCCACTACACCACACTGGTTCTCTTTGTAAAACACCGTGAACATAACTATGCACATAACCACAAAACAACTTTTATCATGCAGTTGACAGTAGGTGCTTCCACAGAGAGCTCTTAGGACTATGAATCAGCAAGCATTGTACAGCTATTGTCTTTTTTCCTTAATGGATCTTCAGTGATAATAGAAAGGATGGGAGAAATGGTGGCTTCTTCTATCTACCCCTCCCCTCCTTTTTACTTAACTTCCTGCCTGATTAAGATTTCTGGAAAACTCCAAAGCTCACTCACTATTTCGTGACAATTTGGCTTATCCATGTAATAAAAGCATTGCCTTAGCATGGCTTTCACAATTCCAAAGAAGATACCCAGCATGGTGTAATGGTTGGAGTATTAGATTAGAACTCAGAAGACTGAGATTCAAATCACCACCCAGTTAAGCTCACTGGGTGATCTTGGGCCGCTCATCATTTTTTTCAACCTAACCTACCTCACAGAGTTATGAAATTAAGGTGATGGGGGGAAGGCCCATGCATGGTGCCACGAGCTCTTTAAAAGAAGGATGGGATAAAAGTGTACTTAAGGGTGCAATCCTACATGTGTTTAGAGAGAAATAACTCCTACAACCCCCAGCATTCCCTGGCAGCCAGAATGCTGGGAGTTGTAGGACATTTTTCTATCTAAATATGCATAGGACTGTACATTAAATAAAGTAAGCATGTTGAGCACAATCCATTGGTAAAATCTTGTAGAACTGCCATTCATTTTAATGGGGCTTGAACAGGGGAGCACAAAGGGATTGTGCCCTATTGTTATAGTAACTGACCTTACTTTCAAAAGATTAATTTAATATCAGGGTATATCTTTAGTGAGTGAAACTAATATGAGATAATGAAAGAATTTTCAAATGAAAATGTCCAAATACAGGTCACTACAGTACAAAAAGATGTTGGGGCTTGTTGTGTAGCGTTGGGTTTTTCAAAATCAAGACATGACTACCATGTTCCTCCGGGCTGCAAATAAAGAGACAACCCTTGAAAGTAAACTAAATTCCAGAAAGGTTGCTGGCGTTAGCCTTTAGTAGCAGCAAAAAGGAGAGTGCTGGTTTACAGGAGCAGGAGTTTTAGCTGGCAGCGACCTAGGTCCTCTGGGCCATTCGACAGGGTTGAAGAAGAGCGCTGCCCTAAGACAAAGTTCCACAGTAGCCTTTTGCCTTAAATGACCAGGAAGTCCTCTTAAATCACAGAACTGATGTGGCAACCTTACTCACACTTCCCCCTGCTGCAATGCACAGCACAAGCAACTTCGAAGCCCCTGAGGAGGCTCGCATCCGCCTCGGCTTGGAAGGGCTCATAGGCGAGTTACCCACCTTCTGCGCCTGCTGGATCATTTCGCGCGCCACTTGCTTGACGTGAGGCGCATTGTCTTCCTTGCGCGGGTGCGTATGCAGAGCCAAGCGAGTAACTCCCCGGTAGAAAGTGTTGTGGGTCCAGCCCATGTCCAGCGGTGGGATCTCGGTGTCGGAGCGCTCGGGCCAGTAGGCCAGTGAAAGGGGCTTCTCCGAGGGTCCGGTGAGCGCTTTGCCGCCCTCGAGGAGGGCATCGTAAGGGCGCCAGCCGCCCCGCAAGGCCTGCAACTCCTGGCTGGAGAGGAAGTCGCGCACTT
This sequence comes from Elgaria multicarinata webbii, assembly GCF_023053635.1. Taxonomy (NCBI): domain Eukaryota; kingdom Metazoa; phylum Chordata; class Lepidosauria; order Squamata; family Anguidae; genus Elgaria; species Elgaria multicarinata. The sequence goes on along the minus strand of NC_086179.1, from coordinate 36,693,292 downwards.
GCTCTTTCTTCACCTGCTCCTTGTAGGCCTTTTCCCCCTTGGCTACCAAGAGCTCCAGAGCCCGCCGCTGCTCCTCGCTGTAGTAGTAACGCGGATGGTGCTCGCTGAGCCTCTCGTTCACGTGAGTGTCGTCCAGGCAAAGCAGCTGCGAGTCCGCCATGCTCGCTCCCTCCCTCCACGACAACACTCAATGTCGAGTTGGAGCTGCCAACGACACCTGGAGCCGGGAGGGGGGGGAGGAGTCGGCTTGTCCCGTCTTGCCTCACCTGTGCTCACCTGAAGGCGGACTCGGCCCGCGCGCGACTTGTGTTTCTGACACGTCTCCTCCGCGTGGGAAGAAAGAAAAAGTTCAAAACAAGCAAAGGCTGCTGCGTGCTCCAGGACTTTGATTCTAGCAGGCCTAACACTGCCTGCTCCCCTCAGCCAAACACTGTATATTCGCCAAGAGAGGCGTTAAAGATTACACCAGATGGGGGAATGCCATTCAAATATTCAATGCGTATTTGAATTACATTTCTGCCAGTGGTGCTCTGAAGTCGTAAACTGCAATGCTATACCCACTTACCTGGGAGTAAGCCTCATTGTATTCATTATGACTTCCTTCTTTTAGAGTGCAATCCTATGCATATTTAGACAGAAAAATGCCCTACAACAGGGAACGCTGGGAGTTGTAGGACTTCTTTGTGTCTAAACATGGATAGGATTGCTCCCTTAGAAGCCCTTTCTCATATTGCCATTTAGGACACAGTCCTATGGATTGCACCCTTAGTGATCAGACATCCCTGAAGTGGGAGGTTTCCTATCTTCCAATGCAGGGCGGGAGAAATGGCAGAGCTGCCCTGTTTCCATGCTTTCCTGGAAGGAAAAGAATAATATCTTGTTCATGGTAGAGAACTCGTATACAAACACGAACTTCCTCTTTTGCAACATATGGCACATAGAAACATACATACACTCAGGAAAGAGACACACAGTAATTCACTGCCTCGCTCAGACACAACAGCCAAACAGGATGGGACAGGGCACGCACACACACAGAGCTAGGACTGGTCCAGGACGTTTTGATGCCGGAGATTTGCTCCAGTGAGAAATGCCTTCCATTTCTCACTGGATTACCTTGGGCTAGTGTCTACTCAACCTAAACTACCTCACAGGATTGTTGTAAGGATAAAAATGGCAAGGCCTTTAGCTTCTAGAGGAAAGGCAGAAAATAAATCTCATAAAACAAAGTAAAAATAGGTATACTAGAAAAACATACATGTCTGACAATATGTTTATAATAAGCCTCCGTAGCATGTAAAATGGCCAATTGTGCACTGCATGGTGCCTTACTGTGTGCACACATTTATGTGCATATGCACTAGAAACTAGATGCATCCATTACCCAACTTGGAAATTTATCTTGGGACTGTAGCTGAGTGGCAGAGCGCTTGCTTTGCATGCAGATGTTTCTTGGCTCGATCCCCAGTTCCCCAGTATCTCCAGGTAGGGGTAGGAAAGAATCCTGCCCGAAACCCTGAAGAACTGCTGTCACTCAGTGTAGACAATACTGAGCTAGATGGGCCAATAGTTTGATATAAAATAGCTTCTTATGGCCTAGTATCCTGGCATGTCTACTCAGAAGTAATTACTACTGTGTTCATTAGGGTTTGCGGTCAGGTAAGTGTGCATAGGGACTTGTCTACATGGGCGCTTTTCCCCTAGATTATTTCGGAGTGGCGGCAGGTGAACTACATGATGCAGCCGCCACTCCAAAGCAATCCGGGGGCAAACCCTGGAAACTCTGCTCCAGAAAGGTTGAGCACTTACACCAACTTTTTTTGGCAGCGGAGGCTTGTCACAGCCCATGGTGCCCCCTGATTGGTCACCATGGGCTGGACAGGGAAGGGGGCGGCCCCGCACCTCTGTAAAAGTAAAAAAAATTAAAATGGGGGGGGGAATGGAGAGGGATGAGAGGTGGTTTGCCTGGAGTCCCTCTCCTTGTGTCCTTCCCTGACTGCCTTGATCCTCCCACCTATTTATTTTTATTTTTATTATCTGTATCTGCACAGCTGCTCCCCCCAGTTTTTTAAAAGTTTTTTTTACTTTTACAGAGTGGGAAAGTTCGCACTTGCATTCCTTTCCATGCAGATGCCGGGAAGGAACGCAAGTGTGGGAGGCAAGGTGTCTTGCGTCGCCAAAGAGCCACCGTCAAGATGGGAGCTAGGACTGCAGCCTTTCAGCACAATGTCTACTTAGAAAAAGTCCTATTGTGTTCAATAAGACTTACTCTCAGGTAAATGTCAATAGAATTTCAGCCCAAATCTCTCTTCCCCACCTACCCCATTTCCTTCCTTCAGGTTACTGAAGACAGAGAAAGAACTCCATCAATAAAGATTCTTGGGCTGAAATGCTAAACACACTTACTTACTGGGGAGCTGGTGTGTTGCTGTTCTCCTGCTGCAAGGGGGAAGGGGGTATCATGGCAGGGGGTGGCTGGCAGGCACAGTAAACAGGAACACCTCCATCAATAGCTAAGACAGCAAAACGCTCCCAAAGTGTGAGTCCCCACCATTTCAAATTCCCCACATGCATGTGCACACATAGCATCCTGGAAAGGATGGGAAAGTTGAATAGCCAAGGAGACGCCCAGACTGGTTGGCAGTAATGGGAGGAGGCAGTAAAATAGCCAGAGAGTACTCTTAAGGTGGATCAGCGAGTTGAGCTCACAAAGAAACAAAACAGGCAGTAAAAAGAGCCCAATTGCTACACGTCTACTCAGAGAAGTGAGTTAAATAAGGCTTTCTCTCAGGCAAGGCCCATTTAGCTAAGCTGTGACCCATGGCTTGTTCTAGGGTTATGTGAGGGTTGTTTAACCCCTGCTGCCCAGGTTTGCACAATGTGACAAGCCACGGTCAGGCGGTGAATATTCAAATCATGCCCAGCATACTACACAGTGGGTTATTTTGATCATGTGAACCAGGTCGTTCTCTTTCTCCCTCATCTCCATAGGGGGCATCCCACATGCTTACCTGACCTTTGCTGTTGCTTTCCACAGCCCAATCCAGGTCTACTTACTTCCTCCTACCACCCCACTGGGTCACCGCCAGCCCAGCCCCAGCCTTTCCACTCTGCTGGGTTCCCTTCTTCTGGGCCACTGCCAGCCCTCCTCAAACCTCCCCCCCCTTACCAGGCAGCAGCAATGGAATCTGTCCCTTCCTTTTGAGGCAGGAGAAGTTAAACCAAAGTGTTGACCCCCACCCACCCACCATCTACTTCCTGAGAATGTGGGTCCATGTGGAGGCTGGGGGGGGGAATTTAAAAGAAAAGAAAGAAAACTACAGGTATCAGCAGGGCATTTTGCAGGTGCAGGGGCCTATACGTGCAATACAGGATTCACATTGACTATGCTTGATGGATTGCGCTCCCAAATGCTCTGTAGTTTTAATGGCAATACATTTTGCTAGAGGTGGGAGGAATTGCCTTCTATGTTTGGATAAAAAGTAATCTAACCTTTCTTACAGTATAAAATGCTCTGATGGGTTAGTATGTTAGGTTGCTTCATGGGCTAAACTGCTCATTGTGTGTGTTGGGCAAATATTTCTTGGGGAAGATGATGAAAAACGGAGAGAGGAAAACAGCAAACATTTCGTCTGGCAGGATTTATTTGCCTTTTAACAGTCAAGATAGCTGTATGATATACTGCTCAGCAGAGAGGAAAAGTATAGACATAGATGGATTAGGAGGCAAAGTATTGGCTGGGCAGTAAATGTGCTTCATGAATGCAGTTGATGACTCAGATTTGCAGTTGGTCAAACACATTGCTGTATCAGTAGCACATCAGTGTGTGCTTATTTCCAGTGTGCATTCACTCCTTAGAGAGGATAAGGCTGTATCTGTTCCTTCCAGAAAGAAAATTTATCTACCAGTACCAATGCAAAAGAAGAATTCCTAATTCTATCCACCCAGAATTTGGGTTGTAAGATTGAAGAATGTGCATTTAAAGCAATCTTGTTTCTACTAAAATCAGGGAACTCAGCTCCTTAATCCTAACCCTTTTTTCTTCAAGGCTTTTAAACTGTTTAAATTGCTGTTTTTAAATATTGTGTTATCATTGTTTTTATTGGTATAATATTTTTGTAACTTTTGTTGCTGAAGCTCTGCATCATTATTTTTAAATAAACCATTTCTTGGGCCTACTTGGCATATCATCACGTATTGTTGCAGTGGCTTGGCTGTTGGTACTCCCTATTTTAAATCCTTATATGTAGATGCAGGATACTTCAGTTTAAGTGTTTTGTATGCTACATTCTGTAGATATCTTCAGTTAAGGTGATACCTAAAAAAATTAAATATTATGTTATTGTTGGAGCATTCCTGTCCCTCTAGAGATTTCATAAAGCGACATACCAAAAAATGTTGGGTTTTTTGGACAAATTGTTGTGGATGATCCAAATACGATACCATATTTGGTATCACTCTGGACTTCTTCCCTGTCCTCAGCCTACCGCACAAAGATGTCCCAGTCTTTCAGGCCTGTATGTGTTTTAGGCCTGGTCAGTTGATGCAAATATCTTCCCACGAAAGTTACTCTTCTGTTGCATGGAACTGAATTAAATTAAGGTTGTCTCTCACTGTGAAAATGCATTTTAAAAATATTATTTTATTTTAGAGACTGACTCTTCCCCTTGCTGGGAAAGCACCTGATTAACCAGCAAAGTGGCCTCCTCTGTGCGCATATTAATCCTCCTCCTTCCATTTCATAGACCTTTCCCTCCCTAAATCCTTTTTAGGATTTCAAGCTTGTGTGCTTCTTGCTCTCAGCACTGTAGCTTATACTGTAATGAAGGACTGTCCCACAAATTTTAAAATGCCATAGAAGCATTTGAATGGATCATCTGGATTACTTCTAATAATGAAAAAGAACAAATGGAGATGAACTCCAGAGTATGGAGTTATGACGGAGTAACAATACCAATTTTACTATTTTGTTGTTTGAAGATAACAGAAATCTTTGGCTTCAGACTTCCAAAGAGATGTGTGCTTCATTTGTCCGCATATAATTAGACCAAGTGAATTTAGAATGATTATTCATATAACTTAATTATATACAAATATTATATAGAGACAGAAAGCCAAAACCTGATCTGTTCCCACCCCTTGCAGAAGTAGTCCCATTGATCTTCAGATGTGTGGCAGTTTGAATGGTTGCCTAGCCCATCATTGGTGCCCTCCATTGGGCTACGTTTTCAGAGGGAAATTTACAAATGTTGGGCCACCACTGAAAATATCTTCATCCTGTCTCTGAAGGACAATAATCAAAAAGGATAAAGCAGAGGAAGAACTTCTCCATTGTGGAATTGTATCAAAAAAGCAGCAGAGAGATCAAGGAAGATGGGAACAAAATAGAGATTCAGCAGCAAGGAGATTGTCAGACGGTTGGGGAAGTTTCAGCGGCATGAAGAGGGAGAAAAACATACTGTTGGGCTGGGCGTGGAGTCTGTGGCCCTCAATATCTGGCTCTCTGGACATTGCCACCCTGCTCTTGCTCTCCAGACTGCCTTTTCTCACTGCGCAGCACAGAAAAGTTGTAATCTGTGATCAGCAAGGCAGTATGTAATGGCACTGTGAAAGGGGGCCTGGGGAGGGCTGCTGGGGGGGGAAAGCTTCACAGCCGTGTCCAATCCACGGACCAGAAGCACCCCATGCCTGCCTTAAAGGCTAACAAATTTATTATGACATACATTTTCGTGGACTAGAATGTTGTTAGTCTTTAAGGTCCCACAAGACTCTTGGTTGTTTTTGCTGTAACAGACTAACAAGACTAACCTGATGAGAAAATATAACAGTCATGTAGTTCAAACGGTTTGTAATTGATTTTCCATTATATGTATTTTTATACAGCCTGCAACAACCTAATAACAGGTGTTTGTTTATTTAAGGAAGATGTTCATTATAAATAGGCGAAAGTATTTGAACTTAAATATTATTGTGCTTATTCAGGTTATATATTTCTCATGCTAATAATTCATAGACACTGAAATACACACAGGTAGGTCTATAACTCTGTTCCCTTGTTCTCTGGTGATCATGTCAAGCTGAGTTTTAGTCTTCCTTTCCAGGTTGAAGCTTGGGAATGGGGGTCGGATGCAGATGTCCCTGCAATTACACCATGCTTTGGAAGCACCTGGGGCTTGTCTAGACGGGCACTTTTCCCCGCAGTAGCTTTGGAGTGGCGATAGGTGATCTACAGGATGCAGCTGGCACTCCGAAGCGATCCAGGGGCAAAGCCCCAAAGCTCATCTCGAAAAAAGTCGGGCACTGCTTGGAGTGAGGCTCCGCACCTCTGCGGACCCTTAAGAAAAACAAATTAAAAATTAAAGGAGGGGTTTGGATATTCTGCCAGGGAGGGAGCACCCCGTTCCTCCCCCCTTGTTTCCCCCCATTTAGCTGTAAATGCGATCCTTCGCATATACAGCTTTTTTAAAAATAAAAAAGAACAAGTCCATTCTTTATTTTTTAAAAAACACCCCTAACGAGGGGGCACAAATGCTCCCAGGCGCCCCCGGACTGGCCCTGTGAGTGCTCAGGTGGGCAGGCGCAGCGGCAGTGCTAGTGCCCGGAAAGCCTGCAACTGCGCACCTTCCAAAGAAGATGGTCAGAAAGAGCGTCAATGTGACAGTATGCTGCCTCGCGCCGCCCCACACTGCATTCCCGATGTCGTCAAGACGAGGGCCTTGTTGTTTGATGCTGAGCTGCCAAGGCACTCCAGGGACCTAAATAAGCTCCAGGAATCACTTTTGTGCTGGGCTTCCAAGGCCCTGCGTGTGCCTCCAAAGCCCAGCACAACTGTAGGTTGGTTTAGAATTAGAGCTAGGGAGGGAAGCAGAGGATTGTCTCTGACATCACATGGGAGGGGCAGGATGTTTGTGACTTTGGCTGACTAGTAAGGCCAGCCAAAAATTGTGGTCCCCTGCACTGGACATTTCAACTTGGCAGCAAGGATGCACATGTTTCTAGTTGATTATGAGAAAACTACCAATTTTAAATTGATTTCTTTGAAGCAGCACACCTGGAAATATGATACCATATTTGGTATCACTCTGGACTTCTTCCCTGTCCTCAGCCTACCCCACAAAGATGTCCCAGTCTTTCAGGCCTGTATGTGTTTTAGGCCTGGTCAGTTTTACAGTTTCCCTTCCTCACAGAACTTGGACAGCTTTGTTACCTGAGCATTTAATTTTTTTAGTATCTTGTTACGTCGTACCAGCTCAGGCAATCGATGTTAGAGTCTTTACTGCCACAACCATGATGTAATACAGGCAGAGTTTAAATAATTTGGTTTTAGGATTGCCGTTGAAGCTCATCTTTCTCTTCTGTAAGGATCTGTGCTAATGCTGTCTTTCATTTTCATTTCAAATATTGTGGCTTGATAGATGTTTAAGTTTTGTACAGAGGTCTGCAGCTGACTCTGCTGCTTTGAACCCATTTAATAATTAACATTTTATTTTTTCCCATATTATTTTATAGTTGCACATCCTAAGTTTGCATGTTTATATATGGCTCCCATGTGAATGCAGAAACATCTTTATGCTTTCATGTCTTTTAATTTGGTTTGCTATGCATTGATTGAGAAGCAAATGCATGCAAGTGTGTATGTGTGTGTGTGTGTCTGAAATCAAATCCAAAACAGGATTTGAACTGGAGTTCTAGCATCTAGGACTAAGCTTGACATCATTGATTAGGGCTGACTGAGGCATAGTTTAAACAACTACATGTGATGTCAAAACAGAGTTATGTTTATCTTTCATTTTTACATGACGTGTGTTCTTGTGATAGCAGATGCTTGTGGTAAAATCTCACCATGTTTGGATCCATTTTAAAAGCCTCACCGAGGAACAATTGGGCTTATCAATCCTCTTTGGGCCATTAATAGAAACCATCTTGTGTCTGTGTGTTAGCAGCCCACTGCAAGGCTTTGGGGCCCAACCTGTGCTGAATTGTTGGTACAGAGAAGAAGGGGAAGGTTGTGCTCATTCTTATGTCAAGGTGCCTTTCTCAACTGGCTTTTCAAGGACCTTACATAGGAAAGAGCCATCACCACATAGGTGGAAGGCTATAGAAGAGAGGCAGGAGAGAGGAGTTGAGGTATGTCTTGTGAACCCTGCCAGTGTGGGTTATTTGAAGGTTAAATAACCCTTACATGACCATACTACTAATGGAGATTTATGTGAGGGTTGTTTAGCCCTCAAATAACCCATGCTGGCCAGGTTCACATGACACACTGCAACCCCCAATTGCCTTGATCAGGAGTTGTGTATTCAAATTGTTGATCACACATGCCTGACTCACTTCACGGGTTAAGTAATGATGACCCACCATGTCATGCATGGTGTCACTGCCTTCACAAGGCATAGGGTCAGGATATGTACGGAGTAGATTATAGAAGAGGAGAAGGCCTATTTAATGCCTCTACACATGCTGGAATTCTTGAAGGCAAATCTTATTGGAAGTAAGTTTATGTTTCTGGTCTGGTTCCAAACATTTCTCAAAGCTGCTAAAATGTCTTTAAAAGAAACATTACCTCTCCATGGAATCTTTCCTTTACTCTCATTACTTAGCTTTGAGCCTTCCTCCGCCAAATGCCTCCCACATATATTCTGGTTACTTGGCCCTAATTACTTCACTTTACAGCGCTTTGCAGGTTGTGTTCTAGAAAAAAGATGCGACACCTTATATTTAACATTTAATTGTAGCTGTGTTTTGTCTTTAGTATATGTGTCCCTTGCCAGCCTCTCCTGTGTAATTTTAGTCTCTAAATAGCCTGCCTCATGATATATTCTTAGATAAATTCCCTAGTGGTGTTTTTCTTTTCTTCCTTGTAGCAATTTCTGTCACAAACTCTTGTTATAAAACTTTGGATGCCTGGCCCTTTATATGCAAAATCTCATTTTACTGCCTTTTCGTTTTTACAGCTAGCTCCTTGCAACTTACCATCACCTCAAATGCATCAATCATCAGTTTCTGTGCTAGAAAAAAATCTAGCACACATCTCAATTAAAAGTGGGCTTTGAGAAGGAGAGCGGATGGCTTGTGGTGATTAGGATGAGATATCAGTCTCCAAGGGACCTTGAAGAGAAGTGAGGTTCATGCCTTCTGTCTCATGCTACTACGGTGTTCTGTGACTCAAAAGTTCATGGTCAGTTGTTTGGTTTTACTTAAGTGGGTATGGGCCTGTTCAGACAACATGCTAAGCCATGATTAGGCCACTAACCTTATTGTATCAAATGGTTAGTGAACATGTTTAAACCATGGTTATGTAGCTACCATGGTTAGGAATAGTTCACATGTGACGCTAAGCCATAATGTTTAGCTCAAAATGCTTAACCATCATGGCTTAGCATGTCATCTGAACAGGGTCTACGAGTAGCCATTTCGTAATATAGACATTGATCCAGTTTGCAAGATCACGGTGGCTCATTTTGCCTACCATGTATGCCAATTGCTTTCTGTATCGTGAGAACCCAACCAAGGTGGCTGGTTGCAATTGTTAACAACCCACCTCAGAAGCTTACAACAGCCCATGGGCTCTGGGTGGCATTTTAACCAGAGCAACAAGCCACTCTGGCATGACATGGGAAGCCACATTTCCGAGGGTAATTATCGTATTCCCCCCAGCACGTAGATCATGGTTTATTAACTACCCTGTGACCGTACAAACCAGCTCAATGTCTAAAGTTCTGCATGCATTTGCAAGGTGATTTTGAAGGGGGACATGTTGGACCCCAAACTGTCCTCACCTGCTCAAACCATCAACAATTAACAATTGGAGGCCCAATGTAAATCATGGAATCTGCATAGCAGGTTCAGCCCAGAAATAAAAAAAGACATATTTTCACTAGCCCTCCAGACATGTGAAGCTTGCAACAAAGAAAGCCTGGGCCTTTATGGCAGTTTGGCTCATCTTCATTTTGTGTGTTGACCGTGAAAGAATCCATATTGTGCGACCTGTGATACTTCATTTTGTTTATACTAATTTAGAGGGGGTAAAAGGATAGCTTATTCTGTACCAGTTACCAGTATAAAGCTAAACCCTAAACCTGTGTCATACAGACTAATTATGTTAATGTGTGATCAACCCTGAATCAGGAATTTAAAGTATGCATGACATTCCTTTGGTTTGGTTCTACCTTATTCTGATACACTGATGCAACACCCCCTATACCTAAAATAAAATGTGCATGTTGGGGAGCGGGAGGGAGGGAGGATGCCAGGTTATTTATTTACGGTATTTATTAAACACTTCAAAAAATAAATATAAAATTAATATATAAAACTAATATAAAAACAATATAAAAGTAATAAACATGCCAACACAGCATAAAATACAATTTCAGGTATAGGACGTACCTGTAGTAGGGACAAAAGGTGCCTACTTTCTCCTTTCTGCATTTCTCATTTAGTGCACTAAAAACCAATCAAATTTTCATGCACAAGCCCCAAACTGCTGACTGGATAGTGGTGTTCTATGCTTCTGGTCCCAGGCAAGCTCCAGTTTATTACTACCTGGCAGGTGTCTTTGGGTCTAAGTTTTTGAATCAGGTATTAGCTATGTAATTACCAGTAAGTGGAGACGTGACTGCTTCTTAGTTAATATTTCCATTGCAGCGTGGAGCCTTTGATCTTAATGGTCAAGAGAGGCTGAACTACTTAGTTGTATCCACAATGACTGGACTGAAAAGATTCTTTCATGTAAAACAGGTTGCATGGCAGCTTGTCTCATGAGAAGATTTTCAGTCTGCAGAAGCTGCACAATCAGCACGTTTGCAATAATATTTATATTGAGTTTTACAATTGTTTAAACAATAGCTTTCAGTGTTTTAAAAGCAAATCCCTCCATGAAATTACAAGAGAGCTTGTATATCCCCATTAATAGTTGAAATCATGTCTTAACATCCCATCTCAAAAGTATCCAACCACACACTATATGTGTGCACTATCTTTATTAAAAAATATATCACTTTCCTCACTTTTTAAGTTACTGAATTTTTAGTCCCTTGAGTTTTAGGAGCCTTCCTAGATTATCAGTTTATGGTTCAACAAATCTGCAACTGTTGCTTATTTGTTGCAAAGTAATCCAGATGTTCTTTCTCAAAGAAACATCTGTTTCAGGGATATTGCTCAAACCACAGGATATTATTTCTTTCACTTCTAGTGGGACTACTGAAATTTTGGAGTGCTGTCCTGAGTGTCCATGACATAAGCAACATAATTCCTGTCCCCTCCCATGACTTGTTATGATTGTCGTAACATCAGACTTTAGAAAAGGGATTTGCATGGATGCTAAATTGACTAGTCTCAAAGCAAAACATGATGACATCCTCCCCCCCCCCCCGTTCCATGACCTTCAGACTGCCTAAGACATTTGCTCAGCTTTCCCCAACCTGGTTCCCTCCAGATGTTTTGGACTCCCAGCAGCACCCGTCAACATGGCCAACAGCCAGGAATGGTAGGAGTTATAGTTCAAAATGTTTTGAAGGCACTGTGTGTGTGTGTGTGTGTGTGTGTGTGTGTGTGTGGAAACGGGACGACTATTTTCATGTGCCTGCCTGAGCTCTCATAGTGTGGTGATGGCTGCATATGTAGCACATGTGGGTATGCAGGGACATACTTCAATCAAAGCACTGAAGCTATTGCATGGGGAGAATATGTGGGCTTCATGCTCATTTCCAGCTTAATGAACTATGCTTCATTAAGCCAGGACTGTTACATCCAAATTGACTTTTAGGAAGAGGTCTATTTTTAAAATTTATCATGTTTTGGTGTTAATAAATGAGACAAAGTACCTTCATGATAATACTTCATAGAAGTGAGTGTATTATCTTACTTATTGGCCTCAAAACTAATGCTTTAACTTTCCCATATAGCAATATTCAAAATAACAAAAACAACATCTAACTGTCTCCAATAAACACCTGAGATTCTAAGTCATTCCCCCTCTACTAATTGCCATTATTAGAATTGCTGGTGCATACCACCTAATTTGTATGTTGAATATGAATGAGGCCGAATTAGAAATAAAATTCTGGATAGGAAGGGAAAGTGGGAAAGGTTCTCTTCTGCTACTCTGCCATTCACATCCCAGGAGTCTAGACAAACAACAACAACAAAAAAGGGAACTAGTTCTGTGGCAAGATGGTTAGGGGCTGACAGGTTCTTAAGGTGGAGTGAGAAAATGTGTGAAATGTTTTCTGCCTGTCTTGCAGCTCAGCCTCTGGCAGAAAAAGCAAAGTGCTGAATTTGAAAGTTGTTCTAGTTGAGTCACACTGTGTTCACATGACCTCTCTCTTTCTATTCGTGACCCAGGAAAGCCAGGCTTCTTGTCATTCCTTCAACTGCTGTTCCCATGCAAAGAAGTAAATTGTGGATCTGACTGGGGTCTCCTCTGGTGGGAAGAAGAAAGGACAAAAACTACTTCAGGCTGATTTTTCTTGGTGGTTCTCACAGTGGAGATAGCGCCTGGAGGGAACAAGTCTGAATGTTTTTGACTTTTGCTTGTTCTTCTAGTGTAACCTCCCCCAACCTGCTGCCCTCCAGATGTTGTCTCCATGACACTGAGTTGGCCCCGCCTCTCTCAGAAACACCGAATTTTTCCTCTCCCGCAGTGGCGTTGGGTAATCCTGACACCAAGGAGGGAGCACAGGGTTTGGGGCATCCATCCTGCTATGGGAGCCGCTCCCCTCCCTCTTCCTGGTGGAAAGAGACCAATCACTGGTCGCCATCCTCCAGGACTGCCCCTGGTTTGGCCCTGGAGTGACATCAGATGGCGAAAGAGCCGTACTGACCTCTCTCCCATTGAAAGAGTCGGCATTAAGTCCCTGACTTTTTCAATGTGCAGCTTCGCAGGAAAGCCCCATGGTGGCTGTGAAGCTGCATCTGCATCATATAATTGATGCAGCACAGATCTGGGCCAAGCTGGGGCAACCTACTTCTATTTGTTTTTAAAAAACCCAAAACAAATTATTAACGTTTTAATTGGAATTCCAGAGAGGATAGGAATTCTTTAGGCCATCTCTTTGGAGGAGTCTGCTTGGTTGTTGACTAGGTGACAGATATAGAAATATACATTCCACTATGATTTACTCCTGTGATGCCTGTCTCCTAAAATGGAGCAGGGGTCTTTAAAACAAAACAGAAGCCAGTCATGCCCAGCTGGTCAAAGCTTAATTGCCATGACAATATAGGCCTTTCCTGTCACGCATGCACACATTCCCCGCCACTACCATTGTTTGTCTTGAACAGAAATCCTGAGAAGTTATGTGGATGTTGCTCACAAGTCACTATAAACTGAGTCACTGTTTTCAGTTCACCATCCAATCATTTCATTAAGCAGACTCCAGTGGCTTAATAATAAAGGGACTGCGCTCCTTTTACTATATGGTATCTGCACAAAGACCAATGTGGATTCATTGTCAGCACAGCAAAGACGTGCAGCTTTCCTATGACCTCCCTGTGAAGCTGCCAAGACAAAAGTCAACCCCTGTGTAATTTAACAATAACTTTTATATTGCTTTACTTGTCCATCAATTTCGCACCATGTTTGTGGTTAAGTCAAACATGGCAGCAGTAGATGGGAGTTAACAGTAGGGTTTTGCTCGCTGACAGCCTGAGCTGTCTATTTCTATTGTACATTTTCAAGAGCAAATACCAGAGTATTTTTTGTGAAATATTAATCACAACCTAACGTGAGTTGGGCATGATATGGCATTTAAAGTAATAGCTTGCAATCTACAGTGCAAGTGCTTCCAGGGTATAGTGACTCCCCTGCCATGTGTATTCCACTACCAGGAGTAAGAGAATAACTGACAGCTTTTCCTCTGATATGCTCCTGCACATATGACAGTAGCCTCTACCAAGTGTATGGATGATCAAAGTCTCAAATCCCGTACAGCTCTTGAGTAGAGAAATCAGAATGCAGCATATGCGTGAAATTAAGTCAATCAATTAAGTCAATTACACATTGGCTAATAGGAGCACATGTAAACATGTATGAAGGGGAGACGTGTTTGTAAACACATACTGGACATGCTTGGGACTCTCAAGCACATCTCGTCATTACAGAGCTGGTGTGGTGTAGCAACTAAGAGATTGAGCTTTGAATCAAGGAATACTCAGTCTGAACATCGCTTCTTCTATGAACTCCCTTGGCGGCCTTAGGCAAGCCACTCTCAACTTCAGTCGTACCCCAAAGCCCCACACACTCCCCCGGCATCATCCAGTCCCCGCCCCTTCATCCACAGTGGTGTAGTGGTGAATTTTGAAGTGCAGACACTCATCATGACAATCCTCAAAGCCATGCCTCCAAATAGAGTCCAAAATTGCAGGCAGCTGCATTGATCCATATCAACAAACCAGTTCAAGCAGTTTTCATCTCCACCAGGAGCACGTCTTTTGTAAAGCTAATGAGTCTGAATTGCCCATTGAAGACCAGGCCATTCCAAAAATACTTTGCTGGGGAAATGTGTTTTCCAACCAGCTATTAGGTGGATTGCAGCTAAGCTCAGAGGAAAATCTGTGGTGTAGTGGTGGTGGTGGTAGATGATGTCAGTGGTCCTGCTACTAAAAAGGTGCCAGGGTTGCATTCCTGTGACCCTTGGCTCCACTACACCACTGTTCAGCCATTTTGCTTTTCTCCATGCAGAAAGAGGCATGGAGCAAAGCACTCAGTTGGTGTTTGAAGGAGCTACTCCTCCGAGCACTGGCCAAGTCCCCAGCTTCACATAACACTTGTCCTGATAGAGACGATGAGTGGTGTGCACAGCCAAATTCCTGCTCTTATTTCCCATTGCTAATCAGAGATAACAGCACAGCATTCAGCACAATGTAATATTCTTAGACATACTCCTCATGACTGAATTGAGTCTTACTGAATCTCCTACTATCTATAAATCAAAGGTTCATCTGCAGAGCTTTGAATGTGTGAAAGTTCAATGGGTTTGTTTCAATGCATTCCACACATCCCCTGAAGCTTGCCGTGGTGTCCTGGGTAGTGTGGTGTATGTTGTCTTCATGGTCCATTGTGTGATGCCACCATGGGATTCTCTCATGTGCTACACAGCGATGACAATTTTGGAAGATTTCTCCTTCCAGTTAGAAGCTAAAGTGCACCAGCCAGAATTTTTCGGGCAGGTTCAACCTCTATATCATATGGCATGCCCTGCCCTCTTCTCCTAAGCTCTTATTTTTGGGGGGAATTAAATAAGTTAGGGCCTTGACCTGACCTTTAATAGTCAATCTGAATTGCTTACATCGCAAGTTAGACCCACGGCTTTGTGCAATCCTTGAATGGGAACAAATAGCAAACTCTTGTTTGGAAGAGCTGCTAGTATGAGTTGAGTCAGCATGTTATGAAGCAATATAATGCAGGTCAAATATTGCACGATTATATTAGGAAGATCAGATTGGTACACACAGGGATTTCTTTTTCATTTATAATTAATTATTGGGCACTATTTCAGATAGTGTTATCTATTGTGTTATCTGTACAGCACCATGTACATTGATGGTGCTATATAAATAAATAATAATAATAATAATAATAATAATAATAATAATAATAATAATATCCAGGGCATACGGCCTCTGGCAGTTTTGTTTTGTTTAGAGTAGACGCGCTAGTAGGGTGGAGCAGCATTTATCCAGCAACAGAACAGTGAGGTTTGCAAAGTGATGTTTACAATAGAAATCCTACTGAAGGGAAGAACACTGGAAGCTTCATCACATCTAGTCAAATGCACGGCTCCCGTAGCTGCTTCTGTCGCCGCTCCCACATCGCTTCTTGAAAACAGGAAGTAATTAACCCCATTCAGTCCAGTAGGAGAGAGCAGCAACCGGACTTAATTAATTATTTTTTTTGGCAGTGCAATAACGGCCAGAAGGTGAGGAAGACGGGCGAGAGGCAGATGATGTCATGTGAGTAATTCACGAGTGCCCAGTAACAAGTGTGCAGAAAATGCTCGTCGGATGGAGCTTTGGATTTCTTACAGTAAATGAGCAATTGATGTGCACCTATTGTCCTCAGTGCAATCAGACTTTAAACAAGCCTTCTCCCACACATCTGGAAGGCACCAGGTTGGAGAAGGCTGCCCTAAGTACAGTGATTCCTGTGAAAGAAATTGGTCCTGCCCATCACTTTATTGGAATTAGATTTGGAGTCACAAGCAACTTACTGACTGGGCGCGTCATCACACGGGGGGCGGGGGGGGGGGGGAGATCATGTTTGCTTACTGTCACTTCTCCTCCTGCACGGTTGTCCCTCATGACTTCCTCTTTTGAAAGAGGGAGTAAACAACATGCATGTGGGTCATTCAGTGGGCCATTTTGATCACGCTGCTTCTCCTGCACACAGCAAGAGATAGCAGCAACTTCCATCTTTATTTTAAACTGGACTTACTGGGGTGTTTTTTTGTGGCGCAAAGAAGGCTAGAAGGGGTGGGAAGCAGACGACGTGATGAGAGGAACCTGTGAAAATCTGTGAATGCCCAGTAACGAGCGTGCAATAAAACACTAATCTGATGGAGCTCTGGGGGGGAATCTGCACGTCGTTCTGAGATTGCTTCTAAGTGACCCCAGTGCGGCGTGAAAGCGATCGTGTACCTGGCCTTTGGAAGAGCCGACGAAGAGACATCCTTCCCGCTGCTGCCGCCGCCACCCACAGACCTCCTTGACGACCAGCGAGGAGAGCTCAGCTGAAGAAGGCGGGGTTGAGAGTGGAAGAAGCTCTCCACTCCACCTTCTTCCCCCGAGCTCTCCATCCCAGCTGGCGAGGAGGTCTGCGGGTGGCAGCGGCGGGGGCGGGAAGGACATCTCTTCGGCAGCTCTTCCAAAGGCCAGGTACACGATCGCTTTCACACTGCACTGGGGTCGCTTAGAAGCGATCTCGGAACGACGTGCGGATTCCCCCCCCCCCCCGGGTCTCTCCTAAGGCAGTTCAGCATCTGATGTGTTAGGTCCAAGGATCAAAAGGGCAGCCCATCACATCTCCCACCCCCTGGTCTTAAAATAATCTCATATGACCAGGCCTTCATTCCTCTACAGCTCTCCACTTGTTGTCTTTTTCCTCTCCCTACTTTTAAAGTTTTAACTTTATACTCCTTATGTTGCTATTTACACTTCTGTTGGGCTCATTCACGCTATCATTCTGATGTAGTAAGGCATTAAGGGTGCAATCCTATGCATGTTTAGATAGAAAAAAGCCCTACAACTCCCAGCATTCTCCAGCGAGCATGTCTAAACATGCATAGGATTGCGCCCTTAGGATTAGTACCCCCTGCACACACACACTTGGCATGGCAATTTATCTTCTGAAAATCTGACTCAAAGTTTGTGGTGCTACATGTCATGAACTCAAGTGTTGCTGAAAGTAATGAACCATAATCTTACAATAGGTCAAGCACTGAAAACATGCCAAAGAATAACTGTTAATTCATTCTTTATATATTTCAGTTTAGCTATTGCTCTCTGTTTCCCATAGGATTTATTCCATCTGCAACGTGCAGCGTTACTAATTACTGATACTCAAAGAGACTAACCTCGAACAACTGAAATTAGCATTCATAGACCCAGTTTGCATGTAACAGTGGTGAACTGTGGTTTAAATTAACCCAGAATTTGCTAAAGTTGCATGCCATTGCCATTTTGAATATGCAACCTGTGATCAGCCCAATCAGAGGTTGCTCAATGAGATGCGAACCCAGACACTATGGGTTAATCATGGGTTAAACAACTCAAAGTTAACCTATAATTGGTTGTTAATTAACCCACAATTTGCCACTGATATGTCACATAGAATCATAGAATAGTAGAGTTGGAAGAGGCTTAAAAGGCCATCGAGTCCAATCCCCTGCTCAATGCAGTGTGGTGGTCATTGTGTGATTGCTGTAACTGTATGAACAGCTTGTTGCCCATAGCTTCTTCCCACATGGGAACCCACAAGCAGTATTATGAATGGCCCATGTGGTTTACGTTACCACAAGGTACGATTTTAAGTAGCCACCAGTTCTGGGTGCAATACAGTAACAAAGACATTGGGCTTTTCTGCACATGGCTGTTAATCTGCTGCTTCTACTTTCAGTTTAGTCACAGAACTGAGATCCGAGCACTACATGAGGAGTGTTTCCTTTCCTGCTACATAACATCTATGGCGCTGTGGCATAGCAGAATAGCACAAAGACACATGTGGAAACAGTGTTTTCTTTAGCCAAGGAAATAATAACCCATTTTTCCTGCTCTAAAAAACCCACACCAAAAGTGCTGTTTATAAACAGAAGCACAACTGGAGGATCAGGACATCATTTAAAGAACCCAAATCCAATCACAAGTAGGGAATGATGAGTGCATAACAAATGCCTTGTGTAAAAAAGATCATTGACAAACTCTGGCATGTCCAGAGGAAGACGACTAGGATGATGAGGGGTCTGGAAACCAAGTGTTATGAAAAGTGGTTAAAAGAGCCGGGTATGTTTTAGCCTGGAGAACAGAAGGGAAGACCAGTCTTGTTCTCCGCTACTCCAGAGGGAAGGATTAATAAGAACCAATGGTTCTAGATTGACTAGAAGCAGCAGGAAAGCAGATGTCAACTAAACATTAGTGGAACTTTCCAACAGTAAGAACTGTTTGGAACAGATTCCTAGTCCTTGGGAACTGGTGGACTCTCCTTCTCAGGAGATGTTAAGTAGAAGCTGAATCTCTTGCTCTCAAAACTGCTGCATGATTTAGAGACTTATAGGTCTGTCATAGTGGCCAACACAAGGTATATCACTGAAAAGTGAAGAAAGCACAGGGCAAAAGGCCTCAATATGCCCAGTGTGAAGGAAGACAACATTTATGGAAGATAGGAATACCAGTAACTATTGGCTAGGATACTGAAAGCATTTATTCTATTTTTCAGACTTTTAACAAGAAGTTAAGTTTTCATATAGCACAGACTGTATTCTTTGCTATACTCTCAATCAAGCATCTAGATTCTAGACGCTATCAGGCAAGTTAATATCAAAATAGTTTCTAACAAAATAATCCTTCCACCCTATAAATCTAGCTTCTCTTTCATTCATAAACAATAAAAACAGGACATTCTCTGCAACTCAGTATTTATATTTAGTCTTATTATACAGAGACTTCTTCATCTTCAAATCATTAATTTGCCCTGTGAGGGAGGCAATTAAGTATTATTATCTCCCCATTTTTAAAGCTAGAGAAACTCAAAATACACAGTTGTTGAGTAATTCTTCACAAACACACCCACCTTCCTCACACCAAAACTATACTCACAATTAAATTAGTACTATATAATCAGAGTAGAATTTCACCCACTCACTAAAATATGTGAAAAGCATTGATTCAGTAAAATCAACTTATGATAAAAGATGTTTTTACAGTAGACTCAAGAGCTCACTTCCAAATGGTTTCATCAGTTGAATTCTATCCTCCGCCTCTTTTTTCTAGCTCAAGTACAGAGTATTTACTTCTTCTTGTTGCACTTAAGCCAAGGAACAGTGTGATCTGATCCTCTGGTACAGCTAGGTAATTTTAGACCCTGAAATTAATGGTCTTCCACAGGGCTCTATTTAGCTGGCCATGTTGTATTATTACAACTGAGAAGCGTACAACTAACACTCTCTGCCATTTTTTTTTAACCACTGCTTCTACATTCCTGACACGTTAGAACAAAAAACTCCACAAAAAAACCTATTTGCTAACACTGGTTTAAAAGAAAAGAAATACTGAGCATAGAACAAATACTTTGAGCATGTGTAGTTGCACATGTGAAATTCACTTAAATCATAACACCATCGTGCCTATAGGAATAAAATGGAGGTTGCTTCTTCTGCCCTGATGCGAAACATGTTTACTTGGAAATAAACACTATTTGGTTGTAGAGAAGTATAACAAATTTTTAAAGTAAAAAAAATAACGAAATGAACATCTGTTACTATGTACGTGCACAGTCAGCTGCCCATCAACTCTGAAGTGTTTAAAAATAGAAAAGGATGCTGTGGCAAGCAGTGTCAGCCTTGGGGGTTCCTGGCATGACCATCTTAGCTCAGGTGCTGACACTGGACTTTGCCCCTATGCAAATTCCAGATGATAAACTCCAGCTATAATCCTGTGCATACGTTGTTCAAGACTTTGATGTGTAAGCATCAGAGGGATTAACAAACTGATCAGCGCAAGAGATAGTTCACCCAACCCAAAATGGTATCAACAACCAGAGATACTGGTTTAGCTAGTCTGGAATACAACCAGGAAGTCTACCTATGAGCATGTCTTAATTCCATCCCACTCCCAAAATACATATTTTGAGCAAATGGCATTTAAAGGTTATACAGATGCACAAGCTCTACATTTCTTTCTCCTCTAGTAGATGTCAAGTTCATTGATGCGCTGTATATCTTATCTTACACATCTTTAATGATGGGATTTTCATAGATGTGTTTTAAATAGGGTTGCAAGCTTTAAGTTGCAATCCAGAGCTTCCTGGGAATGAGTTCCAGGGACCATAGGATTCCAAGTACCTCCATGGACGCACAGAAAGAGAGGGTGCACAGAGGGTCCACCTGCAGAGATCTCCTTGGAGAATGATGGTGCTCCACCAGCAGTAAAAGCCAAACAAAAGGGGGGAAGGGGGGAGGGTGTAGAGGAGGAACAGGCAGAGACTTTGGATCTAAAATCCTCTCATTCCCTGGACACCACCATCCCAAACCGGGGGTGGGGGTGCCGGGAAAAACTGTATCAGTCCTGGAGCTGGTGTAGTGAATTTCCTTTCCATTAGAAATAAATTCTCAACAAACTGTCCTGCTCTAGACTAGCTCTTTGCAAAGCAAATACAGGGAGGTATACAATAGAATAGTCAATTTAGCAAGCAAATGGATAAGCACACAGCTTTTAGTCCAATGGAGTTCAGGCTAAGGTAGGAGTGGTCAAGACAGCAGGCATTGGTCAAAACACAGGCAGTTAGATACGTTACACAGTCCAGAAGCAGGATCAAGAAACAGTCCAAGGGTCAGTAGCACAGAGCATCAATCACATGGCAAGATGGAAAACACTGAAACTAGCAAAGGCATTATTTCCAACAGCTCTCAAGTTGCCAGTGAGAGCTGAATAACTAGAGCTACTGGTGGCTGCATCCCATTAGAGACTTGTCAGATGTCCTCCTCATGAGGAGAGCCCAGCTCATGAGCAGTCCTCTTCAGTAAGCAAACTTGCCTTCAGCTGGCTAATATCCTATAATGGATCTTACGGTGCTGGTGTTCTCAGGGGCTAGGTGGTGGACCAGCATCTTCCTTTGCCTCATAACCTGAGCTTTCTGACTCTGTAGTAGGCAAATTCAAAGGCCTTACTCCTGAGGGTCCCAGACCATCTTGGCTACTGCCCGGGTCTCCTGCCAACTGGCTCCTCCTCTGAAGATGACACCTGACATGAACTAGCAAACAAAGAGAAGAAGAAAAGTGTGTGTGTGTGTGTGTGTGTGTGTGTGTGTGTAAATCTGCACCTCTCCTCCTCCTCTATTGGCATGTCTTCTACTGTGGATGCCCTTACTACTGTATGGGGATGATGAGAGTTGTAGTTCAAAAGGAAGCATTCTGTTTTGAAGAAGCTTCTGGGGGCCTCATTCCAGTGATGAGCGGGACCAAAGGAGAAGGGCTGGGCCCCCAAATACCAGCATATTTTAACTTAAAGCTCTTACTAAGCCTTAGGGCAGGCCTTTCAACCTTTTAGAATGAGAAACCCCCCACAGCTATCTGGAAAACCCTGATAGGCCAAATTGGGACTGCAAGAAGGCTGGATTTGACTCCTGGGCCCAAACCCTGGTTTAGTGGTTCTCAAACTGTGGGGCAGACCCTCCTTTGGTGGTGTGAACAAGGGGTAAAGTTCTAGGGAACAATAAGATCCCAAGACAGAGAGTGCCTGCCTGTTCCCACCAGTCAACCTGATTGGATTAATACCCCACTTCCCAGATCCTCACATGCAGCAACAATAAGAGACATGAAATTGTGTATGAGAACCTCCATACACTTACCTGTGCAACAGGTAACAGATTATTGTTATTAGGTTAGGGTGTGTGTAAATAAGATAGAACAAGTTTAGAAGAGTTTGTTCAATGTTTGAAAAAGGCTGGATCAGGACTAATGTTCCGTACACTCCTGTCACCGTTTATTTAGGCAGTATTCTACACTTCTTTGAGAAGGCCCCTCATGGCAGAGAATTGCCATGACTTATCTTACAAAATGTTTTGCACATCTCTCCTCGTCTGTTCCCCCTCTAGTTTGATGGAGGCGTTGATTTCTCATCAATACATAAAATGTGTTTTGAACATATATTTTGAATTTGGGTTCATCGTGAGTTCTTGCTTCACTTGCCTGTTTCCTGCAGAGTACTAGTTGACAGCTACATTTACACCCCTTTCCGGTTGTTGCATCTATTTCTGTAAATGGCATCTTTCATGTTTCATGCAAATTAACCCACTTCACAAAGCTGTCACATTAAAGGCTCCTCTGAAAGTGAAAGAAGCTGGCAGTGCTTTATCACCGTCATGAACAGTGATAAATATTGCATAACACAACCATATTCTACTTGTTTTCTTTTGCAAAACCTAGCTTCTCAGCAATTAGAGTTGTTTGGCCAACAGATAATTCATTTTGAAAGTTATGGTGCCACTTGCAAGGGTTAATGTTTATCTGTTTCTAGAGAATTACCATTCAAATTAGCTAAAACATACACGTTCAGGAATACTGTGGAACAGGCCTACTAAAACAATGGCTCAGTGTGCGTGATGAAACAACCCATGGTTTGTTAACCATGGATAGTCTGGGAGCACACGGGACCAGGTGAAGATTTGTTAACCATGAATTGTTCAGGAACGATTGGGAGTGAGTGAGTGTTCTGGTTCACCGCCAGTTTCCCACTTCTGGTGCGCTAAATGCTCCAATCCTGAGTTGTTCTCCATGACGTCAGAAACTAGAACTCTGGCTTGTTGGGGGAAAACAATCCAGAGTTAAAACCCATGGTTTATTCATGGGTGAACTGCACAGAAATGCTGGGAGATATTCTCACTGGGTAGAGCAAAATTAGGTGAAAAACTTCAGGCAATACCCACTGCTTACCTGCTTCAAGTGTGCTAAATAACCTAAGTTGTTCTCTGATGTCCGAACCCAGAACTCTGGGTTCCTGAGGGGAAAACAACCCAGTGTTATAACCTAAGAATAAACCATGGAAACCTGGAGAGCACCTTGGATAGCTCCTTTAGAGTTCTGGTGAAAACCCGGAGCAGATTCACCACCCTACTAACATTGGAGCTACCAGCCTCCATTGCTCTTGGGATTGGCAATGGGGTCACTACTGGGCTTCAGCAACAGGGCTATCCCTTGACTGACAGCAGCTCTGACACTATTCCTTGAGGTTGTATTTATGTTCTTCTATCAGTGTGGGAGCTTCTCCTATAATATTACAATATTATATTGGAATATTATATTCCAATACAATACAATTTTATTCTTTCCCCAGATCGTGCATCCATTACTGTTTGGATTGCTGAGTGGACTGTAGTTTCCTCACTGAATGTGAGGAAATCATGGGCACTTTCAGAGAGAGGGGATTTGTGAGTGTTAGCTATCCTAAAACATGTTATCTGCCAGCTTTTTGGAGACCTTTATTTGAGCTCTAGCATCCTTTCTCATTATCCCACTCCCCATCTTCCAATAACATCAAACACGTTGACCACAGTCCAGCAAGAGAGTTCTTTATGCACACACTGATTCCCATACATGCAAAATAATGTTGGGGATGGGAATCATCCACATTTCGTGCCCAAAGTTGCATGTGTAATAACCCCGCACACCATCAGATCAATGGAAACTACCTTTAGCTTCAACAGCACTGACCATTGTCAAGAGGAGTGTATATGTGTGCGCACACAGAGGTGGATGAGATCTTAGCACTGTACTCATTTCTGCATTGATTTCAATGGGATTTATTTGTGCGTCCAATGGGTTTAGAAGCAAAATGTACATTAGCTGTACATAGATTTGATATTCTTCTTTATCTGTGACCAAAAAAGAAAGACATGGTTATATCTCATTCTAATGTAATGCAGACATCACATATGGATAACAGACAGTTATCAGAATGATAGAAGGTATTAAAAACAATTGAAAACCATTATATCCCTATATAAGAAGCATCTTTCTCTATATTGCTATTGTGGCCTTAGCGCTCCGGTGTCCTGCTTCAGTAGTTTGATAACTGTACAAACAGTAATGAAGGAGAAGGTCACTCCTACATGGCATGCCACCTTGTTATAGAGAAACATGTTTAATTTTTTTTAAAGAATGTTTAAAATGTTTAATTTTTTTAAAGCTTGCCTTTGGTGCTGGAGACAGAGAGTGCACACTCTCTAAAAGTAAAATGGATATTATTTTTATAAAAGTGACCAGGTACTGCTACAAGGTACTTGGTAACCTTGCACTGTTTGGGACTGATATGGGGCTTATTATCCAGGGCAGACAAGAGAAAATATGTCAGGTATAAGTCTTCAACAAGGCCAGGGGTAGATTTATTAGGAATGTAGGTAGATTTATTAGGAATAGTTTTAGAATGTCAATATCTCTACAAACTTATCTCTGTCAGAGTTTCTCATGGGTGTAGCTCTCTCACTCCCTGTAGTGGCCTTGCAGCTGTAAAAGGTTTCCCTGAGAACCTGGGTATGGTGGAAAGGTGGGGGCCACTGCTTGAAAGTGTCACTCAGATTGTAGCATCATCTTAGTGGGTAGAGCAGTCCCTCCCTGTTGGCACATGGGCATGTTTTACAGGTCAAAGGTTCCCTGGCGGAGAATTCCCCTGGAGCTAACATTACGTGCAGGGGAGTTCTTGTGCCTGAGATAGTACCCTTCCCTGTGATCATACCTACCGGGTCAGCTCAGCTTTCAGCGGGCTGGGTTTGATTGGTGCGTGATATTTCTCTGCCAGACTCAGGTGGCAGGGAGTTGTCAGTGCTACAGCAGAAAGCACGGGGCTCCTGTGCCTGAGATTTTACCCTACCCGTGATCTTGTTTAGGCTTTCACCATGTTCCCTGAGTTACCCATGTGTGGCTGTGTTTGGACTAGCTCCCTTGGGATGGTTTGTTAAGCCTTTCAAGAATTCCCTTTGTGATTGCCTGAAGCACAGAGCCTAAAGCTTTCTGACCATCATTCAACTTTAAGTGTGTTTTTGGAGTGTGTAACCATTTAGCCTGTTACCGTGGGATTTCCTCAATAAAAAGAAGTCTCGCTGATGTGTCTCATGTCAGTTTGCCAGCGCATGTGAATGCCAGTGGGAACAGGCGTGCACATGACAAAATACTTATTCAACAATCTTTAATTAATCTAAGATACAGTGATTGTTTCTAGCTTAGATGCAGCGCTGGCTTCAGGTTTTTGAGGCCCCTTGGGCAAGACATTCTCAATGGGCCCCCACCCTCAGCCAGTCTACTTTTGTCTGTCTAAACATGTATAGGTTTGCACCCTTAAGGAGGAAAGCATGAAATAGTGCTACCACTTAAAAGGCAGTGTGCAGCTAAGAACCCTCTCTCTGGAAGCACCCTTTGCAATTAAATGCATGCACAGAAATTCAGTCCTTCTGTCACATATTATTTGTTTCACATTTGCTGTTGAAGGATAAGCTGTATATATGCAAACTTTGTGGCTGAGTGCTGAAAATAACCAGATTTTACTTCTATTCATTTGGATTAATAATGGGTATGAGCCAGGTTTTTTTTTAATGTGCAGTTGAACACAAAATGTGCAATTGGGGAAAAAATGTGCAGTTGGAAAAAGTAGTGAAAAAAAAGACGTGTTATGTGCTTATTAAGAACTTGTGGTATGTAACACAAATTATATAAGGATGCTGGTGAAAGAACCCTTGATGGTGTGACTAATGTTGGGTCCTGTGAAAGTGCTGCCTGAATAGGAGTGGGGGCAGAGTTGGCACTTGGGTCTATTGCATGGTCTGGTCCCTCTGTCTGAGTCTCCATTGCTGGTTAGCATCTGCTTCAGGTTGGGAGGTTGTCTGTAGGCCAGGATAGGTCTGCCTCCCAAGGCTTGTGAGAGAGAAGTATCCGTGCTGATGATGGGTTGGAGTTCACTGATGATCCATTGCAGTGGTTTCAATTGTGGCTGTAGGTGACAACCAGTGGTGTACTTCTCTTGGTCTGTCATCTTTCCTGGGTATCTGCATGGCCCTGTCAATCTGTCTTTACGTTTAAGGTGCTACTAATGTTGGTGATAATTATTATTATTATTTATTTATATAGCACCATCAATGTACATGGTGCTGTACAGAGTAAAACAGTAAATCGCAAGACCCTGCCGCATAGGCTTACATTCTAATAAAATCATAGTAAAGCAATAAGGAGGGGAAGAGAATGCAAACAGGCACTGGGTAGGGTAAACAGGCACAGGGTAGGGTAAAACTAACAGTATAGAGTCCAAACAACATCAGGTTTTAAAAGCTTTAGGAAAAAGAAAAGTTTTTAGCTGAGCTTTAAAAGCTGCGATTGAACTTGTGGATCTCAGTCTGTCCAGTCGTGAAAGAGAAATAATGTGTTTGGCTTGGGTGGGGTGTGTATATGACTGACAGGTCGTTTGTTCAGTTGGGAAATTTGCTTAACACCCCCACCCCCGGTTGTATGAGCATTTGTTGAGGGCAGTGGCATGCTTTTGCTAGTTGATATTTAATTCCAATGGAATAAAAACATATCACTTAATTGCTGAATTATTGTACAATATGATTTTATTCACACAATTGGATGAAAGTCAACTAAGATGCACAATTACTCCAGATTCTCACTTTTAGGTTTTTGGTTTTTTAAAACTTTTCTATTGTATTTATGATTATCCCAGCTACCACTTAGTTCATGTTTCCCTCTTTGTTTCCATTGTGCTAAATATCTATCTTTATTCAAAAGAATAAAAACGCAAGATATTTTTGAAATGAACATTACTTTATACATTCTCAGGATTACAGAGTAGCCCCTTCCAGGGCACCTCTAACAGATAAAAATAACATAGGACTAGTGAGCACATAACGTTGGTAGTAAGCACAACAAAAAGTCTTAGCTATGGATGCTAACATGTAGTTGGATTATCATCACCTAACAGGCAAAAGCTAAAGACTACAGGAATCTGGATAACTGAAATGCTTCCAGGCCTCATATTCACTACGTGGTACGTACAGTGTTTTTAAAGGATCACCTCATTTCTTCAGCCACTTTCCATTGTGGCATGTATTAGCAGCCTAAGAGATCACACACTGTATCTATCATGAATAAGTAAATGCACAAACCGAGAGCCCTTGCCAGCACAAACATTTGATGTATATGCAATGCCTGGAGGCCCCCAACTTATTGGTGTCATATCAGCTTGGTCTTACTTGGAAGGAGACTGTGGGCATACCTACACCACAGACTAAAACTGGTTTGATAATCATTCCCTCCCCAGGAAAACCCTGAAAACTCCAGAATTTTCAGCACTATTACCACACTACAAATTGCAGACTCTTAGGGGGAAGCCATTACCATTAAACTGGTATTAAATTGATGTATCTTTCCAGTATGGGTTTATGTGCCTTCTATGTTTATATGGATCCACATGCTGACTGAGAGGGGCTGGTATGCAATAAACCCAAGAGCCACAATCCAAACTCCTCCGTAGGTGTGGGGCTACTGCTACTGACAGTTGTAGACATCTTTGAGGAGCCTCTTTTTCGTTCCATAACCGGTAAGCACTAACGAGGCCTAAGCCCAATACAAATTAAAGTCAAAATGAAACAGCAAGAGCAAATCACATGTTCAGTTCAAGATATAAAATAGCAATGATCTCAGGTAATTATTATTTGTTGAATGAAATAAACAAGCACATGCACCTTCGCAATAGTATCTGGAAGAGCAGTCAAAATACAGAATGATATTTCTTACCAGGAAAATCTATAATTTTACAGTGATCAAGGAAACAGGGCGTGTAAAGACTTACCAAAAACAAAACAAAATGGGGGTTGGGCTGCAATTTTCCCCAGCCGGGTGAGTTTCACCTCTTTCTGAGTTTAGAAAGCAAGTGAGAGGTATACTGATCAGTAAGCTGATTCAATCATTTTCCTGACTTCTCCTCCTGTGTTTCAGGAGAGCTATTTGCTACCCCCTTTAAAAAGTAAAATTAAAGAGCTGTATGTACATTTATAAAATTAAACATACCTTCATTCACTTTTTAAAATAAAAAGCACTCAATCAATTTTGAAATCACTGAAAAGTTGCTCCAAGGAGGGTTTCATGCGATCAGTGATTCAAATCATAGCTGTGCACAGCCCACGTAGGCTGTGAAGAAAGCAAAACTGGTTTCCTCTGAGTTTTATCTGGGAAAGAAGATCAAAACCTGAACAGTTAATATTATGACCGCAAAAAACTATGTAGGTCACCCAGACATGTAAAGATTTCTTCTGCGACTGTTAAGACAGAGCAACCTCATTGAAACACAGTCACCAACGATGTGAATTCACCAGGTCATAGGCCCTACATAGTTGGCGGGAAAGAGACCAAGTTGTCCATGTAAACAACCTTTCCACCACAAGGCATCAGAGTTGTCCAGGACTTCTATGACATCTCCAGCGCAGAACCCAAGCTCATCACACTCCATTGCCTCGAAGTCGTACAAGGCACGGACCCATCGTGATCGCTAATAACAAGAAAAGAAAAAGGAAGATGTCAGCTACTGCTGCAAATCTTACAGATGTCACCCAACATTAAATGCTCTCACGAAACCACTAATGTCCCATCCAGGAAATCTTAGTTGCACAATAAATGTGGAGAGGTTGTTCCTCGTTTGTTAAATCCTCCTTCAAGGAAGTGTATCTGTTGCGTGGATATTCCCAGCAAGCCTAATATTTTGTCCTTGGGAAAATAAGATGCTTAACTCGGATACCACATCTGTTTCCTGACACCTTTGTATTCCCTTTCCTTTTGTGTCTCACTCTTCTTCCCTAATTTGTGCTGACTCAGAAATTAGGCAAGGTATAAATTATTTCAAATGACTTCCGTTACAGTTATATCTTAAACACAAAATTTTAAAAAAGATAAACGTTTGGGACAACCCTACACTTTCTCTGCCATGAATCTAAATGCTAAATTGCATAAAAGTTTTGCAGAATGTCAATTTTGTTTTCAAATGACATTTGCAGAAGGACATATTTGGTCTGGCTCTTTGAATGGAAACTTGCCTTACATGCCCCATTGACCTAGTGTCCGCCTCTCAAAAAAAAAAAAAAAAAAAAAGCAGGGCTGTAGTACCTGTGGCTGCTGTGCTGGATCAGTGTGCCTCCGGAACATGGATGGCGCACTTGCTTCGTGGGCTTTCTGGCCCTTGGGCACATCTTGGATATCCAGACTCCTGCCACGCCTGTCCTGGGAAGTGAAAAGAATAATACAGCCATGCATTTGTAGAAATTTCATTCTCCTCTCCTGCTCTGTCATATTAAATTCATCTTCTCTCATTTCTTCTCTCTCAAATGTGATTTCTTTGATGCCTGTACTATTAAGGATGGGGGAAGCATTCAAAAGTGTGGCAGAATCTGTTACTACTTGCCATGTATTGGTCACTCCAGAGCATTGCTTTTGTCCTATAGGTTTGTTGTTCACATCTGTCTGCTGGAAGACATGCTATATAATAGCTTCTGTTCTCCGTAAAATAACTACCGCCCTCCAGATCTCCTAACATTCTTGTTTGTAGCTCTGGAAGTATTTTCCAATTTCCTTTTACAAAACATAACATTTCAAACTGCCCTTGAGGGTTTCTTCCCTGCATTTTAGCCAGCACAAAAGGTCAATGTGACTCAATACAGATAGGTATGTCAATTGTTCTTTGCTAGAGATGTTAAGAGTGAGTCAAGCTCAGCTTGGCTTTAAAGCAGGAAGGTGTGTGTGTTTTGTTCAATTTTCTGCTTGATGTCAGACATATGACTCATAAACAGTTAGCACTCTTTTGCTTTTAATGGGATCTAGCCTCCATGCCTTTCTTTATAGAGGCCGCTACAGTGTACACACAGTGTAGTTTAGGGGATTTTTATACCATTATAAGAACAACCTTTTCCTTGGATTATGAAACACCTCCACTTTGCAGCCTATCCAACTATAGGTGGGATCCTGCACCTTTTCTACCAGATGACCTCTCCCACGATTCTCAGTTGTGGTCTTATTTAAATATGCAACCTTACTGTGCATATCGCTTAGAAAAGCGGAATGAGGGTCTGGAAAAAAACACCTCATTGAACCATTTTATTTTAATTTCGCTTTGAGTGGTAGAGCACTGTGCTGAATTGATTTTCAGGTTTGGCATATCGATTTGGGCCATTGCTTGGCATGACTCACACAAACACAAAGGCAGAGGTAGGGTGAGGTAGCTACGAACCCGGATGGCAGTGCAGCCCTTAAATAAACACAGCCTCGCACAGGTGTGTTGGCCTCTTTCAGTGCGAGGGCCGAATTCACTCCCGAGGGCTCTGTCTTCCCCAGGTGAGCAGGGCCAAAGACAAAAGGGATGGACCCAAAATATAAAAATACCAGCATATTATAATTTACGGCCTTTGCTGCCAGTAACTAAGCCATTTCAACCTTTAAGAACTGGAGGAAGGGGGGGGGAGAGGAACACACAAAAGCCAGGAAACTACCAAATGATTGGTGATTGGGAGAAAGGGGGTGTGGTTATCTGGGGTCAGATGTTCCCCATTCTAGCGCACGTTGGCCCTCAAGCCCAATTCTTCCCCTGTTGTGTTACCTGTTTGTGCTGCCAAGGAGTACATTGACCCACATCTTTCTTATGCCCTGATGCTCCTGCTTCTTTTGCAGGTGGGTGAATTCCTTCCTGTTCCCTTTTGGCCTGGTTCAAAGCACACACTTCCTGGAAAGAAAGAGAAGTCCCTTCTGTTAGGTTTTGTACTTTCTTCTAGGTATCTTTTCCCACAGATGCCTTACCTGTTTTTAAGGAGCTTAAAAGATTCAGACCTTGACCTGGTTTGTATGTAACAACAACCCATTGGTTTAAAAATCAGTGGGTTGTCAGGAACAAGTGGGAAAGATGGGGTGTGCTGCCTGCAGTGCAACCACCTCTTCCACTTTTACGGTACAACCACATAGGTTGTGGAACGTGAAGTAGGAACACGGCCCGCTAACCCCTAAACAACCTGGCGGTCTGGGTTCACACGTCACAAAGGAGTTGATCGTGGGCTGTGCATTATTAAAGTGGAAGAGGCAGGCACAGTGCAGGCAGTGCTCCCGCTCTCTCCCACACCTGAACATCAACCCATCATTTTTTAAACTGATGGGTTGTCATTATATATGAACAGGACCCTTGTCTCTCTCATAAGGTTTCCAAGTGGGGCAGCCATGTTAGTCAGTGTTGCAGCAGAAGCAACAACAACTCTTGGATATGTAACCTGGCGCCTGCGGGTGCTGCTGCTCATCCTCGTTGTGGTTTAAATAATCCACGACGAGCTGTGGTGTGTCATCTGAACCCCGTCTGTATGTCACATTTTTAGGAGGCTGGAGCTGCTGCAATGGGAAGGAGAGGGCAGGAAAGTCCAAGAACTGCCAGCTGCTCAGGCATAAATCTGGATCCAACCCAGTATTTCATAATATGGATCCAACCCAGAATTTCACTTATGTCTTAAGTCTGTTTGTATATTTGTAAAATGATAAATATAATAAACATTTTTTGTTAAAAAAAAAGAACTGTCAGATTGGTGTATTAAACATGTGATTGCGAGACTCATGTCCCTCAACATACTGAGCCACGACCCATGGGGTTGCATTAATTTTTAAAATTATGGATCTTGACCACAAACCCCTGAAGCCAGCAATCCTGAGCATTTTAGCTCTTTGGTAAAGTCAAGCACTTTTCTTACTGTTTAATCATGAACAGAGCATTGTACATGTCTAATCCTAATTGCTGGTTCTTTGATTTCCATTTAATTTCAAAATTAAATTTCAGGCTTAATTTGACTTAGCAACTGCATCTGCAAATTTTCCTACAGTTCCTGTAATCCTAGCACGTATGGACAGCATTGGAGCTGGAGAGAATGGTTATATCTAGTCTTAGATATAACTTGATGCCGCTAACATCCTCACTTCCTGGTTGTTTTCACACTTCAAGTTTAAATCACCTTTGAACCCCGCTTGCACGGTTTATGTGAACACATGATGATCATTGCTAATGCAGGAGAGAAAGCAGAAAGAGAGACTTTTGTAATGCAAACGAGCAATTCAAAGCCAGGGAAGCTTTATCTTTACAATACAAAGTCAGAGCAAAAATGGTTTTAGCCTCATAGTTAAAATACTCTTATTGGCCATATCTAGGCTTAAACAGTCTGTTTTAAAGATACTTCATCCCTTGTCATGCTTCCTCCTAACTTAACGATCTGTCCTCTTTTGCTAATGCTAATATTTTATCCCACTATTAATCTTTCCATACAAATGTACTGCTCTACATCCTAGGACAATGTTATGAAAAATAATTAACTAGTGGACAGAAAGTCAACCAGATGGACCTCTGTCAGATGCAGAAATGAATCATTCCTTCTCTTTGGACTCAACAAAGTGCTCCTCCCTGAACAGTGTGGGTTATAAAACACCATTGCTATTGTGAGCACGTACTATCTTCTGTCTTGCCTCTGCATTCACATCCTGGTAATTTAATATCAGAGTCCGCTTCCTAGTTAAGCAGGGCTTTGGTTACTGTAGTTACCGTGCATTCTCCCTCTCAACACTGTTGTGTACGTAATGGTTTGCAACCTCTGATCTGCGGTTTCCTCATTCTTCTGGCATAGGCTGAAACAAGCTGCCAGTAGCCTAGGAACTCTCCACTTCTCAAAGACGTTTTGCAATCTCTCTCCCCCCCACCCCCAATCTCTTTTCTTTGCATTTCATTCATTCCAAGAACTTTTGCCAGTTTGTTGTCACTATGCTTAAAACCATGCCTTGGTTTCAAACCTCAGTGTCCCCTTCACATTCTGTGCAGATTGCTTTGTGAATAAAGACAGACAAACAATAGACTCCACCGTGAAATAAAACTTTCAGCTCTAACAAAAAGCATACTCTGTGTCCTTTCAATAAAACAACACAAATGCTTCTCTCCCAGTCCATCATAGCTCCAAACTTCTATTCTATTGTTCTGCTCTATTGTTATTCTGTTGTTGAATTACAGTGTTCTGTATCATTGTTCTTGCATTCTTTTCTGTGGAATAGATCAGCGTTTTAACACTTGCCTTGCTTTTCTCTTGCTGTAAGTAGTACCCACATAACACAGTTTCCTGAAGCTATGCACTCTGCTGTTCTCATTCCAGTCAGATTGGATCCAACCTAGTTCTGCCAAGGATTCCTGTATGCCAGTGATGGGAAACCTCTGGCCTGTATGCCAAGTACAGCCTGCTTGAGGGTAAATAAGTAAAATGAACAACTGGGTGATCCAGTTACAGATCTCCCATGCCGTATCTGCTTGGACCCTTAAACATATTCCTATCGCTCAGCCTCATCCCCTTCTGCCAAGGTAGAGGAACAGTGATCTACTTTACAGGGTTGTTGTAAGAATTGCTAAGGTAAAATATGCAAAGCCCTGCAAAACTCTAAAGCACTATAAGAGCTATGTTTTATGACTCTCTATGCACCCCATCTGAAAGCAGCAGATTACTCCAGGCTAAGATGCATTAGTACAATAACTGAGTCTCTTGAGGCTTTGAAAATGCTGACAAGCACATCTGAGGAAGGGAAGAAAGCATGAGAGGCTGGTTGCTCTGATGCTAGTAGGCCAGTGAATCTGCTCTGGGTTTCAGTCAGAACCAGCCAGAACTTCAAAGGAGCTATCCAAATAGGTGAGTCCCATGTTGTAGGTAAGTGGTCTTCAACTGGTCCAGACTCGTCTTGGACTCGCAACCTCCAGCATGGGACCCACTTTCACAATTGCCCAACATGGTGGCAACAATTCTGCCACAACCCATCTGGACTGATCTCCTAGTCCACTTTTGGGTTGCGACCCACTGCTGTAGGTTGTATTTAAAAGTGAGTCATGGATCTAGAAGTCTACTGGGTTAGGGGATATCAAACGGATTAGCCTTTCGGGGTTGGTTGCTCCCGTGCATACATGAACCTCAGGAGTAGCATATCAGATTGGTGGGACGAACCATGTTACGCGCATCATATAATGGAAACAGCCCAGGAATAAAAATGTATAGGCTGGCCAATCTTATGGGAAAAGTCACTTCATTGAGATTTCTGATGCCATGTTTCCATACCAACACTCGTAAGGGTACATCCAGATGGACAGTTCCTAGCAATCAAAACACACTATTCCGTCTTTTCCTCTTTAACGGTTTTCTTGTGGGAAGAAAAAAGAAGCCTTGGGAAAACACAGGAGGGTTACAATGGAAGATGTCATCATCTCCTGTCAATTCCGTGAATGAGGCAGGGTGATTTCATGATGCAAAACCTCGTTTGGAAGCACTTTCAGTGTGGGAGCATTTTCTCCCTGGCTGCTTTAAAAACTGAGCTCCCTAAGGTTTACCTGTTGTTCTTTCTTGGTGTCCTCCCGCAGGAGGATCTGCATATGTTTGGAGATGGACACAGCCTTGTAGAACTCCACAAGTTTATTTAGTGACTGGA
Organism: Elgaria multicarinata webbii; assembly: GCF_023053635.1. NCBI lineage: Eukaryota > Metazoa > Chordata > Lepidosauria > Squamata > Anguidae > Elgaria > Elgaria multicarinata. The sequence continues at coordinate 36,658,586 of NC_086179.1, read as the reverse complement.
ACTTCTCAGTCCATAAAAAGTAGTTCCCCTTTGTGTCTTTCATCACTTTAAAGTGCTGGACATCCTCTTCATGCCTGAGTACCAAGAGGATAAAACAGAACGTTTGGCAATAGTTTTGGATTTCTGCTCATCTAATTTTTTACATGGCTCCATCTTGCTTTGCATCCTGCATTAACAAGATTCATAGAGGGACACCTTTTACACCTTTTACAAGCGTTATTTTGATTTCTTGTGAAAATACCCTCGGTGTGGACTGGTAGAAACCAACATGGGCTGGAGTACAGAAGCAATGCTCAAAAGCCCCAAAGTAGCTGTGGCATTTGTTGTATAATTTAGCATTTCACAGCTGTTCAAAAAACCAAACCAAACAAAAAATCCAGCCAGTGAGGGCCCCCTCAGTTCCATTGGGGCTATGGTGTGTCTGGGGGAGGGGAAAGAGGGGCCTTCACAGTCTCTCCCATCAGAATGGCCTCTCCACTGTTATTTGCAATAGGAAGAAAACTTTCATCGTCGTCGTCGTCATCATCATCATCATCCATTGATTTCTATACTGTCCTATAGCTGGTGCTCTCTGGGTGATTTACAACAATTCTTAAAAATGTTTGCATTTGTGTTGCACCCTGCCTCGATCCAGAGGGAGACGCAGGTAACAAATAAATATATTATTATTATTATTATTATTATTATTTTTCAAAATAATAAAAATAGTCTAAAATAGTTAACATAGGAAAATTAAGCAATGTAAATAGCTAAAAACAATTCAAATAAACAATGTATCTATGTGAGTGGTTGGTTAATTGCCCCTTTGGCTAAATTAAGAAGAATTCACAGAAACACTATAAGCTATTTTGAACTACAAAGACTCACTGGAGAAGGCAGAATTTGGCAGTAACCTCTTTGGTGCCTTGTTATTCTAACAAGCCAATGGAATATAATATGAGCCAATCTAAACCAATGGCCAAGATAAAGTCCACACACTCAAGCATTGGCTCTCTAAAAATAGTCTGTAGGACACCTGTATTGATAGATAAAGCTGGAGGATGAGCTGCAGCCCTTTTACATGATCATGATTCATAAAAGGTCAGAGAGGAACCTGTTTACAAGGTTTCTGTGTTGCCAAACACAGGAAGGAAATCCCCAGCTCTTCAAACCTGCATCCTCATCACCGATTTAGATATAATCTAATCTTCCCTTTCTTTCACCCAAATAGATCATACACAAGAATAAGAATAAGAAAGACTTCTGCCCAGGAGCGCAACTGCCAGTTAGACTAGACAACACTGGACTTAGATGTGTTTGGGGCTGGGCCATCCATCTGCCACCCAGATGGCTACAATGGGTTCCTAGAGATTTAGTGGGATAGTGCTCTGGGCTCCCTCCCTGTTTTCAGCTGCTGACAGTGCCTGCTATGAGAACAGCCAGCAGCAACCAGGGTGACCAGGTGACAGTGGGTGGAACAATTGAATTGCCCCTCTCCGTTGTTTGAATTGCTGCCAGTATTGTCTTATGCTTGGGTTCAGACAGTCCATCTGCCTCCACTCAGCAATCCAGAAGGCAACTGCAGGCTCTTACCCAAATCACTCCCTCTCTCATTTAAATTGCTGTCAATTCCTCAAGTGTTGCTGTCAGGCATTGCCAAAAGGCCCATGGAAAGACCAAGGGCATGGAGGGACTGCTTGTGCGTGTATTTTTGTGAATCGCCCGGAGAGCTTCGGCTATTGGGCGGTATAAAAATGTAATAAATAAATAAATTAGATATTTTGGGGACCTTTAATTTGTTTTTTACCTTGTGGATGTATTGAAGGAATATGGTGCAGCTGACCTGTTGGAGGAATATGGGCCTGATGTGCTTGGATCTAGCAGGGTTATGGAAAAAGGGAGATACGGCATCGGAGGACAGTAAAGAAGTGAAGGCAAGGCAGCACAGGACAAGGTGTGAGAGTCCCACAAGACTTCAGCCGACCTCATCCCAGATGTCTCACAAGACTTGAGAGTTCCGGGAGATGCAGGAAAGCGAGTGAGAGAGCAGTCAGCTGCTTCTTGGCCTCGTCGGTGACCAGCATGGCCACCCAGCTGGCTGGCCATGCAGGCGACAAGACAGAACTCGAAGTAGCAGGACCAAGGAGAGTGCAGCTGTCTGCCTAAGAAAGCAGTCCAGATGGGCAGAAGGTGTGTGACTGAGCGGCTGCTTCTTGGTCCCACCAGCTGTGTGCAGGTGGCTGGCGGGGCCAAGAAGCAGTGAATGTGCCTGTGGGTGCAGCTGGTGCCACTCTTCCTAAATTTTGCCACCTCATGCACCTGCATCAGGCTGCTTCACGGCTGCAGTACTAACTTAGGATAACTCTTTGTACATCTAATGAAGTGGATGAAAGTCTAATGAAGTGGATGAAGTCCATGAAAGCTTACATCATAATAAATGTGCTAGTTTTTAAGATGCCAAAAGACTCTTTGCTGCTTTTGCTTAACACAGAAGCTAACACCTGGAAAGAGCTACTGAGAAGGTTTTAAAACTACTCTATTGTCTGTTGCTCAAGCTGCTTTAATCTAGTATACGTTTTAAGATTGTGTTTTGTTTCTGTTTTTAGAAATTTTCAGCTGCAAATGTAGGGATGCTTACTGAAGAGTAAGTGTCATTGAACAAAATGAGACATACTTCTAAGTTAGTAATACATAGGATTGGCTGAGACATGCTGGGGTTTTTAATCCAATAATCTGAAGAGCACCAGGTTGGAGAAGGCTACTATAAGCCACCCTCCTGAGACCTCCTTGGAAGCAGGGGGCAGGAATCGTATTTAGAAATACATAGATCTCTCTCACACACAGAGACAAAAAGCACCACTGTTTTAAGTTGTCTGCCACAGAGCGGTCCTTCCCACCTAACATCAATCTTTCTTAAATGATAAGAAGGAAGACTATAAACCACAGGTACCTGACAGAGATGGAGAAGTCTCCTGAGGAGTTCTGACTAGCTCGGACGATGAAAGAGCCGACTCCTTTGTCCCTGAGCATATTCTCAGCCTTGTGACGGGATACTCCTTCGTGGAACCAGCTGCCAAGTGCACACAGAGATGAATTGATAATGGAAAAGAAATTGGAGAGGAGATTTCACTGTAAGCCAGGTAAAGATAAAGGATACAATGGGAAGAAATGCCACATGGCTCATTCTGAAAGAGCACAACCCAATCATTTGCTAAAGAAATAATGGATTAAAAACAACAGCAACACCCCATACATCCCTCCAGCCTAGTTCCAGTGTCCAAGATGAACAACATCAAGCCAGCCCCTATCAAAATTCAGAGTGTCGCTGCAGCTCAGAGTGGAAAATGGAAACATGCCATTCCTTCCGACTGTTAAATGCAATGCCTGTGTGTGTGTACATATATATGAGATTGTTATAAGAAACATTTTGTTACCGGGGTTGGGTGGGGAGGGGGACACACACACCAATAAATGACACAGTTCAAGAGGCTCAAAAGATGATCATATATCACTCTAATGTGATATATAGGCACAAACACTTCTAAGAGGAAAAGCAATACATAAAATACAGGCCTATATAAGGTCTCCACTCCTCAGCTGCCAGCAGATGGACCTGTATTATACAAATAGGTCTTTTTTGTTCTAGCCAGCAGGGGGCAGTGGTGCAACACATACACACCAGGGACAATTCCCCCAGCGCCTAGAAGCATCCAGGTTAATAATATGCAAATAATTATTTAGAAACCTCCGTTGCCAGATATCTTGCCTATTGAAGTCAAGCCACCAGGCAGGAGTTCTCTGCTATAGCGCAGCATTCTCAGAAAAGAGGCTTAAAAAAAGCTCCAGTATTGTTTGGTTGTTTATATATTCTGTACAGAAGGATTGTAAATATTTTTTTTTAAATTCATCATTAGATTTATATCTCACCTTTCCTCCATGGAGCATTAGACAGTGTCTTGGTTCTCCCCATCCCCATCATTTTCTCCTTCATCCCCATCATTTTCTCCTAACAACAACTCTGGGAGGTGGATTAGGCTGAGAGACAGTGAGTGGCCCAGGATCAACCAGTGGGCTTCATGCTGGGTGGAGATTTGAACTCAGGTCTCCTCAGTCCTAGTCTGACACAGTCTAACCACTACAATCAGTGTGTTTGTACAACTAGGACTGGAGGCAAGTGCTGAAGGCATTTCAGTGTTAACAACCTCTCTAACTAACTGATGGGTTTGGGTAATGATGCTAACTGATTAGAGGTGATTTGATCGGGTTGGTAAGCAGGGACACTTAGGGGCTGACAAAAAGGAAAGGGGGTCAGAATGCAGCAGCTGAGGCTTCTTCACTGGCCAGTTCAACAGCAGGTCTGTACGGCTTCAGTAATAAAAAGTATGTTGGATTATACTGTTTGTGGAGGCTGTTTGCTTGGAAAAGAGGATTATAAAATTATTCCTTTTCTTCTGCTATTTCCACAGAATCAGTTTGTGTAGCACCAATCCTAGAACTCTCTGTTTCCAAACTTCTAACAAGTGCCTTCTATTCCATCTCATCAATGAGTGCAAGAGATTGCTAAAAACAAACAAACAAACAAACACTACATGCACAATGAACGCGCTTGAGCAGGTAAGGGAAAACCCTAGTTTACTTTAGAGCAGCAAAAGCAGCATCCTGTTCTTGACAAGCGAGCAGAGATCTCTCCCTCTGCCTCATGGGTGGCGAATGAATATCCTTTATATAATGGAATAGCAGCATAGGACTGAGTTGCAAATTGCTGGTCCCACCTACTGAATCTCTTGCATGGACTCTTACACTGAGAGCGTCATCAGATGGGTGGATTTTCACATTTCCTTACCGTCGCCTCCTGCTGCCACCCCACAATAGTGATGGTCTCTTTACATGGGGAGAGAAAAAGGAAGCAGCAACGACCACATGGCCCATTCAGGGGCCATTTATATCGCACCGCTTTTTCTGCACACAGCAGGAAATGGCGGCACATTCCGGGTTTTTTTATTTTTGTTTTTTTAAAAGACAGATTAAAAGGGGTGTATTTCGTGACAGAAAAAAGAGTGGAAAGAGCACTAGGCGCATGGGAGGCGGACGTCGTCATCTAAAGGACGCGCGCACATCCTTAAGTGGGCAGTAGCGAACGTGTGATAAAACATCGTCTGAGTATAAAATCTAGGCCCTTAAAGCCTTTTGTGTAGCATAGTACTGCCAATCAGAGGTTAAGAGGAAAGGCAGGCCTCAGTTTAGGATCACAGGGCTGACATGAGGGAAAGAGCAATGCCCTCAACAGGGACCAGTTGCTCAAAGCACTGAGCCATAGCAAAGAGCAGTACCTCATACGTTCTGACTGTGGCAGAAATCCTCTGCAGAACCCAGGGCATTTTAAGGGTACATGTTGCAGCACCCTTGCTGAAGCTAAGCAGGTCTTGGTCTGGTCAAGGCTTGGATGGGAGACTACTTAGTATTTCCATCCACGTCGCCTTCCATCCCATGATAGAATAAATAAAACTGCTGTTGTGTCCAACACCTCCCACATCAACACAGAATTTCCTGTAACATCTCAGTGAGAAGAGTCATGGGAAATATCTTCTTGAGCCTCATGTCCTTCTATTGTGCCAGTCAGGGAAGGACAATTTAGAAGTAGACAGACAGATGGGGGGCAGGCAGCATTGGGCATAACGTTTGCTTGAGCTGCCATTAGATACTGTTCTCTGTGAAGTGTGGGTGCTCTTCTTGAGTGTGTATAATGACATGTTTGAAGAAGCTTGTACCAATGGGATGAAATAGAGGCAGCAGGGCCAGTTGAAGGGAGTCGATCAGCCCAGGAAAGCACACCACAGGAGGTTTCAGACAACCCTCCCCATATGTATTCAAAGAACGTGTGAGGGGGATAGTTCTCCTGCACACCACCGATGTACCTGGTGCCACCCTGCCATTTGCACGTTTGATGTGTGAGAAAGGGCCCTACATGTGCACCAAAGTGCATGCTTAGAGCTTCTTCATGCAAGGTAGAAGGATCCTAATAAGCCCTTACATGGACGAGCTTGTGTGTGTACACCAGTATGCCAGTAAGGGACCTTCTCACGTGTCCCAAATGCGTGGAAGATGTGGGAGTGGCTGACACGCATGGCAGTGGTGGAGTGGCATGACTCCTGGGCATGGCCCTGCTTGCTCCAACGTCAATGCATGAGGTGGGCTCAGTCTGGTAGTGGAGCCAGGGTTGGTAGGGACAAAGTGCTGAGGCTTTTTGATTAGCAGGGATGCTGATGCCATCCCCTTAGACTTCCTTGTTCCCGCTAGCTTAGCTGCAATGCTCAAAGTAGCCGGGTGGAAAATGAATTTCCCCAGCAACAATATATTGCTCCCTGTCATAATGCAAAGAATTTGGGGAAAGGCCTGATCTTGAATGGGCAATGAAGACTCATTAACTTTACAAAAGACCTGATCCTGGTGGAAATAAAAACGGCTAGAACTGGTTTATTGCTATGGATCAATACAGCTACTTGCATTTTTGAGCTCTGTTTGGGGTGTGTGGCGTAGGGAACTGTCATCACTACACCAGTGGCGGTGCTCTTATGAATACCCCTTACGTGCTCTAAAGACTGTGGGCCCCTGCATCCTCTGTAGCTTTACAAGAAACCCTGGCGTGTGCCACTTCCTCCGTGCCCCTTAAAATATGAACTGCCCAGACAGCGTTTGCTATTGGGTGGTATAGAAATGTGATAAATAAATAAATAAATAAATAAATAAATAAAATATGTCTGCCTAAGCGTCCACTTGGATCGCTGGGACACCTGGGCTGGCCCTAACAGGCAGGCAGTGGATGGCTGACATTTGTATAACATGCTTTGAGAGCAGCATAATCTCCCCATTAGTTTTTTTTAGAGCATCATCACACAGGGGAAAATCACATTTCCTTACCATTGGTTCTCCACCTCCACGTTTGTTCCTTGTTACTTCCTCTTTCAAAAGAGGAAGTAAACAACGCGCACGTGGCCCATTCATGGGGCCAGTTTGATCACACTGCTTCTCCTGCACACAACAGGAGATAGCGGCAAGTTTCGTCTCAAAAAATAAGTCGGACTTACTGGGGTGTTTTTTGGTCACGCAAAGAAGGCCAGAAGGGACGGGAGGTGTGCGGAACGCAGACAACGTCGTGAGAGGGACCCACAACAATCCATGAGTGGCCAGCAACGAGCGTGCAATAAAACGCTCGCCCTTAGGCCATGCTCCTGTTGAATGAGATCTATATGGAAGATATTGGTATCTCTGTGAGCCACAGTTAGGAAAACACCATTCAACTGAAAACAGAGTTGTGTATTCTTCTGGACAGGACTGAGAGAGGAAGGGTAGGTATGAACATTACAAGACACGTGTGAAAAATGTGGGCAAAGCTGTGTTCAAAATATTTCCTTTCCCATACCCCCCTTTCTTCTTTTCAGCACTTTCTACTAAATAATTTCTCAAATATGCACAATCCAAGTAAAACACTTTGGAAAACTGACCTAAAAGTACTGGTTTTACTTACCTGGGAACATGAAGATCTATGTAATTCTTTGGGACATATCCTTCGTAACTCTTCAGCTCCGCCTTGTACCAGTCTTCCTGAGAGCTTAAGATCTGTACACCACAAGGAGAACCAGGATTGGATTTAAATGGCAGACAGCCCTTATGCTTAGCTTAGGTTTTGAAGGTCCCACACCTCACTGAGTCACAGACCATGCTCCCCATTGTTAACCATTGTTAGCAGGAGTTTAAATCAAGTTTCAGCCATTTTCTGGAAAGAACTCCATTCTCTCATCTCACAGGAGTGATGGAAGAACACAGCTTGACTATTGGGGCAAGAGCCTCCTTCAAGTGTTATGCATGTGAAAACAGGCTCCACACCATCAAGGGAAAGGTCCATCCATGTCTAAGGCTTCAGTTTCTGCTGTCCCCATGACCTACATCCATGCATTAGCAAGGGAAAAGTCTACTCATATGGAGGTCAACATGCATAGGCTTCCCTGAGAGCTGGAACTCTGACTACAGCATTTCAGCTCCTAGGGAAGATCTACATGCCCAACCTTCTCCCTGCACCCCCCTCCAGGCATCCATGTGTAATATGTGGACAGTGTTGGAAAGTCTGGTGTGACTTACAGCAGAGTTGCTTTATACAGATAAAGCATGGCAACACAACATTTGGTACTGGAGGCAATAAACTCAGGCTAGAGCCAGTATAAAAGAAGTTCAAATCAACTTACTTTATTAGTGCTTGTATACACATCATCAGAGCAGGCTATCTAACATGTTTAACTACAAGCACCCCCTAAAACTGGGTGTATGAGTGTAAGTAAGTGAAGGCAAGAAATATGGTTCTTTCCTTCCTTCCGGAAGAGAGCCACATGGAACTTGTTGCAGAGACAGCGGAAGAAAGAAGAGGAAGGAGAGGAAGCAGGAAAAAAGGAACTGATCAAACTACAGAACACTTCTTATCACTCCCTAGCGTCTGGAAGCATGCAGAGTTTTTCCTATTATCCAACAGAGAGTTGGGTTGGGGCCACCGTATGACCCCTGATTGTGGGCTAAAGTCTTCATAATGTAAAGAAATGGCTCTAGTCAACAGAAACAAAGTTCCAAAAGAAAAGATACAGAGATAGCAGCTGAGGACATGGTCCTCCTAACATCTTAGCTGGAGCCTATCCAAATTAAGAGACAGGCTGTAAAAACTTTCTTGACCAGTGACTGGTAAATTGCTAAGAATCAGTTCAAGGGGTGGACTGTCCTGAAAGTGACAAGTACAGGACAAGGATGGGAACCTCTAGTCACATATGGCTGCTAGGCATCCCCATTCGTTCCACTAGGCCTTTCTGCAACCCTTCCCCACTCTTAAGAACAAAGAAGAGCTATGCTGCATCAGACCAAAGGTCCATCTAGTCCAGCATTCTGTTCACACAGTGACCAACTAGCAGCCCACGGGAAACCCACAAGCAGGTCCGGAGTGCAACAGCAGCCTCTTGCTTATGTTCCCCAGCAACTGGTGTACGTCCTACTGATGCACAACCGTTGTGTAGGCATACTGCCTCTGCTATTGGAAGTAGCCATCAAGACGACTAGCCATGGCTAGACTTTTCCTCCCGGATTTGTCCAATACCGTTTTAAAACCATCCAAATTGGTGGCCATCACTATGTCTTGTAAAAGGGAAGAGTTGTGGAACTCTTCTTGGCCTCTTCCCTCTGCAGCCCATTTCCCCCACTTCTCTAGATTTGCTGTTACCCTAGATTTGCTGAGCTGTGCAAGGAGAGGGGAAACAAGGAGGAGGCGATCTCTCCCCACACCATGGTTTGGCTGATCCAGAGAAACAGCTGAGGAGAGGCGACATGGGACGGTGAGGGGGTGAGCTGTTGGTAATGTAGGGAACTGCTGCTTCTTGCCTCCCCCAGTTCTTTGTGTGCTGAGATAGGCACAAGAAGGAGGAGGAAGAAGGAGAGAAGGGGAGAGTGAGAGAAGGGGAGATGGAACAAGAGGGGGAAGGTTTTTTGTTGGGGGGGAGGGAAGGAGAAAGGGAGAGTGTTGCTGGAGACCACCCACTCTAAGTTTTGGCCCTACGCACCACTGGCATGGATCCTGTGGAGACTTATGCAGCCTCTTGGTTGAAAAGGGTTCCCCACCCTTGGGAGCTGTCTCAATGCTAGGAAAGCCCCAGGGTGGGTGCATGGTGGCACAGCATCGATTATATGCCGCCGCTGCAATCTCGCACCCACCTCAGGGGTTTCCACTGAAGCTGCGGAGAAAAAAAGCCAGGGACTTACCCTGACTTTTTTCTCTGGAGCAAGGCAAGAACGTGCAAGACAGCGTCAAGAGTTGGAGCGGAGGCATGGCTGGGCGGTGCCTGCGGAAGGCGACCTACGATTGGTTGCTTTCCACCAGGAAGAGGGCTGGGGTGGCTCCAGTCCCTAGATGGCCACCCAGAAACCCAGTGCTCCCTCTTCGGCGTCAGGATTACCCGACGCCACCCCAGGGGAGATAAAGTGCGAGGTTTTCAAGGGACACAGCACCAACTCGGCACTGTGAAGATACCTGCCTGGTTTAAGGTGTTAGGTTAGTAGAATTTGTATTAATGTTTCATCTGATGCTTTAACAAGACATTCCACAAACTCCTTCAGGAGCCACCCACCCACATACACACATGCACATCCATGGTCAACATGGTAGACTTTTCAAAGACCGATCAGCTGCATTAGACTTAAATGAGCGGCAGTGAATGCTGTCTCCCTAAATTAGATTTGTAGCTATGTCTGGTAGTGCACTACTTTAGTCCTGTTTGATAACCTTAGTCAGAAGGACGTCACCACATTCTGGCTGTTGGGATACTTAAAGTAAGAGAAGTGCCGAGAGTAGCGTAGGCCTGTCTTTTACACACAACCACTATGTAAAGACGCCATCTTGGGTAGCATCCTCTATAACATGGCTTAGCCAAATAGTTAACCCAGACCTGTCCTGTAGCAAATGAGTGAGACTTCAAAGGAAGACAATGCAATCAAAAAGAAAAAGGAAACAAGAGGAAATTAAATAATTTGGAATAACTGTAGACTAGATTGAGATTGTGGAGTTGCTGGTATCAAGAGCTGTTGTAAAAACGCAGCCAAGTGGGAAGCTAAGGGTACATTCAGATTAACTAAATCTATGAGGGAAATAGGCAGGTATTAGAGGAAGTGCTTGTTAGTTTTGTCCAAATTCCTGCAGACTTGTTCAGATGGTGGAGGGATCTGGAGCATGCATTTCTAATGTGTCTGTGATGAAGGAGCTGTGCTCTGAAGATCTTACAGAGAGCTCAAAGCGTTCTGTGTGAGACTTTTAATAGGTTGCTTTGTTTTTAGCAGTCTGCGCTAGAGAAATACAAATCCTCCAATTTAACTAAAGAGGTGACGGAAACCTAAGCAGTCCTGATGTGTAAAACCATGTGCATGTGTGCACACACCAGGGCATTTGTGAATAATTGAGTATGGTCTGTTATTCCTGCTTTAAAGAAATGCAGCGAGGGCCTAGGCATGTCTACATGGAAGAAAGTCCCACCAATTTCAGTAGCACTTTTCCTCAAGTAAGTATGCATAAGATTACTTATCCTGCATATACCTGCTTACATGAACTTGAGATATTAGTTATGCAATCAGATATAACTTGGGAGTCAAGCCTCTTGAAGACCGAAGGGAATGCTTAGTCCCCCATCTTTTTTGTTACATCCTTGAAGACTTATAGGAGCCATCTTTGGGTCCTATAGGAACTCCTTATATCTGGGGCATAAAAAGTTGTTTTAAAATTTGTATAGTAAGTTTTTTTTAAAAAAAATCCGCATATAATTCTCTCCCCAGTGATGAAGACCATTTATGGTTGAAACGCGTTTGGGATTTATGTTTGATGTTTGTTGTATGTGGACCATTCTGTTTAAATTTTAAGTGTACATATTTATTTTAAGATTAAAAATATTTTCTATGAACAACATGATTTTATTTTAACAGGCATAGTTATACCAAAATTTGATATATTGTTTTTACCAGTTTCTTTAAACCTATTTTGCTTTCAGGTTTGTTTTTGGTTTAAGATAACACTCTCTATTAGACTTCTGCTCCTACTCAAGTCAACACCAATGGGTCCATCATAGCCATTTCCACCGCCCATGGATTGCCAAAGCACATTCAGCTCAAGTCAATGAAGAAAAATGCACTTAAGTCCATTGATTTCAATGCTCAGGTCTGCGTTCAATTGTGGTCATTGTGTTTTGGTTTTACCTCTTCAGGTTTAGTGAGCATCAATGGCTTTCCTAATCTGGTAGAATTTTAAGTTACTTACACTGGTGTAAATGACTTAAATGTATAAGGCAACAGAGAATCATTCTTGCTACATCTACCTTCACCATAGAAATGCTCCTCTTATTTTTCTCATCACAGAATAGCCACAAATTAATCTTTCTTTCAACCTTGGCAATGTCATGTCAAACCAAACTGTCAAAAGATTTATACAGCTACATACTGGCTAGATTAGCTATACCAGTGGCTAATTTTATGCTAAAACTTAATACAACTAGTTTTCTTCCTCTGGAACAATACATACTCAAATTGTGACAATTCTAAAAGCAGTTGTTGTTTAGTGCTTGAATTGTTGGAACTAGGTTTCCAGAGAAATATACTTGTTCCAGCATATAGAGAACTCGTTTCGGATAATTTCTTTTAGAGAAGGAGGTTAGTGTGGGGAGGTAGGTTTCCTCTTGTCAACAGGCTTCACCCTTCCTGCCTCTTTAATCTCTATATCAACGCTGTGCTTCATATTGCCTTTCAAAAACAGCTCAGTACTGTCCAACTTTGTGGGTACATATTGTGTGAGAAATATATTTCACATTTATGATGATACTACTCTTTCTGGATGTTGAGAGCATTGGGAAGCAAGACTTTTTCCTTTATTGCTCACTTTCTCTTGGAAATTGTCCCCAAATAGTCTCACAATTGCCTTGTAAATACCTCTTCCAGAGTTTGCAGGTGCTTACTACCCTTGTAGCTACTACTTGAACTCTTAGACAAATACTTTGTTCTTCTTACTTATCTTTGAAATACAAATTAAAGAATAGCATAAGGAGGAGGGGACGTTCCTTTGCAACCTAGCAAATCATTGAGTCTCGGGCTTTTAGCTGCCATTTTAAGAAGCAATTCTAGTTTACTACTTCCTGGAATGCATCGTTAATACAAGCACATAAACACAGTGTTTAGCAGAAAATACCTTGGTGAATCTTTGGCTGGCACTTACCTTCAGAATGTCTCCAGCCCGGAAACTCAGTTCATCCTCTCCTGATGCATTAAAGTCAAATTTTGCAGTGGCTTCCATACTATCTCCTGTGACAGGGAAAACGAAAGGATAGGATAGTGTTTATACCTGTTTTTGAGGAAAGTTATTGCTCAGGGGATCTTTGGTTGAACTTGTATTGCAATTATTTTATGGTTCCAGCTACTTGGACAGGCTGATCTAATGGTGCCACTACATTGGTGACTACTATGGCAGAACTAACACCATTGTAATGTAGTCATAATCTTAAACTCAACCAGTATCAGAGTGTACAGTACAACAGCCTAAGAAACGGAAGCTAAACATAGCAACACTGACAAACTCTCATGACTTCCCTGAAAGCTCTGCTATCACCAAACCAATCACTGTTTTGACTGACATCACCCATGCACAGAAGACACTAAATCAACATGCAGCAATGGCCAAACATCTCCATCATGTCATCTAATATGCACCATCAGGCATTCAGAAAGAGAGACCACTTGCCTCTTGCACATGGGGCTATGGATAGTTTGGTAGGAAGAAACCACTGGCTTCTCAAGAGAAGGGGTTGTGCCTTGCTGTAGGAACAATGCCTTCATGCAATTTCCATAATGGGACAAAATGCAGTTTCCAAATGGTCTTCACAGGCAGTGTCAAGATGGGGCCCAGGCTCCCTGGTTTGGTTTTAGCTTCTAAGTCAGACTCAGAGGCAGAGTGAGAAGAAGCTCAGTCAAGACAGAGAGTGGGGGAAGAAATTCTCCAAGACTCTCTGGGAGTCAGGGAGGAATCTTCTCAGGAGCTTATTGAACAGGAGACCCAGGTTCAGAGATTGTCTTCCCACTCCCACCTTGGGAACTCAGCCTTTGTCAGAGGGGGAGGTAGCACAGGAATTGACAACTCCCAGGTAGGAGGCAGTCCGCCAAATCAGCTGCTCGTCCGAAGTTGGGTCCTGAAGGAGCAGTCCAGTAAAAGTCTGTCAGGCATGGTGGCAAATCGTCCATTTATTTGATAGGCAATTGCCCTGCTTTGTCTGGCTAATTAGGCTTAGAGGACAACTCCTAGCGTTCACAGACACTACAGGTGTAGACTGTTATCTCACATTTCGGTGGGAGCAGGTTCATGAACATGGCATTACAATGGCCTAGAGGTGAAATTACTAATACATGCAAACACTGGTCAAAACACATTTCCCCAATGGAGGGAATAGTTGGAGTATCACCTGAAGCTGGAAAAAGGCAGCTCTGACCACAGTGTGTGAAAGGGGCTTTGATATCTTCTGGGTGAAAAGGTTCTTGAGAAATAGAAGCAAAGACAAGGGAAGGGTTATCAAACCTCACAATTGTCAGAAATGGAACTGCTAGTTGTTGCTGTTGGGGTGTGTGTGTGTGTGTGTGTGTGTGTGTGCGTGCACAGAAGCTTTTTGGGTGTGTGCACAGATACTTTATATGTGAGGAGAGACTGAAAGACCTGGACATGTTTAATCTGGAGAAGTGAAGATTGAGGTGAGACATGATAGCCCTCTTCAAATATTTGAAAGGTTGTCCCACAGATCTCTTCTTGATCCTTCCAGAGTGCAGGACATGGAATAATGGGCTCAAGTTACAGGAAGCCAGATTCCAGCTGGACATCAGGACTATTAGAGAAGTACAACAATGGAACCAATTACCTAGGGAGGTCGTGGGCTCTCCCACACTAGAGGCATTCAAGAGGCAGCTGGGCAGCCATCTGTCAGGGATGCTTTAAGGTGGATTCCTGCATTGAGTGGGGGTTGGACTCGATGACCTTATAGACCCCTTCCAACACTACTATTCTATGATTCTATGATCTTAGTATCAGAGATATTAACAGAATGGAAGAATTCACCAATAACATTGCACTATGTATTTTAATAGTAATTGTATATTTAGCTTCTAATAATTTGTTCTGATGGATCAAACGTACAGAAAACGAACACACATGATATGAATCCAAGAGTAGTTGCTGATTGTGCTGCAGGCAAAAATCGTGTTTTTCTGGTTGCAATAGATGCTGCTAAGGAGAGGGGCAGGAAAGCTGCTTTTACCATTTCCTGCAAGCATGGTTGTGATATGATCTGAAAGGACTATCAATGCGACAGTCCCTGTAGCTCAGTCATGCTCTTCCCTGCTGAGGCTGCCAAGAGCAGTGCAGGAAGTGGCTCAGTTTATCACATGTGAGAGCTTTAGTACGAGCAGACAACACAGTGTTAAAAAAAATCTACGGGATGTGGCACATTACCCACTGTTATTACATTGCACCCATTCTTTAAAGTATCCTTATCACCTTTAGCAGTTGGCAACTTTACACAACACTGCTAGAACACCTTCACTTGTTATTATATTATTATCATTATCATTATTGTTATTATTTCCAAAGAAATAATTACTCCCATCATTCCTGGCCACCATAGGAACTACAACTTGACAAATGAAGGCAAGGCCACATAACATGCAATGATGTCAAGCAGGAGAAAGGAAAGATTTTGAACCTTTTAATTTAAAAAAGGTTGCAAGTGCCCTTCCATATGAAAATACCTTGAGATAGTATACCAAGATGTGCATTCAGCCGTTTAAAATATAGTGTTTGAGCAATCCTTTCATGTAAGTGTGGCAGCTTTTTGACTACTAGGCCACATATTCTGCTAATAATTCTGCAGAAAATTCTTCAGTTCACAGTAGCCACCAAACTATTCCAATATGGGGAAATGTTTCAATGCTACCTAAATTAAATCTATACTGTTCATTAACAAATTTCTATCCTATGTTCTCATCATTTACAGTGCATTGTTTCTGGCCATCAGCTCTTTCCAGTGCTCCCATATAAGGAGTAAGACAATTATGTAAAGAAACCTATAGGGGAAGGGCAGACATAGGGCTCATCTACACCAAGCAGGGTATACCACTATGAAAGCGGTATGAAAGCGGTATATAAAAGGCAGGAGCCACACTACTGCTCTATAGCAGTATTGACATGCACTGACAACTGTTGGGGCCCATGACAGCTTTCATACCACTTTCATAATGTTATATCCTGCTTGGTATTGATGTGTCATGGGCCCCAACAGTTGTCAGTGCGCTTCAGTACCACTACAAAACAGTAGTGTAGATCCTGCCTTTTATGTACCACTTTCATACTGCTTTCATAGTAGAATATCCTTCTTGGTGTAGAAGAGCCCATACTTGTGGAATAGTAACTTGAAGAGGGGAAATTTGCACTCTTCCAAATCAGTGCATTTTTTTAGCATAACATCATACCTAAGATGTGTTTCACCAATTTCCAGATATTCTAAGTACAAATAAGACAGATAGGAAACATGTTCCAAATGCCTCTAATTGTAAGTGATATGCAAACAATTAGTGATGAATGCAAATTCCTAAGTGTGACTGAACTAGAACTGATCGTATGTAAGTTTAAGATTCTACATGTACAGAAGGATCTCCTACATCGTATGTAGAATCATATATCGGAGAAGAATAGGGGAGAGGCTATAGCACAGTGATAGAGCACCTGTTTTGCATGCAGGAAGTCCAAGGTTCAATTCCTGGTATCCCCAGGTAGGGCTGGAAATCCCTGGAGAACCGCTGCCAGTCAGTGTTGACAATACTGGGTTAGATGGACCAATGGTCTGAGCTGGTCAGCTTCCTATATTCCTAATCTATCCACATATTGGAAAACTGTGAAGCGTAGAGATTCAGTTCATTCATTCATTCATGGCCTGCCATTTAATCCCCCAAATGGGCTAAACCATGTACGAACCAGCCCAAAATCTCCTGCCAGGGAGCATCCTCCTCCTCCTGCCTTTTTTCTTCCAAGGAACCCAAGGCAGCATACATAATCCTCCTCCTCTCTATTTTAAACTAACAACCACCCTGTGAGTTACGGCTGAGAGTCTGTGACTGGCCCAAAGTCATGCAGGGGCTAACTAAACATACAAAAAGCCCCCGGGTGGGTGTGCGGTGCTGCTGTGTCGATTACATAATGCATCAGCCACTGGTGAAATTGGGGACTTACTCTGACTTTTTACTCTGGAGTGAGGCTGTCTATTGTCCTCTGGAGTCACAGTGGAGGGGTAGCTAGGCAGATGGTGATCCATGATTGGTTGCCATCCGCACAAGCAGAGGGCGGGCCCAGTGAGTCTAATGTTGCTGGAAAGCCCCTGCTCCCTCCCTGCATCAAGACTACTCGTCGCCATCCTGCACCAGCGATAATATGGGGTTTGGTGGTAGAGCGGCGCCAACTCGGCCCCATGAAAATAGCCACCTAGTGAGTTTCCATGGCTGAGTGGGGACTAAAACCTGGATCTCCCTATTCCCAGTCCAACACTCTAACCACTACACCACACTGACACCATTACTGCCTCTCACAGCAGACGACAGAAATACCCATGAGGAAGGCACTGGTTTTATGCAAGGGGTATATGCTTAAGGTAATGGTCCCCAGAGACATATTGCTGAGAATAACACCTTTCATTCCTAAATAGAAAAAGGATCTTCTTCACGCACTTCCTCCTGGGCGTATTTTAGCACTTTTCTGTTTTCTTGTTGCTTATTTTAGGTGAATTTGAATTCATGTGACTGAACACGAGACAGGCAGACTGGAGACAAGTTGTCTGACAGCTGACATGCAACGCAGCTTGTATAATGTGACCCCGTTGTACAGCATTCTGTTTAAGACACGGTTCTGGGACATATATCCCATGTTTTTCTACAATACAGTCTTACACCTCAGTCAGTCCTGACTGGCAGTAGCTTCTGCTATCAGCCTCCTCAGTGTTTGCAAGTTCGCAGATACAGAAAGCTGCAGGTTACCAAAGGTAATTTAGCCCAATCCCAGCTTTATATGCCAGCTACCCTTCACCTCCTCCAATGAGCCTATGAAATCCAGTACTTCAAACCGAGAGTGCATGCCAGAAAGATCAATTGCATATATTATAAAAGTGAGCACCCATGAAGTACCTATGTATATGCCTTCTCATTCTAAGGCACATAAAAAACAAAGAAATGCAGCAAGAAGGGGAACAAAAACAGTTTTAAATATTTTATTTGTAAAATTGTGTCATTTTATATTGATAAGAAAGAGTTCCGAAGAAGTGGGCAGTGTGCACGAAAGCTTATGCCAGGATAAATGTGTTAGTCTTCAAGTTGCCACAAGGCTCTTTGCTGTTTTTGCTGCCAAAAATGGTTAATGGAGACCAGTTTACTAGCTTATTTTGTAGAGAAAATGTACACATGAGAATACAACATCTAATGCTGTTTCTTACAACAATAGTGTAAAGAGATTTCTCCTTTAAGTTGTTAACTTCTCTTATGTTACGTCTATAATAAGTGTTGGCACCCCTGTTATAGGATAGTCACCCAAATCCTGGTCTTAGAGAAATCCCCTGCTGGGATAATAAAATGAAGAAAATTCTTCATGTAACACTCCTAATGAGAGCTAGAACATATTGGAAGTTCACAGGTTTACAGAGAAATCTCTTCACCTTGATATATGAATATAAATCTATACTAGTGTTTCTGCTTCTTGCTACAAGGGTTGTTCATCAGTCAGTATCTCTCATGCATATGGATATAGGATTGATCCCTACAAACTACATTACACAACAAGCCTATCCATGCATGTTTTCAGACTCCCCCCGCCCCCCCGGCAATTTGAATCATAGGTACAGGGGACTGTGGGCTGCAGCATTTGCATCAGTTGAAGAAGCTCTCCCATAGCATGTCATTCTAACTCCTACAAAAAACAACAAATACAAAGTGTAGTGGAATTGCTCCGTTTGGCTTAGCAATTCCATGGCCGGAGAAGGGGGGTCTGACTCAGCCAGCCCAGACACACGCCCCTTCACTGCCGCTTGTTAACCCTTTACAGTCTAGGTTCTCAAGGAAACCACGCCACACTCCAGAAGTAGGGACCAAACGCTTTTATTCTTGACACTACACACTTTCATAAGGGTCCACACATTAAGATTAACACTTAAGAGGTTTGGGGGACGAACACAGACAAAGGAATGACACACATAGTACAGCAGGGACTAATACCTCACCCTTCCCTTTCACACGCTCAAGCCTAACAGAATTCGCACTCACTCCCCACTTAACCACCCCCACCAGCCGTAACTCCGGCAAGGTCCCTTGCCCAAATTGTACCCAAATCTATTCTAAAACA
The DNA here is from genome assembly GCF_023053635.1 of Elgaria multicarinata webbii. Lineage (NCBI taxonomy): Eukaryota > Metazoa > Chordata > Lepidosauria > Squamata > Anguidae > Elgaria > Elgaria multicarinata. Next base: position 36,639,634 of record NC_086179.1, on the reverse strand, counting down.
AAACAAAACACTTAACTCTGCAACTCAACCTTTGTTGCTCACCCCGACTTGGCTTTACGCCATTCGAGCTAAACTCCTTTCCTCAGCGGCCGCGTGGCACCTCCGCCATTCAGCCGGTACAGCCTGGATGCCCTGACTCACCACACACACACTGGCCTCCTAACACCCACAGGAAAAAGACCGGACCTTTAGGTGCCTAAGCCTTTTATCCCTTTCTGGAACCCCCATGTCACCAGACCCACCCTGACCAATAGAAACCCCATAGCAACCCACACCTCTCCCAAAGGGAGGGGGGAATGCTCCCAGACATTGCACAGCTGCAACTTATTACTCTCCCCGGTACCAGTTCGGGGAGGCATTATCAGATGCCAGGCGCTTCTCATCCAGCGCGGCCTTGGCATTTTACTTGCTACTCCCTTTTCAGACACAAAGAAACCCCTCTCCCTCTCCCTGGGATGAAGCAAAAGATGTTCTCTTAAAGGGACCATGGGCTCAGCCCATGACACAAAGTGCTTGCTCTACAGGTGATTGATAGTTACAAGGTTGGACCTGCAGGTCATGTGATGCAGCTCCAGGTCTAATCTTTAACCATCAAATTACCTGGAAAGATTAATTTGAATGTTTGCAGCCCCCACCCTTTTCACCTAGGATGGCTGAACATGCAGACACTGCAACTTCACCATCGAGTCAGCTTTTCCCCTTTTCTTTTCTCCCTATTAAATGGACTCAAGTTAAAGGAAGCTAGATTCCAGCTGGACATCAGGAAAAACTTCCTGACTGTTAGAGCAGTGCGACAATGGAATCAGTTACCTAGGGAGGTTGTGGGCTCTCCCACACTAGAGGCATTCAAGAGGCAGCTGGACAAGCATCTGTCGGGGATGCTTTAGGGTGGATTCCTGCATTGAGCAGGGGGTTGGACTCGATGGCCTTGTAGGCCCCTTCCAACTCTGCTATTCTATGATTCTATGATTCTATGGTTAGGCTAAAAATGGTATTACACTAATATGGATTTCAGAACTACTCTTTCAAGAACCTTTTGTGCTAACTGCTGTCCTCAAACTGATGTCAGACTACAGCTCCCATCATCTACAACTACAATAGGAACTGTAGTCAAGCAGCTCTGGAGGGTGCCAGATTGGGGAAGGCATCAAAGACATAAAAACAGGTGCATGGGAAACTCCCATAGAGTTATGCCTCAGTGATAATGCACAGCTCTTCTGGTACTTTCTCTTTCATCTTCATTTCTTGCCTGTGAAATGGCACAATGGCTTATAGTTCAAAACAATTGCACAGCCAGAAACATAGGTTTCTAATTAGCTCTTGAGGAACACTCTCTCTCTCTCTCTCTCTCTCTCTCACACACACACACACACACACACACACACACACACTACAGGAAAAAGGCTTATGTCTAAACTTGTTGAAAAGGCACTTCTCAGGACAGGCTTTTGTTGGTTGCTGCCTGATGGATGAGTCAAGAGCATCATGTCTAGGAATTCCTATGATCACAACTGGTATTTCAGGAGCACTAGGATACTAATGAGTGTATAAGCACTGCTGTGCAATCATATGCAGTTCTGCCCAGCTTATCAACTGGAAGTTGACGATTATGTGCTTAAATTGTAGTCATCCTAACCCTGGAAAAATATTGAGGCTAGATGTTAACAAACTACAGATAACATGGAAGAGGACAGCTGAAGAAACAACAGTGATTTTCTTTAGCTTGATGTTTTCATGGCAGAACTGGGCTAATATTCCAGAGTCTCGATACCAAATTGGATGTTACAGATGGGTGTAACATTCACTTATTTAACAAACAAACAAACAAACAAACAAACAAACCCAAACAGCCTCAGAAGGCTGAGTATTTGAACCCGTTAGCAGTTGGAGGGAGAAAGGGAGTGTAGTGCTTCATCCTTTCGTTAAAAGAGAAGCTATGGTAACACCTGAAAGAAACCCAAAAGGAAAAAAAAAACTTGTCCAACAGTATAAAAAACATAGCCTTCAGCCCAGCCCGTCTCATGGGCATTAATTACAAAATTATTTACAAGACAAACTCTTGTAAATAACTTCTGCAGACATTGCTACAAGCGAGTATGTAATAGTTTAACTGTTTTATACTATTTAAATATATGCACAGGTCTTATTTGCAATGTGCCCTTTGAACAATTTATATGTAGTATTGAAATTATTTTATTGTTTACCTGTATGCACAGGCCGTATATTTATTTATTTATTTAAAATATTTATATCCCGCCCTATATCACTAAGATCTCAGGGCGGCGTACAGATAAAAACATACAGTATAAAACAATAAATATACACAGTTAAAAACAAATTAAACCATGATCCAAGTTAAAACAATATATAATTTAAAAGCAATAGATGCAGTTAAAACAGTTAAAACAATGTGCCAGTGAGTTTAACCATCAAAGGCTTTGTTAAAAAGCCATGTTTTTACTTGGCGTCGAAATGAAATCAATGTTGGCGCCAATCGGGCCTCCAAGGGGAGGGCATTCCACAGTCGGGGTGCCACCACAGAGAAAGCCCTCTCCCTTGTCCCATCATAACGTATATGTTGCATTGGTGGGATGCGGAGAAGGGCTCCACCAACAGATCTAAGGTCTCGGGCAGATCTATATGTCATGTGCTTGCAATGTAATTGTAATTTGTTTTTAGTTGTGTTGTGGCATTCTTATTTTATATATGTATTGCTACAGCCCCTTGAAGAAGGGCTAATAAAAAGCAAGAGGCCAAAATGTGTTGGGCTTTGTTGTGTAAATATAGCCCAGATCTTCCAGGTGAAATATATTTATCTTCATGGGAAGGGCTGGTAGAGCACCTGCTTTGCATGCAGAAGGTCCCTAGGTTCAGTCCTTAGCATCTCCAGGTATGGCTGGAAACGCTCCTCTGTGAGACTCTGGAGAACTGCTCTCACTCAGGGTAGACAATATTGAGCTAGATGGACCAATAGCCTGATTCAGCATAAGGCAGATTCTTATGTTCAACCATTTTGGGGCCTATCTACACAGAGACGCTTTATGATGCATTTTCGTTTTAATCTGGATTTTCATCAGTTTGGCTTTGCTTCACCAGCAGTACATGGTAGCCAGTAAACCGATGTATACATTAAAAACAAAAACAACCCTGCTTGCATGGGCCAAACGCCACCTGAAACCGCATTAGTTTGGGGTTGGGTTGCCAGAATCCCGCAAGTGGAATGAACATCACGAACTGCACAGGTGCAGGGCAGTGAACAGCACAGTCACCTTCCCTCACATCCACCCTCTCTTGGGGGAAGTCGGGGTTATTAGGGGCATTTGGCATCAAAGTACTGTGTTCCTTTGTATGAGCACACATTCAAAACCACAGGCTTGCTTCTTGCTGCTCTCCTTGCTTTTACTACCGTTGCTGCATCACTTCCCAAAGACTTGGAAGTTGCCCGCCTTCGAGGCAAGCCAGAGGTGGGGGCGCAGGAGAAAAGTAAAAAGACGGCTTCTCTTGCTGCTGGCTGGGGGCTGGGGGCGGGCGGTGCTCTCCCGCTTTGCTTCCCCTCCCAGTGCCTGAAGGCAAATGTGACTGCTGGAAAGAGGGAGACGGAGGTGGCGATTTCCCCCTCCTGTCTTCCAGCTCTGTCTTCGTGCCTGGCCACTTCGTGCCCTTCAGTTTGGGCTCAAGCTTCATGTACTCAGTGAAATTCAGTAGAAGACAAGGAGTTACTTCCAAGTCAGCATGTTTATCCAGCACAACTTTGCAGTGGTACAGATTCAAAGCAACAGTGCTGGCTGCCCACTCTCTCCCCACTCTCAGGGATATTTGAATATGTAAAACAATACACAAGGGAATTGTCCTCACCCCTCCGCCCCTGTACTCGGCAAAGAGCAATTGAAGTTACTTCCAGGTAGACGTGTTTAGCCCTCTGCTCTCCCTGTGCCCCCTCCACTTGCAACATCCACTTCCGCCAATCAGCACTGCTCCTAAGAGCTTGCATTGATTGCAGTTCAGGTCACAGAAACTCCCCAACTGTGCTGAGGCTGCTGTGACGGGAAAATCCATCAGAAAACTAGTTTCCAAAACTGCAGATTTTACAGCAAAAAACAGTGTGCTGCTACAGAGAGGGGCATGCGTCGTCTGGCCCTGTCGGATCGGGGCCACAGCAGGCCCTGAGTATATACCCCATGTCGATAGCCTCCTGGTAGCAATCACAAAGCTATTTTGAATGAAAATCATTTTGTAATAATAACTCCATTTTGGAATGAAAGATTATGGAAATATGTTTGGAAAGAAAGGGAGTGATGATTTTATTTTTCAACCCCGAAAGGGATAAAGGTGAGTTGAAATCCCTTAAAAGGAACTGCATTTCAGAAACATTAAAAGAGGACTCTTGCTTTCTTTCAGTTTCACTGCTTCTAACCTCAACAACAGTCTGTCAGACAAAGCCCTCTTCAAACAACCTAACAGATGGATTAAACTTTTTTTTTCATTGCCAGGGGCTGGATTTACAAGTGACTGAAATATTGGGCATGTGGTTGTCAGCTTGGCAGAAAAATTGGTATTGCTTTAAGCTCTTCCTCAATCAACTGCATTAAATACTACTGGCCAATAACCTTGCCTTTTGAACTACAGCGGACTGCTTTTCCTCAAATGGCTGTTTTCAAGCAGGTGTTTAAGACTTGGCTTTTCCAAGCTGCTTTTAACTGAGCAAGGCTGTTGATCCAAAATGTTTAACTGTGTTGCTTTCATTTATATTATGTTTTTATTTCTGACATTCATGTTTTGTGTTTTGAATTTTATAAAGCTCTTTACTGTAAATTGCCTTGAGAGGCCTCTGATTCTGACAAGCAATATACAAATACTTAAATAAGTACCAAAGCTCGTTTGGAGAAATTTATGACTTGCTAGTTTACTACATGTGGACAACATTTTATGTGGGGGAGTATTAAAATATATGTCACCACAACCTGCCATGTGAAGTTATGCAGTCCAGAATTCTACACTTGGCTCTATCACTTCATTGTGCACAATGGGTTAGAATGGCTTTCAGATAAAATGTGTCATTACCACCACATTTGGTATAAGAGGAGTACACTTTGTCAGGAGCACTATCACAGAAAGAAATGTTGGATGATAGAAAGTCACTGTGTCCTTCTGTGCATCTTTGAACAGGAAGCATACTCAAGGGCTGGTAGACTAAAAACACCCAACATAACTCCATTTTAGGAATTACAGGATAATTGCTCTTCCAAGCTATGTTATTTGCAGGTTAATAGAGGTACAAAGCCTAGCTGGAGAGTTCCATCAACAAGTCACTCTCTTCAAGCTAAACAAGGTGGCACTAATGGTGTGTGTGTGGGAGGGGGGGGGAGGAAGAATAAGGTATGCTTACCATTTCTAATCCCTGCAGTCTAGGGGTTGGATCTAGATTTCAGCTGGATCAACTGCACTGGCAGGAGTGGAATTACCAGCCCCTTCTTCCAAGGAGCCCTTCCAGCCCCCTGAAAAAGCTACACAGTGAGTCAGGAGCCCCTGCTGAATGAGCTGAGCTGTGGTGTGGGGAGTAGGGGGAGATCCCCAAAAATCAGATGTAGGGACCTTCTGCAGGCAGAAGCCTTTTTCTTGCAGAAGGTCCTATTCTGGAGATCCTGGATCCACACCCAGATATATAGCTTGCTTCAGCCCTTTCTAGCTGGTCCACAGCCAAGAAGGCCAGACACAGAACCACCACTCACTATGCAACCGGTCCATTACATAGACTTCCTATGGCAAGCATGGGCAAGGAAAAGAATTTGCTGCCTGCCATCTATCAGACAGGTATGCCCAAGGATTCTTTTCAATGCTGCACAGTATAGTGAGGAATGTCAGAGGTAGCTCACTTCTTCACTGGTGCCTCTAAATCATTGCTGCTCCAAGTGATGACTTGGATTGCTTGTGCAGTCCAACTAGTGCTGGACATTGGGTATCACTGCAGGGAAAGGTACGTCATGCCTCTCTCTGGAACACTTTCCATTTTTCTGACTATGCACTGCAGTGCCCAGCTGGGAATGCAGGAAGTTGCCAGTCAGACATGCGCTGAAAGACATTGGGAAGGAGGTTGCTTCAAAACAAGCAAACAAAACTCCATTAGCTGCAGGAAGCAAAAAATGGCTTCTGCCACACAGGAGCAATATCATATCAAATACATAAATACAAGGCAGGTCCAACCCCTCTAGTGTACAACACAACACTTGTATTAATGTACCAACCATTTGAGCACCCCAATGAGAGACCTACACTGAGTGATGTATTAGCCCAGCCATCTGGCAATGTAAAAAGCTGGCTAATTTCCTATATAGCTGCAAAAAACACCTTGTGACAAAGAGTGTCATCAGACAAGTGTTTATAGCATGCTCATTACTGGCCACTTATGGATTTTCGTGATTCCTTTTGTCGATGATGTCTGCCTCCTGCCAATTTCCTGCTCCTTCTGCTCTGTTTTCCGCAACAAAATAAGGTCTGGTAAATCCAATATTTTTTGACTGAAGCGAAACTTGCTGCCATTTCCTGCTGTGTACAGGAAAAGCAGCATGATAAAAATGCCCACTGAATGGGCCACATGGTCATTGCTGCTGCTTCTTTCTTCCCCGTGTGAAGAAAGAGGAAGCTGATCGTCCCTATTGTGGGACAGAAAAGTGATGGTAGCGAGATGCAATCCCCCGCCCCCTTCTAATGATACTAAAAGCTCTGTCAATTCTCAATCCATAAAGACAAAATGACTTCTGTACCATATATGCAAATGAAAAAGTGAGTAATATATCAGAGCAAAGCCCCACTAAAGGGAAAAATGGGGATTCTTTTATCAATTATTTTTCAGATGGTATTTTTATTTCAAGGTTGCCACTGGATACTAAGGTTCTATCTTTATTTTATTTTATTTATTACATTTATATACCGCCCCACAGCCGAAGTTCTCTGGGCGGTTGACAACAGTTAAAAACTGTAAACATTAAAAAAGTATACAAAATTTAAAAAAAACATCAGAAACATATAGACATATAAACATATCTTGGTTCTAGAACAGCAAGCCCTTCAGTGTATGTTTGTCCAATTGAAATAATGCCTTGTCAACAAAGAGGATAGCTACACATTACCACAGCACAACCAACATATTAGAGTGAAAGCTTTGCTGAAATCCTATAATGTAAGTGAGAGGGATTTAATGAACAAAAGTTACATATTTCCCCATATCTGCTTTCCTCCTAAAGCTGCCTCTACCTGCCCCCCACCTATGCCCCAGTCAATCTTTTTACCAGTCTCAGAGCCTCATGGATGTGAAAAACAATGGGGGAGGAGTGATTTCAGGGGAAGGAAGAATTCAGCATCACTTTCTTTCAGCCTCTTCTACATTTTAAATCCTCTCCCACTTTATAGAAATTCACCAGCCACGTGCATTCTGACATAGGATCAGTTGCTGTCACATCTGGTTAGCGACTGAGCTACTTTGGTTTAACTAAGGCAGTAAATTTACTCTGATGTGATTAAAGAAGTGGCAGCCCCAAGGGTGGACATAAACTTTTGAGTTTAAGAGTGGTTTTCTGCAGTTTTACTTAATTTAATTGAGGGCAGACCTAGCCAATATGGGAGAAAGAAATAACAGTGTCCTCATGGAGATGTTATCAGTTTAATGAAGTGGTTTCAATAAGCAATTTAAATTAAACCAACAGAGGTGGGTGAGTATGTACAATGCCTTTATTTTTAATGGTATAATTCATTTTTAAAAATCCACACATATTGATGGATGCGATCCAGTCGTTTACCTTGTCAAAGGACTTACACAGTTGCAGATTAATGTATCAGCATAGTAATACAAATCACAACATTATACTAATATTAGTGATAGAAACACTGGTTCAAATGTTTAAAGTTAGGTTGCTAGATTCCCTGAAATCACAACCCCCATATATGTGTATGCATGTATGTCTTAAAATTAAAATTAATTTAATTTTAAATTAAATTTAAAAGACTCTTTTACATATCTGAGTTTAAGGAATTAGAATTTATATCTACAAAACTTGCTTTAGAAATATCTTACTAGGGCAGCATTTTCTTGATAATGGTTCCACTATCTTTCTTTTGTTGATAAATTACGCATAGCAGGAGAAAAGCCTGTTTTTGGTGGCTTTCTACTACCATGTTTTTGTTTTTAATCTTGAAGTGTATAATAGCCTTTTAAGAATGTAAGTGAATTCTGAAGTGGAACGAGACTGTATCTTCCCACTCAGCTCAAATGGTTTTACTTAACATTTGAGGGTAATTGGGGTTTGGCTCTGGGGCTGTCTTTTTAACATCTAAACTGGTCCCAACCCTTCTTAATTAGTTTGGCTCAGAAAAGTAATACTGTCAAAAATTGAAGAGGCAACGCATAAGGCGATGTGAGCTTGAAATTGAGGGAATTCTCAGTTGTCATGTTTTGTAGTGAGCAACAATTAATCAACCAATGAATGAGAGAGTGTCAAGCTGTACATTCACTATAGGCAGAGAGTTATGAATGGGAGCTGTCCAGTCTTTCTTCACCATCCATCTATTCTTGTCCCATGCTCAGATGTGCTCCACATACAGCAATTCATCCTCTTGCTTGTGGCATCTCTGACTAAAGACAGCTGGTTTGGGATGTGTGTAATGGCAAGGCCATTATTTTTACAGGGTAGGCTATGCTCCATATGTTTCTTTGCAGAGTTTTACTGATATATCTTTGTCAAGGCCTGTTGCAGCCCCTGCTATCAGGTTCTGCCCTCAAACTTCTATATGCAACAAGACAGCTGCCCTACTCACATCTGGTTCACACCTGCCAATCACTGCACTGCAAATCTGCCAGAACATTTAACCACAGGCTGGAGGTTATGCACCCACCCACCTCCAAATCCTGGTTGTTAATTTCATTGCTGGCTCTAGACCTCTCAGACACCTCCCCTGTACATTTTGAATAATAATAACCACCACCACCACCTCAATCTCATAGAGATATTGAAAGTCAGGCACCTGTTTAGGGAGAGAAGTGGAAGAGTCCTCATGTATTACAGACCACGTGTGATTATTACTCAGGAGCACCTATCTTTCTCCCTGAGGGATGCCTGTTAGAAATAAAATGTACTGGTTATGTGTGACAAAGGTGAAAAATCTCTTAGCTTAAAAAAGAAGAGTGAGCTGGGTTGAGTATATTGCTGTATTTTTTGGGTTTTTTGAAATGCCTTAAAGCAAATTGCTGTTTTACAATTTAATCTTGAATACATGCAAGACCAGAAGCTTCTTCACATAAGCAATTTATTCCACGATCATGAATGGCCACTCATGGAAGTTTACGGGCCACTCATGGAAGTTTACGAGTCCTTTATATGATGCTGTCAACCTCCTGGATGTCTCTGGTGCCTTCCCCTTGACAATCCCGCTTTAAAAAAGATCAAGGATAATGGACTATTTAAAATTAACGTGAGATAATTCCAGTGTGTAAAGTCAGCATTGCGCTATAATACAGCCATTTCATTGAACTTTATGGAGCTTTGCCCAGAGGGGAAGTTTTCAATTAAAAATACATTGTCACCATTGGTCACCATCTAAAAAAGTCCATAGTGAATGCAGAAAGACCTGAGAAAAAGAAAGCCTGGTAAGAATACGTCTCCCACTTAATTTAGAGACTCTGAACCAAGTGAATTCTTCTTATATACTTACACTGAATTACAAAAAAAGCACTGCCCTGAGAATAAAATGAGACCAGAACAGCTCTGCAGGCTCAAATTAATGGCCCATCTAGTCCAGCATTCTGTTACCAACAATGATCAATTGCCTGCTATAAGGCATTTATTTATTTTATTTACAATATTTATATACCACTCCCCATTCAAAATTTCAGAGCAGTGTACAAGATAAAATAAAAATAGAATGAAAACACATTAAAATAGTTTTTTAAAAGAAGCAAAATGCAAAGTGAACCATAGCTGTCATCAAGGGAAGGCTTCCTGGAACAACGAAAGGAATACAAAGTTGGTGCCTGCCTGACCTCCAGAGGCAGGGAATTCCTTAAGAGAGGGGCTACCATGCTGAAGGCTCTTCCTCTGGTGGACTCCAATTGGAGGATGGGTCTATGTGGACCCACCAGGAGCATGCCCTTGGACAACCTCAGTGACTGGGCAGGTTGATAGGGGAGAAGGTGCTCTCTCAGGTATCCTGGTCCCAAGTTGTTTAGGGCCTTGTACACTTGTACAAGAACTGTAAACCTGGCCTGGTAGTGAATAGGCAGCCAGTGCAGTTCCCTCAGCAGAGGAGTTACATGCTGGAAAGGGGCAGCTCTGGACAACAGCTGAGCTGCAGCATTCTTCACTAGCTCCAACTTCCGGAGCAGCTTTAAGGGCAACCCCACATAAAGCGTACTGCAACACTAATCCGATCTTGAAGTTATCAATGTTTGTACCACCGTAGCCAAGCTATCCCTGTCCAGGAGAGGCCGTAGCTGGCAAACCTGGTAAAAGGCACTCTGAGCCGCTGTGGCCACTTGAGCCTCCAGTGACAGAGGTGGATCTAAGGGTACCCCCAAACTACAAACCTGATCTTTCAGAGGGAGTGCAACCCCATCTAGTAAAGGCAATGAGCCCATCTCTCAGACTCAGAAACCACTCACCCACAGGACTTCTGTCTTGCCAGGATTTAGTTTCAGTTTATTGGCCCTCATCCAGCCCATTACGGAGTCTAGGCACTAGTCCAGGTCCTGCACAGCCTCACCTGATTCAGTTGTCACAGGGAGATAGAGCTGTGAATTATCAGCATATTAATGGCATTTAGCTCCAAATCCCCTAATGACTGCTCCCAGTGGCTTCATATAAATGTTAAATAACACTGGGGACAAGATGATGCCCTGCGGCACCCCATAGCTTAATTGCCAAGGGGCCGAGGAATGGTCACCCAATGTTACTCTCTGAAAACGACCCTGTAGGTAGGACTGGAACCACTGTAGCACAGTGCCTCCAATGCCCATCCTATGGATTCGATCTAAGGCATGAGGGCAAAAGCCTTTCACACTTGTTTGCCCCCAGTGGCTGGAATCCAAGAAGTGTTCTGCCTTTGAATGTGGAGGTTTCATTTAACTCTCCTGGTCTATAGCTGTTGACAGACCGATCCCAGTGGCGCCAGTAGGGCTGGACCAATGGCCACAGGTTCAGGGCCCTGCAGCCTCCAAATGGAACCTGCACTCTTTATTTCTCTGGAAGATTTCAAGGAGAGGCTCATGTTGGAGAAATCAAGCAGGAAGCAAAACCCCTGTAAAGAAATGCAATTTCCCCTTAATCTAAAGAAGCTCAAAGGGGAGAAGAGTGAAAAGAGAATGTGTGGGGCAAAAGACTGAAGAAAGAGAGAAAGAGAGAGAGAGAGAGAGAGAGAGAGAGAGAGAGAGAGAGAGAGAGAGCGAGCGCATCCAGAGGAGGGAAGAGAAACCCAGAGGCTGAGTGACCAGAGAATGTGTGGGGCAGGCAGAGGGTATCTTGCCCAGGGCCCCTTCAACCCTGGCACCATCACTGACCAGTCCTCCATGAATTTGTATATGGATTGTATAAGAAATTTAGTAAGGCTTGCACGTAGAATTTCCTATAGAAAAATGTTGACACTATCAGCTAGGCATTTATACACAGGCGGAACACCACTGGATGCTAATGAACTATGGTCTCTTCCCATCTGCCATTGCCTTGAAATATTTTAACTCTTACTGTAACAGATGGATACAGTACATTGGTAACGTTGTGGTCAGTATGTCTTTGCAGGGGGTGGTGAGCGGAGGGGAGAGGAGATCACAAATGGGTAACTCTTGTAAGAGGATCAATGCTTACAGATAAAAATAAAGATGACACTTACATCACTGACAGGCTCATGCACCTGAGCAATGACGGTGATGGTTAATCCTGTATTCCCTGATAACAGTTTGAGCTGCTGTTAAGCTGAGCAGGGGCGGCATGGCCACCAGAACAAAATTAAAATATTCTGCACGGGTGGCTGATTTCCTTCCCTGTCAGTCAGCAGGAGGAAGAGAGAGAGAGAGAGAGCTTTCCCTTCTGCTCTGAAATTCAAGCCTGAATCATTAAACCAACAATAATATTCGGGGATTTAAATTATCCCTTTGATAAGTGGGCTGTGAATGTGGTGTCTGCCAAACCTTCATCTTTGCACCAGCAAAAGATGATCTCTCCCTGCTCCCACCTCTCTATTTGGCTTTAATCATGATAAATCTAGTGTAAGTTCCTTCATAAAAAGGCAATGCCCTCCTAATCTACTATAATCTAGGCTCTGGCATTGTAAAGACAAATCTGCTATCTATTATGCAGAACACTGACTTAATATTCCACCTCCCATTAACTATTTGTTATGGAATAGATTCCCCATTCCACTCTAGCTACTTAAAAGCCGACAATTGAGAAATGCCATTTGTGGAAAATGTCCAGAGTTTTTTGGAGGGGGGGGGGCAAACTGTACTTTGAACACAAAAAAATATGAAAATTATAGTTGTTATGGGTTGGTTGAGGTAAAGGGAGAGAAGAGTTTCTGGGCTCCATCACACCTACTCCCCCCCCCCCCCCCCGGTTATTTGCTGTGATTTCTAGCTCCATTTCCCCTTCTCCTTCTGCCTCCAGTTCATTGGTTGCAACATTACGATGGGTGTGGGCTCCTTCCCCCGCTCTGGCTTTGTTGTCTAGTGATTTACCGATTTAATGTTTCAGCGGCTGGGCTCCGTTTCTGCAGGCAGTGAGAGTGGGGTTGGAGCAGTAAAAGTCCATTCAACCAACTCAGCACAACTCTGTGGGTTTGACATGTTGCTGGACGAGGAGAACCACTCTCCCTCCCTTTTCGTCAGCAAGCTTTCCCTTCAAAGCACCCCCCCCCCACAAAGGAAATATAGAGAAAATGGTACTACACAGGGCGCTTTAAATTCCATTTGGGGAAAATAATCCAGGCTTTCCCAGCTCTAGGAAAACGTGAAAAAGGGTGGGGAAGAAGTGGGGTGTCTGCAGGACAGGCACAACATCACCTGAGCGCTGTGCTGCAAAACCGCAAAGCAGGCATGAATTCTGGTGTGATGGTGCCCTCTATCATGGCTCGGGCTTCATTCAGACATATACCCAAATGGTACAGCTGTGGGGATGTGTTATTGATGCTGCTTTTAGCTTCAGAGTAAGCTCTGCTTTCTTGCTTTACTCACAAACATAGCTCAGGATCAAAAGCTGATGGTTACCGCTCCTCCCATCATGCTTTAGGCTTCAAAACATTTATTTTCTAGCATCCCGAGATGTGCTCTCTCTTTTTCATGGTTTTCATTGGATTCTTTCCAGATTTGTTGGAATTTATTTTTGAGTACCTGCTCAGAGATTTAACCAAAAGATTTCTTCCTCCTTCTTGTAGTGGTTTCATTTTAAAGAACACACACAACACTTTGAAATCTGCTTGATGGTGGTAGGGAGGGGGGAAGCAAATAAACACAAGGGCCAGGCATTCAGAATTGTGTACAGCGCTGTATTACGAAGGGAGGGGAGTTAGGCAAAGCTTCCAAATTTCATGGGTAGGTCAAGCAGCTGAAATGAAAATGAAAATACTATTGAGAATAATCTCTGTCATTATCAATCCAGAAACTGCAAAAATTGCTGGGCAAAGATCAGTCAGAATTTAATAAATTTATTTGGAATTATAAAGCCCCCAGAATAAACCAAAAATTATGCAACAATCAATAGAAAATAGTGGCTTAGCATTTCCTAATATATATATAATTATCATGCTTCATTTCCCTTTAATGGCTTCGTACCCATGAAAATGCTGTACTCTGGATACTGGAATATTAAGGGTTTGATGTGTTTTTATCTGAATGGATTTGGTGTAATCAGCAGGAAAGAAGGACATTGTATGTAAATAAATAAGAGATGCAATTTAGACAGGAAAAAGTCCTACAACCCCGAGCATTCCTGATGCAGCATGGCTGGCTGGAGAATTCTGGGAGCTGAAGGGCCTTTTTCTGTCTAAACATGCATAGGATCACATCTTAAAACTTTTTGGGAGGGATGTGGTGTCAAAGGATAATGTCTAAAATAAAATTTAATTCATATAAAATTGAATTATTAATACTTTCAAAGAGCACTCCTACACATTAACAAATAACATGATAGAATGAAAACAGTGCTCATTAGATCCTGGCCATACACATTTTGACTTGTTAGTCTTCGTCAGTGGCCCAATCACTAAAAATATACCAAAATTTTTTGTTAGTGCCTTAGAAGTAAAGGAACTTTATCTTTTTTAATCTCTCTTTTCCTGTTCAAATAACATAAACTTTTTTGGACCTACCTAGGCTGTTGAGTACTCAGAAAAAGTTTTTTTTTAAAGTAGTAATAATTCAATTTTATATGTATTAAATTTTAATTTAATTTATACGTATATCCTTAACTTTTTTCCTTTTACTTGTTTGTTTCTGGTTAAGGTTAGCATCTTGTTATTTGTGCTCAACAGTTAATGTCTACTTGTTGGTTGTTTTATTATGTTGTTTTATTTATTATGTTGTTTATTATCGTTTTAATTTTTGTGAACTGCCCAGAGAGCTTTGGCTCTTGGGCGGTATAAAAATGTAATAAATAAATAAATAAATAAATAAATAAATAAATAAATAAATGGTTTTATATGCCAGTTATACTGGGAAGACTATATCACAATTTATCACATCTGTGTTACAGATGCAGAAGGAGGAATGGAACATTTGCACATATCTTGTGGGAATGTCCTCAGAATAAAAAAAATATTGGTCAAATATTGTACAGGAATTAGAGAGATAGTAGGTTATGCTATACTACCCATCCCTTGAGTTATTTTGTTAAAGCAGTAGATATTCATGTAAGGAAAGAACATTTTGTATTGATTATTTACATGCTAACTGAAGCATATTACTGGCAAAATCTCCTCTCCTATCATCTCTTGGTCAATTGAAGGGAAAATACATAATAGTATTATAATGAATAAAATCATAGCTTGTAAACATGTATGGGAGGAATGTAATAATAAAATGGTGACATTTCAACATAATTGACTGTCTTTACTCGTCAGATGCCTCTCAGTTTTGCTCTTATTGGGAGTTCTCTTGTACCCTTGGCAGGAATGTTTCAGCATCTCCCAAGGGAACATTTGGAAAGCATCCTCTTTGCAACTGAGTTAATACTGCCATACAGCAGGGTGGGCAACTCGTGGCCTTCTAGATATCCCTTTCCTGGGCAAGGTGCTTGAGCGGGTGGTTGCAGGACAACTCCAGGCACTCTTGAATGAAACGGATTATCTAGATCCATTTCAATCGGGTTTCAGGCCTGGTTTTGGAACGGAAACTGCCTTGGTCGCCCTGTGGGATGACCTCTGTGGGGAGAGAGACAGGGGGAGTGCGACCCTGTTGGTTCTCCTGGACCTCTCAACGGCCTTCGATACCATCAACCATGGTATCCTTCTGGATAGGTTGTCTGAGCTGGGAGTTGGAGGTACTGCATTGCAGTGGTTCTGCTCCTACTTGGATGGCCGATTCCAGAAGGTGGTGCTGGGGGATTATTGCTCTGTGCCGTGGCTCCTAAGCCATGGGGTTCCGCAGGGCTCTATCTTATCCCCTATGCAGTTTAACATATACACGAAGCCGCTGGGGGAAGTTATCCGGAGATGTGGACTGAGGTTTCATCAATATGCGGATGATACCCAGCTCTACCTTTCCTTTTCATCAAACCCAGGTGAGGCAGTGACTGTTCTGAACCAGTGCCTGGGCACGGTTATGGACTGGATGAGAGCTAACAAACTGAGACTCAATCCAGACAAGACGGAGGTACTGTTAGCGGGTGGTTCATCTGTCCGGCGAGGTGATGTTTGCCCTGTCCTGGACGGGGTTGTACTCTCCCTAAAGGATTGGGTCCGTAGTTTGGGGGTGCTCTTGGATCCAGAACTGTCACTTGAGGCACAGGTGAACTCAGGGCAAAGAGCACCTTTAATCAGCTTAGGTTGATATACCAACTATGCCCTTATCTGGACAGAGATAGCCTAGCTACAGTTATCCATGCTCTGATAACCTCTTGTTTGGATTACTGCAATGCGTTATACGTGGGGCTGCCTTTGAAAACGGTCCGGAAGCTTCAGCTGGTACAAAACAGGGCAGCCCGTTTACTATCAGGGACTGGCCGGCGAGTTCACATTACGCCAGTCCTTTTACAACTTCATTGGCTGCCAGTCCAGGTCCGGGCCTGATTCAAAGTGCTGGCATTGACATTTAAAGCCCTAAACGGTTTGGGGCCAGGTTATTTGAAGGAACGCCTCCTCCCATATGTACCTGCCCGGACCTTAAGATCATCTACAGGGGCCCTTCTCCGTGAGCCCCTGCCAAAGGAAGTGAGGCAGGTGGCTACTAGAAGGAGGGCTTTCTCCGCTGTGGCACCCCGGTTGTGGAATGAGCTCCCCAGAGAGGTCCGCCTGGCACCTACACTGTACTCCTTTCGTCGCCAGCTGAAGACCTTTTTATTCTCTCAGTATTTTAACACTTAATTTTAACTTAAATTTAAATTTTACTGTTTTAACTCTGTATTTTAATTTTATATCAATTTTGCTGCGTGGTTCTTATCCTGGTTGTGCTTTTTATACTGTATTTTGTATTTGTGCTTTTAACCTGTTGGTTGTTTTATTATGGTTTTAATTTTTGTGAACTGCCCAGAGAGCTTCGGCTATTGGGCGGTATAAAAATGTAATAAATAAATAAATAAATAAATAAATATTTTGGCCAACAACTCCCATCACGCCTTACCATTGGCTATGCTGGCTATGGCGGATGGGGAGTTGTTCACTGAAACATCTGGAAGGCCACAAGTTACCCACACCTGACATACACTTTTCCATTGCAAGGCAGATGTGTCCCACAGTGTCTCATATTGCCACAATCAATCACTGCATAGTTCTGTCCTTGGCTACGGGGTTGCTCACTACTACCACCATTTGTCAGTGTGGGGGACCTGATCTGGATCAGGACCCTAGCATGGAAGCACCCTAGTCCTTCCCCCCTCCCATGGTTTGGATCTGAAAGGGGGCATGTCTGCACTTTGCAGTGTATATAAAAAATGCCTCATTTGCTTCAATGGGACACTTTTTTGCAATGCAAACTGCAGACATGGGGTTAAAGCCTCCCACCCCCGCACTAGAGTCATGATCCAGACTGCATTGGCCACTTGTGTGTGTGTGGCTGGGACACTGTGCTCAAGGGCAAAACTACACAGTTAAGACCACATGTAGTTTGGCCCTCAGGGGCAGGGGCAGGCATTCTGGGCAATGCTAATGCTTCAAGGACACTCCTGTCAACTGCACAAGGTGTGTCGGTGATCCCAGTCCTTACTCACTCCTCCAGATGATATTATCATTAAAAAACTTATGTAGGCTGCATCATTTTCCAGATGATATGCCAGGAAAGAGCTGTTTTTAAAGAGAGGAAATTAGTTACGACATAAACTCTACAATTTGGCATTCTTTGAGCTTTTCCTTTCCATTAGTCAATTGAAATAGTTTAGGGAAAATAGTTCCTGGGCAGAGCATACATACTGAGGTTTTATATCTGCCATCGAATCAATATTACCCATGCCAACATAGTTGTTCCTGGTGCAGAAGTCATGCCTTTTGGATCTCAGATTCAATCCAGCAAAGCTGGTGAGTACCAAAACCACAGAAGCTATCCAAGTGTACAAGAATAACGTTGGCTCTGCAGGGGTCTATCTCCATTATCTGGCTACATTCCATGGGATCTGACTGCTGTGCATTTAAATTCTAGCTTGTATTGATTCTGTTCTGAACCACATCCAGTCATCTGGGTTGCCACTGTTTTGTTGTTGTTTTATATTCAAATGCTGTTCTTGCACCTGTCACTCTAAGGTGGCTTACTCTTTTTTACCCTTAATCCCACTGTAACCTTAATCTATAACTAGGGCCCAATGGACCAGAGGAATGAACAGAGCTCGGTCCCTGTCTAAGTGACCCATCTTCTATGACAGGTTGTGGCCATTGCTACAAGTCCAAGGCATCCAGTTTCTTTTAAATCAAGCAGGTAAGTGCAGATGCCTTTTTGTTAGTATTCATGGTGTGTTTCACATTCCCATGACAACAATGAAGACAATGATGGTGCACCCTCTCTACCAGCTAGGTAAGCTGCAGCCTCATTGTGCAACTGAAGCACATGTAGCAAAAGTAATCAGTAATCTACCACTTTTGTGAGATCTTATCTGATTAAGATCTGCAGCAGGGAACCACAAACCTATTTGTTAGAATGCATGGGGTAAAAATTGGAACTCTGCAAAGCGTATGAATGAGTCATTTGGCATTTTCAGGTCAACTAAAGTCATTCTGCTCCATTTACTTCTAATCTCGATATACTATCCACATTCAAACATTAAGCAGGGTAGGAAAAAACCCTCTTCTACACAGTACACGTATGCAGGGCTGGCGCTACCATTAGGCCAACTAGGCAGCCGCCGAGGGCGCAGACCTCAGAGGGCCGCAGTACTGCCCTTTAAGGGTCACAGTTTTATACAAATTAGCTGTTTTAAGAAAAAACATAATAAAAGGAAAATATAATAGTTCAGAAACTCTTCTTGAACAGCTGAATCGAAGCTGGCAATTTTTTGGGTGTGTATGTGTGTGTACAAGTAGCTCGCCTTGCCTAAGGCACAAAATAGTCTGGCACCGACCCTGCACATATACAAAAAAGCAGAGATAGTACTAGTTAAAGCATGATGCCATACATATGTGTGATCATGGGCTTGCAAGCATATAGGACAAGCCCTAGAACTGGAATTGTTCTGGATGGGAAATCATCTGTACACATCTTCCCTTCATCCACAGTTACTCTGGGGAGGGGCTGTAGCTCAGTGGTAAGAGCACCTGCTTTCAGTACAGAAGGTCCCAGGTTCAATCTCCAGGTAGGGTGGTGAAAAGTCCTTCCTGAAACTCTGTTGAGCTATTGCCAATACTGGGTTGGAATGGGGCCCTAATGCTATTGCCCCTGGGTGCCCCTGGAGATCTTCAATGGTGCCTCCTATTCTCTCCACAACCTGTAATATATATATATATATATATATATATATATATATATATATATATATATATATTCAATAAAACCTGTGAAAATCATTAGGGCAGCAGGTTCACCTCCCAGGCCCTAGTCTTGATCTTTCTCTCTTTTCCTAGCCCCTTCTCTCATTCTTCTCTCTCACACAACACCTTCCCATGTGAGGCCCTGATGGCAGAGGAAGAGGTAGGAGCACCAGGTTGGGACAGTGTGGCTGAGCCTGCAATTGAGGTAGGGAAAACCTTTCCTTTCCTTTGGGGGCTGGGGAAGGGTGTATGTGTGTGGATAGCATGAGCAGAACAATCCTCTGTTGGTCTACTAAGAAGTAAGTCCTACTGAGTTCCATGTAAGGATGCATAGGATTGCAGCCTTTAATGGGTATTCTGTTGTTCTCCTGCGGAATCAAATATATGGATTAAATTTTGAGTTCAGACCCTTCCTCTGCTTTTACTCAACTTCCTTGGTTGAATTACTTGTCTTTTGACTAGCTAGGTCCCCACAGCAGCCATTATAAGTGTTTAGCTAAAGCCCTTGTTTAGGAACAGACCAGAAGTTTGGAGACAGACAGATCCCTGCCCTAAGATAAAATAAATAACTGCCTATAAACTAGTCCTTTCCTGAAAATATGAAATAGGTACTTTCAACGAACTCTCTTGGTAGCCTGTCATAGGCTCCAGAAGCCCAGTGCTTCATCTCTCCTCAGCTTGTATAGTGGGCGTGCTTCTTAAGAAGACTACTTTCTAGCCAGTTATCCCCTATCTATCTCTCTGTGTGTTCCTTCCTATGTACTTTCTTTCACATGTGGAACATCTAACACGTGTCCATGCTGAACTACTAGAGACATAGCAAAGTGTGGTGGCTAGATTGGTGGGTAGGCATGGACATGAGAAGCCAGGGTTTAAATCCCATGATAGCTATAAAGCTCAGTGGGTGTCTATAAGCAAGTCACTGGATCAGTTTGTACAATCACAGTGAGGCTGCCTATGCATAGTGGTTTTCCCTAAGTATTCTTGCTGGTATGGCTTGCCGTGTCATTTGAACTCAGGTGGCCTGGCCTGTTGTTGGGGGGCAGCAACAACCCTCTAATAACCCAACAACAGCCCATGGCTTTTTTGACGGTTGCTGCCCGTCAAACAAGCCATGCTGCCTGGGTTCAGACAACACTGCAGGCCACGCCAATTAGGATAATTTGTTAACCACACGAAATCAGGCGAACCGTCTCTCAGCCTAACCTAACAGGATTACTCGAAGATTTTTTAAAAAATTATTATTATTATTATTATTATTTATTTATAAAGCACCATCTATGTACATGGTGCTGTACAGCGTAAAACAGACCCTGCCGCATAGGCTTACATTCTAATAAAATCATAGTAGAGCGATAAGGAGGGGAAGAGAATGCAAACAGGCACTGGGTAGGGTAAACAGGCACAGGGTAGGGTAAAACTAACAGTATAACAGTATAAAGTCCAAACAGCATCAAGTTTTAAAAGCTTTAGGAAAAAGAAAAGTTTTTAGCTGAGCTTTAAAAGCTGCAATTGAACTTGTGGATCTCAGATGTTCTGGAAGAGCGTTCCAGGCGTAAGGGGCAGCAGAAGAAAATGGACGAAGCCGAGCAAGGGAAGTAGAGACCCTTGGGCAGGTGAGAAACATGGCATCAGAGGAGTGAAGAGCACGAGCGGGGCAATAGTGTGAGATGAGAGAGGAGAGATAGGAAGGAGCTAGACCGTGAAAAGCTTTGAAGGTCAACAGGAGAAGTTTATATTGGATTCTGAAGTGAATTGGAAGCCAATGAAGAGATTTCAGAAGTGGAGTTACATGGTCAGAGCGGCGAGCCAAGAAGATGATCTTAGCGGCAGAGTGGTGGACAGAAACCAACGGACTGATGTGAGAAGAAGGAAGGCCAGTGAGAAGAAGGTTGCAGTAGTCCGACCGAGAAATAACCAGTGCATGAACAAGCATTTTGGCAGAAGAGACAGACAAAAATGATCGAATCCTGGCAATATTATACAGGAAAAAACGACAGGATTTAGCTACTGCCTCAATATGAGGAATAAAGGAGAGCGAGGAATCAAATATAAAGCCAAGACTACGAGCTTCCTTGACTGGAGTAAGCGTAACATCATTGACAGTAAGAGAGAATGAGAGATGAGTATCATCGGCATACAGATGATATTGGAGGCCATGAGATTGAATAAGCTTACCCAAGGGCAACATGTATAAAGAAAACAGTAACGGGCCAAGCACCGAGCCTTGCGGAACCCCTACTGAAAGGGGAAAGGAGGAAGACGAGCTGCCGTTAGCCAACACGCTGAAAGAGCGACCCGCTAGATAGGAGGCAAACCAGTTATAGACAGAGCCACAAAGTCCAAGGTCATGAAGGGAATCTAAGAGAAGATCATGATCAACTGTGTCAAAGGCTGCAGTTAGATCAAGGAGAATAAGAACGGAATAAAGGCCTTTAGACTTGGCAGTAAGGAGATCATTGGTGATCTTAGTAAGGGCTGTTTCAGTGGAATGCAAAGGACGGAATCCAGATTGAAAAGGATCCAGAGCAGAGTTACTAGAAAGAAAGTCAAGACAACGAGAGTAGACCACACGCTCCAGGATCTTTGAAACAAAAGGCAACAAGGAGACAGGTCGGTAGTTAGACAGCGATAGCCTATCAAGAGTAGGTTTCTTGAGAATGGAGAATTGAGAATATTCTGAACTCCTTGAAGACAGGGAAGTAAAATGTCAAATAAAACAATGAATAGTACACCTACTTTTGCAAGACCCATTTGTAATTCTCTAGTCTGCTTCTGACTTGACTATTTCATTAATTTTGTATCTCAAACAAATTTTAACATTTTGCTGTTCACCTTCGTGCTCACATTGCTCATCTATATATTAAATCATGCAGGTCCCAATATAGATCCTTAGCTCATATATATATGCCAACCTGCAGAATAAACCTGCATGAACAAATAGTTACCTTTCCTGCTTTGCTACACACTTGGCACTAGTTAGAAGTGATCTGGCTGTATGGTTTATCATGAGGATTATTTTATTAATGAAATATATGGAGGGAAAGGTGAAATCTTAACTATGTCAACATCATTTTTTAAAAAAGGGCTGTGGTGGACCCCTGAGACTGGGGGGGGGGGGGATCTACACTAATGCCTTTAAAGCGCTTTAAAGCACTTTGAAAACGTTTTGAAAACTGCATACGCACTGTGTCCTGGGCCCCAACGGTTGTCAAAACTGTTATAAAGCGCTTTAAAGCAGTAGTGTAGATCCTGCCTGGGATTCTGCTGTCCTGGTCTTAAGACAGAGTAGCACAGCCTGACTACAAGGGACAGAACAGCCATGAGGAGCAGGGCTGCCGGCAGGCTTCAACTTAGAACTTCATCATGGGAGCATCAAATTATCCCAGTACCCAGGCAACTCCATGGCATTAAGAAGGACAGACGGTGCAATGCTATGCATGTTTAGATAGAAAAAACCCAAAAACCCTACAACTCCCAGCATTCCCCAACCAGCTATTTTTACACTTTCCTCCCTGTGTAAATATGTATAGGATCACACTCTTAATTCCTATAGAAAATTAGCGTATTGCAAGTCGAGGAATGTAGGATTTTGAAATCATCATATGCCGGAGGAGAGTGATTTAAATTTATAAAATTTCTCTCCCAGTTCTTCTTGGACCTGCCACCAGGAGCCAGAAGTTGAAAGAGATTTAAGCAGCATTTATTTGTTTGTTTGTTTATTTCATTTCTGTACTGCCCCAACAGCCAAAACTTTCCAGCCAAAGCTCAACAACATCAGCCCTGGTGAAGAAGCAGCTGTAGCAGGTCATTTCTGGGCTTTCCAGGTTGCACATTGTAGATTGTAAGGTGAATACAACCCTCCCACCTGCTGGATTTGGATGATACACCAACTCATTGTGCAGTGCATGGAATAATGCAAATGGTGGTCGTGTGTGTGCTAGAGCAGCCACTATGGTGGCATTCCTCATCACGATCCTCTGAACCCAGTCAGTATCTTGTGAGACCAGCTGTGGCCCAGAGACTCAGCAGCATGGTGGCAGTTGGAACATCCAAGGGCTAAGAGGACACATATACACCTTTGCCTATCCCTAGCAATCTGTCTATTTTACCGTATTTTAATATAATATAAATTAAATATATTGACATTTTAATATAATGTATTATAAATACAGTAAGCCATCTCAAGGACTTCAGTAGGCAGGGTATAAATACTCAAAATAAACAAAGTGGATTTCTGCCAAGAAATCTCTTCCGCGGTCACAGCCATCCTCCCCTGCCCTCCCTCCATGCCGTTTCTGACTAATTTTGCCCCAAAGAAGGCATGCAAGCAGAGTGGGCAAAGGCACCAGAAAAGCAGCTGGCTGCATTGTCTCTCAGCGCTTCAAATAATGTAAAGGAGCAGGCACTTGGCAATGTTGCATAAAATGATCAAGCGGTGTTTTTCTTACCTGGGACACAGCTCTATTGACAGAAACCCTTTTGCTTTCAATCCTCCACTCATCAAATTGGAGAGACAGGATGAGAGATTGTTCTCACTAAAAGTGGTAAAACATTAGCAGTTGAATCCAGAAACATGCATATTAAAACAGATTTTCTAGGCCACAATAGAGAACATGTCCTGGAGAACTGTCAGAACTTCAGACATATCTCACTTTTATTTTTCCTTTCTAATTTCTGCGTGGTGTTGCAGTGAAAACCTGCACTATTAGTATGCTGTCCCTCTTTTGTACAGCATAGCGCTTGATGTGTTATATGATTCTAAGAGGATGAACAATAGCTGGCGGTTACTCAAGCTACTGAAATATGTCACACCCATCTAGGGATGTTCAGATTGTGCAAAATCCGTTCCATCTGTCTTTTGTGGATTGTCAAACGCCTTTTGTTCCACCATCAGCCCATTCACAGAATTAGTTTTTCCCCCCCGTTTTGGAATTTGTGCAAATTCCCCCAAAGTATCCAAATACCTCCAACGTGCATAAATTCACACTTTAGCCCATGGGGGAAATGTGTATTTTTGGCCAGGTTTTTTTTTTTTTTTTTGGTTTTGTGTATTTTTCTATGATGAAAATTCCTGAAGGTTAAGAAAACGGCCTGCAAAGTCTGCAGACTCTGCCCAACAAGGGAAAAGCCACTCCTCTATGGAATCCATGGGTCAGATTCATAAAAATCTGAACTCAGTTGGTTCCATATCTCCAACATCTGATCAGGACAGGGGTGGGCAGGGGTTGCTTGTAAAAGGCAGAGTTTAAATTTGGACTGAGAAATGACTTTGAGTTTGAGAGTTGATGGGAACTGGCTGAACACAGGGATAGTCAATGTGTGAAGGTCAAGATTAGGGTTGTAAGACCATGTGAAAAAGGTTTGGGAAAGGTTGCTAACAGCTTTCTGGCAGGAGCAGGCTCTTAAGACTTTGGACTGATTCTGCTTTGAGGATAGCATGGTCTGCGACTCGCAAAGATTTGCTGTACTCTATGCTAGTGTAGGAGGCCAGGCAAGCACTAACAGTAGGCTGCTTCCAGCACCTCCTGAAAACAACTCTATCTCAAGAAGCTTTTCCCAATTGACTAGCCACTTTCCCCCCGGTCCTTTATTTTAAATTGAACAATTTTAATTTGCTTTTTTAATCTTGTTACTGTTTATACCTATGCTCAATGGTCTGGAATCATTTTTAGATATTGAGTGGTATAGAAATATTGTAAATAAATAAATGAGAAAAGTTGTGCCACATTTTAATATAATGTATAATAAAAAACTCAAAACAACATTTTAATATAACATATAATAAAAGTTCAAAAATTTACTCATATTTATCAGTCAAAATGTTGAGAGCCTTTTTTGGCTGAATGGCGGCATAAAAATACTTAAATAAATAAATAAAATAAATAAATAAAAATGTCTGCTTTTATTTGACTGTAATCACTGATTCAATGTTATTATATAAATATTTATTTACTTCATTTTTATTCCCCCCACCCCATGCCCCACAAATCAGGGTGGTATACATATTCCCCACTACCTCAGAACAATCATATTGATGTAGGTTAGTCTAAGATATAGTGGCTGTCAGAAGCGTATCTGGGGATAACATCATAACTGAGCAGGGATTTGAACCCATGTGTTCCTGCTCCTAGTCTGGCATTCTATCTACTAGACCATACACGTCGTAACAGTGGCTAGTAATAGCTCTTCCATCCAAATTGGCTACTCCCCCTCCTATTTTGCCACCAAAATGAGTTTCTTATGTGCATTCGTTCATGAGTTGTTGCATATCACCATCTGCATGTCAACCATCTTGGTAAATGGCAGCTATAGAATTCATGCAACAGAATGGGCATGTTTACCCAAGTTGAACGTGATTCCATAAGGTCCTGAAACACATGCAAACTTTAAGATTCACTGCACATTTTTTAAAACAAGAATCTGTGGGAGGTCTTGGACTAAAATACTATTTAAATTTTTTATTCCTTTTCCCTTAAGGAAACAGGTGCCACAAAACTGTTCTGGAACAACCTAACACTTGTAGAAATGGGGAATGCAAAACAATATAAAGCTCGTGTTTTAATAAGACCATATTTCTCAATGGCTGTTTCCACACTAGGGCAATTTATTGCTGCTGAAGCATTGCTTTTCTGCAATCAGCTGGAAGCAGGATTAAACCAGTGGTTACACACAGCACTTAATATAGCACTATATTATCCAGTAATGCCGTTCCCCAGGGCTAAGATCCTTCTACAATGTTTACTCACAAGTATATTCAGCAAAGGTCCCCTGAAACATTAAAAACTCCCTCCCTGCTGGTTCTGTACCTTGTATTACTTCCTGCTGAGAGCAGATGGGGAATTACTGATGAATAGCCTGTTAATTAGCTGTTAATGACAGTTCTTTTCTGTGTGTGTGTGTGTGTGTGTGTGTATGGATACATACATTGATTACTGCCTTCCTCTCATTATTTTCTTTCTTTTATAGTGAAATATCACCATTTCACTATTAAAATATGAAAAAAGAGAGGAAAACAATAATTAAAGCCCCCACTCCACCCTGTGGGAACAGGATCTGGCATTAAGGGGTCATTAAGAGGGAGCTTTCAAGGGGCAGTTATCATGCTGTTCAATAGGAAACAATAAATGGGCAGAAACCGCAGTCAGGAAAGTTATAATGGGAGACACAATGGGGCTAGATCTACACTACTGCTTTATAGCGGTATTGAAGTGCACTGATAACTGTTGGGGCACAATCCACATTCGATATACCCAGCAAGAAGTAATACAAGGTATAGAACCAGCAGGGAAGGAGTTTTTATGCTGCAGAAGACCTTTGCTGAATATACTTGTGAGTAAACATTGCAGAAGGATCTTAGCCTTTACTGGATAACATAGTACTATATTAAGTTCCATAGTGTTATATCCTGCTTTTTATTCCACATTCATAATTATTTGACACAAGGTGTAGATCTGGCCTAGCCCTGAAAAGCCTCCATAGCTCTTTGCCAGGCCACACTGGATGGCTTGTGCTACAACTGTCTGGTTTCATCACAAAGGATGCCAATTCCAGCATAAACTGTGAACTTTTCTACACGAGGCATTTATTGCGTGCTCATTTTTCCGTACAGTTGTTTGCGG
The DNA here is from genome assembly GCF_023053635.1 of Elgaria multicarinata webbii. NCBI lineage: Eukaryota > Metazoa > Chordata > Lepidosauria > Squamata > Anguidae > Elgaria > Elgaria multicarinata. Next base: position 36,612,872 of record NC_086179.1, on the reverse strand, counting down.
GTCCTTTAGATCTGTGGTTCTCAACCTTCCTAATGCCGCGACCCTTTAATACAGTTCCTCATGTTGTGGTGACCCCCAACCATAAAATTATTTTCGTTCTTCTCTACACGATCCATTGTCATGGGATGGTTTGCTAATGAAAATAATACATACCAATAGCTTTAATAATACAAAAGATGATACATGACATAGTTCTGTCAATACAGTTTGCAAAGACCATCGGAAATATGTGTTTTCCGATGGTCTTAGGCGACCCCTGTGAAAGGGTCATTCGACCCCCAAAGGGGTCCCGACCCACAGGTTGAGAACCGCTGCTTTAGATGATACTGTGACCCTCCAGTTACACTTCTGTTTTTTAAACACCTCTTTCCTCAGCTTTTTTTTTTATGGTGGAGAAAATGGTGTATTATTTCTGAAAGTGAAAGAAAATGTATTTTTGTACTTGTGTAATTGCCTTATTCTGCTATAGCACAGTGACAGCTAGAGGTTGTATACTGGAAAAGCAGAAAGGAAAAGCTGTTTGTGTAGAGCTCAGATCTCAATTCTGCAACAAAACTGAAAGTATATACAGCAAATTAAGAGCCCTGTGTAGAAAAGCTCTGCCAGTATACAACCAATGTTTCTGTCACAGCTTCTTATACTTTGTCCTTGTTTCTAGGGCTGGAAGACAACCATTTGTTTCTAAGTGCCTACTTTTATTTTTATTTTATTCCTCAAATTTATATACCGCTTTCCACAGAGTAAGCAAAGTGGTGAACCTAAAGTACAATGGCATCAATTCAATAAAAACCATAACAATAAAAACAACACAATACAATTTGATAGGCAATAAAACCACACACTCTACTGTGAGGACCTGCCTAATGTCAATTGGTAAAGTAGTCCAGAGGGTGGATGCTGCAATGCTAAACGCTCTACCGGAAATGCTCCTGAGGTAAACGTCCGGAGCATGTAGCACCCTCAGAAGTACTCCCTCTGAGGGATCAGGTAGGGACAAATGGGGTGAGGCGCTCTCTAAGGTGCAGTCATTAGGTGATGAGAATGAAGGGAGATTTGATTTTCTGAAAGAATTCATTGCATGAGCAATTTCACAGCGACCATACATTGAAGAGACCAACCATTTGCACAGGTGTCTGCAATAAAAGCCAGCGATTACGGAGAGTATGCCGGTTAACGCAATGCACTATTCACAAGGCTAAAATTGTCTGCCCAAGCTCATATTCTCTAAAAATGATGCTTCCCAGCCCTAAACGGGTGAGAGGGAACAATGGTGCAGATTAGGTAGTGAACTTGAACAGGCTATCTAGAGCCAGTTCGTATTTGATGCCACCTCTTTCTGCAGGCTGGAGTTAGTCACTTTTTACCTTTCACATCTGAAACAGGACATTTCAGAATGTATGCTCTTGTTCCTTTTGTCTGACTTGGAAGCCCAGTGTCTGAAATGCGAGCCATTTTCCCTGGAGAAACCTGCCCCCTCAGGAACTAATAACCTCAATGAACTTTGTCTTCCCCTCCACATTCTGAAAGATTTTATATTATAGGCCACATGCTTCATCTAATGAGGTGCAGCTGCTTCATTTTTCTCCCTAGTTATTCACAATTCACTGTCAACTTTTCTAGCTTCTCTCTCATTCTGTTCCTTTGTACTCTGGAAACAAGATGAATTCTTTCCGACTCTTTTTTTTTTGGTCTGCTGAGGTACTTTGGGAAAGGCATTTTGTGTGATACAAAACTGGGCCAAGATTTCAGAGGGGCTCCCAGATATGACAAAAATATTACTAAAACTACCAAAATGTTATCTTCCAAGCATAACTTTATAAGTTATCATCAAAACTAGTGATAATTTCTAATTAATTCATGCATCAACCTTAAAACAGGTGCTGCTATGAAATATTTACAGTCCAAAAACAAATACCCGACTCAAACAACTTGCTCTTTGACAATCCTATGCATGTCAACTCAGAAGACAGACCCAGGTACTGTACAGAATTGCACTATTAATGCAATAATGTCAACAATATATATATATAATCTCAATATTCACAAAATGTACAATTATAATAAGGAAAACCAAACACTAGAGTGTTGCGTAATTCTCACAAGGGTAGAAATATCACTAAAAATACCACAAACACAAAATGAAGTATGACAACATTGCAAAATAAAATATTTTGTGAACATCTGGTTAACCCAAGACATCTATTCAGCCTTGACATGAACTTAAAATAACAATAAACTCTGGGTTTTTCCACACAGACCCCCTTTTTGGCAGTTAGGTAGGATCTGTAATGGGTTTAGTTGCCTGTGGGTTTGCAACCCACGATCAACACCAAGCCCCTTATTCTCAGTGGCCATGATGGGATTTCCCTTCCATATGAGGCTGGCAATCCATGACAGAATGTGTCCAGGTGTCACTTCTCTGTGTAGCCCTCCCACAAACCCTTTTCTCCATTCTAAGCATGTGCATTAGTGAGTGTAACTTGCTGGCACATGCCATAATGATGATGATGATGATAATGTTTTCTGCCAGAATAGCAGTATTTCGGAATCCCTTAATTTAGAAGCATGGTGCAATGCAGCTCTCCTATGTCTGTGAACGTCCTGCTCGTTTCCTAACAAACATGGCCACTAAAAAGGGGGTCTTCTTACAGGCAACTGGGAGAAGGCCTGCTTTGTAAAAAGAAACCCTCAGCACACCTCCCCCACCCCAAAACTACTTCACACAATTTATTTTTAAAATTTATTTATAGTCCTCGTGCAAGTCTGCTCTTCTGGAATAGAATGAAGAGACGAAGTCTCAGAATGTTGAAAAAATGTCTGTGGCTTTATTCCAAGAGGCAGCCTTATGTGTTTCGGCTCTGACTATGGGCCTTCTTCAGGGGTCAGTTTCAATATATAAAAAGTCTCCTGAGGCTCAGACTAACGCTAAGTGAGTTGAGAGCATCAAATGACAAACCTTTTACTTGGAGTAAATCCCATTGGACTCTATGGAATTTACTTCTGAAGAGACATGCATAGGATTGAGATGAAGGAGTGGTACCTGGCAAATAAAGGAAGGAAGCTTGTCATTGCTTGATGACTCAAAGGAGAGATCAAGCTGCTCTTTCTGGTATTTTCAGTGCAAAATTATTGCCCCTTGCTTCCACATGTTTTACATATATCGGACAGTATCGAATGGGGCTGCTGCACTTATGCAATCAACAGAGAGCTAGCATATGCGACTACTGGCTTACACTAACAGGGCAAGCTGGCGCAATGGGTTTTCTGGGGAAACCTGTCAACCCAGCTTACGCTGTTGGTGTTGTGCTAGAGGTCACACTAGTGCTATGTCAATTGCATAAGTGCAGCTGTCCCATTGGATACAGCCCATAATTATTATGGCTTATTGGTATCTGCCACTCAACTGCTTTCTCCAACAGAAAGAAAAAGATGCTACAGAGACAGGAAGAACATAATGGGAAAAAGGAGTGGTTCAAATGTTAGAAGGGGGAGAAAACTGGAAGTGAGCCTAGGGAAAATAACCCATGTACTTGACTTCTAGGTTCTCCCACTATCCTTTAACTCCTTGCTCTGGACACCCCAAAGCTAAAACTGTAATACGTCAGGCAGTGGAGGCTGGTAGCTCCAATGACAGTGAGGCAGTGAATCTGCTCTGGGTTTCAGTCAGAACCGATAACTCTGAAGGAGCTATCCCAGGGATTTCACAGAGTTCTGGCTGTGAAGAGCTCTGACTGCAAAGAATCTTGGATAGCTTTGCTGTCAGAGCTCTTCTGACTGGTTTTGACTGAAACCTGGAGCGAATTCACCGCCTCACTGACAATGGAACCACCAGGTTCCACTGATGGTTCCACTGAAGGTTCCAAACCTTGAGCCCCAGCAATGCAGTGAGTCTTAGATTTATAGTAGTATAAATTTCAATATACCCTCCCAATTAATTACAGTGCTTAACAAATGCAAAATGATGCCTCATTTTCTCTGTAACAGAACATTGCAGATTTCGCTTTTATTCATTCCTTATTATTCCTTCATTATTTAAAGCATTTTATTCCATTTTTCAGCTGGGGAACTTACAGACTAAGTGCATTTCTACACATGCCTTTTATTGCAAACTCATGATTGGTCACTCACAGAAGTTTGTGTGTCCTTTACACAACACCGTCAACCTCTATGGTATCTCCTGTGCCTTCTGACCTTTATCCCACTTTTAAAAAGATCGGGGATATGCAGTAATAAACGTAAATTTGCTTTAATGGTCCTGGGAAATTGCGCAGTACTACTATAACCATAGTGCTATCTAGTGGCTATAAAACAAAACGTCTAGAACTTGTCAAGACCCCCCCTCCAAAGAACCCCAGTCCATATAAAGAGCCGATCTTTATCCTGCAAAGTATCTGGAAACAAAAGCCCCCTGTAAATTGCGGGATTAAAAGCATGGTGTGGAGAAGCACCCAAACAAAACAAAACTCCCTGCCCACAGGCTTACAATCTAAAACACAGACACAAAAGGAAAAAGGGATAAGGAGTGAGGAGGTAAAAAAGGAGCAGGCATTAGTTCTTAAATTTAAAGAGTTCTTATAACAATCAGCTGGGATGGAAACAATTCAGGAAGAGGAGCCAGAAGAAACTGGTCTGTTAGTAGAGTCAATGGAGGGGCTGTGCTTCTCATCTCTCTCAACTGAAGCCTGATGGTATGGCTGCTAAGTGATAGATGAACCCATGTAAATTCATCAGTCAGTAGAAATACTTCATAGAAGTCGTAGGACTAACATCAAGGTCAAGACCAATCTTCCTTTCCTATTTCAGTTTTCCTGAATTGTCATGTTTTTGCTGTTAGTCTCACTAGGACTTCAGAAATGTCTCCATTGAATTTAGATGCTTCCTGGGTGAGGACTCCTAACACTACCAATAAGAAGGCACTGTGCAGCAATTCTGTATTTTTCTCCTTAACAATTTTTCTACACAAAGAAAAATGAGAGAATAAGTTGCAGGAAGATACAGGAGGGTTACAAGTCCAAGGTGACATTGGGTTTTTCTACATCAGGCATTTATTGTACACTCATGATTCCCCATTCATAGCTGCTTATGGGTAGTTTAGATGACATCACAACCCTCCAGTTTTGCTTTTGTATCTAAAGAGCACTTTTGGCAAGGTTTTTTTTTTTTGAGTCAGGAAAATATGATGTAAAACTGAAACTCTTTTTCCACTTGTATATTGGTGCTATTCTGCTATATCATAGTGCCACCTAGAGGTTATGTAGCAGAAAAGCAGAAAAAAAAAACCTCCCTTCGTGTAGTGCCCTGGTCTTAATTCTGCAACAAAACTGAAAGCAGATTGACAGCTGATTTACACCCTTGTATGGAAAAGCTATTTGTCTGGACCCTGTGTAAAATTCCATGAATGAGGCAGGGTGATAGCGCAATATAATCCTTATCTGGAAGCATCCTTTGCCGCATGGGACTAAAGGAAAGTTAAGAGTGCTATTCTAAAGGCCTGACTTCTTCCCTAAGCACATTTTGAGCTAGACAAATTCACAGGCCTGTCTAACTCTCCTATCTTCTGGGAGAGGGGAGGGCTGGGAAAAGAGAGGCTTGTGCATCTGGCAGATCACTGTCCTCTCCTCTCTCCAGCATGCCCCCTTTCCACCCTGCCTGTCCTCTTCTGAGGTCCTCTTCTGAGGAGCTGCTGTGGAACTTTCTGTGGTGGCTGGGGTGCTGAAGATCCTCAACTGGTCATAGCTCTGTCTATGGCTGCAGAGGAGGATATTTGCAGCACCCTTTTGCTCCCTAGACACCGTTTTGGAGCCATGCTCTCAAAATGGGTATAACAAAAAAGAACATGTATAACAAACAAAACCATCTATAATGCTGGTTGCTTTATGACCAAGAAAATGAGGAAGAGTATATCCATGCACCCTGGGAAAATAAATCACAGGAAATACTGACTGAAAGTGAGAATATATGTGATCAAACAACACCGTACATTAATGTAAAAAAAAAAAAACCCTCTCTAGTTTGCAAACTGCATATAGTTTGCTAATGTGTGCAGAATTTGGCAGAGATGAAAAATGTGGTAAAAATGTGTGATTAAAAATTGCAAATTGATGGCATCCTGAAGTGCAAACCAACCACAGGGAAATGTATATTTTGAAGTTAGAATTTCACAATTTCTTCAGCAGATTATGTCACCAGACCCTAATAAAAAGACATTTGGTTTGTTCAGCATCACATTATGAGCCGACTGTGGAATGATCTTCCCGATAAGGCTCGCCTGGCGCCAACGTTGTTATCTTTTCGGCGCCAGGTCAAGACCTTTCTCTTCTCCCAGGCATTTTAAGCAGCATTTAATAATGTTAAGTTTGTTTTTAATGGTTTTAATTGTTGTTTTAAATGGATACTGTTGTTGTTTTTATACTGTTTTTATGTTTTTTAAAATTTTTGTGTACTTTTAATGTTTACTATTTTTAATTGTTGTAAACCGCCCAGAGAGCTTCGGCTGGGGGGCGGTATATAAATGTAATAAAATAAATAAATAAATAAATTATTCACTTAGGTTGCAATCCTGTACACATTTACCTGGGAGTAAGGTCCATTGAACTCAATGAGACTTCTGTGTAGACATGTATAGGATTGCGCTGTTAGGCTGCAGTCCTAAACCCCCTTAAATGGGATTTAGTTCTGAATGGGCATGTATAGGATTGTGCTCTTAATGTAGAACAAGAGTCTCTATTTTATTGTTTTACTGTGTCATATGATGGAGGCTAACGTTGTAGGGGTACAGATTCTTCTACTGAAAGATTTCATAGTGACTACAGATAAAGGCACAATATGATACTGGTCCAATCTGATGTTGAAAATATATTGTTTAATAGACACAGAAAAATAAAATGTGCCTACCGCACCAATACATATTTCTTTTAACATTATAACTCCTCATTTTACCCAGTTATTACAGGCTCACAAAAATCTGCATTAGAACAGCAGGGGCATCACTATACTGGGAAAAAGCCATAACCACAATGTTCACCTAGCATAGCAATAGATGTAGACAAAGCATGATTGGATGGGCATTTTAGCCACCATAGAACTATGTCTGTCTGAACAAATGTGTGTCAGCAACTTATGAGGCAACTAACATCCGTTACAGAGGCATGAGGGCTTTTAGCTCAGCACCTGCAGGAACACAGTTGAGTAACTGTAGCACTGCCTGGTATAGATCAATGGTGCCATGGCTTGCACCTGCACTGGGTACTGCGTACCTTGCGTAGTGCTGAGGTAAGAGTCCTCATGCCTCTGATGCCACCTTGCAGTGCCCACCAGTAAGAATGCTGGGTCCCTCATCACATTCAGTAGGGGACATGGGTGGTTGTCCAGAGAACTGCCTCATGAGCTGCCGCTGTCTACTTGTAAATGGAAATAAATATATTTAAAAGTACTGAAGTATAATAGAAAGAACCATCTCCTCACTAGCGTTGCCTAGGACTCATCTGTGGTAAGATCAGCACACGATGATTATATGCCAGCAGAGCTCTGCAGATCTTTCATGCTGGTAAAAATAAAGGTCTGGGCCCAGTTTTGAAGGGGCCCTGGGCAAAGCCCTCTCTGGTGCCCCCCTCACTACCTGGTGAGTCCTGGTGGGCTCACCAGTTAGTAGCAGCAGGAAGCAGAGGATTATGACAGGCAGGAGCCACGGCCATCTGTGGAATGCTAACCAGCTCAGACTAATCACCATTTTTATTGTTTTAATGTAGTGTCACTGCGGGCCACTGTGGGAAATTAAAATGGTGGGCTGGGCCTGCAAAATTAGTTTTAAAGAGTAGCCAAGGATAGGCATCTGTTGTGGGCCCTACCATAGGATGGGGCCCCTAGAAACAGCCCAAATCAGTTGCTGATGCCTGCCCTGTAGAAAAAAATTATGTATGATGGAACACACCTAAAGAGCCGTAATGCAAAGCAGAAAAACAAAACAAAACGAAGACACCAGGAGCAGGAGGCACAACTGTTAATGCCATTTGGAAATGCAATGGTTGTTATCATTGTAGAAGTAATTAGCTAAGAATCAAAGTAGATGTGACATTTAGGGAGAGAGGGACTTTATGGCTTGGTCCCCATCACTGTCTCAATTACAATTGCCTCCCCTCTGTGCCTACTATTTGCAAAGGGGAGAAAGATTCTGACTGGGACAGCAGCGGAAGTAAAGGTGTAAAGCTTCCCTCTCTTTTGTCACGGTGCCAATCTGGCTCCCTCTTCAATGCTTTTTTGTTTAAATGAGTTATGGAAGGGCAAACTTTGTGAGTGACAAGCTTCTAGTTCGGCCATTAATGGCTCCTTTTGGAACAAGCAGTCTAAGAAATTACTGTGGATTCTCCCCCTAAGAACTATTTGCACAAAGTATGTTGGGACTATTAATAAAACTAATATGAATACATTTGTCTCTTACAACTGTTGTACTTCTGTTTTTTCTGTTTAGATATATAACAAGAATGTTTTGCTAGAATGGTAATGACTTGTAAGGATACAAAGAAAAGGCACTTCTTTTTATGTGAAGGTGACATGTTAAATGCATTTAAATTAGACAACTAAGAAACAAGGGCAGAGGTGGAAAATAGGAGACATCCAGCATTGCAAAGAAATGAACATTTTAGCTGCTTGTATTTCTGCAACGGCTTGAAAAGATACTATTTTGTGAATTGTTATCTACAAACAATATGTTTGCCACGAAGAGAATAAAAGTATGTTTTCAGTTAGCAATGGGATTAGAGGCAATCTGCTAATATTCTGTTTTCATAGTTCTATAGAGCTGACCTATGATCTCAGTGCCATAATAATGAATCTTTCTGAACAATTAGAAAGTTAACCTCTTCTGCTGCTATATTTAAACAGTTATCAGAATGTCTGTATAATCTGTTAAGAATTACATTTTCAAAGAGGACTGAAATCCTGCAACAGTAATCACTTCCTTGGCGATTCAACATTTTTGCAGGACAGTTTTACAATAATTCTACTTTATTGGTAATTATCATTTTTCCATAATGAGGACATAACCACTGCTGCTTTATTAGCAGACTCCATCTAACAATATAGCCCATTATATATATTATAGCCCATCTAGCCACAAATCAATCCCAGGAGCACCATAATCAGGACATGAGCGTTGGGGAGTACAAACTTGTAAGATGGGCTATGCCCCATTCACCAAACATGAATCTCATGAGTCATGAAAGAAAAAATACATATCTGAAATTACATCCTCTACATTTCTGAAATTTCACAATTACACATTTCTACCATGCCCTCAAACACCACAGTTCTTTGTTATTTTTTGTTTAACAAAACATCCAGCCTGAAGAAGAGTCTTATAAAACTGATTATTTTGTAAAATTTGGGCTGGCCCTAATAAAGGTATTGGCTGCAAAACATGGCTGCAAAACATTTTATACACAAATTTACTTGAAAGATTCCCTTTTCTCACCTTTTTCTTCACAAAATCATTAATTATCTCCACAAAGTCAAATTCTCTTGCAAGTTCACATTTGATAGATATAACTAGGGGTGACCATATTTTAGAAACCAAAAAGGAGGACAACATGGTTGCCCCCAAGGGGACGTGTCCAGCACCAAGGGGGCGTGCCCACCTGAACATAGCCTTGGTCACATGTCTGATTTTACAACACACATTTAAGACAAATCTGTTCTACATAACATCTTAATGTTAAAATCACTGAAATAAAGAACAAGTAAGAGATTCAATGTATATGAAATTAACTTCACTCACTCCTACTTTTGTAGGTTTTGCTGTACTTTGAAGCTTTTGCTATACTCTGTGTGTTATATTCTCCACTTCCCTCAAATATCTTTTCTGACTGTATCTTCACTCATTGCAAGCTGCTGTTGTTGTTAACAGGGCTTGCTACTGGCCCCAGATCTGTTTCAAATTTGGTATGGCTAAAGCTCTACCTAAAAGCTATCATGGTGCCAACTTTCAGCTCTTTATCTTTAAAAATGACAGCTTAAAAAATAATAATTTTAAAACCTCATTTAAAAAAAAAAATCCTAAAAAATAAATGGGTGTACAGATCTGTTCCAAATTTGGTGTGGCTGAAGTGCTATCTAAATCCTATCATGGTACAAAGTTTCATCTCTTTATCTTTAAAAATGACGATTTTAAAAATAATTTTAAAACCTCAATTTTTAAAAAATTCCTAAAAAATCAATGGATGAACGGATCTGTTTCAAATTTGGTGTGGCTAAAGCTCTACCTAAATCCTTTCATGGTGCAAAGTTTCATCTCTTTATCTTTAAAAATGACAATTTTTAAAATAATAATTTTAAAACCTCAATTTTTAAAAAATTCCTAAAAAATCAATGGATGAACAGATCTGTTTCAAATTTGGTATGACTAAAGCCCTTCCTAAGAGCTACCATTGTGCCAAGTTTCAACTCTTTATCTTAAAAAATGACGGAGTTATTAGCATTTTTGTTAATTCCCATTAGAGCTGCTCTTTTCAAAAAAATCCGGATTTCCCCTCCCCCACCCGGATTTGCCATCAAAAACCGGGCAAATCCGGTCATATGGTCACCCTAAGCTTGACTACCTCCATAGCAGAATGCCAACCCAGGAGAACGCATGCCGTTTTTAATCAGTGCTAGCGTGCTGAAACTTCTTTCAGCTTCTGCCAGTCACTGGCAATGTGCAAAAAGCCCGTAAGACTAATCACATCACTGAAAATAAGTTGCAATTGTTTTTGCTGTTGTAAATCTCATTTAATAAGGTAAAGGACGGTAATCCATACTCTTTTAAACAAGTAGACTTCACATTTTTTTCCAGATGCAATATTTCAGAAAGGATGTTTTCAAAAAGCTATGTAGAAAGATACATTTCAGAAAGATATGATGAAACACACATCCACTCACATATATTTTGGGCCTATAAATCCTACCAGCACCTCTGACTCTCCCTCGAATCAGTCCCTGTGTTTATTTAAAAAACTACATAGGTAGCAGTGTTGAACATATGGAAAATTCCACAATCCATTTAGGTCCAGCCTTGTAACCATCACATGACCTGCAGAGCCTAATCTGAAAGTCTACATAACAATAACAACTCCACACACTTCAATTTGGGACTTAGAACATGCAAATGCTATGACTTCACCATCAAGTCAATTTTATTTTTCTCTCCATTTCCACTTTCCTGCCAAACCCACATTTTGTAACATTTTGCATGATGAAGAGATTTGGAAAGCTTGCTCATTTTGTGCTCTTTTTGTTGGCCTAATGAAGGGATTACACAATAATGGATTGCCCTGATTATTAAAACACTTTGTCCCCTCCATTGGCTATCACTCCCTCCTGTATATTCACAAGGAGCTCTAGGACTGGTAGTTCTTGAGAGAGCATGTCACAAAAGCAAACACAACTCTGTCTCTTAAACTACAACTCCTACTTTAACTTCACATTCTCTTTATTGTAGAGAAGGGCCTGCAACTCAGTCTTCAGAATGTTACTTGTTCTGCGCTAACACTGCTTTTGATTGGTTCCAGCAAATCTCACAAGATCTGGACGACACAGGAATATAGATACAAGGAAATCGGTTTCTATGAATATGCTCAAATGTGACCTACAATGTAGCCTCAGTTTTTCTCTCGATGGTAATGCTAAACGCAGACTGGGCTGTATGTCCGGAATCTGTGGGACCTGATAAAGCGTATCCTCCATCTCTGTCCTTGGACCCTGATTTGAATAAGGCTACCTGGTCACTAGAAAATTCATTTCATTGTCATACGGATGTGCTTGTATCCTGAAGCCTGAAACTGAATAACCATTGTAAATAGTGCACCTCTCTAGGGCCAGCCTATTGACAGTTTTCATTTCAAACTAGCAAAAGGCCCATCAAATTTGATTGATGGGGCTAATGGGGGTGGGAGGAACAAGGCCCTAGCCAAGAGATGACCCAGTTGCAGGGGAGTGGATGATGGGAGCAGATTAAAAAGGAACACATGCAAACTGAGAATATATGCTCCAAGCAATCTTCCCGACCTGGTGCCCTTCTGATGTTTCATACGACAAGTCCCATCATTCCTGACAATTGGTCATACTGTCTGGGGCTAGTGGGAGTTATCCAAAATATGTGGAGGGCAGCATGTTGGAGAAGGCTTCCAGAAGGGGGAAGTTGAGTCAGATGAAGCAGAATGCAAATCTCTCTTCGGCAGCATAATCCCCAACTGAGCGAACTCAAGAGACCAAATGTTTTCTGGCTCCCTTCTCCATGCCTTGCTAGGTCAAAGCACGATGTGACATCCCTGAGTTCTGCCCCGTGATCTCTTGAGGTCCACCAAGCCTGCTGCTGATATTTATTTTATTAAAATATTACTTTTTTTAAATGGAAAGGCTGACATGCTGCAAAGTGAATTGCATCTCCAATACCATCTTAATTTCCAAGAGCATTTCTGGACCACGCGTGGGCTCCAGAGGCATCCTTAGAAAAGACAATGGGGTGGCGGAAGAGAACTTAACCAGTTTGCCTTTCATAAATGGGTGCTGGAGCAGAAAATTTGAAGTTCAAAAAAGTGTTTTTGTTTCAGAGCTCCAATCCTACTTCTTCCTTGTACTTATGTTCACGGGCAAGTTACTTTTCTTTCAGTTTTACCAGTTTGCCTTCTGAGAAATTGGTGTTTTGTGATTGGCCATGCCATGCCTACTATGACAACATTTTGTGAACACACAAACCCCACTCATTCTGGCAGCCATTTTGTGAGAGCACCCATGACATTCTCTCAAAATTCTAAATGTACCCACCTACTGAAAAATGTTGGGGACCCCTGTGATATCCAATTGATTTTGAAACATGCCAAAATAAATAGTGCATATATAAAATAAATAATTTCTATTAGACAGTTGAAATCAGGGACTGATGCTCAAGGCAGTTACTTATTTGCTGTATGAATTTGCCATATCACTTCTTAATGCTTCAAAATACACATCTCAAAAATTACAAAATGAATATGAGCTTCTTTCATTTTTAATTTAGGGCATATTGCATAGCATGGAGTACAGGAGGCTAAAAGTAAAACATATGCTCCACCAAGGGTAATGGATCATGATAAGAATGAGAGTTTATAGGACTTACGGGCAATTAAACTAGAATAATAATAATAATTCCATCTACCTTTCCAGAATTATTAGAACTGCTATGAGAGAACTCCAGAAAAATACACCAAATGACCAGAAAGATATTTTTATTATTATTTTGGCTTTTGTATTTTTTTCTTTTTAATTTTTTAAATTGTAAACCTCTATGGGTGCACAGGCAGAAAGATTCCAAATAAATAAACAACCGTTTTGAATGTCTACAAGAACCAAGACTTCAGTACATGGCATGCGTGAGCTCATTTACTGGCCTCTAGTCAGGTGAATGATTACGTCTACAAATTGCAAATGCTGGCTTTCCCATTCCCTCTATTTTTTTAAAAGCCATTTTAAACTACAACGAAGCTGACAAGAGAAGGAAGAAGTTGAGAAGTAGCAATAATCACAACAGGCAAAAACAATTAGTAACTGGCATATTTGATGGGGGCTAATATTAGGATGAACAGGCAAAGTCATTGTCATTACTGATCACCTTTAAGCAATTACCCACACCAGGGATTCCATTTGAGGGTTGAAAAGGGGGATTAATACCTGAATAGGAATCTCATGCATTTGACACTGCTTCAGACCTTTTTATTCCAGGTGAATCATAGGGCTTTTGCTACTGCATTCCATATTTGAAGGCTTTCTGCTTCTTCTAATTTCAAACTAATTTCTGGGATAGCCACCTTACCCAAGGAGAAAATGGTTTAAATGGAGGAGGATTACTTTTATTCTGTCAAAAACCAACAGCAGTGCAGAACCATGAATAGAGCAAATAATGCAAGAGAATGATCAGGAAAAAGAAAGACCTGGTTTTATACTCCAGAGAGCTGGAGGTGGGACAGAAGAAACAGGGTCAACACCTGCATGCACTGAAAAACATAATTAGAAGATGACGTACTTTTACATGGGAAAATAAAGTAACATGCCCACATCATTTTTTATCAGGAGTGAAGAGAATTTATATGGAAAGATGCGTGATTTGGAGGGGCTTCGGTCTACCTAAAACTCTTGTTTTCTCCACTCCAATAATGGGAACAAGACAGATAGCATCACTCACACTGGTGTAGAAATGACATTGTGTGTACCAACTCTCTCACCTCAAGCCATGCAACAAATTGAGCTAAAAGTATAACCATAGGAAGAGATAAACTATAAATGTAACAGTGATCCTCATCCACTTGAATTGCTTTTTCACTGAAAGTGCTGGCCTGTTCATCTTAGTGTGCAAGATGAACATAACATGGGTGAAATTAGAATGCAGTCTCCTCATCCTCACCACCCCCATCCCCATCCCACCATGCCATATCCTGATGGGGCAGCCTCCCTTAAAAAAAATGCAATTTGTTAAGTGTTACAATTATAAATAAGCAAACAAAAATTAGTGTTCAGGTCTAAATAGTCTATCCATCCTTTCTCCAGTATTGTCGCCCTCACTGTAAATAAAAAGCCATTTGATCAGTTTATGATCCTATATGTATACTGAAAGGCTTTCAGAGCTCCCGGTTATTTTGCCTATCATTTACAAACATTGCAAGTAGATTCTATGTTTTATAACTTTGCATTATGTATTTATCTACCCACAGACCTTATGTAAAGGAGAATAGGGCTCCTGTATCTTTAACAGTTATATAGAAAAGGGAAGTTCAGCAGGTGTCATTTGTATGCATGCAGCACCTGGTGAAATTCCCTTTTTGTCACAACAGGTAAAGCTGCAGGAGCCCTACCCTCTTTTGTATCTGGTCAAGAGGGCAGGGATCATGCAACTTTAACTGTTGGGATGAAGAGGGAATTTCACCAGGTGCTGCATGCATACAAATGATACCTGCTGAAATTTCCTTTTCAGTACAACTGGTAAAGATTCAGGAGCCCTGTCCTCCTTTCCATATGGTCACCCTAGATTACACTCCTCCCCAAACTTCCGACGGTCACAGAATGTTGTGTCTGTTGTGGGGTTTGGGTGTGGAGAAAAGCAGTAGAGGAATACAATGGAGTATCTTGGAAGAAGGCACAGTTGGCTGGAATACTGTGCAGAAACACTTCACACTGCAATGTTTTGTTGCAGGTTCTACATGCTCTATTGTTAAGAACTTTAGGCAAATATTAATCACATACCTTTGAGAGCAGACTAGACAGGAAAAGGTCTCTTGGGTGCTTCTCTTTATTAGATACCACTCCCACAGAATTCAATAAATAAAATTATGATGAAGTTCTGTTCCATAACATATGACCAGTCTGTTCTCTCCTTCAGTCTAGGCTCTTCCTAAGTGTAGAAAACTGTAGAGCCATTTGTGAGCACACTAGGCGTTCACCACGAACATCTCTCCCCCTTTAGCCTCTCTCAAGGTTCAGCCAATCACACAATTAAGAAGAAAACCACAAGCCGTGGAGGAACTCACATGAAGCAATGCGGAAGGCTGGGTGTGGGTTTAGACTTAAGTTAACTGCTGTGGTTTTGTTTTATTTCTTTTTACTGTTAAGAGCTATATTATTTTGCAGTCCCATGAGACTAAGAAACTCCCCCATTCACGGGACTGCAACATGTGCTATAGATTTCTTATAAAGGATTTCCTCGTTTCACAACATCACAGGGTATATAATTAGTGTCCTTTAGATAGAATAGACTTCATTGATAATTTAATCCAGCCCTCTTGAGTAGCAGGATTCTCTATTTATATACTGAATTGAACTAGTAGACTGTATAAAATAATATACAGCAATTTTTAGTGTTAGCATTAAACACCAACCAGCCTAAATTTCCTTTGCTGAAATGTATTCCCATTTCTTCTTGTCCTTCCCTGATTACCACTCGAGTTTTTGTTTCTTGCAAGGCAGAGGTTCCATTTAGCAATCATAGCTAATAGCAGTTCATAGACCCATTCTTATAAATCTGATCAATCCCCTTTAAAATGCATCTAAACCAGGGATGGGCAATTTGTGGCCTTCCAGATGTCTAAGGCTACAACTTCCATCAGGCCTAGCCAGCATAGCCAATTATGAAGGAACATGGGAGTTGTAGGCCAAAATGTATGAAGGGCCACAAGTTGCCCCACCTGTGATCTGAACAAATGATCTTCACCATTGGCAACCACCAGTGTTGGGAGAATGCTATTGCATCATATCTACTTTGCCTCTTAAAGACTGAAGAATGCTATTTTTTGCATCAGTCATTCTAGGCATGAACCTAATTGGATGAATTACAATGTAAATAGCAGCTCTGGAGAGGTGGTGGTGGGCAGGATTGGGGCTCTGGTATGTAAGTTAGAGGGGTGGTTAACCGTTTCCCTCTATACCATGATCCCATTGCAAATCACATCCTTTACCAAAGCTGGTATTGGCACTTCCTTGGTGAGGCTAATTACAACCTGGGGGTGTCTATGAATGGGTGATTT
Source organism: Elgaria multicarinata webbii (assembly GCF_023053635.1). Taxonomy (NCBI): domain Eukaryota; kingdom Metazoa; phylum Chordata; class Lepidosauria; order Squamata; family Anguidae; genus Elgaria; species Elgaria multicarinata. The sequence goes on along the minus strand of NC_086179.1, from coordinate 36,596,352 downwards.
TAAGCAGCATGTGGAGAAAGGGTTAACTGCCCCTCCATGGTTCTTATCCTGCTTGACCTCTCCTGCAGCTTCTATTTACATTTCAAAAACTAGACATACTAATTGTATTCACATAATTAGTGTCATATCAATTATGGTCCTCAGCAGAAATAGTTGCTATGATCTAGCAGAGGATTAGGTATATTTAAGCATATTAAAATCAATAAACTTCTATACCCAACTCTGTGCTTAATTGTAGCCTCTGGATTTATTTTCTGGGCTACATTGGATGTTTAAAAATTTAGCGTAGTCTTGATCCACTGTGCTTAAATGATAATCTGCTGAGTATATCACCTTACAAAATCACTGTAGAATACATCCTTTTCAATGGATCTGTCTATGCACATGTGTTGATGTGATATGTGAATCTCTTATCTAGATACAAATTTATGAATAAGCAAGTGTAGTGCAGTGGTTAGAGTGCTGGACTGTGACTCAAGAGATCCAGGCTCTAGTTCCCACTTGGCCAAGAACCTCACTGGGTGACTTTGGGACAATCACTGACTCTCAGCCTAACCTACCTCATAGGGTGGTTGCGAGGATAAAATGGAGAAGAGAATCATGTAAGCTACCTTGCATTCATTTCAAGCGGAAAAAAAGATGAGATAAATATACTAATAAATAAATTTCCCAAATGACTAAAGAACCAGATACCATTTTTTATTCAGTACATGTTCCCTTTTAGCATTTATCTCCCATCTAAAAGTTTGGTCAGTTTTACTTTAGTGTATAGGAATTACTCAAAATAATAATAATCATACTTCATACCAAGTCCCTTCCCTGAGGAATTAACTCTAGACCTCAACTCAATATATACTCTGACTACATCCTTCTAGTAATCATTCATTTAAAAGATGAATACAGTTTATTGTCATAAAGACAAATCAGTGATTGACTGCGCAATCTAGGTCACATGTGCAAGATACCCTTTATTTCCAGAGAAGCAATCGCTCTGTTCTTAGAAAACCAAGTGACTGTGTCTTGTTGAGGAATTGGGGAGAGGGATGCTACATTTGACAAAGATTGGGAAAAGTACAAAAGTGAGACTAGATGAGTGATAGAAGATGTAGGCCAGATCTATACCAAGCAGGGTATTATACTATGAAAGAGGTATGAAAGAGGTATATGGTATGTCATCGCACATACAACAGTTGTCATCGCACTTCAGTACCACTATAAAGCAGTAGAGTTCCATCACACCAGCGTTTTATTGCACTCTCATGCCTGGTTTGTGGTTTTGCAACACGGTACGCACATGACGTTGTCATTGTGCTACACTCATCTTGCCTATTCTCCTCCCTTTTCTGTCTTATTTGGGAGCAGGTTTGTTTATAAGTCTGGTTTATTTCTTCCATGTGGGATTAAAGTGCCCTTCCACCCGTGTATTGCCATCTTCATGTTTTTTCTTTTGTTGGGGGCGCGTGCTTTGAACATATGCTTGCTGATGAAAGAGGAGGGCAGGGCAGTTCTCCTGCTCCAGCACACTGTGTCAAACAAACTGAGCTGGTCGAACGGGCTTTTGCTGCTCTAACTCCACCCTCCTTGCTTGCAGAAACGGCGCCCTGCCAATTAAACATTGAATCAGTCAAATGCTAGACAAGAAAGCCAGAGCAATTGTGTGTGGGGGGGAGAAGCTCCCATGTCCATCACCTGACAAGAACCAATGAAGTGGAGGGAGAAGAGAAGGGGCAGGCACAATAACGGCAGCGCAAACAAGTGAAAAGAGAGTTCACAGGTATAGCTATGATTGTGAAACAGACCAGCGTTTGCTGTGCTAAAGAAACGGAGGTCAAAATTGCGGGTGCATACCAGAAAAAAAAGTAGGTGTGAGAGAGCTCATAGTGTGGCTCTTGCCTGTTATATACTGCTTTCATATCGCTTTGATAGTGCTATATCCTGCTTGGTGTAGATCTGGCTGTAGATCAGCCCTGGCTTGAATGCAACAAATCTCTTCTTCTGTTGGGATTTCATGGTGGATCAACGCCAAAAAAACCCTCATGACCACTGCCCACTTGGCGGGGGACAACGACAAGAGAAAACCTCACAACTAATTCTTTACAAGCAGGCATAGATGCCTGTAACACTAACAAATCTCCATAGCCCTTTGAGGACCACACTTCTATGATCCTTAATTTGAAGTCTAGACCCCAAAGAAAAGCCTTCAGCGTCTAAGCTCTGAAGCTCATTAAAAAAGAAAGCCCTGATCTGTACTATACAGCAGACAATCTCAGATGAGATGGCCTATTGCTTCAGCCAATAACAAATCTCTAGTTGAAAAGCTCTACTTTGAAACAAGGAAAGGGGTGGGGCTCTACAATGAACATTCTGATTAGATGATGAGTAGGAGGGGTGGGTTCTGCAAGTGATTGATGGCAGTTTGAATTGCAGGTGCGGGGAACATGCCTTAACTGTCAACTACTGAATTGTTTCCTCAGGTAATGGACCAAAGTTAGCAGAGAAAAAAAAAAGTCTGTATGAGGCTGTGATTGGTAGTTTGGAGGAAGTTCAGCCCTATTTATACTTGATATTGATGTATATCCTCCTATTTTGCTTTTGAGGCAAGCTAACTTTCTTTTTATATACTGAATAAATATAACTAATGTTATATAGGCCAAATGTGAAAACTGTAAAATAGATAATTGTGTGTAGATTCTATCCTATGACTTGTGAAAAAATGTAAAGAGATTTGTGGGATGTAAGAAGTGTTGATATCTCTTATTTTCAAACATTTTGATACCCTAAAAGAGTGCCACTCAAGCATGTGCCTTTCTTCAAAGTGAAGCAGTTCATGGAATTGTCTCCCCAGAAAGGTTTGGCAGACCTACACAATTTTAGGTGTTAAGGCTGCAATCATATACAGAATTTCCTGGGAGTAAGTCTGATTGAATTCAGTAGGGCTTACTTCTGAGTAGACACATATAGATTGCATAGTAAAACTATAATGCTCTGACAAGTATTTGGGGAGAGGCAAATTTTATTTCAGACATATTGAATCCTGTTGCTGTTGTGGATTTGTACTTGTCATTTATGACTTTTTATTTTTAATTGATTGTATTGTATTGATTTAATATTATAGCCATATGGAGAGTTGCTACCAAAAATGTGTTACAATATTATGCTATATATTGATTGATTTAGCTGATTTGGCAAGAGAGTCCTGTAAAAAGATTAAATCAGTCTGTTGAAAAATCAAAGTAAGCTGGGATTGACCCAAGGTGTGGGAGCGGTGGGGAGGCAAGCGGGTGGCAAGTTATGATTCTAACAGAGTTATCTGTGACTTGTGAAAAAACAGGTCAATATTTGCTGCTGTATAACCAATGTCACAGTGCAACTCTGCCTGAAAAGAGAGAGTGACACATACAAAGTCAAGAACAAATCCTTTGATTGAAGTTTTTAATAGATTCATTGAAACATATAAAATGAAAATTTGCTCTGCATGAGCAGTACAGATAAAAATGAACTGCATTTGAAATGCAAACAAGAAAGAGAATTGGCAAGTGGTAAATGTGCAATGCCCACCTGATAAAGATTCCTTTCTCTCCTGCTCCTTAGTATCTGTGATTTTTCTTCCTACAAAATCTTAATTAAACTAATACATTTTACAGCTAGCTTACATGAGAATGTGCTTTCATTGATCAAAAGGATAATTTTCACTTTCCAATTTTGAAAATTAAAAAGGTGACATTTTGGTTTTTTGCATCAAATTCCTGCTTAGCTTTGGATTTAGAACACCTTATATGGAATTTATAATAGCAGTCAGAAAGGACATCAGTGTTAGTGTATGGAGGTTTGTGAGATGAAAAACACATTTGTCATGAATTTTAATATTTTGCTATTACTGCATGTAAAATCTGATTATAGATTGTATCTTTGGTTGAAGCTGAGTGCATGTCAGAGCTTGAAATCAATTTGATACATGACCATGGCAATATTCTCTGGTAACTTGGTCAGGAATTGCACAGAGATGTACTCACCCTGATGCCAACTAATGAAAAAGAGGGGAGGAGGAAAATTTCATAAAAATGTGAACTGGCAATTCAAAATGGTTTAAGCTGTTTGGAGGCTGCATTCTCTGTTTATGCCACCACTGTGGCAACTCTAGGTTGCTGGAAACAGCTGTGAAGCCCAACAGTCAAGCTAATCAGTATAGAAAACACTATTTCCACTATCTTGTAGTGGTCACCAGGCAAAAGGGCCTAGGTTTCCTTCTTCCATTTTGCTCTTCACTTTACAGCCACTCAGAATGTTAGATGACCAGAATTGCTTTGTTCATCTTCTGAAGATACATAAATTGGTCCTGCATTTCTATCTTGGCTCTGCCAGATCTGGGTAAACAAAATGCCTAGATTTGTATCCCCACTCCCTCCTGTGTATATGTACAAAGGGTTACCATGTACCAAACCAATTAAAATGTATTTCAGGCTTGTATGCTCCATTTTCCAATTTGAAATAGGTTTGCAAATCAGTTTTTAGAAGCAATCCTGGCTAGTGTTAACCTATATTTTGCCTCATTTCAACATCATGGCAAACCAGGAAAGGGAGGAGGGAATTCATGAGCAAGAGAAGAGAGAGTGTGCATGCCCAAAATACATTCTGCCACACCAGTAGGATCAAGCAAATGATAAGCTCCATCCGACAAGCATTTTATTGCACGCTCGTTACTGGGCACTCACGGAGTTTGCTCAGGTCCCTCACATGATGTCGTCTGCCTCCTGAGCACCTTCTGGCCTTCCTTGCGCAACAAAAAAATCCCTCATTAAGTCCGATGTTTTTTTAAACTTGGAATTGCTGCGCTCTCCTGCTGTGTGCAGGAGAAGCAGCACCATTAGAATAGCGGACTCAATGGGCCTCGTGCTCCTTGTGTACTGAGGAATGAAAACAGGCGGAGAAGCGAAGGTAGGGAGCGTGTTAATCCCCGGTGTGATGGAGCTCAGGGTCCGAACTGAGCCATTGTGTTTAAGAGGGTCTTTATTCATGGCAGGAACTTAATGAAGTACATTGCAAAAAATATTTTTGCAACTTAATTTGCTTAGAAGATAAACATTTAGATTGACATGTAGATGGGAACAACGAGCAACAGAGAGGTTTTGTTCTGATAGACCAACCCTGTTGAAAGAATGGCAAAATCATAGTTAGAATCAGAATCAACATCTTCAGTAGCATTGTCCTCTTTTACAGATTGACAAAAATGTTGGCTGCTGTTTTCCTAGAGTTTTTAAACATTTGAGTGCAGTTATAAGTACAGTTCTGTTGGCTTCTGATTATTGGGAAAGTAAATAATTATTTCATACTGTCTTCTTTCAAACCTCTGAGTGGTCTTATACCAATCTTCTGCTATTCTGTCTGCAGAGTCCTTGTGGTTTATTGCATGGGAAAATGGAAAGACAGAGAGAGATTACATCAAAAAACATCCAACATTTCTCATCGGTTTTATAAAGCAAGCAACTATTTGCCACATTCATGGCACTCAGGAGACATGTGAAGAATTTTGTGAAAAATTATTCTGAGGCTGAGATAAAAGTCAGAGAAGCAACATCTAATGATCCTTGGGGCCCTTCAAGTTCGCTGATGTTAGAGATAAGTGACCTGACATACAACACAATTTCTCTTTCTGAGATTATGAACATGATCTGGCAAAGGATGAATGACCATGGGAAGAACTGGAGGCATGTGTACAAGTCTCTTACACTCTTGGATTATCTTCTTAAGAATGGTTCAAAGAAAGTTATACAGCATTGTCAAGAGGGTTTCTTTAACATTCAGGTGTTAAAGGACTTCCATCATTTAGATGAAGCTGGAAAGGATCAAGGTAAGTCTAAAAGTCATTTGAGAAGTCCATTAAAATTAAGTGTGTGTGTATATGAGAGCCAGTGTGGTGTAGTGACTAAAGTGTTGGACTGGGGGTTGGGAGATCCGGGTTCTAATCCCCACTTGGCCATGGAAACCCACTGGGTGACTTTGGGCGGGTCACAGACTCTTAACCCAACCTACCTCACAGGGTTGTTGTTGTGAGGATAAAATGGAGAGAGGAGGAGGATTAAGTACGCTGCCTTGGGTTCCTTGAAGGAAAAAAAAGGCAGAATAGAAATGCAAAAATAAATAAATAAATAAATAAATAAATAAATGCACTGCAGCTTAAAGATAGGGAGGAACCTAGCAATTTAATTGTTCAGGAATTCAAAAGTTCTGAATCCAAGACTTATGATTTGACATGGGGAAAGGCCACAGCTTGATGCTTTGGATGGTTTCCGATTCAATCCCCAGCATCTCCAGTTAAAGCAATGGTAGAGAGAATTTTTTTCTATGGGGTAATTGACCCACAGGAAAAGTCAATCTTTTTACCGCATTCCTTTATCACTGTTCCTATATACTACTGAAACATATTGTTTTGTTACTTCTTGTCCTATGAGATGAGTGACAGAATGACTTGCAAATAAATTATTTCATTGTCTTGCAAGATGTGATGAGTCTTTAGATTGTAAGCCTATGCGGCAGGGTCTTGCTATTTACTGTGTAATCTGTACAGCACCGTGTACATTGATGGTGCTATATAAATAAATAATAATAATAATAATAATAATAATTCAGACAGTTGGATCAGATGCATAAATCATGATGTCAGTGATGCTTAATTAAATTGTTTAAATTGTATAAATTTATGCTAGTAAATTGTAGCAGGTCAGGTCACAAACTATGGTAGAGTATCCACTAATTGCCTAATATATAATTACCAATGCTTGGACTGCCAGTTCAACACACCAACTATTATATTGATGCTCATTAAAATGTATTCCCTTCAGACTGTAAGCACTATGCCAAGGCAGTGGAACGAGGACCTGTATCGGACTCCTCTCCCCCTCACATGGCTTTACATATGTACTTTGGGGTGGGTTTTTTTGGTATACTGTGTTTGCTTTCTGTACAAGTTATGCATTATTGTTATACCATATCAGGAAGCCACAATTCAAACTATCTGAACCATGGCCATGCTGACTGGTGGATGATGGGGGTTGTAGTCCAACTCATCTGGAGGGTACCAGGTTGGGGGAAATGGCATGGGTTCACATGATAGCACTTTGACTAAGAAAGTATATAACCTAGTTTTTGTATAATAGAAGGTAATAACATTGGCTTTTTTTTTTTTTACAAAAAATGAAAAGGGGGATTTTTTTTTTCATTGACCTTATCATTTTTCTGAATGAGGACAAGAGTTATAATATAATTATGATATGAAAAATACCTTTAAATATTGCTTATAGTATATATAGAAATCTACCATCTGTTGAATCTTTGGGTGAAATCCAGTGTTGCGCAAGTGGAAGGCAGTTTGAGAAAATGATCTTTCCCTTCTCCCCACTGCATCCTGCCCCCAAGTGTTTCTAGGGTGTTGCGAGGGGTATGGGTACACCTACAGAGCATTGTAAACTACCTTACCAGACTGAAGTAGAAGAGGGGAATTGCCTGAAATTAGCTAGAGGAATCTTTCACCACTCATGCAAGGTTCCCAATTTTGTCTCGTTCCCCTTTGCTACTGTAGTACAGTATCATACAGTTTATGATGTTTTGTAGGTCGTCCCAAACCTATGGAGAGACTTTTTTGAGGGGTACAGGAAAGAGGCAGATCTATTGTGCAAGCTTGCCTTCCCCTCGCACAACACTGGATTTCACCCCTTGTTTTGTCAGCTCGTTGCCCTGGGTATCACATTATCAAACACTTTAGCATCTTCTGTATAAGTAGAGTCCTGGGACAGATCTAGTGAGCAATACGAAACACAGTAAACTCTGTACATGTTTACCAAATATTTCTTTTTCTAACTCAGACTTATTGTTTTCAACAGGTTTTCATGTAAGGGAGAAAGCTAAGCAAGTCCTTGCTTTATTAAAAGATGAACAACTGTTACATAATGAACGTGAAATAGCACGTCGGACTAGGCGGCGCACTTCATATGCAATGCTTTCCCCCCAAAAAGTTCCTAGCAAAGCTTATTTACCAACAATGCCTGTCTCAGATCCCATTTCAGAGTTTCCTCCTTCAGAGAACGTCCAAAGTAAGCAGCACATTTAAACTGCAATGCAAGTATTTTGCATTTCAGAGTGTTAACTTTTGAAATTATAGCATGAGCATGGATCCATTAGGGACTTTTTCTACATGAGACATGAGATCAACCTGTCACTTTATCGAGGTTTCTGTTTCTGGATTCTTTGCGCAATTAAGATTGGCTCCTTTACACTTGTTTCCCTCCCCCCAGAACTTTGCTTTCTCTGCTTTTCTCTGTTTTCCATTACACAACCATTAGGTGGCACTGTGGTATAATGGAATTGTGCAACTACCAGGAGGGTAGGGATGTCAGAGAAATCTGTTTGGGGGTGGAGGTCGATGAGCTTCTGTTGATTCAGGGCCCCCGGACTTCGGTCTGTTTTCTGTGCACTGGTGTGACTTGATCTGCGTAGAGTCGGGCCAGTTCATAGATTTTCGATATTCTTGTTTATTTGGCCAAATAGAGATTTATACAAATAAAAAAACACACACAATAAGTTCCTGGATTTCAGGAAAAACGTGGTTTAGCCCAAAAATGTGAGCTGAGTCAGGCAGGTGGCATAAATCCATTGAGCTGAAGCATTGGACATCTCTAACAGAAGGTTTCATGGCACCATCAAGGATATACTAGACATTCCTTATAGAAAACAACACCACTAAAATAGTTGCAAAGCATGGGAGAGGCCCTGGTGGATGATGACGTTGTGTAAAGGACCCACAAACTACTGTGAGTGAGGAATCATGAGTGCACAATAAATGCCTCATGTAGAAAGGCTCTAGGTGTCCTTAGTGACATCCCATCTATCATTATCTGTCAAAAACAATAGTGGTTTAGCTGTCCAACTCTTGGGTTACATGATGACAAGGCATTTGCTTGGCATGGGAAGCAAGATGCTGGTCTAGAAAGAGGTTTAGTCTGATCCTTTGGTCTATCTTTTTGTGTTCTTATTTTCTGATCTAACTCCAAAAAATGGCAAAAGTGATTTAATAGTACTGTAGGTACCAGAAAGTTTAATGGAAAATCCTAAACCTCAACACGTTTTTGAGTGCACCTGCTCTTTCTTAAGGAACTATTACAAGCTTTGCCATCTACCTTTTCGGTGAAGTAATTTGTAACTTTCTTGTGTAAAGCTGAGTAGGGCTTCAGGAAAGTTACAGCCAACATACAGTTTGGCTTAGCATGCTGTAGTCTGTATTCTGTGTAAAAGCTCCATGAACAAAGGATGGTATTTCTGGGTAAAACAGGGTTTGCTGGAGCCAGTCTGGCAACCCCCACGACTGATCCTGAGAAGTGGGGTCTGTGTTGCCAATTGCATTGCCAAGAGACAACAGTTCTTTTTAGGATTCAGAAACAATGAACGCATTAATGGGTAAAGACTAAAGTTTTATTACGCAGGAACAAACTAACACATTAAGAAAGCAAAACACTATAGGGCAATAATTGCAGCAAGAAATTATAAAGCAAGATAATAATGCTTACATCCCATGCAGTCACTGGGAACTCCCTTAGTGGACTCCAATAAAGGCCTGGTACCCAGCACCTTCCCAGGGACACGTAAATTTATTACACCCACATTAATCCTACCAATATTCTGGCTATAGTCCAATAACCTTGAGGGAATTTACCCTAGCAAACTTACCCTAACAAACTCCCGATTGTACTAGGAACAGACCTTGAATTCTAGCCAAGGCTTATCTAAAGGTTATTTATTTATTTATTTATTTCAATTGCTTAACTACTTAAAGCAAACAGGCTCAACCGGAAGTATAGACACAGGTCAGATCTACACTAAGCAGGATATAACACTTTGAAAACGTTTTGAAGACTGTATAGGGAGTGTGTCCTGGGCCTCATCAGTTGTCACTACTGTTATAAACTGTTTTAAAGCAGTAGTGTACATTCTGCCACAGAAGGAACAATTGTTGGAAACCACTAAATTCCTTGATATAACAATAGTCTTCTGCATTTACACTATAGGGTCTACTCTATGAGATTATTGCTGAGCCAGGTCTGAGGACATACTTTTACTCATGGCTGCTACACGTTACTTTTTATAGATGTGCACATATTTGTAAGTCACGTCTGTGTATGAAGATATGAACAAAACAATGCAAGAACAATGATAGGTATATCTGTCTCTGCGGGGGCAAGTGAGAGCTAAGCTGTAACATGTGAACTGGCCTTCTGTAGTATGGTAATTGCCCAGGGCCTCACCGCACTAGACAAGAAAATAAATATATCATTTTGAAAAATTATTTTATTAACCATTAAAAGTGTTAGCACATAAGGAAGTTCTTATTAAGAGAACTTGAAACAGCAGTTAATTAAAATTAAAATGGCCTGGGACTGAAGCACCAGTTCATTTATTGCTACATATGTCCATTTGTCTCCAGATAAAAATCCCTGCCACAGGACTGTAGTCTTAAAAGTTTTCTATTATCTTTCAAATGGTCTCTAAAATCCTTTTTAGCGGCTGATAATGGGAAACACATGCCTGCCATGCTCCAGTAATAACACTCCTTTTAAATACTAATTGGAAGATTTGGTGACAGAGAGGGATGATACTGGCCCTAATTTTCTGGTTTCTTCCATATAATTTTCACATAAACAAGCAGAACTGGTAGCTCTTTATGTTAATTTTTCCTACTTGAAAAAAAGGGAACTTGTCTCACACACTGACGATATAAACAGAGTTAGCAGTTAAGAACAGGAGAGGTCTGTTGAGATTTGATTCTGTCTGGGTTTCTCAATCATCACAGAAAATTATAAAAGGAATTAACATTCAGATCCAGTCACTGCAGGTAGCATTGCAGTTAATGGACTGAACAAGATTTTAGAGGCATTTTTTGCCCAATTAACTCTGAGAAATTTAACATCTGTCTATTTTTCTTTCTTTCTACCATTTTTTAAATTTAAAAAACAAAAAACCTTTCTTTGACAGATTTCCCCCCTAAGGCATTTCCTGCAGCAGAGAAAAGCCAGCCTGCTCAGCCATCAGGCAAAGCAGAGATAGTCCAAGAAACAACAGCACTTAATATCATTGAAAAGAAGTCATCAGAGGTAAATCATGCACTGCATTTGGAGGGAAGAAATAGTTGCATATATAGCATTTAATGAATTGCCCATACAATGCTTTTCACTACTGTTTCAATTAGTAAGACTTAGGTTGCAATCCCAGCCCAATTTACCTAAGAGTAAACCCTACTGCATTTAGTGGAATTTCCTTCTGAGTAGACATGTACAGACTGTAATGTTAAGGAGTTTGCAGCTACTGAAGTGAGGGAGGATTGAACTTATTGAGTCCATTACTGGATCTGATGCCTCATTATTATTAATTATATATAGAGTGTTTTATGGTAAGCTCGCAACTGGCCACTCACTGATCTTAGTGGGACATTTTGATGCTGCTGCAATCCTCCCATGCGTCTCCTGCTCCTTCTGTTGTTTTTTCCCCACTTCAAAATACCTCCTGGAAAATCTGATTCTTCTGGCTATAACTAATTGGTGCTATTTCCTGCTGTGTGCAGGAGAGGTTGCACAATAAAAATGTCCACTGAATGGGTCCTGTGGTTGTTGCTTGCTTCCTCTTTGTTCCCTGTGTGAAGAAAGAGGAAGCTGCTCATCCCTTTTGTGTGACAGGAGCAGGAGGCAAAGCAATGGTAGGGAAATGCAACACACACCCCCCTCTAATGATTCTCTTACTCCTGCTTTTCCTCCAAGGACATCAACAAGGCAATGTACATGATTTCTCTACTGGAATTTGAGGGCTAATAAACTGAAACTCAGTCCAGACAAGACTGAGATGCTGCTGGTGGGTGGTTCCTCTGATCAGATGGGGGGGGGGCGTTCAACTGGTTCTGGATGGGGTTGCACTCCCCCTGAAGGAACAGGTTCGTAGCTTGGGGGTTCTCCTAGAGCCATCTTTGTCACTTGAGGCTCAGGTGGCCTCGGTGGCACGGAGTGCTTTCTACCAACTCTGGTTGGTGGCCCAGCTATGCCCCTATCTGGACAGGGATTATTATTATTATTATTATTATTATTATTATTTATTTATTTATTTATTTATTTATATAGCACTGTAAGAAATGAAGGGGTTAATTGAACTCTAAGCTGCCCTTTGTGCTTTCTGTGGACCCTGCAAGAGGAAGTGGCTGACTCACACATTCCAGAGAGATGTGGAATGGCAGGGAAGGGAGATGGGATTAAGTAAAGGTATCCTGTTTAGCCCACTCCTCTCACACAGGTTTTATAATTGTATCCCACTTCTCTCACACAGGTTGTGTAAATGTATTCCACTCCCCTTTTTCTTTGTGCATCCCACCCCCTTCATTCCACTCCCCTTTTTCCATTGTCAGCTGACCCTATGTGAATAAAAGTGGTGTGCAAGCTCCGATCAGGGTCCGACCCGGTTCGAGTCGCACCTCAGTATACTGATACGTGGTGTCCTCTGCAGTGCTTTTTCTACGCTCGTCTTTCGTACCTAAGGTCAGGGACAAGAACCTGCCATATTTCTAACAAGCACCATCAATGTACATGGTGCTGTACAGAGTAAAACAGTAAATAGCAAGACCCTGCCGCATAGGCTTACAATCTAATAAAATCATAGTAAAACAATAAGGAGGGGAAGAGAATGCAAACAGGTACAGGGTAGGGTAAGGAGGCACAGGGTAGGGTAAAACTAACAGTAGAAAGTAACAGTAGAAGTCTGCACAACATCAAGTTTTAAAAGCTTTAGGAAAAAGAAAAGTTTTTAGTTGAGCTTTAAAAGCTGCGGTTGAACTTGTAGTTCTCAAATGTTCTGGAAGAGCGTTTCAGGCGTAAGGGGCAGCAGACGAAAATGGACGAAGCCGAGCAAGGGAAGTAGAGGCCCTTGGGCAGGCGAGAAACATGGCATCAGAGGAGCGAAGAGCACGAGCGGGGCAATAGTGTGAGATGAGAGAGGAGAGATAGGAAGGAGCTAGACCGTGAAAAGCTTTGAAGGTTAACAGGAGAAGTTTATATTGGATTCTGAAGTGAATTGGAAGCCAATGAAGAGATTTCAGAAGCGGAGTAACATGGTCGGAGCGGCGAGCCAAGAAGATGATCTTTGCGGCAGAGTGGTGAACAGAAACCAACGGACTGATGTGAGAAGAAGGAAGGCCAGAGAGAAGAAGGTTGCAGTAGTCCAACCGTGAAATAACCAGTGCATGAACAAGCGTCTTGGCAGAAGAGACAGACAAAAATGATCGAATCCTGGCAATATTATACAGGAAAAATCGACAAGATTTAGCTACTGCCTCAATATGAGGAATAAAGGAGAGCGAGGAGTCGAATATAAAGCCAAGGCTACGAGCTTCCTTGACCGGAGTAAGTGTAAAATCATTAACAGTAAGAGAGAATGAGAGATGAGGAGAAGGTTTAGGAGGAAAAACAAGCAATTCAGTCTTTGCCATGTTAAGTTTCAAGCGACGATGAAGCAGCCAAGCTGAGATATCTGAAAGACATGCCGAGATACGATCGTGAACATCAGGAGAAAGTTCCGGAGATGACAGATATAGTTGTGTATCATCGGCGTACAGATGATATTGGAGGCCATGAGATTGAATAAGCTTGCCCAAGGGCAACATGTATAAGGAAAACAACAACGGGCCAAGCACCGAGCCTTGCGGAACCCCTACTGAAAGGGGAAAGGAGGAAGACGAGCTGCCATTAGTCAACACGCTGAAAGAGCGACCCGCTAGATAGGAGGCAAACCAGTTATAGACAGAGCCACAAAATCCAAGGTCATGAAGGGAATCTAAGAGAAGATCATGATCAACCGTGTCAAAGGCTGCAGTTAGATCAAGGAGAATAAGAACGGAATAATGGCCTTTAGGCTTGGCAGTAAGGAGATCATTGGTGATCTTAGTAAGGGCTGTTTCGGTGGAATGCAGAGGACGGAATCCACATTGAAAAGGATCCAAAGCAGAGTTACTAGAAAGAAAGTCAAGACAGTGAGAGTAGACCGCACGCTCCAGGATCTTTGAAACAAACGGCAACAAAGAGACAGGTCGGTAGTTAGACAGAGATAGCCTATCAAGAGTAGGTTTCTTGAGAATGGGAGAGACTGTAGCATGTTTAAAAGCAGAAGGAAATGAACCAGAGGACAGAGAAAGATTAATAATATGTAGCAAGGAAGGGAGGATAGCAGGAATAAGATTAATAAAGACCCGAGAAGGAATCGGATCACAAGAACAAGTGAAAGGCTTCGAAGAGCACAGTATTCTAGACAGTTCATCAGCTGAGACCGAAGGGAACGCAGAGAAATTTGCAGGAGGAACTGACAGATGAGGGACAGGAACTGGAAGAGGAGCAGAGCTGGCAAGATCAGAGCGAATAGTTTGGATTTTAGCATTGAAAAAAGAGGCAAAGTTATTAGCAGACAGAGAGGCAGGGAGAGATGGCGGATTAGGCTTCAGAAGAGAATTGAAGGACGCAAAGAGCCGCTGAGGATGCCTAGCATTTGACTGGATCAGCGTTGAGTAGTACTGCTGTTTGGCCAGTGAGATGGCAGAAGAGAAAGAGGAGAGTACAAATTTGTAATGGACAAAGTCTGCCCGGTCCCTGGTCTTACGCCAAAGGCGTTCAGCTGCCCGGGAACAAGAGCGAAGGTAGCGGAGGGAAGAGGTGAGCCACGGTTGGGGTTGAGAAGGGTGAACTATCCGAGTTGTAGATGGAGCAAGATTATCAAGAGTTGAAGATAAGGAGGAATTAAAGAAGGAGACAGCTGAGTCCAAGGAGACAGCCGAACAGACAGAAGGAAGGGAGGAGGCTAGAGACTGGGAAAAAGCCTCATAATTGATAGATTGCAAGTCACGACAAGAGCGAGAAGCGGGACATGAAGGAGGAGGATTATGAGTAATATTGAAAGAAACTAGGTGATGATCTGACAACGGAAAGTGAGCAGTAGAAAAGTCCAACACAGAGCAATTCCGAGTGAGAACAAGATCCAGACAGTGTCCAAGGGAATGTGTGGGTGCATCAGACCAAAGCTTAAGATCATAAGAGGAAGATAATGAGCGAAATCGTAGAGCTGCAGCATCTTGAGGGTCATCCACATGAATATTGAAATCACCCAAGATAAGAGTAGGACAGTTATCAGAGAGGAAAAAGGACAGCCACAAATCAAAATCAGAGATAAATTTTGAGGACGAGCCTGGGGGGCGGTACAGAACTGCAATCCGCAGTCGCAGTGGAGTGAAGAGCCTCACCACATGTACCTCAAAGGAGGAGAAGCAATGTGAAGGTGGAATGGAAAGAGGCTGGAACTGGCACAAACTAGATAATAAAAGACCCACACCACCACCCCGACCCTCTGGGTGACTAGTGTGAGAGAAAGAGAGTCCTCCAAGAGAGAGGGCAGCAGAGATGGCAGTATCATGGGCAGGAAGCCAGGTCTCAGTAAGAGCAAGGAGGTGGAGAGACCTAGAGATAAACAAGTCCTGGATGACAGGGGCCTTAGAAGCAACAGAGCGACAGTTCCATAAGGAACACGAGAAAGGCAGCTGAGAAGAGGGGAGACACCGAATAGGAACTAAGTTAGGAGAGACGAGATTGGAACGAGCCATAAGGAACAGATATGAGGAGAAAAGAATTGAGAGGAGACAATGAGAAGATCGTGACCTGAATCAGAAAGTGGCAGCGACCGGACCGTGGCTGGGGTTTTTCCTCCGGAGTAGAAGATCCGCTTGACCGGCTTCGCGCCGAAGGCTCGCACCTCCAGCAGACTGGAGGCTTGAAGTACCTGAAAAGGGGAGGAGCAGAAGCTGCAATTCAAACAGACCAATCGCAGTTAGTCAATGTTGCTCAATGGGATAACCTAGCTTCAGTTGTCCATACTTTGGTAACTTCCAAATTAGATTACTGCAACGCCCTCTACATGGGGCAGCCTTTGAAGACGGTCCGGAAGCTGCAGCTTGTGCAAAATGCGGCGGCCAGATTGATAGCTGGAACAGGGAGGTTTGAGCATATAACACCGATTCTGGCCCGCTTGCATTGGCTGCCTATATGTTTCCAAGCCCAATTCAAGGTGCTGGTTTTAACCTATAAAGCCCTACATGGCTTGGGACCACAATACCTGATGGAACGCCTCTCCCGACATGAACCTACCCGTACACTGCGCTCAACATCTAAGGTCCTCCTCCGAGTGCCTACTCCGAGGGAAGCTTGGAGGATAGCAACAAGGGAGAGGGCCTTCTCAGTGGTTGTCCCAACTGTGGAATGATCTCCCCGATGAGGCTCGCCTGGCGCCAACATTGTTATCTTTTTGGCGCCAGGTCAAGACTTCTCTTCTCCCAGGCATTTTAACAGCATTTTAACAGCGTTTAACAACGTTAAGTTTGTTTTTAATGGACCCCAGAATTGTTGTTTTTAAATGGATCCTGTTGTTTTTATACTGTTTTTTATGTTTTTGATGGTTTTTAAATTTTGTATACTTTTAATGTTTACCATTTTTAATTGTTGTAAACTGCCCAGAGAGCTTCGGCTGTGGGGCGGTATATAAATGTAATAAAATAAATAAATAAAATAAATAAAGTAGAGGGTGTGGGGGTTAGGTTGTACTTAAGGCAGAGGTGTTGAATCTCTTTCAGCCTGCGGGACAAATTCAATTTTGGAGAAGCTCTCTGGGGCCGCTATTCCAGTGGTGGGCAGGGGAAAAGGGTGTAGACTAAAGACAAAAGGGGCAAACCCAACATGCCAGCATAATTAAGTTTAAAGCTTTTATTGCGAGTAACTAAGCCTTAGGAGGAGAGGCATTTCATTCTTGGGGCTGGGGTGGGGGTAGGCAGCGGTAGTGCAAAAACAAGGAAACTAACAAACAAGCAGCATTTGAGGGGAAAGGGGTAGGGCCAGGAGAGGGGGCATGGTCTTTTGGGGAACCGCTAAGGGCAGGATTAAGGTCCCAGGCTGGGCAGATTTGTCCCGCAGACCTGGAATTCAACACCTCTGCCTTAAGGGGACAATGCACAGCGAATTCACTGAAGGAATGCAGCACAATCACATACTGCTTTTGAAAGTCCCTTCTGTTCAAAAGTGGTTTTCCATGTAACATGGAGGTTCTGTTTAAAAAACACAAACTGAAAAGCCCCTTGAGTGTGAGGAACTAGATACATGGTTCCTTGAATTCTGGCCATGGTGTTAATTGCATTGGGAACTACAAGAAAAAAATAAATATTAACCTTTTAAAGAATTAGCTCCATCCATCACTGACCAGAACACCGCTTCATGGTAAGTCCAATTTTCCATTTGGTTTTAAAAAAGAAAAACGTATAGGGGCACGACAGAGATTTTAAACATTATGATTTGTGTTGGGTGTATTTCTCTGTCTGTCATAATACTAGAACTCGAGGAGATCGAATACAATTACTAGTAGTTCAGGACAGTTAAAAAATAAAGCAAAATTTACATGGAATTTGTTGCTGACAAGATGCTCCAAGCAGATGATTTTAGTAAGGGATGAGAGAATTTCATGGAGAGGATAGGTATGTTAATAATAGTGGTTAGCCATGGTAGCTAAATGGAACCTCCATGTTTGAGTAGCAGATGCTGAGGAGAAAGATCCAGGTATGGCCATCATGCCCTGCTTGTACAACTGATCAGTCAAATGGACTAGATAGACCTTGGTCTGATTGAGCAAAGCAATTCTCACCTTGCTTTGTTATTATTGCTATAATTGTACGTGTGCCTGCTGTAACTATTTTGCATATTTTTTTTGTAAATTGTGTCCCTTTGGAAAGAGGCTTGGGAATGTGAGGGGATATATTCCCCTAAAAGCATTCGCTTATAACCCTATTCCACTGTACTCCTGTGAAACTTATCGTTTTATTAATATCAGTAGCACTTGCTATAGTCCAGCTCTTCTGTTTAGGAGTTTCATATAATAAAACTTGGTGATCCCATACATGGAGTGTTGGTGTTGTATGAGATCTTCAACAAAGGAAAATAATAATGCACCAATAGGGAAATAAAAAGAGCTTATTTCAATGGATGCAAAAATTAGCACAGCCAAAACCTGCCGATATTATGATTTTCTAAAATGATTTGTAAACAACTACTTGAATTCATTTGGTTTTCCGTGCAAATAATAGAGATTTCAATCCTGAGCAGTATTTTCTCCTTTCCTCCTCTTTCTGTTTTCATAGTTAATCATACTTGTCACTTATATGAAGTGCCTCACAGTTTCAAGTCACTGTCGTTGACTAATTAAGCATCACTTTAATTGCCATTAACGTCAACATTTACCCAGATAATGTACTGTGTCATAATGCTTCAAATGGTGTATATATTTATTGTTTTATAAATAAGGAATTAACACAATGTCTGCCAGCATAAGAGCTATTTGTATTGTACATGTCTTTTTTTTAGGTGATCCAGTATGTAAGCTTATCTCACTGTGTTTCTTACAAGTGAGATATGACAAGATATTTGGTTGCATTGTAGAAAGGTTTAGTTGTTTCATGAAAGGTTGATTTTTTGGGACCTGCTCTAGAATGTCATTTCTTTACATTACAGCCTGCTGCATCTGGAAGTTTAGATTTTTAATTTAAACGATAGATCACAAATAAACATAAAATATCCAGTTAAAACTTCTATAGCATTCTAAATACCATATGTACTAGCTAAAAATGAACTCCTGAAAGATAACTTAAATTTTTAAAAAAGCCTGGAAAAATTCCATGTGGAGGTTGTTAAAAAGCTACAGAACATCAATAGCAGGGGGCTACTGATCATTTTTACTTCAGTCCTATTTGGATACTTTCAGCATTCTAGCTTGAAAAGACTGTGCACTGTAGGATCTGATCTGGATGGGGTGGGGTGGGGGAAGGGGAGGAAGTGAGCTGTCATCAAGCATATTAATAACTTTGGCACAGATCTCTGTATATAATTTATCCCATTTTCATATATTGAGGTGTGCTGCAGCAGAAAAATAATATCCCAAGCAGTTTTTGTTAAGAAGTGTAAGAATTTTTCCCTTGGTAGTTTACTCAAAACCTACCCATCTATGCAGCTGTCCTTTTTTTCTTTGGGTTTTTTTTCCTATGGCTGTAATTGAGCCTTTCTTTTTGTAGGAAAAATGCAAAGAAATTGCAGTGAGAAAATTTGAAAATGATATATTAGGAATGCATGCAATACTGTGTTCTCTTAACTTCTATAGCAGCCTTCTTCAACCTAGAGCCCTCAAGATGTGTTGGACTACAATTCCAATAATGGAGTTAGAGGTCTAACACATCTGATGGGCACTAGTTTGGGGAAGGCAGCTTTATAGGATTATCTAATAACTTTCCTATATGCAAATAAATTTCACTGTGGAATGATTAAATAATAGTTTAAGGAATAATTTTTGACACCATGAAGTTTGTGCCAGTAGGAAGAAAATTCCTTTTCTTCTTCCATTCCATCTGCTGTAAAATATCAAATATATTTCTCTCAGTCTAGTGAATATATCAGTCTTAATCCTTCGCCCCTTACATCTAATATTATGTTCCTCCCAACACTCTAGCCCTCTAGTCAAATTTCATTGTGTTGTTTCTCTAATCTCCATACTAATACCTGAAAATTTATCAGCCGTTAACCTTATTTTCTCGAAAACTAAATTCCCCTTGCTTGTACATTGACTCCCACTATCTCCATCTTAATAAGAAAGTAACTCTATTTATTATTCCTTTTTAATTATTTTGTTGAAATGGAAAATATTTTATTTCTAGAATTAACTCTCATTTGTTTTATTCCTTTTCAGCGACTACTAATCTAAGATTATTGACATTTTAAAGGCCTTGTTTGGATGTAACAGGAAACCATAGTTTTCTACACTATGAATGAGACACAGTGCACCTTGACCTCACACGTATACCTCTTCACTCCTTGTTCATACCTGTAAGGAGGGGTTCAGAAACTTTTGTTTTCAATTGTAAATAATCCAAAGCCCCCAAGATGCCCGAACTTGGGGAACTAAGGTGCATTCAAACTGTGGTTTCAGAACAAGTCAGGATGCTGGCTTGTTTGATTCTGGCTTGTTTTCATTAATCATAGTTTAAACAAACCACAGTTCCCCAACATAGTGGTTGGCTTAAGGAAACAGATGCTTCTGATCTCCTCTGTCATGCAAAAGAGAAGGAGAGTGGAATGTTTGAGCTTGCCAGAACATATTCATTTATATTGGAGTGGGGACATAGTGTTGGTATAGAGACTGACAGACTTGATTCAGATTCACAGCAGTGAGGAGTAATTTATAAACTTGGAATTTACTTAAAGGAACAACCAGGAAGATCTAGATATAAAAGCACAACAACCTGGTGGAACTATCACATTTGTTCATATGTGCTGGGAGAAAGAGGAAAGAATCTAAAATAAAAAGATAAAGAGTTTTAAGCAGGAGACTATGGAAGCGATACGATTTAAGAAAATCAGAAAGAAAAGCTTTAAAGATAGAACAACAACTCAGCGCCTCTCTTTCTAATGGAAGATGGTAACACTTCCTGTTCCCTAGGCGTTTTACAGAATTACAAGACCATTTAAAACAGGCTTCCCCAACCTGTTTTGGCCTACACTCCTATCATCCCTGAGCACTGGCCATGTTGACTGGAAGTGATGGGAGTAATAGGCCAAATGTTTGAAGGGACCTAGGTTAGGGAATCCTGATTTAAAAGAAAATTATCTCTGTAAGAATACATTTTGCCCTCCTTTCTATTTTATTTTATATTATACCTACTTTACAGCTTTATTTGCATTTGATATAAACTCTTGCAGTCATGGTGAATTGTTTTAGAATGTAATGCTTTATGGATCTAAGCAAGTCTATGAAATAGAATTCCAGAGTACAAGTGTAACAGAGATGCACTGACCTCTTCGACAGAGAGGACCCAATTAAGGTGTTATTGAAAGGAAACTTAATTCATCATGTCTAATTTAGAAATGGTTAGTTTCCCTAGTGATGGCACTGTCATAGGATTTACCTTCTATGCTTTATTAAATCTGGTAATCGCGACACAGGCTAATTAAATGTTTTAGGATACATTGAGCTGATTCTAAAAAATCTTGATAATCATTTTCTTCTGTCACACACTATGACAAACCTAGCAGAGCCACCTGATCTGATATAAAATAATTGAATACAAAGTAATAATTTTTCTCTGAAGTTTCTGCCCCATTTTCCTAGCTTTCAACTTGTAATTACTTGAACACTTGATGCAGGACAGACCCTCATGTAAATACTAACACTTTTCTTGTTACACAGGGATAATCAGGATGCTTACTAAAGATTAAGGGAGAAATCCTATGGCCCCTAGATAGCATTTGAAGAGACCGTAGGATAATTTGGATTCCTTGATCTGAGGTTGGAGGCAGCCTTCTGACCCCAGAGGGCAGAATCAGAGAACTGCCTCCATCCTCCTTGCAGCTGGCGTGGAAGGAACCATGCTGGCTGGCCTCAGAAGTCAGGAACACAACCTTGGAGAGGGGGGGAAAGGAGTTGTTGCGGTGGGCGGGGAGGGGTTCCGGATACAACTTATCCTGAGCCTCTGCCAGCTTCCAAAACGCCTTCATTACATGAGCAAAAAAAGCCTGTCTAGTGAAAAATGCAGGGTGGGAGGACAGGGTGGCAAAGTTCACCCCTGCATAGGATGCTTGTAAGCCTCTGAGTTCAGGGGGTTATGATCATTGAGGGTGCAACTTATAGGATTGTGCCCTAAATTGGGAACACAATTAATTAAGAGAACAGAATTATACCGGAATGGCATATGACTATGTGAATGCTCTAGGATGGATATGTGTCAGCATATCATAAGAAATTACATGTTTTTGTATGTTCTTCTAAGAAGAATTGTTTATACATGCATTTTGGTGGTCCACATCTGTCTGCTATTAACTTTCATCCTCTTCCTCTTAATAAATGTCTTCTTACTTCTATGTGTTCTCCTTAATCATCTTCAACTCCCCATCCTAAAATATTATATTCTTGTAATTCAGTTTGACTCAGTGGCAACATCCATATGTCAAATCAGAATTATATCTATATCAAAACTTCGGTCAATCTCTTGGGGATTATTTGACAATGCAAAAGAGCAGGATTATTATTTTTATCTATTTTGAGAATTCAGACTTCAATTCAAGCTATTCAAATATCTTAACATTACAAGTTAACCCTGTTGCCAGTGGAGAACTTGATTTAACTGTAAACAAAGTTAGGATTGCTTCAAAAGCTGTGGTTTAAACAGTGCTGAATACAGTTTGCCCTTAGCTGCACTTGTGGTTAAAGTATTTTCTGTATCAAGTTCATGAACGTCTCCTGACACCTGTTGTTTTTCTATTGTAGAAAAGGTCTTTGTTCACTAAACTGCTTCAAGAACGACGTTCATTGATCTGTACATCTAAGAACACTAGAGGTTTTTCATTACTTTTAGAATAAAACTCATTTTCAATATCTCCTGCTTTAAATGAAAAGACCTATGTTTCTGAATTGTAGTACTTGTGTGAGACCTCATGAAACACAGAAAACGTGGTACATTTTATCTATTTTTAAAAAAGATTTTATTAGTTTTCCAATAGAAAATCAACAAACAGAAGAAGGAGAGAGACAGAGAGAATTTTTTTAAAAAAATACATTGAATTTAAATCAAATTATTGACAGAGGGTAGCACTCTTAAGCTCTATTCATATTTCTTCATTGATATGTTACAGTCCAAGACATACGTGGAATCCACAGTCTGCTTAGAACTTTTTAAAAATTCTTTTGTATGTCAAACTTATGTTTAGTCTTTTCCCATAATCTAAGGAAAGGTTTTAAATACTGCTGTGTATGTCCATGATCTGTATATAGAATAAAGTCCTGCCATGTTTTATAAAAGTACATATTATAATTGAGAGACAATAAGTGCCATTTTTGGCTTCACGATATAAGTAGAGGAAGGGTCATTTCACAACAAGCAAATGTGTTGATACATGTTTTAGGGAGCTGGGAATAACATAATTGGAGTCAGTGGTGCAAAGCAATTTGCTACTACATCTGTGAAGTAACGATTAGAGAAAATGAAATATGAAAAATTATGGTCCAACTAACCTGGTGAAAATCACCATAGCTTCTTTACTTCAGAAAAGCTCTGCTTGTTACTTATTTTATTTAAGCCACTTCTATACCACTTGTCTGCAGGATCTTGCAGCGGTTTACATAAAACAGTTGGCTTTAAAAAAAAGATACTGTTTTTTTAAACAGGAGAGCTAGATTATATTCCTTCTACTGATTTGCTGTCAAATCCTGTGCAATATTTTGGAATATTTTTCTCCATCTATCCATCTGGAAACACTAAAGTGTTGTTCTACCCAGGTCTTTCATTCTTTTGCAATTAAAACTGTTGTGAGACTCAAGAAACACACTGTGCTGTGTGTGTGTGTGTGTGTATGTATATGTGTGTGTGTGTGTGTGTGTGTGAGGTGAGCAGCAAAAGTGTTTTTCATTTCTGCCAGAAGTCTAATAGATCCCAAGATTTACGTACTCCCATTCTCTTATGTATGACCACACAGAAATCCACTGATACAGACAAGAGTATGGACAAAAGATAAATGTGGGAATCTTTGGATGCAGCTCAAGGAATCCAACCCCCCCCCTCCCCGGTAAAGTACCACAAGCAGAAAGCATTTCAACTCTCACATGTGGAAGGTGTGATAATTTCTTCTGGTGGGAGTTTCCTATACCGTTTGAGATACTGCTTCAGAAGCCCCCCTTTGGGGCGGCATGGAGGAATGCCATTGGAAGAAGAGGGACTAAAGAGTCCTCAGTGTGGAATCACACAGTGTGGTGTAGTGGGTAGGGTGTTGGAGTGAGACTCAGGAGATCTTGGTTCTAGTCCCCGCTTGGCCATGAAGCTAACTGGGTAACTTTGAGCCAGTCGCTGACTTTTAGCCTTACCTACCTCAATGGGTTGTTGGGAGGATGGAGGTGAAGGATCATGTACAATGCCTTGGGCTCCTTGGAGGAAAGGTAGGATATAAATATAACAAATAATAAATGTGTGTCACTTGGGATCCAAGCCATGATTCATGCACTTGTATTATATGTGACCTGCACTAGAGGCTCAGAATTCTCTAGTGTTCCTTGATGTACTTTATTTCATGCCCTATGGATGAGCCTATGAGATTGGTCAGGTATAAAATAAAATAATTAAATTATTGACAGCATAAGCATGCATGGTCTGCTCACAATTATCTCTAGAAGCCAAAAGGAGACTCAACCTGTCAGCCAAATTGCTGAGAGTACTGGCAGCGGGGTAGTAAAGATCAAACTATATGCAGATGATATAATGATTAGCTGTCAAAACCCAGTGAAATGATTGGGGAAACTATGATTCTCCAGCAATTTGGTGCAGTATCTGGAAATAAAATTAATAGAAACAAATCAGAATTAATTGGTCTGCACTTTAGTGAAGTTTTCAAGCACGACTTTCAAAACTAAATATATAGGTTAGAATGTTCTAAAACCAGTTAACTATCTTTTATATATTTATTAGAGGATCTGAAGTTATTATTTGTTATTATTATGAATTCTAAAGGAGCTATCCAACGTGCTGACTGAAACCTTGCACAGATCCACTGTCTAACTGACATCGGAGCTACCAGCCTTTACTTGTAAAGAGAAGATCATTGGGGGCCTGGACTAGAAGCATTGCAAGTGGATTGTGCTGTAAATATTCTAGAAGTATAATGTTCCTGCTAAGTGTATGGAGATAATTATATTTTTAAGCTATCTTGGGAGGGCTTTGCCCTGAAAGGCAGCATATAAATACTATAAATAAATGGATTCATTCATCCATCCATTACATCTTTGGTGGCATGTCCTAGTGTTCAAATTTATTGAAATGTGGTCCTCCAAAATATAAATATTGCAACATTTTGTAATCCTTAATATTGCCAGAAAAGATTTCAGATAGCAGGATTGAAAAAGATCTCTGCCTAAAACTGTAAAGTATAGGTAGTGCTGGCCAAGTACTGGACATTTTCTCCTCCTCTAAATATGGCTTTTAATCCACTCTTTCTACTTGACTAATTTCTATTTTTCTTTTGTATTAGGACTTGATAGTCTTTAGTGAGGATGAATCTTCCACTACTGCTGCACAATCAACATTTTCCACTAAGGTCTCTAAAGAGGAATTGGCAATAGGTATAAGGGCAGCAGTCAGTAACGCCTGGAATGCAAGTACGTAGAAAACAAAAAGAATTTGCAGCAAATTGCATCTATAGGGGTAAATATCTGAAGCCCAGTATTGGGCAAAAGGCGGGATACAAATTAATAATAATAATAATAATAATAATAATAATAATAATAATAATAATTCAACTTGTGGGAAGGGCAATTTTCAGCACTGAAATGGTTTGGAATTGGAAAGGGCTAACCCCCACCCTGCCAACAGATTGGGGCCCAAGCAGTTTGGTTTTTTAAAAGAAAGATGTGGCCAGTTCTAAGTACATGGGTAATAATGTGTTTAACATAAGGTGTGTAACATAAGGTTCTATAGTCAAGGTTGTACAGTCACACAAAATCCTTATTCTGTTGAAGACTTCTCTCACAGTACTAGAACTTGGGGTCATCCAAAGACCCCCAAAATGGTATATTTCACAACAGAACACATAATTATTGAAATTTGTTGCCCTAGATTGTTATAAATGTCATTAGTGTAGCTTAGCACATTCTTTGTGATGTCACAAACTGTTTCTGTGGAGACAATTGGTATCATACAAGAAAACAGGTATAATCTCAGGTGTGAGATATTACTGATTGGAAAATAAGCTGTTGGAGTTGGCAAACTCAAGAAACCATGATCCTGTTTTCATGCCAGACTTTGTCTCCTTGCAATAAAGGTGGTCTGATCTACAGGAGATCACAGAAATTAGAAACTGAACTAATTTAATTATCTTTCATATCCTATCTGTTTCTACTTAGATCATGTGTGTGGGGACATATTCTGAACTACAAAATAGTGAATGATCCTATTCAATGACATGCTAAACCATGGTGGTTAAGCCTTTTGAGCTAAACATTATGGCTTAGCGTGTCATGTGAACCATGACTTTGAATGTTGTGTGAACTATTCCTAAGCATGGTGGCTACATAACCACGGTTTAAACATGCTCACTGAACACTTACTGCAAAAGGGTTAATGGCCTAACCATGGCTTAGCATGTTGCCTGAACAGGCCTAATGTAGTGTTAGGTTAGTAAGATATTCTGGTTAGATATCATTGTTGCTGCTGAATATGCAATCACAGATTGCATATTAAGTTAAAGAAAGGTTAGTTTTTTTTAAAGATGCATTGGAGTATTTCCCTCTTTTGTACTACAAAGTGGTACTTCAAACCAATGGGGCTTCATGTTCGTAACTGGCTTTGCTTTTGCTTTTCATTTTTATAGTGAAATAATACTATTCTCCATCTAAATGTAGTAATCATAATTTATGTTCTTTGGTTGAGGAAACAGCAAATTTACATTGAATTTTCTTAGAGCTCTGCCTTCAACTAACTAAATGACTAACTATGTATATACCTTGCAGTTTTAATCGGTACTCAAAATCAGGGCAGGAGGGAAGGAAACGGGATGGTTTCATTTCAAATCCTGTGGCCCGTTCATTATAACAAAAACTATGTAAAGTTTTTTGCCAATAAGCTTGAATTAGTATATTTGCTCTCTGAAATAATGAGTCAGTTATCAATCATTACTTTGAAAAAAATACTATAAATGAATGAAGACAAAATTCTTAATGAATGTGGCCTAACATTAGCCATGACATACTGTAGCTTCAAAAACAACTCTACTTCCTCACCATACGGGGTGGGCAACACAAGAAGTGTAGTTAACATGGAAATGTCCCTTTCCCATCTGTCTTAAAAACTTGTAATGGGTGACCAAGCCTAATTCCATCTTCGCCCAAGTCAGAGCTGTTTGTGGGGTTGGGAGAGGCAAAATTCAGGAACTATAGAGGCAGGCCAGTAGACACATGGATAGAGAGCTTCCTCTTCTTCCAAGGCCTAAACTGTGCTGTCTTTGCAACTTCACAAATACCTCAGGCCTGGGTTGAGTGACCTTTCTCAATGCTGATGTAAGCTTGCTCTGTTTAGCTTTTGGGGATTATTTTACATCCATTGATATGATGGTTTTAGGAGCACCTGAAAAGAATAGTTCCTAGTAGTACCACCACCACCCTGTTTTGGTTAGATCCCTATCTGGCAGAGATCACCACCTGGACAGTATTCGACCACACTTCAAGCACTGCCTTTAATTATAAAATGTAACTTGTACAGATTTCAGGCAGTATTGGCTCCTAAGAGTTATACAATGTTACACTTTAGTTTTTGTCTCCTCTTAGTTGGAGGTATAGTCCAAGTGCTGAGCTCACCTGGAAATGGTATCAACTATGGAAGGGCTACATAAGAGGATCTCCTTAGACAATTTTAATAAATACTGGGTTGTTTCCATACTGAGCCTCGTGTGGCACAGAGCGGTAAAGCAGCAGTTTCTGCAGCTGAAACTCTCCCCACGGCCTGAGTTCGATCCCAGCGGAAGCTGGTTTCAGGCAGCCAGCTCGGGTCGACTCAGCCTTCCGTCCTCCCGAGGTCGGTAAAATGAGTACCCAGCTAGCTGGGGGAAAGGTAATAATGGCTGGGGAAGGCAATGGCAAACCACCCCTCTATAAGGCCTGCCAAGAAAACGTCAGCAAAAGCTGGCGTCCCTCCAAGAGTCAGTAATGACTCAGTGCTTGTACGAGAGGTTCCTTTCCTTTCCTTTCCTTCCATACTAGAACCCTTTAGTGTTACCAAGGAATTTCTTTTCTGTATATTGGTGGAAGTGGAATTAAAACTCGCCTCCACACAACAATATGGTGTTATATTATGCAATGAGGTTTCCTTTGGTCAAGATCCAAGACTGTCTCCAGGCATGAAAGAGCCATAAATTGCCATCCAGTGCCCTCTCCCTGCCCCTCAGCAGTACCATCATGATCAGTGGCAGGCGCCTGCAAACCACCTGCCACTTTGATGTTCCACACTGCCCTGACATAGCATTGCTCTGGGGCATTGCAGGAAAGACAAGCTATGCTGCTAGGTAAATCCAAGCCAAGGGATGTGCAGGCAGGAAAGCCCAGCTCAATTGCAGGTGGGCCCTCTTGTGGTGCTGTTCTTCTGTTCCAGATGGTGATCTCTGCCAGATAGGGTTCTAACTCAAAGAGGGTGGTGGTGGTGCTAGGAACATGTTCAGATTGAAGTAAGGAGAGTAAGGCAAAGTCAAGTAAGTTCAGGTTCTGGTAAGGCAAAGTCAAGCACAGCAGTGGTCAAGTTCCCATAAGACAAAGTCATGCAAGGCAGATGTTAGGTTCAGATAAGGCAAAGCAGAGGGAATGGCCGCATAGGGGAATGCACAGTATAGCTGAAACATGAGTGACTTAATCCTCTTCTCATCCCAAGCTGGAGCATTCCAGGTGCTGCATAGTTGGGGATGTTTCGCCTATGCTTTACCTATAGAGGAAGGCATGAGGCAGCTGAATCTATCTCAACTGAGGCAGAAGCTGCAGCCCTCAGGCCTGGGTTGGGGACAGAGCAGAGATAACAGTGGGCATTCCAAGCCCCACCCCCGAGGGCATCCATGGATGCTCTGCAGGCCGGATGAGGATCTTCTGAGGGCCAGATCAGACCCACGGGTCAGAAGTTTTCCATCCCTGTGGTGAGGAAAAGTCCAGGCAAAGCAGGAGATACCCAGGATAGTACCATGTGAAGCTCATGCTGGAGAATTGTACAAGTGGACTCATACATTGATTCAGCAACAAGGAAACAAAGAATGCTTCCAGACAGAGGGCTCCTAGTGCTCCCAATGAGAAGGCATTGTGCATCTATTCTGTCTTTTCTTTCTTAACTGATTTTCTGTGGTAAGAGAAAAGATGGAAGAAGTGGTGGGAAAACACTGGAGGGTCACCGGTACTCCTTTAGCTGTACCTACATTTGGGTGACTAGCTCTTCCTCCAGGGACTGAAACTTTTCTAGTTAAAGGCACTTAAACTGGTTCAGTAGCTATTGACTTCAGTGCAGGGGAGACCATGATTCTGCTCGTAGTTCTGGGCTTGAGCCTGATGATGGCTCTTTTAATGTTTTAGTAATGAAATCTTTTATTTTCACTACAGCTAATTCATCTCTCTCTCTCTCTCTCTCTCTCTCTCTCTGTGTGTGTGTGTGTGTGTGTGTGTGTGTGTGTGTGTGTGAAAGTGTGGGGTGACTGTGAAGTATGGGATGCCTGCAGTCAAATTTCAACGTAACCCCTAATTATAATGAATTGAACATAGGTTAGATCCAAACCCGTAAAACCTCAATGCATTTGTGTTGGAGAGAGCTTACTCTTGCTGCTACTGGTGCATGTCTATTTTCTTAAACCCTCAGAAATTTAATCTCAAGTATTTTGCTTGCTTTTTATTTTTATGTGGCTTCTTTCAGCAAAGCATGTGGATACACAAGTCAGACAGTATCCATAGTTTATGGCATTTATTATATTGAGCTTGCTCTCTAGAGACTTTTCAGACTCTGTTTCAAACTGAAAACATCCTTGATTTTGTCAGCAGGAATATCTTTGAAAGGTTAAGTAGACTGACAAAGATGATAGAACAGAGGAATTCAGAGTACAGTAAGTGCAAGCTTCAACAAGAATAAACCGCAACCCATCTGCTATTTTCTTTTTAAAATTAAAGGAATTAAGTTCTGTTTTCCTGTCAGATTTAAGTCACTGCAACTGATAACTTCTGTGTATTGTGTCTTTCTTGTAAGAGTACTATTGGGCTCATAATGCTCCTTTGTGGCACAGTCATATAGTCAAAGCAGTACAGAAACAAGAAGTAGCACTAATCCACAGGACAAATAAAAGAATAATGTTCAAAGGTGCTGAAGAAGACTTCTGTTTTCAGAAAAGGGCCCAATGCATTTGAGTTTTATAGCTCTTTTAGAGTATGTTCTCCTTGGAATGAATTGCACAAGGGAAACAACGTTGAAAATGAACTGTAGAACTCTAAAGGTATCAGGCATTTTTCTGAAAAATTAAAACCAAATTACAGTACTTTGGATATTTTTTGTCTTGTTTCTTTCATATATTTTGAGCAGGACATGGGAGAGTCGGTTTCCTTCTGAGAAAGATTAATGACTTCTAGATGTGTTTACAGAGTTGTGCATAAGAGTATAATTGTTTTCTGACCTCTGAAGGGTAAAGGAAGTCAATAACACTGAGGGTACAATTCCATTCCATTTAGAAGCAACACTTGCACTTAGCCCGCCCCCCCCGGCTGCACATGCAGACACCACTTATTACTTGACTGAGCACTGAGGGATTGGTTGGTGATATGTGAGGTGCAAACAGATCTCTCATTATTTGGACTTTGCATTATTTAGACTTCCCGTTATTCGGACTATGGGTATCCCTCCCCATGTCGGCACTGCACCCATACAGCTTCATATCCAAAGGGTATTTCCACACAACCACTGTAAAAGTGCCTTTTCCATTTCTCATATCTGTTGTTCAGATGCAATTCATACATGGGCTAGAAAGCAAATTTAACTCCGAAATAGCTCTTTTTCATTGTTTGGCCTACATTCACAACATTCACACATGCAAACATTTAGTTAGTACAACAGTGGCTCAAATATGCTTTTAGTGTTATCCTCCTAGGAAGGATAGGTTTTACTCAATGTCCCCCCACCCGCAGTAAACATCAAGGGGAGTGTCTTTCCCTCCTTAGTGGAAGTGTGCTTGTGTGAAGATGTCGTTAAGCCCCATGCCAGTCATGACTCATGCTGGAGTGTGCCATGATGGGAGGCTGAGGAGAACTTTTCGTAATCCAGCAGCTAAGATTAAAGGGGTGAGGTGTGTAGGCCAGGCTGAGCGGCAGCATCCAGCAGCTTATCAGAGCCCTGTGTGGTCATTATTTGTGGCTGTGTGTGTTGCTGGAATCCACTGCCCAGCTCAATCCATCCCACTTTCCTGCACAATTGCCATTGGCTGTTGAGTCATGAGTAGTTCATATAGGACAGGTATAAGCTTTTTGTGTGGGATGGCAGTTGGGAGCCTGAACCACTGAATGCTTTACTGGATGATCTCTATGCTCTGTCTCCACATGGTTTTGGCACAACCAATGTAATCCCCCTTCTTTTTGAAAAATCTCTACCCAGTATACAAAAGAAGTACAGTTTTGATCTATGTGACACATGGTGTGTTACATTGAGGCTCCCCTCCTTTTGTACTTCTCTTGTCCAAAGGGCCTCCATGTTTACTATTTCAAAAGCCATTATTTCAAACTGATTCACTTTTGACAGATTTAGTTCACAATAAAAGTTTGATTTGTAGAGGTGCCATTCATGAGAAAAGAAAGGAATGTCAGGTGGCCCATGTCTAATGAAATACCTATTCAATTTATGAGGCTATGCCAGTTATAAACCTAATTATTATTATTTATTACATTTCTATACGGCCCCTTAGCCAAAGCTCTCTGGTCGGTTTAATGGGAAAGTTGGACAGTCGCCATTATTCCTGACTACTCAGTACTAAGAAAATTGGGTTTTAATTTTGCATGACTAAAACCTGCATGGTGTATTAACCTTAACCTGGGTCTCTTCAGGGTAGACAGTGAAACTGATGAAGATGGAAGTGGATTTCTGTACTTCACCCTATCTGAATTTGGAAAAGGCGAATGCTCAGAGATGTGCTCCCTTTTGCTATATCAAAGCAGAAGACTTAAGCAACATTGGAGGGGAGGTTTTGATTGAAAAGGAGAGCACATCTCAGTACCTCACACTCTCCTCATCCCAGAGTCAAGAAGCTGGTGGTGGCATGAGGTGGGGATAACCCCTAAAACCAATCTTTTACTGGCAGCCTTGTTTGCCTTCCAAGCCAAGCAGCTTTCTGAATGTGATGTTCAGATGAGAAGAAAGGTTTGTGGATCTTTAATGTCAGACACTTCCAGCTCTTAGTCCTCCCCTCCCTGCTGTGGCTGCATACAGGCTATCCTTAACACATGAGGATTCTTTTTTCCTGCCTGAAATTTGTACTGAATAAAATTGGTATGGTGATTTCTGGAAAGAAAACCTCTTCTAGGTGATTAGCATTTAAATAGGACAGATAGCCATTAAGAGCTGTATTATATTCACTAAATCAATGTTCAACTTGAGCAAGACAAATTTGAATACAATATTATTATAGCTCATAATTACAGATATTTAAGTGCAGTTATACAGATTGGTTATAACTAGTCACATGAAGCCAGACTTGAAATAACAAGGTTTCTTTAGGTCAATTTCAAGTTGTAGTGACAAAGATTTATGGCAGATGATGTTTGAAAATAGCTGCTGAACATCTCTTACTATCATAGTCGGGTTATTCATTTAACTGTTGCCTTGAGTATAATATATACATTAAAGCATATGCATATTTAGCCTTTTTAAAAAATTGGAAACATTCCAAAAAGCAAATTTTAAAAAATCATTGTGTTTTTAATGGGATGCCTAGCCATTTTTTGATACTTGAAAACCAGCTATTTCCAAAGAGTTGGTGTGAAAGTGAGGGAACTACAAGCTCAGCACCAACCCTGTAGGGCAGACTGCTGGCACACACATAATTTGTTGGGGCCCAGAACAAACTTGTAACACAGGCCCTGTCGCACATTAATACAATGATCCTGTCTCATACATACATAGTTATTAAAGAAACATTTCTATTTTAATTTATTTATTTTATTTATTTATTAAATTTATATACCGCCCCATAGCCGAAGCTCTCTGGGCGGTTTACAAAAGTTAAAAACAGTGGACATTTAAAAGAAGTATACAAAATTTTAAACCATCAGAACTATATAAAAACAACAGTATAAAACAGTATCCATTTTAAACAACATCCATTAAACAAAAAAACAAACTTAGCATATGCTGTTAAATACCTGGGAGAAGAGAAAGGTCTTGACCTGGTGCTGAAAAGATAACAATGTTGGCGCCAGGCAAGCCTCAGCGGGGAGATCATTCCGTAATTGCTGGGCCACCACTGAAAAGGCGCTCTCCCTTGTTGCCATCCTCCGAGCTTCCCTCGGAGTAGGCACTTGGAGGAGGACCTTAGATGTTGAGCGCAATGTACGGATAGGTTCATGTTGGGAGAGGCATTCCGTCAGGTATTACATTTTCTACATTTCTGAAATTACACCATGTGTCCCTAGGAACAATGTCCCTGAATTAATTTGGTCTCTCCTATGCAGAATTTTGCCCATGGCATATATAGCACTGCCACTACTATTCGTTTCAAAGAGATTAGTAGTGGTAAGTGGTAAAAAGAGTGACAAACTGATGTGGATTACAATAGGAGACAAAACTGAGAAAAAGTAGGTGCCCTTTTACTTTTCAAAAACCAGATTGATTGATTTGGAATCATGGAGCTCCATCACACCAGCGTTTTATTGCACTTTCATCCTGCCTTGTTTACAGCTTTGCCCTGCGACCCTCACATGATATCATCACTATCCTGCAGTCATCTCTTCTCTTCCCCTCCATTTTCCATGTTTTTCTAGGGCGGGCAAAGTGCGGTATTTTTTCTCCACATGGGATAAAACCGCCCTACTGTCGGTTTTGTATTGCTGTGCTTGTGTTATGTCACAGAACATCCCTTCTTGGGTGTGTGTGTGTTGAACGGCAGTGTTGCTAATGAAAAAGGAGGGTGGAGGTGGTTCTCCTCCAGTGTGCCGAGTTAGTCGAATGGACTTTCGCTGCTCCAACTCTGCTGTCATTGCTCTATTATCCACCTGTTACAACTTCCCTCTTTTTTTTTTGCCTGCTGTATGAGGTGCACAGCTGATGAAACACTAAATTGCTCAACTTTAGACAACAAAACCAAAGGGAGGGGGGAGGCATCCATGTTCATCAGAATGTCCATCAACCACAAGAACCAATGAACTGGAGGCGGAAGGAGAAGGGGTGGGGTGGGGTGGTGATACCAGGAAGCGCGTGCTGGCGCAGGTGAAAAGGTAAACAAGGCAAAATAGCACAAAAATGCACACATGTGAAAGTGACCAGCACTTGACACACTAATGAAACGGAAGTGGAAATCGTGGATTCATACTAGGAAAAAAAAGTAGTTGTGATGGAGCTAATGGTCACACACAAAATTGAAGATAAATAATTGGTTATTTCTGCATGGCAACAAGACCTTCAAGATTGCCCTTTCATTCTAAAACCTAAGTTAGCATACTTGTGATTTGATAAAGAATGCCTTAAATTTCATTAATACTTTAGATTTTCCATTATTTTAGTTATATATTTGTGTGATAGCCTTTACTCAAGTACAAGCAAGTACCCACTAATGGAATTCATAGCTGATCTCCATATTATATTTAATAAGAACATACAATGTTTATTAAAATCAGCATGCTATTTAGTCTGAGAGTTTGTTTATTGTACAGATCAATGTCTGATTGATTTCAAATGGTTACATTCCAAATTATTTATTGCATTTTTAAGATTACATCCTTGTTCTGAGGACTGAATGGTAGCATTCATGGGCTTTTCCTTACAAAAACCCCCTGTGAGATATGTTGGGCTGAGAAAAAGTGACTGGCCCACAGTCATCAAGGGCAGATTTAGACCCCAGTTGCCTGAGGCCTGGTAAAACACACCATCTGTTATACTATACTGGCATGTCTAAAATCTGGGAATTACCGTATTTCTTCGATTCTAAGACGCCATCGATTGTAAGACGCACACTAATTTCAGTACCACCAACAGAAAAAAAGCTTTGATTCTAAGAAATAATAAACACACCCAGTTTTTAGAGATGTTTATGTGGGAAAAAAGTGCATCTTAGAATCAAAGAAATACAGTACATCTCCCCCTTACATTCCCTTTGTAGTTAATATACTTTGTACACTATTGGCTTTTAACAGTATTAGAGACCCTTTTAATTGCCTAAAACTGCTGTTTTATTGATGTTTTATCTAGTCTTTTATCTGCTGTTTTCTCTAATTGTTTTTATCTGCTTCTCCTATGATCATTCATAATGTTGTTTTCTGTTTTTGTATTTCTGGGTTTTTTTAAAGCTGCATTGTAAGTCATCTTGAGGCCACATGGTGACAAAGTGGGATATAATCATTAAATAGATAAATAAAACAAACAAACAATAAACTTCCACTTTGAGAATAAAGTTATCTTTTGAACGTAACTTTTGTTACTTTGCAGGTGCTTTGAATCCATCAGAAAGAAATCCATTACCTTTGCAAAAGTGGGATTCAGGAAGGAAATCAAAGAGTTCTATTGTTTCCAAAGCTATGCTGAAATCTCCTTTGAGGAGGCAGTCAAGTGTACAGACCCAAAAAGTTGCAGCAACGTGGTTTGATCTTTGGTCATCAGGCCCAGAAGAGTTTATCACTACCAACAAACAACAGCTCTCAAAACCAGACTTCATGTGCTGCCGTAGTGGAGCCTCTGTTGAGACCATCTACAAGTCTCCTACATTTCAATCCTTTGATCCTTTGGGAAGTAGTGTAACAAGCACCATGAAATCAACACCAGCTTCTAAGCAAGTTTGTGGGCCTAGTGCAGCTAGCCTGCAAAACCTCCAGTTCTTAGTACCAGGCACTCTACAGACCGCTGGCTTAAGCAGTCATCCCACCCCAAGGCCAGGTGAGATTTCAAACTCCATAAGATACAAGGAAAATGTGTTCCCTTCAGTGTTTTGGCCAATGACTACCAAGGCACTGGAATGATGAGCATGCATTTGTCTGCTTCTATGATAATGTTATTTTATTAAAATTAGTTTAAATGTTTTCAGCTGATAAATATATTTAGTTTTTTGCTGTTTCACTTTGCCTCATGATGATCCCTCCCTGCCAGACCATGCTTAGGCTGCTACCATAACATTTTTAGGTTTCATCCCTTTTGTACCCCTTTAGGAATGCATTATATCATCAAGCGTGTAGTGGGGCAGCACATGTGCAGTCCTGAAGCCCTGTTGTTCATACAGTATTTCTAGAATGGTAATTGTGTGACTCAAACCATAGCAAGGAAAATTCCAACAGATGCAGTTTCTCCCATCACTGCAGCTTTAGTTTTGCGAAGCTCTGTCTATGCACTGGTAGGTATACCCTCTTTGGCTTCGGACCTGGCAACTCAGTAAATAATCTGAGCACTGAGTCTTCAACATATAAAGCTGACTATGCTCCTAATAATACCTAAAAGAAACCATGGTTTTACAAGCAGTTGGAAAAAAAGGATGCAGGTGTATTTTATCTTAATAAACAGATGTCATGGGCCCAATCCTTCAGGTACACCCTCTGTCATTCTGACACAGACACCCCCAAATCAATGAGAATTTTTATTGTAGCAAATCCCACTGTAAAGGCTTAATGGTTTACTCTTCAGAAAACATATAACTGAAGGCAATTAGCTATAGGCTCCCTAAGTAATTCCAAGAACAGTCAAAAGCTAATAGCTATGACCTTGTCAGGGATCCATACGACTTGGTTTCCCCACTGCAATTTCAGTGACTCAGAATTCAGGGAAAGAGCCTCGAATGTTTCCTGGCATAAACCATCCCAGGCAATGAAAGACAAGGATTCTTGAACAAGACCTAAACAAATCCACACACACAGAAATTTAGTCCAACCTCCGAAATATTTTTTTAAACGAAGTTGCTGCTCTCTCCTGCTGTGTGTGGGAAAAGCAGCATGTTCACAATGAGGGACTGAACGGCCCTCGTGCACCTTGTTTACTTTCTGTTTGAAAACAGGAACTGTGTCCATGGAGAAGTGACGGTAGCCAGCAATAGCCAGTGTTTCTTCCAAGGTGTGATGGAGCTTTAAAAGACTGAATACAAGGTCGGGTCTGAACCCTAAACAACTCCTGAACCCAAACTTTTCAGCACCAACAGAAACCTATTTCACAGCAGTCCCAACTGCCAGTAGGAGAATGTGTTAATTTGTTTGTTTTTTAAATGGAAGAATAAAGCACCTTGGGAGCGTTTTGTTGCCCAAAGGCACCACATTGCCTACCTCTGCTTTAAGCACTCTACTGCACTATAATATCTTACAGTCACGTTTAAGTGATTATGGCATTGGATTGAAATGCCCACAGCCATATCTCCAATCTCTTAACATTTTGACCTTTATAACTTTTTCAAAGTGTGACACATGAACGGATTGTATCTATTTGTTTTCATCTTACATGAAAAAAGTCTATATACAGAAAATGCCACATGTCAGTAAAGTCTGTTCAGATTTTTGAGAGTTACTGAATATTGTAAATTGAAGGGTTGGAATGAAGGAATTAAAATTCATGTTTTGTTTTGTTTTTCATCTCAGGGAAATACTCCGAGTGTTCAAATGTCAAACAGTGATTCTCATCTAGGAAGAAGCTGAATTACACACAAAGAATTTAGTCTTCCCAATCTTGAAAATAAAATGGAAAATTCTTTTTTTTTGGTGCAAGGAACATTGGTGCAGTTAGGGTGCAATCCTATGCATGTTTAGACAGAAAAAAGTCCTAAAACTCCCAGCATGCCCCAGCCAGATATGCTAAACATGCATAGGATTGTGTCCTTAGGTAATTTTAAACTCTGGCTTTAATGTTTTATCCTGTCCCCCTTTAAATAGTAATGTATTACTTCATTTAATTCAAAATGTGGCAACCCAACCCTGCTGTATCTGGGGGCCCTCCTGTTCATTCTGATGAGTGGGGCCCACGGACATCTGCTCCAATGTCCTGCCTGATGCCACCATTGATGCTCATACCATTGGCCTAATTAGCGAGGGTAGGAGGGGTTGAATTTCACATAGTGATTTGAACTAACCAATTAATTCTTTGGCTACAGATTTCTAAACATCATTCTCAGCTTGAAGCCTGACTTATTTGCTATAGTATCTGCATCATAAAAGCACAATTTGCTTCGCTTCAATAGTTTTCTCTTTGTCCTTTGCTGACCATTTTGTTGTCGTTAGTATGAGTTATATAAATACAAATATATTTGCATAATCTGCTATTTATATTTTAAATTTAAAACAATAGAGGAGCTGGTTCTTTTTTTGAAAGTGGAATGCATTTATTCTATTACTTAGGAACATACATAGGAAGCTGCCTTATATTGAGTCAGACCTTTGGTCCATCTTGGTCTAGTATTGTTGACACTGACTAGCAGTGGCTCTCTAGGGTTTTAGGCAAGAATTTTCCTAGCACTACCTAAAATGCTGAGGATTGAACATGGGACCTTCTACATGCCAACCAGGTGCTCTGCCACTGAGCTACAGCCACTCCCCAAACTTATTACTGTTTGTATTGGTAGAGAACTTCTAATGGCTTCCCTTTATTTTTGAGTCAAAATATGGCATGTGAACCCAATTTAGGGCTGGTTCACATGGTTGCATTTGGCTCTATGTGAGTGGGATGAACTCATGACCAGTACGGAAGTTGGAAGGAATTAATAAAATCATAGAATAGTAGAGTTGGAAGGGTCCTATAAGGTCATTGAGTCTAAACCCCCCTGCTCAATGCAGGAATCCACCTTAAACCATCCCTGACAGATGGCTGTCCAGCTGTCTCTTGAATGCCTCTAATGTGGGAGAGCCCACTACCTCCCTAGGTAATTGGTTCCTCTTACAGTCAGGAAGTTTTTCCTGATGTCCAGCCAGAATCTTGCTTCCTGTAACTTGAGCCCATTATTCCGTGTACTGCACTCGGGGATGATCAAGAAGAGATCCTGGCCCTCCTCTGTGTGACAACCTTTCAAATATTTGAAGAGTGCTATGATGCCAGTGTGGTGTAGTGGCTAAAGTGTTGGACTGGGAGTCAGGAGATTCAGGTTCTAGTCCTCACTTGGCCGTGGAAACCCACAGGGTGACTTTGGGCCAGTCACAGACTCTTAGCCTAACCTACCTCACAGGGTTGTTGTTGTGAGGATAAAATGGAGTGGAGGAGGATTCTGTATGCTGCCTTAGGTTCCTTGGAGGAAAAAAGGTGGGATATACATGTACTAATAAATAAATGTCTCCCCTCAGTCTTCTCTTCTCAAGGCCGATCCCAACACCTGTTTCTTCAACTTGCATATCTAGTAATGTAAATGGACATGTCCCATCTGGAAGAGTAATCCAAGACAGGTAATAGATATTGAAAATGAATACATACTTTTGGCAAATAACATCATTGTTTATTTTTATTTCACATATATTTTAGATTCTGCCAGCTCAGTTGGAACAACGTCCTCCTTTTCTACCTTCTCCATGTCATCCCCTGAGTCAACTGTTCCAAACAACACACCACAGCCTTATTGTATTCCTCCCCATGGACCTTCTTATTTGTCTTCACCACATGGACTACCTTCTCTTTTCTTTAAAGATCTTAAAGAAAGGATTGCACATTCATTTTCTCCTTGCCCAGCATCTGATATAGATGACAATGCTAGCATCTTAAGCCTTCTCCCTGATAATTCAAAATGCTCTGTTGAAAAGATTAATAGTTTTAGGAGTAGAACTTGCCGTGCTTCTGGTGAGAGTTGGGGAAACGATGTAGTGCATGATGTACCTTCTGTGCCTCATCCTGGCATACCTCCCGCAGCAACTCTTCCTGGTGCAGATCTTCTTTGTATGAGCACTGAACAAAAAAGCATGGCCCTTTTGGAAGAGATTAAAAATGCAGTTTATGGACTGAGAGGGGACTTCTGCAGTGTGGCACAGGAGCTGCGAACTATTGGTAGTGAATTGACAAATATGGTGGCTTCTGTTCAAAATATGAACAAATTTTTCACAGCTCCCCAGACTGCTAAAGATGACCCTGGTCAAATGTAGTTCTCACAGTGGCCATATAATTAAGATAACTTAGATCGTTTATGTATCCTGCCTTATAGCTCACCAGATCTCCTAGTTTAGAGTTGAATTGCACAAATACAGATTTTTAACACACACACACACACACACACACACACAGAGAGAGATGTCTCTGTTATATTCTTGTTTTGAAAAATAAATTGTTGCTTACAGCTTGTTCTTTCAGTGGAGTTAATATTTTCATTTTGTTCAAACTGAATATTTGAATACCACACATCTCTTGAGTTAAGCTCCAAACACAAGGCAGTAGTCCCAGGAATATCAAAGAGCAATTAGAAAGCTATAGCAAACACAGCCTGTATTTACTTTTATTTGTGTGTGCCTCCAAGTGCCAAAAATGCCATTGTACCCATGAAACTACATGAGGATAGAGTTCACCACCATTATTTGCAATTAGTACTAAAGGCTGAAATAGAGCTGTGCACAGGGCTCCTTGGGGACAAACAGTTGTACAAGAAAGTTCTGGCAGCTCTGAAGTCACAGAAGAAAAGAAAGAAAGAACACAAAATGATAACCCAGGCTCATTGATTTCAAAGTCTCTACAATGGAAGCCAGTAGTGGAAATGCCAATAAGAGAACTAAAGTCTCTGTTTCCAAGTGACAGTTTAAATGCCATCTGATAAAAATCTTGTGGGACCATAAGTGACTAGCAAGGTTTACTTGGAAAAGAGTGTGTGCCGTTAAAAAGTGAGAATGGAACAGACTGTCACCCCTTAATGGAAAACAGAGTTATCATTAGTCACAACCTGTCTGGGAGCTGATAAAATGTAACATGACAAGTCCAGGGGCAGTGCTACCACAGTTTTGGGTTCCTTTGGAGGAAAGAGCCAATGGAGGCTAATGGTGTTTTTGCAAATATACAAGTAGTGCATATGTGGAGGCAACTAGAAGTCATATTCCTACAAGGGAGCTGATCCTCTAGAATGATGCGATAGTGTCTTTCCATCAAAGGCATGTGAAAAGGGAATCATGGCTGTGGATCACTTGACAGTGACAAGAACTATGTTGAAGGGGGAAATGAGCCTCTGCTGTTGTCATTTGCCACGTAAACCCTCTGCAATGTTGCAATGGTCTTCTCCACAAAAATGCTAAAATTCCCCCATTTCATGGGGTGTATGAATGGGCTGAAAGATAGAAGGGGCAGTTCTGGACCACTGCTGGTTTCTTCATATCTACAAACACACGCGACCTCTCCATCCTCAGCTAGAGTGGAGTGTGTCATCATCTCCAAGATTTGAAAATGTCACAGGTCAGTAATAGTCAGATTTTTGATTTTGGGGTGTTACTTAATATCATACAGAGAAGAGCTGGAAAATAATAATAATAATAATAATAATAATAATAATAATAATAATAATAATTTCTAACCCACCTCTCCCTTTTTGTTTGACCAAATGAAATACTCTGAAGGTTCAAGTGTAAAAATAAAAATAAAGCAAACTGGCAACAATTAATGAAAGAACAGAAATCACAACTAGGGGGAGAAGTCTGACAAAGACTGAAATTAGGGATAATATTTCCATTCTTACTGGATTATTGTGTACTGCCTTGAATAGCTCAGATAGAAAGGGGCGTTAGTAATAAATAATCATAAGAGTCAAACTTATCATATATGAGAGAGAATACCCTTTCTGTTTGGTGTAGACAGCAATCTGCACTAAGCATTTATTATACTACTGTCAGTAAAATGTAAGTAAACAGGTATCTCTTCTAAAATCCTCTGCAAGCACATACCTTTCTGCTGTTATGTTAGGCCATAGCTAGATGGGGCGATATCCCTGGGATCATCCCTGTGCGTCCACATCCCGGGACCCTTTCAGCCCGCTTTTTCCTGCAGTCTCAGAATGATCCTGAGACCGTGGAATGTGTGGGCGGGTATCGTGGTTTGTCCAAGCTCCTCACGGTTACTCGTGAGGAACTGGGAAATGCGCACGGGGCGGGGTGAGTGGGGAAATTATTATTTTTTTAAAAAATACCTTTTAGCGCACGAGTGCTTGTGCACTGCTTCTATTTTCTTAAAAAACCCAAAATTGTGGGTGCGACGTCCTCTCCATCTGAGGTCATCGCGCGCCACGTGTAAACAGAGGGGGAGATCTCGCGATAACAATATCACGAGATCCTCACCCCTCCGTCGCGCTAGACCCATAGGTCTAGCTGGGGCCTCTGTGTATTGTAAGAGAGACTTTGTTCACAAATTATAAATGAAATGCACTGCATATTTTCAGAACCTCATTTGACTGTTGAATAGTTTGTTTTTTAAAAAAACATTGGGCTCATAACACTGAGTGAACATTTCTAGACTTCAGATTAGTTTTGCTTAGACAATTAGCATAATTAATCTCTTCTAACTGATACATATTAGGGTTTCTGTGTGGCTCATTAATCTCTGCCTCTTCACCTAAAAGGACCCTGCTACATAGCATCAATATTATGTGTAATAGCATGCTGGGAATCACTTAGAGGCCCAGAGGAGGACTGGAGAATGATTCCTGATTTTGTAAGACATCTAAATAGTATTTTCTTTAAAACTAAAGTCTGTTGAGATTTCTTGAAATTGTATTCTGAATGGAACTTGGGAATTAGAGATAGGAGTGTGTTGGTTCTATTAAAAACTAATTATTGCAAAGTATGTGTGTATGTTGGGGTGGGGTGGGTAGAAACCTAATTCAAACTTTTATATGGTAAGTTTGTAACAGTATTAATATAATATAAAGTTACAGAAAATCAGTAAACCTGCTGGTCCTCGAACCTGAAGGTCATTTTGTATGGTTTAACATCCTATTCACTGATTGTTTTACTGTCCAAATCAAACTCTTAAGAAAACATTAATGACCTGCAAGGTTATCCCGAGGCATTTGCAAACTCTAGGTAAAGTTTAAGGGGAGGTCCTGTGATGTAATATGAGATCTGCAGTCCTGCATTTGTGCTGTTCTTGGGTAAACCAAACATATGCACTTAGACAGATATTCAGTAGAAAGCATGTTCTCCACAATAAGGCAGTTACACTTTGTAATTTAAAGGTGGCAAATGTGGACAGATTTTGTCCAAAATAAGGTTCCCTCACTCCACCAGGTCCATTCCCCTGCAGTGCTGGTATGGAAGGAAGGACTTCAAAGATGATGCAGGATGTGCATATTATATACACATTTTCTAGAGTGATTACCTTATAGTTGCATTGCCTTGGAACAATGTGCATGTCAAACACCATCTTGGAGGGCCAATTGGGCAAGAAAATGGTGAAGGCTAGGCCTGATAGAAAATGTTACTAGAAATCCTGTTAATAAGTGCCCATCAACATTGGGCCAGTGAGAGACAAGCTTAATTAACATGATATTGAGAATGGCTGGAGATAGCTACTGAAACCTTAAAAGAAATTTATCCTGTGAAACCTGTGGTCGAGGACTTGACCCAGAAGTCAGAGTACCAGAGAATGCAATGATACAATATCTATTCACATTCAAAGAATATTTCCACTCTGTTCTGTATCCCCAAATCTATCTCCAATTTACACCTGGCAATTTGACTCATCACTGCAGATGTATATATGAAGCACAGTTTATGTGCTTAATTGGCTTATTAAAACATTTAGATCAAAATAGTCTGACAGCTCTGCTCTGGAGGGTTCAGATGAGAAAAGCTTTCTG
Organism: Elgaria multicarinata webbii; assembly: GCF_023053635.1. Classification (NCBI taxonomy): domain Eukaryota; kingdom Metazoa; phylum Chordata; class Lepidosauria; order Squamata; family Anguidae; genus Elgaria; species Elgaria multicarinata. The sequence continues at coordinate 36,552,763 of NC_086179.1, read as the reverse complement.
AGTGAGCAGTCATACCCCATTAGAATATCTAGATTCCATCAGACTTTGGGGAACATAATACAGTTCTTTGGGACACAATATGACAAAACCCTTAAAATTTGAGCAAAGTTGACACTGATGAATACCTTAAAAAGAAGTAGTATCCAACCTTCACCAAACTAGCCCTAGCCCTGTACAATGTGAGCACTGGAAGTGAAGATGATCATGCTGTGAAGTTTCTTTCTATCCATAATTCTCGGTTCAGCAGCTGGGTTCATGAGGCTTGTAATAGCAGCGAGTGTGTTTAAATAGCAGAGTCTTGTGGCACCAGAAAGACTAATACATTGATTTTGGTGCATGCTTTTGTAGGCCTGAGCCAACTGCATAAAATGGAAGAAATAACTTGCATTCTTAACTTGAAATATATACCAGAGTTTAACTGCCCCCCCTTACCCATGATACTATTAGGTCAGGGTTATAATAATTTCTGAGCATTCATAAAAATATTACATAATAAGTAGCAACTGTGTACACCTTTTACATTTAAAAAATATCTATATAAAGTCACCAACATAACTTTATGTTTGATTAAGTATATCGTAATCGTGGATTAGAGCAGGGCCAGCCCTATCATTGGTCAGAGTGAGGCAGCTGGGTCAGGCAGTGGGCAATGGGAAGCAAGGAGCTGCAGCAAGTGTTGGGAGGATAGCTGTGGTTTGGGTGGACAAACCTGCCCTGCAGGGCCAGCCCTACCACTGGTCAAGAGTGAGGCAGCTGCTTCAGGAAGCAGATGCTGGGAAGCAGGAAGTTGCCGCAAATGTTGGGAGGACAACCTGCCCTGCACTCCTTAAACTAGCTTGCCAGCCTTAAAAAAAATCATAAAAAATCAACATATGACCCAATCTGATTCAAATTTGGTATGCTTAAAGCCCTCCTTAATATCTATTACTGTGCCAATTTTGATGTCTTTATCTTTAAAACTTACGCAGATGTAAGCATTAGTTTAATTTGTACTTTAAACATACCGTATTTCTTCGATTGTAAGACGCCATCGATTGTAAGGCGCACACTAATTTCAGTACCACCAACAGGAAAAAAAACCCTAAGACACACCCGCGATTCTAAGACGCACCCCATTTTTAGAGATGTTTATAGGGAAAAAAAGTGTGTCTTAGAATCGAAGAACTAGGGTATCAAATCATCCTCCTGTGCCCTCAGTGACTGCTCGGAGAACAAGAAAAGATTTGCTCCTAAAGAGGAAGTTAAATAGGTCGGTTCTTTTATATTTGAAACACATTTAAAGCAGGATGCATGGGAGTACTTCACAGTCAAAGCAGATTATAAACTTCGGAGTCCTTTGCATGCAATTCGCAGTGATTGCACAGTATAACCCTGGTGTGATGAAGCTATCAGGCAGCAAAATGTCTTGAGCCAGCCCTGGATTAAAGGCAGAAAGCTGCTCTTCTGATTCAGCAGATCTGCCGCTTATGTGGACAACTTGTCCTCTCGTTAACATTTCAGAGGCTTTACACAGACAGCAGGAGCTGCACTACTACTATATAACGGTATTGAAGTGCACTCACAACTGTTGGGGCCCATGACACATTCCATATACCATTTTAAAATCCCTTTCCAGGTGTTGTATCCTGCTTGGTGTAAATCTGGCCTGGTGATGAATTTTATCATTAATCAGACTATATTTGACAATTGTTTGTGTGGTCATTTACTACAAAATGGCAAAAAAGAAAGGGAGACAATCCTCCGGGGAAGCGATCCCCTACCGGCATCCTCTGAAGACTGTTTATATTCAGTGATCTACTTTTGAACTAAGGAGAACACAAAGCAGACAAAGTGGAGCTTTTCCTGGTGCCCTGGGGATGAAAGGGAAAAGATTATGCACATATACTGTGCATATCTTCGAGCATGCATGTCAAACAACCACCACTTATGTCTTGAGGAAAGCATCTAAACTAATTGAGCTTTGAGAACAACTCCATAATGGTGGTTGCTGGAAGCCTTGTGACCCTGAAAATGGGGAGAATCCACTGAGAATGCTCTGCAATTTTCCTGAGATGGTAGAGCCATTATGGAAGGGGACAAGTGCAGGCTGAGTTATGAAATTCAATAGCTCAACACAAAGCAGGCTGAAGGGAAGAGAAATGCTACATCCGTTCCCTCTTAAGAAAATGGAAATATTTACTGATGGCACCCTAAGAGGCACCTTTTTAGAGGAGCGGAGTACATATGGATAAAGGAGGTGGGAATTATCTTTGTATACATTCTGCCTATTCATGTTTAGTGTGCATATCCACAAAAATGATGCACACAGGGCTTGCGTGCTCTGCTCATCCTCACAGTTCCTGGGTTAAACAACCCAGGAATTGCCTCCATGACATATGAACAGAGTCATTCAAATTTTTAGTTTTTTAATAGTACTTTATTATGTATTGTGTTTAGAAATTTTTAATGTAAGCAATTCACAAATATAATAAAACAAATACAATACAATAAAATTAGATAAACTACAAAATTATAACTGAAATAAAAGCAAATAAATTAAAAACACATCCAATTAAAAACAACAACAGAGCACCTGCTAGTTAAAACCTACCTCAGCAAATAAGCCAAATCCCTGTCCGAATAATAATCTTTTGGCTTGCTTGTGCAAGGAGAACAAAGATGGAGTTAGCCTGGCCTCCTTTGATATGGAGTTCCAGAACTATGGATCTCAGTACTGTCCTGGATGTGCCAACTTTTTATGTCATCACCATCTGGTCACTAGTTTGTATGAAAATGGCACACAACGTAGTGGTATCACGAGCCAAGAAACCTGGTGTTTTAGAAGGATAGTTGCAGGGGCTAGGGAGTTAGGATGACTGAAAACCATTTTAAGGCTTTTCTCATAGTGAAGCTTGGTGGCTTTGGAAGAATTGCCATCTCATGCTCTCATCCTTACCCTCCCCCAAACACAGTGATTGGTGAGCCCCTGGTAAAATGTGCCCTTTGTTTAGAAGATGGACCTGTCAGTCTCCCACCCCACTCCCTCCCCCCACCCCATCAGCATGTAGAGAAAGAAAGCAAAAATATATATGCTATTGTTGGAGACACAGAATCTGCCTTCCTGAAGTCAAATTGGGAATGAAGCCTCATGCAGGGTCCAGCTTCAGTTCTGGTTACTTTGGAAAGAAGCTCACTTCACCTTGGGAAGCACCAGAAATGGTCTCAAGAGACTTGATTTGGCCCAGGCTTTGGCTTCCAATGCACATCCCTACTGGGCAGTCTTCAAGCCTTTGTTCTGTGAAAGTGAATTCAAACCAACTTTAATAAACTCTCATTAGACTGTTATGGTGCAATCTTATGCATGTTTAAACAGAAAAAAGCCCTATAATGTGGAAAAAAGCTGGCTAGGGAATACTGGGAATCGTAGGACTTTTTCTGTCTAAACATGCTCGCTGGGGAATTCTGGGAGTTGTAGGACTTTTTTTCTATCTAACTGCCTTTAACTGCCTTTTTGTTAGAACCACTTAAAAAGTCTGAAATCCTCCCCAAGAAGCCATCAGATATTATGTTTCTTGTTTTGAGTCTTTAAAGCACTGTGTAGTATGTTAGATGTGTTTCTTTGTAAATAAATAAAAAGCTCTTCATTTTTAAATCACAGAAACGTGCATCTACGACCCCCTGGAGACATGTCAGCAGTAAAGTGTGCCATGGAACATGGCCAAATGTTATGCTGAGTTTTTGTTCAGTTACAAATGCAGTTCTTTGACCTTTAGCTTAATATGTTTCCTTGCCTCTGGCATCTGAGATGTGCAACATTCCAGAAGGGAGAAATAAAATATAAAATGCAATTAACAAGAAAAAGCCAAACTTCCTTAATCTGTATTCTAAACGCCTTATTCAACCAGGTGTTGAGACATAAATAAAGCCACCATGCTGATATTGAAGACTATTTCAGAAAGATCAGGAACTCAGCGAGGGCAAATTAATACTTCTTGTGATGATGGTACAACTGCCCTGTGTTTCTAAGGCACAAGAAAATGGACAATTCACACCATTCCTATTGTGTTAGGAATAAGCCTGTTTTCAATCTAAGCTCAAAATTCCATGGGTCTTGTGAGTGAAAGGTTGCATGTCATTGCATTGCTCAGCCCATTTTAGATAGGATTTGTGTGAGTGCTCACACTGCTGAGATATCTGGCTGGAATGACACTGTCATATAATAAGCACAAGGATGATATGAACAGCCCTTCCAATGCTTCAAATAGGGTAGGTTGGTGGCTTGGATTTTGGTCTGGCTGTGAATCCATTCTGGGTTTTAGTCAGAACCAGTCTAAAGGAGCTATCCAAGGTGCTAAATCCCACCCAATAGTCCAGCACCTTGGATAGCTCCTTTAGAGTTTTGTCTGGTTCTGACTAAAACCCAGAATGGAGTCACAGCTCCACTGAAATTGAAGCCACCAGCTTCCACTTGCTTCAGATCCAGTGTTCACATTTTGCAATGCAATGGTGGGGAAAGCCTCACCTGTTGCTTGATTTTCTGCAGATGCACCTTGCATTGTAGATCCTGCATTGAACTGTACAGTTCTGGTCACCAACCTTCAAAAAGTGATAGGTGAAGAAAAGGGCAATTGAAATAGTCGAGGGGCTGGAGCAAAGGTTAGGAAAGGTTACAACAATACCTGCCATTCTTTAACTTAGAAAGAAGCTGACTAAAAGAATAAGATAGGGGTGTATAAAATATTGGAATCTGGGGTCACCCAATGAAGTTGAGTGGTTTGCGATTCAGGGCAGATAAATGTACTTCTTCACAGTGCGGATAGTTAAACTATGGAATTCACTACCATAAGATGTAGTTAAGGCCACGATTAGACAAATTCATGGAGGATAATGGTCATGATCTCTCTCTCTCTCTCTCTCTCTCTCTCTCTCTCTCTCTCTCTCTCTCTCTCTCTCTCTCTTCCAGTATCAGAGGCAGCATGCTTCTGTATACCAGTTTGCTAGAGAACACAAGCAGGAGGGTGCTGTTGCTTTCATGCCTTGCTTGTAGGTTTCCTGTAGGCATCTATTTGGCCACTGTGGGAACAGAAAACTGGACTTAGCTAGACCTTTGGTCTAATTCAGCGTGGTTCTTCTTATGTTCTTAATTTGAGTCAAGACAAGACATCAAGAGTAATATTCTTATTCAGAGGGAAAACTCTGTATGATAATGATCACAAACTAGAAGAAATTCATGTCTACATTTTATCTGAACCATCAACTATTAGTTCCTAGCAACTCCATGTCTAAGCGTCATGGTAGTTCACAGATGCATTTGATGAACAGCATAGAATGCCACCTACTGATTTATCGTGCTATTGGGTGAGCACCATAATTTTGTTTTACTACTGCAAGATTCACTATCCTTTGTACAGGCCTCAATCAGTTAACAATGGATTTATAAATCCTCCTCCTCCCACCACCACCACCCTATATCTTCAAGTTATTTCTCTTTCTTTCCTTTCCTTTCCTTTTCTTCCTTTACATTTGCTATGATTTAATCCAGGGCAGATAAGGTTGGCTTGAATTCACTTTTACAGAATAAATAAGGAAAGTTAAAAGGTGTTAGAATCAAAGCAACTGGGATCAAAGTCTAGAAATCCCCAGTCATTGCTTGACAGAGTTGATCTAGAGATAATAGATCCTTGCCAATTAAAGGAAGAGAAAAAGTATTAAGTGGGTATCAAGAGCCCTTTTTATCTTAGATGATCTGAATTGATTCTTTTCCCATTTCTTTAATTTGTAGAGTTACTACAGCATGTTTACCAACTTTTTTCTGTGGCTGAAAAGTCACTGTTGCAGGATGCATCAAAGATCTTAGCAATCTAATCCATGTACTTCTGATTCAAATCTGTGAAGCCAGTTCACAAGACTACATTAGTACGAGGAGCATATGGGTGATACGGATTTGTGCAGAATTCAACAAATGGGGTTGGATCCAGACTTAAGTCAGGACTAACTTATAAGTCCTATTGATTTCAATGGCTCTACTCTAAATATGACTAAGTCTGGTTCTAACCTATGATGTAATGATTGGTGAAGATTTTGTTCTGTGATCCACTTGCAACAATCTATATATGGTTATGCCACTGATGGGTGAAATCCTCTGGAGCCGTAAGAGAAGGAAAAACAGTTCTGTGCTTCACTTTCCAGCAATCTGGGAGGAGCAGTTTTAAGGTAGTGTTTGGGAGCAGTAGTCAAATGAGTGAACGTTAACAAACCAAAGGGTGTCAATGTGGGTCCAAGTACTCTCAGACAGGTAACAGAAGTATCTGTTACTTCTTGGTGTCTTGGATGGTGTTGTGTTTCTAATTATGTTCACAGTTTGGGAATCTTCTTCACCTGGTTTTACTCCCAGAAATGTGTGCTTTTACTATTTTTTCTGTTTTCCGGATTGTGGGATATAAATTTCTTAAATAATTAAGTATATCAGCTAGATATAGGGAAATGCTGTACTTCCTTGTTATTTTTTTTTTACCTGCTTTCCCTGAAGTCCCTCAGAAATCTGATTCTTCAGATATTTCTCTGAGCCAGGCCTTATTTAGGGGTTGGCAACTTGGTGCCCTGGGGTGATACCTGCCCTTTCAATGGGTATCACCTACCTCCTAAATTATGCACATTTATTTGGAAGTAAGTCTTACTGTTCCCAATGGGGGACACTCGCTAGTAAGTGTGGATAGGATTGCAACCCTAGATGGGGGGGGAGGGGAGAGGGGGCAGAAGGAATAGTGTCTGAGGCAACAGGACTCAACAGCTTGCCTTTTAGAAAGTGCAAATAGGAGTTTAGGGTCTCCACCTCTAAGTCCAAAGATTAGCAGACTCAGCTGGCTGGGTAACCATCAACCTGGACATACCACAAAAATCCATTTTTGTTTTACTTTTTTCCTGAATGCCTCTTTTCATTTTTTATTTAGCACCATCAATGTACATGGTCATTTCCATATTTTTGATGAAGCACCTGTAGCTCAAAAGCTTCCAGCATTTTAAATTACTGTCTGGCCCAATAAAATGCATCATTTCATCAATTCCGTGCTTCTCATATAAACTGAACTGGATCTAACAGGCCTACATATGCATGAGCAACTGAATTAAATCTTCTTCTTAGTGGTTTTAATCTTGCCTAATAAATCAACCCTTGCACACTTTTCTGTTGTGTTCTGAATTTCCTGTAAAGCATTCCGATACCTTGCTTTGTTGCGTGCGGGATTCTCAGAAAGCCCCTAAGCACCAGTGGCAAGCAGTTCAGAGAGAAAAATAACACCCACCCACCAACCCACCCATGGCCTCCATCCCCCCCACTGTCTTCCACTCCTTCCTGTACTCAGCACAAGGGAGTAGACAAATGAGCAAACAGGAGTTCCCAGTTAGAACATGACAGGCCCTGTTTATCCTGTCAGCAGCTTATTCTTCTGGAACAGGAAAGTCTTAAATTGTGCCATGGATCAATCGACCTTCCGTTTCACTTAATCTTCCTGTGGACACGACTGACAACATTAGATAGGGGACGGAGGAAAAGCATGAGGAGTGTGTTACTTTGGTATACAGCAAAACTTGGCTTTAACTGTTGAAAACAAGGTGAGGTGAGAGGTCACAGGGGATGTCAGGTGAATGCTCTCCGCTCTTTGGAGCCACAAGATCTGACTCATCAGGGATGGGCCCAGTTGTTCAGCATTTGCTTTTCCACAACCAGCCATTTGCATCTGTCCCAGAGCACTGGACCCTTCTGTCCCATAGTTACTTAACTTGGAGCTTCTCTAAACGAGCAATTTATAGCACACTCCTGATTGGCCACTCATGGAAGGTTCATTACGCATCATTGTCGGCATCTAGGACCCCTCCCACACTATCCTCTGTAAATTGCAGGTTTAAAACCCCCCAGAGATAATGTGGGAATGTCTAGGAAATCCCAGTGTGTAATCTCGGTGTTGCACTATAATTACACCGCTAGATGGCACTGTCTCAATAAAGTTAATTGAGCACATGGAGCGAGCAGACAGAGGAAGTATTCAATTTCAAACCATGTGGCCACCCATGCAATGACACTGATCACATCCCCAAAAGAAAGCAGATGCAGAAAGCCACAGCAAGGCAATGCGATTTAAAATTATTATTTTTTAATGTAGAGAAGCTCTTGCTTTCAGAATATGCTGGCCATGTCAACTGAGAGCCAAGTGTGATGCTGTGGTTAGTGTTGGACTAGGACTGGGGAGACCAAGGTTCAAATTCCCATTCAGCTATGAAGCTCACTGGATGACCTTGGGCCAGTCACTTTCTCTTAGACTAATCTACTTCACAGGGTTGTTGTGAGGATAAAATGGGATGGGAGAAAAACATTTATGCTGACTTGGACTAAAAACAGACACAGAGTAGAGGCTGATTGGGATCCTGGTGGAGAATAGTGGTTTTTTATAAACCCTTTGTCCCCTGCTGTGGTCCTGATCCAATTTGCTCCCTCCACACCGCCTGACCTACATCTGCTATTTGCATTGGAAGAAAAGCTTCCATAGGCGAGAATGGGAGATTTTGTTGAATGTAAATAGTAAGTGTGCCCCTGATCTAGATCAAGACCACCATGGAACGTAAAAGGTTAAAAACTCCTGCTCTGCCTTGCGAGTCCCTATCCAGATGCTCATACTTGCTGTTTATTTTTTTAAAGTTATCTATCAATCTAAATGTATTTCTGAGCCACATGTAAGGGTGGAGTCCTTAAACATACAATTACTAGTGTCTAGTTTGGCCCTGAGCCTCATCAACAAGGTCCCTGTGAAACCACATCTATGAACAGCCACTTGGGAATCTTTGTTTTTGACCAAAGAAGATAAAGCTGGTGTTGTAGGACTTGCTCAGACATCTGATGTGACGATTAAAATGAGAACTGCAAAATGTGGCAGTAGTTGTGCTTTGAGGCTATGAAACAAAAGTGGCTTGATGTTGCCATCCTACAGGTGCCTACGCAAAAGTAAAATGAGTTAAATGGGGCTTGCTCCCAGGTAAGTATGTTCAGGATTACAGAGGACAGTCTGATGGCTACCAGAAGACTGCCCTCTACTTTAAGGGTGTCATATATTTGAAAGACTCATCAGAAGGAAGGGTTCGGCCTTGAAGTTGTCCATCAGAAACACCTGGACAGCAGGCAAAGCAAGGCAAACATTCCACACTATGGTGACATGTACTGTATTTCTGTTTAAAATGTAATAATTATTTCTAAATCTGCATTTACACATATAAATTGGCATAAGCAAATGTTATGCAAATTGGCACCTCTTTTGCCCTCTTTTATGATGATTCATAAGTGACACCCTACAGTTATTGTCCTGCTGTTAAAATGAGATAAATCCACCAATCTCTCCTTCCCTGAGAGCCAGTTGGGGAGAAAGAGCAAGAGAGCGAGGGAGGGAGGGAGGGGATGGTTCACTTTTGGTTCAAGCCTGCCTACTGCTAACATGCAGACCCTGAGAGAATGAAGCTTCCTCACACCTGAGGTAGTTAGACAGACAGATAGACAATGTAAGGGGACAGAGGGAAAACCTACCTTCCCAAAATGTAGGTAAAGGACCCACAATTGCACACTTCATCCCCCTCCCTTTTTTAAAAAAGTATATAAATCTCAAGATTTATATCTTGGAAGAGGGCCCAAGTGCCAAGCTCACAACGGAGAAATTGGGTAACCAGTGGTGGGCTATGCCAACGTCTTGCTATGTTTGGAAATGAGATGGGTGGGTCTCAGGAAGGTAGGATGGTTCTCTCCATAGCTTGGATTGGGGGTAGGGTAGGGTTGGTACACACTTGACTTGACAAGATTACCTCAGTCATGTTCCCTCCACTAGCATTATTAAGTCTTATTTAGATTGAGGATCTATGTAAGCTCCTTCTAATCCATGCCCCAGTTTCTAGAGAAGGGCTGTAGCTCATGACAGAGCACACGCGTTACATGCGGAAGGTCCCAGGTTTGATCCCTGGCATCTCCAGATAGGGCATAGAAAACAACTGCCTGAAACCTTGGAGAGCTGCTGCTAGTCAGTGTTGACAATACTAGGCTAGATGGACCAAAGGTCTGACTCAGTGTAAGGCAGCTTCCTATGGTCCTATGTATGTTCCTAAGTAACAGGTTAAATGAGTTCCACTTTCACCAAAGAACCAGTTCTATCATTTTAAAATTTATTTATTTATTTATTTATATTTATTTTATTTATTACATTTTTTATACCGCCCAATAGCCGAAGCTCTCTGGGCGGTTCACAAATTTAAATTTAAAATGTAAAAAACAGATTATTCTAAGCATATTTGTTTCTATGTATTTGTATAAGTCATACTAACGACAACAAAATGGTTAGCAAAGGACAAAGGGACAACTTTTGAAGCACAGCAGATTGTGCTTTTATGATACAGATACCATAGCAAATTAGTCAGGCTTTGAATTCAGAACAATGTTTAGAAATCTGCAATGGTTACTTCCCCAGCATTTCCAGGTAGGGCTGGAAAAGACTACTGAATGAAACCCTGGAGAGCTGCTGCCAGTCAGTGTCAACAATACTGGTTTAGATGGACCAACGCTCTGGCTCAGTATAAGGCAGCTTCCTATGTTCCAGAAGACAATGGGATGGGTGTGACTTGAGTGAAGATTAGTTATTTTAAGCTGGGGAAGAAAAGCCAGGTGTACACAAGGGCACGTGTGCATATAAATAATGTGTTAATCACAGACATGTGCTGATATAGCTTAGCTTGTCCCCACGTACATCACAATGCAAAAATTAATTGACAACAGAGGAAGGCACATTCTGTCTTGCCTTGCTGTTTTAACTTGTCCATTAGGGGTCGCTACAACCTAATCACAGAACAACGAAAGCTTTTCCTAGAAACAGATAATCTTTCTTTCTTTCTTTCTTTCTTTTTTTTTTTCTAGTGGGATATTATTTAGAAATGAAAACTTTCCCCTAAATGCTCAAACATGCATAGGAGTTATTCTTAATCCTGACCCTGCTTTCAGGTATGGAAAAAGAAAGGCACAGAACACTTTGCAATAACATTTGCTTCTCATGTTAATGGAAACAAAACGAAAAAACCAAAACAAAAAAAGATGAAATGGCTGGAGTGCAGATTCCTCTGGAGGAAATGGATGTATAGTTTGGTTTTTTTAATTTTTTTTTTTTTTTTACAATAATTCCTGTGAGCTCATTGGGAATTCTGGATCCAGCATGTACACACACACACACACACACACACACACACACACACACACACACACGAGCTGTTAGGCGGATGAAAGCAATATCTTAAGTGGGCAAGCAATGTCCAATTTAAAAACCCTAATCAGCTCAGCACATTATGAATCTCAAATGTCAGGAGACATAAAATGATTTTACTGATCATCAATCATGAATGCAGAATGCTGACGGCAGCTTGGGCTTTCAGGTGGCCATTTGACTTACTGGGCCCACCCCCTGCCTGGGCTTCCAGTGACCAATTAGGGGTTGCCATCCACCTGGGAATGCCTCCGTCATGACGCCAGATGGCAGAAGGGCCATTGTGACCTTCCTCCAGCATGAAAAGTCGGGGTAAGACCCCGACGTTTTTGAATATGCAGCTTCGCAGGAAAGCCCCGCAGTGGCTGCAAATCGGTTGCTGTGTCATATAATTGGTTGCTGTGTCATATAATCAGTGTATAGAGCGCGCCCCCCTCACCCGCCAGGGCAATGGGAGAGTTGGGATGTAGAGGACAGCTTGCTAAGTCCTCTTTGCAACTGCAACCTGCTACTGCTACCCACAGAGCTAAGAACAGCTTGCAATGCCTACAGTTTGCATTCTTTCAAAGGTACCATTCAGTTTGCTCCAATTTGGGGATTGGGGGAGCTGTATCAGTGGTTCCATCCAATCTCCTGCATTCCCAGTGTGTGCAGTGTTTAGCCTATGTTGATTAGCCACTGGGTGTGCATGGGGCCAGGGCAGGTGGCACAGTCTGCAAGGCTGGCTGGCTGCAATGTGTGGGTATGTGAGAGTCCAACGGACAAAGGTGTTCTGCTTTCTCCAAGCTATAGTACCCAATCAAATACATAGAAAGCTGTAGCTTGGACTATAATAACTATGTTTGTTCTCACTATGTACATGAAGTTGCTGGATTGTGCTGGATTTTTAAGAAGGTAACAGCAGAGCATGACCTCCAAATGAAATCAAGACTGTTCTGAAGACACTGTACTGGCACCTTATTTTATAAGAGGAGAACTGCTAGAAATCAGTTAACCAACTAATCAACCAATCCTGCCGCAAATGTTTGGATCATACAGTTTTTGCTTGATTTGGGAATAGAGTGCCAGCATCATCCTTTGAGGCACTGCAAGTCAGCCTGTAGTGCATCCCCTGGATGATACATTACTTCATTAATGTCTATAAAAATATTGGAGGATACATTACTTCTTTAATGTCTATAAAAATATTGGCACGTGAGCTGACCTCTTAGGTTCCTTGTGCAGTTGGGCAAACCTTGACTAAGGGCTTCTTCACATGAGTGAAATAAGACATGCTTGTGACTGGCCACTCACTGAGGTTCGTGGGTCCTTTTGACGCTGTCAGCAACTTCCTGCATGTTTCCCACACCTTTCCCGGTAATTCTGGTTTTTAAAAAAACTCTGTGATAGACCAATCTGCTGAAATATCTCAGGATTTCCTATTGCATACAGGGGAAGTTGTGCTACAAATCACTCACTAGAGGGCACTATCCCATTCAGGGCTATGAGCAATGAAAGGAGGGGAAGTTTTCCATTTTAGACCATAAGGTTGCCCCTCTATGGCCATGTAATGTAGGCCCATTAAAATTGTGTAAGAGAAACAGGAAGCAAAGCCCAGGTAAGGATGTATGATTTCCCCTTAATCTAAACAAGCCTTAAAGCTATTTTGCCTGTAGAAAACCAGTTTCCTTGCTTTACATTCAGATCTAACCAATTTACTGGGATTTACACTTTTTGCAAGCTCCCATTTTAGATCTAAATTTCTATTGTAATGGGAAGCATATAAAACATTTATTTATAACATTTATATACTGCCTTATCTGTTAAAAAACAAGGTGGTGAACAACTAAAACAATAAAACCTCGCAGCAATAAAAACAAGAATATTAAAAACAGTAAAAACATTTAAAACTACACATTTTAAAATGCTAAATTGAAAAGATGTGTCTTTATACTCTTTGTAAAGGCCAAAAGAACAGGGGCAAGTTGTAATTCTTGAGGGAGCACATTTCCTAGTTTGGAGGCAGCACTGGAGAAAGCCTTTTCACACGTGCCCAACAAACAGCTTTGCTCAGTCAAAACTGTATGTTTTCTAAAGGTGGTAGAGAAATGTCGTAACCATTTTAACAAATTCTGAATACGTTGAATAAGTACAATGTAATTTATTAGTAGTATCACAAAATTAAGTTATGAGTCATAACTGGAAATATGGATTGACGCTTTTATTCTTTCTTTTGTTGTTATTTAGGTGAGAGTAGGGGAAGGATTGGTTCTTTACTTTTCTTTCTTTTTGTAGTTTATTCATATTTATATGAAGCTTTCCATTCATGTAGAAGAAACGTGTATGTGGCTTGAGTCTTTGTAAACTTTGCTTCACCTGACAAAGTTTAGAGGACCTGTATTTGTTTCTGACTGGCATTTCTTTTGCAGAATAGTTTATGCCTTCATTTTGAATGTGATCACAGTCACAAACTCCTGCTATTCCATTTCAAGAGCTGCAACTTGGTTTTTTTTAAAAAAATCCTTGCTGGCTGTGCATTCTCCTGTAGAACAAGGCCAGTGCTGGAGTTTACAGCTGGTCCTATTTTAAAAGAAAGTTGCTTAAAACAGCACACCTATCCTTCCTGCATCAACCCCTGCTCAGTCATTACATGGGGGCAGAGGGATATCCCACGACTGAAGCTGGATCAGGGTTAGCACAGGTATAGTGCTAAGGACTGAATCCTTTCAAATAATATCTGGAAAGGCCCTTCAGGATCCATGTTAACATGAGCATACCACCATGTCTAAGCAGACACAGTGCAGAAGAGAGGTATCATTGCACGTACAGAGCTAAAAAATAAATAAATGACAGATCTGAATTCACACAGACCTGTGTGACCTTCTACTTAGATGCTCTCAATACAAATCCACAGCAACAACAAAAACAAGCCTGATAGGATGCTCCTTTCTCGCAGTATATTTCTTGCTAGTTCTAGGACTGGAGATGCCCCCATGGCAACTGACATCCTTTCATCGCAAAGGGGAGTAACAGATTGAGTTTTCAAAACAAACTGCCCTTTCCTCCTCAGTACATCTCAACCCAGCCACAATCAGGAGAGCCGAAAGCACACTGCACGGGGGAAACCTGAACTCTTGCTATCTCTCCTGCGATAAAGGATGAGTGTTGCCAAGGGCATGTTTCCCTCACAATCTAGCAAGAAATCTGCTGTGAGAGAAGATGTCATTTGGGATAATACGATTTCAAGATATCTCCCCCCACCCCAGACGGGCAGGGCCAAACTAGACGGGTCAGGAACAGCCACATTTGGGGTGGGGTCTCATTTTTACAGCAAAAGCTGTATGTGGGGTGAGGGAAGAGCAGCCCTCACCCTCTTCCCCTTTCTCACAGCTTGCTGCTACTGGCACTTCTTTCTCAGCCCAGCCCAGCTCCAACAACAACACTGGAAGTAAGACAGACTGAGGAGAAAAGTGCATGAAGTGACAGAGCGTGATGAGGTAAAATTGAGTGAGGAGAGTTCCTCCCCCCTCCTCGTATATTTTGCTGTAAAAAATAGACTTTATATGTGAATGTGGCAGACTCATGAATAAACAAACGCTGTCATACAGATGGATCCAGATGTGTTACTGACATTTTTGTGAATTTTATCCGGCTAGATTTGATCATTATTGGAATGCAAGCTGTCTTGAGGATAACTTTTAATAGAAAAGGCAGCCTATGCATTTTTAGTATAAATAAACATGTGGGTGTAGTTTGGTTTCCTCCTACTTCCAACCCTTTTAAAAACCCTCTATAAGAACGGCATGATTGCACACTCTAGAATCAAGAATATCTGATTCTACAGTGAAATATACTTCTTTTGATCTTCCTGTGTTAATTCCCATCCCTGCGACTATTGAGAGACAACGCTAACAAATGTGTGGAGTTGGACAATTGCACAAAGTACAAACAAAGCAAAACTAGAACAAGCACTCCCCCTGAAGGAACAGGTGCATAGTTTGGTGGGTGGGTGTGCTCCAGGATTCATCTTTGTCACTTGAGGCTCAGGTGGTTTCAAGGCTACGAGCGCTTTGTGTGATAGAGCTTATCCACAGTGGTACATTGGTAACCTCAAGTCTGGTTTATTGTAATATGCTCTATGTGGGGCTACCTTTGGGCTTGGTCTGCAAGTTGCGGCTGGTGCAGAATGCAGTGGCGAGGTTGCTAACTGTGGCCTCTTTCCAACTGCAAGCTACACCCTTGCTAAAAGAACTGCCCTGGCTACCAGTAAGCTTCTGGCCGTTTTGGTTAACATATAAAGCTCCAAACAACACGGGACCAGGTTACCTTAGGGAGCTCCTCCCCACTTGTGTCCCTGCCTGATTTCTGTGATCCTCAGAGGGAGCACTTCTGAGGATGCCACATGCTGCTGAGGTTTGCTTCAGGAGCACTCGCATTAGAGAATTTGGTGTTGAAGCACCTACTCTCTGGAACACTTTAACAATGGGCATTCGACAGGCCCCCCACAGTGGTGACATTCAGACATCTTCTTAAAACTCATCTTTTTACCCAGACTTTCAGCCAGCTATGTTTTATAGTACATGGTAGAGTTTATGGTTTTATTGCTGATTAATTTGTGTTGTGTAGTTTTTCTTGTGATATTTCTTGTGGTTTTTGTGGATTCTATTTTATGTTCACCACTTTGATACTTTTGTAAAGCAGTATATAAATTTGAATAATAAACAAACAAATAAAAAGATGAAACCAACTTTTTGATTGGAAAGAGTGGATCAAGAAGCTAGAGGGAGAGATATACAAACTGACCTGGTTCATACCTCTTTGACTAAAGAGTTAATTGAAACTTAATTATCCATCAGCTTTTGAACTTCCCAGATGTTCTGATGCAGTTCATGGCTCAAAAATATATCAAAATAAATTGAGATGTGTATTTTTGAAAGAAAATATATTTAAATGTGAGAGAAAATGTGTTATAGATGTGTATTTATTTAACAGATTTATATATCATTGGACATATTTTAAGCATCTCTTAAAATATGTGAATATTTAAATATGTATTTAGATGTTAATTTTTTGAATATTTTTTTTTTAAATGCAGATAAATACAAAAGTGGGATGGGGCGAATTTATGGGAAAGTCATATGGACCGAAAATAGATTGAGTCTTCCATCCCTAGTTATATCTTCTTCAAATCATCAATGACTTATAAATTAAAGGCATAATAGTGTACCAGAATCTTAAAAGTAGCTAATGGGAACTCCAATGAAATAATGAGTCCATTTGGGACACATGTACAATGAGAGCCACTGTGGTGTAGTGGCTAGAGTTTGGGATTATGAATTGTGAGATCCAGGTTCAAATTCTTTTTCAGACATTAAGAAGCTCACTAATATAAGAACGTGAGAAGCGCTGTGCTGGATTAGATGAAAGTCCTAGTCAAGAATTCTGTTTTCACATTGGCCAACCAGATACGTCTGGGAAGCCCACAAGCAGGATACAAGCACAATAGTAACCACCTGCTCACCCTTTCCAGCAACAGGTGTTTCGAAGATGATATAATAAAGCCTTCATGATAGTAAGTAGCCAATGATAGCCTTCTCCTTCGTGAAGATGTTCAATCCCCTTTTAAAGTCATCCAAATTGTCGACCATCATTACATCTTGCGGAAGCAATTTCCATAGTTTCATTATGTGCTGTGTGAATAAATACTTCCTTTTATCTGTTCTGAATCTTCACCATTTAGCTTCATGGATCACCCTGGGTTCCAGCATTATGAGAGAGTGAGAAAAATTAAGTCACCTTGGGCCAGCTCAGTGGGCCAATTCCTCTCTCTCCGCCTAACCTACTTCATGGGGTAGTAGTGAGGATTAAAATAAATGGAGCAGGGACCACGTGCCTGAGCTGTTTGGAGCAATAATGGGAGATAAATGCATTGACATCCATGGGCCCAATTTGTGCAAAATATGTTTTATGAGGGAAGATAATAATGAACACATCCGATAGTCAAATATCTATATATATCTACATCTGTCTATATCTATGCCATTGCTTTTGATAGACAAGGGCACACCCGTCCTTTGGGGCCAGAACGCACTACTGCTAAATGTCAGTTTGTGAAACTGAGTTCTCCAATCTGTTTAAAACAAAAACAATAGTAAACAGCAGCTTTGGGACAGTGAAATTTCAAACAGAGAAGCTGTAGGCTGTGTGTACTTCATATGTTCCTTGCTTGCCATTTCTCTGCTCTGCCTCTAGCAGCCTCCCCCACCGCCTCATGGGGTTCTAAAACCATGCTCGTGGCATGCTTTAAACGTATGCTTAATAATGAAAAGTGTGAATACAACAAACATGGGCTTGCAAGCACCTTTACCACCATGCTGTATGCTTGGCAAGGTGACAAGACTGGCTCCAGCTCCCTGTCGAGGGTGTTCGTAGGCAAATGTGGGTTTGGTGCCACATAATGTGTGAAATGGCCATCTTCCTGCAAACAGAGGGTGCATTCTGCACCTCATCCCACGTCTTGCTCTGACTAGCACTCCACCTTTCTTATTTGGCCTGGTGTTTCCTCATTCAATAGCATTCGTGCACTTTCTCACATTTGCATGGAGAAGCATTTTGTAAAGTCCAATGTTCTGGCCTTTGCCCTGCCATTTCCCTTTGATTTTTGTTGAAGTCCTTTAAAAAACAATCCTATGTATTTCACCTAGAAATAAGCCCCTTTGCTTCCAATGAGACTTACTTTCTAGTAAGCACACCTAAGATTGCAGCCTTAAAGACACTGAATTCTTTAAAAAAAATCTGAGTAAAATTCTATTTATGCAACTGTAGACATCTTAAGGAATGCCAAAGGAAGTGAGGCAGGTGGCTACTAGAAGGAGGGCTTTCTCCGCTGTGGTACCCCGGTTGTGGAATGAGCTCCCCAGAGAGGTCCGCCTGGCGCCTACACTGTACTGCTTTCATCGCCAGCTGAAGACCTTTTTATTCTCTCAGTATTTTAACACTTAATTTTAACTAAAATTTAAATTTTACTGTTCTAACTCTGTATTTTAATCTTATATCAATTTTGTTGCGTGGTTTTATCCTGGTTGTGCTTTTCATACTGTATTTTGTAATTGTGCTTTTAACCTGTTGTTTGTTTTATTATGGTTTTAACTTTTGTGAACCACCCAGAGAGCTTCGGCTATTGGGCGGTATAGAAATGTAATAAATAAATATTAAATAAATAAAATTGTTTATGACCTTGAGTGTTAGCTGTTAAAAGCATATCAAGCAATTGTGGGTTTAGATCATTTTTAGTGTTTGGACTTAATGGCATCATGACCTTCCTTTAGATGGCAATGGGTCTGTTCACACAAAATGCTAACTCACACTCAGTGGTTGAATATGAGTTGTTGTTGAACCATGGGTTGTTCGTTGAACCGTGGGGCAGCATGTCGTCTGAACCCAGGACATTTCCCACAAGGTGTCTTATTAACCATGCACTGTGGCTAGTTAACCACTCTAGACAACCCAGTCAAACCATGGGTTTCCAAGGTGGCTTGTTCAAGAAAAATAAGCTACACTGCATAGTTAACAAGCCATCCTGCAGAAAATGTCCTGGGTTCAGACAATACACTAACCCACAGTTCAACAAACAACCCAAGGTTCAACAACACCCACACTCAAGCACTGATTCTGGGTTAGCATGCTGTGTGAACCCAGTCAATGAATATTACCTCACTTTTTTCAACATGTGGTAAGCCCTGCTGCATTTGGGGGCCCTCCTGCAAATTCTGCTCAGTGGGACCCAGGACGGGTGCCCCAAAGTTCTACCCTGAGGGCACCACTGATTTCAAGACACCGAAACCCTGTAAGACATTTTTACCCTTCCTCATTGAAGTGCATATAGCTGTCTGTGCACATATTTATTAATTAAAAATTAAGCAGTTCTAACAGCCTGCAGCAAACAAGCTAAAAGCTTTTTTGAAACATCTAGGGCAGGGGTGCACAGTACATGGCCCATTGGGGCACATGTGGGCCACCAGGGCCATTTGTGCACTCCTGATTGCCACCACTACCATGCCATCAAAATAATCACCTCTGCCAAAAATTGCTGCCACTAAGTCACAGTGAGTCTGCTGGGACAAAAGGCATGTGGGGAGCATGCATCTGGTTTCCCAATAGAATTGGGCTCCCCACAGCAAATGGAACAGCTGTTTGGTGGGCTATCAGAAGGGTGATTCTGCTGGGAAACAAGGCAAGTGCTCCCCAGGTATCCCAGATCCAAAACATAAAACACTGAGAGAAGACATTGGAGGAAGACTGGGATAAAAATGTAGCCATTTAAATCAATAGATTTAAGATGAATACCTGAATTGGATTGTGGCCATAAGAGCAGGAAGAGGGAACATGTGTCCCGCCAGGTGTTGTCAGACTGTGATTCCCATCATCCCTTACCATTGGCTATGCTAGCTAAAGCTGATGGGAACTGCAGTCCAACGACAACTGGAGGACGGCATATTCCCCATCCTGGCCATAAAGACTTGGGGAAAGAGCCCATACAGCAATGATCCTGATGGAATTCCTGCCTAGTTTTCCTCTCTCTGTATGCCATTCAAAGCAGTTGTCAAAGATGGGGCACCATACTTCACCAGAACCAAACACTAAATATGTTTAGTAAACACTAAATATTTATTTCTAAAAACAAACAAACTCAAGAACAAGAAACATCCTTTGGGGTGTAGTGGGCAAAAGGGACAAGTGAGCAAAATTAATCAAAGAGAAAATGTGGCTGGAGAGATCAGGAAGCATTTGCTAATGTGACAGAATAGTCCTCAAGGGGAATTATGGAAATCCATATAGTTTGAGCTCTGTAGGCGGTTCAAAGAACTGGAGAACATAATTGGGGAAATGATACCAAAGGAAATGGAGGGTTGGGGTGGATGGGAGGATCAAACTGGGCTGCTATCTATTTAACCATTGTATTATATTCATGATCTATAAAGAAAAGATCGAATAGTTATTAGATGAGCAGGTGGCCTGAGGTATTTTGATAGCCCGGCTCTAGCTTCTAGCCTTATGGAGAATTATCTCCCAGACCTGCTTTCTCCAATTAGGCTGTGGCAGCAGTTTTATGCAAGTCATTTGAGAAAGTGTGTAGGCTTCTAGAGTAATCCTCCCACTCTGTCTTTTCAAAACAATTCCAAAACTAGTTTGTAACCCCCAACCCAGCTTACTGTGCAATCCCTCACTACTATACCTACCACTAGTTTGTTAGTTCTTCTTCAGGATCAAAAATCATGCAGGGAGCGTCCATTTATGACATATGGAATAGTCCTCTTCTGAGGGTCAGTGGTTTGTTTATGGGTGTTTTTTTTTTTAGAAAGAAATCCCAATAGAACTGCATGAAGCTGTCATTTATTTTTACCAGCTGCCAGCTCAGTCACTTATATTCAATCTCCCTCTTTTTCTCCCCCAACCCCACACATACACATTTGGTGTCCACTTTCATTAGAACAGTTTCTTAGTGTTGATGAGGTCTATGAAGGCAAAGACAAATCTCCGAAAATCACATACAATACAGCAGGGAGATGACAGAAACACACAGAGGCACCTAGACACTTCTTTCAAAATGTAGATATGTTTATTCAGTGAAATAAATCTCTCTACCAATAAAGCAAAAAGTGTGTGTGTGACGTGTATGTCCGGAAATGTTTACCCACTTCCAGATGAGTTAGAAACATGAAATTTGACACGGCTGTACAATGGACCAGAAAAATCTAAACCCCCAAATTTTAGGGTTTTAAGTATTTTTAAAGAATTTAATTAAAAACTAGGTTTACGCCTACAACTCCCAGCATGCCTTGGGCAGAAGACCGGACTTACCAGCCTTTGGTGGCCATTGTGATTTCTAAGTCAGTCTCGAGCAGGCAACCCCATTCCACATAAAAGGAAACAACCCACATAAATGGGCTGCATCCATCTGCGGTGGCTCCTCCCACTTGCTGTGTGTGGTACAACAGTGTGACTTTGAGAGGCCAGACTCTGGACATGCTCAAAGACACCCTGTCCTGATATCGCTGTTTCCTCAGAAACTTGGGGAAGCGCACACACAGCCTTCATCCTTAAGAGGGAGGGAAGAAAGGGAAGCACTGTGCGCATCCCCAGAAATAGGCTCAATGAAGGGGGATAAGTAGGAGCTTTATCACACCAGCGTGTTACTGTGCAATCACTGAGAATTGCGTGCAAAGGACTCTGAAGTTTTCCACCTTATAATCTGCTTAGACTGTGAAGTACTCCCCTGCATCCTGCTTTAATTGTGCTATAAAGGGAAAAGCCTCAATTTTCCCTTTATAGCACAAGACTATAGCACAAGACTATAGTTTTCGAGCGTATCTTCTGAGTGGCCACTGAGGCACAGGAGCAGGATTTGAAAAAAATTAAACAAATGTTTACCTCTGCGTAAGCTTTAAAGATAGAAACATCAAAATTGGCACAGTAATAGATATTACGGAGAACTTTAAGCATACCAAATTTGAAACAGATTGGGTCATCCGTTGATTTTTTATATATTTTTTACATTTCCCTCCTTAAACCCTCTTCCTGGTATGCAAAGCGCTGCTGCCCGGGGTTACAACAACAACAACGAAAGCTAAATGCTGTAGGGGATAATTTGAAGGAAACAGGTACGAGGGATGAAGCTATATGTGGGCCAACCTTGACTCTTCAGTACACGCTTCTGATGGAGCACTGTAACCTGTGACTCATTGAGATTGTGCACCTTGACTTGAAAATTGAATGTTATTCAATTTGCTAATCCAGAACTGACCAATAGAAAGGTTAGAAAGAGACTAACACCCTCTTGTAGTCAGGCCCTATATATACTATGAGATTCCCTTGTTCTTGGTGCCTCCATTTTGTGGAACCGGAGAGCATCTCCATACTGCAGTATCAGAAGTAAAAGGATTAAGTGCATTCTCCAGCCTCGTGTGTTTGATTGGCTATTAACGTGCCGGGGTAGCGGGCCTTTAAATCCCTGGTTGAGGGACAACAATTTCTGGCGACCACCACAAAGGGACGGCTTTGCTGAGTTCCGCATAGCCTCCCCGGTCCACTTTGCCAGCTCCTGTATCATTTTGGGAAGACGTGAAAAGCCAGCACGCACTGGGATGTTTAACCAGAGGTTAATCCTTCAGTCCATGTCCGCACTGGGGCTGGCAAGGAGTACAAAAGATGTATGCAGGAGAATTAGCTTAATCCAGCCAGGCATGGTGGCATGCACCTGTAATCCAGCAACTCGGGAGGGCGAGGCTGGCGGATCGCTTGAGCTCAGGGCTGGATCTACACTACTGCTTTATAACTGTTATAAAGCGCTTTAAAGCAGTAGTGTAGATCCGGCCCAGGAGTTCTGGGCTGCAGTGGGCTATGCTGATCGGGTGTCTGCACTAAGTTCGGCATTAATATGGCAATCCCCGGGGAGCCGGGGACCATCAGGTTGCCTAAGGGGGGTGACTGTGGCCATGGCATAAAGAAGGAGGCCAATCAGGATTTAGCTTTGCTCCAGTATACCTTCTAATCACTGCAAATTCAGAAGGAAGATGTATAGAAGCTACTGTGTCTTTGCTGGAAACCCTGAATGAAAAGGGTTATAAGGTGTCAAGAGAAAAAGCCCAATTGTGCCAAAAAGAGGTTGTGTTTTTGGGCTACCAGTTAACAAAAGGGACTCAGACTTTGGGGAGTGAAAGGGTGCAAGCTATTCAACAAATGCCTCGCTCAGAGAACCCCAAAACCCTGAGAGCTTTTTAAAGGCTGTAGATTCTGCAGGCTGTAGATTCCAGATTATGGGGGGAAAGCTAAACCTTTATATAAGTCCCCTACCAAGGAAAATATCAGTAGCTGGAGATGGAATAAAGAAATAGAAAAGGCTTTCTTTGAAAATCATGATGGGTGCAGATATAGAAGTGCACACGCCGCATGGAGTTCCACAGATCCTTGGTGTGGCTGGAGAGAAGTTCCTGAACTCATCACAACCTGCTTGAAAGTTAATCCAAAACCCTCAGGACCACCTGCACCAGATAAAAGCAGCTTCATATGAGAGTATGCAGTAGTCATGCTGCGGGACATTGTAGAAAGAGAGGACTGTTAACAGCCAGCAAGAGCCCTGTGAAGCATGAGACCGAAATCTTGAACTTGCTTGAAGCTGTCACCAGGCCTACTCAAGTGGCAGTAGTATATTGCAAGGCCCATCAAAAAGAGAACAGTGAAGTGACTAGAGGGAACCGAAGAGGTGATGCAGCAGCAAAGAAAGCAGCACAAGAGAGAGACTCAGGAGCACCAGTGTTAGCCCTTGTACCCCAGGTGAAGTTACCCGAAGGACCACCAGCGTATACAAGCAAAGAAAATCAGCTTGCAGAGAAAACTGGGAGTAGCAGAGAAGAAAGATAGATGGTGGATCCTGCCAGAAGAACAAGTGTTGGTGCCAAAACTAACTCTCAGCCATGTAATCCAGAGACATCATCAGAGCACTCACCTGGGAGCAGATGCCCTCATCCAAAGTCTCCAGAGAGTCATGGTGAGACCCAAGATGCAGAAGATGGCCGACCAAAGAGTGCAGTGATGCCCTGTCTGTTGTGCCAACAATCCTAAAGTTTCTCCAACGCTCCCTCCTGGAGCAGGGAAACATGGACTCTTAGCTAGTTAATTGTAGCAAGTGGACTTCTCCGAAGTCCCCAGGAAAAGACACTTGATGTACCTGTTAATACTCGTGAATACTTTAACCAGATAAACATGGGTCCTTGAAAAGACAGTTAGAAAAAAAATCTGTCAAGAGATTCATTTAAAATGTATGGGAAACCCTATCCTAAGAATCCAATGGTGGCGCAGGGGGGCGAAATGCATGTAAGGGGAAAAACATGGGTCAAAGGTTATTTGCAGTCCTAGGGCAAATCTACACAGAGCACTGAAGGCGCTTGCATGCGCCCCCAGTGCGCCCCCAAAGCGATGGTGTAGTTCCCGCCCTGGAAGAGATGGAGGAAGAGGCGGAGGCGGCGGCGGCTGGGGAATCCGGCCGCGTCCTTGCCGCCGCCGCCCACCTCCCCGCCAGCCGGGTCGGTGAGCTCGGCGGAAGAAGGCAGGGTGGAGAGCGGAAGAAGCTCTCCGACCCGGCTGGCTCTTTCGCCGGCAGCAGGAGGCCGGCGGGGAGGTGGGAGGTGGGCGGCGGCGGCAAGGACACGGCTGAATTCCCCAGCCGCCTCCACCTCCGCCTCTTCCTCCGCCTCTTCCAGGGCGGGAACTACACCATCGCTTTGGGGGCGCATGCAAGCGCCTTCAGTGCTCTGTGTACATTTGCCCCCTGTCTGCTGTGTTCTTTTTCTCTTCACAGATATCTCCACGAGCAGCTTCTTTTGCCAATGGATACGTCCAGGGCCGGTGCTACCATAGAGGCCACTCAGGCGGCCACCTAGAGCGCCAAGCTAAGAGGGGCACCGGGCACAGCGCAGCACTCACGTGTGTTGGCTGTGAGCCGGCCCGGCCCGACGATTCAGCTGGGCCTGGGCGGGCGAGATGGCACCAGGGACACTGGGGTGGGGGTGGGGCGGCTCCACGTTCGGACTTCTGGAACGCGCCCGGAAGAGAGAGAGAGAGAGAGAGAGAGAGAATGTATGGGTGAATGGGGTGCAGGGGGTCTTTGAATGAATGCATGTGCTCATGCGTGTGTTTGTTTGGAGTGAGTGATGCTGAGTGTGTGCGTGTGCGCGTGTGTGAGTTGGGGGGATGATTTGGAGGTGATATTCCTATTAAATAATGCATTTTAGACCCATAGACGTTCCTTTCCAATTTGTTTGCTATAATTGGCATGACGTATTTCTTGCACTTTAAAATAAATTTAGCAGTTTCAAGTTTTGTGCTTCTTATTTTTTTCCCAGGAAACATATTTTCTTAAAAATCAAAGTTGGCTTTTTTTGGGGTGTGTGTGTGATGTGAAAGTAGCTCACCTTGCCTAGGGCGCAAAATAGTCTGGAACCGGCCCTGGATATGTCTATCCATAAGTTCCAGGTTAAAGATGAGGTCCTGATCCTGTCGTGGAAAGATGAGCCTCTACAATCCAAGTAGAGAGAGCCGTATGTTGTAATCCTCACCACCCATGCAGCAAGTAAAAATCCAAGGAATAAAAGCATAAAAGTTGCATCATACCAGAGTGGAAGCAGCCCCAGACATGTTGTCTAGAGAAAAGAGTGTCCCACAAACAGGACAACTAATAAAAACACTTACGTTCTTATTCAAAAAGAAGAACAAGTTGAAAAATGTGTTGTTCACCCATAGAGCATTTCTTAGTGCCCTAGAGTGATATTGAGCCTCATGGTGCAAATGTTTTCCCACTTCTTCCTAGAATTACATGTTTTTGGTCTGTGGACTCTGAGCATATGCAGAGTATAATTTGCCAGAGCAGTTGGCAATCTTTGTAATTTGTAAGAGTCACTTCTCAAAAGCTAAAATGGAAGTTGGAACTGTTTTTCACACTATGTACCTTCATTGCTGATAAGAAACTTGTCCTGCAGCCAAGAGAACTCCGTTCTTCTAGACAAAGGCAGTTGTTTAACTCAATAAGACTTTGTTTGATTCCTCTTTACCCTTGTAACACCGGAACTCGTGTATTACTTTGTACAGAACAAGACAACGTTGTCCCTAGTTTTCACAATGTCTTAGAAGATTTATAACAACATCTCAAAATAGCCATAGCAAATGTCCCCAAGATTTCTTCGTTGCTGAGCTATACAGGTCCAGTGTTTATGATCTGTTATACAGTACAAACTGTGCTACATATTGTAATGCCTTTAAGAAAATGTTGCCAACTTCATCTAACCATGTATTGCTTGTAATGTCAGCTACCCAGGGCCCAATCCAGAAGAGTTGAGAGGAGGTGAAGAAATTCATAGAGATGAAACACTTTGGTCGAGGGGTAAAAAGTCTGCTCTGTAAGCAGGTTAACCCTCGAAGGGGGGAATTGATTGATCCAGGGAATTGATAGACTCTCTGATGAATGTAATGTGCCAAGGGTTGAAGATGGCTTCTCTGCCAAAGGGTGGCTACAGGTGGCTACATGCCAGATTTGCATTCCTTAATGGTGGACATCATGTCCTAGCAGACAAAGGGGAAAACTTTTAACCAATAGAGCATCGAATGTAACCTGTGACTCATTGAGATTGTGTACCTTAACTTGAAAATTGAATGTAATTCAATTTGCTAATCCAGAACTGACTGATAGAAAGGTTAGAAAGAGACTAACACCCTCTTGTAGTCAGGCCCTATATATACTATGAGATTCCCTTGTTCTTGGTGCCTCCATTTTGTGGAACCGGAGAACACCCCCATACTGCACTATTGGAAGTAAAAGGATTAAGTGTATTCTCCAGCCTCGTGTGTTTGATTGGCTATTAATGCGCCGGGGTAGTGGGCCTTTAAATCCCTGGTTGAGGGACAACAGTAGCGCCGGCCCTGCTCAGATAGGTGTTTGTTTGGCACCTCTAGCATTGTTACAACAGTTACAAAGGAAATAAAGAAGCTGGTAGTGAGTGGGGATTATTTCAGTCCTGGGAAGCAGAGGTTCATATTGTATGCTAATAGGCAGAGAGTACTGCACTAGGGAATCATGACAGGCAGCCAACACCTACCCACTTCCTTTGATACACATACACACTCATACTTACCTTTAGCTCCTTCCTGCTTAACAGTCTTATTGCCATAGCAACAGAAATCTTAGGTCATGAGTCTTTTTATTTAAAAAAAATGCCATCACCAATTATAGCAGTGGCAATGGAATCTAATTTTCATCAGAGGCATTATGGTGGTTTTGCATAATTGTATATTAATACTCAACATGACAATATTTGGTTAAAATTCATGAGTTCTGCTCTTCTAAAATAAGGGATGGCCAGGGGCATATTTCTTCCCCTTAAAAAAACAACAATATTGCAAGGCTTGAATTCACATTTGAGCAAACTCCTTTTAATAATCTCATTATTAATGAGGAGAAGAGAATGCAAGTAAATCACACACAACAATGTGAGCTTTCTTTCATCCCCCAAAAGGGGGCAACTTAAGTAATGCACAAATGTCATAAAGCAGAAAGATGCAGAAGAAATTTGAGACCTCATCCTGTGCAGATCATGGAGAGTCCGGTCCCAATTCTTTAAGCATCAACATTTTGTGCCCTCAGTTGAGCACACATTGATTCCCTGCCCATCTGCAGGAAAGAACAGAGCTATAAGAGGTCCACTGTAGGCTGTGATATACACACAAATAACAGCCACTGAATGTACCATTATGGAGTTCTCCTGCATTACGTCAGAATTAGGGGTGCTTTTTATTGTTGAGAATAGGATGTTTTGTGAACTTCCAATTTGGTACTGGCAAAACCATTAGTGGGAGAAAGTCGTGTACTGCAGTGTCTTCATTTGCACACACTGCTTATCTAATTTGCTGTTTTGAGTCATATTGACTTGCTGAACATCTTTTCCCCCTACATTTGTTTAAGTTATCTATTGGATCTAACAGTCAAGCATAATTAGCATTTGGAGGGGGGAAGCTGAAAGTTGCAGCATGTGTTCTTTTGACAGCCACGATAAACACAGGGACAGTTCTCCCCACGGCCCAAATTCTATGTTTTAAAATCCTAATTCAAAAATCTACTTGAGATCTTCTGACCATTCTGAGCACAAGAATGTCTCAGTTCAGTTCATTGGTTTCAGATTTTTCTCATCACTTTCAGAGTTTTGAGTGCTTTTAGCTAAAGGGAGAATTTTTTATTCTAAACTAGGGAAGTTTGATACAGTAAAGCTTTCATGAAAACATACACAGTGGTCAGTGTTGGATACATTGGCACACCCCATCAGAGTGAAGCCATGCCTGCTGGCACACCTAGGCTTGGCCCCTGCCATGGTGCCCCCTCATAGCCCCTGAGAGAAGGGTCTAATCACCCCATTCCTCTGAGAGGTGTGTGCCCCACAGCATGGGGGAGGGGCAGGTGTGTGTCCCGGCCTACTAATCCCCCCTGGCTTCAACCTGTATGTACTGCAAAACTATGTCCTAGATAGGGAAGTCTGCCTCTAGTGGCTAAAGATGTTACTGTAGGCTTCAACCACATGGGACACATATAAATGAATAAAAATTAATTACTATGTTTTAAAAACAAAGTAACCTCCAGATGCACACTCATAGGGTCCCCTTAGGATACATGCCGTGTTTCTGGTGTCTAGGTTTTTATGGTCTTGGTGCTATGGCACTAACAGACGGACGGACACACATCCTCTCTTACTATTATTATAGATGTCTGGGCTAGTCCTAAAATATAACTAACTGCATTGGTCTAGCTCTGACATCATTTACCATGTGCTGGCACCATGTGCCTGTGCTGGTTGCCATTTTTGAACACACTCATGAGTGTGTCCAAAAGGAGAATGGGTATGTGTCAAGAATAGGGCATGTTCATCACTTCTGAAAGATTCCAGAAGAAGAGGAAATCTAAAACATATCATATTTAAGAATCACACACAGAAAGTGAAGGCAACCCCCCCCAAATAAATAATTAAATACATAAATAAATGCATTTGAGAAGCACCTTGTTTCTGGGAGACAAAAGGATAGAAGACCCTGCTGGAGAGAGCTATTGCCTTTGGTTCCTAAAGTGTTGTGGATACAAATCTGCTGACTTGTCCCTTTAGCAGTCAGGTGTGCCACTTGTCCCAGCATGATGCCTCTTCAGGTACTGTGGCAGAAAATAGAGAAACGAGAGATTGCTCCTCCTGCTACATCCCATCTTTTCTGCTTCAGGAGGGCATGTCTGATTAGTCTTGCCTGCCACTGCAGTAGAACATTATTACCCACCCTCGAGTCCCTTAAGGGAGTGAGTGACAAGCAGGGAGAGTTATAGCTCTTTTAGGAGGGAGAGAAAGCTCCAAACAGTCCCTGCCATGCAAATGGAGACTTTAAATCACACAGAGATAAATCACAGCACTGAGATTTTGAGTGATTGGTCTCCTGTTCCCATTTAGGAGGGGCATTTAAGGTTGCTGGATACTCACAAGGGATCAGGGGGCTGTATCCTGCAGAGCAAATGGCTGTCCATTTAGTCTGATGATATAATTGGACTTTGGTCATATATAGGAATGTAAAAAATCTGTAAAACCTGGAGCTTGTCAACGTTCTTTGATTTCCACTGCAAGGTCATTCTGACTCATATCCATATTGGATTACAAGCTTTGTTTATTTTCCGCATGAATATTTGTGCATATTTTGTGTGCACTCCTACAAATGTGCATTTTTTCTCCTTAAAGTGGATTTGTGTGCATTTTTCAAATATATGCAAATATATTGCTGTTGTGTGAATCGCATTGCAAACTCAGAAATGTGCGGACAGATTGCATTGGGGCCTGGGGGATAAATTCCCATAAAAAGCAAACTGAAATTAATGTCTCACCATCCCTTGTCAGGCATAGCACTGAACCATATTCTCTCGGCCCTCAAACCACTGCCCACATATATGTAATCCTCACACATATGACTCTGCCTGAATTGAGCCAATCACATAGGCCAGGGAAACCTTTGGTCTACAAGTCTTGCTGGCAAAGGCTGATGGGAGCTGTAGGTCAAAATGTCTGGAGCACCACAAGTTGCCCATTAGAAAATAGGCTCATAGAACCAGTTAATCTTCTCCCTTTCTTCATACTTAAATGCCAGATGAGGGACAGGGTGGTAAACTGTCCCCCTCAGTACAAATAGCTCACTCCCTATCTGCCCTTCCCATTGTTGGATCCCTGTGATTACTTGAAGGAAAGACACTTTTCCATATGTTTGCATCCTCCAAAACATATTTTGCCCCTTCAACACCCCCCAATTTTATTTTCTGGTACCCTTACCAGTGCCTCTCCTGCTGAATCTTACATCCTGCTATACTTAAAATAAAGTCATCCTCCTACTATTCTCTCTTCTGGGCAACCTCCCAACATTTTAAATGTATTCCCAAATTCAAGCTGCTTCACATGTTACATCGAAGAAACTTCCATGCAGGTTTTTCACGGTGAGTAAACATGTTGTTTTGAAATGTGTAAAGCACTCCTTACACCTGTGTGGGGCAAACTGGATTGGGCAGTGGTGCAGCAGGAGGGGTTTAACCTTTTGCCCCATGCCAGTTTCCCAATTGGATTCTACCTCCCCACCCCTTGAGGTTGCTATTAACAGGGCTGCCCAGCAGAGAGGGTCTACCGAGCAAGTTGCCCCAGGCCCTGCAAAGCAAGGGACTTCCTACCCCAACTGACCCTCCCAAATTGCTCAGCAGAGCCCCCACATGCACAGGTCCTTGTAGTGTGTGTGTGTGTGGGGGGGGCAACCCCAGGCTCTGGCTATTAACCCCACTGGAGAAAAAGATGGGCAACAACAAAAGAACAGCCCTGTTAGATCAGGCCAAAGCTCCATAAAATCCAACATTATGCCTCTCACAGAGGCAAACCAGATATTTCTGGGAAGCCCCAAAGCAGGGCCTCCATTTGTTCCACAGCAACCAGTCCTCAGATTCAAGGGCATACTGAATGTACTAGTAGCCATCATATAACTATCATGACTAGTAGCCATTGATGAGCTTATCTTCCATGAAGTGATCTACCCCCGCTTTAAAGACATTAAGCTGATGGCCCTGTGAGGTAGGTACATGTGTTGTAAATGTAGGTTGTGACATGTAGGCCACAAAGAAACATACCATGCTACAATACACAGAAGGCTGTAACACATCTTGCTTTCAACTGCTACTGCTGAGGCCATCAGAGGGAGAGGGAGCTGCAGCTGGACACCCCTCCACCGTGCCTAGATACAGCACCAACTAAGACCCCTCCCCTCCCTCCAGCTTCCAACTGCCACTGCTGAGGCAATCAGAGGGGGAGGAAGTGAGGAAGCCTTCCACTGTGCTTTGATGCGCCATCACCTGCCGAACTTTGTTACTAAGGTTCAAACTACACATAATATTAATTGTGTAGCATGTAGGTGAGGATAATCTTTCATTTTACTCTAGAGTAAATGCATGGAGCTCTGATCCAGATTGGGATCACTGTATACCGAGACCTTCTCTCTGTCACCCCTCCCCAAATCCCTACTGGGCTGGGGAGGGGGACAATGTAGGCTTTGTTCTTTTTTTTCTCCCCCCCTTTTTTTAAAAAAACCCAGTTGCTGGGGAACATGGCTGGGAGGGTGCTGTTGCACCGTGCCCAGCTTTGTTGGTTCCTGGTTGTCAGGTGGTTGGCCACTGTGTGAACAGAGTGTTGAACTAGATGGACCCTTGGTCTGGCCCAGCATGGCTCTTCATATGTTCTTATCTTTTAGAATGTGAGCCTGTGAGCCTCTCAGATATCTCAGCCTGGCTGCTTCATCGTCGTTTGAAACTTAACATGGCAAAGACTGAATTGCTTGTTTTTCCTCCTAAACCATCTCCTCACCTCTCATTCTCTCTTACTGACAACGATGTCACGCTTACTCCGGTCACGGAAGCTCGTAGTCTTGGCTTTATATTTGACTCCTCGCTCTCCTTTACTCCTCACATCGAGGCAGTAGCTAAATCCTGTTGTTTCTTCCTGTATAATATTGCCAGGATTCGACCATTTTTGTCTGTCTCTTCTGCCAAGATTCTCGTTCTCGCACTGGTTATCTCTCGGTTGGACTACTGCAACCTTCTTCTCTCTGGCCTTCCTTCATCTCACATCAGTCCGCTGGTCTCTGTCCACCACTCTGCCGCTAAGATCATCTTCTTGGCCTGCCGCTCTGACCATGTCACTCCACTTCTGAAATCTCTTCATTGGCTTCCAACTCACTCCAGAATCCAATATAAACTTCTCCTGCTGACCTTCAAAGCTCTTCACAGTCTAGCTCCTGCCTATCTCTCCTCTCTCATCTCATACTATCGCCCCGCTCGTGCTCTCCGCTCCTCTGATGCCATGCTTCTCGCCTGCCCAAGGACCTCCACTTCCCTTACTTGGCTTCGTCCTTTTTCTTCTGCTGCCCCTTACGCCTGGAACGCTCTTCCAGAACACTTGAGAACTACAAACTCAATCACTGCTTTTAAAACTCAGCTCAAAACTTTTCTTTTCCCTATAGCCTTCAAATATTGAGTTTGTTCTGACTCTATACTGTTTAGCTTCACCCTACCCGGTGCCTGTTTACACTTCCCTGTGCCTGTTCGCATTCTCCTTCCCTCTTTATTGTTTACTACAACTTATTAGATTGTAAGCCTAAGCGGCAGGGTCCTGCTATTTACTGTGTTATCTGTACAGCACCATGTACATTGATGGTGCTATATAAATAATAATAATAATAATAATAATAATAATAATAATAATAATAGGTAGAGACTGTCTTATTTTTGAACTTTGTAAGCCACACTGGGAGCAGGATAAAAGTGCTTAAAATAAAATAAAACAACAAATTCATTGCTTCCATCTTTTAAAATTCTGAACATTAAGCAGCTCCCATGATGATGGTTATGGCCACATTTTAGGACACCTCGGAATCAAATCCCTTAGGATTTTTTCATTCTACAAATGAGCTTGACAATTGGCCTATGAAGTATTTATAATTCTGAGCTGTGAGTAGACTGTGGGTTCTGCATTTAACCACTTACCTATTACCCAACCAGCATCTTTCTGAAGGGTTACAGACTGCCCAGATGTGTAAGTAAGTGCACCCTAGAAAAAGTGGTCCGAGATCCTACTACAAACCCTGATCTGTATTTGAAATAAAAGCCTGGTGTTAGAACATGAAATTCTGAGCTAGAACAAGGGGCAAGTGCGTGCCCCAGTTTATTGTTCTCATGTGAAGAATGGAAGCTTAAAGACAAGTACATTTCTTAATATCTCCGCCAGCACCAGCGTTTATTTTCATGTAATCATTACCCATAACTGCTGAGACTGATCGGCAAACACACATTCATTCCCTCTCCCACTGACGTAGACACATAGAGGCTGATACACGTTGCAGATGCACATGCTTTGATACAAGCCCTTTGATGCAAAAGGCTAGCCCTTTAAATGCTGAGATGAGCATTATAAATGAACGATCTTCGGAAGTCAGCAAAGCATAAAATTAGCATTAGAGTGAAAATGACACCGCTGCATCATCTTGAATGCAAAACACACAGAGCGCAAGAGACACCAGCACACAAATTCCCCCCTCCGCTCCTTCTCCCAAATATGTGAGCTGTTATGT
Organism: Elgaria multicarinata webbii; assembly: GCF_023053635.1. Lineage (NCBI taxonomy): Eukaryota > Metazoa > Chordata > Lepidosauria > Squamata > Anguidae > Elgaria > Elgaria multicarinata. Next base: position 36,519,308 of record NC_086179.1, on the reverse strand, counting down.
TTAACAATAGCCAGTGAGGTACAGCAAGAACCTGCAGCAAATCCAAAACAAGGACTGATTCCAATTTTCCTTCCATAGGTGTGTTTGAGAATTAATCCTGTGAAGGAATACATATGGACTTCATCACATAATAATGGAAAAGCGATTTCCTGAAATGTCTGTTAGCTGGTGGCCATAGAAATGGAGCATCCTGCTCATAATGCAAAAGCATTTTCCATTCTGACTCATCAATTTCCACATGTAATCCTGTAATAAATATTCCAACAGCACTTCACTTGTAAAAAGAAAGCTACTGGGGCTCAGAATTCGATGTATGGTGACTGATATGGGAGCTCTACCCTATGTTCTAAATGTGGGGACTGGCTGTGATTTCTGTGGTGAAAGAGTGGCATTCTCTGCATGCTCAGGAACACTTTCCTCTCCAACCAGCCTGCAAGAACACAGGAAAAAAAAGGCCCAGCTAATGCAATTAAAATTATAATACAGAATGTAATATACATGTTCTAGTACTGACAACAATTCTGGGGCTTAATCTATATACCCCCTTGAGCAAACTAAGCTCTACATTTCAGAACATTCCTCCTACTAAAGGAAATACATAACTGGAATTGGTCATCTTCAATGGTTTTTGATGGCAGGATTTGAAAGATTGGAGAGATACTGTAAGTCTACTTATATTCCTTTGGCTTTTGCTAAAGCGGTTTGCAAACAAGAATTAGCCTCTTTCTTCCACTTGGCATATATACCATGCAGTTAGATGTAGTGCTGAATTCACACAGCAGTTCTATAGCAAATGGATGGTGCACCAATTTGAGCTAAGCTGAGAGAAAGCAATGAGAACTCTTGAGATCAGCATGGCTGAGTTAAAGGGTAGATGGATGCATATTCCCTCCTGAAGCAGCCATTTGGGGCAGCAGTTATTCTAGGACACCATTGTAGTGGTGTGCAATCTCAGAGATAGGGCTTAGGAGCCCTAGAAAGGAGGGGTGGATAAAAATAGATGATTTAAAAAAGTTAGAAAGTGTTTGTTTTTTAAATTTTCATTGGGAGTTTTACAATTCAGTGTCTTTTTGACTAAGGATGCATCGAGATTGACAGCTCCTAATAACAATTAAAAGGCTTTGTGCAGCTGTGCCTTCCAAAAATGTGTTTTTTGGTAAGAAAAAGGATGGAAGAAATGACCAGAGCCCGATCTACACCAAGCAGGATATAACACTTTTAAAACGGTATGAAAACGGTATATGTAATGTGTCCTGGGCCTGAACAGTTGTCATAACCCTTATAAACCGTTATAAGCAGTAGTGTAGATCTTGCCCAGAAAACATGGGAGGGTTACAAATGCAAGTGATCATCATCATCTGATATCGTTATCTGGACTAAAATTTACAGCTATGATGGCATTCAATACAAAAAAGACAAATAAAACATAACAGCTGCATTTTGACTACAGAATCTTCCACCAGCAAGGCTAATTCCTTGCAAACCTCCTCTTCAACCCTTTAATAAATATATTGCAATTTAGGTGGCTGGGTGCAACAACTTTAAAACAAAACAAAACTAGGCACAATCCAGTCAATGTTCAGCCCTTTTAAACCAAGTATACAAAAAGGCCACTTAATAGGTAATCCGATATGCAATCAGTTTCCTAAGAATGCCTTGTCTAAAGGTTACACAGTGAGCCAATCACTGCTAAGAACTATACTGTAGCCAGACCTACACCAAGCAAGATATAACACTTTGAAAACGGTTTCAAAATGGTATAGGTAATGTGTCCTGGGCCTGAACTATTGTCCAAACCGTTATAAGCTGTTTTAAAGCAGTGGTGTAGATCCTACCTTGAACTCAGACCACATATTCCTAATCACAACGCTATAATACCAGCTTCGCAAATTTTGGATAGACCACATATATAGTTTTGGTGACCTGGTGTTTTAGTAGATTATTATTTTAACTATTTGGGAATGGACTTTAGTTCTAATTTGAATTGTTCCGCATCAGTATTCAGATGTGGGTCTGTTCTCGGCTTGTTCTTATGCACCCTTCTGCTCGATTAAAGAGCTCTTTAATACCTATCACTTTCTCAATGTGAGGGTACTTACACGCTACAATCAAATCACCTCTTCAGCTTTGTGATAAGCTAAGCAGACTGAGCCTCCTTAAATCCCCATCAACACTTGGTTTCTAGACAGCCTGAACACAAATAAATGCTTCTCAATGCCAATATATATGTTTCATTCTTGAGATGTGCTTCAGCCTTTTCCAATTGTGAAGGAAAGGAATGTGATAGAAACAATCCCATAAAAGCAGAACAGATGCAAGCTGTTAGAGCTGATTATAGTTAGCTACAGAACTTTAATTCCGTACAATATGCTGCTGGTTTCTCCTTCCTTCCTCTCTTATCTAGCTATGTATTCCTGGGCCAGGTATAGCAGCAGATACTAATCACTGGCAATATAATGCTTTTTCATGTGATATAAAATGTACTTTTAACAATAAAAAGGCGGGAGAAGTTAAAACCACCATCTGTAGAAGAATGGTAACTGAAGGTCTGGGACTTATCATGGTTAAACGCACCATGTTTTTTCTTTGGAGTAAAACTGTGGGCTAAATGTTTACCACAGGTGGAATAACATTTGGTTGGATGCTGGAGGACAGATAAAATTGGCTTGTGGGCTGAATGCAATTCTAATATAACAAATATTCTCATATTGACCACACGCTTGAAAGAAGTCCAATGATATCTGGTGGATAAAACTGCTGCCTCCCAAAGAAAAAGATGTAGTTTGCTGACTTTCCAAAATTTTCATAACTATGTAGTCTGAAGTTTCTTGTGGTGGGGAAAAAGAACAAACCAAAAATTGCCAGGGTCAAACTCTGGCTACAGGCAAGTTCAAGTTGAAGAGCACTCTCACCTCCACTGATACTGGAGAATAGGCAAGAGGGAAAGGTTGGTCAGAATAAACTACCAGCCAAAGCTGAATTCGGCACTCAGGCTGAAAGAGATGCTCCACCCCGGTCTCCTGACTCTCTGTGTAGTATTTCAGGGAGCTGGAGGGACTGCTGTGGGAAGGAGGGGTGGGAAAGCCCACTTCTCCCAGTGCAGTTGATCCATCTTAAATTTGAATCCAACCCAATGCATAAAAGGTGGGAATGGATGGATGTGGAAGATACTTCTTTCTGGAACAAACATCAACATCTGTCCATCATCTGACTACTGTGAGTAGGTGTATTGCGGAGGGGTCTAAATCCTACCTGTGTCTGCTGCTTAGCTCCTGGTAGCCTCTTCCTGTTCTCCCCCAATGGGGTATTATGTTATTTGTTATGTTGCTCCCTAGGCTTTTCATTTGCACCTCCTATGTATCTATTAGCAACTGATCAGGCCTTAATGCCATGCACAGATGGCATTAAGGTTCTCTGCTGCTGCTTGGATTGCAGCCTGAAGGCCTGGTCTTGCATTGTTTTTTCATCTCATTAATCCATTTTCAGCTCATCTGTCTCATCCATCCATCTGATCTTATCCAGCCACCTCATCAATCCCTCATCCTTCTACTACTAATTGATCCTATGTTTATTGTTTACTGACTGTGTTATACTAAATAAAGGTGATGATTTGAATTGTACAGAAGTGGACTGGCTGTGAGTTTAACAGCCTGGATAGACACACAGCCCAACAACATGTTGAGGTTAGAGATCCCCTCTTTTCCCCCAACCCACCGGCCAGGGGATTTGCTTCTCAGTCAAGCTCCAGTACATGAGTTCAGCTAAGAGAAGAACACTTGAGAGAAACACTAAGGAGTGGTGGTGGGGAGCAGCAGGCATGGGGAAGGTTCAGATTCCCTAACCTTATTTCTTCTGAAAAGATGAACATGATTTTCCATGTTATATATGTGATTGGGGTAAAGCAAAGGGCAGTATCCACTGCTAGTGTCGAAGTGGTAGTTTTATGGAAGCTAAAACTACAGTTTCCATAATGGACAAGTCAGCAGAGTACATGGAAGGGAGCTCTCCTGTTCCAGAAATGGTAGTTTCAGCTAGGGGGGATCTACACTACTGCTTTAAAGCGCTTTATAACAGTTTTGACAACTGTTGGGGTTCAGGACACACTGCATATACAGTTTCAAAACGTTTTCAAAGCGCTTTAAAAGCAGTAGTGTAGATCCCCCCCCCTAGTTTCCTGGGTTGTGCTACCAAGTGCTAGCTTCCCATTGCGCTAGTGATCATTCCTGCTTGTGCAACATGTTTAAAGCTGGTGAATTGCCAACATTGGATACTGTCCATCTTTTTTAAACAAATAGATCTAACAGCATTCTATCTAGTTTAGCCTTTACAGTGCTATGTATGTTCACTCAGAAGTAAGTCCCACTTTTTTCAGTGGGGCTTATGTCCAGGTGTGGGGATATAGGATTGCAGCCGTAGAATGCTTGAACTGGGCAGGTCTTGTTCCTTGGCGCCTTTCTCTCTCTGTTCCCCTGGAGAGAATGTCCTGAAGTGGAATTCAATAGTATTACAGGAAATGAGCCCATATTTTAGGGGAGTAGCCTCCCTGTCTTGTTGTCCACCTTGTGGGGAGTAACTCTTTGCTACAGTCAGTCACATGTGGTACTATAAGTGAGATCTTGCTTATATTTTTCTTATGTGCTACAGATCAGAGAAATTGGGGGAAATGACCTCAAGGCAGGCAAGTCAGCAGGCAGATCCCTCCCCCCCATACACCTTGTGGTTATCTTTGGAGCACAAAAGTAACATATGTAGGCTACTATCTATGCTATATTAAACATTTAGTGTGAATAGAACCTAAAATTTCCAGTTTGAAGACATAGATATGAGCCCGTACCTAAAAGCCTTTTCCTCAGTGAGAAGTGAGAACAGAAGAGATCAGGCATTGCAAGGTGCTAAGTGTTTCTTGCCACAATGCATAAAATGTCCAATACTATTTGATCTAAATGGGCACAAGGGTATATAGCACCTCAAAGCATGAGAAAGAAAGCAGTTTGAGCATCAAACTTCAAGTTTATCTGGAGGCCCAGTCTGCCTGTCAAAATCCTTGCCTGCTGAAGTCAGTAATAGATGACCAGTTGTCTAGAAAACACACTCCCTGTGCTCATCCCAAATATATCGGCACTCTGCTCAGTCTATCAGTTTTGTGTTTGAAATGTTTGCACCTGTATTATTCAAGTCTTAACCTTCCACAGTTTGTTTTCTTTGTCAGTTCTAGGGTTGTTAACTGTATCAGTTGCCAGAAAAGTTTTTGTACTAGGCTCCACTCCCATCAAAACCCACTAGGCTCTGACCACTGGCCTCTAGAAGGCTTCACCTCCAGGCAACTCTAGCGATTAGTTCCTACTTTTGTTAGTCAGCTGAAAAAAACAGGTTGCCCCCCACTCCACCTGGCAGCGAAGCAGAATAGTCATTTATCTGTATTAGCTACCCCACCCCAGTGAAGTAACAGCAATAAGCTGTTGTCTGAAGTGCAGGAGAAACAACACCACACCACAGTAATTCTTGTCAAAAGGCAATACTTTAATGTCCAAAACGTCCTACACAAAGTGCATTTGTCGCCTGTGTTTTGTTTTGTTTACCTCACATGATTGGAGGAGAAATTCCAATGAGACATTTATTTCCTCCCTTGTGAAGCTTCTGAGATGGAAAAAAATCCCACATGAGCACAGAAACAAGAGGGCCTGCATCTTCCTGTGACTCCCCACTAAAGGGCCTGGACAAGAGAGCCCTTCTGAAAGCAAAACTAACCAGGCATAAACAGACCCCTTCAAATATGGAGTAGAAACCTCACTCTGAGGTAATATGCATGAATAACCAATTCTGTTGTGCCTCAACAACTTACTGTCTGGGAAGAATAGATGTTTCCTCCTCTTTTTCAAAGCCACCAGTAAATAATTAAAAGGGAGAGGCAAAATATTCTCTAAAGATAACCTAGTCCTCAGTTGTCATGGTAACCCCTTTCCTACTTGTATAGAGAAATAAAAATGCAAGCCAAAGAATTCATTTTTTGAAGGAAGGATGGGATTAGGTTGATAACATGCAGATGTCTGTGCTGTTACAAATTCAAGTTAAACATCAGAATATTACATAACAGAAGCTGGCTGGGATCTCTATAGTTACGAATTGGCAGTAGCACCTTCAAAAAAGAGAAACACAGAATAACGTCTGCAGTGAAGGCCAGCACAGAGATTGCAGATTCACACCTAAAATTACAGATTAGTTTTTCCAACAACATAGTTCTTGTCTCCTCTAGTACTTGTATTTTAACTAGTTTTGCCATATTGATTAGTTGCCAGATAGTTGCACACTGAGGAGGCAATCCTGTGCAAATATAAGGGAAATTTGGTTTTAGCTGCGAATTTTTGGTGGGGCAGTCTTCCTGTTAGGGAAAGTGTTTCTTTCAGGTCACAAGAAGGGTCATTATGGCAAAGGGAGGGGCTTGCCTTAGAACTTCCAGACTCAGCCCAAATACGTCCTTCTATTGTATTTATCTAAAAAAACTTGCAAACAAAAATTGAGCTCTGGAAATACAAAGGCCAACAATATCAAAATTATTATTAAAACCGAAATGTGTGAATGAGAAAAAGCATAAAGAGGACAGGTCAGAAAGCCATTCTCAGGACTCATTCAAACTGACAAACCTACAACCCAGAAAACTAATTTCATTTTTATCTGGTATTACAATGTGCCATGAATGATTGCTGAAGCCTTATTGTTGTGTGATGCCACTAAGAAAGGGGTTCCCCCATATTGTGGCTCCGAATGCTATAAATGGCCACTACCTGCCTTAATGAGAAGTGCAGGAAGTCCAACAGTATATGGACTTGTGCCTTTCTAGGATCAATATATCTAAAACAACACAACGAATTGAACATCAGCCAAGTAGTATTATAGATCTTTTTTGTAGAAATGTTGTGGGATGCCAAGATCATAGACAGACCCCAAGTAACCTAGTTAATCAGCCTCTATGTGGTTAAAGGGGAGGGTGAGTGGTGTAGGGTGTGACACTGGGCTCTGGATCAAAACATTTAGTTGGTATGGCAGTTGCCAAGGATATTGCATGGACATTCTGAGTATGTCTGTAAAAATGATCTTCTGAATCAATGTGGGACTAACAGAACCACTTCCATCTGTTTTTCCTAGAGCAGTTGGATGATTCTAGACATCACCGGAGGAAAGGCATATAGTAAGCCAGTTCCTGGCTGGTTTCATACTAATATCAAGAAGCATCTTCTCCCTTACAACTGCCTCTTCTAAGATTTAAGATCAGCTAGTGAAGCCCTACTCCAGGTACCATCTCTTTTCCATGCTTACTTGTCATCAAGTAGGAGCAAAGCTTTCTTTGGTAGCCCTGGAACTGTTCATGCATTATTTTGTTGCATGCATTGTTGTCCATATGAAGTGTAATGTTCTTGCTGTAAATGAAATCTAGAAATAACAGAAGAGCCATTCTGAACACCTTCTGCTCCATCAAGTTGATGTTTTTCCCTGACTTCCAACTTTGACCATGTCCCCTGAGTTTCTTAATTTTGAAGGCAAGCTCAGCACCCCAAGAGGCTGGCATTTGTTATGATCATGATATGAGCTGGGTTTCTAAGCAGTGTCCCTGAAGACTAACTGAAGCACTAGTTAATTTCTGTTGGGAACGTAACTAGAAAATGAAGTTGCCGGATGGTTTTGTCTTGAAAGAGCAGGAAGAGCTTCTGAGCAATCCTGTATAGAACTTTGCTCAGGTAATTATATCCTAATAGAATACTGGCATGCCCAATTCTTTGAATAATTCCATCAGGTCTGCATGAATCTCTGGCAAGTTCTCATTGATTCAAATACTGGATTTCCCCCATCTTTTCATTGACAAATATATTCTGCACATTTGTGTATTGATGATCACCCTTCAATGTTCTATCTTTTATCTGCTCTTGTTTTTAATTCACCACAAATCTAAAGTTCAGGAGGCAATGGATTGTAGCCCAGAATTGATGAGGATGTCATCCAGATAGGGAAACACTACTATCCCTTACTGACACAAAAGACCAACCTGAGCTACCAAGATTTTTGTGAATAGTTTTGCTGAATGGGAAATCCAAATGCCAGGATAGCTTGTTCAGGATAGAAGAAATGAGGGACCTTCCAGTGAGAAAGATGCATTGGAAACTGAAGGTATGTCTCCAAAAGGTCTATTGAGGCCAGGAAATAATTGGATCGAAACTAAAAGAAAACTCTCAAGTAATGTGAAAATTCTCCTAGCCCAGTCCCTAACTGAAAAAGAGGAAAGGAAGAGAGAAAGTACACTTTTGTTAAAAACAAGTGGATTGCTGAGCTCTGAACCAAACATCTACTGTGCTGGTCATGCAGGGCAACTTTGTGAATTTCAGAAGAAGCCCCTCCATTTGGTATCTTTAAAGACAACCCTGTGACCATGAGATGCTGCTTTCCACATCATGAAGACTGGTGACCCAACCCAGCACCACTGGAGAATGATACTTACTTCTGATTAAACATGCATAGGATTTAGTTCAAAACACTGCAAGGTTGAACCCCACCCTGCTCTTTGATTGTAGGTCTACACATTTCAATACAAATCCAGAATCCCCAACACAAATGCAGGGAGAAACTGGTGGGCATGAGAAGGGTTAAGCAAGCATCTCCTCTTCTCTTCTGAATCCCTTGGACTTCATGGCCATTCCCATGTTCACACAGGTTCCCAACTCTGTTTCAGGCGCACCTTCTTACCAAGTGAGGCTACATTTGAAGTAACTGAGAACAAAGTTACAGACTGTGCATATATTGTCTTTGTATGAGGATGGGCTTTTTAGTAGGGATGTGCACGGACCCCCCGCTCCGCCCCGCGGGCCGATCCAAAAATTTCAGATCGGCCCGCTCCGCTCCGTGCCGCTCCACCCATACTCCGCTCCTCTTCGCCGTGGAGCTCCGGCTCCGAATCGGAGATCTGCAGTGGAGGGGAGTGGTGCCAGGTAAGGCCGGGAGAGGAGGGCGGGGGGGTGTTACCGGGCCCTGCTGCCGTCACCGCCCGTGCGGCGATGGCGGCAGAGCCCGGTAAGGGACCAAGGGGGAGGGGGGCCTTACCTGCCTCCGTCCGCGGTCCGTCGGCTTCTTCAATTGAGCCCGCGGTTCAGCCAGGAAGTCTGGGCCGCAAGTGCGGCCTAGACTTCTTGGTTGAACCGCGGGCTCAATTGAAGAAGCCGAGGGACCGCGGACGGAGGCAGGTAAGGGAGAGGAGGGAGGGTTTACCGGGCACTGCCGCTGTCGCCGCATGGGCGACAGCGACAGCGGCAGGGCCCAGTAAACCCCATTTACCTTTCCGGCGGAGCTCCGGATCGAGGCGAAGGATCCGCCTTCACCTGGATCCTCTTCGCCATGCTCCGCTGGCCCCCCAATCCTCTTCACCTCCGCCTTAAGGGGAGGCGAAGCACCCCGCTCCGCTTCTAATTCGCCGGTCCGATTAGAAGCGGAGCACATCCCTACTTTTTAGTTAGTTTTGGTCTCTAAACTTTTCAAGTATGACTACAATTTCAATATCAAATATCAGGTTTACACTCTGACATTTTGATCCTGTGCACGCGTATGTGTGCAAATGTTATATTGGATTGAGTTACCCATGGAGTTTTCCCCAAGGATTTGCATAGGCAGGATCCAGCAGGAATGTAAGATCCCTACCTAGGAAACAGATTCACACAGCTGTTTTGGCATGCAGTGTGAGGGCTACGGTGTTTGCGTTGCTTTTTGCATTGGAGCTTTGTCATAAGCACAAATGGCCATAGAGTCCATGATGTACAGAATGAATTAGGCCCAGCATGGCTTCAAGTTGGGATGGTGGTGACCAAGTTGATCTGATCAATTTCAATCTTTGATTATAATGTTTTGATAGGGACCACTTCCTTGTCCCTGTCAGATGAGAGCATAGGTTTTAGGGAGACTGACTTTTCTCTGCCCACCATACTCTCTTGCTTCAAAGAGAACAGGCAGGAAGCATGCCACAAATTAGCAGACAAAAAAAAAAGTTTAAAATTAAGACCGCTGTTATTGCTTTATTAACGCAGACCTGTGGCTTTTCTGAAGCAGTGGGGACCCCTGCTCTCTTGTCTCCCAGAGTGTTAGACACTGCTCAGTTCAGCTTTTGTACTTTTAAGAAACATACATTACTTCTCAGGAGATGAATGCACCACAACACCATCTCCTGTCCATTGTGACACATTTGGTACTTGCTGCCTCATTTTATATATATAGGGCAAAGCAGCTATTTTGACATACAAATCAGCAGTGCCCTGTCTTATTACATTCTCTGGGCTGTAGTCAGGGCTGAGTTAAACAGGCCTTGGCCTTGGCCTCAAATATGCAGAAGGGGTCCACAGAGGCAGGTGTGGCCCACTCCATCTAGCAGGGGAAAAGAGAGTCCATTTCTGAAGATAAGCACTTCTCCTTTTCCCTCCCTGCCTTGGGACTACGCCTCTCACCAAAGAGGAGCATGTTGGAAGGAAAGGGGTTCATTTCCTTCTGTCTATTATTTCCTCCAAAGCCCTTTGAGTTTATTGCCAACTTTTCACCCAGCCCCCATAGATGTGCCTTTAACAGTACTTTGATCTGCAGCAATAAGCAGGTGAAAGTGTTCATCTCCATGCTGTGAAAAGCTTCACTTGCTGATTTCTGTGGATTACGCTTCTGTCAAAGGCATATGAGCCTGCCAGGCTGGTTTTTTCCAGTCAGTTGGCAACCCTTCCTTCAAGTTATATCTTTGAATGCCCTATCCTTGCCTTAAAATTAAAAATGACCATATATACTTTCCAGAACCCAGTCTTCCAGGTAGAGGGGTGGCCTAGTGGTGGAAAAACTAAGACTGGGTAAAAAGGCACCCTGAAAGAGGGACTGTCACTAGGAATGTGTTATAATAGGGAGAGAGAAGCTAACTGATCTGGTTTTGATCCTTATATATGACTGAGCAGATCTCATCTAGCCAGTCATTAAATCCCCTGAACCTTCCTGGTGATCAATCCACCCTCCATTTGCAAAGCACTGAAAAGGTGAGCAGCAATCCTTCCAAAAATTTGCTAGTACATAACTAACTCATTGTATTGCATATACCCATACCTGTACGTACACACATTAACAGACTCACTCAGGGCCAAACTTTGTGTAACCCTAAGCCTGTAGTTTGGTGTCACTGTATGTATCTTTTAAAAATTGCAAATAGCAACCACTGTGGGGCCCAGACATGATTGGAAGGGCAACACTTAGAGAGGCAGCTTAACTCTTTCCTCCTTCAGATGAAAATCACCCCCAAAAGTTGCTATTTGGCATGGGAGGAAGGCTGCCATTGGGGCCTTCCTTCCTGTGCCTAAGAGCAGCTTCCAAGGCTGAGCGGGGGTGAGGAAGGATTTTTGTCAGGACTGTGGTGCAGGAGGAAAGGGTTAAACCCTCTCCCTAACATGCCGTGGTCCCAATCCTGCTCCCCAGCAGCTATTTATAACTTTAAAAAGATACATGACATGCAAACCCACATGTAGTTTGGCCCTCACTGTCAAATTCTGCTGCTCGGGCCAAAATAGTGCTAATTGCCTTGATTTCCTAGAATATCTGGATCATCTCATTAGACACAACCCAAGAGCCACTACACTGACTTAAATTACAAGGCCATAAAAATCTTTAGGGCAGAACGAGGCTCATAGTCTTCTCTTAGGATTACTCAGAAATAAATTAGTGTACATCAAAATATGAGCCCTAGCATGGACACAGAGAGGTTAGTTATGCTCTACATTCCAGATCCACTCTGTTCTTCTCGCTCATTATCACGAGTTTTATTTTTTTCCCCTTTCAATTTTTTTTTTTAAATGGCATACCTTTCTTTAGAGATGGTTTTTGCACCTCTGGGCTTCTAAAATAGATTCTTCACAAGTACTGAATAGTAAGGAAAATAAACTATTAACTCCAAACCTTTAACAATCCAAGAGTGGTCCCCCCCCAAGCAGTTTTCTTTCTTTGACCAAAAATGGGCAAAATCAATGAGATTGAACCACTCGGTAATTGCTACTTGGTCTCTTCTTCTTGTCACATTTAAGCTTCTTCTTCTTCTTTTTTTAAACCAGCCCTGTATAGCTTTTGACGCTTCATGACCCACCTAGACTTTTCAGCTGGATGAGCACAATCCTTAGAGTTAACAGTTAAGGAATGGAGTCTCACTGACCCTACCTGAGTTGCTCAACTACACTGAGACAACAACCCCCAGCTGCAATCTTGTTGTATCCCATCCAAGTATCTCCATGGAGCATCTTCACACATCTAGTTGCTCTGACCCTCCTATCTAGACAATAGGGGGGTTCATTAATTTTCCATACAAAAGCACGAGCAGAATGATATGATTTTCCTTGACAGAAATACCCAAGCTCTAAACCCCAGCTTGGTTCTTCATTTCATTTTGAAATTCATTTTCCCCAAGACCCTTCCCTTTTCACACTCAGCACTTTCTGGAAGTCCTAAGCTCTCTGTAAAAAAAATAAATAAATCATTCTATATATCTGTACATATATATTTGTATATGTAGAGGAGTAAACGGCTGCTTCCAGCCAGGGATCTGGCTGGAGGCGCATCACCCTCCTAACCCAGCATTGTCATCTTCCAATTCCCTTGTCCCACTGTTGTCTTTGCAGAGGCGGTGGTCCCATGCATGGGTGGGGTGTTCACATATTGCTTTCACTCTCTCGTGTCTCTGAGGTATGGTACAAAAGTCTTTGTTTTCCACACATACACACACGCACACATACACACGCAAGCACACACAGGGACGTACATATTTATATGTTGCTTGGTTGCGTCTCCTTTCCCACAGTTCTCCCTTTTGGAACTGCCATTAGGAAATGGTGGCCAAAGCACGCTCCCTTGTTCACGTTTCACTCTTCCTCCCTGCCCCGGGGAGACTCATCTGTTCCTCTTGCTGACACCACTGCCCAGCTGCAACTCAGAAGGAATTGGGGAGCTGCAGTCAGCAGTCCCAGTTCTGTCCGAGCCCTCTCGCACACCACCCGCCCTTGGAGAAGGACTGTTTTTGCAGAAGTCCGTCACCCAGGAGGGCATGGATAAAAAACCCCTTGGGTCAACCGAGTAGAACTGCTTGGCTTCAGTTGCTGCAGAGCCCCGCGAAGAAGGGTTGGCGTGGAGGCTGCTGGTGCTGTTGCACTTCTTCACGAGCGCCATGCCTTGGGGTGGAGGGGGTGGCGAGAAGAGAGAAGTCAGGGAGAGGCTGCTGAGGGTCTCTGACTGCTCACTGTTGTTGCCCCCACCCCTTAGGCTACTCCCTGCACCCTCCTCATCAGAAGGGTCCATGGAGTCATGGTACGTGCAGCCTGGGCTAGTGCTTCCTCCACTGCTGTGGCTCCGTTGGTGCCGCCTGATGTTCCGAAGAGTGAAGATCCCACGGCCCCGCAAGCTCTGCCTCCGAGAGGCAGGGGAAAGTGGTGCCACCAAAGCTCTTTGGGTGGCTGCTGCTGGCACTGGGCACAGTGCTACTGGGAGGTCCAGCGCGCACTGGGGTGAGTCACTGAGGTTTAAACTGTCCTCCAGGGTAGTCTGCAAGCTGCCTTCTGAGCTGTTACTCCTGCTGTCATCTAGGGAGGTGTCACTCTCTGTGGTCTGCAGGGTCAAGAGGCAACAAGAGAAGCAGAGTAGTTGATGTCTCAGCTGTTATCATATGGTTGAGGGGAATGAGGCATCAGCAATTACCCATAGGGAAGGTTCAAATTACACCCCCCCACCCAGCCACAACTCTAACGTCAGCCAGTAGGTACATGGACACTATTGCAAACCTTAGTGGTCAGTCAGGACTGTCAGCTGAGAACAGCAGCGTGTACCACCAACACATGGGCCAAATCGTCGCTTCACCATTTTAGACTGTAAGGACTACCTTGACGGATCAAGATCAAATGTCATCAATTCTAGCACTTTGTCTTGAACTATGGTTAGCCTGGTGATGGAGATCCCTTGGTTTCTCCCCAGGATCTAACAGAGGTACACTACCTCTGATCATGGAGGTTCCTTTCTTATCTGTCACGCCCCATAACTATTTATTTATTTATTTATTTATTTATTTAGAGTATTTTTATCCTGCACCTCAGCCAAAAAGGCTCCTGGAGCTGCTTACAATTGATCAGTAAAGAAGCCCTCAGGCTTACATTCTAAAAAAAGACATGACACATGAGGAAAAGGGGATGGGAAGGGAAGAAGGGGGAAAGAAAAAGGAATAAAGGAGACTGTTTAGCAGGACTGATAGGAAGGCCCTGCTTCCCCCTCTCATCTCCCAATGGAGACCAACAGCTCCTTGTTCCCCACAGGGGCAAGATGACCATTAGCCCTGGGGGGTTCCAACTGAAGCAGGCCCTGATGTTCTCTGCCTGCTCCCAATTCCCTTGCTGCTGCTTCTTCCCCACAGGGACAAGATGACCGTTAGCCCTGTGGGCTAACTATTGATAGATCTATCTCCATTTTCTTTTAAAAAGCCACCAGAGATAGTGGCTATCAGATGCTTTTCTTTCTGTTGTCTGCTCATCAATGGAATTTGAGTTTTTTTGGGTTTCTAAATTTGCACAAATTTGCATTTGCACAAATGCGCAAATCCACCTAAAATGTGCATTTTCACCCTTTAGCCTCTGGGGGAAATGCATATTTTCAGCTGTTTTTTAATTTTGCATATTTTCCATAAATTTGCACAAAATTCAGAGAAGTTAGAAAAACAGTCAGCAAATTTGTGCAATCTGCTCTGGTCTGACGCGGAATCCATGGGGTGGATTCATAGAAATTTGAACTCATTTGATTCCATTGCACATTTCTCTGACATTCTCAGACCCACCCACCTTTGGCTCTGGGCTTGCTCACCACTAGCTTTGGACCCACCAACCATCAACATGTGGTCCCCAAGAGATTGCTCATGAAGGAATTCAGCCCTTCACAGTGAAAAGGTTGCCCAACTCTTGTTTAAGGTCAGAACTATACATCTGGAAACAGATTCCTCTTAGAATGCTTTATAGCTGTAAAATAGCAAGACCTGATACGGAGAAATGGTGGCCAGGAGCAGGCTGCTGAACCCTTTCTCTATCCAATATTCTCCCCACAACTACTAATTTCATAACATATAAAATGTCCCTTACATGTACATTAACTGTCCATCAAATTAAAATAAGAAATAGGCAGTTAAACATTGGATAGCAAATGCAGAGGAAACTCAAGCAATCTCAGGTATTAATTTATGTCACTCATGTACCCTGATAGCAGGAGCCTCTGTCGAACATCAACAGGGTACATCAATGTGTTCAGCTGCTACAGATCAAGGGAGACCATTCGACACCTCAAATGCAGGTTTTTGGCAACCCACTCTAGGCTTCTTTCAGACAGGCAATTCATGCTCTTTGTTGAAGAAGTCTGACTCTAAGGGCCTGGAGAGGAATAGGCTACTGGATAAGTCTACGTGAGTTGTGGAAGATTGTGTCATGATGGACATGCATGTTGCTATGCCCCCACAGCACCCTTTGGTATTGGTCCACAGGGAATAAGAGGAAGGACTCAATGGAATTCCTATGAGGATCCCTTCCCATGCATGCATTTGGAAAGGTTCAGATCTTCACATAAACAAATAAAAAACAGGAAAGAGGGTAGATTGGGACATGAGAGGCCTACCCTGGAGGCGCCAAAATAAGGGCGGAATTACACATTCCACCTCAACCTTGTGCCTTTCAAGGCAAAGCCAAGAGCATAATTTGGAATGGAAAAGCTTAGGGCCTTGAGAGAAGACCTGAGCACCAGATTAAGTAAACAAATAACCCTCTTCCCTCATCCAATTATTTTCCTCACTACCAGACTTGTGTTTCATTCACAACTTTTCAATTGTGGGAGCCAAATCAAGGAAGTATTTATAATAGGTTGATCTAATATCTAGCCCTTGGAGCATAAATCTAGTTCCATGGATGTTGCAATTGCATGGATGCAACCAGTTATGAAGCCTCCTTCTGAGATGAGGTTAATTCTGCTATAACCTGGTGTACATGTGGATTTCATTTATTTATTTTCAGGAAAGAGTGCAAAATGCATGTAAGGTGACATATTTCTCCTTCGCACATCAGCTTTTCCCCATTCCACATGAGGCTAAAGCATCTGACTATGGGCAGATAGAGGCATGGTAGGCGTGGGCCTCGCTTACCTGGTGGATAAGTGAACAGTTTACACTTGGAGATTGCAGTGATACCCAGGAAGCCTGCAGGGAGATTTTAGGGAGACTCTCTGGGCAGGAAGCTTTCTCCTGTTTTGGGTTATCTGCAGAAACAGCTGGAAGGAAAAACTCCGCTCGTACTGGCAACATAGGATTGGATGCATCTGGAGAGAAGGGGGTCGGAGGGCCTGGCAGAGTCAGGGAGGAAGAAATCAACATAGAAACAGAAAGGGTCAAAACCCCACCGTTCAAATCTTTTTCTACCAAGTTCAGAAATCCACAGGGTGAATTATTCACGTTACCCAAGAAATCAAACTCCATTCTGCTTGTAATCATACTTACTTCCCCCCATTTCCCATCCCCATTGCATGAAGCACTCATTCATGCTCACCTTGGCTGGCACTTAGGGATGGACAAATCTGTTTCGTTTTCTAAAACATTCAGATTTTTTCAATCACAAGTGTATTCTGTCCCATTTCTGTATCAGTTTATTAAAACTGTGCACAAAAATTCATACGTGTTTTATATGCATGGAAAATCGTATGCATTTCCCCTAATATATACAAATTTTGCAAGCATAATATACGCCTTTTTGTACACAATTCCCCTAATGTATGCATTTTTTCATAATTTTTAAATCAGAGAACTGCATTGCAAAATTCTGAAAAGTGCAAATACTGATGAAGAATTGCACTCCAGTTTTCATGTTACTTTGGGAAGTGCAAATTAGGTTGGTTTGTATTAAAAGATGAACCAAACGATTTTCTCCCTGATTCCTACAGGCTGTGCCTTGCTACTCCAGCTGTGTTTCTTCTCTGATGACTAGTCTTCCCTCCGTATTCTAGAGGAGGGAAAATACGTCCAGGGATGATCAACCAACACGTCTGGTAATTTGAATATGCACTTGAGGATTAGACAAATCCACCATCTGACAGTACATTAGCATGGGGGACTGTGGCGAGAGTCCAGGGTTTATCTTCACTTACAGCATAGCTTTACTTTGCAATCTTTTCAGTTTTAGAGGGAGAGAGAGCCAAAGGTAATTCTGTGCTGTGACATGAAGCTCGCTGGCTGACCTTGTGCTAGTCACTATCTTTCATAGTAACCCACTTCACAAGGTTGTTGTACAAAGGTGTCTTTGCTGTCCTAAGGACCTTGTTGTAAAGGTGCCAAGGGTACAGAAACCACGTATGCTGCCCTAAAGACTTTGGAGGAAGAGCGGGCGATAGAAATGAAATAAGTAATGAAGGAATAAATAACATTGCAATGGGCAAGAGCAGAGTTTATACACCGAGTTAACAGGAACTGTAGCCCGTAGATTTACAACGATTTACGAAGCTGGTCTCTGCTCTCACGGCCACTTCTTACAATACTCTTTGTCCTTGATTACAGATACAGTACAAAACCATGTATGGTGTCTGCTATGAATGGTGTACACAGGCATACACTTACATCCCCCACCCTTTGAGAGGTGAGTGGGAAAGGGCTGGGACAGCACAGTAAATCATTTACAAGTACACGGTTTGGAACTGATGGAATGTGCATGGATTGGAAATCAGTTTTCTGTACCTGAGTGCAAACTGTAGGATAATAAATGCTCAACACCACCCCAGTCTCTGCATTGCACCAATTGAACCAGTATTACCCAGTTGAACAGGAGGGCACTGTGTACCTTGGTTGCTCTCATTCTTAAGCCAAGACTGGACTGGACTGAAAGGGATTTTTTCCATTTCACATAGGTAGCTTTCTGGAGCAGGAGGAACTTCCGTGTTTGTTAAAGGGAAGAGACATTCCTCCAGACCTGCAACCTCCATGGAGTTAGGGCTGTCCTCACCATCCTAGTTGGAATAAAGATGTTTCACATATTTCACATATATCCACAAAAGAGAGAAGGAAAGTGAGTAAAACCAGGGCTCAAACCATTATTTTGAACAATAGGCAGTTTTGCAAGATTTGAGAGATGTATTCAAATATGTGTGGGATACACCTGTCTGAGGGCACATGATGTCGCTGTCTTGCTGAAGATAAGCAGGTCTGGATCTAGTCAGTATTTGGATGGAAGATTGCCTGGGAACCCCTTATATGCTGCTTTGAGTGCTGTGACATAAGGAAGGCTGGGTATGAATGTAATAAATAAATCACTGCACAATGATTTGCAACTGGGGCTTGGACTGGAGTGTAGCAAAACATGATAATTTTCTGCTGCTGTTTCCAGCAGTTTATCTCCCTACTTTACCCTGCTCTTAGGGATTTTCCTCCTCTTAATATCTCTAGCACTCTGACACTCACCCTACAATGACCAGTACTAACTCGTTAAAAAAGAAATCGCATCCAAAGCCCGGGAGAAAATGTGTCTTCTGCACGTAGATGTATTATAGCAGCTGTCCCATAGTGCCCTGTGTGCCCCACTTTATCTATTCACACATATATCATCCACTTCTGTTACTCTGGGTGCTGCTGCTGCATCCATCCACAGGAGGGGAGGGAATAGTTAATGCCTTCTGTTTTAAGGTAGGGTGTTGATAGGTCCTTTAGATCTTAATGCATTAAGAAGGTAGTTGGGATGGAGGCTTCCAATGACAGTCTCTCTCAACACCCAAACTGCAATGCTAAGGCTTCAGAAAGCTATAGAATGTCTTCTTAGGAGGAAGAGTGGATAGTTTACTCTTTTCCAGTAGAAGGCAGGGAGCAGAACTTTTAGCCTAACAGAGTGCCATTCGTTGTTAGGAGAGGTGTACACTGGCCACAAGATTTGACTCAGACCCTGATTTGATGCTTCAGAAAACAGACTGATTCTGCTTGGACCAATTTGAAGGCTGTTTGTTAGAGGTAGCCCTTAGGAGGGGATCATGCTTGTCAATTTTCAGAAAAATAGGTTAAGTAGTTTTTGTGCTATGTTCCTTTGTATTTTGATTTTTAAAAAGGGAAATGCCAATAATTTTTATATGTCTTGCCAAAATGGGATGAAATTTGCAGGGATAGTTGTCCTTTCTGAGGTGATCGAGTCTGTCAAGTTTAAGATTAATTAAGTGCAGGGAGTTTCATGCAATAGCAGCCTTTACAATTTGAGGATATCAGGGTGGGGGTGGGGAAAGAAAAGCTTATCTCCCTATGTTCCTTGTGGACTATTCTTCTGAACATATCAGAGAGAATAGAAGTAGCCCCACATAGTAAAGACATTTCAAAAGGATAGGGGCAGAGGTTTATGTGGAAGGGGAATCCTCAAATTGGGTGGTGGTGATGAGTGATTCACTTCTCCTGCCCACAGTTTTTGGGAAATTTGTATGAAAACAGCATTTATCATAGAGGTGTCTCCAGGCAAGAAACTTGGAGGTTTCTGAAGGATAGATGCACGGCCTAGAGAGTTCTGATGAATTAAAACCAGTTTAAGGTGTTTTTCATAGTGAAGTCTGGTGGTGTTGGAAGAATGGCTGTCCCAAGGCTCCACCCTTGCCTTCCCCCGAAAGCACAATGATTAGAAAACACCTAGTAAAATGTTCTATATGCTTAGAAAGTGGACCTGTCAGTCATTCAACCTACTCCCTTGTTCCTCTCTTCATCAGCCTTTAGAGAACCTAAAGCAAAAGTCACTATTTTTGCAGAAACATACCGTTCACCTTTCTGAAGCCAAATCAAGAACAGAGCCTTGTGTTGGGTCAAGCTTCGGTTCCAGCTTCAACTCGGGAAGCACCGGAAATGGTCCAAAGGGGTCCGATACAGTTTGGGCTTTGTCTGAATCAGATGCATTCCTAGCTGTTAGGTTTGGGGTTGAGAGTAGGGCCTAGTGGTGGCTGTCTGTGCGCATCACAGCATTATCTGAGCTCTGGCTCTGGGCAGTTTGTGCTGCACATTCCTGTGCATTTGTATTGGAATTCTTTCACAGGAACAAGTGTGGCAGAAAAAGAAAATGTCTTCCACACATGCATGGGCCTTGTGTTCCATGAAGGAAGCTACATCAGACAGCATGATGGAGGTACTCAGCTCATACTGCCTAAGCAATCACAGCAAAAAAAGCTGCTCCCTCTCCCTGCCACCACCTTGCAGAATTTTCCTTCTTGGGAAAAGCTTAATTCCAGGGAAGGCTGCTGACCCTTGCAAAGGACGGTGGTCAATATATTTGTACCCAAGCGCTCAGAATGCATTACCTTTGTTTCCTTAGGGCTTGGCTGATCAACACTGTGGTTATCTCCATCATCGCCTAACAGGATAGAAGACTTATCAGAGTTGAGAGATAAGGCTTCCATTTCAGCCAACTGGACCTGCAGTAAGGGGTGAAAAATTAAGCTTTCACACAACACAGCTGGATACTGTCACTCAATCAGTCACGCGGCTTTAAGGAAGGATTTGAAGACAAGGAGGAAGACCACACATGAGGTTTACAGAGTCCTAACCCAATTCTGCATACAATGAAAGATTTTTTTTTTTTTAAGGTAGGGGAGCGAGACCGAGACCGTAGTATTTCTCATGGACCATTTCAGTTGAAGTATTCATGATCACCATTTTCGTTGGCGGGAAGGTAGAGAGAAGGTCTTTCATTCACCCCTAAGGATTTTGGCTCCATGACTCTGGGTGTAACTGAGTCGGCACTGGTTGTAGAAAGACAGGCGGATTCTCCAAGCAGGGATAATGTAATCTACTCTAGAGAGTGATGAGGAAAGGACACACTTGCTTGAATAGTAGAGCCTCTCCCAGTCAAACAGAATGATGATGGTGATGCCTTCATTCCAGCAGCAGTAACATCTTTCGTCTTGGATTTTTTATCTATTTCCTTCTTGGGCTCCCTGCTTCTTTTTTATTGTAATTGCAGCATACTGGGACAGGAATATAAATATATGCTGAACTTTGCTGTCATTCTACTTTTCTCCTCCTTCTCCTTCTCCTCCTCTTCCTCTTCCTCCTCCTCTTCCTCTTCCTCTTCCTCTTCCTCTTCCTCCTCCTCCTCCTCTTCCTCTCCACTTAACAAGGTAATCTTCCTTATTTACAAATCTATGCTGCTATATCTTTAGATTTTGTTTCTCTTCTTACCATAAATTTATACTCTGACACTCTACCTTGATCTTCTCCCATGCCATTCCTTGGATTAGTTTTTCCTCTTCACTCTTTGGATTATTTTTTCCTTTTATTTTTCCTGAGATCCATCCTACCTATCCTCCCCTTCAAAAGGTACCACTTTCATAGTGCTATTCTCTGGAGGACTTCTACTAATCTATTCTGGCATTTGATATTTTCTGGTTGTACTTTAACTGCATTATCTTGTCCTAGTTTGCAGGGCTCCGCGGGCAAGGTCTTTTTGCTGTCTTGTGTTTGTAAAGAACTGAATATGCATGTGGTGCATGTAAAGAATGACAGAAGATGACATGGAGAGCTGATGGCTTTGGACAGGAAGTATAACAGAATCAGTGGCAGTGCCATATGTTAGGACTCCTTCAGACCGATAGTTCATTTGGGAATGAATGGAAGATATGTCTGAAGTAGATTTCCAAAATGGTAATCCACAGTCATGATGTAATCCACAGTCATGATGTAATCCAGCGCAAGGACACAATGATATCATATCATAGTGATATCATATCACTAACACCACAGTACTTCCATGGAAGCTATCTACTGAACTACTCTGGTTAGAGTATGGTGGCCACAATCCACTGCATAGCTATGTGTTGCTTAAATCCCTTTGAGGTCAATGGGATTTATGCATGCTCACTGGTGTGCTGGATTGTGTCCAATGTTATGTAAAATGTAGTTTTAAGCCAAGTACAACCACCACCAATGATCTAAACATTTAAAAAAGAAATGAAAGGAAAACCACAGTTACGCCACATTAAAACACAACACAACTATCAGGCACAATATCTACACACATAAAGAAAACATAAACTTTGTATAAACCACTCATCTAATGTGTTTCATCAACTATCACACTCATATAAAAACATCCTTAACTCTTCCCCTCTATGAATGTAGATACTATGGATTGGATCCAGATTTAGGTATGTGCAATATGGCTGGCAGAAGCAGAATTCCCTGCTCCTGTCTCATCATGACAGCTCCTCCAGTCCCCTGAAAATGCTATAGAGAGAGTCAGGGGACCCTGCTGAGTGGGGTGGATTGTGGTACAAAAATCAGACAGAGGCACCTTCTGTGAATGGAGCCCTTCCATCTTTGGAAGGCAGATCTTGGATCCAATCCTTTATCTGCAAGAAAAAGTAAGACAATGCTTCCTGGTCTGTAACTTTTTACAGTCCCCTGGGATTACAAAAGGCTAGAACAATTAACCTTTGTTTTAATGGCTTTGCAAACTTTTCAATTGAAATCCAGCACAAAAGAGGCACCTAACACATTATAAAGAGAAAAACATTGTGCTCCAAGCTACTAGTCTCCACTATGCACTGATGCCAATTAACCACTCCATGTGCCACCAATACAAATTGCTAGCATGTATGCAAAACTCACAGAGACAGATAACAAAATTAGGATAAATGCCATGAAAAGAGCAAAGAGGTTAGTATGGTGAGAAAATGTACTACATTTAATACTATAGCTTGCCTAGACTATAGAATACTCAAGTACTTTATGATTGAAACATTCCAAATGTGTCCACCAGACCCAAGGGTTGGGAACCTTTGAACTAAATGTTGTAGCTCAGATTAAAGGATTACTGAAGAATTCTGTTGGGTCTGCAGCAGTGCTTAACTATCTGCTTGGGTAGGAGAGAACTAATGACCAAGGACTATGACTTATCATAGATAGGAGCACTTAATGATGCTTGGTGAGATGCTGTATCAGAATGATGGATGACATTTTCATGGCTGAAGTTAAATAAAGATTATGATACATTAGTTCATTGGGTACGATATAATATCTTGGAAATATACCTGGATGTCTTAGGAAGCTTACTGCTTCTTGGAGGGTAGACTGCTTTAAAAATGCTGCCACCCCAAGCAACCGACTGGGTTGTTTGTACAACGCAGGCCACCCCTCAATTTGAAATATCTAGACAATATTTTGGTGCAAGGCTGATAACGTTAGGCATAGATCCTCTCTTTGGTTTTTTTTACATGGAGATGATATCTTCATGGAAAATATGGGTGTAAATCTCTGTAGTGTGGTGCATGTTTTTTGAGTCTTTCTCAGTGCACACACTAAAGTGCGAAAGATTCCCTCACCCCATTTTTACTCCAGCATCACTGTACTGACCATCCAATAGAATGTGATTACTGGAATTATTATTATTATTATTATTATTATTATTATTATTATTATTATTATTATTAGAATTATGTGATTTTTTATTATTATTATTATTGCATTTATATCCCGCCTTTTTTCTTCCAAGGAACCCAAGGCGGCGTACATAATCCTCCTCCTCTCCACTTTACCCTCACAACAACAACCCTGTGAGGTAGGTTGGGCTGAGAGTCTGTGACTGGCCCCAAGTCACCCAGTGGGTTTCCATGGCTGAGTGGGGACTAGAACCCAGATCTCCTACGGCAGTGAACTCTATGATTCTCTGTAAACTCAGTTATTTACTTTACAATATCTATCATTACAACTTTTATAAGTTTCCATTGCAATGTTCTTTTAAATGAAAACAAAATGTTTCATCTGCCAATTATCAAGGGTATAAGTACAGGTATGAACTAAGAAAGCATTGGTTTTAAAAATATATTATAGAATCTAGTACCCTCACTCAGGAATATGGGGCAAATCTAGTCTTTTCCCTGGATGGACATGTCAGCAATCTACCAATGATAATCTTAATTTGTGAAAATTATACCGGACTCCTCTGACTCGCTGAAGCCCATACAACTAAATATTCAAATTAATTGGAGAGAGATGACAATGAATGGTTGTGTTACCTGTGGTATGCAAGAATGACATGAGTTCTTGACATCTCCCTGGCCAGGAATTACTTACAACAGTCACTAACACCTGGATTAGACCTCCAGTTTCTCCCACTGTAGCCACTTCCTGTGCCTACTATTAGCAATTTCCATCATACAGAATACCTGAAGCACTCAGAGCTAGACAGACAAACAGAGATGGTGCCCAACATCTTTAAATTCAAGTTTAAAATTGACTTTAACTCAAATGTACTTGTTTTAGGAACTTAGCTTCCTAGAGACCCAGCAAACCCTTAAGCACATGCTGAACAAAATGCCTCAGTCCAGTCAACTGTAATAGGAATTCAGAACAAGAGCTGCACTTAAAACTAAGCCTGTGCTTCCAATGCCTTGCTAAACTGATAGCTGAAACGTCTAAACTGCGGAACAATACACTGTGTCCCTCCCAAAATCCTCTCTCCTCAAAGTGCAAACCTGAGCACTGTCTTCCCTAAGGATCTTGCATTGTGTCTCCATAACAATGACTTACCCTTCCTCCACATAACTCCATATTCTTTTCTACCATCATTATTGCTGTCTTGCCATTCAACCTTCTGGTCAGAACAAATAGACTTTCCCAACTGCCAAGGATATCCCTTCAGGAATGCATGTTGGTAACAAAACTCAAGGCGCCTGTCTAAGTCAACCGGGAGACCATCCCAGGGAGATCTCAAGTGCCTAAAGCAGGTGTGTGGGTGTGTTCTCACACATGTGGGGGATCCCCCTCCCATATCCTTGCACACAGGTTACCTCTTGCTTGTCATGGTTACACTTCTCGCACATGGCCGGCGAGGAGTAATGATGGAAGACGGAGCCCGATAGGTTATCGATGATCATTAACTCCCCGTCGAAGGAGTCCTTAATAATTAAAGAGACACTGTCCAGCCATAAGTTCTCCTAGGGGACAAGAAAGGGGGGAGGATGGGAGAAATTATTCTGAGAACTCCACGTTTTTGTTTGTTTCAGTGTTCTTCTGTGTGAATTCAGGCTTCGTCTTCTGCCGCCTGCACTCCTACGGTTAACTTTGCATGTGGCAAAAAGCCACATTAAAATCCAGAAGGCTCTTAGAGGTATAGGGTCTTAGAGAATGTGAATAAAGGAGGCAGAATGTGGCCCTGCATGAGGATGTAAAATGGAAGGACTAATATGGCTCATTGACAATGTGCAGAGAGGCACCACAGAATCTTCCTATTCAACTTTGCAAGTGTACCTGAACTTTGCCCTGCAGAACCCTCTGTGCTTTTCTAATGTACCTCCACTAAGGCATCTTAACCCTGCCTCACAACACCCCTTTTCATTCTGCTCTGCAACTCCTCATAGAGCCCTGACCTCATTCCTGTAGAGTACCCCTTGCTGTTCCAAGTTCTGGCTCCATGGCACTCTACCAATGTACCAAAACATCTAGCCTAGAGTGGAATGCAGGCTAGTTACATTGTATTAAAACCTAAGCTGCCCTTCTTCTCCCCACGTCAATGTGCCAAAGTCTTGCTCGCAAGCAAAAAAGCTCCACCTACCTGTGCAGGAGAGTAACATGCCATGCATAGATGTCCTTCAGGATCCATTCGCCCACCTCCTCCCTCTTGTCCAGGATTCAGTGCACCACAACCACGGGGGCACAGCCCATGTGCCATCTCCAGCTCAATCTCAGCATCCATTTCTGCATCCTCTTGTGCTTCCTTGTTGCTGTCATCTAGGTGTTTCATGAGTACAGCTACTACTACATTGATGAGGACAAACTGGGCTGTGAGCACAAAGCTGACAAAGTAGAGTGGCGAGATGAACTGCAGGTTGCTGAGGCAGCTCCGGTCATCATGGGTGCACTCACGTAGCGTGTCCTTGAGGAATGGGCCGAAAAAAGAAGGAAACAAACAAACAAACAAACAAACAAACAAAACAATCCCAACCCCAACACACATACATAGAAAAAGAGGAAGAGAGAAAAAGCTGAAGTAATGACTGCAAATATGGCTGCTCCCTCAGACAAAATACATAAACAGAGATGCTAGGTAGGAATTAGACCTCTTCATGTATAATGTTTCTTGATACAGAACTCTCCCTCCTTCCTGAATTCCAATGTTTCTTGGAAGCAGAGGAAGTCTATTTCCCAACATACCAGCTAAAGGCCAGTCCCAGTTAACTGTCAAATGGACCACCTTTTTATTCCAGGACATGTGATTGGGAAGCATGCCGATAAAATATTTCCCCCCTGTCCTAATACACTATTGAAGAACTACCCATTTTGTCTTTTGAGGAATATATATATATTTGATAAGACTGGGGATTTAGCATAGAATGCTACTCATTTAAGTGACTAGAGTCTACACCACTCTTTCTTGACCAGGATTTTTAGTTGTTACTGCTGGGCTATAATTCCTATCATCCCAAGCAAGCAGGGCCAATGCTCAGGGAGGATGGGCGTTGTAGTCTAACAAAATCTAGGGACATCAGGTTGGGAAAGGCTGGTCTATGTGAAGGTAGGGAAGATACCTGTCCTCCCTCCTCTGGAGAGCTCATCCATGTGTGTTTCTGTGAGGGTTCTGGTCTCACTCTTGTAAGGTCAGGAGGAACTAGGACAGACATTAGGTGGGGATCCTCAGTCAGGAAGATGATTATTTGAATGGCTGAACAGGAGCCATTCACATAATGAAAGGAGCAAGGGATCATGAGTGTTGTCCATTTGAAGTTCCAAAGTTTCTTTCAAAGGGCCTGATCCAATTCAATATTTGTACACTACTCTTGATCCATATTCTACTAATATGATACTTTTAGCTTTAATGGGATAGAAGAACACTATTTCACCTGGGAAGAGTTTGCATTGCCACAACTAATTTTTTTGATACCACAAAATGGCAATCTGCTTAATGTGGTAAGAAGGATAATCACATTGGCCTGTATCAGAACTTCCCTACTCCCTTTCCTTTCTTGCCATCTTCTGCTTCAGAAATTCAGATCCCTGCAAGTTCTGATAATGCTCTGAAATTTCACCTCCGGTCCCAAGATGAACTCTATGCATCAAGTCAAGTTCTGCTCAACTCCTGCCATCACTCAATAAAGTAACAACACTTCTTGCCATATCCATGTTTTGGCGGCCGCAGACCGGGTGCCTGCAATGTTCCTCAACCCTATCCTTGTCTTCCACTTTTCTTCTGCTTGGGAAGCAGTATTAGATGAACTACTGTAGGATTCCGCAGTATACTTATGGCCTTGTCTCATTGTCCAGATACTTTAAGCCCATGAGCTCTTCTTGACAAAATTCCTTCCCCTCCCCCCCACCTCTCTCTCTTTCTCTCTCTCTCACACACACACTTCTAAGACATCTGGATCTATTTCCATTTCAGGATACTTTTTCTTGGGGCACAAGATGTGTTCCCATTAATGGCCCAAGTTACCTTCATAATTCCATTCCAGTTGTCACCAGTGGAGACCTGGAAAAGTGTCAGGAAGGCCATCCCAAAATTCTCAAAGGTGGCATGACGGCTCATACCCTCACAGGGGTTATCATCATTGCAGACTGGAAAGAAGGAGTTTATTAGTGAGAAAATAAAACAAGTGGCTCTATTCCAGCAAAGGGCAAAAGCTGAAAAGGCATCTCTTTGTAATACTAATTCTGGCTTTATATTTAAACCTACATTGAAATAGATTTTTCATATTCTTTTTCGCCAAAAGGCTGGAATGGCTGAAATGACCAATGTCTGACAGCCATTATTACATTTGGAAGGACCAAACCATATTTCTCAATTGCCTTCCGATCCTACACTGTAAAAATGCTGCATTTACACTACCCATTAAAATTAATGGACTATTACCATACATAGGCTACAGTCAGCAAATGCACTGGAGCCAGATGTTAAAGCCGACAAGTGTGACAAAGTAAACGATTAAACTTCTAATCCACTTAAGAATAACAGATTCTCAGCTACAAGTGCATATAATGTTTGTTCAGGTTTTGCACTGATGTGTACATAGCATCCCATGAACTCTATACTTTAACCTAATAATTTCAAAGTGGATGGTCATGATTAAGCTGGCATCTGCCTATCTATCTACTTATCTATCTATCTATCCTCCAACTATTCTTTTTGGAAACAGAAATTGAAATTCTAAGGTAAAATCATTTTCTGAACAGACATCATCTGTAATTTCTTTATCTGGAGGGTTGTCGACCTAGGACAGGAAACAACACTATGAAAGGAGCATATGGGATGTGGATTGTACCCCAACTGTTATCAGTGCACTTCAGTACTGCTATAAAGCAGTAGTGTAGACTGAATAACTCTCTTCCTGTGCCGTACTGTGGAGATTATAGCACAGCACAGGAAAAGAAGGAAGAGATAATTGCCTGATTGCTAAGGCAACTCTCATTTATTCCTATCCTATGCTACACACACATTTGTGGCTACTGAAGCTTGCAAATGGACAGAAACAAAATGTATTAAAGGCTTTTCCCCCCAGGAGGGTATACATTTGGCTCCGGAGATTATGGCTGTTAAAAATAAACATAAAAAGTAATGGGCTTCACTAAAGACCCACAGCAAGGATTATTATTATTATTATTATTATTATTATTATTATTATTATTATTATTATTATTTGTATATGGTGCTTTATAGAGGAACTTAGGAAGAAGGAATGAAAAAGGTGGAAGCAAGGTAAACAGAAAACGAGGACTGCTGGCAAAGCTATAATAACACTTCGGCCTTCCAGGACTCTCTGGCCTCAGGTAGACGAGAGGGGTAGTAGGGCGACGATCTCATGATTTTATGATCGCGAGATTGTCACCCTGGTTTACACACAGCATGCAACATTGCAGTCACCATTTTTTTTAAGGAAACAGAACGCACAAGAACTTGTGCGCAAAAGGTGAGATTTTTGTTTTTAAAACAAATTAATTTCCCCGCTCCCCCCACCCCACCCTTGATGGGCACAGAGCTCCTGAGGAGCTCTGCGCCCCATGCCTGGCTCCTAGTGGTTACTTGCGAGGAGCTGGGCCAAACCGCAACACCCGCCCACACGTTCCGCGGTCTCGGGATCAGCCCAAGACTGTGGAAAAAGTGGGCTAGAACTGTAGGGCAAGATCCCGGGGAAAGGGAGGGATCATCCCTCCCTGCTCCTGGGATCCTCTGTGCGTCATGTGAATGCACAGGGA
The DNA here is from genome assembly GCF_023053635.1 of Elgaria multicarinata webbii. Lineage (NCBI taxonomy): Eukaryota > Metazoa > Chordata > Lepidosauria > Squamata > Anguidae > Elgaria > Elgaria multicarinata. Next base: position 36,490,072 of record NC_086179.1, on the reverse strand, counting down.
CAATCCCGGGGTGATATCTGGGATATTGCCCCGTCTAGCTATGGCCTCTGTCGCTGATCTTGAAGAGGCCATTGTGGAGCAAATAAACTTCAAAGGGAAATTTGAGCAAGAGACCTGTGAGTTAGAGTTTAACGACAAGTTCAGTTCTATTACCTGAGGCTTGAATCAGGATAAAAGATTTTTTTATCACACTACATTTGTTAATTGGCTTACCTCATGCCATGATGTTTGTGTTATCAACAACGTAACTGTGAATGACCACTGTTAATGATTGTCACTGCCAGTATTTCTGCATTTCATTTCTTTCTAACCTCACTGTTTACAATTCCCCCCACCTATACCATATGTATTATATCTAAGCCTGAAACTCTCCATAATGATGACATGCAGCTCTATTTCTCCTTCTCATCTTTATCAGGTGAGGCTGTGGATGTGCTGAACCGGTGCCTCGCTGCATCAATGGACTAGATGAGGGCTAATAAACTGAAACTCAATCCAGACAAGACTGAGATACTGTTAGTGGGTGGTTCTGTTGGCCGGATGGAGGGCGTTCATCCTATTCTGGATGGTATTGCACTCCCCCTGAAGGAGCAGGTTCATAGCTTGGGGGTTCTCCTAGAACCATCTCTGTCACTTGAAGCTCACGTGGCCTTGCTGGCATGGAATGCCTACTACCAAATTCAGTTGGTGGTCCAGCTATGCCCCTATCTGGACAGGGATAACCTGGCTTCATTTGTCTATGCTCTGGTGACCTCCAAGTTAGATTACTGCAATACGCTCTACCAGGGGCTGTCTTTGAAGACAGTTTGGAAGCTGCAACTTGTACAAAATGCAGCGGCCAGATTGATATCAGGAACCAGAAGGTCCGAACATATAAGACCGACTCTGGCTTGCTTGCATTGGCTGCCTGTACGTTTCTGAGCCTGATTCAAGGTGCTGGTTTTAACCTATTAAGCCTTACATGGCTTGGGACCACAATACCTGAGAGAACGCCTCTCCTGACATGAACCTACCCATACACTACACTCAACATCTAAGGTCCTCCTCCAAGTGCCTACTCTGAAGGAAACTCAGAGGATGGCAACAAGGGAGCGGGCCTTTTCACTGGTGGCCCCCCAACTATGGAATGATCTCCCTGATGAGGCTTGCCTGGCACCAACATTGTTATCTTTTTGGCACCAGGTCAAGACTTTTCTCTTCTCCCAGGCATTTAACAGCATACATTGAGCTTTTTTTTAACTGACCCCTGGATAGTTGGTATGCAGTTTTTATGCTTGTTATGGTTTTAAATTTTGTATATTAGTTTTTAAATGTTTAATGTTTTTAATCTTTGTAAACCACCCAGAGAGCTTCAGCTATGGAGCGATATATAAATGTAAATAATAATAATAATAATAATAATAATAATAATGCTTTGTTCATCTTATGAAGTGCACTATTTTGCACAAAAGCTTATGCCAGGAAAAATGTATTAGTCCTTAAGGTGCCACACAAATTTGGATGGTTTTGCTGCATTAGACTTATATGGTTACCTCTCTGGACATTTTTCTGAGAAAAGTTCTGAGATTTCTTTTTCTTTTTCTGATCAACTTAGAAAAAGAAGGCCACTTTGCAGAATCTTCTTCTAATATACTCCAGCATTTTTTGTGGGGGTAGCTGCCATATATATCTCCTGCTACCAACTGTCCCTGCAGAGGCCACCAGTGAGGGAGGAAGCAGCAGCCAGGCACCTCTCCACCGTGCCTGGGTCCAGCTCCAGCTGAGAGCCCCCTCCCTCCTGCTACCAACTGTCTCTGCAGAGGCCACCAGTGAGGGAGGAAGCAGCAGCCAGGCACCTCTCCACCGTGCCTGGGTCCAGCTCCAGCTGAGAGCCCCCTCCCTCCTGCTACCAACTGTCCCTGCAGAGGCCACCAGTGAGGGAGGAAGCAGCAGCCAGGCACCTCTCCACCGTGCCTGGGTCCAGCTCCAGCTGAGAGACCCCTCCCTCCTGCTACCAACTGTCCCTGCAGAGGCCACCAGTGAGGGAGGAAGCAGCAGCCAGGCACCCCTCCACCGTGCCTGGGTCCAGCTCCAGCTGAGAGCCCCCTCCCTCCTGCTACCAACTGTCCCTGCAGAGGCCACCAGTGAGGGAGGAAGCAGCAGCCAGGCACCTCTCCACCGTGCCTGGGTCCAGCTCCAGCTCAGAGCCCCTCCCTCCTGCTACCAACTGTAACTGCTGAACTTTCCAACTAAGATTGTAGTGCCTGAATTTGCTTTCCTTTTCCCCCTCCTCCTCCTCCCTCCCAATCCCCTTTCCTTTTGTGTCATGTCTTTTAGATTGTAAGCCTGTGGGCAGGGACTGTCAAGAAATACTTTTGTAAGCCGCCCTGAGAGCCTTTTTTGGCTGAATGGCGGCATAAAAATCCTTAAATAAATAAAATAAATAAAATAAATATATTTGCCATAATGCTCTTAAATGACACTAGGGCTGGAGAATTGTGGAGGAGACAAAATGATGGCTATCAACAGTTACTGTTGTTGCCACTTGCAGTGGCAGCAAAAGAAAGAAAAAAGCAGCTTAGGAAAAAGAAAGAAAGATCACCAGCTAGTGCTAATGATGAACCACATCCCAGAGAAACAGTTGAAGAATTTTGGTGAACTTTCTCCACAAAAAGGATGGAAAATTTCACGAGGTTGCACACAGCTCTACTTTTTTTGGCAGTATTACTATTTAACAGTTTGAAACTACTATAAACTATTCCCAAGAAAAGACGGGGGTATCAAAGTAATCTCACATGGATCCCCCTTAATATATCAGTATAACACACGACTGGCAAGCATGTGACAGACAAGAATAGAAGGATACTAGGGGTCCCTCCTGATGCTGAAAAACACCTGGCAAAATACATTCTGAATTTTCTGCAATAGTAAAAATGGTTTGAATGCTGGGAAAATGCAGTATCTGTGCAATTGCTGTAGTAGCAGGAAGAAAGAAATATGGATTGCCTACAGCAACTGAGAAAGGATTGTGTATTCGCTACACAAGACACTAGCCCTAACTGCAGGCAATAAAGGCATGCAAGATAAATCCCATGCCACAGTAGATTCTTGGAGAAGATGAAGATAATCAGAAATTTATTTCCGATATTCAATCTGTGTAAACTCTGGTGCATTATGGGAATCCTCCACTCTTGTGCTAGAAAACTTACCGAGTTTCCCAAAAAGCTCCACTCCTAGAGCAGCATAGATGAAAAAAAGGAGCATGAAGAGCAATCCAAGATTCCCCACCTGGAAACAAATCAAATGTACAAGCTAAATTCAAACCAAATTAAGCCATATGAGTCAAGAGTCACCTGAGACAGCAAGTGCTAGACTCTTTAGAGTCTTATGACTATACAGAGCAGGTGGAATGAGTGGCTTGCTATTGACTGCGATTTTGCAGAATCAATCAATCCATATTTCAGATAGGTTCTTCTTTGACTCGACGGAGTTCTGCAGTGTGTACATTGTGCAATTTGCATGAATTTCTGTGCAATTTGTGCAAATTATGGCTGAATTTGTGCAAATTTGGCCATAATGTGCGCAAATTGCAGGACCTGTTTGGGGAAAATGTGCATAGCTTCAGCTATTGGGTGGTATAGAAATACAATAAATAAATAACGCCTGTGAAATCTGCAAACTGGCCCAACTTTGCTGCAGACCGAGTCGGGCGCTGCAGTGGGCACTGGAACTAAGTCTGGGGTGGGAATGAACCTAAGAAAACCCATTGAATTCTACCCCCCAAATGGATTTCTCTAACATCCCTAATTTGACAAGCATTGTAGAAAACAACAACCCTGCAGTTTGTGCTCCTTTTATATGATTCAGGCAACCTATTCACTATGGTGCCATTGAGCTACAGAATGACTGGGTGAATGAGCTAAAAAGTTAAGGATGGAGAGTCTGCACCTCTACAGTCCCAATTCACATGCCTAATGGCCAGCCTCAAACTACTGAATTTCCTTTAATTCAAAAGGATGGTAAATGGGCTGGTAGGGGAGATTTCAGAGCTTGGAACCTACCTAAAATTTTTGCAACCTGCCCTATTGAAAATAAGACTTACTGAACAACTTCCAAAAATATGCTCTGAAAGACCAGAATGAATGAATTAATACACTGAAGGATTTCATTACCCATTGAAAGGTTTCATTGTTGAACACTCTGTGAGGAGTAGCAGTGGAGTCTGCGGGGAATATCTTTAGCAGGGAGATGAGAAATGGCTACGCTTGATCATTGTCTAGTGTTCTAGAAGAGTTTGCAATACTCACTTTATTTTTCACATTGTTATCAGCCACATTCTACATCAATTAACATAATATGACTTTTGCCTGATAAATTTTAAACTGGATAGATGGGTTTTGTGGTTTTTTTGGAACTGCACATTTCATGTCTGGTTGCACATAAACCTTGTACATTTAAAACAACAACAACAGCTACCCAGAGCCTGAATAAGACATTCCACAGTTAATGTAGACTTGTAGGAGGAGTGCTCCAAAGTACCCCTTTGCTACATAGAACCTAGGTATTTCCAGTACATTCTCTTAATCTATGGTGTACAGCAATTGCATGTGTTTATAAATTCTCGGCAATACTAAACAATACCAGTCACTCATGGGTTAAGGCTCCATACATCAACATATACCTGACCAGACTATAGCTGTACTACAGTCAGAAAGCAGCAAATCACCTACATGCAGAGCAGAAGCCTCAAGAGAAAGTAAGCCAAACCACAGATCACTGTCATGTCACAGATGATAAATTATCTTAAATTAATTTATTCTCCCAAATTAATATCTTATTTAGTAACCTAGATACCTCTCTAAATCTATCTTACCCAAATTCATTAGCCATCCAGACTCTACCTCAAATCTTCTCCTCGGCTATTCTTTTCTCTCTGGACCCATCTCCAAATGAGGGATTTTTTTTTCTAAGACTGCAAACATCTCCACAGATGTACAGAAGAACCTGAAGAAAGTTCTTTAGACGAACACAACTACCATGAGAACAAAGACCTAGGTGCCATGGTTCCCCCCACCATAATAGCCAAACAGGAAATGATCATGGACATTTTCAGAACAGATGCTTCTACACACTGCAGAATATGCCTGACCTAAATAGTGCCTGACCAAATGTATTTCATGGTGTCTGAAAGTATTTCACTATATGAAAGTGTTGTGTGCCAAAGTACTGCAGTCACTTCTCCTTTAAGAAGGGCCACTAACTAATTGTCCTGTTAAGAGTCCACCAATAACCCTGTTCAGACAACACGGTAAGCCACAGTGGTTAAGCATTTTGAGCTAAAGATTATGGCTTAGCATGTTGTATGAACCATGACTTGGCATGCTGTGTGAACCATTCCTAACCATGGTGGCTACATAACTATGGCTTAAAGATGCTCACTAACCTGCAAAAGGGTTAGTGGCCTAACCACGGCTTAGTGTGTTGTCTGAGCAGGCCCAATATAATAACCTTTCTAAAAAAACCAATTCACCACTGAATACAAAACTGATTGCTTGTAGCTTCCCCCCTGCCCCGCTGCAGTTTGCATTTGCAGACCATTTGCCAGTCGCAAGTTTAAAGCCACTCTCAATCATTATCCTTGCAACACAGCTTGACACGGAAAACTCCCTCCCTCCCTCTCTTTCTGGGTGCTTTCAGATGAGGGTTTTATGGTGCTATCACCCTGCCCCATTCACACAATTTTATGGCGGGTCCAGGTGATGTTTTCAACTTGAAATTCTTCCGTGTTTTTCCTCTGCTTCTTCTGTCTTTTCTCTTACTACAGACAATCTGCTAAGTAAGATGGAATAGCTGCACAATGGCTTCTCCTTGCTAGCATGAGGAGTCCTCCAGTTGGAAGCACCTTTTATTCTAGGTGTTCCAAGCTCAGAATTTTGCCTGCACCTGCAAAACAGTCGAGCATGCCTTCAATGTGTGCCTAAGCAGGGGAATGCATTCTCTGAAAATGTTCAAAAAGTCTCGAACATGTGCTTGAAAATTATAAAAAATTCAGAAAAAAAGCAGTTCAAAATGGTGCAATTTGAAAAACGTGAAATTTCACACTTTAGTCTATGGGGTGGGGAAATGTGTGAATTTTGAAAAATAGCCACATTTTTGTACAATTTCCCCATTTGATCATGTTTGTTTTGCACAATTTCCCCCTTTGTGCAAATTGAGCTGCACTCTCAAGCTCTTGCGGTAATTGAAGGAGAGGTGAGCATCAAGTTGATGCTCGAAGAATCTGCACAAAGATGAACATTGCTTGTTCACCCAGGTCTAGCTGGTTTACAACTCCCTTGGGAAGCCAGAAATTTGAGCAAAGGGCAGGCAGGGTGTGGGGGAGTGCTCAGTCAGTGCCTTCTGGCTAACTCTCTAGGTCTCCCCTTCCAATGGCAGAGCTCTGCCCCATAAGAGCAGAGACGGAAAAGACCTTCTGGCCAGAGCCCAGCGATCAGGGTTCTCTTGCAGTAGGATAAGGCACATATAGCCAGGCTATATATGGCTCCAGGCTATTTATGGAATTAACCCTAAGCAAGCCATTCAAAAAACCACTGTGGATGGAGGAATGTGTATGCATATACCCTTAACAAACATGCCTAACATGCAAACCTCAAATTTTCCTTAGTTCAAGAGAATGCTGAAATAGCTTTAGTGTTTCAAAGAAGAAGGAAAAAACAGCCTGGCTATGTGGTTTACAAGGGATTAGATATATTGAGAGATCATGTCTGAAAAACACCTGGTGCAGGGGTGCCTGTGGAGTTGAAAGAAAGGGCATAAAGGAAAATATTTGGAGGAGAGAATGACAGAGGAAAAAAGAATTTAATTTTGAAGTACTTGTTCTGCCAGAGTTAATAAATCATTGAGAAGAATAGTGTTATGGATAATTTGGTTGTCCCCTGAAGAGTCAATGTGCAAAATATGGAAACGCAACCCAATCACTTAAGTACAGAACATTTTATTACTGCCTGGAGTGAAATTCTCAATGCAGATTTAACTATGGCTTCATCTTTGCTGCTGCCATAATAGAACTTCATTAAATTAAGTTGCCCTTTGCCTTCTAAAGAAGTAAGAAGACATGGTGTGTTCTAGACTCCTTTGGTGCTTGAGGAACAACCCAGTGCAAACTGTTCAGAAATATTGGGAGTGTGCAGTTACAAAAAAATGCTTTCAGATGCTGACATCTTGGATACATTATTTTTCAATTTTATTTATTATTTATTTATTGCATTTATATCCCACCTTTTTACTTCCAAGGAACCCAAAGTAGCATACATAATCCTCCTCCTCTCCATTTTATCCTCACAACAACCCAGTAAAGTAGGTTGGGCTGAGAGTCTGTGACTGACCCAAAGTCACCCAGTGGTTTCCATGGCTAAGTAGGGACTAGAAAATGGATGTCCTGATTCCCAGTCCAACACTTTAGCCACTGCACCACATATAAATAAATAAAATTCAAATACACAAACTCTGCAAAGTGGTCCAACTTGACGCAGAGTCGAGCTCTGTAGCAGTAAGTGGACCGAAGTCTGTGGTGGGAGCAAACCAACAAGGTAAGTTTGTCAACCTTAAACCAGCCCCCACCCCGCAAACAGATTCCTCTGTCATCCGGTCATGGAGTAGAATTAACAGTCTTGCATTAGATGACATTGCCTTGGAGACAGGGATGTGAGATAATGCAGGTCTCCTGTGTAACTATTCAAGATAAAGTCTCAGCCTTACCTCAAACACACACACAGATAAGTTGTCTAATCAATCAACTGACAAATTCTTTTTCATTTTTAGACAGGAATAGATGGAAGATAAGCTGCCACTTTGGGCTTCCTTGAGAAGTGACCTGATAATCTATGATCAATGGGTCTCTTTGGTGCCGTTATTCCATCCTTAACAATTCTCTCCAAAGAAGCAAGGGGTGGTGGGGAGGGAAAAACTCAGCTTCCCAAGCTGCTCATCCATCAGGGGGAATTCTGTCAGCCTGCTCCTCTCATGATACTCATGGGAGGGAGTGGGAGCAACAATAGCTAATATTTCTTTTGAGCAGCTGCCGTTTGCAAGTCATGCAAATCCCCCTATCCAGCTGCTGGCTTTCAGGTGACATTTCGCTACATGTGAAGCAAGGCTCAGACAGAGGAGGAGGAGGTATTGCTTCTCATGGGACAGGTGTCTTTATAACTGATTAGGTCTTAGACAGAAGAAACTGAGAATGGAAACAAAGGAGAAAGATCTAGTGGCAGAGTTAGTCAGGCCTGAACTTATTCTTTCTTTAAAAACAAAAAAACATTGTCTAAAGGAATAAGGTTGGAGCATCAAATACTTACTTAGAAATAAATGAAAGCGAAACGAAGAAAGAACAATGTACACATATTAGATATTAACACATACTTGCATATATAAATAATGGAAAAGAAATGGAATTATTCTGCTTACTGTATTTGCCATTCAAAGCTTGGGATAGAGTTTTTGTTCTTTCTGTGGATTGGAGATGGGCAATTGGTAATCCATCCCCCCAGAAGTCCACCCAACTCTTGACTATGTATGTATGTATGTTTGGATTGCCTGGTCAGCAAGATGCTTGTATTCTGTGCCTTCAAAACATGCTCTGGGATTCATCGCTACAGCTGAATACTCATGAACTGAGATATAGGTGAAAAGCTTTATAACCCTACCCTACCCTAGGATTTCATTTGGTCTGCATTTTTAAGCAAACCAACCTGTCCCAGGCTAATATGTGGATCAGAATGCAATTATCCTTTGGTTTTTGCACTTCTCTGAATCTTGAAATTCTGTTCTTAGCTCAAAAAACATATCAAAGTACAAATAAATGCACACAATATATATATATATATATATATATATATATATATATTAAGATAAAATGCATAGAAAAATGCGTATTTTAGGATAAAATGCATACAAAACTGCATGTTTCTGTGGAAAAAATATGTTCAAACATAAGGCAAATTTTCATGTTTTTTGAAATTTGCCAGTTGACATTGAAATGGAACTGCACAGACTAATGAATGAACACGTCTACCTCTATTCTACACTCCCCATGAACAGCAGCAGCAGCAGCTTGATCTGAGGATTCCCTTCATGCACCTTTTCTGCTCACTCCATATATGAGCTAAAGCAAAAAAGAGTAAACAGTTGAAGTGCATCAGGAAAGGAGTAGCTCAGAGGCATGAAGAAGGCCCAAGTTCAATCCCCGGCATCTCCAAGAAGGGCCTGGAAAGAATCCTGCCTGAAATCCCGAAGAGCTGCTGTCAGTCAGTATTGACAATACTGGGCCAGATGGACCAAGGATTTGACTCAGTAGAAGGCAGCTTCCTATATGTTCCCATCAGTAGTAGAGGGTGAAATCTGAAATCTTTGCAGAACTTTGGGCTGCAGATGGCTTAAATAGATGTTATACACAGATGAGTATAAAATGACCCTGACATATCCCTGGCATGGGAGTCTGTAAAATCACTGTGACTTGTGTGTAAATAAAACCACATTTTACAGGATGTGTACAATGATCTTGACATGGGATTGGAAGAATGAGCTGCAGGGATGCTTAACCTTTTCTCTACATACCTTTTCCCCACTCCAAATTGCCTGTCCCACTACCTTTTCTTCCTTCAGAGATTTAGGTGTATGTTTTGCCACATTTATGTTGCAGTCCTGTGCATAATTACCTGGGAGCAAATCCCACTGAACTTAATATGACTTACTTCTGAGTAGACATGCATAGGACTGTGCTATGGGGTGGTGGACAGCTACTTAGGGGGCTCTCTGGGATGGAGAAACCATTAAGTGCCTCTTCCTCTGCTGTTCCTCCAATTCTGATTGCCCCCTTGGAAGTAACTTTCAGAGTTTCAAAGGCAGCATCAGAGTGATGTTACATGCAGGTCTAGTTTGGCACTGGGAATCTCATTTTTGGAAATATGATTGCTAGCCCTCGTGACTGAAGAGAAAAGGTAGACATAAAGGAGGCAGACATGACCAAAATAACTGGGTGGCGGTGGGAGGAAGTTAGCCTTGGACAGATTTTCTAGTCCTCTTCCATGCCAGTCCCAGCCAAAATATATCAGAATCCTAAAACCAGAACATATGATGCAAAAGTAAATATTCTGCATTGTTACATTATTTATTTTGAGCATTAAATGTATGCATTCTTAAAGCAGAGAACATCCATCTCTAGACAGTGAGATAAAACAAAATAAGGAAAGTAGCAGTAGAATAATTGTGTGAAAACAGTGTGTTAAATGAGGCTCAAATGGATCAAAGAATCTAAGGGATAAAGAGCTAATTACCCGAATAGTGTTTCTCTTCCTGAACTGTGAAGTGAAAGTGAGTGGAGCTAATGGACATTAGCTTAGTTGAGTAACTGTAGGGTTTTTGCAAGTGGCAGGTGTGCTTAATTAACTTGACTGACTCTTGCAATCTACATAGGATTGGAGTCAACCACCGCCAGCCCAGAGGTCTCCTGTTGTTATAGATGTTTGGAGTTCATAGAATGGGGCAAGGCCTTGAAGGTCACCTAAGCAATCCTCTGCTTGTTGCAAGAAAGCAGGATTAGAGCATCCCCAACATGGGAGTTAAAATCATGGATCCTGAGTTAGTCACACCTAATATTGATCCTTGAGACAAGTTAATCATGATTAAGCTATGCCCTGTTGAAATCAGAGAGTCTATTGTAAGCATGACCTAAGTTTGGATCCAACCCAAGGTTCCCCACCCAAGATGGTTGTCTTTTGTACTGATCCTGTTAGTATGTTTGGACTAATAGAGATTGGCATAGTGGGTATGGGTTGAGCAAGTGTCCATTAAGCTGGCATGTCAGTTTCCCTCAAAAGCATGTTGATTGCTGGAGAACCTGAGAAGTGAAAGTGCACTATAACATCCCAAAAGGGAAATATAATGATATCAGACATGATCTGCTAATGAAGAGTTCTATGAAAGTTACAAACATGCCACATCTCATCTTTTATTTATTAGGGAACTTGAATCTTAATTCTTAGCATTCTTAATTAGTAAACTACTGCAAACTTGCAAATTCGTACACACCAACATAGTTGGCCCAGTAAAAGATGTCACTTTCTTAGTTTTGTACTTTTAAATTCTCTTTGTAACATAAGAATGGGACATCAGGTTTGTAGGGACCAGTTTGGGCGGGGAGCGGGGGCGAATGTGGAATAAACTTTAAAAAAGGACCGAAGAGCAAAGTTAGTTTTGTTTTTAATATTTTAAAATGTTTGCAATGCAACCTTATGTTGTTTACCCAGAAACAAATCCCACGGTTTTTAATAGGGCCTACTCCCTAGTTAGTGGATTTAGAACTGCAGCCATGGGCTACAATCCTGCATTCGTACATTTGGGAGAGAGTCCTCTTGAATCCAACTGGACTTCCTTTTGAAAAAATAAGCATAGGCTTAGGCTGTACGCACTGAAAGTAGCTCAGGCCTACTTTCCTTTCCTCTCAGGTGGAGATGGATGAATCAGTTCCCATGCATTTTATCATAAGCCTGTCCTGTTCAATTTCTGCATCAATCTGCAGTTAAAACACACAGACATGAAAATCCGCATTTGTTTTCGTACACAACATTCCCCAATAAACACATTTTTGTATGCCACGTTTCCAAATATATGCATTCTTGCAAACAATTTTTGAACTGAGAACTGCATCGCGAAATCCAGAGACGTGCACTATCCGAGGGATAACTGTGTTCCGAGCTGCATATTAGCCTGGGAAGGGCCAAATAGGTCCGTTTGCTTAAATACACAGACCAAATGAAATCCTCCCCCATCACTACCCTCAGGTACGGCAGCCTCAGCCAATCTCCTGAATAACACATTGTACATTCTCGAACTGACGGACCAGTGCAGAATGATACATAAAAAGAAATGGCTTCTTTTACCTGTGGCAGTGCTTGCACGACTGTGTCCAATAAAGCTCGCATCCCCGTTGCCATTTTCAGGAGTTTCAAAACTGTCATGAGAAAGCCCAGGGGTAATTCAGTGCTAGGGCAGCACACCCAGCTTTGCTTTGTCACATAGGAGCAACATACCAAATAGTCGTGCTGTTGCCGGTCTGTCTCCCAGCATCTCACCTTGTTCTCTCCACTATTCTCTTCCTTTCAAATTGCAGTCATCAACCCAACTACTCTCTGTTTGACCCCCTTCAATTTTTCTCTGGGCTCGAGGTCTTCTGCATCTCTCATTTGACGTTCATTCCGGTTAGCCCTTCCCGCACATCCACAGAACCATGCATGTCTAACACTTTCTGCAAGCACGGTTTTGATCGGTGTTAACTCATGTCAGTTTTGGGTGATGAGGGATCGGCATTACCGGTGTGCAACACCTGCGGGCAACGCTGGAAAGCACCAGGCAAACAAAAGCTGCTAGCCAAGGTAATGGGCAACCTTTCCTGAGCTCAGTTTGGAACTGGTTTGTCTAAAATTAGCTCATTTGGGCTTGATTTGAATAGGGCTCACGTTGGCTCATTTACACTCCAGCTCATTCAGAGCTCCAGGGCCTTGTTGAATTTGTAATATCCTTGGAAAGCTGATACCACTGGAAACATTGAAACAACATCTCTCCAACTCTGAGAAATGATACTTCCCAGCAATCACAGTGCCCAGGATGCACGTAACTGCCATTGGGTACCTGAACTCATAGGAACTTTAGTTTCCCGGGTCTTCTGGATCCTTATTAATGACTGAAATTATAGTACCAGAGACCTTGACATCCACAATAATGGTACAAGTCTTAATGAAGGTTGCAAGAACAGCCCTTCTTATTGCTGCTGCCGTCACTAAGTACAGTAAGTGTTAGTGGGAAATGATTCATTACTATAGGAGCCTAAATTTTAGAAAGGTTATGCTTGGCTCTGAATTAGCCCATCAGTTCTTAACTGGGGAGGTTCATACTCTGAACACCCAGATGCTGAACACTGGCTACATCACTTATAAAGGTACATGTGAATCCAGGCTAGGGAAGTCTGGCAAACTGGGTATAGCACAAATTTGTTCGATGTGCTTCTCTGTGGAGGCTGTTTAGGCATCATCACAGGACAAAGGAAAAGTGACCAAGTTTGCCCCTTTCTGAAAAAATTAGAAGACACAGTGCCTGCGTGCTGTTGAACTACACATACTGAACAATCGCATTGAATAAGCATAGTACAGGTGCCTGCACAACCATGTATGTGCGCTTCTTACATGCACACAGAAGATAACCAATGACATAAGCATCAGAGACATGTGGGCCCCCCAATTTGGGTAGCACAGGGTCCCCATGCTTCTTAATCTTCTCCCACCTACTTTCCTACAAATGCATTCGCCTCCCCAAGACATAGCTACATGTAGCCCCCTGCTTTGTAGCCCCCTCTCTCACCTCGGGCAATGCGCAGCACTCGCATGATGCGGATGATAGTGGGGTTGATGGGAAGGGCAGCATTGATTTCAATCTCCTCAAGGGTGATGCCCATCACTGAGAGCAGAACAATGGCCAGGTCCAGCTGGTTCCACCTTTAAGAAAACAGGAAGAAAAAAACCGGAGCTTTTCCTGCCTCTTTGAAAGATGGAAATCAATTTATTCCCCCGTTAAAAATTAAAGAAAATAACAAATTAAGTATAGCTTATCATCATGTTATTTGGAATTTTGTACTAGTCAAGTGTTCCAATTTTTAATTGGAATAAACATGCAAATCTGTATTCATTTACTTCATTGGCATCCTTTATTCTGGCTGCTCAGTTTGTTTTGATGAGGTTTTAATCTTTCGCCAAATTTGATTTTCTGATTTAAATAAAAAGAAGACATATTGAGCCAGACCAATGGTCCCTTTAGCCCAGTATCGTCTACTTAGAGTGGCAGTAGCTCTCCCAGCTTGTTATTTCAGATTCTTTAACTGGAGATACCAGGGATTGAACTTTGAGGTTTACCCTTGAGCAGTGGAGGCGATGTCAGTGGGGTGGTGAATCCACTCCAGGTTTCAATCCGAACCAGTCAGAATTATAAAGGAACTATCCAAGGTGTGAATGGCTCCATTAGAGTTTTGACTGGTTCTGACCGAAACCCGGAGCTGATTCACCACTTCATTGGCATTGGATCCACCACCCTCCGCTGCCCTTGAGTTATGCTGACTGGTGAAGGAGTTACATGATGCATAGGACACTGGGCGGGGGAGGGGGGCAGCCACTTATAAAGGCAAAGAGATGATCAGCATAATGGGAAATGACTGCACAGTCTGAATGAGAGATGAAATAATTAACTTTGTCTAACAACACCCCCTCTATACTTCCTTTAGCTTCTAAGCATCATTTTGACATTAATAAGCATTGGTGAAAATGTGTTTTCTGAGTTTTTTTCTAGCAAAATCAAGAATTATGGACCTTTTTCTCATCTAATCACTCATTGTTGACAACACTGAACCACAGCTCTACATGGTCATCTGCAAAGGATATTAGGAATGAGTCCCTTAGACTTTAATTGCTACTAAGAGTAGAGTAGTAGTTTACATAGCTTATGGTAGTGCTATTCCAGTTACAAAATGTCTCTCCTCTGATCTTCTGGGCCCCATAGAATATGACTCACATTTGTTCCTGCTCACCTGTCTTTGAAGAAACGTCTCAGCCCAAAGGCCACAAGCTTCAGAACTGCCTCCAGCACAAAGACCGTAGTAAACATGTAGTTGCAATACTTAAGGGCAGTCTCCAGAGACTATGAAGGGAAGGAAGAGGGTACATTAATAATATCAATGCCCTTGACTGGCCTCAGATTTGCTATGAATCAAGAAGCTATGGAAGTCTGCTTGTTCTGCTTTTGAGCACATGCGTACGATCTTCTTCCCCGGACTGAGTTCAGGAGAAACCTATGTTTCAAGGTTGCAGCAGATAACAAAAGTGCACAGCTCTGATTGGCCTGTCCTTATGTTAATCACTAAGCCCCCTCCTTCCATGTTGGTGAACGCTGGACACAGAGCTGATCGGTTGCTCTTTGTGTCATTGACACCTCCCCCTATCTCAGAGCAGTTTTCCAAGTATAATTTCTTCCACTTTGGAATACAAAACAAAATGCTGAAAAATGTCTGATCAGATAAAAATACCAGTAGGGATGCCATGAGTGCCCAACTGGGTTTGAAAGACCTGTGGAACCCCCACTCCAGACCCAGTCGAGTGCGGACCCCAGTTGAGCAGGGGTGGGCAGCTGCAGTGGTGGAGTTGGCAGCCTCTGAGCTGAGTGCAGGTGAGTTCGCCCACCCCTATAATGCAACAACAAGTGGGTATCTCACCTGATGCATGGGGGGGATACAATCAGCATTATTTGGAACTTGTCTGCATGTGAGGAGTGAACAGGCCCAGCTCTAGGTTTCAAGGGGTTCTAGGCAGACTTTCCTTGGTATCCCCTAGTTTACTTGCAGGTGGGTGTGCTAGCAACTGATTATGACAATGCCCAATTTCCCCAGCTACAACATATTGTTTTCTATTGTACTGCAGAGTATCTGGGGGTGGCTTGGACATGAATGGGTAATTTAGATCCATTAGCTTCACCAAAGTCCTGCTCCTGGTAGAGTTTACAACTGCTAGGACTGGTTTGTTGATATGGATCAAAACAGCTGCCTGAATGTTTTGACTCTCCTTGGGGGCGTGGCTGAGGGGACTGCCATGATGAGTGCCTGCATTTCAAAATTTAGCATGACACCACTCTGTCTCAGTTTGGAAAAAATAGTGTGAATAGGTGCGCATGTATATACCTAGATTATAATGATTTGTAGTGCAATGCTAATTATGTCTACCCAGAAGGAAGTCCCACAGAGTTCAATGGGGCTTCATCCCAGTTAAGTGGGTAGAGAATTGCAGCCTTAATTAAATAAATTGCTACAGACGAAAGAGGAGGGAGGCATCATTATGACTGATACAGAAGGAGATGTGAAATATTTGTCCAAATGGCAGCTACCAGCTCTAAAGGTTATTGCGGTAAGAAGTGCATTTCTGGGGTATTCGTTTTAGTGCAATGCGAAACAAAACCCTGAAGGAGAGTGTAAACCAGGACCAGACATGGCATTAGATGCAGGCAATCTGTCTTACTACAGCAAATTATGCAAAAATTGATAGATGAAGATTCACCCTATCTAGTTGGAAATGAGTCATATTGTATTCCATGCTATGAGGCTATCAGATCATTCTTCTGCTCTGAACATTCATTGTTCATCTGAATGAGCGTGGGTAGTATGAAAAGGGTGAAAATATCATTTCACAGCAACTGTTGACATCAGAATGGTAGGACAGTTTTCATAATATTAACTGATCAGTAAATAAATCAGGGTTCTCCAAAGAGAATGCCTTTGGTGAAGAAGCCGAGAATTAACTTTTCCACAGCATTTAGTGGACTCTTTCAAAATCAGTGAACTTGATGCTCCTGCAACTCACCTAAAAGGATTGTGTTTGCCATATCTGCTGCTCCTTATCTCTGAGCATCTTAAAACATCATATAGGGGTTTTGTTAAGCATTCATTATTCATTTCTTAACAGGTTACAAAGGTAACATACAGGGAGATGAAGAGAGATGTTTCCTGTGGTTTAAGGTTTGATGGGTGTAACATCGGAGGAGGGAGACGGCATAACGAGCTTTGTAGCATAAACCAAAGAAGACTGGGGTGCAGGAGTACAGCATGCTCAGGTTAATTCCTCCGCTTCACTACTGGTTATATACCATAGGGGTGCAGGGGAAATTTGCTTTTGAAGTCTAACAGAAAGAGAAGGTGTGTTAATGACTGCAGTCCCAGCCACTTGAGATCTTAGAAATTAAAGACTATGGGCTGGGCAGAATCCAACTATGTCATTCTGTTAGCAGCACAAGTGATGTTGGGCTAGCGGAAACTAGGTTCTGAACTATGCGGAAGAAAGGAATCCAACTGAAGTTACATTTGCGCAAGCGTGGTTGCACAAGTGATTGTACATAATTCTTGTGCATTCCCATTGTGCAGCTGGTTATGCAAGTGCTTGCACCTGTTGTGCAACACACTGTGCAACAAATTGTGCAATACATTGTGCAGCATGTTGTGCAATGTGCTGTGCAAGTGCTCACACAACCAGTTGTGCAAGCGTAATGAGCAACCACTTGTGGAATGGAAAGGTTCAGCAGAGCTCCCTTAGCGCATTTTGAGTTCGCAGAATGGCACCGGTGGATACTGCCCCTTGTCTCAAATGCCCTGTTCAACATGGCAAGACCTGGAGGCAGGGATTTTGTGATGGAGCAATGGGATATTCTTTGGCAGAGAAAGAAAACCCTTTCATTTCACATGATATACATCTACACCCTGGGGAGCCAAAAATTCAGTTCCTGAACTAAGTTTCTCCCGTTCATTTATGTGTGTTTTGGTAACAGTATCTTTCTGGTTTCGGACAATTAGGTGGATTCTATCTGTAAAACCTCTTGTGGCATTTCCCGCTACTGGGTGATGAACTCCCTTGAGTCTAAGCCAAATGGGGCACAAGGCATGACAAATATGTTGGATTACAGTATATAAATGTCATCCATCTTGTGACAAGCTGCAAATTATTACAGCGCTACATGCACTGTGCTAGCATTCCGAAAAAATAGAGAAGGTGGAGGCTTGTCAACTAGTTTGCACTGATCTGCTATAATCGTCCAGTTCGTCAGCTTAATTTGGGGAGGGCGGGAAATTGCACAGCAATATTTATCACTTTTCAACAGACACAATAAAAGATAGTCTGGTGGCACTACAGAAGCTATTTATGGTAAGTAGGAAGGAGTGGCAAAAGGACCAGTTCTCCTTTACTTTGTAACTAGCCTTCTCAGCAACTCATGCTGGACATGTTTTCTGTTCCCAGCTCTCTTTCTAAAATCTGTAAAGTTTTCCTTCTAACTACTAGACCTTTCTTTCTTTCTTCTTTTTAATAGGAGCTCTTTGAATGAACATTGAGGAAAGAGTGCAAGGGAGAAGAAAGAAGTCATCAAGGCAGGATTTAGCCCCTTGCATTCACTCACCACTGGTTGGTTGTAGTGCTCCAAAGACATGGTAACAACGTTGAGGCAAATGATGAAGGTGATAAAGATGTCCAGGTAGTGGCTGGTGCAGACCGAATGGATGAGGAGGCGGATAGAGCAGTAGGTGGCGTAATACGGCAAGCGCTGGGCTTCTTCAGTAGCAGTGGGGGAGCAGTCCAGGTAGGGATAGAGAAGAGTGGGGGCAGGAGGGGAAGGATGGAGAGAGGGAAGAGATGAAGAAAGAATGGGAAAGTATCGAAACAAAAGAAATGGAGCATGACAATATGAAAAGAAAATAGAAAGGAAAACAGACAACCATGAAGAAGACATAATTTTTTTAAAAAAAGCACAAGGAAAGGGGGGGGAGGAGAAAACATATATGAAGGTGAAGGAGAAGAGTTAAGGTGGGGAGAGGATCGGGGAGAGTGAGAGTGACAGAAAGAATAGGTTAGTCCTGTGTTTGTGGAAATGATACTGAAGTAGCATTTCATGCACCAAAAAATTAAGTTAACAAATGATAAAGGAAAGCAAGCAACCCTAGAAGAGGAAAAGGTGAAAGAAGGAGAAATTAAGGGAGCCCCATTGTATCAGGAAGAAGGTGCATTCAAATAGGATTTTAAGGAAAAGATTAGGGGAGAGAGCAGGTGAGGGAAGGCGGGGGAGTGGTCTAATTAACGTCACAGGTACATTTTTGGTGTTTCTTTCATCACGTTACAAAGAACGACAACACAGATTAGGGGCACACCAAAGCAGGTACTCTCTACTTTCCAAGGCTACCTTCAAACATGATGACTGAAATGATTACAAAAGCACCAAGGCTTGGTAGAAGACTCTAATATCTTCTTCTCCCTTTGGTGGATCATATAACATCATCTGTCAGAAAATGGCTAATGCTACAAGTTCTATTTGCCAAGGAGCTGTTGATATTATTGTTATTTAGAAGGCTCTCTAAAGTCATAGAGAAGGAGTAGCATCCTTGTACAAAACATCCACCACATTCCTTGGGCTTCAAGATGGAGAAGGGACAAAGTGAATGAAGCATATGGCAGCACTTCAGTGACTTTACAAACATAAGAAAAGCCATGCTGGATCAGGGTCTATCTAGTCCAGCTTTCTGTTCCCACAGTGGCCAACCAGCTGCCCACAGGAAACCCACAAGAAATGTCCTTCTTGTTCAACAGCACCCTCCCGCCCATGTTCCCCAGCAACTAGTGTACATAGGGATAGCATACTGCCTCTACTGCTGGACTTTCCACCAAGAGGCAAGCAGTTCTGAGAGATTTAAGACCCACATATGCCTTCTATTAGTGAAGTTTCTGCTTCTTAAAAAAGAAGGGGAGAAGAGTTTCCTGAGAAAACTTCAGCCTACGAACCAACACAACACTTACTCCTGCGCTTCTTCTCCAGGCGCCTCAGGCGTTTCTCCTCCCGCCGCCGGGCCTCCTCTGCCTCTTGGTGTTGCCGACATTTGTGGAAGTTCTCCACCACCACCCCTACAAACATGTTGAGCACGAAGAAGCTGACGATGAGCAAGAAAGAAATGAAGTAAAGGAGCATCCAAGGGTTGTTGTTGGTCACTGGCTGGAGTTTTTTTAAAAAATCAGAAAAACAAAACAAACAAAAGAACAAAAAGGGCTGTGGTTAGCATGTTGGATATTATAAAAAAGGGTTATGATGAGGGAAAGACCAAGAAGATGGTTTTATTGGTGGAGATCAGAGATTTTGCCAAATAAGGAAGATGGCTAGAATCTGTGATTGCTATGATAAATAGAAACCAGTGAAATTTCACAGAAATATGGGGTAGGGCACATCCATGTTGGTGGTTAGCTGGGAGAGTCATTAGAGGTAATCCTTCCTTTACTTCATTCTCTTCTGTACAGCTGTTGATGAACGTATGGCTGATATGTAGAAACAAAAGTACTGTCAGTAGTAACATGCATCTGTGCCTTGTGTTACAAATGGGGATGCTCAGGGGATCAGGAAACAAAGCCCTATGAGGAGAGATGGAAAGAACTGGGCATGTTTAGCCTTGAGAAGAGAAGATTGAGGGGAGACATGATAACACTCTTCAAATACTTAAAAGGTTGTCACACAGAGGAGGGCCAGGATCTCTTCTTGATCATCCCAGAGTGCAGGATACGGAATAATGGGCTCAAGTTAAAGGAAGCCAGATTCTGGCTGGACATCAGGAAAAACTTTGGACAGCCACCTGTCAGTTATGCTTTTAAGGTGGATTCCGGCATTGAGCAGGGGGTTGGACTTGATGGCCTTATAGGCCCCTTCCAACTCTACTATTTTATGAGTCTTTGAATTTATGAAATACCTCTTTTATTATTATGGGGGCAACTCAAGAGCTAGAGCAGTGTAATGATTACAAATGATCACTGAGCTGGGCATATTTTGGTTCACTGGGTGGCCTTAGGCAAGAAGACACTGTACCTCATGCTCAGCCCTCCACCCGCTATCTGTAAAATAGGGGATAATAATAGTGTCATACCCTGAATGAATGCAGCATGAATTGTGAAGCAGAGCTCCCTACTTACCTGGGAGCTGGAATTCGTGGGGAAGCGTGGGTTCGGCTGCTGGGAGAGGAAGTGGAGGCTGGAAGAAGCGGATGCGCAGATATGGTGCCAGAGCTTTCCAGGGTGGTTGAGAGGCCTGGCCTGCTGGGCAGATCAGAGGGAGAACTTTCTCCTTCTGGACCACCAAAGGTCTATATAAATGGCCCACCACCATGGCCTCGGCATTGCTGTCACCAGCTTCCCCAACCACCCTCTCCTGGTAGTAATAGGTCTTTCAGTGGATTGATGTTAGTCACTGGTTAATGGGGCTGCATAGAAATTTTACCTGCATCCCAACTGGCAATATGGTTTTCGCCTTCGCCATTGCAAATCATGTCTTGTAAATAAGATCATGTTGTAAATAAGTTGACCTGTGCTATAAATTGTTTGGGGACACTTCAGTTGATAATGTTTCATGACATAACTATGTTGGCATGATAGACATTGGTCTGGATCCATTTATGAGGGGGAGTGGACTGGTCTTCCCAGCTCCCCATGGTGGGGACCCCCATAAGGGATCTTGGGGATGTGGCACCAAGACCAGCCTAGAGCAGGGGCTGTAAGCTTGGCATATCTAGGGTGTTGGAGAGAGGCTCACATTAGCGGTATGTGCCTCAGTGAACCCCTGACCTCTGCCATCGACCACCAACACACCTGGTAGGTGGGGCAGGATGGGGGGAATTGGCCAGCAAGCAGGTCGCCCAATGACAGGATCTATGCTCTGTGCCTCGATCTACACCAAGCAGGTTAAAACACTTTTAAAACGGTATGAAAACTGTATAGGTAATGTGTCCTGGGCCTGAACAGTTGTCATAACCATTATAAACTGTTAACAAGCAGTAGTGTAGATCCTGATTCAAGCAAGAACCAATAAAGGTTGTGGCCTATTTTTTTAACCTAAGTCTGTGGCTCTATATTTTCCTTCTTCCTCTTTTCACTGCTTGCCTCCAACTAGGCACTGCCATATCTGTTGTTGTTGTTATTATTTCCCCCTCACTCAATTGAAAATTTTAAAGGCTTTCAGAGTTATTGGGTTCTTTCACATGATGAGCTTGCACAAATTCTAAAATGGTGTAATTTTTCCTCCTGCAAATCTGTGAACTCAACTTTTGAAAAACATATGAATCCAATATTAGAGCTAACTAAACTCCTTAACATGTTGTCCCATCAGGATGTGGAGCATGTGCCTATGTATGTGGGGATTTGTAGGGGTGGCATCAGTTAGATAGGAATACTAATTTTGGTAGGTGGAATACAGGCATCATAATTACAGTATCAGAGACGTGAAGTCTAATTATAATAATTGCCGAAAGAACTCATTTAGCAATGTATACACAAAGAATTAATATTCAATCACCATTATCAAGCATATGCACCATTAAATTTCAGAAATTAGTACAGGCATAGCAGCATCTTAGAGACAAAGAATTTTGGGCACCTGGGATGCCAAAGAGAGCTTCCATGTAGTGAATAAAGCTAGAGAGATCTAAGAATCTTCTGTATGGTTTTTCAAAACAGCAGCAACAAAAAACACAGCCCTGAACTACGTGAGCATTTCTGAACCTAAATGGTTCAGAAGTTCACAAGTTAGGGGAACTTGTTGCCTCTAAAGAAGGGAACTGTATTAAAATACCACTGATTAAAAGCTCACAAAATAGCACAAGTGGTGGGGGAGAGAGCATCATCGGTAACTAGTGATAGCATGGGCACTATCCATTAAGTGCCCATGGTGTTCCTGCAACCATCATCCATATAGCAATCCAAGTTACAGATGGTGGCCCTGTTCAGAAGACACCTCAAACCATGACACTTAAGCCAGAAAGCCAGGCTGTGTTCAGAAGACACCTTAATAGGCAAAAAGCCTTATTCACTGTGGTTAAAGCCATGATTTAAGGCATCTTCTGAACACGGCCTGGCTTTCTGGCTTAACCACCATGGTTAAAGCCATGGTCTAAGGTGTCTTCTGAATGGGCCCACTGTCAGCTTTTGGACAGAGACACTTATGAAAGTTTCACCCCTTTCAGGTTGAACACTGGGATGCTCACAAGGCCACCCAGGGGAATCTGGGACCCGGGGAAATGGGATTTTCAGGGTGGGGCGCCTTACACATACACACATACATGCAAAATGCTTGTTGGAGCCCTCCGCTGTGCAGGGAACCAGGGAAAATTGCCCCCTTTGTCCCCTGCTCATCTGGGCAGTCCTAGATCCTCATGCTTCCCTGATGTGTTGTGCAGAGGTTGGGGGCAGTGAAATTACGCTTTCCCAGGGATAAAATACTGCAGATTGCTTGCTGGGGAAACACCCCCCACAGTAGTAGCAGTGCCCTGAGGATTAATGTTTGAAGAACCCCACCAACACAACAACTTAATAAACAATTGCACAGCCTTAAACAGGATATCCTGAAAGGACCTCCGAATGGGAAGTCTTGGATACACACAGAAATCCCTCTTTAGCTGAATGTCTAGTTTTCCAAATTCACAGTATGCCTCCATGTAGCCAAATGTGGATAAAACATTGCCTTGTCCGTGTATTTTGGATGATGTCTTTAGAGCTGTTGTGAGGTTAGTGTAAGGAATGGTTCTCACCAAAGGATTGACAAGACCAGATGAAACCGTTCTGCTTAACTGAGAGAACAAGTGGAGATCCCAGCGTGGGTGCAATGCATCATCAACACTGTTTGGTCCTGTGCAGCTGCCATCTGCATTTAGGGAACTGATCTTGCATTATTAAAGTGAACAGGAGCAGCAGCAGTTTTTAGCTGCCAGTAATTGAAAGCCCTGCTTATGGGGGAAATTGCAGTGAGTGATTATAAATCTGAAGAGCATGTCGTTGTGCCCCAAAGGATGCACACCGTGATTGCAAAAACATTATGGGATAAATAGGAAGACAATGATCAGCACACCTTGTTTTTATGCGAAAGGAAGTGATACAGACATCTCCATCCTAATTACCTGAAATATACTCCATTTTTGCATTAAAAAAGATGATAGTTGCACCCACAGCAAATGAGGAAGTTGACGAAAAAATACGGGGAGATGGGAAGGCCCAACCTAAAAATATTTTTAGAATCTGTCATTGCTGTTAAATCACCAATTTCGTATACTCAGGCTGCTTGCTACTGGTTCGTGAAGAAGCAGATGGGGGTTGGACTTGATGGCTTTATAGGCCCCTTCCAGCTCTACTATTCTATGATCCTCAGTGGGGCATAATGACTGGACAATGTTTTCTTCAGGTGGCTACTATCAGCTTCACCCATCGGCAACAGTGGGTCTGAGGGTCAAATTGCACATGATGCTAAACATGTCACCGGGAGTTGCTGGTATCTTTGTTTTAAATGTTAAATAGCAGCCATTGGTGTGTACATGAGTATGTATGAAGGATCAGGGTTGCAATGTGTCAGAGTTTATCCCTTTTCCTTCCACCACAGCCCCAATGAAAAGGGATTCTCATTGGTGCCAATAAAACCTTTCCTCCAGGGCTAGTAGCATTCGGGTGGGGGGAGTTCAACAGGATTGTGACTGGGGCGAAGGGTTAAACTGTTGTCCTAATCTCAATCAAACCTCCATCCAGCTGCTGTTTAAAGTTTCAAAAACAATACACATAGCTATTTCTTTAGCATCAGACAGGAGGCTTCTGTATGCAAACATGTCCTCTTATCACACTGAGCTATGGCTGTTTAGCCCCTAAACCATCCAGCAGTCCTGATTTGAATGTCACGCAGCACAGCCAATGAAGGAGCTGATAGTAGATTGCGCTGTAAAGAGGAACAGGAAGTTTTTGAACTGGCAGGTTGTCATCACATGCAAACCACTTCATAGTTCAGTTAGTGTTCAGCAATGCTTGTGTGTATGGCAGGGGGAAAACAATTTGCAGGGATGAAGTGTAAGGGGGCTGGGGAAGGTCTAGTTATGTGTCTGGTTAAAAGAAGAAGTCTTAAGAGGCCCTTAGTTGATGCCATTTGCTTTTGGCTGAAATGGATGCTGCTGTTGCTGTTGATGATGTTAATGACAATGATAATCAATAATCCATAATTAATAAAACAAAACATCAGTTTACATGGTGCCTTCTAAAGTAAAATAGACAACACAGACAGGTCTCAGTTAGGGAAAGAAGAGCAAGAGGGAGGGATAGACAAAGGTAAGGGAGAAGAATGTGAGCAAATGCTTTTACAACTGGGTGGGCAACTTGTGGCAGCCTTTTGAACTAAAACTCCCATCAGCCCTAGCCAGCGTAGCCAATGGTGAGAGTTGATGGGAGTTGTAGGCCAAAGCATCTGAGGGCCACACATTGCCCACCCAGGTGTTCAGCAAGGGAAGGCCTTTACATGTATTTAAAGCTTTGTTAAATTTGGGAATCAGGAGGATGAGTATAAGACAAATGGCAGGTTTTGAGGAGGAATCTGAATGAAGGGAGAGAAGTTGCACTGGGTACGTGTTCAGGGAGGCAGTTCAATTTGTACAGGGCAGCAAGATAAGCATTGTCTAACTTCTCCTCTTTCAGTGTCTGTCATAAATAAACAAAAATCAGAAAAAGAAACATTCTGCAGCACGGTGTCATCCAGAAGTAAACCAAACCAGGTAACATTCCTCCTGGAACTTCTGACAACAAAACAATTGGAGCTATCACCCAGCCTCCTTAACAATCCAGTTCAAAGCAACATGAACAAGCAGTTTGTAAAGTAGCTTCTATACCTGTTGGTCAACAGCCACAGCATCCAGTCCATTGTACATAATGTTGACCCAGCCATCTTTGGAAGCCAGCACAAAGAGCGACATCAAAGCCTGCAACACATGAAAGTATGTCAGTCCATTTTAGGTGGGTTCTTGACTGGTTCAAGGTTTCACATTTGATGTGTACAAATGAATAACAAAAACACAGAAGGTTTTGCCTTCCTCCTCCATCACCCTGCTAAAACTGACCAGGAAGGGATGATAGGAGAAGGGAAAGCATTTGCCTGTGACAGAGAGTAAAAGAAAGAAATTCTCTGAGATGTTCTTCCCTAGACAAACATCAGCTCAGCTCAGTCAAGCTGTTGAATGAGAAAGCAACCCATTATGATACACACCCTTCCTTGGTTTGCTAAAATGTCATAAATCTATCAAATCCAAAGGAAAGCACTAGGGGGAAACTGACGAAAGCATCAGAAGAAACTGACACACATCTGATTTTTTTTTAAAAAAACTACCTCCCTTTATTACTGCCTCTGAACATTTCACTGCAACTCTTGCTCCCCCATGTCCCACTCAGTGCAAAAGTTGATCTTTTGAAGAGGATTCAAAGCAGCTTTAGAAGGCTCTCTCCATCAACTGTGGCGAAAAGTCTATGGGAAGAGTGTGTAGCATTCATTTAGAAAACTTACAAGAGTAGATGGTGAATTTCAACTGGATTTAAAGTGAGTGCAAACAGGGCAATAAGTTAGAAAAATCTAATCAGAAATGGAAAGCATCCCACGTAAACGCTCACCTATTGTACTATCTTAAACCCCCTCAGAGACAGAGGCTCAATGGTTTCCCTGGGCTACCATTTTCATTTCCGAACAATTCTTTTGGTAACATGGTGTTTTTGAATGTCAGTCTAAATATACAACCTTTGCTGCAGGAGTGGGCAACTTGTGGCCCTCCAGATGTTTTGACCTACAACTTTCATCAGCTCTAGCCAGCATCACCAATGGGAGGTGTAGGCCAAAACATCTGGAGGGCCACAAGTTGTCCAGCCCTGCTTTACAACAGCCTCAACATTTATTTCCGGTCCTTCTATCTTTTCCCCAGATAAACTGTTGTTTCCTCCTTCTGTTGATCTATTTCTTTACATTTATAACATGCTTCTAGGGCTCTCAAGGCAGGGTGCAATGTGAGGTTACAAGAGCAATGGTCCTGTTCATGCAACAGAGTAGAGTAAACCTGTGGAGCAGCAAAGCAGGCCAATGGTGGCAACCCTGTCCTCCAACCTCTATGCATAAAGTCCGTAGGCTTTGTGTTGTAGCCAGATTCTGCTCTCCCACTCCAAATGTTCAGTGTACCTTGTTTAGTTGCATGAAAAGTGTTAAAATGATAGACTTTGAAAAAATATTTGAAATATGTTATTATTTACTTAGTATATTTTCTTCCTACACATGCCTCATTATCCTTTCTGTCTATGCCATGTGTCTTTAATTGTTTAGGCAGTATTTAATCCAAAGATTATCAATTAACATCCCACTAAATTCAACAAGAGAATTAAGTATACACGCTTAATAGGTGTTTTACTGTTTTAACTGTGGCTTTAATTGCTGGCTTTTCGTATGATTGGCTTTGTATTGGTTCTACTGTATTGATTTTATTTCTGTTTTGACCTGGAAAACATGTGGCTGTAGGGCAGTATACAAATCACTGCATGGAATGCATCCATCTATCTCTTCTACTGAAACTAATGAGAGTTTGCTCTCCTCTATAAAGGACATCTTTCTTATAATGGAGTTACCAAAACTGGTCACACATCTGGAGATAAAGGCTGTCCACATTAACACTGAAGTTCTTTAAATGAGCATTTTATAGCACGCTTGTTACTGGCCACTCATGGATGTTCATGGGTCATTCTGACAACACTGTCAGACTCCTGTGCGTCTCCCACTCCATTTTCCTATTCTACCGCTAAATGCAAAACCAGAAAAACCTGAATCTTCTGGGATAAGTTTTCCTGCCATGTGCAGGCAAAGTTGTGCTATAAAATGCCCACTAGAGGGTGCTGTCCCATTCAAATGCATCGAGGCTGACCAAGCTATGTGTTTGCTACTCTCTTCCTCATGTAATTACAGCTCATTGCAGAAGCAGAAGAGATGCAGGAAGCAGAGCCATGGTAAGGGGATGTGATTTCCCCTCATCTGAAAGAGCTCACTGTGTGGATCTTCTGAATGCAACCATGGCCAGTGTGGTGTAGTAGCTAAGGTGTTGGACTGGAAGTCAGGAAATCCGGGTTCTAGTCCCCACTCAGCCATGGAAACCCACTGGGTGACGTGGGGCCAGTCACAGACTCTCAGCCCAACCTACCTCACAGGGTTGTTGTTGTGAGGATAAAATGGAGAGGAGGAGGATTCTGTATGCTGCCTTGGGTTCCTTGGAGGGAAAAAGGCGGGATATAAATGTAATTAATTAATAAATAAAACCACAGGTGTCTGATGGTGCATCTTTTCCTTTTGGACTGAAGGTGTGCAATGACCGAGGAGAGCCTAAGGTGAAACATTAATATGATTTGAAGAGTATAGATCAGTCTAAGGCAAGTCCAAGGTAACTTGGGGAGGTGTTTCCACATTTACCTGGCCCAGATTGTCGAAGTTGTATTTGTGATGTACCCACTTGTAATTGGCAGCCATGCAGTCAGACCTGTTGGTGATATTTCGGATGTCCACACCCAGGCAATGGTAGAATTTCCCCTTGAATAGCTGCAAGAAGAAGCAAATTTGTCAGAGACTTTGCTAATATGAATAGATGTGAGGATGGCGTTCCTGAGCTAGGTTACAGAACAAGGAGCCTTTTGCCTCTGGATCACTGATTCCAACCTGACCTCAGACACATTGTGACTGAGAGTCACTTGCTAGCATTTGGAAGTAAGTAAATAGGTAAGTATATGGGGACAATTGGAATTAGTTGTACCCAGTTCTATTCCCAGGGCAGTCTAGAGTTATTGTGTCCCCAACTGGTTAGAGGGTTTACCAAAGTCAGAAATATCACTTCTAAGAGTTAAGGACCAGGAAAAATTTCCCCTACTGCTTAGATACTTTAAAACAAAATTTACTTCGGAGGGATTTTTAAAAAAGAAATAAATCTTCTGCCCCTGTTCCCTTTCCTACATGGCAGGGGCTGGATCATGCATTTGCAAAGGCCCAGGGCAACTTCACATGTTACAGGAAGCACATCTGCTTAGCAGCACTTCCTGTACGTTGTGAAGCTGCCGTCTCTGAAAGAAGCTATATGCAGATCAAGTATAGCACATTCTTTGCGATGATAGAAGCACACCCACTCCTGCAGCAGGAGCCTAAAATAGAGAATGTCACTTTCCCTCTTCTTCAAACAGCCGTGGGTGGATTCAGTGCTTGGAATGGGAGGGAGACTCAAGAACTAATGTGAATTGCTTCTTTTTTTAAAAAAAAAAATATGGTAAGGGGTCTGGTGTTGCGGGCATCGCAGGTCTGACCAGTAACCAGCATGTCATGCTAATATTGGGGTCTTATGATCTGGCTGAATGTTTCTGTAGCTCTGAACAATAACTTTGAGATCCCACCCGGCTTCCTTCTAGCACTTGGCAACTGGATCTAGGAGCGCCTGCAAAGCAACAAAAGAGATTTCCCCATCTCTTTCAAAGAGCTTTAGTTATCTCTTGCTTTCTCAGCGCATATATCCTCAGACATGTGACAGAGACCTCCCTCAGAATTAGGGCACCCACTTAGGAATTGCCAAAAGAAAAGAAAAAGAAGAAACGGTTTGCCAAAAGAAAAGGACAAGAGGGGACAGCTATTTGCATAAAATTTGCACATGCTATTTTATATGTATGGTTGCAAATTTAGGAATAACCGCTATCATTTAAATAGATTACAGGGTATTTCATCACAGTGTGGAAGGCTTTGGCCAGGGCAGGATCTACACTACTGCTTTATAACAGTTTATAACAGTTTTGACAACTATTTGGGCCCAGGACACGTTCCATATACTGTTTTCAAAATGTTTTCCATGTGTTATGTCCTGCTTGGTGTTCATCTGGCACAGTTGACTTGTGTGACTTCCCATTCAGCCTGCTGCTCAGATGCTAACGGGTGGTGGGCAACAGTTTTTATGGTTCTTCACTTTTAAGCTGTAATTGGATAGGGCTTTTCAATCGAGGATACCTTCAAATAGTGGGCGGTCTTCAAGCAGCCCTTCAAAGAGAGGACTGTCCTCTGTAAAAGATGACACAAGGCCACCCTACAGATTAAAGCAATCCTAGGAAGGCACCAAGGAGAGGTCACTTTGTAGGGGGGAACACTATTGCTGCAACAGGGGACCAAAAAGCCCTGCTGCACCTAGGTTCATATTATAAAGGGGAAAAGGGGGTTGTCTTTAAGCAAGGGGAGGTAGACGCTCAACTGCTTTTGCGTTGAGATGGAAATGTGCAATGGGATGACACCATTACAGATTGTAATAACAGCAATACCTGCACCCCAAGGATGCCGAAGATGATGAAGAAGGCACAGCAAATGAGGACGATGTTTCCAATAGGTTTGAGGGACGAAATGAGCGTCTCAACCACCAGCTTCAGGCCCGGGGCACGGCTGATGACCCTGAAAAAGGATCTCTGTGAGGGGCAACAGTAAAGGCACCCTAATGCTTTTCTCTATGTACCAAGAACCGCCCTGACAAGTATCCTGAGACAGCTGCTGCTGAAATCCACAGCAACGGGGCACATTTCTAACAACCGCATCATTTCTGCGTGGAAAACTACATTTGTTCTGTCTTATATCATCATATTCAATGAACACATATTTGTCTATTCTGCTACACGTACATAGAAAGTACTGTCTGGTGGCAGGTTCTCAGAGCATGCACAGACAGCAAAATAGAAATCATACATTTTTTAAATTTAATGTATTTCTGAATTGCTCCCCCACGCAATGAGTCATTGAGACGATTGATAAAGAATAATCAAAACATTAAAATGCAACGGTTCTAAACAAAAGAGAAGGAAACTCAAACCACAATGATAAAACACACACAACACAATAAAACTGGGGAACTTTCTAAAATCAAAGCACGGCATTAGTCACTAAAAGCTCGGCAGAATAGAATAGTTTTTTACCAGATGTCTACAGCAGTGGAAAACTGCTGTAGACAGAATAACACAGAATCAGGAGGTGGTATGGAATGACTGGATGTGCCAGATTCCATTTGGGAGAAGTTGTTAGGGTTCCTCATCTTTACAGGCTGGTGCTACCAGTGGGGGCTGGTGGCTCCGCTGATAGTGGGGTGGTGAATCTGTTCTGGGTTTCAGTCAGAATCAATGAGAATTCTAAAGGAGCTATCCAAGGTGCCCCTTCGCGTTCTGACTGAAACCCAGGGTGGATTCACCACCCCACTGACATTGGACCATCTAGCCACCACTGGCACTACCTAGTCTTCTTTATGCTGGAAATAACCTATTGAATTTGGCCAATGCAGATGGGTGAGAATTTAATTTCAGTTCGGTTTTGATAAGAATTGACCTAAATTCACAATTTTTTTCATAGACAGGTGGGAAGGAATGTGAGAATTTTAAAATGTGTGAATGTGGGAGAGAGTGAAATGGTCAGATCCATCCATTCCCAATGGGGGCACAGCCAGTCATTCCATATCACCTCCTGATTCTGCGTTCTTTCTCATTTCCCACTGGCTTGTCCTTGGAGAGACTTTTCAAAAGCCCTGGCAAGCCTGCTTCCTTTGCCAGCAGCCCTTATGCTCACGAGCTCGCTTGCCTGTCTGTTAATCCTGCTTTTGGATGCTTTCTACCTTCTTCCTCTTTTCTTGTTCTTTTCCAGTTCAATGGGCCCACCCATGGAAGAATTCACGCCTGCCCTGCGCTCGTGAATATCAATCTTTTTATTGCCTTTGCCAAATAAATAAATAAAATGTTGGCCAAACATCTGGGAGTGGACACAAGCTGTTTCGGAGATATCAGGAATGAGGTTGCCCTGTAGGAGAAGAAGAGGAAGGTTTGCCTGTTGGATCTCACCTGAGGGGACGTAATGTACGGAGCAGTCGGAGGACTCGTAGCACTCCCAGAATTTTGGCTCCACCGGCAGAGGCTACTGAGACTACAATGTCAATGATGGATACAAAGACCAAGAAGCCATCCAGGATATTCCAGCTACTGCGGAGATAGGCCTGGTCCCCAAAATACAAGCCAAGGGAAACTACCTAGAGGAGATGAGAGAATGTCCAGACGTGGAGAATAAGACAGTCAAGCAACATAGCTAGGCTATCATGCCCCTAGAGCTGCATAATGAGATATTTCTGGGCTACGCTCAGCCACAGAAACCTTGATAGCACCGGGCAAGGTATAGATAGAAAATTGAAAATTGTCATGATGGTATTTGCCTCTTTTTTCATGAGAAATTATGTGGAATGAAAGATGAAAAACGTAGAGGCACTGAATTCACCTCCTCCAACAAATAACTTTTAGAAAAGCTACTAATAGCCACGAAGGCCCTGATGATCTCTTGTTCCCTTTCATGCTATATATTCCTTCATTATCATGTAGATAATTATAAGTTTGGGATCACAGAGATTTGGAAATGAGGTTTTTTTTAATTTTCAGTACTCCTAATCATGCCATCCTGTGGGAGGAAACAGTAAAAATAAAAAATAAATAAAAATAAAAATAAATAAGTAAGGCCATGCTGAATATTTCCCCATTTTTATTTTTGGAGTGAAATTATTGGTTTCTTTTCTTTCTTTCTTTGCAGAGGAGGAAATAAATATTTCCTTGCGAAAAAATCCCTGAATGTGTACGGTTTTACCTCTCCCCCACAAAGTTCTGTCATTATTTGCCTTATCTGCTGTTGCTTGGGTACCATTTCCTCCCCTGGAGAGGGCTTTCCCCCCCTTCCTTAAGTGATTGTTCTAGCCATGCAGTGAACTTGGTGATGTCATAGTGTTACATAGCCAATCCAACCTAGCTATGTGCTGACATGACATCATTCATAGTGAGAGCAATGCTTGCTGAATAGATAAAGATTTTATCCCTTTTCACAGCATTCTGAGAAAATTCATCAAAAGAGAGGTACCATTCAATAAAAATGTTTGTGAAAATAGTGTAATGGCATATTTGCTCCCCCCCTGCCCGCCCCCAAGCAAGCTGAAAGCATGGAAGGGATTAATTGTGTAAGTGCAGTGGGGATGGTTTGATAGCTATTAGGGAATGACTTACCTTCAGTGTCATCTCAGCAACAAAGATTGCTGTGAAGATGTAATTGGATACCGTGAGGAAGATTCTCTCCTGGAACAATCAA
This sequence comes from Elgaria multicarinata webbii, assembly GCF_023053635.1. Taxonomy (NCBI): domain Eukaryota; kingdom Metazoa; phylum Chordata; class Lepidosauria; order Squamata; family Anguidae; genus Elgaria; species Elgaria multicarinata. The sequence continues at coordinate 36,457,510 of NC_086179.1, read as the reverse complement.
AGGCAGCTTCAAAATATATCTAATAAGTGTTTTGTAATTTAAATTATTGCTATAAGCTTGGCAAATGCTACATAATTTCTTGTTAAGAACTGGTCAGGACTGAAAATCTAGGCTACTTTATGGACAGTTGCCCTGGAATTATCTGGTAACCATGAATATCCACAGAGCAGTTGATCTTCCAGAGTGGAGTTTGGCTGCTTCCAAACCCATCGATTAATATCATGGCAGAGATGTGCCCAATTGGAGCTTCTAAAATCTCCAAAATTAACCAACTGTTTTTCAGGCATCAATGCTGTGTATGTATGTGCATGTGTCTCAATTGAATATCTCCATATTTGGAAGACATTGAGTGGGGTGAAGGGTGGCTTTGATAGTAACATCTGTGGCTAACCAATTAGGAATTGCCACACTGCTGTCCGTGACCATGTTCTCCTCTAATCGCAGTGTTCAGGGGAGTGGGAAACACTGGTTCTGGCCGTGGGGGGGCGGGAGGGGGAGCGCATTTCTGCTCGGACTAATAGAAGTCAATCATTCACAGCTGGGCTGGCTGGCATCCGGAGTGAGTAAGCTTCTATACCTGAGTCAGGCAGGCTCTTTATTTCAGTTAAACTATTACTCCTATTGGCTTGCTGGGCTTCCAGTGCAGGGGTGTGTCCATCCATCCAGTAGATCTGGAGGGCACTAGGCTGGAGAAGGCTGGAGTAGAAACTTCTACCAGCAGCAGTGGAACTCTGCATCAGCAAAGTAAAGGATAAAAGCTCCCTCCATAAATGTGCAGGGGTGTATTAACGTGTGTGTGTCTTTGTGTGTGTGTCTGTTTAAGGGAGATAATGGCTTGAGGGGGGATTAAACATTTCTCAAAAGTCAAGGCACAAATGGATCTGCTACAAACTTGGCATGCCTAAAGCGCTACTTAAGAGCTATCATCGTGCTAAGTTCATATCTTTATCTTTAAAAATGACAGCAGGTGTTTTTTTTTTTTTTTTTTTTAAATCATTTTAAAACCATGCACTTAAAAAAAAATCCTAAAATATCAAGGCTTGAAGGAATATGCTCCAAACTTGGCATGTCTAAAAACCTATGTAAGAGCTATCACAAAGCCAAGTTTCATCTCTTTACCTTTAAAAATGAGGGAGCTGTAAGCATTTGATTAATTTCCATTGACTAGAGCGGTTATCCAGAAACGGGCAATGGGGCAAAGTAAGGGGAGCCACTTCAAAATTGGGGTAGAGAATTGCCTCAATAGAGTTCTGGCTCAAATTTCATGGTGGAGAAGACCCACTTTGCACACCCCTAATATCTACTCACTGTGCTTCTCTGTTCAATCTGAGGTCTCTCCAGGGCGATAGTGATGCAGTTCAGAAAAATGAAGGCCAGAACAATGTAATCAAAGAGCTTATGGGCGATGATAGTTTGGCAGAGGACGCGAAATCTGGAAGAAAGATAGTTTGTTTTAAACTATACATGTTTCTAATAGATTATAGGGACACTGAGAAGGGCTGGAGGAAGTGGGAGATGAGAAAAATGACTGCCTAAAACTTCATCTGTGAAAGTGCTCTATCCATAAGTGTCAAAGTTCTTTATGTTCAGTTTAAAGGCAGTGAAACAGATTTAATCAGCACTAGATCATGAAAAAAATTGGAATCTCCCATTTTAAAACAGCTGGGACAAATCCCATTCTTTCTGTAAGCTTTGCATTGTAATGCAGAATACTTTGTCTGGGAGATGTGGAAAACGGGTAGGGGGTGTGCATCAGATTTAGCCAAATCCTGAACTGAATTGGGCTGATTTACAAAAAATTGAAAGATGTCCGAATCAAAGCCTCCTTGAGTGCCATGTTCTTGGTAGGAAACCAAGTCAATAAATTAAGTAGGGTCTCTCCAAATCAGCACAAATCTGAATCCTCTGAAGGGAGGGCGCATAGCTCAGTGTGACAGAGCCCATGCTTTGCATGCAGAAGGTCTCAGGTTTGATCCACGGCATGTCCAAGTAGGGCAAGGAAAGAATCTTGCCTGAAACTCTGGAGAGCCGCTGCCAGTCAGTCTCAACAATTTGGGACTAGATGGACCAATGGTCTGGCTCAGTTTAACGCAGCTTCCTATGTTCCTCTGAAAACTTTGTTATCAATTTTGAGATCTTTTAAATCTCAGAATTGATAACAAAGAGACAGACACAAGAGTGTCTGCAAAAATGGATACCCCCTGCAAAGCTTTCCATATAACAAAAACACCTGGACAGGGGTGAGTGGGTGGGTGCAGTTTTATAACCGTCCAGAGAGGCGGTATAAAAATGTAATAAATAAATAAATAATAAATAAAACTGGCAGTTGTAGTAGTTTCTAATAACAGAGGATGTTCTCCTATCACAATGTTTGCCGGAGGGCAGTTGAAGTAAGATATCATGGGCTGCTCCACAGTTCAGTACCCTTTGCTAGTTTTCTCTTGCAAGATCTGGGATGTCAAAAGAGGTTCAGTGGAGTTTGTGGGACTGGAGAGAATGTAGCATTGGGTGCTTGCTTGGAAAATGCCACATATTCAAACCCTTCTGCCTCTGCCACTACATGCTCCACACTACATGCTCCACATCCATCATCCATCCCTGTCCTATTGTACTTTCTGTGAATTTGGTAGCAATTGAGCAGAAAAAACAAAAGAGACTTCAAGATTCTATTCATCGTAAACCCCTAGTTTCTGCACCATTTGAACATTTGCAGGTTTCTTGCCTAGGAACCCCTCTATGATGTATGTTATTTCCCTACAAATTGCTCCTCCATGAAACCCCCCCCCCAAATTTGGAGACTCCTCTTCCATCAAAACTGTTGCACCTATCCTTCTGAAAATGTTCAGGTTTCTTAGCTAGGACCACCTTTATGTTGTATATCATTTAACAATTCCACACAAAAATCTTAGGGGGATCTCATCCTTTTTTGGAAACCCCAAACTGTAAAGGCTGCTTTTGTGCAAAACTCTTTGCACCCATTCATCCAAAACTTGGCATGATAGGTCCCATATATATCAGAATGTAAAGAAGCCTAGCACAAAATCCCTGGACCTATTTAACTGAAGTGTGGTAGGCTTCATCCCCTTGTAAGTGGTTACTATGCCTGCATATTTCATCCAATTCCAGATTTCTGAATTAAGATTTGGATTTGACCCCCCCAAGTTGAATCAGGCAGCCTCCAAATCAGTCTGAGGTGATTTCCAAATTGAGATCTGAACCGAATCTTGTGGCCTGTCTGTATCCTTAAAAACTAGCTTCAAAGAACAGGGAAGGAAGGGGGAAAAACGGAAAGAACAGGATAACTCTCCTAAAAATATTACCTTACTGCTATTATTTTCATAGTGTGTGTCTCTGAAAATATAATGGAGAAATCATTCATCATATACCCTGAAAGATGGGCACGTGTGATTGGAAGTAGCCCTGCATTGGCATTTGAAAGCAGCACAATAAAATCACACACCCAGCCAGAAGTAAATTAAACACACCTGTTTTGTGGTGAGAAGAGATAAATGGACCAGTCTTCCCGCAACTCACACCAGTCTGGCTTATAGGCCTCTATCATCTTTTTGATACGGAAACACAGGCTCTGTGGAAACAGAAGCAGACCATTAGAAGTCGACATCTTCTTGACTTCCCCACATGAGCACGGCTTGCTTTCATTTCCTCTGTGGCTAGCACACCAATAAATGAAGATCTCCCAATTACTGAGTTCTCACCACCATGGATCATTCGTTACCCACCACGCCCCCTGCAGAGTAATAAAATGACTTGAAATCACAGTCGCATGGTGATGATGGCATGGACAGAATATTTAGAAGCTCTGCTCTGCTCTGACAAAGGATTCTTGGGCTGAAAGAGAACTCCAAGGCCATCAAAGCCAACCCCATGAACCACGACAGGAGTAATGAGCTAATTTACCTCCCAGAAAGAAGAGAATCAGCATTGCTTTTCTGGCTGAGACTGAAAGCATTGCTGATTGTGCCACAGTTAGCATTATTAACAGGCATTGACTACTGAAAATGCTCATGGCATTGTCTACCACAGACAAATTTCCCAAGTGCCCTTATTGCTTTAGGCCAGATGTTTTGGACAATAAATCCTATCAGTCCCAGCCAGCATGAGCAATAGTCAGAAATGATGGGGGTTGTAGTCCAAAACATCTGGAGGCCATCAGGTTTGGGAAGGTTGCGATAGGCATTACACTGTAGACCTCCCAATTGCCAAAGGATTTGAGAGTTATGAACAAGCAAGACTATGCAAAGCTCTTAATATCCCTTGAGCGAAAGGAGCAAGTACTCACATAATCGATCTCCTCCTCATCTTCTCCATGGTCCTTGCGATTATTCATTTCTGGGAAGATGTCCTTGGCAATATTGGGCATTTTGCCATTGCAGTCCTGGTACTCGCTAGGCCCTGTTGTCACACCCACTCTCCGTGATGGCCGGTGACCGGATGGAGCTGACGGCACCAACTCCACCAGTTCAGAGGAGCCTTTGGTGTCCAGGGAGAGCGTCCGCCGATGGTGATGGACCCTCACTGGCCCCTCTCGTTCTCCCTCCGACATCCTGTGTCTCTCCCCAGATAGGAGTGACTCATGCTCAGCCGTGGGAGGCTTGTGTTTGAGGCTGTGTCCCCGCGCAAGGCTGTTCCAGCTGGAGCGTCGGCTTCCCCAGCCCCCACTCCGGCCCCAGGCTCCGTAGTGAGAGCTGCGTGAGCTGGACTGTAAGAAAGACACCCAAGGAAGGATTCAGTGCCTCCAGCCAAACGGGGCTGTTGCATGAGTCAGCGCCTTCAGTCACAGACTCACATCTAATCCCCCCTAAAGTTCTTGTCTCGGAAATCTGGAGGGCCTTCACCAAGCTGGTGCGTTCCAGAGTGGTTGGACTGCAACTTCCATCATTGACCATGCTGGCTGAGAATGATGGGAGTTGCAGTCCAACAACTCTGGAGGGCACCAGCTTGGGGAAGGCCGGGTTGGTTTAATCAACTAAAAATATTTCGATTGAGCAAAAATATGCCCCCGATTAAGCAGGCAGCAGATTTTAAAAATATATAACTTTAATGCACGCCTTTAAAGAAACTGCAGATGGCAAGTGCAATCATAGACATAGTGCAATCTCACACACATAGGAGGAAATGCCTATTGTAAGGGGATATCTGCACAGGCCTATGGCATTGCCTGTTTTTTTGTTTTTTGTTTGGTTTAAAAACCCAAATAATTAAAATAAGTTTACAAATTTTTCTTTAAAGGCCTCCCAACTTCTTTGCCCCCCGAACTGCTAGGTTTGCTATGGGCCTGTATCTGCTATGACACACACATGCAGTCTCGAAAACGGAATTCTGTTTCAGTACTACTGCTTTTAGTGATATGCAAATTTAATTGATTGATCAATTGACTAAATTCACATAGTTAATTGACTGAGATTTCTTTAACTGGGTGACAGCTGTATTAAAGGTTGGCCCTCTCTTTAAGAGATATCTATGAGATTTGTCCGCAGTTGTGCTTACTAGCAGCTACAGACCACCATGGAGAACACAAAATTGTGAAGGGGTCTTTGCTGAGTTGGTTTCCCCATAAATAAGAAAAGGAGAAATAGCACCAGCAGTCAAAAAACATGGCTGCATTGGCCCAGTGTGGATTGTTTGCCCGATCATCTGGTGGATGCACTGTCTATGCAGGGTAGGTTGTTCACAACACAACCCACCCTGCATGTCCAGTCACCCGTCATGGGCTAGCATGATGTGTGCGAACAGCCCCACAGTGTGAGAGACTCATAGGACAATCAGCCACCTCTTCGCCCATTGCGACAGCTCTGGAGGACATGCTTTGAACATAGAAAAACATGCTCCCTGGCAATACCAAACAAAGCAGATTTCCTCTACCTGGTGTCTGTCAGATGTTTTGGACTTCAAGTCCCATCAGCCTCAGCCAGCACAACCAATGGTCAGCAATGCTGTGAGTTGTAGTCCAAAACATCTAAAGGGAAGCAGGTTGGAGAAGACTGTTCTAAAGGATCTCAGTCACAGGTATTAGGGTTAGGAAATAAGTCCGTTGTATTGGCTTTGAGGAAAAAAACATGTTACAGGTGGCTTTAAAGTCACTCACCAAAGACATCACACTGCTTTTCCTGGATTCAAGGGCCACGAGGACTTTGTCTGGCTGCAGAGTGTTGCGGCAAGGATGAGCAATTCCAGCAGCTGCCCCAGGCTGGTTGAGACAAGGAAGGCTGGGGTCAAGATGTCCATTTGGGGTCATGGGAATTGCACAAAGCTTTGGATCATCTGAGCAGAAAAACATGGAAGGAAGAGAGAGAGAAAGCAAAACACACTCCTTTCCCTTCTCCACCCAGAAGAGAAGTTATATAGAAAAAGGTGGTCGAGTGCTTAAAGATATATGGAGGGCAGTGAGGGAACTGTTCACACATGAATTCCATACGTGAAGATTCTCCCACAGACCCCTGCTATCTCCATAGTAACGCCTTCTTAAGAAATCAGGGGGCAATGTGCCAGAAAGAAGGCTCCTTCTCTCCCTATCACACAACAGCATCTGCTTTAGCAGTGGTTTAAACTTCTCCCTGTGAAGCCTGGAGATTTTTAATGAATCTCTTCTCCTTTGGAGAAGGAAAGCTGATCCTTAAATGGCCAGTCACTTAGCATTTTTACCAGCACAAAGAAGGTTCCTGCAGTAGGTGCTCCACTGTAGCAGAAGGAGAACCAGTAGAGTAGCAATTGAATAGAACAACAGAGTAGCAATAGCTACCCTCGATGTTATCAGTTTAATGTTTAAATAAATTGAGAAAAGCAAATTTGTGACGGCTGCTTTTGCTTCTGCTTTCAATGAGGTGGCAGCTGTAGCTTTGTTCCCTCTACAGGCTCAGATTATGAAGGCAGGATGCAGAACAAAGAGAGAAACCAGAGAAGAAATTAACTACTCGCTGAAAGGGTGTTTTCTGCCCTGGACTTGAAAGGTGCCTCTGGGTCCTCAAATCAGCGCAATCAACCCCCCTTCAGTTTTTATCTGGGAAATAGAAGCATTTAATTCCAGACCCGCTGAAAAGCCCCACCAACAGCCTTGCTCCAACTTCTCTGGCAACAGAGCATATACTGAGCCACAGATCATGAAAACCCATTTGAGATTTTAGAGGTTTTGGGGCTCTGAAGTCTCAGAACAGCCAAAACAGTTAACTCCAACCTGGCATTCTACAAGCTAACAGCTAATTAAAAAAAAAAAAAACAAGTCTAGTGGTTATTTAGGAAGGTAGAAGGTACTGGGTATTGGCATAAGGCAGCCTTTGCCAACCCAGTGTTGGAATACAACTCCCATCATCCCCAGCCAGCACGGATGATGGGGTTGTAGTCCAACACATCTGGAGGGTACCAAGTTGGGGGACACTGGCATGCAGTAAAAGTTAGGAAAGAGCATTGCTTGGAAAACAAATATAGAATGCAATTTCTAACTCAAAGGTAAGCTTGATCTACGCTTGCCTTTGAGTTGGAAATTGATCTATGTTTTTGTCTTGGAGTACCATTCCAATGTACTACAGATTCCTCAGAGGATTACTTGACTGTTATAGCAGTTCCCCCAGCCCCTGCTCTGAATTCTGAATTCCCAGTGATAGCTTGTATGCTGGAGGGTCTCCTTTGTTGTGTCTCATGGGAAACCTCAAATCAGAGATTCTTTCTACAAGCCCACTTCATCTTGCTATCTGTGGAATGGATCTCTCTCTCTCTCTCTTTCTCTTGGAGTGTCATCAGATGGGGTGGTGGTCGGGGGAGGGAATTGCATTTCCTTACTGCCGCTTTCCTCCCCACTTCTGTCCCACGATACTTCTTTTTTCTTCACACAGGGGAAGAAAGATGAAGTAAACAATGACCACGTGGCCCATTTAGTGGCTGCTTTTATTTCAACGCTTTTCCTGCACACAGCAGGAAATGGCAGAACTTTCAGTTGCAATAAATAAATAAATCAGATTTAAAGGGGTCTATTTTCTAACAGAAAGAAGGCAAGAAGGAGTGGGAGATGCATGGGACATGGACAGCGTCCTCAAAAGGACCCGCAAACATCCATAAGTGAGGAGTAACAAGCCTGCGATAAAACACTTGTCTGATGATGCTCTTGGTTAGAATATTCAGGCTTGTAAGTGCCTGTAAAGCTGTTTGTTCTAAACTGCCTTCCAGGTTCTGTCTCTGCACAAACCTGAACTGGCAACAAAGGTTGGCATTTATTTATTTATTTGATTTTTACTCTGCCTTTTTACCAAAAAAATGGCACAAACAAACAAACAAACAAACACCCACCCCAATATGGATGACTTCTATGAAGGCAGCACTCTGGCTACCACCCAAACCTACCTATCACCCAAAGCTGGCCATTGCACCCTGCCTTTGAGCTGATACTGATCTTACTGATGTTTGAATCCGAAGTTTTGATGTATTAAATCAGTAGCCATTGGATATGTTACGCAGATTTTTCATTTTGCTCTGATTTGCTGGTGCGATTTGAACACCAGGGGCTTGATTGAAACTCAGTGTGGGCCCTCAGATCCATCAGCGGTTTGATCACCTTTATCATCATTATCCTAGTTCCTATGAGCCTAAGCGGAAAAGCCAACCACCCTAATTTTGCCAGGTTTGTCTAGAAAAATCACTGTTGCCTTCTGAATTTTTGGAGAAAAGAAACAGGAACTGGGCCCCAGCGTGGCCAAAAGATATCAAACTGGCAACATGCATGGCCACAGTTTTGCCTTTTACAACTAGAAATGTAAGTACATTAAAAGATCCTTTTTTGTGGTATCAGAGCATACCTCAGAGGACAAAAAGACGGAAGGAGCTGCCCAAGATGATATAAACTTTCATATAATTTTGATCCAAGAAAATTTAGCTAAATGATTCTCTCACAATACAATCAGATAATGTTTATTCAAAAGTAAGTTCCATTGAGATCAATGGGGCTTACTTCCCACCTGGGCAGGTAAGTAAATATATGGAACACAGGAATGTAGGAAGCTGCCTTATAGTGAGTCAGAACATTGGTCTATCTGGTTTAGTATTGTTGACACTGACTGGAAGCAAATTCCCGGGTTTCAGGCAGGAATCTTTTCTAACCCTATCTGGAGAAGCCGGGGATTGATATGGCTTCAGGTTTATTCAAAGATGTGAGATGGTTGTATTAAAAAGCCAAAATTCTGCAGCCAATTTTGGGGTATGGAATAAAATGTGCTTATTATGAGCGTCATCACATGGGGGGGGGGGAATCACGCTTCTTTACCGTCGCTTCTCTGCCAGTGAGAATGCCCCTCATTACTTCCTCTTTGTTTCTGGAAGGGAAAGAGGAAGTGAACAAAGACCATGTGGCCTATTCAGAGGCCGTTTTTATCGCACCACTTTCCCCGCACACAGCAGGAGATTGTGGCACATTCCATTTTTTAAAAAAGTCGGATTAAAAGGGGCCTATTTTGTGACAGAAAAATGAGCGGAAGGCATGAGAGGCATGCAGGAGGTGGATGTCATTGTCTAAAAGATGTGCCCACATCCATAAGTGGGCAGTAGCGAGTGACTGATAAAATGCTCAGCTGACAAACCCCACTGTCACCAACAACCAGACTCTGCAGTTTTCACTTCAATTCATGGTCATATGGGATTTGTGTACAGCTTGCTCTTACCTGAGCCATCCTGGAACTTGTCAAACTCTTCCATGTTTGAGGAACTCTGCTCCTCATCTGAATATGAACGGTTAGCATCACCCTGTGTTGGGAAAATAAAGGCAAAGACCTGGGAATTGTGAGCATCTTGAGAGCAAAGGAGACGTTTCCCTGTGATCCCAGCATTTTGCAGGGAATATCCTAATTGGGGCAAACTACTTTATGGAAATAATTGGATGATAATGCCACTGCATGAAAGAGATGATTCTCTTTTAGTGTTTAGGCCAAGTAATGTCTCAATGTGTTGAATTTGTGGTCCTCTTCTTCACAGTTGTTTTAAATGAGGGTTTCCCCATCCTTCTTCCCTCCTGTTTTAGACTACAACTCCATCATCCCCAGCCCACAGTTCAGGTTCTCTTCCTTATCTGATATATAGATATAGACCCTTCTTAAGAATGGCTGGATCTGTTAATCTCTGTCTTGCCAATATTGTTGGGATTTTAAGGTCAAGAATATTCTCTCCTCTTTCTGCATGAGCTTGTGATGATGATGATGATGATGATGATTTTAAAATTCTTATGGACACCCATACTTGTTGTTTGTTATGTACACATTAATGCACACATTTTTGCATGCATTTTAAAATGTACATATGGACTCACACTCCCATTGACTAAAGCATGTTTGTGGACATCTTTGAAATGTATGCATTTTTCTTTGCTCACTTTTCAAATGCATGCATGTTGGCGAACACCTTTCATTTTGTTTTGCAGAATGCATCAGAAGCTCAGAAAAACACAGATTTGATTTCTGACAGCTACTTGTGTTCAGGTCCATATTTGGGTCTGAGAGATGTGAATCAGGGAAATCTATATATATATATATATATATATATATATATATATATATATAAACAAAACCCAAACCCTTGACAGAGCAATTTCCTCACACATCCCTAGCCCTTCTTCCCTGAAAGGAGTTGCTATAGCAACTTACCTCAGCCTGGAATCCCTCCACCAAGATGGCCACCAGCAAATTGAAGAGAACGTAGTTGCCAAATGTCATGAGAGCCACAAAGTAAAGAGAAGCCCATGGGGAAGTGGAAGCCATGCCATTATACAGCACAACGTTCCAGTCCTCCTGAGTCAAGATCTGAAACACGGAACCCAAGTTTGTAAAGTTAAATCAAGGCCAAAGAGGATGCAGCCACGGTGATAACACATTACCAAGAGGGAAAAGTCTCTAGTTATTTCTGTCTTTTAGAGGCCATTCATATGCATGGACTTTTTATACAATAATAATAATAATAACAATAATAATAACAACAACAATAATAATAATAATAATAATAATAATAATAATAATATCTTGTAATACTTTCTATGAGATGCATCCAGTCGTGTATGTACTGTGCCAATGCCACAAGCATTCTCTGAAATCTAGAGGGCTGTCATTCACAGCTCATTGGAGAGCAGCAGATATAGCACAGTTCTGTTGCAGCAGGCCACAGCCGTGATTGCAAACATTAGCAGGTCGCAGTTGATGGCACGGTGTGTCTGTGCAGCCCTGTCTTCTAGAAACATTGTTAAACACAGCACCGTGTCAAGAAGACTGATAGTCCAAATTCCATCCTCCCCTCACTACTCCGTGCTTCTGAAGAGCATAATTCCTTCCCATCCTCTTCCTTCCCTTGCCCTGCCTTGGACTCACCTGGAATACAGTGACAATGGCCCAAAGCAGGGAGTCAAAATTCTTCCGGTCAGGGACGGTGTCTCCTGTATCAGTCCTGAGGCTGAATTTACAGCCAAAGATGTGCATTCCCAGGATGCTGTTGGGAAGAACAGAGATTTTGTTTTTATTCCTCAATACCTCTCTGCAGTATTTTCAGCCATTTAAGTATTCTTATTTTCCTGTTTATTTGTCAGATTTGTATCCTATGCATCCTTCAAAGACCCCAGTGCAATGTATATGGGCTGCCCCATTGTTTCTTCAAAACAACCCTGTGAGGTAGGACTCTCAAGGTCACTAACCAATCCTATGTTTAGACAAAAATAAGTTCTATTGTTCCTAGCATTCCCAAGCATAGTTGATGCTGATGGGGCATCTGGCATCCTACAAGTCTCCTTGCTTTCTATTTTCTAGTGTGCATCCTCAAACACATCATCATCTTCATCACCATCATCATCATCATCATCATCATCCAAAAAACAGATAATCAGAATCAAGTTAAAGTTTAACAAAGTATTTTGAAGCATACCACACCATTCACATTGATTTTGAAAGGGAGATTATTGTTATACTGAAAAACAACACATGAGAAATTGCAGAGGAGCAGGGCATTAGACAAAGCTCAATCCCCTAAGGGTGTTCTGTCATCACTGAGTTCCTTAGTCCTGCAGTGATGGCTGGCTGGTGGTAACTAAGAGGAACTGTTTACTCCACAAAGCCTGGATCTGGGGTCCTGATGTGCACAAATATCCCAGAGTGGAGGTCTATGGTTCTGGTTTTGAGAACCAGAGACAACTCTAGTGCCCTAAGATATGTTTCTCTTTCTTTTGCTTCAATCTAATTTTTGGAAGTTTGTTCACAAGTTAACCCCCGTCATGCAATCTTAGCTTTGCACCCAACACTAAGCCCTCAAAGTCTGCCTATTCACATTTGGCTTTCCTCCTCCCCTACTTTGTCTTATATTATTTGATATAGTCTTCACCCTCTCTCATCTTTCTCCTTCTTTCCAGAACACAATGCAGCTACAATGGGAAAGGCAACACAGGCTACTCTCACTCACAATGTTGTCAAGTAGGATGTCGATAGAACTGATCTGCCCATGCTTCCCTAAGGAATGTGTAAAAACCTTCCCTACTATTTCCATGGATGTCATCTGCCTCACCAACACATGAGATCACATGCATTGGACACTTTTCTACTAAATAAGCATATCTATCTATCTATCTATCTATCTATCTATCTATCTATCTATCTCATGGTAGTGAGATGAACCACATTTGGTGTTTGCATTTGGAGGGGAGCAGGGAGAAGACTGGAGTGTGGAACATAAAGGTAAGTAAGATGAGTTGAATGGAGCATAAAATGACCATTGGTGTTGTGGTGACAATTGGAAGAGGGAGAGGAAAATTGGGGTGGCGAATGGTGGTTGCACCAGGGGCTGGTGGCTCTGATTTCTGTGGGGCTGAGAATTCATTCTGGGTTTTCATCAGAACCAGCCAGAACTTTTAAGGAGATATATATATATATATATATATATATATATATATATATATATATTTGGTACAGCACCTTGGATAACTTTTTTAGAATTCTGGCTGGTTGTGATGAAAACCCAGAATGGATTTTTCTCAAACTGGCACCATCCAGATGTCCAGCACGTTGGGAAATACTGGTCTATGCCATGTGTACACGAGCATAGTCTACAACGTTAATATCATTTTTGGTCTAAACAAGCAAAACAGATCCCATGCTGATCAGTATTCTGGTGTTATTTTTTTATATATATTTTTAGGCATCTTCTCAGCCTGCACCAAGGAACCCCTCTTCTCACCTGAATATAAAGATAAAGAGCATGAGGAGCATGCAGAAGGTAGCCACATTGTCCATGGTCTTCATTAGCACCACCAGCTGACGCCGCAAGGCAGGCATGAACCTCACCAACTTCAGCACCCTCAGCAGCCGGAATGTCCTCAGTACTGACAGGCCCCCATCAGCCTGGCCTATGATCTCCCAGATGCTACAGATCAGGGACAAATAGACCAAGACACATGCACAGAGAGAGGGAGGGAGAGAGAGAGAGAGAGAGAGAGAGAGAGAGAGAGAGGCAGCAAGGGTCAGATCATGACCTTGGAAAAGATAAAAGAAAGGAATCCAAAAAGACGATGAAAAGCAATGAGGGGATTATAAATACAAAGAAGATTTATTTGAATGATCTTTAATTAGAGTCCAGGCAGACTGTGTGTGTGCAAGAGAGAGAAAGAGACAGAGAATGAGAGAGAGAGAATGAGAATAAATTTCTGCCTCAATTATGCTGATATCTATGAACCAATTGTCTCTGTGTGTAAGCAATACAAAGTTAGTCTGGATTAATCTTGGGTTAACAAAATATATTTGTAATGAATATTATTTTGAATCAGTCTTGAACACGTATACATATTAAGTGGGATACGTGTATGTATGTATATACTGTAGAGTATGCCTGAGGATATACTTGGTATGTATTGGTCCTCTTGCCTTTGCCAATTTCCTTTAGGTTTCCCCCTTGGTCAATTTCAATAGGTACTTTTCTTGCAAAGGCATCCTCTGGGAGCATGTATTTGCCATTGGGCTATGATGGTCCACAGAAATGAACGCTTGGTTCCTTGGTAGCTCAATAGGGCCCACAATGACCTCTAGCCTCAAAAATCAGAACAACAGGAACAAATGATGGTGGTGAATTGGGCCATATGTTTCACGAAACAGTGGCAGAGCACATGCCTTACATGCAGAAGGCCCCTGGTTCAATCCATGGCTCAGATGGCCGGTGATGTGAAAGAACTCTGCCTCAGACCCTGGCAGCCGACTGTCAGTCAAAGTAGGTGATTCTGGACTAGATGGCTCAATGCTCAGATCTGGCATGAGGCAGCTACCTTTGTCCCTGCAGAACAAGCACACTGAATGGGGTAGGGGAGGCAGAATTGGCAGACTGTAGCATGTAATGGCACATCTAGGCATAGGATTCAGCAATAACTAGTTATTGTGGCACAAACTGTTCTTTCTGGTGACTTTGCACTGTTAAACTATAACACTGGCAAGACTTTTGTAGGCACACGCATAATATCCCTGGTCTTACATGTGATGAAACAGCAGACAAGTATAGCGCTTATAGAGATGAAGCCAAAGGGATGCTGGTGGCGAGGCAGGGAATACAATCCAGTTCTCCCGAGTTCCTAGTCCTCGTGCATTCAACTGGCTCTTCTTGAGTGGCTATTCTCATATTCTGTTGTTAAAAAGGCTATGTTTGTAATTCCTAGTGATGTGACACCCACTGCTCTCCTCACCCTTGCCCACAATGGATTGGTTCAAAAATAACTCAAATTATCCTGCTTCTCCCTACAAACAAGAACAGGAAATGGGTTGGCTTATTCCTGAGCCAATCCAAAAAGAGTTGCCCCAAGGGCAGCTCTCTGGTCCATCTTTCTTAGGTTACATCTCAGAAAGCGACTCACGGCTTTGGCTGTCATTACCTAATGATGACAATGATGCTGTCATAGATGTTGTAAGGGTTGCGAAGGTAATCGAAGAGACCAAAGGCGGCAAGTTTCAAGATCATCTCCAGGGCGAACATGCTAGTAAACACGACATTGCAGATCTCCAAAATGTTGGTCAGCTCCTCTGGCTGCAGGAGGAAGAGAGAAACCGGCAAATTAGAAACATGCTGTTCTGTTTGGTATGAAAAAAATGGGGCCACCTGGTAGAGAAGGGATTCACAGGGCCTTTTCAGTCTCCTCTTATGGAAAAAATAGCAAACGGACCCATCTTCACACTGGTTGGAATAGCCCTTGAAGCCTTCAAGCAAAGTTATGCAGCTGTGGGAGTAGTACAAGTTGGGGCTATTTACACAACATGCTAACCCAGACTCAGTGGTTGAGTGTGAGTTGTTTCTTGAACTGTGGTTTGTTTGTTGACCCACAGGTTAGTGTGTTCTCTCAACCTAGGACATTTTCTGCATGGTGGGTTTTGACCACCCTGAACAAGCCAACAACAAACCATGGGTTGTCAAGGTGGCTTGTTTGATAAAAATAAGCCACAATACATGGTTAACAAGCCACCCTACAGAAAATGTCATTGTGCCCATCCAGTCTGAGTGAAGCTACATCTGTTGGCACCCTTAGGAATGCCCCCTGCATGGGCTGCTCCACATCAGGGGAGAAGGGGGCAGTTGTATTACTCTATCCCTTAGACCACTCTCCCCGCCCCCCAGCTTCATATGGTATCAACTGCAAACCTATGCACTGGCTGGAGAAGTCTCTCACCTAGTGCCTGACGGTGATACCGCAGGCTTCATACTAGTGGAGGCTCATGGATCCGAAGTCAGTGGTGCAGAGAATCCACTCTGGGTTTCAGTCAGAACTCTAAAGGAGCTATCCAAAGTGCAGGACCCCCCCCCCTTTTTGCATGAAAACCACTTGTATTTTCAGGCATATTTTTCTAAATCTACATATCAACTGTGCGCATCTTTTAAATGTTGACATTCTGTGTTCGATCCGGAAGATGCAAACTGGGTAAATCCTGATCAAAAACAAACCGAAATGAATTTCTCATACCTCCATAAGCCAAGTGTTGTTCTTAGCCCTCCTCTCAAATTGCATTTTTGCATAATTTTAGGAGCCTTTTTCATCTTTTTCTTCCTTCCTTCCTTCCTCAATTTCCCCTTCCTCCGGACCCTCTTTCTACATGCATTCTTCTAGTATCAGTTTGCTGGGCTCTGTTCTGGTACGCTTTTCTTACACAGTTTCTCTTTCTTTCCCTCTCTCTCTCTCAACAGTGTTCTGAGTAATTACCCTGGGGAATGTCAGTGTGCATGAATTAGGCTGCAGTGAGTGTGACTACAAGGAATAGGAAAGACCTGGAAGACAGTGAGAAACAAAGAACGACAGAGACCAGGAAGGCAATGCCTCTGTTAAATCAGGCTGCAGGACCTGTTGCTAACTTCCCCACCCCCGTTATGATGATTTGATGTAACTTCCAGAGTATTGGCAGTCATGATCATATTTATTATAACTATGTGAGCCTATATTGTGATTACACAAAGTGAGCAGTCACTCCCCATTTGTATGTAAGGTAGACAGAATAAGTGTATCGAAGACTGGTGGTTCTTATTACCTCTGGGCAATGAGCAGACACCTGAAACAAAGGTATCCTGCCAGGAATACATGATTAACATTGAACCAATTTCTTCCAATGAAGACCGTGGTAGTTTATGCATCCTTGTGAGAAGGCAATGGAACAACTTTTCATTTCTACCTCATTTCACATTTAAAGGTGGGAAAGATGCTTGAATCAAACCATTCAGCATTGGGTAGTACATGTAAGTTCAGGATTAATCTCAGAGCCTTTACAGCAAACCTGGTGCCCTGCAGATGTGTTGGACTACAGACCCCATGTAGCTGGAGATGATAGGAGTTCTTCAACATATTTGCTGGGGGCTAGGTTGGGCTAGGCTGCTTTACAGCCTTCCTGGAAGTTGCAAATAAGATCTACCCACTGGGCCCCCCAAAATACATTCTGTTTAGATTATTTTTTAAATCCTAACTCAGCAAATGAATAAATAGCCTGGCCTGCTCCCCAGCCACCTGCCCTCCAATGCTGTCTGCGGAGTTCCCATTCCTGTTCGTGAGCACTTTGTCCCACACAATCATCGCTTCGCTTGTACCAAGTGGTTTTGACAACTGCTGTCCAAAAATGAAAGAAAGAAAGGCTGGGTTCTGAAAAAGTAAAAGCCCTTTCTTTCCACAGCCTCCTAATTCATTTCCACACTTCATTCTGATCACAGGCTTCATGCTAATTTGAATATGGCAAAAAGGGTGTGTGGTAAAATCGCACATCTTTCCCAGGCCACAGGATTTGATTAAAGCTGCCAGTTCCCCTAAATGCAAAAGTAAAGTCAGGGCGGGAGGCAGGGAGTGGGGAGATGTCAGGTGGGGAGAGAAATGTGGACTGAATTTCTACCTGTAATTGCATTTGACTAATAACACAAGATCTGAAAAGCAAGAAATGGAACATAAAAACTAACAGTGCAACCCTATGCACCTTTATTGAGAAGCAAGTCCCATTATATTCAACGTGGCTTGCTCCCCTAGAAATGTTCGTAGGATTACAGCCTCAGAATGCACACACTGACTGGACTCAGCCCCATTGTATCTAGTGAGGCTTAGTTCTGAATAAATGTGCATAAAATCAGAATGTAAAGGCCTTTGCCTACGTTGTTAACCCCCCTCCCCTGCTTTGCCCTGCAGTGTGAAGAAAATAAAGACAAGGAGCTGTTTCAGAGTTGAAACTTAAACTGCCGCCTCACAGGAACTCTCCCCACCCCCTTATTTCTCTTCCTAACATTTCTTGGGCCAATGAACCAGAACTATTGTTCATTGGCCTAATAATAATAATACTACTGTTAGTTTTTCCCTACCCTGTGCCTGCTTACCCTTCCCTGTACCTGTTTGCATTCTCTTCCCCTCCTTATTGTTTTACTATGATTTTATTAGATTGTAAGCCTATGCGGCAGGGTCTTGCTATTTACTGTTTTACTCTGTACAGCACCATGTACATTGATGGTGCTATATAAATAAATAATAATAATAATAATAATAATAATAATAATAATAATAATAATATTTGAATCATTCCACAACTGCATCTTTAGCCTCAGTGTGAAACACTTGCAAGCCAGCAGAGGGCAGTAGAGGGAGGTGCAGCTTTGCAACTCCTTGCCCTTAAAAAAGAAAAGAAGGGGGGGAAAAGAATATAGCTATACACCAACTCTGTCTTTGCGCAGTGTGGGAATACATAGCACTGAGGAAATTTAAACAAATATAAAGAAAGCCTGGTTTCTGAGAAGCCTGGTTTCTGAGAAGTTCTTGGTCCTGTTGGAAGTATGTGCAGTAGCTGGGGTTTCATCTTAGCATTTTGTTGTGGACATGAATACCAATTTTCATTCTGACATCTCTGTCTCCATGCCATATATTGCATTGCAGTATATATTGCATTTTACTTCCCTGCTCACTTCTGAAAATATCAATAAGGGTCAGTGGAGGCTGGTGGCTCTGATTTCAGTGGGTCCGTGAATCCATTCTGGGTTTTAATCAGAACCTGTCAGAACTCTAAAGGAGCTATTCAACATGCTGAACCCATTTTGGGGATTGGATTCAGCACCTTGATAGCTCCTTTAGAGTTCTGCCTGAAACCCAGAGCAGATTCACAGGCCCACTGAAATCCGAGCCACCAGCCTCCACTAGTACAGGTTGAGCAGCAGTTTGAACTTTGCTCAGAAAATTATGTTGTGAACTAGGGTTGGGCTACTTGTGGCCATCTTGATGTTTTTACAGTTCCCATCAGTCTTCACCATTGGCTATGATGGTTAAGGCTGATAGGACTGGTAGGCCAAAACATACATAGCCTTCCTTCCTGTGAACTCTTAATTTGCAAATCAGTTACACTCCAAAAACAAAACAAATGACCACTAGTAATACATCTAGTTTATAATTTTATAGGCTTTTTTAAAAAACACAATCCTTTACATTGCTCTACCAGCATGTTTCTCATATGAGGGAGAAACTTGCTGGTAGACCAACATTAGTGAAGATGTCTATGCTAGCAGTGGAACGGAGCCTCCAAAGGAGAAAGATTAAGGAAGCAACGTTTACTGATAAACTGAAAACTGAAATCAATGTAAAGAGTGAGATGAAACAAGCCATGATGTTTATTCATGTGGCTTGATGGGCTGTTGAATACAAAGTGCTGATGGTTAATTCATGTTCCCTCATTGAGGTTTGGCCTGTTCCTGATTGGTTCTGGCTTAACTTATAAGTGGGATTGTAGCACACTCTTATTTGTGACTAAAGCTGGTGTTTTAGATTGAATCATTTCACATTTTAAAATCTGTTTATATATGTATATATTTTTTAAAAATTAGATATAAAATTTTAAATTTTAGAATTTTTAATTTAAAAAATCTGTAAAAATTATGACGTGGATGTGCTACTAGTGCTTATTCATTTTGTTTTTGGAGTGCTGTATCATGTGCATCACATCGCCTGCATATCGGTTAAATCAGTGATAACATTATGGTGGGTTTTACATTTTTCCCCTTTGCCCCAATTGAAAGTGGGAGCATGGGTCATTTTGAATCGAACATTGAATGATGTCCTGAACATGTTCATCAACTTTCATGTTGCCATCCCAATCTTCAAGGGAGATACCACATGGCATTGTTTTGCCATCTTTCCCAACCCTCTTGAAAATGGTGACAAGGAGCACGCGAGAGACATTCCAATGTCTCAGTGTTCAAGGGAGCAATTGGCAATCACAATGGTATTGGATATGCTCTGTGAGGAAGTTATTACAAGCACAAAAAAGCTCAGAAGTGATTGCAAGCACAGAGAATGCTCAAAAAGTTCAATAGCCGCAACAGAAGGGATATTGAGGGAAGATGTGTGGCTTGCATAAAACAAACCAGCAACAAGTAGATATTTATTGGCATAACAGTTATAAGGTGGATTTGTTCTTCTAGGTGAGTTCTATTTCCATGAAGCACTCATGCAAGTGGGCTAAGGGCACAACCCTATACAGTTTTAGACCGAAAATAGTCTGACAGCTTTCAGCATTCCCCATCCAGCATGGCTGGTTGGAGAATTCTGGGAACTGTAGGATTCCCGCTCCCCTCCCCCCCGGTCTAAACATGTACAGGATTGCACCCTAAATATGTGTAGTGTTTGTACTAGACCTCCAGTTATCTCACCTGACCTATCTGTGTTTGCATTTGTCTGTGTGAGGGCAAGCTATGCAGAGATGAAAAAAAGCCCAGAACTGCACATGCAAATATCCACCCTAAGGGAACTTCAGTAAAAATGAGAGAAAAAAAGCAAAGCTACCAGTCCAAATCAAAAGACTGTGTCAGTGATAATGAGAAATGTAATGTGGCATCAGGATATAATGGTGGATTGTCCTCCTCGCTCCTGCTGACGCATCTGCTCTCTCGTTCTTTCTGTGCCATAGCGAGGAACTGATGTTTTAAAAGTCATGCTTGTCTCTCTCTTACCGAAAAGGTCACCTGTTCCTGCTCACTCTCCTTTCCTCCCTGACATCTGTTTCTCTAGTCAAGTGCACACCTGTTAATCTTTTTCTAATGGGCCATCCATCACCCCAGGGAATGGTTCTACTCAGGGAGTTCGGTAAGAAGAGAAGAACATTAGAGAGGGAGACTGAAGACGTGGGTGCGAGGGACATGGGGAGAGAGAAGAAACATGTGAACAATTTCATGTTAGAGGAAAGCAAAGCAAAACAGAAATCAGAGATAAAACAGCGATCACAGGCTGGGGGAGGGGGGAAGAGAAGCAAAGAATGACAGGGAAAGAGGAAGCCAGACGCAAACTGAAAGGAAAATCTATCATGTAACGAATTTGAAATGTCCTTCTAATATTAGTATCTGAACTCTTTCTTATCCGGATTACTATGTTATGCTGTGAAATGAATTTGTGGTTCAACAAGTGAATTGGTGACTATTATTGCAATGATAATGCTTTTGATATGGAATCCTGTTATTTTATTGCTGTTTTTGTCTGGTGAGTTGTTTTGGGCACATCAATATGGAAAAGTGGCATACTAGCTAAAGTAATAGTAGCAGCAGGAAATGCCCCCCCCCAACAAATTAGGAGGAAAGGAAAACAACAAAGGAAAGATGAGGGGGAAAAGTAAACCACTTTTACTTCACCCACCCAAGTAATTTGAGACAATATACCCTCCTGGAACCTAAAGAGAGACTGAATCACTGCCATTTCTTTGGAGATGCAAAATTAGACTTGCTTTGTGCCTCAGGTGTTTGGAGACTTCCCCCACCTCCAGCTCATCATCCAGATTTCACCACTTCTGAGACTGGTATGATCACTGTACATTAATAGCACAAAATTGCCTGGCTAAGGTGATGGCTAGGGTAGGAAAACGGGGTTCTTTATTTCGGAAGAAATCATAATCACTGTTCCCTACTCTCCATAACTGCTGTATTGCTGAAAAAAGGCTAAAGAAAAGCAAAATAAGAAAAAAAAATTACAGAAAGCTGAAACATGAACACTATCAGTTCACATATTTGTGCTCAATAAGCTAATAGTGCCTGGACATTGAAAATTGGAAACATATATAAAATCTTCATGGAATTGACAGTGGTAAACCAGACTGTACATAGAGTTGATAGAGGCCTCAGGGGTCCCCAACCTTTCTTGGACCTGTTGACACATTTGAGACTTTGAGAGACTGCGATGGGCATCACCACAAAATGGCTGCAATGGAGGATGTGGCTAGTCACATAATGGCTGCTATTGGGGGATGATTAGTCAAAAGTGAGCTAAAGCAAAAGGGGAATAGTGAATCTAGAGGCTGGGAGGGAGGGGGAAATAGGAAAGCAAAGGGGTAGAGGGGCGAGGAAGAGCAAGGCTAGGGGCTAGAAACGGAGAGAAAGAAGACTCCAATGTTTTCCAAGGTTTTTTATTAACCTATTTTCTTGGAAAGTGGAAAGGAGTGGAGAGTAGGGGTGTGCAGAGTCAGTCTTTTCCTCCCCACAACTCAGGGCGGAGCTCTGATGAAGTAATTCCCCACCCCAATTTTTGGGGCCGCTCTGTCTCCCCGCACCATTGGATTACCCAGTGGAAAACCGCACCATTTTCGGAGAACCACTCTACTATCGTCAACGAAAATTAACAAAAATGCTTACATATTTGTCATTTTAAAGATTGAGTTGAAACTTGGGCACCCTGGTAGCTCTTAAATAGGGCTTTACCCATGCCAAGTTGGATTCAGATCCCTTCATCCCTTGATTGTTAGGATTTTTTTTTTTAACATTTTCTCCCTCCAACTGTTCCCCCCCCCTCTCTCTCTTCAGGTGCACTTCATCTTCTCTTAAGAGATCTTGCAGTAGTTTCAGAAACTAGAAACCTCCTACAAAAATCGAAGTCCCCTATTTCCATGTGTGGAACAAGAACACACACACACACACACACACACACACACACACACACACACACACACCACACACAAAGGGGAGCATGGGATGGTACTACAAGAAGCAAATAAAAGCAGACAGACATGCAGAGAGAAAGGAAAACCCAGCAAAGAAAGCTGGCTCTGGCCATGTTGGGAGAGGGTGAGGGCAAAGGTGAGGTGTTTCTTCTAGTCCCTCCCACAAAATTAGGTGCACCCTTTTCTCTGCTGATGTTGGTTCTTCTGAAGTGTAGGAGAAGAAGTCGGGTATGGGTGGTCTTGAGGCTACACCTGCACCCTCTCCTTCAAAATAAAAACATAAGAACAACAGAAGAGCCCTGCTGGATCATACCAAGGGTCCATCTAGTTCAGCACTCTGTTCACACAGTGGCCAACCAGCCATTGGCAAGGGACCAACAAGGCAGGACATGGTGCAACAGTACCAACAGCACCCTCCCACCCATGCAAGTCTAGTGCCTTGGATCATTTTTCTTTGGTGGCGAAGGATCCCAGGTATGCTAGATCTTAAGAGGCTGCACTTCCTTCAATCCAGCAGTCAGTTTCAGGCTGGCAACAGCAGCAGCATTGGCAGTGCTGTGGGCAAGGCTCCCACCCTCCATGCCCAGAGGCAGGCCACTGGCCCTGCTGGACCAGTAGGGCAAGGGCAGAGGGGGCTTCAAAATGCCCCCAGATAGTTAGGTGTAAGGGAAATCTGATGGAACTTTCCCATTTCTGGGACATTCAGCCAGCCTCAGCCGCATTGTGAAAGAGCAGTGCTATGGTCTCTTTCTTTTATAATTTGCAATCCCTCCCCCTAAGCAACGTGATTGGAGGGGGGACAGGGAGGAGTCTGTGGCTATTGGTTAGTCAAAGATGTCAATCTCAAAACTACCCCTCCCTCACCCCTCAGCATCTTCCTAATATGGAAGTGTTCAGTTAGCCGTCCTTCAACGTGAAACAAACCCTCATGTCACCTAAAAACCTTCGGATACCTACGGATCCATTTAGGGCTCCAAACTATCTTCTAACTGCACCACAGGTTTCTGACAGTTTTGAAACCAGCCCCTAACTGCACCGCAATTTCAGAGGTCTGTTGGAGGTCCATCGGACCCCTGGATTTTCAGTGCGGAGCACACACCCCTAGTAGAGAACTTCATGGGCACCATGGCACCCATAGATGCTGCATTGGGAACCTCTGAGATACATCTTTAAGGTAAAAATGGAAGAAAGATTCAGAGGCATACTTAGCTAACATGCTCAATAGGCCCACATCCCATGACTCTAATGCCCTTTGAAAGCCATTTAAGACATTGGCCATCATCACTCCCCTGTGGCAGGGGATCCCATCCATTAATGATGCAACTATTTGAAGACAAGCGCTCTGTTGTCCGTCCTATCAATATAAAAAGAGAGGTGCCAGGGTCAATACATCCCCACCAAGGACCCATAGCTTCTGGTCCTAGGCATATGTGATCTATCATTTCTTTGAGGCAAAGTAAAGGCCTGCTGCTGTACTATTATTCCTTCACATTTCCCAGGGCTGAGTTCTGGTATTGATTTTTTAAAACAACAACAACAGAGTTATGAGGCCAAGTTATGATGAACTCTGGCTCAAACTGAATGCTTCTCAGAGGTCCTAGCATGCCCAGTTGTTCTGTTGTGATGGTTACTCTATCAATAGTCCGAAAGAGTACATTATCCTAGGCTTGCACAAATTTAAAATAAACAATTCTTTTCTCTCATGCCTAAATCTTCCTTTAGCAACATGGCTTCTGGATAACCTCTTTCCACATATAAGTTGTGTGTTTGCTTTTGAATACTGGTAGATGATTATTCTGTTTGTCATCTGCTCTTAGTCACTGCCAATCAAAGGGATAAGTATTCAGCTCCTTTAATCTATCGTTTATGTCAAATCTTCCCTTTTAAAAAAATGATTTATGTTTTCATAGTACTGTCCCCTGAGCTGGACATCATTTTTTCTTCTTTCTTTTCAAAACACAATGTCTACATTAGTGTTTATTATGTTAAGTAGAGGTTCTAATCAACCTGGGCTCTCTTGAAAAACTATGCCCACACTGTCTGATTCACAGCAGACTCTGGGCTATGAATATGCCGTAAACATACAACCGGATTGTAAGCAGGTTAGTCAGCAAATGTGGGGATATCATCGTGTACATACTGCAGAAATGTGGAGTGGCATTTTTCATGCTCAACTGCTATCTTACCACACATTTACAACAACAACAATAGAACCTAGGGCCTACACTTGGCTGTGTGGATGTACACCAGGGATAGGGAACTTGTGGTTCTCCAGATGTTTTGGCCTACAATTCCCATCAGCCCTAGTAAGCATAGCCAATGGTGAGGGAACACAGGAGTTGTAGGTCAAAACATCTGAAGGGCCACAAGTTGCGCATCCCTGCTTTACTGCAACTTCAACACCCCCCACCCGCTCCACTGCATCTGACAGTGTGCGGGATTCCCACAGCACCACCAAGTCTGCCATCACACTGTCAGTTCCTGCCTGTTATGATTACACCAGAGATTTGACTTCTGGCTTAATTGCACTGTTGCCATGGTCACATGGCTTGCTTGTGATGGGTTCTTTATAATATTTATTTATTTAAACATTTATATCCTGACCTATATCACAAGGTTATGATGGAGCTTAGAGACAATACACTGGTGCTTATAATGCAGGAATGCAGAACCTCAGGTCCAGGGGCCAAATCCAGCTATACTATAGTCTTGATCTGCTCACCCCGGGATTTCCAAATGGCTACGGCCCTTCCTTCAAGTCCCACCCCTTTCCCCCAGCTGGCAATT
This sequence comes from Elgaria multicarinata webbii, assembly GCF_023053635.1. Taxonomy (NCBI): domain Eukaryota; kingdom Metazoa; phylum Chordata; class Lepidosauria; order Squamata; family Anguidae; genus Elgaria; species Elgaria multicarinata. Next base: position 36,432,308 of record NC_086179.1, on the reverse strand, counting down.
GTTTGGTAGTGCCTCGGGTTTTCTGTATCCCCCCCCATTCTAAAAGGCTGAAAGGCCTCTCAGAAGGCTTAGTGAAGGCTTAGAGCTTTAAATTAAAATATGCCGACAACCTTAGGTTTTTTGCCCCCCTTTTGTCTTTTGCCCCACCTCTTTTGCCTTCAACTTTGCCCACACTTGCATGTGGCCCCTGAAAGCTTCTCTGTAATGGAATTTGGCTATGGAGCTGAATGAAGTTCAACAGCCCTGTTATAATGAATGGAGTTGAAGGGGCCGTAGCTCAGTGGTAGAGCATCTGCTTTGCATGCAGAAGGTCCCAAGTTTGATCCCTGGCATCTCCAGGAAGGGCACAAAAATCCTACTTGAGACCCTGGGGAGCCATTGCTGCCAGTCAGTGTGGACAACACTGGACTAGATGAAACAGTGGTCTGACTCAGTATAAGGCAGCTTCTTATGTTCCTATAACTGCCAAACCTCACATGTCTCACGGACTAGCAGCATGTAGAAATGATATAATCCACTCATGCCAGCAGGTGCCATAAAAGAGCAACACAATAATACTGAGAAACTGAGGGGTGGGATCAGAGCTTGGGCAAGGACAATAGGGAGAAAGCACCTCGTGGTACTTGAGCTACTAAACAAAATGTCTAATGTTGCACAGAGGAGATCAGGTAGGTATCATATGTCCTTAGAGGTGCAAAGGAGCATGAATATGTTTACAATTGTAGTCACCACACTCCAAAGAACGTGTTCTAAAGCTGAAAAAGGAACAGAAAAGGGCAACCAAAATTATCAAGGGGCTGGAGCAACTCCCCTATGAAGAAAGTTAACAGCATGTAGGGTATTTTCGGTTAGAAAAAAAGGCAAGTAAGAGGGGACTTAATAGGGCTGTATAAAATTACGCATGATGTGGAGAAAACAGATAGGAAGACACCTCCTTCCCATCCTGCCATAATACTAGAACATACTAGGGTGATATTGTACATACTTGTGGGCTTCCCACTAGCAGCTGTTTGGCCACTGTGGGAACAGAATGCTGTGCTCAATAGGCCTTTGCTCTGATCCAGCATGACTCTTATGGTGTTAAGATGTGCCCTGAGCTCAGTGCAGAGATCCTAACAGGTGAGGGAAGCTCTTGGCTGAGCAAAGGACTCACTGACCCTGTCACTCTCTTCTCTGTCGTTGCAATGTCTCCTCTTGTTGTCACCAAGATAAACTGCTCTGCTGCATTATGAAACAACCCTTTTCGGTGGGAGATCCTCGACGGAACCAGTTACAGACCTAAGACAGTGACTATTATTGCCTTTACTAAGTTGTCAGGTGGAACAGCAGACACGGACCAGCCTTCAAAGCCTTTGGGGTAGCTTGTCTGTACTGAGTGTCTTTTGATGCTCAACACCCCCAGGATTCTCAGCTGTAAGAGTTTCAGTGGTGTGGGGGCAAACTCTAGCCAACTAATTAATGTTGGATGAGTGAAATGCACAGTCCAATTACAGCAGAACTAAAAATACACTGATAATAAAGAAAGGCTGGGGGGTAAGGTGTGGCGGGAAAAGGCAAGCATAAGACAAAACATGAAATGAAATGCCTGCTCTTCCTGAAAAGCACTTTATGGCAGGGCAGGCCTGACTCCAGGTTTTTGAGTACCTTTGGATAAGACGCCCAAAGTGCCACTCCCTCAGTGAGTCTACCTTCTCATTGCCATAGTCACCCGCTGCTCTTGCTTCACATCCTCTTTTTCATCATTGCTCCCACTTGCTTGCTTGACAGGCAGGGATCTGGGGAGCAAGTGGGCCGTGGCATCTGCTCCTCCTCCTTCTCACCACCACCACTGTTTGGGCCAGTGAAAGAGGCTGGTGAACAAGCAGGTTGCCAGGGTAAAGAGGATGAGCAAGTCGAAGGGGCTCTTGCCAATGGGGATGGGTGTGTCTCCTCAGCAAGTGCCCAACCAAAGCCTGGCTTTACAGCATATATAATTTGAGTGATGTTCTCCCCCTTTTACAGACATTTCTCTGAAGCATTGGGCTCAGGAGAAGCCCCATTCTTCCTGCTTGCAAATGAAGGGGTTGTGCATGGCACTGGCTGGCTAGTGCCCATGAGAGTCACCCAGTCACCTCTCCTTGCCTTGGAGCACTTGTTCAAGTTACACCCCCTCCCCCGATGGTATATTTGCAAATAAACGTTTGGTCTGATACACTTGCAAGGTGCTTGAAAGAAATTCTTAGAAGGTGGTGATCAGTTCACCTGAATCATGGAGTAAGGTCAAAAAGGAAATCAACATTGGATCCAGACATAAGTGCATTTGAGGAGCGAAGCGAAGCTGGGTGGTGGTGGAATCAAGCTCACCGAGCAGCAGAAAAACAGCACTACTGCTGACCTCCCTACAGGTTGTAGGTATGCTGGAACACAACCTAAGAAGCAGTATTCTTGGAAGTGAAGTGTAGGTGGTTTGGATGAGGCTAGGGCCAGTACTACCATGCCCAACAATTGCCCTAGTGACTGATCCATGATCAGTTTCCACCATGCCATTTCCCATCTTACAGGCAGCCTGAGTGGATAGAGGATGTTTTGTACTAGCTATCTGAAAAACAAGAGAAGGATCATAGCTCTAATTTCTTTTGATTATATGGGAGATTATATGATTTGTAGAATGCTAGGTTCAATCCCTGGCATCTCCAGGTAAAGCAGGGAAAGACTCTTGTCTGAAACCCTGGGGGGTCACTGTAGACAATGCAGAGGGAGAAGGACCGATTATCTGACTTGGTATAAGTAGGGATGGGTGAATGAATACTGTTCAAGATTGCTAAGATTTTCCGAGCATTGTCCTGTCACTTGACTTGCACAACTTTACCCAACTTCGCGTACATGTCCTAATTTGTGCAAATGTCCTCCATAGACTAAAGTGGGAATGGAAACAGTCTACAGGAAAATTTACGCAAATTAGGAAATGTGCACAAAATCAAACAGGGAAATTTGTGTAAATCGATCACAAACACATGTCTGGTAATTTGCAAACATTTTCGGTGGACACATGATCATGCTCGCAGTCTCATTCGGGGCTCCGAACGGCACGCTCACATATTTTGCAAAGACAAACAAAATTCACATACAGGTATAAGGCAGCTTCCTATGTTCTTTCTTATGTACTCCTTGGCATCTTTACTGATGGGGTACTCACCCACCCACCCACTCACCCAAATCAAAGAGAGGAAGGGGCATCTATGCCTTCCTGAAATGCATCTTAAGCAAGCACTTCAGATAAATCCATGTTCTAGAGAATCCATTAGGAATTCTGGGAAAGGGTATGCTAGTCATCTCATGTTATCTCATTACAGTGTGCTGACTACAAATCCTGTGAACAGCTGCCAACAAACATGGTTCACCTGAATTTCGTGAAGAACTGATTTTTTTTTTAAATACAGAAGTGGCTGCATTGTGAATGAGACTATGGCTTTCTATGAGCCATTGCACATGCTTAATGCAGATTTTTGCATCATGAATCAGAATTGCAAACACAGAAATATAATTATTTCACACAGAGTCATGATGTATAATGTTCATTAAAATAGCCAGATTATTTACTTTCTACAGACACCCTACATTAAGGTGCAGCTACTTTGGGAATATATCATGTGGAGGAACACAGCTAATTTGCATGAATTAATTGCCTGTGATTAACATAAGTTGCAAATTGTTTTCATGAACTTATTTGAGGACAAACTATGGATGTTCACTGTCTGATGTGAAAAAGTGGAATCAGCCCTTAAAAGAAATGGAGTAAAAATCCTGAAAGGTGAAAAGCAATGGATTAGGAAATCTTTTCACTGGCTTCACAATTTAGATTGTAACCCTTCGGGCAGTGTTTGTTCTTTTTAATTCAATTATTGTACTGTACCTAGTGCTGAAGGACCTTATAAATAGCAATTACAATAATACTTCCTACACTTAGAAGTAGTGCATTGCTAGGAATTGTCAAAATAATGTTTGCCACAACAGGGCCCTGTGTGTCCTCTTAAAAACAAAATGAATCACCAAGAGGCTTAACACAGATTTCTGAGCCTCCTATATGTGCCTTGAAAACTGCATTCCCCTACAGGCAACACTACTTCACGACAGTAGGAAATATAGCCTTTGAGCTTTAGGTTATCAATACAAACATTTCAGGTCTGGCAAGGTGGTTCTTAGGTTACAAGCACATTTAATATTATGGGGCTGAAACGTGCAATTATATGCTTTGACAGTGAAGAGAGTCACATTTGTGTCTGTATAGACTGCTGTTTCCCCCTATCTTGATTCACTCCTTAGAGATAGTAACAAATTAAAAGGTGGGTTCGTGGCCCCTCTGCCCCTTGAGAGGATGAAAGGCTTCCTTGAGCTCTGTTCATACAGGACCCACCTGATTCTCTTAGACCTCTGTGCAGAGAGGCTATGCCTGTGTGTCTCTTAATTACACTGGAAAGATTGGCAAGCTGATGGATTTTATTTGAGTAGCGGGTGAAGTGCCTGTGCTGTCCCCAGAGGGTGTATTAAACTAAACCAAATAGACTAAGGATTCAGTTTGCTAATGAAGGGAGAAATGAGACAGAAACAGGGGAAGGTGCTGGGTGGTGGGGGTGGCAAAGATGAGAACAGGCGGGGAGAGATCAGTTGAAATGGAGTATATGGGGAGAAAGACAGGGGAAGGGTGAGAAATAGGAGGGAGAAAAGCCAGGGCAGGAACTGAAAGGAAAAATATAGAACAAGAAAATGACTGTATGTGGAAGCAAAAGGAGATGCAGTCCACTCCAGCTCCTTCATCTTGTACCTAATTTGTTACTAGGTAACATTTGTTTAGCAACCTAATGGGCGTACAAGCTACTTCTAGTGAAAAAACACAGTAGGGTAATACCTTTATTAGGACCAACCAAAATGCCACAAAGCCATAAATTCACATCATAGTAGAGTTGGAAGGGCCATCAAGTCCAACCCCCTGCTCAATGCAGAAATCCACCTTAAAGCATGACTGAATCAAGATGCAGATGGCTATCCAGCTGCATCTTGAATGCCTCTAGTGAGGGAGAGCCCACTACCACCCTAGGTCATGGGTTCCATTGATATACTGCTTTAACAGTCAGGAAGTTTTTCCTGATGTCCAGGCGGAATCTGGCTTCCTTTAACTTGAGCCCATTATTCTGTGTCCTGCATTCTGGATGATCGAGAAGAGATCCTGGCCCTCCTCTGTGTGACAACCTTTTAAGTACTTGAAGAGTGCTATCATGTCTATCCTCAGTCTTCTCAAGGCTAAACATACCCAGTTCTTTCAGTCTCTTCTCATAGGACTTTGTTTCCAGACCCCTGATCACCTCCAGAACTGATGCGGAACTTAGTAACGGCTAGATTTTTTTATTTTATTTTAAATGGTGCAACAGCCATGATGGCTTCCTTGTCCCAGAAGCCTTTGGTGCAACCTGAAATCTGTGTAGTACCTAGCAGTGATTAATGTAACTAAGTCTGTACAAATCTTCCTGAACTCCATCTTAAGACTGTTAGTAACTGAACACTACTAACATAATGACCTATTCCCCCACCCCCTTCAATTTTGTTTAACATCCAGCCTGAAGTAGAAGGCTGGAGAACTCAGATATTTGCTCATGACATTTGGTCAGTCCTAATAAAGGTATTGCTCTGTCGTGGCTTTTGGATATCTTTTGGATGGACTCCCACAGCCGCCTATGGTTTTTATAGGCTCCTTCTGTCTCACTCATCCTAGCACCTGCTTCCCTCATGCCATTTTTGTTTAGACTCTGGCCTCAGTCAACAATAGCATTGTTGCTATTGCAATGCCTCCAATTGGTTTTCCTTCCCTTATAATCCTTGGGGAAAGGATGTGAAATCTTTGCTTGAGAATTGTGAAGAAGAAATAATCACAGAAGAGGAAAATGGTGAAAATCTGAGGGGAAGTGACAGACACAGGAGCCTCTTTTTACCTGTGACTTTCAAGTAAGATTTCCTGATGCCCAGATGGAGCTGTGTGATTGTGTAGGTGGGTCTTTGGCCACATGATTTACCAGCCCCAGAGGTGCCAAATTATCTGGAGAAAGGGCAAACCAATTTGGATATTGTTGTCTTCATGTCTACAGAAAGTGTCCCAACTGTCACAACATGCTAGTTAATGTTCACCCATTTCAAGCTGCACAATATCACCTCAGGCTAGCAAGTTAATTTATTGGCCTCACCTGCACACCAGTCTAGTTACCTGTTCATGATGCTCAATGCCCATGCTGATGGTGTTCACAAGGATAGCAATCATGATACCACGGTTGAAGTATTTGCTCTCCACGATTCCCCTCAGCTTGACCCTCACTTCTTGCCACATGTTGCTGCAGAGTGTCAGCTGTCTGCCCTCTTCTCCATCCTCCTCTTCTTTCTCCAGGTCTTCAGTCCCCATGCTTCCTTTCCTTCCATCTCCCTCCTCTTCACTAGCTCCCCCTCCTTCTTCCTGATCTGAATCAGCACTGTCGAGCACGGAAAGTCTCCGGGCTGCTTCCCGCTGGGCCTTGCGGCACCTTGGACAGTTGCTGGGGTCAGAGGTCAGTGTCATGGCAATAGGCTGACTTAGGCCTTGCAGCACATAATCGGCACAGTTATGTTTCCGGCAATGCCCTGGGTAATAAATAATACACACAGGGATCAGATTTAAGGGCTAGAGTTATTTTTCAAAACAGTGTAACAGTTCTGCATCTCAGTATTTAATTAAGCAAAGCAGCTCGTACAACTGGGTTGCTAGCCATTTTAACGGTGAAGAAAATTAAGCACTGGAACCGCCTGCCAAGGGAAGTGTTAAGCTCATCATCATAGAGAGACTTTAAATGGAGATTGCTTGTCTCTCAGAGACATGCTCTACTTCAGCCACAATAGATTGGACTTGATTGTGTTCAGCTATGTAGTTGGGGTGGAATAATTCTCCAGATGGCAGGAATCATTAAATAAGAGGCCATGGCCTGTATTATCCTGGAAGTCAAACAAGGAAAGAAAAAAGGGATAATTGAATATTCATCTGTCTTCAAAATCTATGAAGCCCAATTGATCACATGAAACAGCCTTCCCCAGCTACAATTTCCATCACAACATATTGGGAACACACCATATTGGGGAAGGGTGACATCATAAAGGAATATTTCAAAAATACGTTTTTTAATTTTTGGGGGGTGGATGGGGAAAGGTACTGCAGACATGGTCCTTCTTGGAGTTCATCAGATGTATTCTGTTTCATTAACACGTTGGTTCTTTTGACTTTTGGGTCAAGGTTAACATTTTGATTAGTAGTTATTCCTGATAAGTCTCTAGAACTGATAAGAATATGGCGGGAAAAGGTGGCACAATCCTTTACAAAACCCTACTGATTTCAGGCTAGGACCACAGCTAAGCTGCTCTTTCTGTTCCTCCCTTTACTAAATCCTACCAGGTTTACTGAGAAGGCATAAGCGTATGCTCCTTTTTGGTTTTTGTACTAAGGGCCACTTTGCACATTTTATTTTAGACGTAAACTTAAGGCAGTTCATATGTGGATAAGTGTGAATGGGAAAAACACATACATTACTCATCAGAGATCAGATGCACCCATCAGGGAGCTGGGATTGACTGCAGCTCCTGAAACAGTGTATAAGAAATGGCAAACCAAAGTTTGCTACTGAATAATGTGTGGAATCACCTGAAGGAGTTTATCTTGGCAAAATGCAGCAAAACTGGACAGGTTTATCTGGCTTGACAAGCATATGATCCTTCTTTAGCTGCAGTGGTAATTGTGCGGCTGCTAAAACTAAAGTGAATTAGGGCACAATCCTATGCATGTTTAGACAAAACAAAGTTCTACAACTCCCACAGGGATGTCTGTCACAGGGAAATCCTGCCTTTTTTACGCTCATTGGATTTCCCTGGAGCCCCCATCTCAGTTTGCATTTGAGAGCCGAGGTGCAGACTTTTTCTGGGAACATTTCTTGTTTTTTTTTTAAATGGACATCTATGTGAATTGCAGCTGCAATTTTAACAATTTGCACAAATTTAAACCATAATTTGCTTAATCTGCATGTTTTGTGGCTGAAATATGCTTAATTTGCACAAATTCTGTCTGTGATTTGTATGATTTGTACAAATTAAGCATATGATGGCCACAATTTGCACAAATTAAGCAAATGACAGCCAAAATTTGACCAAATTAAGGAAATTGCAGCTGCAGTTTCCATAAATACCCATTTAAGAAAAAACAAAAACAAGAAACATTCTTGGATTTCAGGAAAAAGTCTGTGCTTTACCTTGCAATTGCAAGCGAAAACAAGGGCTCTAGAGAAATCCAGTGAGCCTAAAAAGGGAAGGTGGGAAAGGAAAGGGAGCAGCTGCAGTAGTTTGACTGGAGGGCTGGCACAAACGTGAGGCAATTCCAAGCCAGGCACAATTGTTGGTGGGGTGTTGGCTCAATTCATAAAGGGCTTAGAAGTTTGTCATCCTGAACCCACATTCTCATAAGTCTTGGCTCCATCATTATTCCTAGTGTACTACGATGAAAGTGAGCAGGTTTTCTTTGAGAATGAGGACAGAAGATCAGGACAGGAGTGGTCATGCTGAAAGAAATCATCACGTACAGGTGATAAAATGTCTTATTATTAGAAAGTCTGAGATTGCAGGCCTGAGAGGAAAAGCTATTTCTTTCGCTTCCTCCCCCACCTGCCGCCTTCGCTGAATTCATCTTGATGGAAAGTTAAGTCATAAAAGGGAGTTTTGTCACCATTCTCAGACTAGAAGTGCATATTCAAATATACAGTCTGAGTCTCCTATGAAGATTACTTAATTGTATCTATCCCCATGTCCACAGATAGAGATACTGTTACTACAGTAATGGAGGCTTTCCTTTTGCAGTTCTACTTCAGAGCATGTCCTTCAGGAAGGGTAGAGGGTTTGATGCTATATTGAAGCATGAAGGCACTCAGACAACTGGAAAGGGATCCTAGCAATGGCAGCAGGGATGGAGGTGGCATTCAAAGAACTTGGGGGTCACAGCTGAGGCACGGATGGGTGTGCAGCATCAGTAGCCTAGTTCATTAGAAGCTCAGTGCGCTCAGGGCTATGGTAGGGCAGAAAATAGTTGTTTACTTTATTATTAGTGTATTTTTACTGTCAGGGAGGATGGGTCAGGAGGTGCTTGTGGGATTTTATGCCCAGGTACCAAAATAGCCTGGGTGGCCTTTGGTTCTACCTTGACACAGTGAGAGGGGAGATGCCATTTGCTGTTCTACCTCAGGCAGCAAAAGATATTCAGCAGCCCTGCCTAGACCATCAAAATCCCCAAGGTCCACTTTACTGAAACCAATAGAGCTATTTGTGTAAAAACAAAACACTGTTGGTTACTGCAATCTTTTGGATGCTCTCCAGGATAATTTAATATGATTGTGTTTTGTTTTCAGTGTCATAAACTATTTAAAATGTGTTTTTTCCCTTCAACAAAAAAGTTGCCTCTCATGCCTGGATTTTTAGCAGTAGTTCTACTAGTCAGGGCCTGTCCTCCTAAGAAATGTTAAACTACCTGAGTTTAATTGGCCAGTAAAGTATCTTCCTCTTAACTGTAAAACCTGTTAGTTCCTGCAAATGTCTTTCCATTTGCTTGCTTCAATCTGTTGCATTCTGAATCGCCAAATGCCCTCTTTTTCTAAACCCGGGGATCTGAATCATTCTATGCTGCTAAATCAAGAATCCTACACAGGCTGCCCAATGAGCAATTGGATTGTACTATACTCATAGCTTCTCCAGTGCATTGTTCTCTGCTTTGTGCCTACTAGAGACTGTCTTTCATTAGCATAAGTGTAAGTCCTGCGCTTTACGCCGGAACAGGGAAGGCTTTTTTTGGTCCACATTTGTAGGCAAACTGATATAATTCTCACTTTCTGGACTAATACATGATTTGGAATGCAGTTATCCTTTGGATTGTGCACTTCTTCAAATTTTGTGATGCAGTTCTCAGCTCAAAATGTATACAAAAAGTATATATTATGGAGGGACTGCAAACAAAAATGCATATTTGGGCAGAAATTGTGCACAAAATGTCAATTTCCACACTTTTTTTTAAAAAATTTTTTTTGCAGAAAATTAGATAGGATGGACTTACAATTGCACACATGCAAAACTGAAATGGGGCAGAAAGAGACTGATCCATGATCCACAAAGACAATCTTACCAGTCGCTATATTTTTCATCCCTTACCACCCTCCTTCCATAGGCTTGGCCACACAAATCTTACGGTATTTCCTCTGATTGTTCCCATTCATGCTCCGCTTAGCAGTGCTTGGCTCCGTCCGGCCCAGGCGTCGATCCTGTAGGCTGTTGTAGAAGCCCAGGGTGCGGCGCTTGGCTTTGCGTACGATGTGGCAGACATATTGGAAGATCTCTTCATAGCAGTCTCCTGGTTCCATGTAACTGGCCACAGTGCTGGAGGACAGGTATCGTGCTCGCTGCTCCTGCATCAGTTGGTGCTCTCGCTGCTTGGTCTCTGAAAACTGTGTGGCAATGACCACCAGGCACAGGTTGATCATGAAGAACGAGCCCACCTAGGAACCAGTCGAGAAGAGAGGCATGGAGGATAATTAAAAGTGTGTGTTTGATGGAGGGGGGGAGAGGGAACATAGCTCAATGTGATAGAGCCCATGCTTTGTATGCAGAAGGTCCCAGGTTGGATCCCTGGCTTCTTCTCGGATAAGGAAAGGAATCCTGCCTGAAACCATGAAGAGCCATAGCTGCCAGTCAGTGTCAACAATACTGGATAGATGGACCAATGTTCTGACTCAGTATAAGGCAGATTCCTATGTTCCTTGTTGTTGTTGTTGATGATGATGATGATGATGATGATGATGATGATAATAATAATAATAATAATAATAATAATAATAATAATATTCTGCTTTTTCCCCAGTACTAGGACTCAAGGCAGTTTACAAGGTTAAAACATACACAATTAAAACATATAAATATAAATTTAGAAAAGTTAAAATAGAATCAAATCTACAGTAAAATTAAAAACATTTTTTAAACAAGCAGTAACAATGGAAAAAAACCCAACACCCAATACATTAACACAGGTCCAGACTATTTCCAAAAGCCTGCCAGAAAAGAAGATTTTGCCTGCCTCCGAAAGTGTAACAAAGAGGGAGCCAGTCTAGCCTTCCTGGGGAGGGAGTTCCAGAGCCTTGGAGAAGCCACTGAGAAGGCCCTCTCCTGCATACCCATCAGGTGTGCCTGTGATGTTGGTGGGATTGGATTGAGAGAAAGGCCTGCCCCAGAAGATCTCAGAGCACAGACAGGCTCATATGGGAGAATACGGTCTTTCAGATAACCTGGGCCCAAGCTGTATAGGGCTTTATAGGTGATAATCAGCACTTTGAATTGTGCCTGGAAACAGACCAGAATCTGGCTGCAGCTCTTTGAATCAGCTGAAGTGCGTAATCTAAATGGGATGTAACTAAGGCATGTGTCACCATGGCCAGGTCAGACATCTCTAGGAACGGGTGCAGCTGGTGCACTAGCTTTAATTGTGCAAATGTACTCCTAGCCACCACTGAGATCTGGGCATCCCTATTCCCTGTTCTGCCTTTGAACTGACCAGGAGCACCTCTGTCTTGTCTGGATTAAGCTTCAATTTGTTTGCCTTCATCCAGTCCATTACTGCCGACAGACACTGATTTAGCACCAAAACAACTTCCTTGGAATCGGGTGGAAAGGAGAAGTAGAGTTGGATGTCATCAGTGTTCTAGTGGCACTGAACCCCAAAACCCCAATTGTGTCCACCACCCTGGTCATTTCTCTATTCCAGAGATCAACCAGGGCTTCAACAGAATCACCTGCTGAGTCAACAGGAAAATCCCCAAGAGCCATCAGGAAACCATTTGGATCCATCAGCCTCCTGGGTCAGACCATCTTAATCAGTCCTCCACCCCTGCAGAGGGTCTGAGCGCCAGCAAGTCTAAACTCTACCAGGTAGTGATCTGTCCATGACAATGGAACTATACAAAGTTTCTCCACTCTCAGATTGCTATTACCCCATCCAGCACAGAAAACGAGGTCCAAAGTGTGCCCAGCAGCATGGGTGGGGCCAGATACTATTTGGGATGGACCCATGTTTGTCATGGTGGATGTGAAGTCCTGAGCCACTCCTGACAGGGCAGCCTCAGCATGGATGTTGAATTTCCCAAGACAACAAGCCTGGGGGGGACTCCAGCACCAACCCCAAGACTACCCCGGCTAGCTCAGGAAGGGTGGGGTGGATGGTACACCAACAAAATCCCTATTCTGTCCTGGGCACCCACCTTCAGATAAACACATTCAAAACCCACAGACTGTGGGTCAGGGCACCTGGTCAGGGGGATAGAATCCAGTCAGACCACTGCCACTCCACCTCCCTCCATCAGGCCTTGCCTGCTGCTGGACAGGGTACCCCTTTACAGGATAAAGCTGAGAGAGATTAATTACCCCAGCTTCATCCACATTAGAAGATGAAGGGGGGAGGAATAGAAGATATAGAGCTGAAATTATGCTTCATAGAGTAATATATCTCTTATTATTTCTTATTTATTTATTTGGAATATCTCTATCTTGCCTTTCTGCCTGATAAGAGGCCTCCAAAGCAGTTCACAGCAAGCAACGTTTAGTACATAATAAGAGTTATTTATTTTTTTAAAAAGGCAGTGGAGACTCAGTGGGGTGTGTACGCAGATGTAAACTGTCCACTCCCCACTTAGATGTTGGTGTTTGCAGGTATGGCTATAGGAACAAATGTGTTTTGGGAACAGGTCCCTTGAGGAAAGTTTCATCTGCATTTCATTGGAGAAAAACATTGGATTTTAAATTTTTGGCTCCACCATTATTTTATTAATTATTTATTTATTAATTAATTACATTTCTATACTGCCCAATAGCTGGAGCTCTCTGGGTGGTTCACAAAAATTAAAACCATTCCACATATAAAACAACAGTATAAAACCATAATATAAAATACAATATAAAAGCTCAACCAGATAAAAACAGCAGCAATACAAAATTACAAATTTTAAACACCAAGTTAAAATTTATTTATAGACTGTTAAAATGCTGCGAGAATAAAAAGGTCTTCACCTGGCGTCTAAAGGCATATAATGTAGGCATATAACCTCCTTAGGGAGCTCATTCCACAGCCAGGGTGCCACAGCAGAGAAGGTCCTCCTCCTGGTAGCCACCTGCCTCACTTCCTTTGGTAGGGGCTCACGGAGAAGGACCCCTGAGGGCTCAGGCAAAGCACTCTGGGGTGATGAGGAGTGTTAGGGCTGAGAAGTTTGCTTTGGTTTAATCCACTTGCTTGCTCTTCACTTGCCCTTCCAGTCCATCCTGCTCTTTTAAGAACTGCCCCAAGATATACCTATTTTCATATCCTTTTTAAATTCACGGACGTGTTTTAATTCAATCTCTCTTCCGCATTGGCTTCCCTCACTTCTTTCCCCCGTCCTTTTCCTCATGTGTCTCTTCATTTATGTTGTAAGCCTGCGGGCAAGATTCTGTTGCTTTTCTTCTGTTATTTTTATTTCTAATCTTTTTATGCTGTACAGTGCCTTGGTATTTTAAAGTGCTTAAGAAATAATAATAATAATAATAATAATAATAATAATAATAATAATAATAATATTCAGGAAGATAATATGGTGTTTTATTCTTTTTATCTTTTATTGTTCACCACTCTAGGATCTGTTTAGATGTGGAATGGTATATAAATGTGGTAAATAAATAAATAAATTTAAATGAGTTTTAAATGTGAAGCTGCACATGCTGAGAGCATTTCTTCTTTTAAAAAAACCCTTTCCCCCCCCCCTCAGGAATGTTGAAACAGTTGTAAAGCATGAAATGGTATTACGCTAGTGAGAAAAGAAGAGAAATATTACTTGTGTGCTTCACACATGGCTGTCTAAAGCCCCCCTCCTTCATAATGCTGGAAATTTTAGGACCTTTTTCTGTTTAAACACGCACAGGAATGTGCCCTAAGCCCAGCACCTAAAATTACAACACCTCCAATGAAGTCCACAAAGCTATAGCAATGAAGGCAAAACTGTGGCTTCATTGCAATTAATAGTCAAAGGTCCATTCCCTGAATTTGCCATTTAAGCTTCCACTATTACATCTCATTCCCCCCTCCCATAGAATATAAATATTTATACAAAAAGGGTAATTATCATGATCAAACGTAACCTAACCTGAACGTCAGGATAACAGTGACAAACAAAAAGACAACATGTTTCCAAATGTACCCAAAAGCCCATCTGCCCAAAAAGCAATTATGTTAGGTCCACCAAATTGGACAGAACTGTCCAAGAATAAAGCATAAATGTTAGTCTAAATCCCTCCATCTACTCAAATCATAAAAGCTGGGAATCGGGGCAGGGGAGGGAGAGAGTGAAGACCAACCTGTGTTTAAACATAGACTGGGTTTGCACAAAATATTAACCTACACTCAGTGATTGAGTGTGAATTATTGTTGAACCATGGGTTGTTTGCTGAACCATGGGTTAGCATGTTATCAGAAGCCAGGGTATTTCCCACAGATTGGCTTGTTAACCATACAGTGTGCCTTATTTTTCTTGAACAAGCCTGTCCTATGTTTGTTGATTCCAGGAAGTTAGAGTTGGTTGTGCTGCCTCCTGGACCCCAGACACAGAACATTTACGACGGAATGCCAAGATGGGGGAGACCCATCTCTTTCATGGATCCATTGGGTGATCTGTACTTCTCCAGGAGCCACAGAGTAAAAGTCTGGGTCCCTGGGAGAGTTCTGGAGAGGTATATCTATAGAGAACAAACAATGTTATCTCATTCTCAAGAGGAACGCAACAACAGCTGAGCACAGGAAATAGACATTCTTTTCAGCTGTCACCCTTGATGAAGCTCTTCAATCCCACAGTGACTGGCCATGTTTAAAACACTCCTGGCTTTCCTCATTTCATTAGCCTTTATTGCTTCTTTTTAATCTCCTGCTTAACTCAGGCATGTGGACAGTAGCTTGGAAACACGGGAAAGTCTAAGTGCCTACATCTCCTAATGATGAATGTGACAGACCGAATAAAGCTGGAATGACTACAATGCAGGTTCAGATTATTGGTGATGAATCAACATATTATTTGCACAATTTATGTGAAACTAATTGAGCAAGAAAGAAGGTACCAAGAAAAATGTCACCAAAAATATGTATCCCTTTTGGATATGCAATCTATTTCAGTTACTATCAGTAGTGCCTTTTCACTCTGTTAGCCAATGTGTTCCATATTCATAAGTCACACCTTGAGCCTACATAGATTTTAAGCTCTTTTGGTCATGGACTGTACTTTGCATGTAGGTTACTTACCAAACATCCTCAATTATAAAATTACCACAAGTAAGAAGAACAGGAGGAGAAATTGTGGAGATGAGATTATATGGATCTGGAATGAAATCTAGCTTCCCACTGTAGAACTGCAAAGCCAGATTTTGTTCATGAACTTACTACAATGTTTTAGTTATTTGGATGAGAGGAAGATCCAGAACTGAGTCGTCGTCGTCCTACTATTACTACTACTACTACTACTATTACATCTCTAGAGATATTTTTGGAAGAACTTTTGCCACCTTTCAGGGGCCCAGATTGATTGGGACATAGGATCTGGTCTACTCAGGTGAAAGGACAATTGTACTTACAATGATCAGCAAGATGAAGTAGATGAAGTTGTAGAATGAATGAGCATCCATCACATAGTACATGATCTCCACCCATCCTTCCAGAGTTATCACCTGCAAGGGGAAAAAAGAGACTATGGAAAATGTCAGTAATTAAAGATAGACAAGAAGTTTGTACGAACAAATCTATTCTAAGGTTTGCCATTAAGGGATATCTCAAAACAACAACAGCAAACAAACCCACAACAAAGCACCCCTATAAGGGCCAAACTGCAAAACGGGAAAAGTCTCAGAGGCCACGTTCAATCGATGGGTTGTGCCAAATGTGACTGTTATCATTTTAAGCCTACTCAGAAGTAAGCAGGACTCAACCACTCAGCAAACACTTTCAAGTAGCATTCCAAATACCAAGCCTCTGCATGTCTACTTACAAGTAAATAGGCCTGCCTGCCTGCCTGCAAAATGCACACTTCAGTTCTGTACAACAGCTCAGTTCTTTGCAGTGTATTAAAAGGTTAATTGCCTTTAAATACCCTTTCATCACTGATCAGTGTCTGGAGAAAGCAACAAAAAAATTACAAGTGGCAGGGAAACCTGTGCAGGTGGGAAGTTCCCCATCCCCACTGTAAGTCCTTTATGACAAATCACTAAAGTAACACTACTGTGACCTGGGCTACCACTGCAGTATCTTTTCTGTATGACCTGAATGGAGGGGTAGGTAGCTTTGCTGTTATGGGAAATCAGTAGGGGGGAATCTGCACGTCGTACCGAGATCGCTTCTAAGCGACCCCAGTGCGGCGTGAAAGCGATCGTGTAACTGGCCTTTGAAGAGCCGACGAAGAGACGTCCTTCTCGCCGCTGCTGCCGCTGCCGCTGCCGCCGCCACCCGCAGACCTCCTCGCCGGCTGGGACGGAGAGCTCGGGTGAAGAAGGCGGGGTGGAGAGCTTCTTCCGCTCTCCACCCCGCCTTCTTCAGCCGAGCTCTCCTTGCCGGTCGGCGAGGAGGTCTGTGGGTGGCGGGGGTGGGGGCGGGAAGGACGTCTCTTCGTCAGCTCTTCCAAAGGCCAGTTACACGATCGCTTTCACGCCGCACTGGGATCGCTTAGAAGCGATCTCGGTATGATGTGCGGATTCCCCCCTACTGATTTAAAGGGGAGATATTGAAGCACGTTCTCAACTCCCCCGATGAAATCAATGCGCAAATGCTTTAACGCTTGTCCAGTCATGCTTTTAAATTCCAGATCACTTTTGATGTGAAAGGAAATACTAATAGATTTAGGGTGCATTCCTATGTCCACCTCACTATGTACTGAATGCTAATGGCTCGTGTTTTAAGTAGAAATGTGAACCATGTAGAGAGTAAAACAAGTAAATATGCAAACAGTGGCAGTTCTCTCCAACATCTTTCAGATGCTTTAATAGAAAAACAGTTAGAGTAGCAGAAATATAATCATCCAAAGAGTGGGAAGGTGTCAGAAGTTACACACCAGGAGTAGCAACCTTTTTGGGCTCCTGAGCAAATCTGGCAAATTGGGAAGCTGTCATGGCCACCACTACAAAATGGCTGCCGTAGGAGGCATAGCAAATCACAAAGGCTGTATACAATGTAAGAGCTGGGGTCTGACTCACAACACACTAAACAACTCCTTGAACCCACAGTCCAGTGCCTTTCTCGCCCCCCTTTTTTTCTTAGCAGCTGGGAGTGTTGCAGTGGACAGCATCAGTTTGCTGATGCCCCCCATCTTCCTTTCCTAAGAATGTTTCTATTATGTAGCATTCATGGGGAAAGAAAATGGCGGCCCTCACTTTGCTTTGAAGTAATCCCAGCTGCCAGTAAGAAAATGTAGTAATTAACAAAAAAAGTGAGAGGGGTAGGGCAACTTGGTGAGCATCGAGAAAGGTGTCTGAAGTTACATTGTTGCTCATGGACAACACATTCCCTGCTCCTGTTATTCACTAATATTCTCATAGTTGAAATCAATGGGTAAAATCACACATTCACCGATTATATCTCAATTAATTGACGGAATTATCAGCTTAATCTCTGATATGCTGCAGTGCAATGCGTATGGCTAGAATTGGAACTGCAGCTCTTCAGTCCAGCCAGGGCCATATGACTTGAGGAACCCATAGGGACATGGCTGGCATTATATAATCTCTCCTGCAAACTGCGTTCCTCAGTCTGAGCAAGTTGTCAGGTGGATTAACAGCACAGATTGTCTCACCTTGCCTCAGTTGGTACCTAAACTCATCATTATAATTCAGCCTATCTTTGACTACATTCCTGTCTCTGGTACTTTGTTTCTTTGCTGCCCAAATCAGAGCCTGAGACCACTGGCCCATTATCTCTTTGCCACTGGCCCTAGTTTGCTTGATCTGGTATCTGACCTCTAACCTGTCTTGACCACTTGACCCTCACTTACTTTTGCTAGAATCATATGCCAGGTGTAACTGCCAAATACCTGGCCTGCTGGCCAGACAGTTGTGCTATCATCACATGAATAACGCATCACACTCACAAACACATCCAAATATTTCAGTAAAGGACTGAGAAGATGTTGTGCAGTCCCGAGGTATACAATTAACATCAGGTCTTTGACATCCCAACTTAGATTACCTGAAATATAACAATCCATGCGTAGCCAATATTGTCGAAGTTGATGGCCCCTTTGTGTGGATTGGAGTTGCCTGTACGACACTCATTGTAATACTGGTTCCAGTTGACGCACATGCCACTGACATTGAACTCCTGTCTAACAGAGGTGTAGTAGTAATAGTCATCCTTGTCCAAACAGCATTCGTGACCCCGCTCTTTCAGTGGGGGGATTTCGTGGCAACCCATGATGCCATTATCTCCTGTCAGCGAACATATGAAGGGCATTTCATCATCTTCCTCAGGTTGATAATAGGGAGGAAGGGTGAAGTTACCTTGTCTGAGAGGACAGAAAGAATATGCTAATGAAATTGTCATGGCAAACATTAGAGTTAATAATATCTGTGGAGACTGGGAGTACCACTTGATCATATTAGCCTTCCAACCATCTATTACAGAAGCAGAAGAGGAGATTGCTTATTAAGCCATTTGCAGGAGCATGTTCAAGTCCCATTTTTACAAGAAACAAGGTGTAGGTTTGATGTTCCTTTCTACTCACATGAGTTCCTGTTTAGTAATCACCGCAATTTGTTGTCATGGCTGAAAATTTGCTGTTTAAAGCCCTAAACAGCTTAGGACCAGTATGGTCTACCTAATGGAGTAATTATTATTATTATTATTATTATTATTATTATTATTATTATTTATTTATTTATTTATTTATTTATTTATATAGCACCATCAATGTACATGGTGCTGTACAGATTACACAGTAAATAGCAAGACCCTGCCGCATAGGCTTACAATCTAATAGAGTTGTAGTAAACAATAAGGAGGGAAAGAGAATGCAAACAGGCATAGGGAAGTGTAAACAGGCACTGGGTAGGGTGAAGCTAAACAGGAGGCTTCTTCTTCGGTGCCACTGTCCATAATGGTGCAAGAGCCTTCTCTGTTGTAGCCCCCTGTCTGTGGAATGCCTTTCCCTGGGAGATCTGCTTGGTGTCCTCAGTGTATACATTTAGATGCCTCTTCCAGCAGATATTTAATCTTCAATCTGTTCTCCATGTATTAACTTTTCTGCTTGCTCTTTAATATTTTAATCATTTTAATATTTTCATTGTTGCATTTATTGCTTTTAGTTTATTTATTTATTTATTTATTACATTTTTATACCGCCCAATAGCCGAAGCTCTCTGTTAAATAGTTGTTATTTTATTGTTGTTTTATTTTGTTTTGTTTTTTATATTTGTAAATTACCTATAGAGCATTTGTCGGTTGATCAGTATATAAATTTAATAAAAAATAAGTTGTAAAAACATATTCAGCTGAACAAGTGAAGAATGTGGGAAGTGCAGGGGCTGGAGCCGAATTGTAACAGGCTGCTGGTGGCAGGGCTGGCATGTACACTCCTCCCATCTCCATGCGCTCATCTTGAACTCCTAAATACAGGTTTACAAAACTCTGATTGTGGTTTGGAAGGCAAATGCTAATCATAGCTTAGGTGTCATCATGGCAAATGGTGGTTAGTGCTGAATGGAGAGGGAAACAGAGGGCATGTCTAGACTGGGGGGTGGAGGGAGAAGATGATTGCGAGATCCTCCCCCTCACTGCACGTGGCATCCCAGGAGGAAGAGGACATTGCCCCCACCATTTTGTTTTTGTTTTGTTATCGAAAATGAGCACGGGAACGCTCCAGTGAAAAAGGTAATTTTTTTGTTAAAAAGCCCCCTCTTGCTCCCCCACCCCACCCCTGATGGGCATGGAGCTCCTGAGGAGCTCTGTGCCCCATGCCCGGTTCCCGGCTCATTGCGGTTACTTGTGAGGAGACAGGACAAAGCGGGACAACTGCCCATGCGTCCTGTGGTCTCGGGATCATCCTGGGACCATGGGAAAAACTGGGACAAAAGTGTAGGGCAATATACCAGGGAAATGCAGGGATCTTCCCTCCCTGCTCCCAGGATCCCCTGTACATCATGTGGATGCACAGGGACAGTCCTGGGATGATCCCCAGGATATCGCTCTGTCTAGACATGTCCAGAGAGAGACACTGGGGAAAAGTGAGGGAGCGAGATTGTGCCTCATTCAAGAGGTCATGTGAGGGCATGAATTACCATCCATGGTTTAACCAGATTGGAGTTTTATCAGTATTTTGTTAAATTAAAAATTGTATTTTAATATAGTGTTTTTATTCTTTTATTCTATTTGTTGTACACCATTCTGAGATCTTTTGAATGGGTAGCAGTATATAAATATTGTAAATAAATAAATAAAAAATTCAAGATGACCCAAGCCATGGTTTCGAGGATGATCTGAATTGAGATACAAGCCCCAAGCCAAATCCAATATCTACACATTGGGAAAAAGATGTTGAGAAAGGCCATAGTAAGAGTTCAAGTTTTTATCAATTTTTCTCCCCCAAGCAGTATACTGTACACATAGTTAGAACTAAAATAGACAGCAGATGCATGCCTCGTACAGCAAATGGGGAATCTGGTGCTATGCCAGTGTATGGAATCATTTCACATACTTATTTCCTAACATCTGACAGCAATGCTTCCCATAATATTGAATCCAAACTTAAAACTGTAGAAGTAAACCTGCAGAAACCAAGATTAGTAAAAATCAAAATGGAATGAACAGTCTTAAAATATGACAGCACTATTTTAAACAACAGGGTCACCTGCTGTAACACAAATAACAATACTATGGGAAGCTTCACCCATGATATGTTTCAGATGTATGCCAAAGATGTGGTAAATGCACATCTGAAAATGTAATAGGAAGCCAAGAATTAAATATTTGTTAAATACATAGTAAGCTGCTTTGGGAGAGCTTTGCTCTGAAAGGTGTTGTAGAAATACCAGAAATGAATAAATAAAACATGTATCATAAAGGTACACTAGGCAGTCAGGATAGGCTGCACTTCTTGCTGTGTAATGTGTGAAATAGTTCTGAGGCTGAGCTATAACTTTCAAAGGGCATATTTGTAGCATAAACTAGACTCACATTGTTTGAAATTACAGAGCAGAAGGATTACAGATCTGTAGGGCCTCAGTAGTGGTGCTGGTGCCAATGCTAAGGTGATCTGGGCAGCCAATCAGAGCTCTTAACACTGCCCCCTCCGGGTAGTTGTTAGCCTGGTTGGTATGACACCTGTTTGAACAGCAGGGGCAATTTGGGGACACACGTAGGAGGTTGCTAAGCAACATCTGAAATGGGGGAGGGCATATGTGGTTAATATGCATATAATGGGAAATTCTAATCAAATATCCAGTTTGGTAGTATGATCATTCAAATTAAAACTGGCTTTTTCTGCAGTAACTAGTTTGTCAAGAGACTTTTTTAAAAAAAATACTGTTGGAAATGAAAACATATTTTTAGCATCACTTAGAAAACGGCAGCTGTGACCCTTTCAAAAGTAAATATCCCAGGTGGAGGAGGGGGATTGTGTCCCGTCCCCCCCGAAAGGTCACAACCACAGAGTTCACTCAGTAGGCCCACGCAAATCCTGGTCACGTGTCAGCTATGTGTGGACTGGAGAAAGGGGCAAAGAGACATTCAGTTTATACCAGTGTCTTAAGGACACAGGAAGCTGTCTTTAACTGAGTCAGACCATTGGAACATCTAGCCCAGTATTGTCAACACTGACTGGCAGCAGCTCTCCAGGGTTTCAGGCCAGAGTTTTTCCAGCTCTACTTGGAGAAGTCGGGGCTTGAACCTGAGACTTTCTGCATGCAAAGCATGTAATATTCCACAGAGGTACAGCGTCCAGCTAATCCATACCCATCCTCTTTCCTTAAGGTGACCTCTTCCTTTCACCCTTTCTGCAACACAGTATATGAGACTGGCATTATACTGGGTAAAGTTGGTTACTGGAAGCAGCAGTCACCTATGCCAATATGCAGCACCTTCAGAGGATAAAATGCTGCCAGATGTTATTGCCATTCCCTCTTTGCATATGGTAGAAGCAGAGAGCATAGGCTTATGTTTTTCTTTAAGTCTGCAGCAAAGAGCTCACATGAATGCAGCCCCACAAATATTTCAAAAGTGATGTGAATTGGCTCTAGGTTATACACATGATAAATATAGAGCTAATCTGGGCCAAGGGATTGGGTAGCATTACTAACTGCAGAGGCTATTTGACTTTTTTTAAAACCCTCTGATTTGACTATCATGATGCTTTAAATTGCTGGTTTTTATCTTATAACTGCTAATTTGTTTTATGTTGTTTTAGTGGGCTGAAATGTGGCATTCTTTGTTAGCTGGTCTGAGTATTTTTAAATAGAAAAGTGAAACAGAAATGTTTTGAAATAATATAAATAAATAAAGCGAGCCCTCAGAAATGATACTAGTTAGACCTCATCTGGAGTTCTGGGGGCTTCACTGTAAGGATACAGATAAACTGGAATTTAGTTCAGAGAAAGGCAATAAAGATGGCCAGGGGTGTGGAAAACAAGTCCTCTGAGGAAAGGTGGAAGGAATTGAGGTTTTTTTTTCCAGAGAAGAGAAGTCAGAGAGGGGACATGATAGCACTCTTCAAATCCCTATGGGGCTGTTGCATAAAATTTAAAAGAGGGCAAATATGTATTCTCTGCTGCTCCGGAGTGCAGGACTAGGTCTAATGGGCAGAGATTTACACCCAGGCAGCCTTAACCTCCCCCGCCCCGCCACAACCCATCACAATGTAACATCATTCCAATTGGCCATGAGGAATGCTGCTGGGCTGCTTCCTCTTGAAGATGAGGTAAAGCTTACTTTTAGTGAAAGAAGGATTGTGGAACCCTCTGCCACTTTGTCTAACATGGAAAGCTGCCCCCAAATATAAGAATTTCTCTCACACCTTCTGAAGGTCACCCCAAATGCCCCCTGTCATAAGAGATAAATGGTCCTCCCAAAGGGGTGCATTTTGGGCCCAGCACTACCTGGGTTATAGGGGGGATAGTTTTTGGTTGACCATTAGGAGAAACTTCTCCCTGGTTAGAGCAATTCAAAATAGGATCAGTTATCTGGGGTAATGGGCTCATCCTCACTGGAGGACTTTAAGCAGAGGCAGCCACTTAGTGGGATTGTTCTACCTCTGGATTTCCTACATCAAGCAGGGCATTGGGCAAGATGATGTACAAGATGGAACAGCTGTAGCTCAGTGATAGAGCACATGCTTAGCATGCATAAGGTCCCAGGTTCAATCTCCAGCATCTCCAGAGAAGGCTGGGGGAATTTCCTCCTTGAAACTCTAAAGAGCTGCTGCCAGCCAGTTTTGACAATACTGAGCTAGATGGATCAAAGGATCTGACTCATGATAAGGTAGCTTTCTATGTAAGACCCCCCCCCCAAAAAAACCCCTCTATGATTCTATGATAATGTTTTGGATGTTGAGGCCACCTGGTACAATGGTGCCTCCAATAACTCCACATTTCCTTTTAAGTGGCAGATGGTACTTTTAAGATTTGTACTCAAGGAAGTGGGAGTTGGAGAGAAACATAGACTGAAATGTTAGGGGATTGGACTAGCTCCACAACAAGGGGAATAAAAGAGGGAGGAGAGAGACTTCAGAAAAGGGGATGACGGAGTCATCTTCCAGTCACTCACATTGTCAAGTTCTCTTCCATGAAACAACGGTTTCTCAGTAGACCAGCCCACAGCTGCACTCCGATGATGCCAAAGATGAAGAAGACAAAGAAGCAGAGAAGCAGAACATTCCCCAGCATGGGTAGGGTGTCCAAGAGCAAATTCACCAGGATTCGCATGCCTGCAAGAGGAACAAGGCCAGGAAGGTACAGAGGGACAGGTCATGGCACAGGAGCAGGGATGGTGATGGAGGGAAAGACCAGAAGGAGTGGGGAAAGAAAGGAGAAGACATTACAGGAAGAAATCCCAGGTGAATAGAAAAGGGAGGCAGAGAGAAAATGCTGTACAATTTGGCAGCTTCAAATTAGGGGAAGCAATAGAACATTTAGGGCACAATCCTATTCATTGTGTGGGCAATGATCATAAGCCCCCAAACTTGGAGGCTTATAATCATCGTTTGCAAGGCGGAAAGAACAGTGGAAGCGATCTTTGCTTCCCTTTCCTCCAGGGCTGCATTTTTCAATAGTTGGTGTTTTTGCCCTTCTAGTGAAGAGAAAGGGGGAGGGAAGGAGGATGGGGAGAAAAGGAGGATGCCAGAGCCTCAGGATACCTTGTATTCTGGCCTCTCCAGTCTCCTCCCCTCCCTGGCCACAGGAACTCTCCCATTTCCCCCTCTCCCAGGTTGAGTTCTTAACTTCAGTACCCATCCTACACAATGCTTTCCATGCCAGCTGTGAGAGGGAGGGAGGGGCAGATCTCTGACTCCCCCTACGACGTCAGAGTGCTGTCTCCTACCTCAGATGGGGGACTCAGAACAATCCTATAGTCCCTCAGACACTGTCCAGGAGCCAAGGGATTGTTCTCTAAATCTAATGGTTAATCCAGCCCTGATTTACCATGTTATATACATTCTTATTCTAATGTATTACTTTTATGATATCTAAGTTATATGAAGCACTTTAAAAAAGTCCACTTTCTGCAGATAGAAAGAACCCAGACTCCAGGGCTGCCGTGGTTGTAAATTTCCTTAATGTCAAAATCCAAAGCTGACCACCCACCCCTAACCCCAAAACAAAACGCAAACTATTTTCAGCTGAAATACATTCTTCCTAAAGTGAACAATTCAAAGAAAGCTTTTGTTCAGACAGCTATTTCTTGAATGGCTTTCTTTGAAACAAATATCCCCTAACAAGGAGAGTATTTTAGCTCAAAATGCATTGTTTTGTCATTAAACATCATTTTTTCACATCGTTTATTTTCTTTTGATTGTGATCAATTTTATTTATTTATTTATTTATTACATTTCTATACCACCCAATAACCGGAGCTCTCTGGGCGGTTCAAAAAAATTAAAACCATTCAAAGTGTAAAACAACAGTATAAAACCATAATATAAAATACAATATAAAAGCTCAATCAGATAAAAACAGCAGCAATGCAAAATTACAAATTTAAAACACCAAGTTAAAATTTATTTATAGACTGTTAAAATGCTGGAAGAATAAAAAGGTCTTCACCTGGCATCTAAGAGCATATAATGTAGGTGCCAAGCGAACCTCCTTAGGGAGCCCATTCCACAGCCGGGGTGCCACAGCAGAGAAGGCCCTCCTCCTGGTAGCCACCTGCCTCACTTCCTTTGGCAGGGGCTCATGGAGAAGGACCCTTGAGGATGACCTTAGGGTACATATGGCAGGTACATATGGAAGGAGGTGTTCCTTCAGATAGCCATTTAGGGCTTTAAATGTTAATACCAGCACTTTGAATCGAGCTCGGACCTGGACTCGCAGCCAATGAAGCTGGAAAAGGATTGGCGTGATGTGGTCTCGTCGGCCAGTTCCTGTTAGTAACTGTGCTGCCCTGTTTTGTACCATTTGAAGTTTCTGGACTGTTTTCAAAGGCAGCCCCATGTAAAACGCATTGCAGTAATCCAAACGAGAGATTATCAGAGCATGGATAACTGTAGCTAGGCTATCTCTGTCCAGATAAGAGCGTAGTTGGTATATCAACCTAAGCTGATAAAAGGTAATCTTTGCCACTGAGTTCACCAGTGCCTCAAGTGACAGTTCTGGATCCAAGAGCACCCTCAAACTACAGACGCGATCCTTTAGGGAGAGTGCAACCCTGTCCAGGACAGGGCAAACATCACCTCGCCGGACAGATGAACCACCTGCTAACAGTACCTCCGTCTTTTCTGGATTGAATCTCAGTTTGTTAGCCCTCATCCAGTTCATTACCAGGCACTGGTTCAGAACAGCCACTGCCTCACCTGGGTTTGATGAAAAGGAAAGGTAGAGCTGGGTATCATCCGCATATTGATAACACCTCAGTCCACATCTCTGGATAACCTCCCCCAGCGGCTTCATGTATATGTTAAACAGCATAGAGGATAAAATAGAGCCCTGTGGAATCCCATGGCTTAGGTGCCATGGCACAGAGCAATAATCCCCCAGCACCACCTTCTGGAATCGGCCATCCAAGTAGGAGCGGAACCACTGCATCGCAGTACCTCCTACTCCCAGCTCAGACAGCCTATCCAGAAGGATACCATGGTCGATGGTATCGAAAGCCGCTGAGAGGTTCAGGAGAACCAACAGGGTCGCACTCCCCCTGTCCCTCTCTCGGCAAAGGTCATCCCACAGGGCGACCAAGGCAGTTTCCGTTCCAAAACCAGGCCTGAAACCCGATTGAAATGGATCTAGATAACCCATTTCATTCAAGAGTGCCTGGAGTTGTCCTGCAACCACCCACTCAAGCACCTTGCCCAGGAATGGGATATTAGCCACCGGCCTGTAGTTGTTAACATCCTCCGGTGCCAAGTTAGGCTTCTTCAGGAGTGGTCTAATTACAGCCTCTTTTAAAGAGGCTGGCACCACTCTCTCTCTCAAGGAGGCATTTACAACCTCCTGGACTCAGCTGGCGATCTCCTCCTTATTTGTTGTAATGAGCCATAAGGGTCAAGGGTCACGCACACAGGTGGTCGACCGGACTTGGCCAAGCACCTTGTCCACATCCTCGGGCCTTAATAACTGAAACTCATCCAATAAAACTGAACTGGACGGCGCTCTGAACGCCTCTACTAGTGGAGCTGCATTAAGTGTGCTGTCCAATTCATGACGAATCTGAGTGACTTTATCTTCAAACCTCAATAGAAAGTGATCTGACCATGATAAGGGGGTAGATGTTAATTCCCCCACTTTCAGATCACCATCCTCCTGCCCAGTCGAGAAAACCAAGTCAAGTGTGTGTCCCTTTGCATGTGTTGGGCTGATGACATGTTGAGACAGCCCCATGGTTGTCATGGCGGCCATGAAGTCCTGAGCCGCCCTGGATACAGGAGCCTCAGCATGGAAGTTGAGATCCCCCAGAACCATCATCCTGGGGGTCCTCAATACCAGATCCGAGACAACCTCTGTCAGCTCAGGCAGGGAGACTGTTGGGCAGCAGACTGTTGGACGGTACGCCAGCAGAATCCCTAATCTGTCTCGAGTACGCAACACAAAGTACAAACACTCCAGACCAGCACTCGACTGATACCATCCTCTTCTTGTGTGTGGACTCTTTAAAATCTTCAAGATACAATAGATGAAGAAATTTTGGGCTGACCCATGGATATGACAGCACCCTTTGCTAAATTAATAATATTCCCCATGTTCTCCATGGCTGCTTGCATCCTGTAAATTCTTCTAAGTATCAATAACATTCCTAATCCCTTCACATCTAGCCCACCTGCTTCCTCTTGTCTGCTGAGACTCCCTGCTGCATGGGTCCAGGGAATTTCATGTTACAAGTTGCTGCATGTAGGCCAGCGTATAATTGACTAATTAGCTATTTATAACTAGTTCATTACTTCAGATGACTGCAAAAAGGAAAGGAAGAAGGAAAGATAAGATTAGGATTCAGTGACAATCCCTTGAGGCACCAGTTAATCCCCTTTTTATGCCCACTGTCAAGTAATTAGCCACATCAACTTGTGCTTTACACTTTGTCTCATTTTCTTGTGTTATTCTGCTCCTGTGCCTGGGAATAAAGGACTCCATGGGTTTACAAAAATGCACGGAATTTGGTACAATGACGGATTAGAGCATTCACAGGTGCAAGTTTATTTATACAGGTATGGATGTTAATTCCCGTGAAAACATCCTGAGGCTTTTGATGAACAATTTGTGCCCAGCAACCTCCTTTCTTTGAGATCTGTGAAATCTAAGCTGCAAGGGAAGAAATGAGATGTCCAAAAGTGCTCACATAACAGCAGTGGCAAAAGAATAGCACTTATATACACAATCAGTTGTAACGATTTAACTCCAGGGACTCTGATTTGCATTAATAGTATAAAACTGATTTATAATCATTTCTCCACTCTCTCGCAGAGTTAAAAGGCTCCTGATTTAGACCTTACAAGCATGTGAATGACTAATGATAAAATGCCACCAGTATCCCCCCCCCCAACATCACTACTGATATTGGGTCAAGATAGAAGGTATATGGGAATCTGAGATGATTTCATGAAGATTAAACCACAATATTTCTGTAGCTACCATATGATGAACTACCATAAATGAATGAAGAGGTGACAGTGGGTATGAGCAGGGGCCCCTGGCAAGAGAAGGTAGGAAGCTCTAGTAAATCTAGCTTCACTTTGGGACAGCTCTATGGGACAATTTACAATCAAGCTGCCACCTATGCACACTTCCATTTCATTGCATTCTTTTCATTTCTATACTGTTCAATAGCTAAAGCTCTCTAGGCAGTTTATATTTTTTTTTAAAAAATGCATTGCACATAATATAAAATCATTTATATACAAACATATAAACAGACAACACATGCGCGCGCACACACACACACACAATTTTAATAAAAAACAATAAGACACAACATCCCATTGAACACACTGTAACTTGCTTTTGAGTAGGGATGGGGAAGAAATTAATTCAGTTTGCATTTTAATGTGAGCTGACTTAATTTTATCCTTTTGAACCAACACACACAAACAACAGTTATTCTCCAAATTCAACCTTCTCTGAATTTTGCAATGAAGATCCCCCATTAAACAATTCATGCAAAAATGTGTATATTAGGAAAAAATGCATGCAAAATTGCTTGTATTAGTGAAAATAACATTAAAATGCATTGTATTGGGGAAATGACTTGCAAAAAAAGTGTACGTTAGGCAAAATTACATGCAAAGTGCATGTTTTAGAAGAAATGCACACAACAATTTCTATGAATTTTCATGCAAACTTTTAAAAAAACAACCTCAGAGTTTGGGACAAACTAAACCTAAGAATGGGGAAATGAGAAACCTCAGTCCCCTAACTATCAGGAAGTAGCATGAGGAACCAGTTGGTTTGCTTCTGGAGCATCAATTATTCACCAGCAGACACTCTGAGCATCTTGCCTGGGGAATATTGAACACACCATTACTCATTCACTCATTCCTAACTTTCTGATCAATGCTAATAAAAAGAACAACAGTTAAAAGTCCTATGAAGACTCCTGCCAGTTTCTCAGACCTTCTTGAACATGCTCAATCACGGCATGGCATTTGACAAATGAAAATAGATGCACTTTTTGCGTGATGTGAAAAATCAGTTCCTCACAGTAAGGTAGAAAGTAAGCATGAATGTGGCAACTGCATGACCTCTGAGAATTGACACAACCTGCTAAATAAGTGTGAGAAAAACAATGGCATGATGTATATTCATCTCTTACCTAGACAACACACCTGGACACCATAAATCCATTTCCCCCATTAATTCATGAAAATCCAACTCCCATAATGTCCAGAATGTCACAATATATCCCTGCACTACATAGCATGAACATTCCCCCCCCCCCTAAAAATTTTATATATATAGTTGCCTGCCAAGTTTCAAATAAATTGTTCTGGGAGCAGTCTTTACAGTTTGGAGAGTTCCAAAAAGGGATGCTCTTATCCCACAATGGTTTCCCCCCCCCCATGCATTTCTTGTGAAAACTGCATACAGCATAGAGGTGTCCCTAGATAAGAAACCTGCAACATTTCAGAATGATGGGTGCAGCATTTTCTTGTTGCAGGAATTTTGCAGGGGGAAAATAGGAGAAATGATTTGGTTTCCTTTATCCCTTGTATGTTTTTTTTTTTTTTGAACATCCAACATTTTTTGAACATCCAACACCAAGCAAGCGCTCAATGCTACACCCTCCATGGAACTACAGACTCCACCAAAACTCTTAACAGTTCTGCTCTTGGGATAAAGAACTAGCAAAATCCACTGAATGATGGATTACTACTACTGTGATTACTTCAGCATCCCTCCCACAAAGCACCTGGGTTGGAGAGCCCTGGTAAAACCATTCACTGTGATTAGACCATTCTACGGAGAGCTTGTAGAAAAAGTATCAGTTTTTGTAGGCACACTCTCTGTGTCTGTTTAAATCTCAGACTTGCTGATGAAGCTTCAGATTTGTATTTGGTCTGCTTTGGAAGAATCTTGCTTTAATTTGGATATTCCTGAATCTGGATTTGAGATTCTGCTGAATCTGAAACACACCTCTATTTAAAAGCATGAAAAGATGAAAACTGGCTGCCTGAAACTTTCAGAATGTAGACTGTACATATTAGAGTCTCGGTCAATTTGGTAAAGCAGTACTACCTCTTTTTCTTGTCCTAGCAGGCTGGGAACTATAGGCAGGCTGCTAACTATAGGCAGCATGTGAAGGGGAGAACCTAGTCACACTTCTGAGAATACTAGGAACTGTTCCTCGAAATGTTAATCTGCTTTTGTCAGTGCATATATTTTTAAGATAACATTCCCATGGCTAAGTCTTAAATGTATGTTGAAATCATAAATAACTGACGATTCTCTCCCCAACTACCAAAGAACGATGTTGTCACTATTTGTGCAACCTGGATTAATCTGCTGATCACCAAGGCAAAGAGTAAAATGTGAGACAGAGACATGAGTCTCTAAGCATGCATGGGGATCTTGAGGCTGCCCACATGCACGTCTCCCAAATACCAAGGAACACGTGTCTCTCCTTCATACTTGTTATGGTTTACTTTGAGAATCATTGCTGTTGGAACCTGGCTGCCACAGAGAGCATGAAGGCATGCACCAGGGATGTATTAGGGTCATGGCATAACATGAAAAGTGTGATGTGTTCACAACTTATGGCACGTTGGCCTCTGTCATGTTCATAGACATTTCAAGCTAATAATGTGGGCTGCGTTCAAAGAAAACACACCCATTGGCTATATCACTTTTCTTTATGAGATTAATGCCCAGTGAAATTTCCATTTACTTGTATTTTTCCCAATATGCCCCCGACCAATTTGCCTGTCTGAAATTTGCTCTCCAAAACCAGGCTGAACCAGAGCTTCCACCAGCATGCCAAGAGCTCCAAAGATCGGAAAACAACTCCATTACCTCTTTATCCCTGGGGACCCCGTTCAATAGAAGGAATCTGAGTGAAGCATCTACACTGGTATTGTTGCCTGAAGTGCTGATTCGGAGATTCTCCCTTGACAGCAACCAAGCTTGAGAACCTTAATTGTTAAAGCTGCACATGTCAGAAAGGTAACTTTTGGAAAGCTGGGTAAGAATGCACTAGAGAGGCAAGCTCTTCTACTCTGCCAGGTGTAGTCAATCCATCCACCTGTACAGTAGAACCCATGGAACAATGTACACAGTAACATGCTTAGATGACCACTAGGAAGACCCAGACACCTGATATTCCACTGGTAATTCAGGAGGTGATTTTTCTTTAACACTCTTACAGTGTAGTAATGTGCACATGGTGGTGCCATTCATATGAGACACAAAGGGTCCTGACTCCTCATCGGTTGGAGCTCATTATAAAGAGACAGTGGAATAATCCAAATATCACAGGCAGCCTAAGGTCACAGTCAGATGTCAAGGTTGCATCATTAATGCTGCCTGCTGTACCTCCAAAAACCCTGCAATTTGTTTTGGTGTGTCCTTTCCTTCATTTCCTTTCTTACCAAAGGCTATTGCTATGCAACAAGTGACACATAGAATGTATTGCTTTCACCAAAGGGAAAAATGCGGTCCCCAGGGCATTAAATCCAGACCATCGGTTAATAAAAGTTGCAATACACTTTAGGGCGCATATGGACAAAAGGCGTTATACAAATGCAACGTCATTTTCAATGTATGTCCATGCCTTATCTTTTTAATTCTTATAGCTGGGTGATGCTACTACTGCTGCTGGCAGCCTTAATCAGAAAGGATGAGAATCAGAGCACTATTTGGGAAGGGTTGTAGATCAGTGGTAGAGCACAAACTTCCATACTGATGATCCCAGGGTTCAACCCCTGGCAGTGGGGTTGCTTTCCCACCAGTCCGGATTTCAGATCTATGTTTGCAAAGAAAACACAGCTCTGGAACTTGGGCTGGGCAAAAGTATGTTGGAAGGAGAGACATGCAACCAGGATTCTCAGAAAAGTTGGGATAGATGAACTCCTGCCAGATCCCCATAGGCTAATGTGTATGTATATGCTGATTAGTTTAGGAGGAAAGAGGGATCATGAATTTATGCCTTGGCAGTTCGTGTTACAGTGGAAACTGTACTTATCTCCCCCCTCATGTGATTGAGTGTGTTTATGTTTAATGTGGCAAGCAAGACACCCTCAGTGCCCTCTCCCTCATTGAGTCTACCTTCTCACCAGCTGTTATTGCTTCTCATCCTTTTTCTCCTTATTGCTACCACTTGCTTGCTTGACAAGCAATGAGTTGGTGAGTAGGTAGGCAGTGGCATCTATTGCTCTTCTTCCTCATCATCACCTTTGTCTGGGCCAGAATGAGAGGTTGATGAATAAGCAGGTTATAATGGTGAGGAGCAGGAGCAACTCCAGGGGGTTCTTGTCCATGTGCCCCTGCTATGTGGGACCTCAGCAGGTACCCAACTATGCCTACCTTGACACCAGCCCTGGGCAACAGCCTCCACGCTCATCTTCACATGTTATCCTTGTGATGACTTCTAAGGGGTAGCCATGTTAGTCTGTTACAGCCAAAGCAACAACTAACATGTTTATTCTGACATAAGTTTTGATGGACACTGAGCTCCATCACACCAGTGATTTATCGCACTCTTGCCATGCCTGCTATGTGGTTTTGCAGCACAGTACTCATATCACGTTGTCCCTGACCCACACTCATCTCACCTCTTCCTGTTTCCCTTTCCACCTTATTTTGGAGCAGGGAAATTCTGTTTTTTTCCTCCAAGCACAATAAAACCGCTCCTCCATCCCTGTGTAAAGCTGTCCTTGCGCTATTGGTACATCCCGATTTTTTTGGTGTGTGTGTGTGTGTGTTGAAGGGCGGTCTCACTGATAAAAGAGGAGGGCGGGGCAGTTCTCATCCAGTGCACTATTTGAATTCCTTTCCTTGTTCTGTTTGGGGACGTGTGCTGCATCGGTGGAATGAAGGAACAGTCAATTGTACTTTTACTGCTCCAACTCCTGCTCTCTTTCGGCTTCCCTCTTTTTTCTGCCTCCTGCATTGGTGCTCAGGTGGAGTTGCGCAACTACACCCTGATGCCTATCCACTATAACATTTTTCAATCACTCTCAACCACTGGGGAGGGGGAGGGAGCGTGGGCACAAAAACACCCCACACAGCTCAAATGGCAGAAACAGGTGTGACCAATAAAGCCGCAAATCGCCCATGCTGTCTCCCATTAAAAAAACTCCTTTCCATTTATTGTGTGGTTCCCCAAAGGAATCCATCACCGATTGCCGATTGCTAACAACCTCCCTTCACTTATATTATTTAATATGATCCATCGGGAAAGCATTGTGTGTTGTTTTTCTGTAATTGCGCAGTTTCAGACTGCTGTGATCGCGTACTGTTGTACTTGTGCAGAAATAAAATTTTAAAAATGGTTTCTGCCCAACAGGAGCCAGTTTGCAAGCTGTTAGTGTAGCAAAAGATGCTGCACCCTGCACAGCTCAAACGCCAGAAATGGGTGATAAAACCCCAAATCCCTTAAATGTTACAGTGAAAAACCAGAATGGGGGGGGGGGAGTGCGTTCAGGTCCCTCACAATGTCACTCACAGCCACAACAACCAATGAACTGGAGGGGGAAGAAGAAGGGAGGTGACAGGGCAGGTGCAATAGTGTGAGAGAAAACAAGTGAGAGGAGTTTTTGCCCGAATAGTAGCGATACGAGGAAGTGCAAGCCAGCACAGGTGAAAAGATGCACGACCTGAAATAGCACAACAATGCGCACACGTGAAAGTGACCAGCACTCGATGTGCTAATGAAACGAAGGTGGATAATGTGGGGGCAAACCAGGACAAAAATATAGGTGTGATGAAGCTCACTGCCTCCTTCGTCTGATAAAAGGAGTGCAAACCTCAAACTGGTAGATTTGTGTCTATCAAATGAAGTCGCTATAAATCTGTCAATTTAATGTTAACACCTCGTGCATTGAATGAGTGGGACAGTGTCTGTGAAAGCTTATGCCAGTGTATCTTAGCCTTTAAGGGCCCACAAGACTCATTGTTTATTATAATGAGGTCATTCATATATATATATATATATATATATATATATATATATATATATATATATATATATATATAGCTCTGGTCCGAAGTATGTGAGAAACTGTGCAAGATTCAGAAGGTGAGCAAGTTAGCTTGGGTAACAGCAGATGCCTTTTCAATCACGGCTTCTCAAATGTCTTGCAAAATGGATTCTTTGCTGTCTTCCTCTCCTGCTGCTTCAGTTTTGTTCATTTCCCCCCCGTCAGCCTTGCTCCCCATTTGCTTTTTTATTCTTAACATTCTCTCAGTGTGCCTATTTCTCTCGCTGCTCTGCTCTGACTCCCCCTCCACAGAAGCTGTTGTTTCAAAGTCTCTGTCCTCCCCTCCACCCTGTTTGTCCTTTTCCGTCGCCGGAGCAGAAGCCACACTGGCTCACAGTGAGGAGCAGCAAATATGAAAGAGGCAATGACCTTTTCTAAGGCAGTCTTTGAAAAGCAAACAAAAAAACTGCACCCAGCCATTCCGAATGAAAAGAGGAGGACCTGGGTTGTCCGATGAGAAGTGAGGAGAACATTGACCGTGCCATATCTGGCAAACGAAGCGGCCTTCCAGGGCATCAAATATGAAAAGACTCACTCTTCACAGCGAAGAAAAGCACAAAGAATTAAATATGCATGAACACCAGGTGTGGGTTCTGAGGGGGAAAAAAGTTGCATCCTACTCACCACCCTTCTGGGCAGACACATTGGGAAATGGCTGTGTCTGTCAAAGGGACCCAGTAGAGTTTTCTAGCTCACAGATTTCCCCTGGAAAACGCAGGTTGTGAGATATATTTTTAAATGTAACACTTCATCGCAGTTGAATACTGAAAGGCAGTGTGGGTGTGGGGAAAGGCCTGCTGGCCCGATGAATGGGAGAGTCTGCTTGTGAATGGCAGCAGCAGCAAGGCTTGCTATGTCAGGCCATGACAACAATCAGTGCAAAAGTCTCAGTCAAACATGGCACTTCTAACTGCAGCCACGCACCGGACATCACGCCTCATGAGCAGAGGGCAGACGGGATTAAGAGAAGCAACTCTTTCAATACCACCAAAGCCAAATGATATAACATTGTCATTTCCCCCCACTGCAAGGTGAGGAGGGGAGCATCTGAACTCCCTTTTGGAGTTGGGCAGGGTGGCTCTCCTGCCTTGTTCTGAAGGGGCCCCATGGCCCATTCTGACAAGCTTCTCTCAAATTTAGAGAGTCCACGTCTCCCTCCGGACAGTTCCTGTCAACCCCTATTAGCTTGGCTGCCATAGCTGAACCATCTTGAGTGAAGCAACCAGCATCTGCCGACCCCCAGGAAAGTGGAAGCAAGGCAAGGCTGTGAGCAGCAATTGGCATGCAGAGGCGTGCCTTGAAATGATGTTCCTGCTCTTAAACTCTTTTAATATGCCTCCTCCTTCTCACCTTTTCTGAAATCAGGTCATCTTCCCATGTTCGTCACTTCTCATTGCATAGACTTGTCCCAAAGTCAAATGAATGGCATTTTATGCTTTTGGGGAGTATTCTTTTCCTAAGCAACATGTATTGCTGGGGCAAAAACAGTAGGGATATACAGGAATTTCATTTCTGTTCACCAATCACTAAAAAATGCCCCATTTACAACCCTGAATGTGAATGGAAGTGCATGTTCTCTGAAAATATTCACACATTCCCAGACTTACATTCATGTTTAGGAAATGTACACTTTTTAAAAATGCACGAATTTAAAACTGCACAAGTTTTAAAATACACAACTTTAAATTGTGCATTTTTAGTCAATGGGGAAAGTGCACACTTTTGAAAAATGCTCACTTTTCTTGTTTGAACAAATGGACAAAACAGGTCGCAAACATGAGTGGTCTGGAGCGTTCCTTGCTCACCTCCTAATCTTTCAATCATCATTTGCAATTCCAATCTTTAAGGGAATAAAATCTCTTCTTCATTTGCTCCTACAAGTAACACAACATTTTCAAGCAGAGTGTTTCGCATGGACTGAATTTTCCCCAAGCAATCCTTCTTTCTCTTCCCATTATGTGCCTTGCCAGCCCATAATTGAGCAGGGTACACTTAAGTAGCCTTAGGTTGCCGAGATCAGGTCAAAATACAGAGGCAATATTATACAGTCAGAGAAAATTACCAGCACCTTTTGCATTGCTTTCTGCCTGAAATCCTCTCCGTCACCTTTATGGAATGCTCAGGGAGGCTTCTCTCTCTCTCTGTCTCTCTTTCTCCATGCCTTTTCTCAGAACTCCTCTCTTTCAGGGTGTATCTCTGTTCCGACTGTTCCTCCCTGCCCCACCCCCCCATTTGAAAGCTGAACATATATATAAGAATTGAACATGAAAAGATGCTACACCCTTGGATTCCTGATTCTGTGTTGCCTTTTTTTGCCATACTAAGTTTACATGTACCCGAAGAGTTGCAAATGCTAGGATCTTGATTTCAACGGTATTATTTTGACATGTAATGTGCAGCACAATCCAAAGCTTAGCAAAAGAGTATTGATGCTTTTCCAGTGATTTTTGTGTAATTGGGATCAAGCCCAGTACTTGAAAGTGTTCCCAGGCCCAATAACTTGTAATTGAAAAGTATTGTTTTGACTACCTCACTTAAAACAAATGACAGAGCATTTTGTCCCAAATGCTGTGGAGAGTAATTGAAGAGAAACCTTTCACCCTCTCTCATAAATAGTGGTCACCCAATAAAGTTTTTTTTTTTTTTTGCCCAAATAGACAAAAAATAAATACTTGACTCAATGCATTATTGAGTTAGGAAATTCACTACCATGAGATGTAGTAAGAAAGGCTTAGACGAATGAATGGTGGGCTGGTCTGTTGGTCATGTTCAGTGGTGCAATTTAGGCAATTTTAGACTCTGGAATCAAAGGTTTTACAGACTCTCGTTGAACATATAAAGGTTAGGAAGTAGTGCCTATGAGTGCAATCCCCCTCTGCACATTCAGCATGCAAGGTCAGGACTACCAAGATATTTTGTTGCTTGGGTGGGGGGACAAAATGCCTCCCCCTTCACTGCACATAAAGAAGCCATTTTGACTGGTAGCGGGATCTTATTTCAACACTGGCAACAGGACAGTGTCATAAGAACATAAGAAGAGCCATGCTGGATCAGATCAAAGGTCCATCTTGACCAGCATTCTGTTCACACAGGGGCCAACCAGATGCCTCTGGGAATCCCACAAGCAAGACATGAGTGCAATAGCACCCTCCTGCTCATGTCCTCCACTGACCTTGAGGGTAGCAGGCTAGCCTAGAGTATGCAGCGCAGACTGCATGGTACACAAGTTCTGTCCTCCAGCACTTCTGTGCTGCCCCCCACCTAATCTGTTGCCTGAGGTGGTCATCTCACTCTTCCTAATGGTGGGGTTGCCCCCCTTCGTGATCAAGGGGATGTATGAAAATGGATTGTGAAGAACCTGAAAAGTGTCTTTGAAGTCCTCTTTTCTATTCACATTTCTGCTTCTACTCAAGATCTCAAGCTAAACCATTTCACAAATTCTTTGAAAAGGGTTGCTTTCCTACTCCTTCTCCATCAGAGATTATTTCGAAAGTCTACTTCAGCAGAGATAATACAGAGGCCATACAGAAGACAGTTTTGTAGGGGAAATTCTGCTGCTTTGATCACTGTTTGAAAAGATGTCTGACATGATTGCCCAGACTTCTCCAACCTGGTGTTCTACATGAGGAAAAAAACACACTACCCATTACCTTCTGTGCTGGAAGAAGGGATCCTCTGTCAAGGGATATATTTGGCACCAAGCAACGTACTATGCAGGAGTGGAATACAGATCAAAGATTGGCAGGTGAAATGCTAGAGGTCACCTTTGCCCCTGACCAAACTGAGGTCTAGCTGTTTCACAGCATTTTTTTATTGTATTCCTTTGGTTTCGTGAGTTGAGGACAGGGCTGCGCATCAGGAGAGGGTGATTCTATTTCTGACTATGTGACTCACTGAATCTCGGTCACCCCCACCGAAAACACAAGGTTAATAATAGCAGAAACACACCTTTCTGGAGCTTGTGGAACTTTGCAGATGAAACGTAACATGACTTACTGATCTTGCGTATATACTGCAACAAAAATTATAATCGACAATAATGCAGCATGATAACATTTGCAACATTGGCTAGACTTTGCAATATTTTAGGATCCTGCAAGGCTGCTCTTATATTTTTCTTAGTAAAGTCAACCTATTCCACTTGCATTATCTATATAAACATTTCCCAGCTACTCCCATGTGCCCATGATACAATGGGGCTGGTGTACAGATCTGTGTGCTACAGGTAGAGAAACAGTGAAGATAATTCTGCATTGTATAGCTTGTGCTCTCATGGCCAGTGCCCTTGTGGAACATTTTGAACTGCAGTCATTCATCATGATAGCCCCTATAGCCATGTCCCCAAGGAGAATCCAAAAATCCAGGTTGATACATACATACCAACCAACCAATTCTAGCAGTTTTCATCTCTACCAGATGCTGTGTGCCTGCTCAGTATGCGTGTGTGTGTGTGTGTGTTTGTGCATAATTTGACCAATAGGACACATTACACCTTGTTGTATGTTAATCCTTCAGGGCAATGGTTCCCCTGCCATTACAGTACTTAAAATATCCCATGACAACCCACCATACTATCTATTTGACATTTTGTCCACTCTCGCCATATACTAACTTTCTATTTATTGATTGATTTTGAAACATCTGTAAAGAATCATAGAACAGTAGAGTTGGAAGGGGCCTTTAAGGCCATTGAGTCCAACCCATTGCTCAATGCAGGAATCCACTCTAAAGCATACCTGACAGATGGCTGTCCAGCTGCCTCTTGGATGCCTCTAGTGTGGGAGAGTCCACAACCCCCCTAATAATTGGTTCCATTGTCATACTGCTCTTACAGTCAGGAAGCTTTTCCTGATGTTCAGTTGGAATCTGTGTTCCTGTAACTTGAGCTCATTATTCTGTGTCCTGCACTCTGGGACGACTGAGAAGAGATCCTGGCCCTCCATTCCTGCTGTGACTGGATCCCCCTCTGGATCCCTACTCAATGGCCCCCTCAATTCAGTGCTAATTGCATGAGACTTTAGGGTGTGCCTGGGCACACCTGGTACACCCCTTCCACATGCCTATGCTTGAAGAGTGCTATCATGTCTCCCCTCAGTCTTCTCTTCTCAAGGCTAAGCATGCCCATTTCTTTCAGTGTCTCCTCATGGGGCTTTGTTTCCAGACCCCTGATCATCCTCATTGCCCTCCTCTGAATCCCCTCCATCTTGTCTGCATCCTTCTTGAAGTGAGGTGCCCAAAATTGGGCACAGTATTCAAAATGAGGCCTAACCAGTACCAAATAGAGGGGAACAAGTACCTATACTTCTATTAATGCAGCCCCAAATAGCATTTGCTTTTCTTTCTTTTTGTTTTTTTGCAGCCACATACTACTACTCATACATATTTTGCAGGGCTTTACAGCAATAATATCATACAATAAGATGTGATACATTTTGGTAGGTGGGCCTTTTTTGGCTGCAGTCATTCTTTCCCGCCTGTCCATTTCCCCCATCCTTTTCTCTTTTGCTAATATCTATGACTCTTTCTAATTTTAGCATCATCTGTGAATGTCATTAACAAGCTTGACTCCTCCATGAACGTTATTAATGAAGACATTAAATAAGGGTTGTGGGAAGGGCCCAAATGTTCTATCACTTAATCTGTGCCATGTCTAGCTAGACACCTGCTCCCAGCTTAGACCATTTCCAATTTTTCATTCTTTTTCAAACACAATCCTCGTGCTGTTTTCCAGTTGATGTGACAATGGTCTTACGCAAATGAAAGAAACAGAATTATTTCTCCTGCTGCACACAGAAGTGCCTCTTTGATCAGAAATATTGAAGATATAGTCAC
Organism: Elgaria multicarinata webbii; assembly: GCF_023053635.1. Classification (NCBI taxonomy): domain Eukaryota; kingdom Metazoa; phylum Chordata; class Lepidosauria; order Squamata; family Anguidae; genus Elgaria; species Elgaria multicarinata. Next base: position 36,392,034 of record NC_086179.1, on the reverse strand, counting down.
CAAATGAATTTATTAGAACTGTGTGCAAATGGCATCTTGAAATTCTCCACCTGTCCGTTGTGCTAGACCCGTAGGTCTAGCTGAGGCCCTTGTTTCTAATACAGGCGCTGGCAACATCACTCCTTCCTTAATAGCCCTGTAGCAGGGGTGTGTGTGTGTGTGTGTGTGTGTGTGTGTGTGTGTTTGCAGTGTTGCATCCAACTCCATGGAAAGGGTGGAGGTAATGCTGTGCCAAAATCTGCCCTCCAATTTCCTGAAAGTTTTCTTCCCTCATGAAAGAGGCTTCCATTTTTCGATCTCATTCTCTGGGCATTTTATAATTTACTTAGAGTTTGTGGTATTTCTGACCTTACCTAATCACTGTGAGGGGGCTGAGAGTACTGTCTGTATTCTTCATTCTATTACACATTTTACCATTGCTCTACAGTCTCCCAGGCCGCCTGCACTTCCTGAACTGAAAAGGCCCTGTGGGAGGAATAAATTCATGAAGTGTGGGAAGCCAAGGAGGCTACACCCTGTCAGAGAGATGACTGTACAATGAAAGACAGGACACTTATATATACTTCTCAGCCATCTGATAAATAAAGTAAGAACAAGAATCCTGAACCAAACTTTTGAGAATTTTTCTGAAATTCCTTCTCCTTTGAATTTCTTTTTGAAAGTAATTTCTTTTCTATGAAATTGAATGAGAATGGTCGAAAAATTAATTTTTGGCACAGCACTAGTGTTTATGTAGGGACAGAATCATGAAGGCAAAAATGACCCCCCCCCCCCAAACAGACTTAGTGCTGCATGTGGCTAAGAGGAGAAAGTGGTGCAAATGTTTAGGACTATGTTTTATTTATTAGCTTGATTGTTATTCCTGCTTTAACAGGTTATATTTCATTTTAACATTAGGGAATCACTTGGTAGATTTTATGCTATTTTGAAAGAACAAAGGCGCCCCTGCGACAAAATGTTGCAGTGTATCCCTGTGTGATGGGTAGAGCATTTCTATAAAGAACATGATGACTTAATTTGGCTCCTCCACCTCTGGTATAGTTATATAACTAGTGCCAAGGTTACTATAACTATTTCTTTGTCCAATTATCACATTTATACCCTGTCTTTGTTCTGTGATGAAACTCATGGTGGCATACACAATCTTCTCAGAAGCACTTATCTTCAGGCAAGGTTGTTGCATCATTTGCTTTCAGAGCAGGCCTGCTGATTGTATGAGGTACGCTCAATCATCCATCACAACCACATAACACCCTGGCAGGGGCACCACCCCTTTAATCCCCCCCCAACAGTCCAGTGAGTGCCACGTGACTGCATCTAAGGAAGCTACCATTTATATATTGTTCTATATCTGAGGAGATTTCTGAGTGGTGAACAATAAAAAAGATAGAAGGAGGGGGGAAAGAATCAAAATTACAGAAGTTAAATATTTAAAAACAGAGTATGTTATCTAAAACCATGGCTGGTCACTGAGGGAAGGCATGTTTAAACAAAAATGTCTCCAATAGATGCCAAAAATGAAAGAACAGTGGAGCCTGCAGGAAGTAAATAGCCAAGGAAAGGAAAGGAACCTCTCGTGCAAGCACTGAGTCATTACTGACTCTTGGAGGGACGCCAGCTTTCGCTGACGTTTTCTTGGCAGGCCTTATAGCGGGGTGGTTTGCCATTGCCTTCCCCGGCCGTTATTACCTTTCCCCCAGCTAACTGGGTACTCATTTTACCGACCTCGGGAGGATGGAAGGCTGAGTTGACCCGAGCCGGCTGCCTGAAACCAGCTTCTGCTGGGATCGAACTCAGGCCGTGGGGAGAGTTTCGGCTGCAGAAACTGCTGCTTTACTGCTCTGCGCCACATGAGGAGTTCCATAAAACATAGCCAATACAATGAAGGCTCTACTTCAAGTAGACTCCAGACCATAGGTCCATGCGGAACCACCAGGAAACCTCATCTGAAGACCTCAGTGACCAGTCAGGCAGGCAGGCTGATAAAGGAGAGCACTGATAAGGGAGAACTTCAGCACTTTGGATTGCTCTTTTAGTGTTTTGACTGGTTCTGACTGAAACCCAGAACGGATTCAGCACCCCACTCACATTGAAGTCACCAGCTTCCATTGCCTGGTAGCGCCCCCCCCCCCCCCAGTGTTAGGGATGAGAATTGTGTTTTGCTTCTTCTCAACTGTATTCCAGACTGCAGCCCACTAGCATTGTCCCATCCTTCTAAATGTGAAATACTGAGCTCTAAGGCTAAAGGTCAGACCCTCTCTGCTCAGACCCCCTACATATCCTTGCCTCTGATTTCATTTTCTTTCTGTGATGCTAGGGTGTGACCATGTTTGGAAGCAGCCTATTCAGATAGACAGAGAATTGTTGAACTACACCAAGAACAGTTGGTGGTGTTTGTATGGTACAGCTACGTGTTTCAGAAACAGAGAAGCAATTTCCACATACAAGTTTGTGAGACACTTTCAGCCATTCATTACTTCCCGTTTTGACAATACCTGAAGATTTATAGTGAGGGCTGCTTCCTTGGGGCTGCCTCGCACATTATTTTAAACACAGAGGTGTACCCTTGGGAGACCGTGCCTAAAGATATGGGAAAAAAAAGTAATGTTGGAAAGTAATAAATGTGTCTGTTTGGGGGGAAAGTTTTAGACATGTTGGGCAAGCTTCCAGATGCAGTTCAGGGAGTTCGAGAGTCCTCATTCTGAAACAGGCATTCAAGGTTTGACAAATTCTGGATGTCTGGTCCCCTGGGTGCCTAATAATTTCATTCTGGTGGCATCTACAAATTTGAAAGATTATTTTCAGCTCTGCACGATGCACCATTTCAGATTCTGAGTTTTGATGATGCTCTGAGAGGTAGCTTGGCTTGCAGGGCTCTCTTCGGGATCAGATCTTGAGCAGGGATTAGGTTGAGTCAGGTTTCTCAGAAAAAGATCAGCACTATGGAAAGCTCCTAGTGGTACTGGGGCTGAAATCCATACAGGATTGTTTGTGCCTTGCTCCAACAAAGACCAGAGCAAGACTGAGGCTTAAGTAAGAAGTCATAGGCTATGGGCTGGTTAGCTCCACCTCTACTTCTACTGAGACTTTCCTCTTAAAGGGACCTGGCCTGTTTTAGCAGCCTCAGGCTGCGGCAATGTGGGAGTGATTGTGGCATGCTAGTGTCTTCATAACCCAAGTTCTTAGTTTGAGGATGGCAATAGACCCTCCTCTGGGAACGGGGGAGATGGTCCCTCGGGTTTGACTGCAGAGCTGGGTCCTGGGGAGATAGAAGCCTTATGATGCCTTTCAATGGCTGAACCTTCTACTGACTTTGGAGCCTCTTCTGAGAGAAAGGGCAGCATGCTCTGAGAATGATGGTTCAGGGTCCTGGTCCATGACACACAAGAGTAGGCATTTAAATTTTGAACAACCCTCACCATGCACCCTAATCAGAAAGAAGTGTGTATACTGCTTTTTTAAAATTGCTTGTTTGCATGACTGTGATTCCTAAGAGTGCACATGCATTTCATATAAATAGTAGGCTTCTTGGTGAAAGTTGCAAAGAAAAAGCACAATTTTGATTTAATATTTCATTATCAGTAAGTCCAAATCCTGCTCCAAAAATTCTGATGGTCATACTGACCAGCATGCTTTGTGACCAGCATGCTTTCACAAACTTGCCATACAGTATGTTCACCTGGGGCCAGGAAATCTTGATGGTTTTAACATGTAAGCAGTCTGACAATATCTGTATTCTCAGAATATTTTTGCCCTTTTACACTGAATGGGCATGCATGAGAATAATTCAGTATTCGTGTACCTTTAAAACTACAAAATCTTTGATGCAATATGACCATGAGTTAAAAGCAATGCCTGAAACTATATCTAGGGCCTATTTACATCAAACAGAAATCTGTGAATTATAAGAGCACAAGTGGAAACATATTAATTTCTTTTAGCCATTAACCAACGGATAGTTGGCAATACAATCCATTTTATGGGTGTCTTACATGACTAACAGAAATCATTACTCAGTGCATTCCAAGAACCTCTCTTTCTCTCTCTCTTGCTTGCTCACCCTTTCTTCATTAATCCCCTCAATTGTACCCCAGGAGCCTGAGGATTTTTTCCGCTCCCTTGCACTTTTCAGGATTTGCCCCCATACTCCTTAGGCAATTCCCTTCTCTGGCCCCAAATCTTATTCTCTGGCTACTCTAAACTACCTTATCCGCAGTTGGATATCACTACTGTCACTGCAGCAGCCCCTGAGAGAAAGAAACAAAAGGGAGCAGATGCCTCCTTCAGGAAATTGCCACAGGCTCTAGAGGCAAAGCGACAACAAGAACATGTTACCTTGTAATCCATGTTTTTCTGCATTTCTTTTGCTTTCCATTAGCTACTTTCTCCTCAGCCAAATCTGTCATAACTATGTTTTCCAATCCATTCTGTCTTATTAGAATCCTAAAACTGGAAGGGAGCCAAAGGCCTTCAAAGCCAACCATCTGCAGCACTGCAGGGCCATTTACACACCTGCAAGCTCACTGGTTGACAGGGCAGAGGGCGAAGGCAAAAGCCCAATTCTTTCCTCTCCGAAAAAGTACCCGTTCTGCACAATAGGGCAGTGGGGGCCAGGGACAGGATGATGTTCTAAATGCAAGCAGTTCAAGGGGTATTTGGAACTAATGCTAATAGGGTAGCCTATTTTGTAGTTGTTCCCATGGCGTCCTTCTTTTACAGCCTTCCTTTTGAAGGACTGCCAGAGGATTGTCCTCTATTGTTGTGAAGGTGCCCTCAATTTCAAGGGCTATGGAGTTTATATTCAGTTTAAAGGTAAAGAACCAGAGAAGGTAGAGCTGGGTGTTGAAATAGCCCGCCAAAAACACCTGGCCAGAAGACTGAGCAAGGCACACAGGTCTCCCAGTCACAGTCTTCTACAGTCTGGTGAGATGTACAGTATTTCTGTTTAAATTATAATAATTGTTTCTACATTTGCAGCTATACATATAAATTAGCATATGTCCATTTTATGCAGATTGGTATGATGAACTTTTGCTCTCTGTTTTGGTGATGCTTTCCCTCCTTTTTGTGATCCATAAGTGGCCACCCTAGCTGATGGAGAGCAGTTATAGGTGATATGTTTTGAGATTGTCATGGGAATAAATACTCAGGTAGCGTTTGTGAGTTTCCACTACATTTCTAATTGTAATCCTCAGCCATGTCTTGCATAGAGTCTTTTACAGACTTGTATGCTATTTTCCATGAAGAATAAGAAAAACTCTCCAGCTTATCTATCTATCTATCTATCTATCTATCTATCTATCTATCTATCTATCTATCTTGAATGTTAACAAATAATTATAAACATTATACTATAACATACACAAGCATAACAAACAGTACTAGGGCTGTGCACAGGCCCCCCAATCTGCTTCGGATCCTGATCCACAACTTCTGGATTGGGTCCGCTCTGACCAATCTCCCAGTGGACCGCTCCGCTTCGCTGCGGAGCTCCGGATCCGAATCGGAGCTCCATTCCCCCCCCCCATAGACTTGCATTGAAATCCAAAAAACGCCTATAAGTTTTTCTGTTAATGTTACAAACCTCAAAATCAGCACCATGAGAGCTTATCCACGTATCCAACTTCATGCCCACTTGGAAGTTAATCCGAGCCTCCACTGATTTTTGGGGAATTTTTGAAAAAAAAACCCACCCCATTTTCAGAAATGGGATTTACTCTGACATCTGTACAGATACAAACTTGGAAATGGGCACTCTCACAGATGCCATCTAGATCCACATTCATGGCAAGTTTCAAGCCAATCAGAGCATGGCCTGATTTTTGGCGATTCCCCCCCTTTTAACTCTCCCCAATTCAAATCCCATGCTAGATCTCCATCAGTTTTAATGTTAGATCATCTAGTACATCTCCCAGGCATCAGGAGGGCAGAGAGGCAGGCAGAGATGTACCACTATGCCATAAATCTATGGGGAAGTAAGTCCCAGCAGATACCCCACAACAGCAGCACCCAGGCGGAGGCGGGAAGGCAGCCATGCAGCAGACATTTCTGGGGGCACAAGGAAGTGAGCCAAGGATTGTTTCAAAGCCAGTAATGCAAACCATCCCTGTGAGGCAGGAACAGCACAGAGAGATGCCTTTTCTTTTGCATCCCATAACTAGGTGGCTAGGAGGATAAGAGTAAAGCTTTGTGATCCTTGCTTTAGAGTTGATTGACTGCACTGTGATCACAGCCATTATTAAACAACAACAATAATAATGTTAATAATAGCAGTAATAATAATAATAATGATAATAATAACAACAACCACAACAATAAGGAGTTGAACCACAATGAAAACCTGCCTGATTTCACTGAAGAGGGAAAGCCAGGAGAGCTTGGGCTATGGGGTGTATAATAAATGTAATAAATAAATAAGCAAACAAAGGAGGGGTGGAATTAAAAGCAGCAGTGTTGCTGAATCACAACAAGAAGAATTTTTTTTTAAAAAAAGGCTATTTCTGTCTTTTACCAGTAAGAGGAAAGTGGATGTGCCAAGGGGGAGGGGGAACTGTGCCAATTTCACTGGTCCTGTCTAGGTACCAGTCTTTCAGAAGCTACCATACACTTCAACTCATGAGAGGCATGTAGCTTCACTGGCTAACCTTTGGAGGGTTCTGATGACCCTCCAAGGGCAGGAGTGCACTGGGCACGTCCACATGCCCTAGGGGACCTCATCCCCTTGCACTACATCTATTCATTTGTTCACCAAGGTTAGGGTGGGTAGCAGTGCTGTGTTTCCTATCTGTTATTTATTTGCTTAGTATATGATTTAAGGTTGTGTTTGTGCATTTGGTGGGGCTACTGTTTCAAAAAACACTGGGAAAAGTCCGTTCAGAGACTAAGAAAGAAAAGTTTCCCAGTATCCCAAGTTACTAAATATCCCATTTTGCTTATCCCCCCCTCCAACTTTGGGATTGGAGGATGCATCATCAGGTGATCATGATTGGAAGTTGAATCTGCCTCTCATGGCTTCAAAAAAAGTTACCCCTCCCACTTTTTTTACCCTATTTTTTTAAAAAAATATGGCAAGCAAACCGCAGTACGAAAACTGCTGAAAATAGGCACAAATGACCCCCACCCACGACTCTCTAAGCACATTCAGTTTCAAGGATGTAACTTGAAAAACAAAAAAGTTATATGCTAATCTTTTCTGCAATACAATCCTATGTGGAAAATATCCAAAATGGCGGGTGGAGCGCTCCGCGTAAAAGCAAATTATTCGCTTTCGGTCGCTTCTCTTCGCCATGCTTCGCTAGCCACCCGATCCACTTCTCCTCCGCCTGTAATGGAGGCGAATCAGGCCGCTCCGCTATTGCTTCTAAGAACCGAAGAGAAGTGGAGCACAGCCCTAACGGTACATCCCACATTGGCTTGTTCCTGTTACTGTGAATCTGTCTAATCTTCAGTATAACAGTGCAAGTAATTACCCTGTTCTAATAAACATCATGACTACTTTCATCATGTGAGGGAGTCGTTCCACAAGGAAGAAAGAGTAGCAAGCAGATGAAACTGGTGTGTGTCCTTTATTGATATATGAGAGAAATGGAAACTATGTGACTGAAAATAAATCTGGTTTTACTATTTCTCTGATCCAGGGCTAGGCAATCTGGCGACCTCCAGGTGTTTTGGAATACAACCCCCACACTCCTTGACCATTAGCCATGCTAGCTGGGGCTGATGGGAGTTGTAGTCCAAATGTATCTGGAGGGCAGCAAGTTGCCTAATCCTGCGCTAAATTGTCTGTTGTGGTAGTATGTTAACTTCTCTGTGGGTGCTATCAGCCCAAACCTTAACAACCAAGTCTTAATTGCGTAGCCTGTTGCTGGTGTTCAATTTCTCACTATTTCCATTCTCGCCAAAGCTGTCATGAAAAAAACATTAACTTTGTGACGGATTCTGTTTTTCGCAGGGGACAAAGGATAAAAGTGCTGATGATTGTTCTAAAGAGGACGGTCTGCTACAATGCTTGCAAAATAATGTCATAAAGTAACCTTCAAAAAGTTGCGATGGGGAGGGCATGCATTCTCTGGGGAACAGGGTTATCAAATTGCCCTTGGCCATGATTGCTCACTGGGTGACCTCAGGCCAATCACTGTCTCTCAGCCTCACCTACCTCACAAAGTTGTTGTAATGATTAAATGGGGAGGGGATAAAATGATGGCAGCAGTGGTAAACTACAAACTATTTGGAAGAGGAAACACATATTTTAAAAATTAAAATTTTGTTTAACATACTGAACCAAGTGAGGAGAAAAGTGTTGTTGTTTTTTCATTCAGTGTGGGGTGCAAATCTGTATTTTGCCCTTGAGCAGGCAAAGGTACCTTCTCTTTCTGTTTGACCCTGCACAGGAGTAATTATTAATAATTACTAATTCATTACCAACTGCTGTGACATGCAAAGTTGTGCAAACACTGCTGACATTATTTGATCAGAGTTAATAAGCACTATGGGGTAGTGACTGTGCTGCAGCTACAGTGCCACATAGCCCTGGATGTGAGGAGAAAAGAGGCAATGTTTCAAAGCATCAAGAAGAACAGCGCCTATTGCTATTAAACTCTTCTCCCTTCCCCTTCTTTCCATAGTAACTATTTGAACGACTACAAAAAGACTCTATTTCTCTGGCTTGCACCAGACATATCGAGAAAACCTTCAAACAGTTTGTGTATATACAGGGATTGCGTTATAGAACGAGTGCGTTCATATTCAATTCCACACTGAGTCCCAGCAGGCCCTGATGGTTCAATTCCCAATGGAGCCTTACTCATGTGTCTATAACATATACACAGAGCCACAGGGGTGGAAGTGCGGACAAAAAGGGAAGCAGGATGTGCATAGGGGGGAAAAAGGTCACTATCTCAATCCAGCCCCTTGCCCCTCAATGTAGGATAGGTCTGGAGTATTTTAAGATGATTTCAAACCAAGAGGTCATGCAGATGTCATGCCTATCATTCCTTACTTGTTCCCCTTCAAAATGGCAAAGGCCATTTCAGTGGCATAGTTTAGGGTTGCAATTGCTTCCACATGGGGAAAAGCACATCTGCATATTATAAGTATTTTCTTAGATAAACTTGGATATTGATTTATAATCCCACCTTTCCTCAAGGAACTCAAATGGCCTCCCAGACCCAGTTGGGCACTCCCAACATGAGCATGGACCCCTACCTGAGTGCTTGCAAAGCCCTGGTGGGTGCTTGTCAGCCACCTGCCCGCCATGCCAAAATTGTGCACTCCACCTTCCTGCATCAGTGGCAACTGTTGTTGACTCAATGTGGGGAATTGCACAATTTCTGGACCCTATGTAAATTGTGCACTTCTCCCATGTGCCAATGGTGGTCTTAAAGGGGTGGCTAAACTCACCTGTGCTCGCCCTGCTGCCGCAGCCGCCCGCCTGCTCCTACTCATCTGACTGCACGAGGATGTGGAAATGGCACAATTCACCCCATTGCATCAATGGGAGCCACTCTCTCCAATCTGCAGCCCTCCAAATGTATTGGACTATGACTCGCACCAGCTCCCAGCTGGCGTAGGCCACATCTACACTAAGCAGGATATGATACTTTGAAAATGGTTTGAAAACCATATATGGAGTTTGTCCTGGGCCCCAGTAGTTGTCACTACTGTTATAAACAATTTTAAAGCAGTAGTGTAGATCCTGCTGTAGTCAAACACATCTGGAGGGCACCAGGCTGGGGAAGGCTGGCCCATAGCCTACAATACATTACCCTGGGCTGTTCAGAAGAATGACAGAACGACATTTGTGATAAATGAACAGCCACCTTGAGTATCATTTTTTCACAGTAAAAAGGCGGGGTACAAATCAAATCAAATCAATCAATAAAACTACATTTCTCCTGCTCTCTTGAACTTGAAAGAATTACAACTAACATTCTTAAATTTATGATACCACCATGTTGTGAAGGTCTCAGAACCAATCCTGGAAAATGATGATTCCCTTTGAAGTCTTTGGGAAGTGTTTCCCAATCCTGTTAGATTAGGACATACCTAATTCAAGACTCATATATTGATCTATATACTTATGCTTCAATGGGGCAGGATATATTTAATTCTGACTGGATTAGATATGCCTGCTAACATTTCAGGTGACTTCATGCACATGATAAAGTGTGGTGGTTCTACTGAGAGGAACAGGGTGGGGGGCAGATAGTTGTGGGGGATTGGATTCCAGACCTACAAAAGTTGTCCTCCCCTGGTCTACGCCAACTGGCAGCATCTCTTCAGGATTTCAGGCAAGGTTCTTCCCAACTCTCCCTGGAAATGCCAGGGATTGAATGTTGGGATCTTCTGCATGCAAAGCATGTCCTCCACCACGCCCCTACAGCCCTTTCTGTAGAGTGTAGAGTAACACTGATTTCCTCTTGGCTAGCTATGCTGAGTGATATCCCTGGGAGAGAATGGGAGTCATCGCAAAGGCCAAAAGCCTGCTCCAAATCAGAATGCCTTGGCCTGCCAGCAGAAAGACATCAAAGACGGACTTGGCTTGACCTTTCTTGACAGAGAAGCATCCATGGAGAAGGCCCTTTCTCACATTCCCAAAATGAGCCTCCGATGAGGGTGGGTCAGAGAGAAGGGCCTCTTCTGAGGATTGTAAAACCTAGGAAGGCTCATACGGGAGAATGCAGTCTTTCAAACAGCTTAAGTAGGTCATAACCAACTCTTTGAACTGTGCCCAGAAATGAACTGGTAGGAAAGGGTAAGTGATGGTGGAGACTGGCCATTATTTATTTATTTATTTATTAAAAAACGTGTGTATTGGCTATTCTTTTCTGTGTTATGTCTCTGTACATTTGTTTCTATGTAATTTCACCTTGTGGGAATCAGCACAGTAGTTTAATTAGCATGTTCATTTTGAATGGTCCCAAGTTATTTAGGACTTTATAGGTCATAACCAACTCTTTGAACTGTGCCCAGAAATGAACTGGTAGGAAAGGGTAAGTGATGGTGGAGACTGGCCATTATTTATTTATTTATTTATTAAAAAATGTGTGTATTGGCTATTCTTTTCTGTGTTATGTCTCTGTACATTTGTTTCTATGTAATTTCACCTTGTGGGAATCAGCACAGTAGTTTAATTAGCATGTTCATTTTGAATACTGATCCTATCTTACAAAAAATTGAGGGTGCTATATTGACCCTGTGAAACCCCACATAGTACTTCCTAGCACACATGCATGCACACACACACTCCATACATTATCACTCTGAATTCAGTTTTTCATTTAATTGTGGCCTCAGCTACTATGCAAGTCCCTCCTAGCCCAACATTTTCCATCTTCTTGTTTCTAACTATGTCATGCCAAATGCTTTACTGGAGATGAGCTATAGTACACAAACACCACCTACTAATGCATTTCTTGATCAAAAGATGAAACCAGGTTTCTCTGACATTTTAAAAACAATAACAAAATCATATTGGGTTATTACCAATTTCCCATTATAGCCATGGCCCTTATAAATTGACTCTTGTATGATTTATTCCTAGACATTGTCAAGTAATCACACCAAGCTGACTAGATTTTTCTCCATGATCTCAATCTATCATCTGCCATTTAAAGTTTTCTTTGATATCCCTGCCAAAATCCGTGGAGATTTATTTTGCCATTCCTTTCATTTCACAAGAATGCACATTACCAGGCATGCCTATAAGATTTTGATTTTACTTGTAATTTATTTATTATCTTTTTGTTCTGCTCTTCTTCGAAGGAGCTAAGGGTGGTATATACGGTTTCCCCCCGTTTTATCCTCACAAACATTTTTGAGGTAAGTCAGGCTGAGAGATAATGACTGGTCAAGGTCATCTGCACAATGGGTGAAGTGGGATGTGAACCCAGGTCTCCTTCATTTAAGTCCAAAACTCTAGCTATTACAATATCACATTGGTTAACATGGGTGTTCCAAAAAGACTTGTGAAGATTTGTAGTTTTTTGAGGAAGCTAAGGATTTATTCTCAGTATCCTAGCAGAATTACGATTTCTTGAAAAACAAGAAAGCTACCTGTTCTGGATTCCACCCCACCTCTGGATGGAGAGAGAATTGTATTGATTCCCTTTAAAAATTACTTTCCCCATTGACCAGTGGAATTCCTTTTCTTTTAATTAATGCATACTTTGTACTACTATTCACAACTTTTTTTATCTTTACCTTTCTATGTTTATTCTTACAAACTTGGTTATTTCTCCTAGTAGACGTCTTATGAAATGGGAAGAACCATACAAAGCTATTTGTCTATTTATGTATTATTACATTTATGTCCTGTTTTTGTCCTCTCACAAGGAACCAAAGCTGGTTCATATAGCCTCCTCCTCTCCATGTTATCATCACAACAATCTTGTGAGGTAGGTTAGGCCGAGAGTCAGAGACTGGCCCAAAGTCAAGCAGTGAGCTTCATGGCTGAGTGGGGATTACAACATGGATCTTTCAAGTCCCAGCCCAACAATTTAACCACTGCACCACATTGGCTCTGTTTGTCCATCTAACTCAGTAGTGTTCACTCTGGCTCTCTAGGAGCTCACACAGAGCATTACCTGCTACCTGCTACTTTTAACTTGAAGTGACAAGGACTGAACCTGGGATCTTCTGCATGGAGCCCATGGAAGAAACTGGTGAGCAGAACAACCTATCCAGGGAAAATTGTCATTAATTCGGGGAGGGGGCTGGCTCAGTAGTAGAGTACCTGCCTTGCATGGAGAAGGTCCCAGGTTCAATCCCTTGCTTCTCCAGGTAGAACTGGAAAAAAAACCTGCCTGAAACTCTGGAGAGCCACTGCCAGTCCGTGTCAATAATACTGGGCTAGATGGACCAAGGTTCTGACTCAGTATAAGGCAGTTTTCTAAGTTCTTATATATCTAATGATCTACTGAGCAAGACCTCCTAAACCCATGCATCATTATCAAAGGATTAAACCAAAACAATCAATGTAATTTCTCCAAGTGCCACCAGCAGAGTCCAGGGAAAGAGGGCAAGGGATTGAAATTCTCTATTCTTTGCTCAAGGCACTAATTTGCAGCTGCAAAACCATTTTCCGCACACATACAAATGCTTGTAAATTAGACTTCCAGGGAGAATGTTTACATTTGACATTTAATTCAACTGCCTAGGCCTAGGGCTTTGCCATAGGCTCCTCCATGGGGTTCTGATGTTATACAAACTAATGGAAAGAATATAAATCATATTATTCTGCTCTTCCAAAGCTGGGTGTTTCTTTTTTTCTGAAGTGTAGTTTCTGAAAACAGCTTTACATTGACAACAAGATTTCAAAGTGGATCTATAACAGAGGACATCACCACTTTACGGGATGGCAGATGGGAATGTAGACAACTTTTCCAAATATATATATATATATATATATATATATATATATATATATACACAACTCTACACCTAACATTTCAGACCCAAGGAGAACAGTAGAAAAATAACCACACATTTCCAAGCATGAGCAATAAATATCCCTTACAGATGTCTGTTTAACATATTTATTAAAAAGGAATAGCATAATGGGGGGATAAATGAAAAAGAGAACACCAAAAGGGGAACATTATGTTGAAATCCCAAGTTTAGTTTCAGAAATGATCCCTACGATTGTGTGAACTTACACAAGATGCATCCATGCTTCTCATTGCTTAACATCTTTAGTTGGGTGACCTTATGGAATGGAGGACAGGACTCCTGTATCTAACAGTTGTATTGAAAAAGGAATTTCAGCAGGTGTCATTTGTATATATGGAGAACCTGGTGAAATTCCCTCTTCATCACAACAGTTAAAGCTGCAGGAGCTATATTAGAGTGACCAGATACAAAAGAGAGCAGGGCTCCTGCAGCTTTTTGTGTATGGCCAAAGTGTATTGCTTTATTTTTACACTGAACTTAATTTGCCATTTTGTTGCCAGTTTTGAGACATCCATTTGGAGCTCTTCACCATCTGCTTGGGGTTTCATCATCGTGAATAACTTTATTCTTCACTTTTGATTAGAGATCAAGAATAAATAAATGAAATAGCACTAGTCCCAATACAGATTTTTAGGGGGAATCTCTCTCTCTCTCTCTCTCTCTCTCTCTCTCTCTCTCTCTCTCTCTCTCTCTCTCTCTCTTTTCCCATCATAATTATGAGAATTGTCTTACTCCTTTTCTCTGCTTCCTGTTCTTTAAGCAGTTACTAATCCTTAAAGGGGTGAGTGGACAAAGTATATAATGGAAAAACTATATAATGTCTACCAGATCATTCTGTCTATGTACTTGGAGACATTCTTAACAAACTCCAAAAATGTCGGTGAGGAGGCACTTCTCTTTGGAGAGAGCCCTCCTGATTCTTCCTAGATGCCAGATGAGTAGGTGAACTCCTCCATTCCACCCTGTGCAAATGTGCCCTACAAAAAGCAGCATGAGAAAGGCATGCAAAGTATGTGTCCCTGTGTGTTTGCTTGCAGGAAGGGGGCTGCAAGAAAGAAGGAAGGCAGATAGACTTACTAGGCACCCGGTTGATGGCTTTGAGGGGCCTTAGGACTCGCACAGTGCGGATTGCAGACAAGTTAATATTTTGGAGGTCCAGGGAATATTCCACCATCCTGCAAAAGGAGAGAGGGGAGAGATACAGAGAAATGAGAGAGATGCTTGAAACCAGCAGGGGAAATGAGGGACGCAGGAACTGAAGCGCTTCAGCAGAGGCAGGATGCCTCCAAATCCCTTCAGTGTGTCATTTCTTCCTCATCAGTCTGCCTTGAGACTGTACTGGGAGGGAAGCATTAGAAAGGAAGAATCGCTCCATGCATGTTAATAATATGTGAAGCTGCCCCCACCCCCATTCCCCTGCTGACGCTGGAGAGACCAAGCAAATGACTGGCATTCAGCACTGCATATCTTAGGCTTCATCCCTGTGAAGGGATTCTGGTGACAGCATCAGGCTGCTGATCAGGGGGTGCATCCCTCTGGGGACCCTTGCAACTGAGCATGAGCACGCCACGTGCTTCACCAAAGCAGGTGCCCCAATCCCAGAGTGAATGAAAAATGTATCTTTCTATAGCCTCACTAATCCATGCCCTTTAGAATAGAGATGAGCTGAAAGAGAAGCTCTGAGAAGCCATCAGGAACTCGCCAGGGGGCTGCCTTACCCTCCTGGCATTTACCTGTTTGTCTTGACACAAGGGATAAGGGGCTTTGCTGGAACCAAATAACAGGTGGTTATAGAAGAGTGCAGTCCTTGCCCTTGGGAGAAACGGAAATGCAGAGTAAGGGGGCTGACTAGTCTATAGAATATTGCAAGCCAGCTTTTGAACTATGTAGTCTTGCTGGGGGTGGGTGGGGAGGGACCAGAGGAAGGTGACCCGGACAGGGAGCACCATGGCATCAAACAGGCCCCCTGACCCAGATGGCGCCACCTGCATTGGGTGTGCAGTACATATCCAGTTCATTTCTTCAGATGCAAGACAGCAGACATGGCAGTAAACTGATAGTCTAGAGATAGGCAGCTAGAGTGGTACAGTGGCTAAAGTGTTGGACTGGGAGTTGGGAGTCCCCCCTTGGCCATGGAAACCCACTGGGTGACTTTGGGCCAGTCACAGACTCTCAGCCCAACCTACCTCACAGAGTTGTTGTTATGAGGATAAAATGGAGAGGAGGAGGATTATGTACACCCCCTTGGGTTCCTTGGTAGAAAAAAGGCAGGATATAAATGCAATAATAAATAAATAAAATAAAATAAATAGGCAGCTAGTGGCCTGGGGACAAAGTCTGCCCCTGAACGGCTTTCTGTCTAGCTGCTCCCAAGGGACACTCTTTCGCCCATATGATACAACTGCATTTGAAAAATGTCTGGAAACTTCAATTAGTCCAAAATGCAAGAATTTTGTTTGCTGTGTGACATTTTGACTATATTACTGCATTACTCCTGCTTCATTGATTGCCTGTTTCTTTCCAGGCTCAATTCAAAGTGCTGATCTTAACACTAAAGAACCTAAGACAGCCTTCCACTACCTGATGCCCTCTAGATGTTTGGACTACAACTCTCATAATCCCTGAACATTTGCCATGTTGACTAGGGCTGATGGAAGCTGAAGTCCAAAACCTATGGAGAGCATCAGGTTGGGAAAGGCTGCTCTAAGTGGACATCTCAAAATGTCTCTCCTTCATACAAACCTCTCTGTGATCTCCACCCAACCACCCTGTTGATTGTCCCACTGCCATGCAGCATGATGGACTGGAACACTTCCTTGTTTTGTCTATTATATGGTGATGAGAGGCCTGCCCATGCACTTTACTGCACATGTTTCAATGAACAGCAAAAGCTTTGCATTGAAACTTGGGGCTTTGCTAGACCTGCCGGGATAAGCCGGCAGGGAGGCGGGGCGATGGCGCACTAACTTTAAAGCGTGCTGACCAGCCTCCTAGACGGCCGACGCGTAGGGACGACACAAGCCCTGCAGTGTCGGCCATTTTTTTCCTTTTGGTTAAAGGGGCCACGTGCGGCCCGAAGCCGAAGGCAAGGTAAGGGGTTTTTTTTATGAAAAATTAAGGCCCCCTGCCCGCCCCATCTCCCCCCTCCCAATGCCTGATGACCCCCTCCCCCCTTGCTCGCCCATCCTCCCCCCCCGTGCCCGATGCGTGGCCTCCCCTCGCCCATGTGCCAGCCCCGTGTGCCTGGCTGCTTTTCCCTCGCCCCCTGTGCCATGCCCGGCTGCCTTTCCCTCGCCCCCTGTGCCAGCCCCATGTGCCCGGCTGCTTTTCCCTCACCCCCTGTGCCGTGCCCGGCTGCCTTTCCCTCGCCCCCTGTGCCAGCCCTCCACCCTCCTCCGTCGTTGCCCTGTGCCAGCCCCCGTCATCTCCCATGCCGCCCTCCACCCTCCTCCATCGTCACCCTGTGCCAGCCCCCGTCATCTCCCCCAGGATCCTCCCTCCTGGCCCGATGGGCACAGTGCTCAGCGCTGTGGCCAGTCCGCGGCTTTTTGCGGCTACTCGCAAGTAAGCGAGTAGCCGCAAAAAGCCACGGAAGTCTCTAGACGTTAAGGCGCACCATAAGCAACTTCGCTTATGGCGCGTTAGAGGAGGCTTCAGTGCGGCCTGTAGCTGGATTCCCCTGTGCGTCATGTGGAAGCACAGCAGGGAAACCGGCTCTCAAGGCGCGCTAAGGCCTCGTCTAGGAACGCCCTTGGTTTGACTCACATGCCTATGTAGCATTAGCAAGGTAGGGGCCAATGGCCTACATTGCCACTTAACTAATGTTGCACAGATGGTTTGCACACTTTAGTTGCTGCAGAATGTGGCTGCATAAGTATTATTGGGGACTAAGTCATTGGTTCATGTGATACCTGCACTGATTGCCAGTGCATTTCTAGGCAGCTGCACTGGTTGTTCGTGCATTTCCAGGCCCAATTTGAAGTCCTGGTTTTAACCTTAGAAGTCTTCAAATGCATGCTGCCAAGTTACTTGAGGTTACCTTTGCCCGTACCATACCAGCTTGCCCTCCTCTGAGAGTAGTCAGGTTGGCAGATACAAGGGGGAGGGCCTTTTCTGCTGCTGCCCCATGTCTCTGGAATGCATCACCAAATGGAGTCCATCAAGCCCCATCACCACAGGCTCTCACGTAAGCCATCTGGTCTTATTCCATGGTCTTTTCTTGTGTTTTTTTACAGGACAGGTAATGGTTTTCACTGCAAGGAGATTTTGATTTTAGTATTTTTGGGGTAGGATGCCTGTTTTATTATTGACACTGGATTTTGATAATGCTGGATCTAGCCATAAAGGCCTCCCTTGAGGTCTAGACCTCACTGGAGCCAGTTGTCTGCTTGGAGCTATCCATGGTCCTGCAATTCCAGCCTGAGGGTAACTGACTGACCAACTGAGTCACCCTTGGGTATCTTTCACACCCATGGTCCACCATGCCTACTCAGGAGGAAAGGTCAGAGACTCAACTGTTTGCTTCTATTGCATTTGTCATGAACTCTTGCACAGGGCTAAGCAGCTGACCGACTCGGTTAGGGGAGAACTCTGGCAGAGCATTGGGTGCTGGTCACTCCAAAAGGGATGTCTGTCTCTTAGCTTTCACAGAGGTGGATCAGTGGGCATAGCCAACATTGCTGGAACTTCAGCCCTTGCTCAAATGAAAAGATGGCTCCTGTTAAAAATGAGTTGCTGGTCAGGGCCATACATAGCCTGAATGATTGCAGTATGAACTCACATAACGTTGGAGGCTGTGTTGAAAAGGTAGTGAGGGCACCATTCTTGCTCATTCCCTCCACCTTCTGTGATGACACTCTCCTGCTCACTTATGTCATAGCTACAGTATGCAACATGTGGCTACTTAGTTCTAATCCTGAATGGATGAGCCCTCCCATCAACCTGAGCCAGCATGGCCTATTCTTAGGGTTTATGGGAGTTTGGAGGGCACTGAGTCTGAAAGTCTTGTGCTCTTCTTAAACAGGAAGAAACAGCAAGGCATTTTCAGATCTGAAGTTTAAATGCTCTTTGGGATTCCTACACATTATTGATACAAATGCCTGATTTTTCTTAATGTAGAAGACAAGATGGAAGAGAGGCTTTTACAATGCAACTGTGCATTCTGGCCAACACGGGGTTGTGATTATTGTTTTCACGTTCACATGAAAAACTGGATGAGGGAAGCACTAAAGGAAAAAATGCACATCCTGCAGCCAATCCAATGTTACTCGGAAATAAGTCGGTGGGCTCAAGCAAGTGTTTGCAAAGGAGTGCAGTCTGGGAGTACTTTGAATGTTACGAGGGAGCCCAAAGAGAGGGCAATGAGTGAATGACTTCTGCATCGTCCTTGTGGAGATTTGACGCAAGGGCTGGGCTCCCTCACTGGAAGTCAATAACAAAATCTCTGCTGGTTGTGATGAGGTCGAGGTCTCCTTTCAGGTACAATTGTGTGTCTATCGCAGGTTTGCCCTGTAGCACCCCGATTAAGGGAAACATAGGCCAGTCAAAAGGCTGGCTTTTACAGAACCGTGCGGCCTCCGCAGCAGGCATTTCCCCTGCATGACCTTTGTAGCAGAGCAGCTCCAGGGAAGGGCAGGGTGAGCCCTGCAGAGAAGGATGGGCTCAGGCAACGACCAAGTGCCAGCATAGTTTCCTCACCCTTGGCAGGCTGAGAGCTGTTAAAGCAAACTGATTTGTTCCTTTCCTTTAAAAAAAAAAAAGCATTAAGAGGTGAATATGAGTGACCCTTTTTAGTCTTCAGAACACTGTCAATCCAAAATGGGCACATTTTGCTGCACGTTCCTTTGGAATCGATGTCACTTAATGGCAACAAGCAAATGGGTTTTGCGACTAGAATAAAAACAAAACTCATTTCTCTGAAATGGGGTGAGGTGTAGGGGAAGCATTACAAGCCTGATGTGAAATACCATTAAAGTTAATAATATAAAAGAGTTAATAAAATAATAAAAATATATTAAAATTATATCATCATCATCATCATCATCATCATCATCATCATCATCTTTTTACGATCCATAGATCCATCAAAGACAAAACTCAGACATAAAACATAGGACAAATTAAAACTATTATTGACTTGAAAATTATATAAAATTATATAAAATAGTTAATAACAATAATAATAAATCCCTGGCATCCCTGTCAATCATCCCAGTGATTTTACTGTCATTGGCCTGAATCTTGGAAGGCGGGCACAAAAATCAGGTTTACTGGGCAATTAGATAGAGTACATCAACTTTTCCTTTATATCTCTATAAGCAAGCAAAATACAAAACACATGTTCAGAGGCAGTATACCACTGGTAGAGAGGTACTGTGGGCAGGGCCAGTTTCAGGTTTTGGAGGGCCCTTGGGCAAGACACCCGCAATGGGCCCCCTACCCTTAGTGAGTCTACTTTCTCACCAGCATTATCACCAGTTGGTACTGACCTCAGCCTCTTTTTCATCATTGCTCTCACTCGCTTGCCCCACAGAGAACCAGTGAGCAAGGAGGCAGTGGCATCACCTAGATTGTCTGGGCCAGAATGAGAGGCAGGTGAACAAGCAGGTTGCCATGGTGAAGAGGAGCAACTCCAGGGGGCTCCAGTCAGTGGGCCCCGCTGGGGTGTGGGCCCTCGGCAGGTGCCCAATAATGCCTACCCTTGATGCCAGCCCCGTCTGCGAGGCAATAGTGAGGAGGGCTACTGCCTTCCATGCCCCACTTACGGGCTGCTTAGAACCATCTGGTAAGCCACTGTGAGAAACAGGGTGGACCTCTGTTCTGATCCAGCAGGGTTCTTTGTATATTATTGTTGTTGTTGTTGTTGTTGTTGTTGTTGTTATTATTATTATTATATCCTGCCTTTTCCCCAGTACTGGGACTCAAGGTGGTTAACAGGATTAAAACATGTGCAATTAAAACATATAAATATAAATTACAAAAGTTAAAATAGAATTAAACCTACAGTAAAATTAAAAACATGTTAAAAAACTGTAACAGGTTAAAAAGGGGATCCAATACATTAACACAGATCCAGTATAGTACCAAAAACCTGCTGAAACAAAAAAGTGTTTGCCTGCCTCCAAAATTGTAGCACAGAGGGAGGGAGCCAGCCTAGCCTCTCTGGGAAGGGAGTTCCAGAGCCTTAGAGTAGCCACCAGGCATGCCTGGGATGTTGGTGGGACTGAGAGAAAGGCCTCCCCAGATGATCTCAGAGCACAGGCAGCCTCATATGGGAGAATAAGGTCTTTCAGATAACCTGGACCTGAGCCATAGAGGGCTTTTTAGGTGATAACCAGCACTTTGAATTGTGCCTGGAAACAGACTGGAATCCAGTGAAGCTCTTTTAACAGGGGAGTTGTATGCTCCCTGTAACCAGCCCCAGTCAACAATCTGGCTGCAGCTCTTTGAACCAGCTGAAGTTTCCGAACAGTCTTCAAAGGCAGCCCCATGTAGAGAGCATTACAGTAATACAAACGGGATGCAGCTAAGGCATGTGTCACCGTGGCCAAGTCTGACATCTCAAGGAACGGGCACAGTTGGCGCACTAGCTTCAACTGTGCAAGTACACTCCTGGCCACCGCTGAAACCTGGGCATCCAGGCTCAGGGCTGAATCCAGGAGTACACCCAAGCTGCGAACTTGTGTCTTCAGGGGGAGCGTAACCCCATCCAGCACAAGCTGAATCTCTACTCCCTGATCTGCCTTTCAACTGACCAAGAGCACCTCTGTCTTGTCAGGATTAAGCCTCAATTCGTTTGCTCTCATCCAGCCCATTACTGCCGACAGAAACCAGTTTAGCACCAAAACAGGTCCCTTGGAATTGGGTGGAAAGGAGTAGTAGAGTTGGGTGTCATCAGCATACTAGTGGCACAGTACCCCAAAACTTCAGACAACCTCTCCCAATTGTTTCATGTGTATATTAGCAGGGGGGACAAAACAGAGCCCTGAGGGACTCCACAGGCCAACGGCCAAGGAGTCAAACAGGAGTCCCCCAGCACCACCTTTTGGGTCCGTCCATCCACGAAGGAATGGAGCCACTGTAAAATGATGCCTCTAAGTCCCATCCCAGCAAGGTGGCCCACAAAGAGACCATGGTTGATGGTATCAAAAGTCCATCTTTGTGGCAGGTAAGTCAGCTATTGCTGGCCTCTCTTCAGAGAAGCAAGAAAAGAGGCACAGGGTTGTTGCAGAAAAGGGGACCCAAATCCACATTTAAGCCCTGCTGCTGAACATTAAAAGCAAAAGGGATAGAGCTGATAGAATTAATTGGCATAATTAATCAATTAATTCATGAATCATATTAAAATTCAGAGCAGTCTCCTGTGGAAAAAAAATATTCTGGGCTGATGGTACTGTCATAAACAATTTATGTCCCTCCCTTGAATCAGGCAATGTATTCAAGATTATCTTCCCAAACAATAAATGGTTTGTCTGTAAGACTTAGGCAATAGAACCTTTTCCCTTCATTAAATCGCATCGAAATGCCACATCTACTGAAATATTGGAAGGAATATTTTAACTACTTAATGAACTGGTTCCTTTGAAAGATAATGTTTGTTTTGCTCTTTTATAGTACACGCTGGGGTCTGCCTACACAAAGTTGTTCCCTCCCCCGATCCTTGGCATACTATAAGAATTAACCCAAATGCTCCACTTAGGGCATGCCCATTCATTGGGTGCTTGGGAAATTACTAATTAGTCTTGCTTTCTGGGGATCTTCAAGGAGGTTTGCTCCTGCCCACTACAGGGGGAGGTGAATTAGCATCTACAAAATATACCTCTTAATAGACTACAACGAGGAGCACACTTGGGCCCTCTCCCAGGATGTTTAACTATATAGGGTACAGTTAGGAAACCTGGTGCCCTCCACATGTTTTGGACTACAATTCCCATAAGTTCCAACTAGCATGATCAATGATGACTATGGGAGCTGTAGTAGAAAAAATCTGGAAGGCACCAATCTGTCTAAGTTTCATCTATGGATATCTAGGACAGCCATCATATGACTGAGAACCAAGGGAGGAGACAGCACATGCTTTGCATGCAGTACCTAACATCTCCATGTATGATTGGGAAAAACAGCTGAGACCTTGGAGAAACCGTGCCAGTCAATGTAGTCAATACTGTCCTTGATGGACCAATAGTCTGTCTGACTTGCCATACAGCATATTATATTCATATGTTGAGAGGGGTTCTCCCAGCCTGGCTCTCACTCAGGTTAAGTGAAGGCTAAAACGATCATGTGAATAATGTAAGCAGTGAACTCACATTAAGCAGCTGCATTTCGTCTGCTGTGCTCTCCTGAGTGCTTTTCATGAATCAGTTCAACTCAGTGGATCTATTCCCTGGGATCTTACAAAGGCTCAGGCCTGGTTCACGCATGCATGTATGTCACTTGTGACACATTAAATCTGAAACAGGTATCTACCAGTCCCAACAATGGGTCACCTAATGGCGGTAGAAACCTGGGAGCAAAGTCCTGCAAGCCCTGATGGCAACTTAATCCCCATATTCGGTTGGATTCAGGATCTCCCTTTCACAAGAGGAAGGAGCCTTCCATGAGAGGAACGGCTCTGCTCACAGAAGGTCGTTCAACTCAATTTTGATGGACCCACTCCCACACACACCACAGCTTACCCCTTTCTCCAAGTTCTCCTGACTCTCTGAAGAGGCTGCCATGTCCAGTTGCTCACACTTAAAATTGGTTCTAATCCACTCTCTTGGGAACAAAAACAATGCCAGCCATACACTTTCAATGGTTCATTCAACTATATAACTTCTAATCTAACACAAAATATGCAAATCTTCCAACAATGTGCTCTTGCTAGTTACGGAGGCTAAATAGCAAGATTTTATATAAGAGGACAAAGAGACATTAAAAATGGTAACAGCTCAGAAACTTGTGTGTGTGTGTGTGTGTGTATTTTTCTTCCAGGATATTCTATAGAAGAACTAAAAGTTGCCAAACTCCAACTAAAGTGTCCAAAAAGAAGCTGCTAAATTGGAATTCCTCAGCAAATCTGACACTATGGAATTCAGCCCCAACACATCCAGGAAATGGCTACCTCATTACAAAAAGAAATTGTCCCTGCTTACGATATTGATCTTTCTGTGCCTATTCACTGGATTGGATTCTGTATTAATTTGTTTTCTGAACAATATTGTGACATACTTATAGCTATCTCCTGTATTGTTTTGATCTTTTGTCTTCATGTTATAAAATATTTTTTCTTTCCCCCCCCTCTTTTCACTATACTTGAGGTATATACCATAGCATGCATCTGATAAAGTGGATTCCGGCCCATTTATACCACAATAAATTTGCCAGATCAATCTTTGTTGGTTTTGTTGCAACTGACTAACATAGCTAATTCTCTGGTATTTGTTACAAAGAGATGGGAACATAAATGGGGCTAAGGCTTATTTTCATAACTAACACATTCAGTCCTGAAAAATGTCCAGCTCAGGTAGGGTGACCATATGAAAAGGAGGACAGGGCTCCTGTATCTTTAACAGTTGTAGTGAAAGGGGTATTTCAGCAGGTGTCATTTGTATATATGGAGAACCTGGTGAAATTTCCTCTTCATCACCACAGTTAAAGCTGCAGGTGTCCTGCCCTCTTTTAAATCTGGTCACAGTATAGCTGCAGTATAGCTCCTGCAGCTTTAACTGTTGTGATGAAGAGGAAATTTCACCAGGTGCTGCATGCATACAAATGACACCTGCTGAAATTCCCTTTTCTATGCAACTGTTAAAGATACAGGAGCCCTGTCCTCCTTTTCATATGGTCACCCTAGCTCAGGCAGCCGTACATTTGCTTGGGCACGCCCCTTCTCTCCGAGCTTCAGTTTCACATCTGTAAAATGGGAGCATCAGCGACCTATTTCACAGGGCTGCTGTGAAGTTGAATATTACAAAGATGATGAAACATTCTGCTGAACAGGCATGCTGCATTAATGCTTAATTATAATGTGCCCCAACTTTTCTCCAAAAATAAGACATTTTGTAAGTTCAACAGTACATAATTGCATACAGAAGCCTCCAAGCTTGAGAGCTGTCAGCATCAAATTCACTTCATGCATTATTAAATATCAGCGTTTGCTTGCATTGCTGAATCAGCTCTTCCTCGCCGGTTTTAGGCCCTAGTCTTGTCCTTTGGTGCATCTAACCAAAAGACTGCTCTCCCTCTCTGTGATCTGTCACTCAGTCCTACTCCCAACCCAAATAATACAAAGAGACTGTGTCAAAACCTTTCGCAAAAGTACTTGTCAGAGGGACACATTTTCAAGTGCAGCAAGGAAAACCTGCAGAAATGTTGTGATTATTTTCTCCTCTCCCCCCTCTCTCTCCCTCTCTCTCTCTCCCTCCCTCTCCTCTCCCCTTTTCTCTCCCTCCCTCTTATCTCTCCCTTTTCCCTGTTTGCTCACATTTGAGCAACTGAGTGAAGTTATTTGTTTCCTGAAATGCAGTGGGGTTGATGTGTCCAGCCTCCTCCCTCCCCACCCCATTCCCCGAGCTCAGAAAGAAAGAGCCAGATGGGATTTTGCACAGATAATAAAAATATTCAAGCTCCTGTTAAACAAAAATAACTCAGAGAGACATGGACGGCTCTTAAGAGCCACAAACAATGGGTAGACGCTGGGTGTGTAAACAAGAAACCGGGAAAAATAGAGTGAGCTTTGGCTATTGGATGGTATATAAAGGTAATAATAAATAAATTAGTCACACACATGTTTCCCAAGGTGCATATACAAGAATGTCAATTTACATTTTGAAGCATAGATTCATGTGCAAAACCTAATAGGGAAGATAAAGGACTGCTCAATATGACTGCCAAGTTAAGCAGCAGATTTTTTAAATCAATTACACTCTTCAAATGAAGACAGGATGCCCTTTTAAAAATATCTTTTAGTCAAGTTAACTAGTTATTGATGAGTTAATGAAGGAAGACAAACATGCAAATCTTTTTATGGAGAACTGGAGACCTTTTATTGAATACCAGAACAATTAGATCCATTTCTGTGTAAATATTGATCGTATTTGAATATGCTTTAGCATTTTGAAATGCTTTAGCAGTACAATACGAAACACATGTAGTTTAATGATGTATTCAAATAAATAAATAAATAAATAAATGATGTTTGAGCCACACAGAAGCCTGAATGATTTCAGAAATAATCAGAGGGAGTCTGATCTTGTTGGAAGGACATTTATTTCAGTATGTAACACCTTTTTAAATAGATTCACCCCACAACTCCCACTTAGTACAGTTTGACTCATCAGTCATATCTTCCCCCATGACACCTCCAAAACATTCTTACTTGCATCGAACAACTGCCCCTAGAGAGTTAAGGACAGCCCAATTTGAGATGTACCTATAACAGTGCCAGCTCCAGGATTTAGAATGTCCTTGGTAATATCCCCTAGAGCTGCCTTGCCATTTTTTATGGTAGTGAGGGTACAAATCAAATCAAATCAAATCAAATCAATCAATAAATAAATGCCCCCCACCTCAATGAGTATACCACCAACACCACCACTCCTCCTCCTCCTCTTTCTCAATCCTTCCACCTGCTTGCTTAGCAGGCAGAGAGCCTGTGATCAGGCAGTCACATCTACTGCTCCTCCTTCACACCACCACTGATGTCTGGACCAGAGTGAGAGGCAGGTAGGGGTGTTGAAGGCTGCCATGTTAAAGAGGAAGAGCAATTCCAGGATGCTCTTGCCAGTGGGTCCCCTACTGGGTCATGGGCCCAGGTACCCAACCATACCAACCCTTGACGCTAGTCCTGATCCAAACCTATTACCAAGATATGACGTCCCTGCCACTCTACTCCCCTTGTCTGCCTTAGGAAGCAACATCAGGGGGTTAATATTCTTGTTTGAACAAGTAAATATACAAAAGGATTAGAAAACTAAACCATGTTTAAAGTGGAGGGGAAATGTGAGAACATTCTGCCCTTAAAGGCAGCCTACAAATAATTTAAAATAAAGAAATAAAAGGAACTGAACTCTTTTCTGTGAAAGTATTTAAGCATAGAGCCTGTAAGGCAGTTCAATGCTTGTAGCAATTTCCTCTCACAGCTACTTTTCCTTTGGATCATGGTATAAATCTCTTTATAAGACCTGTGCCTGACTCTGCCTTATGCATGGAAACGAAGGTTTGTTTTGAGCCTGGTGGGTTGTCTCGAGAAACTTTAGTACAGAAAATAATTCTGTAATTTTTTCCTGTACCAAAGATGCTCATAGTTTGCCATTCTCAAGTAGTTAAATACTTGCATCAGAACAACCCATTAAAGCAGTAGACCTGGGTGCTTTGTAGTAGGCAGGATGAGGGGTGAGGGTCTAGAACTGAGACAGCCAGCAAGGGTGTAGGTCCAGTCTTAGAACACAAGAGTGACTTAGCTTGCATCAATCAACTAGTTTGATTTTGAGTAAATTCTTCTCTTTTAATTAAAACCTAGAAGCATCTGAAGGAGGAACTGTGTGTTTTGCTGGCAGAAGCAGAAAGGATGGTGGAGTCATTGCAGAAATGAGGAATGAATGTAAGAATGTGAGAAGTGAAGGAAAGTGATGGCAGGCTGTGGTTCAAGACAGAAGTGCTGGAAACGAGCTTGTTTGGAAGCTACAATCCTTGAGCTGAAAGCCTTGCTCTCAAATCCCAGATGTGTGGTGTTGAGCACTTTCTACTCAGGAGTGAAAACAAGGGTCTGCAGCACTTTCAAGACTAACAAATTTATTAGGGCATAAACTTTCATGGACTAGGTCTACTGCATCAGATGAAGTGGATTCTAAACTGTGAAAGCCCTAATAAATGTGTCAGTATTTAAGGTGCTATGGGACTCTGTTGTTTTAGCTGCAACAGGCTAACAGGGGGATCTCTCTGGAAGATTTTTTCCTTCTTTCTTTTACTCCGCAGTTTTGAATATGTACTCTGTAGGCGTTTAGAAGAACTATCATTTATTCCTGCATTTCCTTAGCTGATCCCTGGCATTCGGAACATGTTGTGGAGCTGGAGTCCCAGGCTAGATTCAGTGGAGGCTGGTGGCTACACACCTTGGCTAGCTCCTTTAGAGCACTGACTGGTTCTGACTGAAACCTGGAGCGGATCTATCACCCCACTGACATTGGAGTCACTAGTCTCCCCTGGCTAGATCTACACCAGTGCTTTTTTTATCAGTATTGAAATGCACTAATAACTGTTGGGGCACATGACACATTCTGTGTACCACTTTTGTAGCGTTACTTCCTGCTGTTTATTCCGTATTATCCAGAATACTGCAACAGGTGTCATTGCATGTGCTACACGGTTTAAATGCACAAGAGGGATCTGGCATCACCATGATGGGATCGTATCAACATGACACGAGGTGTAGATCTAGCCCTGGTAATCCACAGCTGTAAGGAAAGTCCCTGTCGTAGCTGGAATACGAATGAACATGGGAAACACTTAAGAAGATGTCTCTTTGCCCACCCAGCCTTCCCGCCTCATTTGCTGAGGTGAGCTTTTAGCTTGCAACCCACAGAACAATTGACATGACGTGTCAGGCCTGCAGCCTTAATTATCGGGGGCTTGGCGCAGCATATGAGGAATCCGTTGTGACATCTCTGAGGCACGGCCAGCGGTTCTCGTCAAGGGAAGTTACTTCCATTTTGCCTGTGCTCAGAATGCATAAGAAGGGGCCAGTTAGTCATTTTGAGACGCAAAAAAGGGCAGTGAAGGATGAAAACTGAAAAATGAAGAGGTGGGGAGGAGGGTCAGAGAGTGACAGCTCCACCCCCACCTATACATAACTGTCAAAATCAATAAAACATCGGCTCAAGTCAATTTTTGACACTAACAGTCACCTCCAAAGTGATACTATCTTCGCTCCTCAGTGTTTTTGCCTCTGATTCCAGGGCTGCTTTATGCCTATTGCTCTTTTACTCTGGTGGTTTTCTCTTCTCTTTGTTATTTCCCCTTCCCTGCCCCTTTTGCTGGACGGGACCTATTTTTCTTGCTTCCTTCTTATCTTCGTTGGCCTCTCAGCTTCTTCCTTCCTACTCATTTGGCTTCAGCAGCAATGTGTTTCTTGGATAGTCTTTTCAGTTCAATACATTTGGAAGACGTGAGCTAGCAGAAGGACAGTCCCGGGCATTTGCACCATGTGTTGACCCAGCTGTTAAGAGTCTGACCTGGGCAAGCGTGCATCAAGAGGGCTTGGCCTGTGGCTGTATTATCACACTGGAGCAGACAGCAAGCATACTGGTGATAGGGGCCATGCAAGCACCCCGGGCCATCAACTCATACTAATGCAATGCTTGAGTCTGACAGGCTGCAATTTGGATGGCCTTTCAAAATGCTAAAAACCCTGGCACTTTTCTGGAAGCTTTGAGCTGAATCCAATGCTGTTGTTCCTCTGGTGAAAGCAATTCCATCAGCAGAACTGGGAGGGGGGCGAGTCCCCTCTCCCCTACAGCCCCCTGCACACCCTCAAATTCTGCTCCAGAGGACTGGAAAACTCTCCAGAGCTGATTTTGGGGCAGCTTAGAGGGCTGCAGTGAGGAGGCATTGTATCACCCTGAAGCAATGTATCATGATGGCATAGAGTGACAGCCATTCCTCTCTTTGGGGCTGTCTTCACAGTGCCAGGTTGGTGCCGCCTCCCTCTTCAACGCCCTCTCCCAGGGCGGCATCAGGTAATCCTGATACTGAGGAGGGAGTGCAGGGTTTCTGGGTGGCCATCTGGGTTCTGGAGCCACCCCCACCCTCTTCCTGGTGGAAGACAACCAATTCCTGGTCGCCTTCCACTAGGCTCCGCCCCCAGGTTGACCCTGGATTGGCTGCAGAGTGATGTTACATGGTATGTGGATTTCTGGCGTACCCCATTGGGCAGGAAGACCAGTTTTCTGAGCTTCTGCACCCCTGCTCTAAGCCATTCCCCACTCCCATCCAATCATAGTCCACAACACAATATACTACACTGTGTGCTCTGAGATGAGAATATATAACTTTCAAAGCAATGCATTGTGTTAAAAGAACAGGTCCACAAAATTGTAGGACATTGCTGGTGTGTGTGGGTGCGGTAATTTGCTGTTTTTCACATTTTTTTAATTTTTTGTTTGTAAAGAGGTAGATGAGGATGTCCATGCTGCAGTACCATCTTAAAGGGCCATTCTGCTTCTAAACCACTTGTAAAAAATTAAAACGTCTTACAATGATCATAGAATGGTGATAAACACAGTGCCTGGGGGAGCTATTTGGCTCATCTCCAGTGAGGTCCCAGGTTCTAGCCAATAGGTGCTTGTAATGTTAAAGTTATCAAATTCCACACTGCACTCACAATAATAAGGGATAGACTTTCACTGCAATCCTATACCCACTTACTTGGGAGCAAGTCCCATTGAATTCAATGGACTTTGGTCCTGAGCAGACATTCAGGATTGAACTGTTAGTTGATGACGATGAGAGGGTCCCATTTTCTCCAGTACTGAATATTGCATTTTAAATACAAGGAGTTTGCCAAGGCTGAGCAAGTACATCTAGATTGCATGCAGCATGTTATAAAGAAAGACACCTTTCTTGGAAAGGAAAGAAATGTCTGGCAGGACCACACAACTGCAAAGCCATCAGATTTGTTTGGCACAGATCAATGATTGTGCAGCATATGCTTTGCAAGTAGAAGGTCCTTGGTTCAATGCCTTCACATCTCTACTTCAAAAAGATCTTTTTGAGTTGAAATCAAAACCTCTGTCTGAATCCTTGGAAAGCCATGCCAGTCAGAGCAGATGGATGGATCCATCTGCTCTGGGCTAGCTGGATCAATGGTCTGGGTTCTGCATTAAAGATAATGCAAGTTCATGCCCTTTATTCCCCCCCTTCCAGTGCAGCAAACCACTTCTATATGGATGCCCAGTGTTTGTGTGACAACAAGCAGAACAACAGTATATTAAGGCCTTGCATGCCCTCCGATCCTTTTCTCCCCTCCACCATGAAAATTTTGTTTTTCTAGTCTATACCTCATCTACCCCAGACTTCCCCAACCTGGCAGCTTCCACTTGTAAGAACATAAGAACATAAGAAGAGCCCTGCTGGATCAGACCAAGGGTCCATCTAGTCCAGCACTCTGTTCTCACAGTGGCCAAACATCCTTTGGCCAGGGATGAACAAGCAAGACATGGTGCAACAGCACCCTCCCACCCATGTTCCCCAGCAACTGGTGCACACAGGCTTATAGCCTCGAATACTGGAGATAGCACACAACCATCAGGGCTAGTAGCCATTGATAGTGTTGGACTGCACCTCCCATCATCCCTGACCATGCTAGTTGGGGATGATGGGAAGTGCAGTGCAACACGCCTGGAAGGCACCAAGTTCAGGAAGACTGATCTATCTGCTAGAATTTTAAGAGCAGCTTTTAAACAAACAGACAAACAAATCAGAAAACAAACAAACTCTGGATCTGCAATTTTAGCAAGCATTTTGGTTTCTGTTTGGGGAAACTTTTTATCTGTGAAAAGAAAACTGTCATCCTAGGGCTCAAACCCTTCAAACTTTTCTGACAGCTGCTCTTATTTTAAAAAAAGAAAAAAAAGGACAAGGGGAAGTAGAAGTGGCTTAAAAACCTCCCCGCCTGCCAGCTCTTTAAGAGTCAATTACTGTCTGGTTAGCGTGCCCCATTAGTGCTAATGGCAATGACACGGTGGAGCAAGAGAAGGGCGGGCAAGAGAGCAAACAAGCAGCTAAATTGCTTAAGTGGGTGGTGAGTGTCACGCAAGACACCCGCCATCAGGCCTCGTTATGAAAAATGGGTATCCTGGCTCATCTGCAAGGCTAACGTGACAAAGAGTCCTGGAAACAGCAGCAGCAGCAGCAGCAGCGAGAGACCAATCCAGTGACTCACCAACAAATTCTCGGCACCAGATTAGAAACTGGCTATGGGGAAGGGGCCCTGCTGAGCCCTATGACATCTACTCAGAAGGTTGCGTTGTTAAATTTGTCAACAGAAATGCAGCAACAAACTGGTTCCCGCCTGCCAAATATGTGAAGCACATCAAAACGGTCCTACATGCCTAGGGATGCATGAGAAATTTGTTTCAGTTTGGGTTTGGTCAGGATTTACCCAGTTTGCACCTTCCGTACCGAAGACGGACTCGGACAAAATCTGTGGTCAAAGTCTGTGCATTTCCAAGCTTGCAATGTGGTTAGAGGACCAAATAAAATGTGTTTAGTAACATGAGTACATTTGGAAAATATGCAGGAAAAAAATGTGTACTTTTGGAACCAATGGGAGAAGAATGCGTCCATTTCAAAGAGGCGCACAAGTGTTGAATGCATTTATTATTATTATTATTATTATTATTATTATTATTATTATTTAGCACCATCAGTGTACATGGTGCTGTACAGAGTAAAACAATAAAATAGCAAAACCCTGCCGCATAGGCTTACATTCTAATAAAATCATAATAAAACAATAAGAAGGGGAAGAGAATGCACCAAACAGGCACAGGGTAGAGTAAAACTAACAGTGTAAAAGTCAGATCAAAATCAAGTTTTAAAAGCTTTAGGAAAAAGAAAAGTTTTTAGCTGAGCTTTAAAAGCTGTGATTGAACTTGTAGTTCGCAAATGTTCTGGAAGAGCGTTCCAGGCATAAGGGGCAGCGGAAGAAAATGGACGAAGCTGAGCAAGGGAAGTAGAGACCCTTGGGCAAGTGAGAACCATGGCATCAGAGGAGCGAAGAGCACGAGCGGGGCAATAGTGTGAGATGAGAGAGGAAAGATAGGAAGGAGCTAGACTGTGAAAAGCTTTGTAGGTCAACAGGAAAAGTTTATATTGGATTCTGAGGTGAATTGGAAGCCAGTGAAGAGATTTCAGAAGTGGAGCAACATGGTCAGAGCAGCGAGCCAAGAAGATGTTCTTAGCAGCAGAGTGGTGAACAGAAACCAATGAACTGATGTGAGAAGGAGGAAGGCCAGTGAGAAGAAGAATATGGAAGAATTTGGAAGAATATGCTGAAAATAGACACAGATTTTCATGCAAAGAGGGGGAAAACAACAACGAAGCTCACAATCTGATACAGGTTTAAGTCAGAATGAGCTTCAAGGTGAAATTCGGAAAATTTCAGTGAGCTCGGGTTTGGCTCCATAGACTTGCCTGGGTCAATCATTGTGGTCATCTGTTCATGTAAATATGCAGGACCTCTCATAGGCAGGGAAAGGAATAGGGCTGATGGACACTGGCATACTCAGACTACTTTCAAAGCAACAACTCCTAGTTCAATATCCCTGGCACTCTCCAACAACAATAATATGGCTTCTGGTTGTCCATTTCTTGGATTGCTGGTCAATAGTCCAGAATGGTCAGTTGATGTTTCATCAATGGGAGACAATATTTTTAGACCCATGGGCACATTTAGAATTTCAACCCCTGTTGTGATCATGGTCACAAAATTGCTGCTGTGTGAAGGGCGGCTACTCAAAAAATATTGGGAGTGCATTCCTACTCTGTGTGTGTGTGTGTGTGTGTGTGTGTGTGTGAGAGAGAGAGAGAGAGAGAGAGAGAGAGAGAGAGAGAGAGAGAGAGAGAGAGAGAAAGCACAGAAAAATATATAGATCAAACACAAAACAAAGAGATACAAAAATACAGACAAAACACATCCCATTGCCCTGCCCAGTCTCACCAGTTGCTCCCCCCTTCCCAACCCCTCCAGTTGATGTCTACAAACCTCCACAGCTTGACTTGGGGTGCTACCTTCTGCAATGCACCTCCAACACTCCCCTTAATACTCCATCACACTCTGGTCGCTCATCACAGCCCTCTTTGCTACTAGGCAGCCGAGTCCCTTTTTCCTTATTTTTTTTAAAGGGGGTACGCTGCAAATCAAAGTGCCTGCCCTGCCCTGCCCTGCCCTGCCCTGCAGCAAACAAAGTGCTTGGGTTGTGTTAATCTTTTTAGACTGGTTTGATTACGTTGTATTTTGTAATGCTGTTGTATTTATGAATTGTTGTAAACTGCCCAGAGAGTTTCAGCTATGGGTGATATAGAAATGAGATTATGGTGATGATGATGATGATGATGATGATGACGACGACTAGAGCATTCTGGGGAAATGAAGATGGTGGGTAAATAGAATCTGGCACTTTGCTTTGCAGCATGCCCAGCTGCTTGATTTTTTAAAAAAGTTTGCATTGGAAAAGGCAGCAAGAGAAAGCTTAATGTTTCTGGAGGAGTTATTTGAAACTGGGGGTGCAGTTTTAGGGGCTACACAGATCGCTTCCCAAGTGATTTTCCATCTTGTTTGCTTCCACATATACTCTGCTTGAGTATTTGTAAAATAAAGTAAATATTTCAAAGTTACCTTAAGTTTCCAGAGCTCTTTCACCTAAAGCCAGGGCCAGCCTTCCCATGAGGCACAGTGAATCCCTGCCTCAGGTGGCAGAATTAGAGGGACAGCCTCCCCACCATTTATTTTATTTATTTATTTTATTTATTTATTACATTTATATACCGCCCCATAGCCGAAGCTCTCTGGGCGGTTTACAACAATTAAAAATAGTAAACATTAAAAGTATACAAAATTTAAAAAAACATAAAAACAGTATAAAAACATTCTAGGAGCCCCCCCCCCGGCAACAAACTGTCCACATTCTGTATGTTAGAAATACTGCAGCTGGGAAGAGGATTGTGTGGTCCTCTGGGACCATAGCCCACCCAATGCCTCACTCTGAGTTGCCCTCTCCAGAAAGCTGCACCAGGGAAGTGGCTGGTATGGCTCTCCAGAGCAGCTGGCCTGATGCCTCACCCTGAGTTTTTCTATAATATGCCCCTATACTACAACAACTTCATTGACTACAAGTCTGTTTCCAGCCGCAATTCAAAGCTCTGGTTATGACTTATGGATCCTTAAATGGCTTGGGATGAAGCTACCTTAAGGACTGCCTTCTTCCATATGAAAATGCCTGAACCTTGAGAACTTCCCAAGGGATCGCTTCCCTTGGGAAGCGATCTCCATGGCTGCACCCAGTCTGTGGAATTTCTTTCCAAGGGAGGCCCATCTAACCCCCTTTCTCGTGGCCTTCAGTTGAAAAGACCTTTGGCCTGTGATTTGACTTGATGTTTTTGCTGCTAGGTTTTGATAGGTTTTAATTGGCTGCTGGTTTATTTGTTGTTGTTGTTGTTTTTGCAATTTTTATCTGCACTTGTTTTTATATTTAAAAAAGAATTAAATTACAATCTCTGTTAGAGCCCTTGGTGGTATAGAAATTTAATAAATACATAAATAAGGGGATGGACAGGGCAAGAGCTTCGTGAATTCTTTAATGCCCATAGACCTTGCTCAATTGCAGTGTCATACCAACTATCCAATGCAGGGTGGACGGAGCATGGAGGGCATCCAGTAGAAACCATGGTGCCATAATAGCTTTCTTAAAGTTAGGATTCTTTCCTTGCTGCACTTATTGAGCACATTTATACATAGTTATCATCTCTCAAATTTTATCAACCCACTGCTCTTTAGTTGGAGGCTTCCCATTACACACTATACATGACTTTGAGGCAGCATGCAATTGCTTAAGATGCTCTTTATGTGGGAATTCAGGATCACTGAGTTCAAAAAGATGGAGACGCATAGTTTTAGGAGGTCTATCATGAAGAAGTTCCCGACAGTAATCAGCAACCATATTCCAAAACTTCTGTACTGTAGAAGATACATAGCCACCAAAGATGAAAGTATGAACCAACCTGGCCACAGCCCTTCCAATAATATTGTCTATATAATACATATGAATGATAATGAAACTCAGCCCTCTACCAGCTTGTTCATGCATATCTTGTTCCACCCAGCCCCTTTCTTCTCCCATTTCAGCCAATCTGGATCATTCTCATTCATTACTGTTCAATTCTGTAGCCAAGAGTTGCAGAAGTACTTTTCATGGAGCACAATAATCATAGGGCTTACAGCAATTCTCATTAAGGTCCCTTCTACTCTCTTTCCCAAGCTCTTGATCTGAATATAGCTTCCTGAAGGCATCAGAGTATGTAATTTTGGCCCTTCCAGCTTTCTTTCTACCAATACAGGTGTGTGTGTGTGTGTGTGTGTGTGTGTGTGTGTGTGTGTGTGTGTGTGAAGAACTCTATTTCTTCTCTTAGCACTGAATAAGACATATCTTCTGGGAGTGAAAAATTAATTACTAATTACATAGTTACTTTAGTCTGCAGTTCTGGAGCTGAGAAGCTCAACACCCCCAAGTAGTGAATAACTTAATTGAGTAAGTAAATTTTGATTTAATCAGGGGTTTATTTATTTCTCTTTAAGCACAGCCTTTCTGAATGATGCCCAAGTCTATGACTCCCGTCCCTTGATGCACATGGCATGATTATTTCACACCCATGTTATGTTCAGATTTCTCCCAAATCTTGGGAGAGAAAAATGTCAAACCCCATTACGAGTTGTAGAGATGTTTTGAAGCTAATGTGCAGAGACAGAAGCAGTCATGTCAAGTGGTGACTTAGTTAGTGTGGACTGCACAGCTCTCTGGAGGGGGGGGGGTTTGAAGTTTTTGATCTGAGCAAGATTTTTTAAAAGCAAAAAGGCAAGGCAGACTGCTAATGTATTTTGAAAGTTAAAAGAAGTCAGGTACATAAATGTTGTTTTTGTCTTTGAAAACCTGTCCTCAGGAATCCTTGATCTTAAATCTTTATTTTGACATCTGGAAACTCCTGAGTTTCAAAATAACTGAGGCTACAATCCTATAAGTGCTTACTTGGGAGTAAGCCCCATTGAACTCAGTGGAACTTTCTTCCTTATAAATATGCACAATAGGATTTGGCTGTGTGAGCCATTTAACTGATGGCAATGAAAGACTACAGGAGCAATCTTATGGCCCCTAGATAGCATCTGGGGGACATAGGATATTTCAGATTCCTGGATCCAAAGCTGGAGACAGCACTCTGACCTCAGACCCAGGAGTACAAGCTTCCCACCCACTCACAATTGGCATGGAGAGAACCACACCGGCTGTTTCTATGAGCTTGCAAATGTGAGCTCGTAGAGGGGTGAAAGGAGGATGCCAGTAGGTGGAGAGGGGAGGAGACTGGGGACATGGGGATCCAACTATCTCCATCCATCCATAGCCTCCTTCCCTCCCCCTCCCTGAAACCTCTGCTAGATGGGTGAAAATGCCCATCTAGCTAAAATGTAAAGTGGGAGGCACAATGTGAGTTTGGAGGCTTACAAGGACCCAGGGCAGATCCAACAGGATTACACCCTTAGTCATACCTAGAGTAGACCCACTGAAATCAAGTTAGGCTGAAGTGCTCAATTCCTACTTTGCCTCAGTCTTCTCCCAAAAGTGGGTCTATGACCCCCTGGAAAAAGTGAAGCAGAAGTTGAGGGGGCAGGATTACAGTTTGAGATTGATAAACAAATGGTCAAAGAACACCTAATTTCCTTGAATGAGTTCAAATCTCCAGGGCCCGATGAACTGCATCCTAGAGCAATGAAGGAGCTAGTGGAAGAACACTCAGAACTTTTGTCTATTTGAACCTTATTTTCAAAAAGGGCAAAAAGGAGGAACCTGTGAACTACAGACCTGTCAGTCTGACATCCATCCCTGGGAAAATTCTGGAGCAGATTATAAAGAAGTCAATCTGTAAACACCTTGAAATCAATGCGGGGATCACTAGAAGCCAACATGGATTTGTCAGGAACAAGTTCTGTCAGACTAATTTGATCTCATTTTTTGATCGGGTAACCTCCCTTGTGGACTGTTGGAATCCTGTGGACGTCATATATCTTGACTTCAGCAAAGCTTTTCACAAAGTGCCCCATGATATTCTAATTAACAAACTAGCTAAAAATGGGCTAGATGGAACAACTATTAGGTGGATTCACAGTTCGCTACAGAATCGGACTGAAAGAGTACTTATCAATGGAACATTCTCAAACTGGGTAGAGGCAACGAGTGGGGTACCACAGGGCTCAGTCCTAGGCCCAGTGCTCTTCAACATTTTTATTAATGATTTGGACGAGGAGGTGCAGGGAACGCTTCTCTAATTTGCAGATGACAAAAAATTGGGTGGGATAGCTAATACCCTGGAAGACAGAAACAAACTTCAAAGTGATCTTGATAGGCTGGAGTGCTGGGCTGAAAACAACAGGATGAAATTTAATAGAGATAAATGCCAAGTTCTGCATTTAGGAAATAGAAACCAAATGCAGTTACAAGATGGGGGACACTTGGCTCAGCAATACTACAAACGAGAAGGATCTTGGCATTGTTGTAGATCGCAAGCTGAATATGAGCCAACAGTGCGATATGGCTGCAAGAAAGGCAAATGCTATTTTGGGCTGCATTAATAGAAGTATAGCTTCCAAATCACGTGAGGTACTGGTTCTTCTCTATTCGACCTGGTTAGGCCTCATCTAGAGTATTGCGTCCAGTTCTGGGCTCCACAATTCAAGAAGGATGCAGACAAGCTGGAGCATCTTCAGAGGAGGGCAACCAGGATGATCAGGGGTCTGGAAACAAAGCCCTATGAAGAGAGACTGAAAGAACTGGGCATGTTTAGCCTGGAGAAGAGAAGATTGAGGGGAGACATGATAGCATTCTTCAAATACTTAAAAGGTTGTCACACAGAGGAGGGCCAGGATCTCTTCTCGATCCTCCCAGAGTGCAGGACACGGAATAACGGGCTCAAATTAAAGGAAGCCAGATTCCAGCTGAACATCAGGAAAAACTTCCTGACTATTAGAGCAGTATGACAATGGAATCAGTTACCTAGGGAGGTTGTGGGCTCTCCCACACTAGAGGCCTTCAAGAGGCAGCTGGACAAGCATCTGTCAGGGATGCTTTAGGGTGGATTCCTGCATTGAGCAGGGGGTTGGACTCGATGACCTTGTAGGCCCCTTCCAACTTTGCTATTCTGTGATTCTATGACTCTATGTCTAATATAAGTCCCATTGATCTCAATGGGTCTATTGTATGCGTGCCTTAAGTCTGGATCCAAACCATTGGGTGTCTCAAAGATGTTGCAAATATGACTGGTTGGTAGCACATTTGCTCATGAAATGTGAATTAGATGTCAAGAAAGAGAGACCTACTCTCTGTTTATGCCACATTAATGAATCTCACTTCCTTTTGAGGTTTGCTACTAAACTATCATATTTAAAAAGCAATGGAAGAAGATTCTTCCTGGGCAGTGCTTTTGTGCACACCCAAATAGGTGCTGCAATGGAGGAATGATCCCAGGGATTTTCACCTTTGGGTGCCTCCATATGCACTGAGAGAAACCAGCTGACCAACTG
The DNA here is from genome assembly GCF_023053635.1 of Elgaria multicarinata webbii. NCBI lineage: Eukaryota > Metazoa > Chordata > Lepidosauria > Squamata > Anguidae > Elgaria > Elgaria multicarinata. The sequence continues at coordinate 36,353,258 of NC_086179.1, read as the reverse complement.
CACAACCAGTGCCCATCCCTGTGAGCTCTCGTGATCTTTTATGAAGCGTCACCCTTGCACAACTGCTCCACGAGGATCAGAAGCATTGAAAACAGCACTTCTGTTACCTGAAACCAGAACTGGACCCCTTCAGGTGTTACACTAGGCAATTAAGGGTACTGCTGCTCAGACCTGCTCCAGGTATGAATGAAATCTTGGCAAAATGCCCTCTGGTGAGCCTGCTCCTACTTGTTGCCTGCAGCTGATTAGGGGTGGCTGGCTGGAAGCTACCATTTGAATATCCACAATGCCTCTACATAGTGTTGCTCCCAGACTCATCTGCCCAGAAGTAATTGGAGTGCCAGGGGAAAAGGGACAGTGCGTTCTGATGCAAGGCCTGCTGCTGTTGAAATTCTCACTGTATAGATGGACAGCATTTGCTTAGAAGCTGTTGTACCATAAAATAAAATAAAATAAAATAAAATAAAATAAAATAAAATAAAACCCTGCAGGCTACTGTTGTCCATTGGCATATAACTCCAGCTTTTTCCTACTACATCAGTGATATTAAGTGGTGCAGAATATCTTGTGGCAGGGCCACAAGATATTTTGGATTCCTGGATCTGAGGTCAGAGATGGTGTTCCAACCTCAGAGCTGGGAATCTGCTCTCCCTGCCCCCTTCCACTCCCCCTTGCAGCCGGTATGGAAAGAACTGTGTCAGTGTTTGGTGGGTGGGAAGGGGAGGGGAGGGGACTGCAGAGGTGGGGATACACTGTATCCCCAGGCCTCTTCAGCCTCCTTCTCTCCCCCTCTGACATGCTCCATCTAGACTGGCAAAAAAAGCCCATCTAGCTAAAACACAGAGTGGGAGGAGCGTGGATGTGAAGATCACCTCCATTGCACCTCCTACTCTATACTGGATGGCTGTATACCTCTGAATTCAGAGGCGTACAGCCATCCCGATAGGATAGCACCCTGAATGTGTTAGCCTTCAGGCAATGGGCCAAGAAGCAGATGCAGTGGTGCCTGGTCTACTGTCTTTTACTGTGCATTTGAGCACTCCGTGGTGCTGTGCTATAACTTTTCATCTATCATCTTGGAAACACACTTCGGCTGCAAACCTAAACACATTTACCTGAGAGAGTGTCCCACTGGATTTATTTGAATGCATTTATTTATTTTGTTTCTGAGTAGACATGAATAGGACTGCAATTGTTCTGTTCTGGAAAAAAGGACATAATTGTATGTTATTTTAATAAATGTCAAAATATTACATGACCTTTGGAGCCCTTTTTGATGATCCCCTGTTGCCCCTTCCTGGTTGCAGTTCTGCCAACTTTAGCTAGAAAATCTACTGTGGGTATAATTCAGTTCCCTATCTGACTGACGGAGGTTTGGCCTCCCTCTGTGGGCTTCCCCTGTTCCACTCCCTTCTCCCAAGTCCCATACCATGGCATGGAGGTGACTGGAAGCTTGGCAAGAAGGGGAGGGATGAGCCAGCCAACACTTTGGCCAGGGCCCCATGATGTCTTGGCTGTGGCCCTGCCTCAGGGGGCAATCCAGCCACTGGAACCAATATGGTTCACCAGCCCTTGCCTACATGCAGAACATCCAGTGTGAGCGAATCAAAATTGCGTGGTTGGTCTACCTGGAAAGCAGCCACACAATTTTGACTTTTGTGCACTGGAACTTCCATATGTAGGGGCTATTGGGATGTGCTGTCCCCGCAGAGGTGGGGCTGGCATGCCAGAGAGGCAGAGAGGGCGTGCTTCTGCTCCCCTCCATGCAATGCGTCAGAGCAGTGTAATCTAATCCCGCTCCAAATGGAATGGATAGCTCTACCAGGCCTTGCCTCCAGTTTGTCTTGTACTTCCACTCCACAATGAAAGTTTAACACTAGCTTGTATCGATAGAATTATTTGCTCATCAGAATCCCAACCCCATTCAAAAGTGATTCCTTATATGCAATCTGACTTGTAAAAATTCAAGCCGGGGTTGTGAATAATTCTCCATTGCCCATTTAATATTTGACCAGACTTAAAGTCTCATTGAGGGCAATGGGACAGGTTCAAGAATGTGGGTTTACAGGGCTTGATTTTGGCAAGATCGTTCCTGATAGTGGTGCTGTTTTATTATAGTTGTTCTTGTCTTCATATTGTACCTTTAATTAATACATTGTAAAAGTTTTAAATAACACAGATCACGGATGAAAGCTTGCAACGGGAAAAGTAGACAAAGGGCAAAGGAACGAGACAAAAGGGGAGGGTTGATAGAGATGATGGTTAAAACACGTATGTGGTTGGATGCAATTACGTACAAACTTAAATAAATTATAGCCTATGATCACCCAAATTATAGAGTATTGCGAGCAGAGAGCAAGAAGGGCTAGGGCAGACCAATGTCACAGGTGCTTGCTTGCTGACAGTAAGGGGTTCAGTAACATGTACTCAGATGACTCAAGGAAGTAGGTCACACCACGTGATATGTGAGAGTCATGATTAAAAAACAGATTCCTTCCCAACCCCAAATATAGTGATTAAGATGGAAAAGGTTATCAGACTTATCAGCTGGTGTTCAGCAGTTCCAACACAGTCTACATTTGGAAGGAGTTGGCATTCCAGCTGAAGTGAATCGCTATTCACTTCTTGGTCACTGATTTTGATTGAGATGCTGCACATAATGACAACATATTTTTCTTTTATTGGATAGCTCTGGGAAGACTACATATCCTCTGTAAAATCTAGTCAGACCCCCACCCCCAAGAGACTGGATTCCTCAGGATATGAAAAGAGACTGAGGATCTCAGCCTATGAGTCTACCAATTCTACCATTCTGAATGGGAGGCTCCAGATCTGAAGGTGGATCTCCTTCCCTTCTGGTTTTATTCTCCTGGCTGTGATTGTGTTTGTCAGTTTCCTGGGCAATGTCACTTAGAAGAGTGGTCTTCAACAGGCCCAGACTCGAGACCCATCTTGGACTCCAAACCTGCAACATGGGACCCACTTTCACAATTTCACAATTGCCCAACAGCTTTGCCACAACCCACCTGGATTGATCTTGCAACCCAAGACCACTGAGTGATCTTCAACTGATGGGTTGAAGACCACTGCCCAAGAAGGGAGGTTGCTACATTAAAGCAAAACCTGGCTCAAGTTTTCCTGCAAGCTTTGCAGCTTGTTGGTGAGTTAAGATAACTTTACTACTTCTGAGCAGTTAGGTAACTCTGGCCTAAAGTCTTCCTTGAAAGCAGACCTTGCAATCATGTGCAAATATAAATAAATAGATCTCGGCCTAGTTCTCAAAAACACTTCTAATGGTGAACTATGTTCTTGAATATAGCACTTCAGTTGCAGGAGATCAAATGTGCTTCTACTCACCCCACCCACCTGCATTCCTTGAAAAAGGCAATTGGCATGTACAGTACTCAGCTAGGTTAGCGTACTTGCACTTGACATCAAGTCTGCCATGTGAAGGGAGGTTCAGTTATGTGACCTCTCTCCTGCAGCTTGAAGTGGTATCATCCAGGAATCGATTTAACACCTCATTGGCTGTTCATGAAAATTAGGCCATAGTTACTGAGATTTAGCTATTTTTCTTAATTAACTCCTTTGCCAGCAAACAGGGCAGGAAATTCCTGTATTAGAATTGATGGAGTAGAATAATCTTTCAGTCTACAGGTCTGCCTTACAACGTGGAGATACAAAATATCCTGAAAGCTCTTGCTTTTAGCATACACTTAGGAATATGACTAGAATGCATGCAAACATCCTTGTTTCTCCTTTCTCCTTGTTTTTGATTGTAGCTGCATGAAATAGTGGGAACAAGGATTACAAGGTGTGTCTTCAAGGTGCCTCCATTTCTGGAACAAGGGTCTCTCCTAGATTTTCCAAAGTCAGCACTAGAATAGGTGAAATATAATCATTCCTTCTGGTCTAGAAAATGTTTTCATATCAAAGATTGTATTTTAGCCTAGCGAGTCAATGATGGCACCCCACCCCCTTGAGACAGGCAAGGTAAGCATCTTAACCTGACATGTAGGCGACTCTCAGCTGAAATCCAGTTAGACAAACTGACATTTCAGTTCGCTGGTGACTCAGTGTGGGTAACATGAATCACCCACTCCATATTAGCACTGATACATTAATGTCTTATACCAAATTCTAAGATCGGCATTTCGAACAGAACAGGAATTTGGGGCAGATGTGAAGGGGTCCTCTTAGCAAAATAGTGAGGAGGGCACCTAAATGCAGTGGTTTTCCACATTTTGAAGTAAGTGAAATAATACACACTATCATCTAAAAAGGGGTGTGAGGAAGATCATTAAGTCCAGGTTCTAACCTTACCTAATTGCATCACTGATCATGAAGGAAGTTCAGATTCTTACATTTTAAAGCAGCAAAACCAGCTGAAGCCAAGCAAAGGGAAAATAGTAACCTCAACATTTGGAGGTATTCTCCTTATTTATTATTTATTTATTTATTTATATATTTAGATCTGGATGTTGTCTCTCTCCTAGGGTACAACTTAAACATAGGCCTACCTTTTCCAAAGTGACAAGTGATTTTGTACGCTAAGCATCTTTAAGGACTGAATTCTCACCAATTTTGTGAAAAAGAAGCTATTTTAAGGTGAACCGTCACTAGGCAGGCACTACGTCCATCACAGGCCAGTCTTTGAAAAGAGAACCAGTTGTCACAGGAGAACATATCCCCAAACAAATGCAAGAGAGAGAGAACAGCCTTGTACGTTGACAGCAGCTGCCAAATGCTGGTCACATTAGACACCTGGGTACCTGCAGCTTAGTCATACGAAATGACTGCAGAGAGGCTACAAATTTCAGAATCTAGTGGAAGAGACTCATCACCTCCTTGTGCACTTGCATGTTTTATTTAGCCCAGCAAAAAGGAAAGAAAGAAAGAAAGAAATTTATTTTGGGAGCTGTCTAATTTCTTAAGGGAAATAGCAAAGAAGGAAAATATTGATTTAGGGCCTTTTATTTCAAAATTCACTCTATAAACCGGGGGGGGGGGGCTGGGTGTGTGTGAGAGAGAAATAAAATTCTAGTGATGTCAATTCTAGTGATGCCATGGCAACTGTACATTTTTAGTGATAGCAGAGTCTTCCTCGAAGCTGCTAAATTGCATGGGAAGTGAGGGCAAGAAGGTTAGAGAGCAGACAGTGGAATTTACTTAGGTAAAACTGTAACTCTCAGAATTTACTGGGCAGGGCGGGGAGAGAGAAGGGAAAGAATACAAATGAGTAAACTATACAAGCATACCTGTTGTTATGTAACCAGCAGTATTATTTTATTTAAGATTTCTAGCCTATCAAATCTCATGGGCTCAGAACAAGTTAACAGTTGTGTCTGGAGCAGTATCTGCAAATGAGTGGGATTATATTTGCTTTGTTTTTTTATTGGATACTATCACCACAGGTAGGGAAAGGTGCAGCTGTTTGAACCACACTGGAATCTTTAACATCATATTCTCTGCAACTGCCTGTTATTCTTTAGCCCCTTCTCTAGGGAGAATATACCTTGTTTTCAATCCCCCCACAAGTAAAATAGGCAATTCAAGGCCTTTTTTCAATTTGAAAGATAATTTTTGAAATTTTAACCTTTAATTTTTCTTTCTTTCTCTCTGCCTTTTTTTGGAGACGGTGCAGCTTTTCTGTTGTGGTTGGGTGCTGCCTTTCTTTGGGCTTATAGTATGGAACCTAAATGCTGGGGTGCCAGTGGTTTCTTTTGCTCCGAAATCTTCTCTTAGACCCACAACCAGGTGCCCTCTAAATGCTTTGGACTACAACTCCCATCATTCCCAGCTTGCAGGGCTGGAGGGTCCTGGAATGAGGAAGGCTGCCTTTGACACATTCTAGTGGTAAGAAATGCATGCTCATGAAACAATTCTTAGAAAGCTTTTTGAAATGTGTTTTGCTTGAAACCACTTTGCATTTTGTATGTTCTGCGCTCTTATATTAAATCTGAAACATGGAAAAACTGCTTAAGATTTTGAAGAAAAAGATAGAAGGGCACGCCTGATCTCAAAGTCCTGTTTAAAATTCTGTGAGCCTGTACCAGGGCCAGATCTACACCTTGTTTCAAATTATTCCGAGCCCAATAGGGTAATGCTATATCCCTCCTGCTCGTTTATACCTGGGAGGTCACACAATGACATTTGTTGTGGTATTTTGGACAACGTGGAATAAAAAGCAGGAAATAACACTATGAAAGTGGTATATGGAATATGTAATGTGCTCCAACAGTAATCAGTGCACTTCAGTACTGTTATAAAGCAGTAATGTAGATCTAGCCCAGAAGTCACAAATTAAACTGGGTCAGATCTACACTAAGCGGGATATATCACTATGAAAGCAGTTTGAAAACAGTATATAGAGTCATGAGCCCCAACAGTTGTCAGTGTACTTCAAAGCCATTATATAGCAGTAGTGTAGATTCTTGGTGGCACTTTGTTCTGGGGAAATAGCATGGGATACGTTACTTGATGATCCATGATCAAGCTAAACACAGAAATTCCATTTCATTAAATCCCTAGACAAGGACAGATTTGTCACAGGTGATCCCATAGGCATTCTAGGAAAAGCCTGCCAGCTGAAATGCAATCTGTGAAGTCAGCGGCACTTGCTAGGAATGCACATGCACTCAGGGCTGGCCTAAGACATTTTGCTGCCTAAGGAAAAGAACAAGATGGACAATGGAAAACATCCTCCATGGCACCTGAATGCAGCAGATTAGTGTAGAGGGCACATGGCAGGCCATTTGGCACTTAGCTCTCTCCTCCAACACCTGGCTGCCACCTCCCAGAATCTGCCACCTGAGGTGACCACCTCACTCTGCCTATTGGTAGGGCCACCCGTACATGTACAGTATTTCAGGGAAGATGTCAGATGAGGAAGGATGCAGGCTGGGCTGGGCTGGCTGATGGGCAACAAGGAGTTCTGTGTATTTATTTATTTATTTATTTATTACATTTCTATACCGCCCAATAGCCGAAGCTCTCTGGGCGGTTCACATTTGCTGTATACAAAACAAGAACTTGGAATAATGGAGAACTTTCATCTGAGATTAGACAGAGGAATATGGAACCTGGAGAGCAGATTAAGATTCTTGTTAGGGTAAATTCGCCCCTCACTAATAATGAGTAGCAGCCATTGATAGATCTTATCCTCCATGAATGTGTCTAATGCCTCTCCACAGTGATATTTAAAAATCCCAGATTTGATGGCCAGGGGGTTGGGACCTGGACCTTTGCTCTCTCTTGATGGGGAATGTATGCACACATTCACAAAGGACCAGTTTTGGATTCAGGACTGGCCCATCTCTCAAAGGGAAAAGCATTTTCTCATTTGCACATGTTAATTCATTGGACTGCATGACATTTGAAATTGGCCAGTGCTAAACATTATGGCTGGACTAGATGACAAGGACAACAAAAGCACTGAGATGGCAATAAAGTATCCTGCATTGATTTAAAAGAAGCCAAGTGGCAACTCTGTCCTGACGCACCGGGCTGAATCCAAGCGTAGACGTGCTGCCCCTATTCATGCTACGGAGCTGCTTTCTCTCAAGCTTGAACCCGCTGCCAGTTCAGCCAGTGAGTTCTAGATAAGAGTGCCAGATGGTTATTCTCTGAGGTGAGAAAAGAGCTGATGCAGACAGGCCAAGGGTGTGTGGTGTCTGTTACTGGAAGCCGGGATACCTTTTCCCCTCCAACAGCTCAGTTGAGAAAAGAAACCATTCTGTGCCCACCAGTGCAGGCAGTGAAAGCTCAACCAACATCTGACTGGCAAGCCCTCGTGGGCACATTGCTTGGCGTACGGCAAGACACAACAGGTGGAAACTGGAGCTTTACTATAGCAGCTCCTCTGTTAAAAACACTCAAATGTCAACAGGTCCCCGAGGTGTGCTTAGGTGGGCCAATAGGATGTAAAAGCAGAATCGCAGTGCTGCTGCTGCTGCTGCTTTCTTCCCCGCCCCCCTTTTTAACAAAGATGCTCTGAATGCCAAACATCTGTGAAAGGAAACAACAGCGCTGATTTGATCAAGAAGATGCCTCACTGTTCCTGCCTGCCTTATCTTTTTCTAGCAAGTGGCTGTAATTATGCTCAGAGGGGGCCCATTTATTACAGGGATCTCCAGAGATGCAACGTGTTTCTATCAGTTCTATACACAGAGACACATTGCTCGCAAGCGCGTATGCCCACACACCACACACTCCAGACACCATCCGTTCTTGTCAGAGAGGCTGGACCATCCAGTCTCAGGGGCAGACAGGTGGGGAAAGGGAGAGTATCTGCCAAGCACCTACTCCAAACATTAGGAACCACAGCATCCGTGACAGGTTTTTCTCCCCTTGACTGTGGCTAGATCTACACTACTGCTTTATAGCGGGATTGAAGTGCACTGATAACTGTTGGGGCCTAGAACTTCTTCAGATGAGCATTTTATAGCACACTTGTGACTAGACACTCACGGTTGTTTGTGGGTCATTTTGACGATGCAGTAATCTTCCTGTGTGTCTCCCGCTCGTCTCCTGCTCCTTCTGCCATTTTTTCGTTATAAAATGTGACTCTTCTGAGCGATAGTGCTATTTGTTGCTATTTCCTGCCATGTGCAGGAGAAGTTTCATTATAAATGCCCACCAGGGGGTGCTGTCCCACTAAACTGAAGGGCCACATGGTCGCTACTTGCTTTCCCTTTCTCCCCCGTGTGATTCTGCTCATCCCTATCACGGAAGAGAAGCAGGAAGCAAGAGCGACTGTAAGGAAATGTGATTTCCCCCTGTCTGAAAGAGCCCATAATCCACATTCTATATACAGCTTTCATAGTGTTATATCCTGCTTTTTATTCCACATTCGTAATGTTTTGACACAAGGTGTAGATCTGGCCGGTGTCTCAAAGTGCATCTCATTTACTTTGTTGTGTAGAACTCAGGGGAAGCAATTGAGAACTGCCTAGCTCTGTCCTAGTTCCTTTTGTTGGCCACATGTGACTGTGATAAAGGGACAGGACCCAGAAACTGGCTTATACATCTGTGAAAAGATATGGCAGTTTTAATTTGCAGGGTGGTTTAGCAGCCTAGGTAGGTCATCAGGATTCCCATTTCACAAACTGGGAAATAAGGCTGAAAGGTCTGCGACCTGCCCATAGGCATCCAATGAACTCTTTCATTTCTGTCATAATGTTCTTTGCAATTCGTATGTTGACTTTGCGACATATGGAGGCAACACAGAGAATTATTATCAAGAATCTGAGTTTTGCTCCAGTTCTCTACTCCCTGCAGTTCATGAAGAACAAATGACATTTATTTTACACAAGAGTTCACGAACTGCAGTATATGAGAACCAAATCTGTCCTTCTACTTTACCAGGCATTGTACTGTGTTAAATGCATGCTGATAGATAGTGCCCAGTTCCCATACTGACCCAGTGGCATGCTTATCAAACGATGAAAAAAGAAGGCAGGAACCTACCCAGCCATAACAATGAAGAAATCCAGGCGGTTCCAGGTATCTCCAAGGTAACATTTCTTGCCAAAGATCCCCAAGGCCACCATCTTCAGCACCATCTCCATAGCAAAGAAGATGAAGATGAAGTCATCAAATACCTGAAAGATCCATCAGAAACACTGAAGTGGATTTTAATCCGCATTCACTGACATTCTTGTCTTACACTTCGTAAGACACCGAGAAAATATTAATTTCACTGGTCTGGAGAACAACGAACTGACATGCATTGACATGATTCCTCTGTATTGCTTTCCTGATCTATGTTTTTCATGGACGAGAGCAACCAACTCTTTTACCAGTAATAAATATCAGTCTTGTCAAGAAGAGCACGAAATCAGATGAGGGATTAGACAAAGGGGCTAGCTCAGATGTTTCCTAGAATGCTCATCTGTGATGGCCTTCATATGTTTTTGCTGATGACCTTAACTATGCTCTCATGGAACCGCCCAGAGCGCTTCGGCTATTGGGCGGTATTGGGCGGTATAAAAATGTAATAAATAAATAAATAAATAAAATAAATAAATAGAAAAGATCAGCCAAACCAATGGGACTACTGGTCAAGTCCTCAACCAGTGGCTCATCCATGGAGAGAGCTACGTACCTGCAGAATTTGACATCTGTTGGTCAGACAGTCCATGTCATCACAGGGCTGGTACATCCCAAGCGTCACACAGTTCAGAAGGATCACCATCATGCTGACACACTCAAACCAAGTGGAAGGAAGGAATAAAGTCAAGGAAAAAGAAATCTCAGCCACGAACACTGCAATTTTTGTGAACCGCCCAGAGAGCTCCGGCTATTGGGCGGTATGTAATAAATAAATAAATAAACCAAAAATCTGACGTAAAAAAAAGCTGTCTTGTTTTTGTTTTAAACCCTCAGACTATGCAATCAGGTCAATTGAACTTAATTTCCACCAATTGTAGGTGAGGAGGTAAAACTGTTCCTGGTCTGTCAAGCTGCAGGTGGGGAATCCCATGATTGAATGTTCCTCTATAGAAAAACTTTGCCGTCCACACAGAAAACCAAATATCAGAAAAGAGTCCTTGTAGCTAAAGGAATAATTTTCATGGGGAGACATTTATTTACAGATACTCCATCTGCAGGCTAAAGTGATACAACCTAGGAATGCTTTTACCATCTTATCTGATGCTTGTGTGAATTACTTCATCTACTGTTCTAGAATAACCAAGTCAAGGCTGTCATGGAGCGGGAAGTATGGCTAGAGCACAAGCAATGGAAAGCACAGTCATGTATAAATGCAAAGCAGAAGAGAATGAAAGCATCCAGTTTTAGTTATCTGATCAATCCTTTCAAATCAGACATAACAAAGACATTTTCTATAACATTCTGCATGCATAAACTGCAGAGGACTCCAGCACAATAGGTTTAAATGAGTAGCACTCACATTTTTGTAACATTGTTTTATTGACTTTTCATCACACAAAAAAATAAACAGAAACCCCTCCCTCCCCACAAATAACAAGATATATTATCATTATAGTTTACAATTGACCTCATCTTCTCCTGTGACTCACATTTACTTTGGTTCAAAACGCAAGACAATGGGCCAGTTTGCACAACAAAGCCAGCTCCCCATGGGTTATTTAACCCATGATGAGCAATGGTGTATGCTGGATGATATTTTGAATATGCAATCCCTGCTTGGGTTTTTTCGTGTCATATGACCCTGGCTACTGAGAATTATTTGAGGGTTAAACAACACACACATAGCCCTGAAACAGACCAAAAGTTACGTGAGGGTTTTTTAACCAGCAAATAACCCTCAGTTGGTGTGTTTGCATGACCCGACAACCACCGAGCAGGTGTTGCATATGCAAAATGTTGTCTGTACACACCTGGCACACACTGAAGCTCATTGTGGGTTAAAGAACTCCCAAGGAGCCTGCTGTGCCATTTGAATCAGCTCATGATTTTCAGAGGAAAGTAATTCAAACATATTGTTTTGAATTTATTTGGCTTCTTTCAGTATCCTGTTTCCAAATACATAAATACTGGCCACTAGGGGGAATCCGCACGTCGTTCTCAGGCCGCTTCTAAGTGACCCCAGTGCGGCCCCAAAGCGATAATGTAACTTACCTGGAGAAGAGCCGAGGAAGAGACGTCCTCGCTGCCGCCGCCACCGCCGCCACCCAACTCCCTCCTCACCGCCCGGCGAGGAGAGCTTAGGGGAAGAAGGCGGAGTGGAGAGCTTCTTCCGCTCTCCACCCCGCCTTCTTCCCCCGAGCTCTCCTCACTGGCCAGCAAGGAGGGAGTTGGGTGCTGGTGGCGGCAGCGAGGACATCTCTTCCTCGGCTCTTCTCCAGGTAAGTTACATTATCGCTTTGGGGCCGCACTGGGGTCGCTTAGAAGCGGCCTGAGAATGACGTGCGGATTCCCCCCTAGTCTTTCACCAAAGATTTTTCTCTCCCCCTGTTGAATCCTTATTTGTTGTGTTAATTTATCCATTATGAATTAAGACCAGTTTTGTTTTGTTTTTAAACCCAGTCTCCTTCTGTAGGTACTTCTGCTTTTCTACTATCACTAAGGAGTCATTTAAAATAAGATAAGAAGAAACCCGCTGGGTCAAGCCAAAGCTTCTTTTTCTCATAGTGGCCAACCAGATGGCTACAGAAAGGCCAAAGTGGAATATGAGCTCAATAGCCCTATCTCTATATTTGTTCTTTCCAGTGACTAATATTCAGAGGTAGACTGCCTCTGACACTGGAGGAAATATATAGCTACCCTGAGTAGTAGCCATCGATGACTGAAGACAAAAACCTTACTAGTGTCCAGAGGGTCAACTTACCATACTACTTTTTAAAATGACTTCTATTAGTTAGATTGCCAGAAGAGGATCTTCCCACCCCGTCTCAGCCTGTCTGCTACCTTTTCATGCTGGCTGTAGAGGAAGGGTCTTCCGCCAGTCAGCGTGAAAACCAAGCAGGCAAATGGAGGGGGCAGCCTGCTCCGCTGTCTCAATGGAAGTCCATGCATTGCCCTATGGTGACCAGGCGACTGGTTAAATACAAGGTTGCATTAAACTGAGGGTTGGATTAGATGACCTCTAAGGTATTTTCCAACTCTATGACTCCATGGATAGGGAAGGAGCCCCATTTGTGCCGAGCTGTCTTTATGCATCTATGTCCACACTGGAGCCAATGGGTTGGGACAATTAGACAGGGAAAGATGTGATTTGTAAATCTGGAAATTTGCCTACAGTGGGTGCCAATGAAGACTGCATTGCCTACAAATTATTCTCTCTCTCTCTCTCTCTCTCTCTCTCTTTCACAAGAAATTAGGGATACTATTTTTTCCAAGAGCTGTATTGGAAGGAACAGATCACTGCTCCATCTAAACTGTTATTTTGCTCCCGACAGTGACCAATGCTGGATGTAACTTCCATGATGGGCTTAATTATGCTACACTTTAACTAGAGGGGAAATTTGTTTCCTATCCCAGCTGGTGATCAGTAAATATCCCAAAGCATAAGGATTGATTGCCCTTGTAATTGTTTCCCTAGCTAGTGCATGGTGTCCTTCCAGATGCTTATTTGTAGAAATGCTAAATCCTTCATTTTTGGAGGCTCATACTAAGACAACTCCTAATAACCAAGAGCCAGAGTGTCAATTCATCTCCATTTTTCTTTACAGTTCATAAAAAATAACAACTTAAAGAAATCTTTGTATTTATTTTTAATTCGTTGCCTTACATGTTTCACCATGCACCACTTCACTTTGTACATTATCAGGTGTTGCAAACTGGGGCAAAAGCGATTATTTGCATCCTTTTTTTTGTTCTATGCAATTTTGCCCTGATTGTTTTCCCTTTCCAAACTGAGCCATCCTAAATCCAGATGTACATTTATGCTAAGGGGTTTCTAAATTGCTGTTGCAGAGGCAAGCTTCCCTAAATGGGATGAAAGTGATTTAATGCCCTTTATTTTTGCAGCTTATACGTTTAAATTTAATTTAAATGAGAATAAAGCCCCTATTATTGTTCTGTGCAAAGAGCTACCAAAGCCCATGAATGTTACCATCAATATTTATGCAGATTAAAGAACATGCTCAGACTGGGTTTTATCAGAAAGTGCAATGCTGTGGGAGATGTCAGACACCCTTGGGTCTGTTGCTCACTGTGAATGGCAAATAGGCCAACCGAGATGCAGGGAGGAAAGGAAGACAACTCGACACCTAGTTCCTGAGCACTTTTACACTTGTTTGCTTGCTTTCAAGCATACATATCTGAAGCCTTTACACTCTGATCCTAAAATTGCAAATGTTATGACGCGAAGGGTGCAGCTTCCATGGAATTTAATGGGACAAGTTCATATAATTGCCCTGATTCAGTTAGGGAGGAAGGAAAGGAACCTCTCGTGCAAGCACTGAGTCACTGCTGACTCTTGGAGGGATGCCAGCTTTCGCTGACATTTTCTTGGCAAGCCTTATAGCGGGGTGGTTTGCCGTTGCCTTCCCCAGCCCTTATTACCTTTCCCCCAGCTAACTGGGTACTCATTTTACCGAACTCGGGAGGATGGAAGGCTGAGTCGACCCGAGCCGGCTGCCTGAAACCAGCTTCCGCTGGGATCGAACTCAGGCTGTGGGGAGAGTTTCAGCTGCAGAAACTGCTGGTTTACCGCTCTGCGCCACACGAGGCTCAGTTAGGGAACAACCATGAAAAGCAAGCTTCCCAAGCATATCTTGGAAGGTATTGATCATCTAGACCCATTCCAGTTTGGGTTTTGACCTGGTTATGGGACCGAATCAGCCTTTGTCACCCAGAGAAATGATTTTTATTGAGAGAGGGATAGGGGGAGTGTAACTTTGTTAATTCTGCTCAAATTCTCATGGTTTTTGACACTATCAATAAAAAATAGCGAGAGACTCTAGTGTTGAAAAGTAGACAAGTTTTTAATCTCTTTGTCCAAATGTCTCTGCTGTTTAAAAATATGTTTTTTTTAAAAAAAATACATATTTTTTAAAATACATCTTTTTAAACAGCAGAGACATTTGGACAAAGAGATTAAAAACTTGTCTACTTTTCAACACTAGAGTCTCTCGCTCTTTTTTATTGGTTCCACATAGTGTTTTCCCCTCATCATTTTGATACTATCAACCATGCTATCCTTCTGGATGGACTCCATGGGCTGGACATTGGAGGTACTGTGTTACAGTGGTTCTGTTCCTAGCTGCAGGGTCAATTTCAAAGAGCAACTTTGGTTGACCATTCCTCGGACCCTTGGCAATTGAGCTACGGGGTTTCACAGGATACTATCCTGTCCCCAATGTTGTTCAACATCTATAAGACATTGGAAGCAGTCCTTGGGGGAACTGGTGCTTAGTGCCATCAGTATGCTCATGAGACACCACTCTGTCTCCTTGTGACATCTGAATCAGGTGAGGTTGTGCAAGTCCTGGATCAGTGCCTAAACTCAGTGATTGGCTGGATGAGGGCCAATAAACTGAAGCTGAATCCTGGCAAGACGGAGGCCCTGAAGGCGAGTGATTCCTGAGTCTGGGAAATAGGCTCATTGCCTGTTCTGAATGGGGTTGCACTCTCTCTGAAAGATCAGGTTTGTAGCCTGGATAGGGTGACCATATGAAAAAGAGGACAGGGCTCCTGTATCTTTAACTGTTATATAAAAAAGGGAATTTCAGTAGGTGTCATTTGTATACATACAGAACCTAGTAAAATTCCCTCTTCATCACAACAGTTAAAGCTGCAGGAGTGCTGCCACTTGAACAGATACAAAAGAAGGCAGGGCTCCTGCAGCTTTAACTGTTGTGATGAAGAGGGAATATTATATATTCATTTAATTTAAAACATTTATATCCCACCCTATATCATTAAGATCTCAGATAAAAGTATACAGTACCTTGTGAACTGCCCAGAGAGCTTCAGCTATTGGGCGGTATAAAAATGTAATAAATAAATGCAGTATAAAACAATAAATATGCACAGTTAAAAACAAATTAAACCATGAACCGAGTTAAAACAATAAACAATTTAAAAGCAGTAAAAGTAGTTAAAACAGTTAAAACAATGTGTCATCTTAGTGAATTTAACCATCAAAGGCTTTGTTAAAAAGCCATGTTTTTACTTGGCATCAAAATGAAAACAGTGTTGGCACCAGGGGAGGGCATTCCACAGTCTGGGTGCCACAACAGAGAAAGTGCTCTCCCTTGTCCCAACACAGCGTATATGTTGTGTTGGTGGGATGCAGAGAAGGGCTCCTCCAACAGATCTCAAGTCTCGGGCAGGCATGTATAAGGAGAAGCGCTCCCTCAAGTATCAAGGTTCCAGATGCTGCATGCATACAAATGACACCTGCTGAATTTCCCTTTTTTATATACAACTGTTAGGTACAGGAGCCCTGTCCTCCTTTTCATATGGTCACCCTAAGCCTGGGGGTACTACTAGAGCCATCACTGTCCCTGGAGACCAAAGTGGCCAAGGCAGTTTGATGTGCCTTTTACCAGCTTAGGGTGGTTTGCCAGCTACAGCCTCTCCTAGACAAGGCTAGCTTAGTAACAGTGGGACAGGCACATGTAAACCTAAGATTGGATTACTGCAACATGCTCTGTGTGGGGCTGCCATTAAGGCTGCTCCAGAAGCTGGAGCTAGTGCAGAATGCAGCAGCTCAGCTAGTGTCAGGATCTGTCTCTTTCAACATGCAATTCTCTTGCTGAGGGAACTGCACTGGCTGCTACTGAGCCAGGTTTAAGGTTTTGGTACTAGTGTATAAAGCTCTAAACAACTTGGGACCAGGATACCTTAGAGAGTGCCCTCTCCCTTATCAACCTGCCTGATCATCGAAGTTGCCAGATGGCATGCTCCGGGTAGTCCCACATGGACCTATGGCCTGATTGGAGTCCACCCAGAATCCACCTATGGCCCAATTAGAGTCCACCACAGTGTGGTGCCCCCTTTCTATGGAACTCCCTTCCTCTGGAGGTCAGGCAGGCACCAGCATCGTGTTGTTTTCAGTGTTTGCTGAAAACATATTTCAAGAAACCTTCCTTGATCAGTCTATTTGTGGAGTGGTATTTAAACGCTGTAAATAAAACAAATAATAAATATTTCTATCTGGATGGGAAATTGCCCTGATAATCTGTTTTTTGTGGGGTGGGTGGAGATGGCTGAATTCAGACCTCTGCTCCCCTTTCAGCTCTCTTCCCAAACAGATTAACAATGCTACCACCAACAATCTGAATGTGATGCTATACATGGAACACAAGGCTAAATAGCTACTAGTCATGATGTCTATATATTACCTCCAGTATCAGACGCAGTATGCCTCTGAATACCAGTTGCTAGGGAACACAAGGAGGAGAGTGCAATTGCGCTCGTATCCTGCTCGTGGGCTTCCCATAGGCATTTGGTTAGCCGTGGTGTGAACAGAATACTCGACTAGATAGTCCTTCGGTCTGATCCAGCACGGCTCATCTTCTGTCCTTTTGTTCGTGCTTGCAGCCCCAACTTCTGGATGGGGCTTTTCAGCCTGGAGAAATACGCATACATCAGCCCCACGCAGCACGCACATACTGTTGGACTGAAGCTCCCACCCTAATGATTTCCACAGCATACATGAATACTTTTGCCCACTTAAGGATGCAATCCTAAGAATGCTTAGATAGGAGAAAGTTCTACAATTCCCAGCATGCCCCAGACAACCCTGCTGGCTGGGCATGCTGGGATTTGTAGGACTTTTTTCCTGTCTAAACATGCCATGGATTGCACCCTAAGTGATTGGCCCTTTTCTCTGCTATGACAAAAGACTAAACTTGGGGCCACTGTCATAGAGTGACAAAACCCACCCTGCTACCCCCATATTGTGGGCATGGGGTGGGGGCAATCTCATGGATGGGTGCAATATGCATCTGAGCACAGAGACTCAGGCCACAGCTAGACCTAAGGTTTATCCTGGGATCATCCAGGGTTCACCCCTGCCTGAGCACTGGATTCCCGTGTGTCACCTAGATGAACAGGTTTGACCCCTGGACGATCCAGGGATAAACCTTAGGTCTAGCTGTGGCCTCATTCTCTCTCTCTAGCAGTCCTTGAAACATGTAGGCCCTTCTCTGTGCCCCATTTTTATGGTATATATGAAGGGAATTGGGGACTGGTGGTGTACATATGGAGTTCTAGAGAGTTGTAAATTCCCGAAACAAGGAGTATACATTATTAACTAACACTGTTACGTTCTGGAATAAGAAACTTTAACATAAGGAAGTTTTTTCAACTATAACTTTTCCACCATCTTGAATTCTCACGGGAGTTGCAAAAACTGAAGAACCCCCTCCCCCCCATTTCCATCCTCCAAAAGCTTGGAATGAAGTTACATACATTCCTTCTGGAAGAGAAGCTGGTAGTTGAACCTGGTTTGCCTTGTCTTCAGTCTTTCCCCAGGGAAGTTTCAGCAGCCCATTGCAATGGTTATCTGCCCTGCATTTTGCTAGGAAGAGGTAAGAGGAATGTCTTGCTGCTGATTTATGGCCGTATACTATCTACTAGTTCTCCTTTCAGTATTAAATGGTTCAAAGATAGCCTGGATGCTCTTTGCAATCATTTCACAATCTTCTCTGTTTCTCAGAATGGAGAATAGAGATCTCAGTATTGAAAGGCTCTTATACAACTATATTAACGTCATTAGAACTTTAGGATATTATATTAATATAATTTATATCCCTCTTACAGCACAGTGTTTTACATGTCTGCTCAGGAGTAAGCCCCATTGAGTTCAACAGAGCTTAGTTCTAGGTAAGTGGGAACAGGATTGCAGGTGCAATCCTATACCTACTTACCCGGGACTTACTTCTGAGGAGACATGTATAGGAGTGTGCTGTCAATCTCTAAATCTCAGGACAGATACATAAGTAGTACTGCATGAATAATATAGGTTGATCAGATTGCCAGTATCTTTTTAGCAGCTACCTATGTAGCTGACACCATCTAGCATTGCTGGTTATGTAGAATGTGAATCTTTCATTAGAGTTTTTGCAAGTCATACTAAAACTCTTCCGGTGTCCTCTGAAATTCCTAAGATGTATCACCTCAAGTGGAGAGAGCAGGAAAGGTGTTCCTGGAGGAGAAGATTGTCCATGGTTCCTACTCCTGGTGGCTATATGCTACCTCTAGGGTCAGAGGCAATGTGCTTATGTACTCCAGTTGCTGGAGAATGTGGGTGGGAGGCTGCTGCTGCACGTGTGTCTTGCTTGTGGGTTTCTTGTGGGCAGCTGGTTGGCCACTGTGTGAACAAAATTAGCTTCGACTTTAACATGGGGTGATACCCAGGGCCAACCTCGGAAAGTGCAGAACTCCCAGAGAAAATGCGTTAGTTCTATCACCCACCCACCCTGCACACACCTGTTTTTGGGCTTCCTTCAAAATTCCTCAGGTGATTTGCTGGAGGAGCCCCCCAAATGTTACTTTAGGTGAAATTTTGGGTAACTCCTATGTAGAATGGCAATGATGATCCAGTTCTGGTGAATCATACTAGGTATCATTATTAAGTGTGTCAGCAATTTAGTGGCCTTCTCAGTTTTAAAAACTTCTTAGTGACATGAAATGCTGTATTTATGCAATTTTTAAAATCCTCTTAAAAGCTTCTCTCTCTTACAAATATAGTTTGTTTTCTAATTTGGGGGGGGGGGCATTTGCATGATAGTGTGAGCCCATGCAGCTGCAGTCCATACCTAGTTTTGCTGCTGCCATGGGCTGAGTTGGTTGCGTGAAAGCCAACCACATGTGCCAAACTTGGATTAGTGTTTTGCATGCAATGGCAAATCCTACTTTTTGAGGGGTGTGTGTGTGAGCAATGCTATGTTAAAAGCTGTTATGGGCTCAGTTGAGTGTAGCAGGTGACTTTCACAGCCTGTGGCTGCTCAGGTAAAAGTTAGCATCACCCATTCAAAATTGAAAAAAATGAACTTTTGTGCCCCCACCCCTCCATTGGGAATTGGGAGAACATGCAGATAGAATCAATTATACCATGGCAAAAAACAAAACAAAAACCTTGAACTAGTTTTATAATCCTGCCTTCTGCTACATCTCCCCCTACGCCCCTTTCTATCCACCCCCCTCACCCTGGTGTTTGAGCGTGTAATTAATTTCAACTGCTGACAAAGCCGGTATTCAAAATCCACATCATTCAGTCAGAAGTTTCATTCGTAATTAAGTTTCTCCAGTTCAAGTTTTCTAATTAGGATAAACTTTCCTTTTCTCATTCCCACTATCTAAGCCAATCGCTTTCTATGTCCTTTGAACTCCCCCCTTTTCCCATCTTGCTCTCATTATCAGGCTGCATTCTGGATCCACCCAGGGGCAGAGAGAAGTCAGTGACCTTTTAGGGCAGAGCTGGACCTCATAGGTGGGCATTAAGGGGGCGGAATCAAAACAAAAATGCAGGTATGTTTGTCACTGGCTCAGACCGGCTGTCTGTTTTAACCAGTGTCCTGTTTCTGGTAGTGCCTCGCACCAGATGGTTCACAGGAAGGTGCAAGAAAACCTGTTGTGAACAATTATGTAATCATTCACCCTGGGAAGTTACGTCCTAAAGAACTGTCAGTTGGTGGGGTAGTTCATGTCCTCAAGCAAAAAAGTCGCATGTCTTATTTTATAATAACTTCGTTGTCATCTTGACTGGAAGATGGACAACTCTAATTAAAACTACAATTTACACTCTATTTTAATGTCTTCTAAGGTACTTTCTTCCCAGGTGATAACGCTGCCCCTCCCAATGCTCTTCTCTTAGTGCTATACTCACCAGTCCAGTTCCTGTAGTGAAATATCTAGGGTGACCATGTGAAAAGGAGGAGAGGGCTCCTGTATCTTTAATAGTTGTATAGAAATTGGAATTTCAGCAGATGTCATTTGTATGCAACAATGTTATAAAGGTGGTGTCTTAAACCAATGTCAATACACAAAACAAAAAGGGGTTAAGAAAGTAGTGCAATACAATATTCAAATGGAGTTACCTCTATGGAGCTACCACTATGCATACTGAGATAAGATTTAATGAAATAACTGATCCATAATATTCAGCATAAAAAGTAATAATAAACATGTAACAATTAAAAAAATTAATGATTTAACACATAACATAAATTTATATTGGAATAAGAACCAAGTAGTCCACAAGCAGCTGGACAAGCATCTGTCGGGGATGCTTTAGGGTGGATTCCTGCATTGAGCAGGGGGTTGGACTCGATGGCCTTGTAGGCCCCTTCCAATTCTGCTATTCTATGATTCTATGATTCTATGACGCCCTAAATAAAAACTACACATATCACTTTCTCTACTAATCATATGTAAGGCTAAACACATCCACTTGTTGTGATGAAGAGGGAATTTCACCAGGTGCTGCATTCATATAAATGACACCTGCTGAAATTTCCTTTTCTGTACAACTGTTAAAGATACAGGAGCCCTGTCCTCCTTTTCATATGGTCACACTAGAAATATCCTATTCCCATGTAATGGAAATGTAGGTCAGAAAGAAGTGAAACACATTCTCAGGATAGAAAATAGTTTATTTGCAGAAAGCCTGATGCATTTCGGCTTGTCCTTTATTTTAAGCCCGGGGGTTATTAGAAGGAAGTGCCTGCAAAATTAATTCTAGCAAAAAGATCTGTATTAATCTTTGGTTATTTAAGATCAAAATAGGAGACAATTGTTTTCCTAGAAGAAATTCTACAGAACTTCCTTCTAACAATCTCCTGAAGAAGGGCTTTAAAAGGACAGGCCAAAATGTGCCAGACTTCCTGCAAATAAACTATTTTGCAACATGAGAAGTGTTTCTCTTCTTTCTGATCTACTTTGGATGCATACCTCCTTCTGTTTTTTTCATGTAATGGAAATGAACAAATAAAACCATTGTCTGGAAAGATCCCTCATTTCTGCCTGCCCCTCCCTTAGTGAAAACTTGGTTCCATCTGAAAGAAGATGTGAGAACCAGCTTCATAATTCCTTTTCCATTTTAGTGGCGATTGATATTGCCAATTGACTCTTTGCTCAGCTACTAATTGGCTAGGATTTAGCTGTGGATCTAATAAAGCCACCATTTATTTTAAAATATGTGGTAGAGCTTGGGACCTTCAACTACAAACAGCCATAGCTTCTGGGACAGCTAAAGAGAGACTGTGTCCATTTCAAATGTCTTACAGACCTTCATGGGGTGTGATCATAAAACTGTGATATTGCATATACATATTAGCATTAAGCCCTGAAACATGCCTAAACTCATTGATTTTAAACCTCTTGACAGGATTTCTGATTTCTAGCAGCTTGGATTATGGCTGTTGACACTAGACTGACACTAGGCTGTTGACACTAGACTGAATGTTGTGGTTAGACCTGAGAAAGCTGGGTTCAAATCCTTCCTTAGTTACGGATTCTCGGTCACGTCAAACAGCACTTTTTGGTACTTGATCTGATTGATCCCTGAGTACAAAATGATTGCATTATGGGCCTTACTGGAATCGTGTATGCATGTATCATCCCTATCTCTAAGATCCATGCTGGTGGCAACTGGCCCTTCAATTATGAGTATTTTAAAGAGACAAGCATCTAAAAACACAAACACATGGTTCAAACATCAAGATTTATGCCCAAGTACAAAAAATTAAATATGATTAGGAGCAGGCCATCTCACATAGCAGTTCTGCCATCTGCAATATAAGATGAATCACAACCTTTCTGCTTGGAGTATTGAATCGCTGATGAGCAATGGCTACCCCATGGGTACCAACTGGTTCACTATAGTGTGTTCCATAGAAAGGCTTTCACCTTTCCCTCATGTATAAACCACTGCTGAAGCACACCACAACTTGCCACTGTAAGTGCACTCGTAGCAACACTGATGCATATGCCTTGGCTATGCACAATGGCATTCCTATGTGGAATTATACTTGCATATAAAAGTGCCATGCATAAAGTAGGCCTTAGGAGAGGATACAAAAGGGGAAAGTATCTTGGAAGCCATCGTTCAATGGCACCCAGATATGCACAACGCTCTCGATCTACCTCTCCTTCCATCGCATTCTAAATTGCTTCCATTCACAAAGAACCATGACAGTTGCCACCCTGCCTTTCAGCATGGGCATCCTGCCAATCAGAGAAGGCATTGTTTCAGCACGATCCTCCTCTCCCTCCTTTCTCTGTGCTTCTCCTACTCGCTTCCTCCAAGTGCCTCTGTGCTGCTGGGTTCATGGTCTCTTCATTTTAATCAGATTTGTGATGATGGCAATTTCCTCTCCTCTCTTTTAAGCAGCTTTATTCAATATAGTAGATGAGAGCTGCATTCCTTCATTGGCTTGCTTATTGACCCTCTATTGTCTCTTCTCATGGAGCAACATGGGGAAAACACACAATGCCCATGGTTACGGCAGGACAGTTAATATTTCATTTACTGCTGAAGGAATTACTTGTGTTGTGAATGTTAAATCACCCGACAGTGCCAGGCAATGAAATTCTCTGCCACCTCTTTTCTTGACTGCCTACCATTTTACTGATTCCCCTCTCTTCTTGTTGCCCTCTGTTTTCCTATTCTCACTCATCTTCCCCCCACTCTCTCTGTGGCTTTCTTATCCTGACCAGCTTTCTACACAATATAGGTGACAGCGTGACAAATCCAGCAGCAGAAGCACAGTCTGAGTCCGTCAGTCGGAATGAATAGGGATGTCTAACTTATTTTACTTCTCAAATATCCTTTTCTTACATACAACAGCTTTGCCTATGTTGTTGAGGAAAAAATGGTTCTTGGTAGACAACAGGTCTCCTCAGCCCTCCAAAATGGGCTGGGAGTGAAGACAAAGAGACAGCATTCCTTAACCCCTGTCGGAGTTAAGGTTATTGAGCGCATACTTATTCTATTGTTCCTGTGGAAAATAGGATGCTTCCTAGTACTGGACGCAGAAAGTGTGTCAAAGTCACTTACCTAATTTATGTCCCTGGGTGGGAGCTGAGATGGCTGGGGTCTGAAAATTGCAGCTCCCTCCCTCCCCACTTCCCAGCAAAATGGTTGCATCCTCTCCAACATTGCACAAAGGAAAACAAGTCATTTCCAGTGTTAGGTCTTCTTATACTAGACCCACTGAAATGGACTTTAGACTAACATGGGATACAACCCTATTTGCAATATGAAGCCAATGAAGTTCTCTGCCCCCCTCTTCTCCTGACTTCCTGACATTTTACTGATTTCCAACTCATCCTAGGGTATGCCATTTTCCTATTCTCACTTATCTTCTCTCTGCCTCTGCCTTCATAAAGGGAAGGAGGTGTCAAAATCCTGCAATTCATTAAGCAACAGCAAAATAATGAGATATGGCTCACCAGATAGACAACTGGCAAGTTGGGGCAATTTTTGAGCCCAAAACCACTTTGTTGCACTGGTGTATGGCCTTTGCTAGGAGACAGAGCAGCGAAAGTGTGTCCTTGTTTATTCTCTTGAAACTCAGTGGCTTTTTGATTCCAACTATCAAGGATGAAACATGGTTTGGGACCACCTGGCAGGGGTGGGAATAGGTGGAGCTGATTTGTATTCTTTCCATTACTATGAGTTTCAGAAGGTGAACATTGGGAGCTGCCTTACAGGAGGTCAGAGTATTCGCTTGTCTATGTCCTATCTACTGAACCTGGCAGCGGCTTTCCAGGTCTTCACATTGCCTGCTACATGATCTTTTTAATTTGAGTTGCCAGGAATTGAGCCAAGGACTTTCTGAACGCAAAGCATATGCTCCACCAATGAGCTATGCCCCCCCCTACCACCACTGAACTAAACCGGTGTTGTGGAGGTGGGGGAACTCTTCTGCTGACCCTTGGGAGTGACCCTGTGACATGGTTCAACCTTGTTCCATACCTTTTAAACATCGACATGAAATAATTATGGGAGCCTGTCAGAGGATTTGGAGCTCAGTGTTTTTCAGTATGCTGATGAAACCCAGTGATATTTCTCCTTTTTCTCAAATCCCAGTGAGGTAGTAGGATCCATAAACTCTTGCCTGGAATCATTAATTCACTGGAGGAGGGCCAACAGAATAAAACTAAGTTTGGATAAGACAGATTTTAGATTGAGGAATGAGTGAATGTGTACAAGTTTCATTCCTTCTGAAGGAACAAAGACACAGCTCGGGAGTTCTTCTGGATCTGGCTTTGTTCCTCAATCCCATGGTGGCTTCTGTGGTCAGAAGTGCCTTTTGCCAGGGTTGGCTTGGTCCACCAGTCACACCCTTTCCATGACAATCAAGATCTTGCTCAGGGATGGGAGAGAAATTAGTTTGATTCGCATTTTAATGTAGGGTGATCATATTTTTGAAACCAAAAAGGAGGACAATATGGCCGCCCTCAAGGAGATGTGCCCACCTCAACATGCCCAGCCCCTAAGGCAGGACCATCTTGACATGACTGGCCCCCAAGGGGGTATGGTCTTGGTCACATGACAATATGGCCACCCTCAAGAAGGCATGCCCACCCCAACATGCCCAGCCTTAGAAATTCCTTAGAAACAAAACAAAATCTCTTAGTGCAATTGGCCTACCTTAAAGGGCTGTTGTGTTGCTAAAACAGTTTGACTAAATGTTCATCATCATCATCTAGTAACCATTTTCCACAGATAAACATGCACAATTTAGGGAGGATGGCGAGAAGAGAGGAAAGACCAACCTCAAAGCCCTACTTTCTTGCCACTTGTGAATATTTATTATTATTGCATTTATATCCTACGTATTTTCCTCCAAGGAACCCAAGGTAGCATACATAATCTTCCTCCTCTCCATTTTATCCTCACAAAAACAGCCCTGTAAGGTAGGTTGGGCTGAGAGTCTGTGACTGGCCCAAAGTCACCCAGTGGGTTTCCATGGCTGAGTGGGGACTAGAATCCTGATCTCCCAATTCAATACTTTAGCCACAGCACCACACTGGCTCTCTTTAAATGATTATAACTCAGAAGCACCTATATCTCTAGCCAGCTTCAAAAATATAATAAATAAATAAATAAATAAATAGTTCTACAACAGCATTCTTCAAGCTGGTGCCCTCCAGGTGTATTGGACTACACCTCCCATAATTCCCAACCAGCATGCTGGCTGGGAATTATGGGAGCTTCAGTCCAACACATCTGGAGGGCACCAGGTTAAGAGCAGGCTGATAGACAGGAATTGCTATGAGAAACAATTAAATGGACTTATGGGCCAGCAGAGATTTATGCTAAAGGCAATAAAATAAAATAAATCCTTGCATCAAAAGTATGTAAGTAGGTGAGTGGTACTGAGTTGTTAACATTATTATAGTCATATGATATAAAAAGAAAATGATCACAACAAATGCTCTTAAAATACCAAGTAATTTTGCAATTTAAGCCTTGAATGTATTCAAGAGTAGGCATGACCATTCTATAGCTGAAAACTGAATAGCTCAGAAAGCTTCAACACAAGCAAACAAGACCAAACTCTGCTTTTTCTTTCAACACTAGTGGATATTAATCTCTCTAAACAACAACAACGACAGCCAAGTCAAAAGGTGGCACCTCAATAAGATCACAACCTCCTGCTCTATTTCTATTATTCTAATATTTAGGAAGTTATTTATTTGTAACTATTTACAGTCAGTGTTAGATTATGATCTCTGCGTTACCCCTGAACATATGTTGAAAAAATGAAGGAAAATCCATCTTTATGTCTTTCTTAAACCACCCTAAAAACAAGTTCAGCAACTAAGAGGTGTTAACTTGTAAAATCCAAAATTCATAATTGTAAAGGAAGTCAGGATTCACCTTACAAACCTGCAAGGTAGGCTCCTGGACCAAACGTCCTGCACTCCCCAGTTGCCCACCTCCCTGCCCTGTCCACAACCGGGATGAGCCAGATGTTCACGGGAATAAACCACAGACATACATTTAGGGACCAAAGCAACTTTATTGCAATCACTAAAACCAACACGTAAGGCCTTGGTGGTAGAACAGCCCCTTAAAATGTAGGAAGGGGAAGTACAAGGGAAGGGGGGAGGAAAGGGGATGTGGACAAGGAAGAGTGAGGAAAGAAGTGAGGAAAAGCTCTAACACTTAGCCATTACCCCAAGAAGCATTCATACGACCCCACACCCCACCGAAATCCGGCTGGCCTTCTCCAGAATACCCAGACACGTTAAAACATTTAAAAAAAAAAAACCTTTCTAACTTTGGGCAACCTCCATGGTTGCCACGGACCTGGCCTTCCCACTTGACATACGCATTACGCACGCACCACCAAGGAAGATGAAGGAACTTTGTCATAAAGCTTTTTTTATCTCTTTTTGGGACCCCTGGTCTCATGACCTGAGTAAACAACCAGTGCCCTTCCCAGCCTATAGCCCACCCCCCCGTCCCTTAGGGACCAAGCCACCTCTTTTCCCCACAGCTGAATCCTGTTAGTTTGTCCAACGCCCTGATAATCTCCAGGTACCAGCGGGAGTTGGGCTTGTTTGAGACAGAAATGACCTTTTCTCGCGGCCACCAGAGCCTGGCACAGCCAGTTTGAACAATAGACCACAGATCCTACCCAGGGGCAGATCTTACACCCTCATAGCAACAGCAAGTTAAAGGTACAGATTTGCACCCCTGTCCTTCACAATAATCACTAAAACAGATTAAAAGTATCATGGTACCAGTAAACTGTTGCATTCTCTATTATGCCATGGCTCTGTTATGTGTGTAATCTCTTCTAGAGCCACACAAGACAACACAGACTTTAACATTGTTATAATTTTAATTCAGATGACAAAGTATAAAAGTATTTAAAGTGGCTTGAGAGGTGATGTGTAACCATCCTGCACTTGTGGGCTCTAGACACGTGCTATCCCCATGACATAAAAAGCCCCCCCCCCAAGGCACCACAAAAGCATCTGGTCCAGTAGTCTGTCAGGGACGAGCACCCATCTACCCCAATGTTCTTAACAGAAGAAGGAAATATCAGCAGTCCTGTTAGTTTGTGCAGCACAAAAGTAGAGACTGAAAGGAAGGAAGGAAGGAAGGAAGGAAGGAAGGAAGGAAGGAAGGAAGGAAGGAAGGAACTCCAGGTCTCTCCCTCTCCCTCCCCCAAATAAAATTCAAGATACAAAAATGACACAAATCAGATCCCAGGCAGGAACACTTTTCAGGGGGTCGTCCTCTCCTCATCCCTATCTTAAGAAGGGATCTATCCCCTCAACATGTCCAGACTTGTGAATCTTGCTACGTGGAGTGTCCTGAATTCAACTGGGAAACAAGATGAAGCTTCAGGGAAGACCCTTCCTGCCGATATAACTTCTCCTGCTGTGGGTTCTATGGGGCTTAATTAACAAAACATGTCTTTACTAAACATTCAAACACAGAAATATGCCACAGTCTGTCCTTCTTTGTGCAACCACCACCACAACAAATATGGATTTCTTGCTTGCAGCTCAATCCTGCTTGGTGCGCTGAGTACTCTGGGAGTCCCTTTTTGTAGACTTGTTCAACTTTTAATTCCCAGGGCAATCCCCAAGGAGTAACAAGACAGTTCAGAGTATTAGCCCTTATACAAGGTGATAAGGGCTTATAATTAAACAGAATTCACATAACTTTCAGCAGAACTGGCTCTCCTGCTCTCTGCTGCTGCTTCTCCAGGCCTCTCGCTCAGAGTGAGAGCACCGCCCAAGGGACCAAACCATCTACTCCATAGGGGTTACACCAACTCCACCTCTTTCATGCCATCTCTTCTCATGTCAGCCCATAGAAATGAATGGCAGCTCTGGAGCCCTTTGTGCCGCCGCAGGTGGGTGGCTGCTCCGGCTGCGGCTGGTCTTCCTCTGAGCTCCAAGGCAGCTGGCCAGCCATCATTCTTCTTGGAGCACACATGTGCCCCACGCTTCTCCCAATACCCATAACCTCTTTCAATTTGTGCGAGGTGGAGAGGGCACCTGAACGTCTTCTATTTCTCTAGGAACTACTCAGATCAGCTACGCTAATGGTGTAGCACCTACGCTATTTGCATAGCCACCACGCAAATGGCATAGCACCTATGCCGTTTGTGTAGCTGATCTGAGCACCTCCGGCCATCCGGCAACTTACCAGGACATTTAAGAGGATTTTGAAATCTCCCTCCGGATCCCACTTGGGGGTGGGATTTCCGGATATATCCGGGCAAATCCAGGCATAAGGTCAGCCTATTTAATGCAAGGTGACAAGGAATACATAAGAATTTTGTTCCTGTTCCCAAATTATGCAAACATGTCCCGTATGCAAACCTCAAACATGAATGCAAACACATTTCCCAAACATGCATTCATATTTGAAAGTGTGCACTTGTGCAAATGTGCACTTCCAAAAATGCACATTTGTGCAAGTCCTTCCAAAATGTGCATGTTTGTGCTTTAGCGTATGGGGGGTGGGAACTGCACATTTTGAGTCAGGAATGCAAACAAGGCAAAAGGAACTTAAAGGAAGTATTAGGAGAACCTCAATGAACTCAAATATTTCTCAGACTAATATATGAACTGCAATGCAACCATCCTTTCATTTTCACACTTTGACAAATTTTGCATTGTGTTTCTCTGATCAAAAGAATGTGTACATTAGGGAAAATAGCGTACAGAAAAGCATATATTAGGGGAAATTTCTTGTAAAGTGTGTGCATTGGGGGAAATATATACAAAAACACATATGCATGTTAATGCATATGAAAATTCACACATTTTTGTGCAGATGTTAAAAAAATTGCAAGATGATGCAGAAATAGGAGGGAATGAAGGGGGCATGAAAAAACTGTAAATATTATAGGTAGCAAAACAGACATATTTGTCAGTCTCTAATCTCACTTCTGCAATCCATGCCTTGGTCACCTCTGGATTGGATTACTGAAATGTGCTGTATAGCGAGTTCCCTTTGAAGACAAATCAGAATATTCAGTTGGCCAAACAAAGCAGCCAGAATTTTAACTGGTGAAGATTTAAAGTTACCTCCCGTGTTCTGTGATGATGATGATGTGTGTGTATGTGTGCATGCACAGGGGCATGTGACCCTGACTCTCCACCCAACCCCTCATGCAGACCTCAGGGCCAAATGGTTGCCCACCCCTGGAATAGATGTTAAACCTGCTGCAGAGGGAGGAAACGCCAACATGCATGAACAAAGCAAGAAGGTAGAGATTTACTATATTTGTACTCTGCTTTTCAACCAAGATTGGTTCCCAAAGTGGCTTTTGATTAAAATGCTCACAGAGATACTATTATGATAGGCATGAAGGGCAGAGTCTGCTGGTCTAAACCGGTTGCTATAAACCACAATAAACCTGCTTGTTTCCTTTTGTCTATGAACACCTGTGTCTGGAAAAGAACCTCGTTGCCAGATCCATACGCTGAGAATAAGCCTGATTCAAAGGCTGAGCTTTCCTTGTTTTGCATCCATTCTCTGTGACATCAGTGCAGCAGTAACAGCACCTTTAACTGATGCCATCACCCGACCTGAGAAGCGCAAGCACTGGGATATATATTTCCGGACAAATTCTGTTTGTGGGAGGGCCAAAACCTAAGAACTCTCTTAGCCTTTCAGGTTGATGAATCTTTATCCTTTTTGACTGCCTGCCTGATTTACAGAGCCTAGCGGGCTACTTGTTTCTGCTATAACGATGATTATTTGTCCTAATATCGTCAGCGGTTTGTTCTGCAGATGTCTTTTTAAAACTCTTAAAATCCCTCACACAGCTCAGCTGCCAAAGATGGTCTCTTCTATTAGCCACACTTCTTGACTTCTAAGCATCCAAAGGATATTTCTTTTGGCCTGAATCATTCCGTGTCTGTGCCCACGCAATCGCTGAAGGGGATTTCCTTTGCTTTGCTTGTTTTGCTTCTGACAGCCTTCTGTAGCGGTGGTGCAACTCTGTGTTGACTGCAGCAAAGTTTGACAGAGAAGTGCTTCTAATTAGGTCTTTTGGCTGCCTCTTTGCTGACTCTGTGGTTTTTTGTTTTTTTTGTTTTTAAGTTCCCAGTTTCCCCCCTTCAGGCCACTTCTCTTCCTTATCCCTCCAAAGTTTAGCATCACCATGGATGATACTAAGATGTTTTCGTCTCTTATTCTGGGTTCTTCCATGGTTTGTCCCTCCAGTCGTCCTCTCAAAGAGGTTTAGATATGGGACATCCAATCCATTTTTACTCCTCTAAGTCAGCCTTCCCCAACCTGCTGACCCCAGATGTATTGGAGTGCAACTCCCATCATCCCCAGCCAATATGGCCAATGAGCATGATGCAGTCCAATACCTCGGGACAGTGCCATGTTGGGAAGGGCTGCTCTACTCTATTTTATTTTTCAGTGTTCTTCTTCCCCACCTTCAATTAATCCACTTCCAAGTCTCCTAGGAACATAGAAAGTTGCCTTATATCGAGTCAGATCATTAGTCCGTCTAGCTCAGTGTTGTCTGCACCGATTGGCAGCAGCTCTCCAGGATCTCAGGCAGGAGTCTTTTCAACTCCTTCCTAGGGATTAAACCCAGGACCTTTTGCATGCAAAGCATGGGCTCTATACAGTGTAGGTTCTGATTTTGGTGGGGTTGTGAATCCATTCCAGCTTTCAGTCAGAACCAGCCTGAATTCTAAAGGATCTATCCAAGGTACTGCACCCAATCCCAAAAGTAGGTCCCATGCCTTGGATAGCCAGAGTTCTGGCTGGTTCTGAATGAACCTGGAATGGATTCACAGCCCCACCAAAATCGGAGCCACCAGCCTCCACTGGCTCTACCACTGACTGAGCTATTCCCAAGGAATAGCTTTTGCATATCCTTCTTAACTACATGGCTTTCATAAGGTGAGCGCCTCCTTCATGGCTCTGAAGGAGGGTTATCGACTTCTGTTTTTCCTGGCTCCGGCTATTGTGCCTTTAACAGCAGCATGATCTGTAGACTTCCACAGGTAATAATGCCCTACACACAGCGAGCCTGTTGTTGATGGCTGTTAAGCAAATTTAGTTTACTCAATAATCTTGAAAACTCACATGAAAGGACTCTGTTATTATTCGCTTTAGCATCGGAACGATTAGGAAAAAATAGAGGTGCACTTAGGTCACTGTAGACTCATGTCATACTTGTGGGTTTCCCACAGCAGCTGGTTGGCCACTGTGTGAACAAAGTGCTGGACATGATGGACCCTTGGTCTGATCCAGCAGGGCCCTTATGTTCTTAGACTGTGGACCAGTAGAATGCCCATGAGGGGCCCCCACCGCCTCTGTCAATGGGATTGCACATTACTTCAAAATGTGGTGTGTCAGCCCTGTCCCTGCTACATCAGGGGCCCTCTTGGGGGCCCCAGGGCACTGCCCCTATGTGTGGCCCAGACAGCACCACTGTAAACAAAGGAATGGTAAACACATGCCAGAGAGGAGAAGGAAAGTCTTTACAAGCTGAAAACAGGAAGAGTCCAAAGACCAGTTACAATGCATTGTTATCTATCTTGTTCAGGCATCAGTTTGTAAATCCAAATACTCAGTTCCAAACACTGCTAACTTTAGAACACGGATGAATAAGGTCACTTGGACACATTCATAGTGAGAAATTGGTTCTCTGTGTGGCTAAACCCACAGATCATAAAACGTTAGCAGAAATGCAACAGATGTAGCCTGCAGACATTTTACCTTGGGGTGGCAGCAATGAAAGGAAATTACTCAGTTTCTTGACCAAGACAGCAGAGTCCTATTCACATGATTAGTTCCCCTCTTTAGGTGATTATAGCTTCACTGCTTGTAAACCATCAGCCCATTCGCCACTGCTGTCTGCACATCCTCAAAAGTTCGTCATGTGAATAGCCATCACCTGACTTATTTGATTCAATTACTTATCAAATACCCCATTTTATCTTTGGGGAGATTTTAGGCACTTTCCCATCAAAACAATTAAAAAGAGACAATAATGTTAGACGTGGGGAAAAAAGCTAGGGTTCCATTCAGCATTTAATTTAGCGCGTATTCCCTATAAATCCCACGTGTCTGTCTTCACAGGCAAGATCATAAATGTATTTACATCAAAGTAAGTTCCGTTGAGTGCTAGGGTTGCAGGTGTCAATCAACAACATTCCCTCCATTTTGTGTGGTTTAAAGCAGCTCCTATGATCCCCGACATTATTAAATGGTTCTTTAATGAGACATTTCCTCTTCCCTCCTGGGCCACAGCCATGACTGAAATCAGCCCATTAATCAGTCATTTCCTGATCACTCCTGGCAAACCAACCTTTTACTTAGCTGTTTCCTCTTTGCAGCCAGAACAATCTCACCAGTTTTTCTTTTTAATCTTTTTTAAAGGGTCCAAATTCTAACTAATGATGTTAGGTTTTCATCAACTATGTTATCAACTGCCTTGTAATCCAGTCTTCTCAGCAGGCGTATCAAAAGCATTTTGGCATCCTGTATTGGATTGGCTGGTACAACAACTGCATTCAAAGTAAGAAAAATCATCACAAACCAGGGCAGGATCTACACTATTCATTACACCGTTGTTTAAGTGCATTGTTGCGTCCTCCCTTGCTACGTTACAAAATGCAACTTGAGCCCAGTCAATCGAAATACCTTTTCTTCTATCGTTTTACCTGGGCACACTCTTCTTTAGAACGTTCTTCATTATGCTCATACTGGCTCTGAAGTAAACCTCCTTCTTCCGGTGACTCTGAGCTAGACCTGCTGGGATAAGCTGGCAGGGAGGCGGGGCAATGCGTAGGGACGAGGGAAGCCCTGCAGCGTCTTAAAGGGGCCACGTGCGCCCCAAAAGATAAGCGGTTTTTAAAAAAAATTAAGCCTCTGTCCCCTCTTTCACCGCCCTCCCTCCCCCTCCCCCTCCCCCTCCCCCTCGTCACGTTGTGCCAGCTCTCCCTCCCCTAGAAAAGCCCTCACTTGTCCTAATCAGGAAGCAAAGACCATGGTCACGAGACATGACTTTGAAAGATGGCATTGAATACAACGAAAGGTTGGGGCACATTGTTAGTTTTAAAACGATTTTAACAGAAAGTGGAACGGTTTTAAAAGTCAGAAGAAACGTAACAACAGCATCACGTGACTGCTGACGTCATCTCTGCCAACTTGTTACGTTTCATCTAGACAAATGTAGACGGGCTCCAGGACTTTGAGAAGCAATAATGCATGAATTTTCTGTGATATGCAGTGGAAGAATCAATGCTATCGTTTCTACACAAAATGGCGTGAAATACAACTCACCCATACAAGTCATTTGTGGCCTGAAACAATAAGGAACCAACTTGCTTCCAGTTTACAAAAGCTTCCCCCTTAGTTGCCACAAGCAAATTGCTTATTCATGACAGATGATCTGGCAAGTGGCTATTTACAAGCCTGTACTAATATCAAACAGCCTAAAGTTGCTGCCTGATTAAGGGTGGAATCCTCTGCATATGTAGATAGGGGGGGTGGGGAAAGCCCTACAACATCCAGCATGCTCCAGTCAGCTATGGCAAGGGGCATGTTGGGAGTTCCAGGGCTTTTTTTCCTGTCTAAACATGCATAGGATTGCAACCAAACACAAGGTTCTTTTAATCTCCTAAAAGTAAGCAAAGATTGAGTGGCATGTAAGAATTAGGGTCAAGCTTCAGGTTAGGGTGATGAGTGATAACTAACAGGATCACTATCCTATTTGACATTCTGGCTAGTCAGCCCACACCCTTATCTGAGATAAGTAGTAGCCGTTTATGCTTGAGTTACATAGTTAGTATCTTTTACAGTTTAAACAGTCCTTCTGAGGATAATACAGCAAAACAGATTTCACATTTTTTGGATAAACGAATTTTGACAACGATACAGGTCAGTCTTTGTTATGTTTATGTCTGTGGGAGAGCAGAGAACTAGGAGAAACTGGCAGTTAATTAAGGGAAGCTTTTTTCGTTTGGCAAGTAGATAACCTATGGGCCGGGGAGTTATGGTTATATGTAAGCTTACACAGCACATTAAAAATATTGGAGTGATAGTATAGGATCCCTGGGTTCATGGCAGTGGAATCCTTTGAGAAAGATAGGTCGATTAAAAACTGATCACTGAAAGGCGTTTGCTTGCATGAGTGTTGTTCTTTGTTTGTATTGTATATTGAAGATAATATGTAAAAAGTATGTCTATTTTTAAAGAGATGTTTTCTGATAGATTGTATGATTTGTTTGCAGCTCCTGATGAAGGACCTAAGGGCCCAAAATGTTGAGCTAGTGTACGCGTCAATCTGTCTTATTTGAATTTACATATTATTTTTTATTGAAGAAATCATTGTTAAATATTTTAAACCTTACTTAGCACCAGAGTACACATCTCCCTTTTTCTTCTATTGTCATTGGTGCTTTTGTCCCTTTGTCCACTAGGATATACATGTAACAACAACAATAATAATAATAACACATTGAAAATGGCCAGATTATTCTATCTAGGCAAGTGAAGGGGCTTGTTTTTCTTCACTGCTGACGAGGAGGAGAAGCGGCTCCCAATTTCTCCAAATATAGCCATTTGGGAATAGGGTAGCCCACAATTCCTGATGCAAACCTATTTGAACCAGTCCAGATAAAAGGGTTTTCTACAAATGATGGTTTAACAAAATGGCTGGGTTGGGGAGTGGAGATAGCTCTCATAGATGGGGCAAACCAAGGCCTCACACTGTGTCCCTGGGCAAATCTACAGAGTCTTCGGGGCGCCTGGAGTGCGCCTGCAGTGCGCCCCAAAATCGATGATGTAGACAGTACCTTAAGCGTTCCAAGAAGAGGCGGCGGCGAAGGAGGAGGAGGTGGCCCCACATCGCCCCTCGGGGGGACGGGGTGAAGAGTTGCCGGGCCCGGCGGCTTCGCCGGGGAATCGGCTACGTCCTTGGTGCCGCCCACCTGCCCGCTGGCCTCCTGTTGCCGGCGAAAGAGCCACCCGGGTCATAGAGCTCAGCGGAAGAAGCCGGCGGCGGCTTCTTCCACCGAGCTCTCCAACCTGGGTGGGCCCGGGTGGCTCTTTCGCCGGCAACAGGAGGCCGGCGGGCAGGTGGGCGGCACCAAGGATGCAGCCAATTCCCCGGCGAAGCCGCCGGGCCCGGCAACTCTTCACCCTGTCCCCGTGAGGGGCGATGCGGGGCCTCCTCCTCCTCCTCCTCCTCCTCTTCTTGGAACGCTTAAGGTACTGTCTACATCATCGATTTCGGGGCGCACTCCAGGCGCCCCGAAGACTCTGTGTAGATTTGCCCCCTGTTGCTAGGCAAGTGATTTGGGGCAGAGGATGGGCCATCCTGGTCTCCCACCCTGGCAGCATTCACACAGGCACTGCTTGTGTCAGATCGGGCACTTCCATGCAGCTACTACAGCGGCTTAAGCCGGGGCTGCTGCAATCACACCTGTTGTGGTGGCCAAGCAGACAGCTGTCATGCAGAGGAGCTGCTGCTGACAAAGAATTTCTCTGCATGAGTTCTGCTGGGCTGAAAGTTCTGCAGCAGCCTCATCTGTCCCTGTGGGTTTTGTGCGAGGGGCACTTTGTGTTTGAACTGGGGCTATCAATTCCACTTGCCTGTATAATGGGCAAAACAACAACAGGCCATAATGGTCTGTCCACAGATGGCTAATGGAGCTGTCGGATATCTTGGCAGCAGCCTGGGTCCAGCTGACCCAGATAAAAACTTGACACAGTGACCATAAGTAGGGGAATTCAAGTGGCAGCTCAGAATGATTTGGCTTGCCACAGACACAGACACAATCCAGCACAGCCCAGGCCAGGAAATGAATCAAAATCCCTCTCTTCCCCTGCAGTCAGTCTGCAGCTTGAGTTGGGAGAGGCTGTCACTCAGTGGTAGGTGGGGATGTCAGAGGAATCCACCACAGAATCAAAGGAGTTTGGATTTCTAGGAATCCGACCTACGGATGCTGCAGCACACCGGCTTTTGGCAAGCTGTGCGGATTCTACAGACTTTGTTTATTATTTATTTATTTAAAACATTTGTATCCCGCCCTTTATCGTTAAGATCTCAGGCCGGCATACAGATAAAAGCATACAGTATAAAACAGTAAATATACACAGCTAAAAACAAATTAAACCATAAACCAAGTTAAAACAATATATAATTTAAAAGCAGTAAAATAATTAAAACAGTTAAAACAATGTGCCTAGTGAATTCAACCATTAAAAGCTTTGTTAAAAAGCCATGTTTTCACTTGGCGCTGGAATAAAATCAGCGTTGGTGCCAGTTAGGCCTCCAAGGGGAGGGCATTCCACAGTCGGGGTGCCACAACAGAGGCAGCCCTCTCCCTTGTCCCATCATAGTGAATGGGATGTGGAGAAGGGCTCCTCCAACAGATCTCAAGTCTCAGGCAGGCATATATAAGGAGAGGCGCTCCTTCAAGTATCGTCCCAAGTCGTTTAGGACTTTAAACATCATTATCAACACCTTGAATTCTGACCAGAATCAAATAGGCACCCAGTGCAATTCCTTTAAGACCAGTGTTATGTGGTCTCTGTAAGATGTACCCGCCAGCAGTCTAGACTTGCAGACTTGTTTTTCACTTTTGGTGGTGGTGGATTTAATTTTCATTAGGGCAAGAGTGCATGTGTCCATGCACTCACACACATTAGTTAATTCGCATTAGAGCTAATTTGCAGTACCTAATGTGATTTAGCACAAGTAGAACAAAATTCTGCTTAAAAATAATAATCTGATTCCATCAATGAGGAGACGACAGAGCAAACCATGCCTGACAATCTGCAAAGTACAAGTGGGATGGAGACCTGATGTCAGACAGAATCAACAAGACTGACCAATGGTCTGACTTAGGCCAGATCTACACCAAGCAAGATATAACACTTTGAAAATGGTATATGGGCAGGATCTACACTACTGCTTATAATGGTTTATAATGGTTATGACAACTGTTCAGGCCCAGGACACATTACATATATCCTGCTTGGTGTAGATTGGCCATAGGCCTCAACAGTTGTTTTAATTTATTTATATTTATTACATTTTTATACCACCCAATAGCCAAAGCTCTCTGGGCGATTCACAAAAAATTAAGCTGTTATAATACCATTATAAACTGTTATAAAGCAGTAGTGTAGATTCTGCCTTGGTATAAGGCAGTATGGGTGTGCAAAGTGGGTCTTCTGTGCCTTGGAATTTGATCTGGAGCTCTGTAGAGGTGATTGTCTGCCTCAATTTTGGAGTGCCTCCCCATCTCTCTGCCTTGTTGAATTACCTGTTGAAACACCATTCAGTATTTGGGTAACTGGTATTAACATAAATGCTTTCAGCTCCCTCATTTTTAAAGATAAAGAGATAAAACTTAGCACAATGATAGCTCTTAAAGAGGGCTTTAGCCCAACCAAGTTTGAATCAGATCAGTTCAGTCTTTGATTTTTAGGGATTTTAAAATGAAAATTAACAAAAATGCTTACGTCTCTGTAATTTTTATAGATAAAGAGATAAAACTTGACAAGGTGATAGCTCTTAGGTAGGGATTTAGCTGTGCCAAGTTTGAATCAGATCCATTCATGCCTTGAATTTTTAGGAATTTGTTTTTTAAAATTCCCCCTCTAGCCTTCTCCAACCTGGTGCCCTCCAGATCTATTCGACCCACCCACACATCCTGCACCCAGCCACTGAAATAAAGAGCCTGTCTCTGCCAGCCTGTCCAGCAGCACTCTAACAGTATGGAAAAATGTGGATGATTGACTTCTATGAGTCCAAGCAGAAATGCGCTCTCTCTCTCACTCCACTCTCCACGGCCAGAATCAGCAGCCAGTTAATGTTTCCCACTTCCCCAAACACTGTGATTGGAGAAGAACATGGTCAGGGATAATGCTGTGGTTATTACTAATTGGTTATCCACAGAAGTCAATATCACCCTACTCAGTATCTTCCAAATATGGAGATATTCAATTTAGACACACACACAGCAGGATAATTCCGGAGACTTTAGAAGTTCCGATTGGACATGTCTTCATTCCGATATTAATTGAAGGGTTTGGAAGTGGCCA
This sequence comes from Elgaria multicarinata webbii, assembly GCF_023053635.1. Taxonomy (NCBI): domain Eukaryota; kingdom Metazoa; phylum Chordata; class Lepidosauria; order Squamata; family Anguidae; genus Elgaria; species Elgaria multicarinata. The sequence goes on along the minus strand of NC_086179.1, from coordinate 36,314,803 downwards.
ATCTCTGCTCTGGAACATCAAATGGTCTGCGGATGTTTGCGGTTACCAGATAATTCTGGGGCGGAAGGCACACCCGTATAAGGCAGCTACCTGTGTCCCTACCTCAGATTGGCTGGATGTGGGAAAGCACTACATACTAAAATATTTCATAAGACCAAATTCACCTTGAAACGTGCTATTGTTGTTGTTACTTTCTAGAGAATGAAACTGTTACACAAAGAGATTTACAGCTTATAATGGGCACTCAAGCAACTCATTTGGAAAACTGAACTCTCTCATTATTCATAAAGCAAGTGCATTAGGCTTGCAGACCTATTTTATTTTATTCTCTTATTTTATTTTTCACATTCTGCATTCATCATCCTGGTTTCAGATTTGAGAGCCCGAGTAATTGGCTAACCTTATTTTACAAGCTTCCGAGCTGGAATTTGCATTCCTAATAATGCACATTTTTCTTCACGTGCATTCTCAGGGCCAAGGAGCATCAAACCTACCAGTTGAATCAAGCTCCTTCTTCCTGGGTTTTTTGCTGTGATTGTGTTTTAGATTTTAGTCCTGGCTAGGCTAGATGTTTTATTTTAAGTGATGTGGAAAATACTTCATTAAAGACTTTCCTAGAGAAGTGAAAACATCATCCATCTCCTGGAGCAGTTAACGCATTGACCTGGTTTGCACATCACAACTGTCTATGGGTTAAACAAGCCATAATTATTTGGGGTCATATGCAAGTGCACTGCCTCCTGGCTACTTGTTACCACCGCTTTGCATCTGGTTTCCAAAACAATCCAGGAATGCACTATCCCTTGGTTGTTCAGCATGACATGTGAACCCAGAATTCAGTGTTATTGGGGTGTGTGTGTGTGTGTCAATCTAGAGTACATGCAAACCAGGGCAAACTATCTATGCATATCTCAACCAAGCTGATGATAATGGAAAGAAAATCTTTATGGCAGAGAGTGTGGAAAGTGGAACTGTCATACATTAAGCAGATGAATGCAGACCTCTGCTCAATTTTTAAGGCTAACAAGTATCTCTCTGGTTTTAGCCTAATCATATTAATTGCAATCCTAATTTTCCCCCATTTCAGTTCTTTCAATAGAGACAGCAAATCACATACATATTATCTTGCTTGGCCTTCATATGCATACACTTTGTCCTTTATGGTTTACAAACATTAATGAATTATGCCAATAATTGATACAATTCTCTAACACGTTTCCAAAAATACATATTTCAATGCTGTGTAATAACCCACATCCACAAGTAAACAGTTTACTATTCTAAAACATTTCTCCCCTCCCACCGGAAATTGGCAACCCTGAGTGGGTGAAATAGTTCCTTAAAATGTAGGTAAAATAGCAACCTGATATTAATGCTGAACAGAAATGCTTCCAGAATTATTCAGTATAGTTATCAACTTTCTTTTAGTAGAAAGCGGAATCAAGGTGTCAGGTTAACTTTTAATGTTAGTATCAAGCGAAGTTTGTATTTTGGGGGGTTTGTAGCATTTAAATTGCAAAGGCAATTTTTATCTCTGAAGATTTTTCTCATCAAAATTGCATAGTGTTTTACTTAAACTAAAAGCGATCTAAGTTTAATGCCTTAGGAAAGTGACATATTTTCACATAGAAGCTCACTTGAACCAGTTTTATAGCCAGTTTTATAATGTATTAATTAATTAATGTGGAGCTATTAGTTATTAGGGTATAGATATCATCTCTCAGGGCACTGCTTTGAATGTATATACTATCCTTTCTCAACATGCACACTCCACATGTGTTGGACTACAATGCCTATCACTCACAGCCAGCATTAAAAAAGTTGAAAAGAAACCTATTGTGCCAGTTCAGACAACACACTAAGCCATGGTAAGGCCACTAACCCTTTTCCAGCAAATGGTTAGCAAGCATGTTTAAACCATACTTATGTAGCACCATAGTTAGGAATGGTTCACATGACACGCTAAGCCATAATGTTTAGCTCAAAATGCTTAACTGTGGCTTAGCATGTTGTCTGAACACAGTCATTGTCTGTTATCCCAAACATATACTGGAGTGGAGCACTGACTGAGACTCCCCTCCTTTGATTGACTTGTACTGCTGCTTTGAGATATGGATTTATTTTATTCTCTGACATTACATTTTTACAGCCACAGTATTTTTATTTAAATGTTTTTATTTTCTTGCAAGCCTCCTTGAATTCCACTGTGTAGGCAGAAAGGTGGCAGAAAGATATTTAAAAATAAAGAAATGGAATGGAAAGAAGAGCATTCTCGTTTTTCACTTGTTAGCCACCATGTATCAATATGATTAAGAAGCAGGATATAAATATTTTAAAGAAAAAGAATTAATAAAATATTCCTTATGAATGAGGGACTCCTCTTCCAAGAATTCCTGATGTCCACATACTAGAAGGTGAATAGAGACTCCCCTTTCAAGAAAGCTCAACAGCGTCTAGCTAAACCCCTTTTCTTCATTGTCTTTCAGTGCATCTACAAGAGTCTCTAATTTTGTCCAGATGGCTTAGGACATTTAGCTGGCAATATTTCAAAATAGAATGCTATTTTTATTTTTAGGGGACATAACTGTAAGCTTGATTCCTACTAATTTAATCATAATAGTTGCTAATAAATAGTAACCTCAATGTTTTAACGAAAGATTAAACATATCACTTAAAACAGTCTCTCTACTAGAGGGCATGAATGGGCTTTTTAGAAAAGTTTATGGAACTACAGACCCCCAAAATAATTTGGGAGAAAGCTCTCAAATGTGTCAGACTTGTTTGTTTTAGAGGCATGGGTTTGTTTGTTTTTACTTTGGATGCAAGACAGTGGAGGTTGGTAACTCCAATATCAGTGGGGCAGTGAATCCACTCTGGGTTTCAGTCAAAACCAATAAGAACCACTGTGCCTTGGAGAGCTCCTTTAGAGCTCTGAATGCAACCTGGAGCGGATTCAGAGCCCCACTGACACCAGAGCCACCACCCTCCACTGCCCTCAACTGCTGGGGACAGTCCACGAGGCAGGGCTGATGCCTTCATGTTGTGCTTGGGAGCTTCTCAGAGGCACCTCACTGGCTGCTGTTAGAAACAGAATGCTGAGCTAGGTGGCTCTCCTGGCTGATCTGGCAGGGGAGCTCTTGGCTACACTTCTCAACATGTTTTGTTGGCAAAACACAGATTCATTTTCATAGGGTTTCTGCCAGGGCAGGAGTTTTGAGCACTGGGCCCTCTGTTTCCAGGAACTCTGCATTGTATCCTTACAACACTGATATGAAAAAATGCACTTCAACTACAAGAGAAACCCTACTTGGCTCTCCTTCACGAGGTGCATGATATGCGTTTTGGGATCTGGCATCCATATGTCCACTTCGTTGCCATCAACAAACTAGGTGAATTCACAGCTCACGTCTGACTCCAATATTAATCTATTATTCATTTAGAGGTTTCTTTTGCCATGCTCTTTAGCCCCAAAGGCTCCTGGAATGTTGCATATAAGATCAAGGCAGCCCACCACCACCTGAAGACATACAGTCTCGAAAACATGACACAGAAGGAAAAAGGGGATGGGGTGAGAGGAGGAAAACACATACATTCAGGCACCCATCTTTAAAGTTACAAGTTTTGTATCATGACCAGCTTGGGTGGAAATTATTCAGGAACAGGAGACAGCTAGTCTGCTTTCTGCTATAGCCAAGTGGAAGAAGAACCAAAGAACATATGAAGAGCGGTGCTGGATCAGACCAAAAGCCTAACTAGTCCAACATTTTGTTCTCACAGTGGTCAACCAGATGACCATGGGGAGCCCACAATAGGTCATGAGCACCCTCCCACCCTTCCCCAGTTCTTCAGTTACTGTTAGTCAGAGGCATATTGCCTCTGATATTGGAGCCATAGCCACCACAACTAATAGCCATAGCCTTACCTTTAAAGGGGAATTAGAATGTGCCTAATTCCCCTTTAAAGCCATCCAAGTTGGTGGCAATCACCACCATATCTTAAGAACATAAGAAGTGCCATGCTGGATCAGACAGAGGGTCCGTCTGGTCCAGCACTGTGTTCACACAGTGACCAACCAGCTGTCAACCAGGGATCAACAAAGCAGGACACAATGCAACAGCACCCTCCAGCAGCTGGTGCATACAGGCTTACTGCCTCTGATACCAGAGGTAGCACATAGACATCAGGGCTAGTAGCCTTTGCTTGCTTTCTCCTCCAGAAATTTATCCAACCCCCTTTTAAAGCTATCCAAATTGGTGGCCATTACTACATCTTGTGGTAGTGAGTTCCATAGTTTAACTATGCATTATGTGCAGAAGTACTTCCTTTTATTCATCCTGAATCTCTCACTAATCAGCTTCATGGGATGACCCTATGTTCTAGTATTATGGGAGAAGGAGAAAAATGTCTTCTTATCCACATTCTCCACACCATGCATAATTTTGTACACCTCTATCATGTCTTCCCTTGGCCTCCTTTTTTCCATGCTAAACAATCCCTCATAGGGGAGATGCTCCAGCCCCTTAATAATTTTAGTTACCTTTTTCTGTACTTTTTCCAGCTCTATAAAATCTTTTTTTAGGTCTGGTAATCAGAACTGTACATAGTATTCTAAGTGTGGTCGCACCATTGATTTGTATAAAGGCAGTATGATACCACCAATTTTATTCTCAGTTCCTTAATAAATTAATATTTTTCAAAATTAAAATTAATTTCCCCTTCTGTGGTGTAGGCCAAACTAACCCCTTTTTCCCATTCATTTCAGAAAAATATTTTTATGTTGGTGGTTTTAATGTGAAATATATCATTATTTTTCTTTCAGAGATCTTAACATATAGGACGCAGTTCACCCACCTAGAAATATACTTTGCCCCTTCTGTGTGCCCCCCTGATTCCCCCCCCCTGGTGTCTCCACTGGATATTAAAGAGAGATGGGTGTGGTGTTGTGCTATCTCTGAGGAACAGAGATTAAAGTGTGACTGGCAGATTGTCTGTCCCAACTCCAGAGTGGAGGTGCAGACATACCAGTTTTTCATGCCAATGGAGCTGGCTTCTTGGCAGAGCCAATGGAGTGGCCCTGGTTTCCATCTCTCCTTCTGCTGTGGGCAGATAGTTGAGCTTCCTTATGAGTTTCTCAGCCTTCAAATACACAGAAATCTCTGCCCTACATGAAAGAATAATAATCTCTCCAAAGCCTTTTAGGCACTGTAAATCCCACCATGTGTGCAGAGAGTGCTAATGCCTAGCCTCAGTTAAAATTCATCTACCTGAACAGGATGGATGTGGCCAAAACCCAGGATGCCATCTGGCACTAAAATGAACAGGAGAGCTGGACCATACCAAGTCCTTCCTCCGGGCACCATCTTCCACACTGCTGCTGAAGGAGCAAGGGAAGCCACTTAAAGATAGAGGGACAAGCATATTTCCACATGGCTGGGAATCTAACCTGATAAACAAATAATGAAGACTGGAGTGGTTTATGTTTCTTTTTTAAAATAGGAGAGAAGCCTGAAAAAATTATAAGGCAAAAAATTCCTCGAGAGGAACAAGAAAAGAGAAAGACTTGAGGGATGATAGCTTGGTGGGACATGAAATCCTTCAAGCTATCAGTAAAGTGTGACCATTTTTCATTCATATTGGTTGAAGATATGGAGGACAAAATTACGGTTCTTGTACTTGTGGCTTATATCAACCTTCCCCAATCTGAAATCCTCTGGATGTATTGGATTACAATTACAATCATCCCTAACCAATGACAACGCTGGCTGGAAATGGTAGGAGTTGAAATCCAAGAGATCTGGAGGTCACCATGTTATGAGGAAAGGCTGACATATGGCATGTTTTACCTTAATCAGTTGCAGTGAATGAATTTTTATGTGCTCAGAATTCAGGACTATGACATTTTCGATCAGACCCCTCTAGAGATGGAAACTGAAATTCACATATGCAAATGGTGAAGAAGAACTGATCATGGGACTTACGGAATATATTTTTCCTCAGTAGCTAAGTGCAGCCTAACTTCAGTATTTAAAAGCCTTTAAGGCACAATCCTATGAATGTTTAGACAGAAAGAATTCTTAGACAGAAACAATTCCCAGCATTCCCCAGCCATGATTGAGCTTGTGGGACTTCTTTCTGCCTAAATTATTATTATTATTATTATTATTATTATTATTATTATTATTATTATTTCTATACCACTCTATAGCTGAAGCACTCTGGGTGGTTTACAAAGATTAAAACATTAACCATTAAAAATCAATATACACAATTTAAAACCATAAAGGCATAAAAACAGACAACATACAAAAGACAACATCCATTTAAAAACAACTTTGAACTCTCAGCCAGACCTAAAAATAGATGCAAAGAATTCCACCCTAAAGCTACAATCCTATATCCACTTACTTTGGAGTAAGCCCATTGAACTCAATGGGACTTAATTTATTTTATTTATATTTTAATTATTTATTACATTTATATACCACCCCACAGCTGAAGCTCTCTGGGCAGTTTACAACAGTTAAAAATGGTAAACATTAAAAAGTATACAAAATTTTAAAAAACCATCAGAGACATAAAAACAACAGTATAAAAACAACAGCTGAGGAGACATGTAATTCTGAGGAGACATGTAAAAGACTGTGTTGTGCCCATTTTTTTTTTTAAAAAAGGTGCATGTAAAGAGAAAGGAAATGATAGGCCGAGGTACCACAGGGGGACAGGATGACCAAGATTAAATTACAGCATAGCAGAAGACAACTAATAAAACTCCAGCCAATAAATGGTTAGGTAAGAGGAACTAGAAATGGCTGCCAACTACTACTCCAAAAGAACAGCCCATCCTCCAAGCCATTTCAGAGTTCGAACCCTTTTGGCCATCATGGAACATGACAAATCACCAGTCAACAACCAGATGGCCAACGTTCTGTCTACCTCAGGAGCTGATAAAGTGTTGCCAAGGCGACAGCTGCTGTCTTGGTTGACAGCTGGAAGTCGGGCCAGTTGCTTAGTGCCCAGTGCTAGTGGTATATTCAAAACTCAATACTCTGTGCAAGGCTGATAAGGCATTTCTCCTCCTCTACAGTCTCTTTTTCCCACCTGTGTGACATCAAATATTTCAGAATGGGTGGGCAGAGGGTGGGGGGACTCACAAATATTGGCCAATTTGCATGTGCAGTACGATTTCTATATTTTTAAAAATTTGTCAAAACCAAGTTCTGCTTCCTTTGTCTAATTAGTTCTGTTGACCTTTCAGACATACTTTCCAGCTTCATTTTCTGTATGGCAATTATCATGTGGGCTGTCATTTACAAAGCTCCTGTCTTCTTCCTATGCTTTTAGACTATTTTCAATGAAGTCCCCTCATTGTCAAGTATCCTTCCCCATTAGCAGTCATGCTTATCTGGAACACACCTCTCCATTTTTTTAACCTCCTGGTTGCTGCCTTCCAGAGTTCTGTTCGAAGGTGCGTAAAAAAGAAATGATACACTCTACTGGTCTCAGAAGAGACTACTTCATGATTTGTAGCATAGGAGATATTTATGAACACACCTTTCATAGGGAATGTACATTGCTGGAAGGAGTGCGGTCATATCGGTTCTTACTTTCTTCTATGGTGGGAATGTTCAACTGTGCAGGAGTTTTGGAACATGATTATTAATTACTGTCTTGAATTTCTCTATGTTGGACCACTGATAACTTTTAAAGTGATGTGTCTTCATCCTTTTGAACTGACCCTGGATTTCAGTATCCTAAGCAATTGTATACAGCTGCGAAATCATGTATAGTGTGTAATTGAAAGTCTCCAAAGCAACCAATTGGGAGCCTATGGCTATATATAAACTTACTCAACAAGCACAGAAAGCAAGGAATCCTAATTTTAAGGAAGATATTATGGTACCATAGTTTCCATTTATTTCCTATGCTGAAGCCTTCAACTTTTGATCAAATGCCAACCAAGTACAGTTGCTTTTATTTTTCCTGACGAATGCACAAACACACACACAAAATACATACTTGCCCACACTCATTTCTTATGCCGTATAACTTGTATTTTTATACTTCATTAGCTACTGAGCCTCAGGGTAGCTTGTTTTACTATAGATGTTCCACAAGCATATTGGTGATAGCCTAAAAATGATAATTAGTGAATTTCTTTGTTTCTTTAGAGATCTTGCTACATATATCATTATGCATATTCTTCTTCTTTTTGCTGCTTTTATTTTTTTTTAACTTTATTTCAAAATAAAACTTTATGGGGGAAATTCAAAAGAAGAAAAGAAATGAGCACACATGTGGCTTTGCTTATACCCAGAAACAGTTGTATCTAAACCAATACTCTAGCTAGCTGCTACACCACACTGGCCATCTTTAATACAAATGCATCACAGATATTTAGATCTCAAATCTCTGTTCCATGAATAGCTCTGTCTCTGAAGTTCTGTACATTAGAAAAAATCCCGCATCTTTACCAGGTTTTGGATCTTTTCATATTCACAACGGGCTCCTTCAGACAGCAACTAACAGTGACCACATGTTTTTGAATTGAAAAGGGAATGTCTTTGAAAAGAATAGGCTGCAATGAAACAGTGCTATCTAGTGGTGGAATAAATCCCATCCTAAATAGATACCAGATTATCTCTGTGTTATAAAAACACAGGATTACTGTAGGAAACAATGGGAGATGGCCTGGCTTTTGACGATGTCATGAAATCAACTCACAACCTTCCATGAGCGGCTAGTCACAAGTGTGCTATAAATCGCCTGTTTAGGGAAGCCTCTAATCAATCAATCTCTCTCTCTCTCTCTCTCTCTCTCTCTCTCTCTCTCTCTCTCTCTCTCTCACACACACACACACACACACACACACACACACACACAGAGCCATCTTCAGAAGAACGGAGGGGGCATACCTTTGATTTCATTCCATGTTCTAAAAAACCATTTTAATAGCAATACCCACCCATGGTTATAGAACTTCTGCCACAGTGTCATTAAAAAACAACAACACCATGGCAATTCTCAGTGTTAATGCTGGATAAGCTTCTCTCTGCAGTGCTTTGTTGTTAACTGGCAGAAATGGCAAAAGGATGTATGAGCAATAAGCCAGTCTGGATAATTCCTTAGTCATCTCTAGTGTTGGCCAGCCATAAAATACCCAGAAAGGGGTAATTATTACCAGCTTCTTCAGCAATGGCCAAAGGACAAATTGGTCTCCAAATCCTCCTTTCCCTTACTTTCTCCTAGCTTTCTATAACAGGCAGAGTTTCTTGCATGTGCATAAAAGACATCTGGGAATAGCAAGGAGAGATAGATAGGAAATCTAGAGAGGTGCCAGATAAAACTGCCAGCAACATATTCCTAGTATTGGACCCAATGACTCCCCCCGCCCCAATGGATTCAATACCACCATCCCTGATTCAGCTAAATCCTTTTTCTGAAGCCGTTTTGCTTCATCTTTGTGTTTAGCAATGACAAACTTCCATTCCTAGAATTCCTCTTTTACCCGAAAGAGGTTTCAGAATTTACTTGTTTTCTATCAAATTGTTCCTTTAGATATGATCCTGTTTGTGTTATAAAACACGCTAAATCTGACTGAAATGGAACACAATCTGTTTCTGTTGCTCTTCAAAGAGGGAAAATTCAGAGACTGCTCCTTCTATGATGAGGGAGGGGAAAAGAGAATTTGGTTTATTTGAAAAGCTAAGGCAGAAGCTGAGTATTTTCTGAAATATGAAGCATCCCTTGATTGTGCAAATGCTTCCTGATGGTGTCTTTGTATCCCTGTCACTCCTGATTTATTGGGCCTTTTCCACTCAGAAAAAAGAATTTGCATTTCAATTTCCATAACTGGTTTCTCGCCCCCCTGCAATGTACCACATCTGGGAAGGGCTCATGCTTTGTTTTCTTCCACAAATGTTTCTCTGCTTTTGGGAGTTCTTTAGCAGGCGACAGGAAATAGATTTACTGGGGCTGTAGCATCCCAGGGCTATGCTAGTTGCCACAGGGATCTCAAATCCTGCCTTTCTCCTGGTTCTTCCTTTGGCTCTATTGAATTCTCCTTCTGTTGGTTTCAGAAATGGAGGGAAGGGACTAACAACCATTCATTTCCTCCTCTTGCTCCTCCTTCTGTCCCAGCAGTGGAGCAAAAACCTGAGCGGTCTCCTCCTCAGTCTCTCACCTGCATCTACCATAGATAGTGATACACCAAGCATAATCTCACGAGAGCTCCCTGGCCTCTCACAATGCTTCCTGGACTTTCTACAGGCCAAGCTGCATCTATGTGGTTGCAGCTCACCCTGTCACTCATGGGTGGCTCTGGAGGACTGTATGACTGAATGGAGGCTGGATGCTCTCATGTCAGTGGGGCAGTGAATCCAATCTCAGTTTCAATTAGAACCAGCCAGAATTTTATTTATTTATTTATTTATTGCATTTTATACCACCCAATAGCTGAAGCTCCCTGGATGGTTTACAAAAATTAAAACCATTCAAAGTATAAAACAAACAGTATAGAAACATGATATAAAATACATATTCTAAAGAATTCTAAAGAACACCTTGCATAGCTCCTTCAACACTTATGATAGCTCCTTGGGTAGCTCTTTCAGTACCTAGGATAGCTCCTTAGATAGCTTCAATGCCTTGGATAGCTCCATTAGAGTTCTGGCCGAAACCCGGAGCAGATTCACTGCCCACTGACATCAGAGCCACCAGCCTCCACTGGCCTGACGATGTCAAGTGCATTCCAGCCTCGCCATGGGTGTTTTGTTTCGATCACTGGACAAACAGAAGGCTGATGGGAGGGTGAAGTGGTATCCAGATTACCTCCGTGTAGGAGGCATCAGCATAATCCCAGATGGGGTACTACCAGGGTACTATGAGAAATAGAAACCAACAAGAGCAATAGTGGCTTTAACCATATCTACATGTGCTCATCTCCAGAGGCCATTTCTAAAACTGATCCAATTGCATGACTGGATGGCACACTTGCCAACTTGCATCTTTATGGCTTCATCATAATGTACTAGTTAGGTAGGTTCCTACATACATTGGAGATCATCTCCTCTATAGATGCCAGCAAAGATGTCTGGACTCAGGACTGGATATGAACTTCAGGGCTCATCAGAACCCACCTCACAAGAGAAATGAGCTTTACAAGCCCCCCAAATCTTCACCATCCAGGATTAAGGTCTGAGCCAGAGAAGAATCCTCAGCTTCCCTCTCACCCCTCCTCCCAGTGCCCAAGGACCACAAACAGCTTCTTTATGTCCTGTCTTACTCGGTCAAGGAGTCCATCATCTGATCTAGGCAAATGCTCAGGCAAGAGGGTGCAACATGAGGCAGTCAACAAGAGCAGGCCCAAGACAGAGCAGGTGAAAGACCACAGCCAGTATTGCAGGTATCAACCTTAGGCTCGGTTTCAGGACCATGGAGAGCACTCGTGCAGCTAGACTGCAGACTAATGGCCCATGCACTGACCTAGAGTAACTGACAGTCTTTAATAGGCAAGCCAGGAGAGCCTTTCTGGATGTTCTACCCTCTCAGGTGCTGTTTCTGGCTCTTGAAGGTCCAATGCCATTTTCTGTAGTCATTGACTTCTCCTGGAGTGTGAGGTTGGAGGAGTGAGGAGCAGGTTGGTATATGCTCCTCAGGGTCTCCCTGATCACTGGAGGATTATGATCCACTCCTCAGAGTCAGAGGGCAGGGGCACCTCCCAGGGGCATGGAAATTAGCTGGAAAAATGAACTGACCTATCCAGTTTGGGGCCAATAACGTAGTTCGTTTCCAAATCAATCTGAGGTGAGTGGGAGAGCACTCAGACAACTCTAGTCTTCTCCCTTTTGCACCATTGTGCCCCCTGAGAATAACTAGGAGAGCAGCAGATGTAACCCTTCTTTTTGTGCTGGTTTCCTGATCTAAACTACCCCCATGCCATTTGCCCTGCCTGAGGAAACATACAGGCACCATATGGAAACCTGTATGCTTCCAGCAGCACCACCACCACCACGAGCCAATGTTGGCAACCACCTTAGGAAGAGGAATAGAAGGAACTACACAGTGGGGGCACACAGTTCTGGCCCTCCAAACAGTTCTTATTAATTAATGATATTTTTAATCTGTCCAACAACCTATGTTCTCTGGCCAGATTACAATTACCACAAATTGCCACTGGGTGGGTACAAAATTGGGTGTGTCCTGGTGGAGGCTGTTGGCTCAGATGTCCAAGATAGCTCCTTTAGAATTCTGACTAGTTCTGAAAGAAACCCAGAGCCGAATCACTGCACCACCAACAATGGAGCCACCAGCCTCCACTGGTGGGTACGCACTGCAAACTGTGCCAAGTGAGAGAATGAGACCCAAGTTCAGATACAGCCTTGGTACTTATATGCACAAGGGAGTTTAGAAGGGTGTTAGATGTGCTCATTCAAAAATATTCATGCTCAGGCAACCATCCCCCTCCCCCAGCCCAGCAAAGTTGATCACAGGGCACCATCCCTAGCAGCGGCATACTTGCTTCATAGCCCCCTCCCCACCTGTTTTTAGAGACGAGGGTGCCGCAGCAATCCAGCTCTCTAGGGCAGGAACAACATTTCTTTCTGCCGAATATTGTATTGGCTCATCTAGCCTTGTTTAAATGTCACTAGCAAAGGGACGTCCACAGAGGCACCATTCCAGCAGTGGAGGAAGCGGAAGCCAAAGAGATTTCAGTTCAGGAGACAAGATTCACAGAAAAGTTTAAAGGCCACTCTTCATACTGAGATTAAATTGCAACAACAAAAAACAGCAGAATACCTTAAGGGCATTTACAATTATTTTTAAAAACCTTATGATAACTATAGTAATGTTCAAGGCAGATAAAACAGCCACACATAAGGCAAAGGAATTTTAATTTGCATTTTGGTTTTACATAGCTAGTTCATGGAAGCATTTCATTATTTATCAAAATAACCATTGAATGTGTAGAATGAGTGAATTGGCTGGGAACACAGTGCAATTCCCCACCACCACCGCCGGCTTTGGCCTGGGCAGCCCTTTAAACTGGAGCTGTGCACAAATGGCCTCTCAAAATTCTCCATACTATTTGCAGGTGGAGAAATTGGGAGGACAAATTCACATTCTCCAATGTTTTCTCATCACTGAGTATGGCTCATCATTGGCAGGGGTCGTAGCACAGCCTACTTCTCCTTTCCTAAGGGTTGTTTGGGGGTGGAGGAGGGGAAGGAAAGCTGCAACAGCAGTAAACTGTGTTAGCAACCTGGCCCCCATTTTATATTCTCCACAATGTCCCATACCTAGTAGATATGCTCATTCCAGAGCATTGTGGGGGAAGAGAGGGAAGGTGATGACTATATAAATTCATTGACATGTAGGAAGCTGAGGAGGCTACAATCCGCCAGAGAGATATTTATACAATGGAAGACGGGGCACTTGTACACACTTCTTGAACACCTCCTAAGTAAGGTAAGCACAAGAAACACGAACCAAATCCATGAGAATTTCTCCAGAATTTCTTCACCTTCAATTTTCTTTTCAAAAACCATTTCTTTTCTATCAAACTGAATGACAACATCCGAGAAAAATGTTGAAGAAATGTGAGGCACAGCAATACTTTAAATAGAGGACAGAGGACTGTCCTCTGTAGGACATTGGCCAACCTACTCTGGACACCCACCTGTCTACAATGTACCTCTTCAGCTAATTGTTCACTAAAATATTCACATATTCCTATTTTTAATCTCAGATCATTATCTCATTATAAAAACCTGCATATTCCTTCGTCTGTGTCAATCGCTCCTGTACTTCCTTTGCACTTTTGATACTGATGTTGGTTTTTATATTATTATATCCCCTACATTTAGCTGTTGATGTTAAGACATGTTGCACCTAATTAGTGCTTTTACTCCTGAGCTGAGAGCAATGAAGCAAGCTGGAAGAAAGCTAGAACAGTGGTGGATAAAAACTCACAATGAGTCCGATATTCTCTGGCAGTGATGAAGGTGAAGCAGCAACGTTTTTCCTCCTTAACCATTGCAATTGTAGAGAAGAAAAATGCATTTTTCACCTCTAATGCTGCCACAGAGCATGTCAGGCTTGGTTGTGCGATGTAGAACTTGGTGGTGATTCTGCTCCTAATTTTAGAAGACGGTGTTGGGCTATTGCTTAACCCTTTTAGAGTTATACTTGGGGGTCTGTAGGGTCCTGTTTCTCTCCCCCCTACAGTTTAATATATATGTAAAGTCACTGAAGATGCAATCCTATGCATGTTTAGACAGAAAAAAAGAGCCAAGAGAGGTAATCCAGAGATTTGGTCTGAAGTGTCACTAATATAGTGCAGTACAAAAAATAAAATGTTAACATTTATGTTGGCCAAATCTAGAGATTTAAGGTTTGTTTGATTGTTATATTTGTCCTAAACTGTCACCTATGTTTCTGAAGGGTTTCTGAAGGACTGTCTACTCTGTCTTGTATTTTATTGTTGCTGATATATAGTTTGTTGTTGGGTTGTTTTTACTTTTGTTTATTTGGTGTTTTTATCATTGTGTATGTTGCAAATGTTTGAAGTTCTGTGTAAGCTGCTTTGGGGATTAGGTTCGGGGTTTTGTTATTTTCTTGTAATTGAAAGACAGGACAGAAATGTTGTTTTAAAAGTATGTCAAATAACTTTGTTGGTAGAGTAGGGAAAATTCTAAAATATTTTAAAATTACTATACAAAAGATAACTTTATCTACTCTGTGTCTGTGGCTACACCAGCTTAGGTGAATCTACTTATCTGAACCTAGACCATCTTACAAACCATGGTTTGCAAGAGGCTTCCAAACCAGGATATGAAATCATGGCTTGAAGAGGGTTTACATACCACAGTTTGTGCTACCTGTGGTTTGCTATTATATCTGGATTCACAAACACTGACAAGTCATAGTTAAGGGGCCATTACTTCATCTCAAGAGGCTGCTTCACCAAGGGGACGGGAGTAACCATATGATGAAAAGCTGAAGTTCAATGATGGAGCATTCACTTTGCATGCAAAAAGCCCACAGTTCCTTGCATCTCCAATTAGGCCTGGGAAATACTTGTCTGAAACCCTGGAGAGCCTCTGTCAGGCAGTGTAGGGCCCTCCAGGTGTCTTGTACTCCCAACTCCCTTTATTTATTTATTATTGCACTTATATCCCTCCTTTTTGCCTCCAAGGAACTCAAGGTAGCATAAATAATCCTCCTCCTCTCCATTTTATCCTTACAACACAAACCCTGTGAAGTGGGTTGGGCTGAGAGTCTGTGACTGGCCCAAAGTCACCGATGGCCAAGTGGGGACTAGAACCTGGATCTCCTGACTCCCAGTCCAATGCTTTAGCCACTACACCACACTGGTCATTGGTCAGGATGGCTGGGGTTTATGGGAGTTGGAGTCCCAAATATCTGGAGAAAACTTAGGCTGCCTATCCCTAACATGCTCTACTGAGCTGGATGGACCCATGATTTGACTTAGTATGAGGCAGCTCCCTATGGTCCTGAGTTCTGTAGTTGAGTGCTGAGCATATGGAAAAGGAAAGACAAACCGTATATAGCTTGTTTGATGTATGTGTGGAAGCTCAAACCATGGTGAGGTCTCTTAATTATTAGGGATGTGCTCCGCTCCGATTAGGAGCGTAGAAGCAGTAGCGGATTGGCCTGCTCCGCCTTACCCAGAGGCGGAGTAGGAGCGGACCGCGGACCCCCTAGAAGCAAGGCGAAGAGAAGCGCCCATTTTTCGGAGCTCCGAGTTCAGGCGGAGCGCTCCGGTCGCCATCTTGAAAACATTTCGCCATAGGATTGCATTGCGGCAAATAATCGTGCATAACTACGTTGTTTTTGAAGCTATCATTCTGAAAATTCTTGTGCACAGAGAGTCGTGGATGGGGGTCATTTTGAGACCACTCTCACCTCTCTGCGTTGTCTGGGTCGCGGGCTATATTTTTGTGAAAATCGGGTCAACCGCGCGGCTCAAACTGCGTTTTCGGCTTTTCGCCCATAGGATTGCATTGAGGGAAAGAATCGGGGATAACTGGGGGGGGGGTTTAAGCTATCGTTCTGAAAATTCTTGTGCACAGAGAGTCGTGGATGCGGGTCATTTTGAGACCACTCTCACCTCTCTGCGTTGTCTGGGTCGCGGGCTATATTTTTGTGAAAATCGGGTCAACCGCGCGGCTCAAACTGCGTTTTCGGCTTTTCGCCCATAGGATTGCATTGAGGGAAAGAATCGGGGATAACTGGGGGGGGGGTTTAAGCTATCATTCTGAAAATTCTTGTGCACAGAGAGTCGTGGATGGGGGTCATTTTGAGACCACTCTCAACTTTCTGCATCGTACGGGTCGCGGGCTAAAAGTTTTTAAAAAATCGGCGGGAAAAATACCTTTTTCAAAGGGCTGAGGGGCAGAGTCAGCTCCCGGTCATGATGATCCCAAAGTTGGAGGAGGGCATAGGCAAAACAGGTAACTTGGGATTCTGGGAAACTTCTCTTTCTTCATCTGAACGGGCTTTTCCCCGTGTTTTTTAAAACAGTAGCCCCACCAAATGCACAAACACAACTTGAAATCATATACTAAGCCAAGAATAAGAGATAGAAACACAGCACTGCTCCCCACCCTAACCTTGGTGAACAACTGAATCGATGTGGTGCAAGGGGATGAGCTCCCCTAGGGCATCTCATCGTGGACGTGCCCCCACTCTCTCCTGCACCGGAAGGCCATTAGAGCCTTCCAAAGAGAGTAAAACGGTGGAGCAATGCCTATCATGAGTTGAAGTGAATGGTCACTTTTCAGTGGTAGAGCAATGCCTGTTATGAGTTGAAGTGAGCGTTTTACTTCTTCTCAGAGCTGTTGGTGGCTGTCAGTGTCTTGAACTGGCAGCTACTTCCCCCTCCCCCGGGCACGTCCCCCTATTGCTGGTAAAAGACAGATATAGCCTTTTAAAAAAAATTCTTCTTGCTGTTTATTGAGTAACACTGCTTCTTTTAATTCCACCCCTCCTTTGTTTATTGATTGATTTATTCCATTTTATATGCATTACTGGCTTATCCTTGGCTCACTTCCTTATGCCCCCAGAAATGCCAGCTGCATGCCTGCCTGCCTTCCCTCCCTCCTCCCCTGCCCACCTCGCAGGGATGTTGTGTGTGGGGTGCCCGATTTTCAAAAATTCGCCAAAAATCAGGGGATGATGGGATTGCTTTGAAACTTGGCGTGCGTGTGTATATCCCCATGAGGTGTCATGGTGCCAAACATGAGGTTTCTAACTTGAACAGAAAAAAAGTTGTATAATTTTTTAGCTTTCAATGCAAGCCTATGGGGGGGGGGGAAACGGAGCTCCGGATCCGGATCCGGAGCTCCGGGCGGAGCGGAGCGGAAGTGGGCGGAGCGGGGGCGGGGCGGAGCGGCCCGATCCGGAAAATGGCGGATCTGCAAGTGAAGCGGAGCGGGGGGTCCGTGCACACCCCTATTAATTATGGTTAGAACAAACCATGGTTTGGCTTGATTTTTGAACTGAGCCTATGCCTTTCATGTTATGGGACTATGGTTACTAGTACAACTTGATGGATTGTTAAAGGTGATATATAAATAAATACCAGACTGAATCTTGCTGTTAACAACCTGTGAGGCTGCGCTTTCACATCTTTGTGCGTAGGGAAGAAGAGAAGCATAGGAGCAAAAGGAGGAGCTTGGTCAGACACTTTTCATTTGGCATGGTTTTGTGAGCACAGCGTGTGTGGTGCTCCAAAGTAAAACTCCCACAGGGTACTCTGTAGACTTGGTGGATTGTGGGCATTGAAGCAGCTTGCTCCTTACTGTCATGGGCAGAATTGTATGCCAAAAAAGGAAAAGAACAGATGTGAAAAGGCAAAACATTCCCCATTTCTTTATTTTCTCTCTGCACAGAAACTGCCTGCAGCTCTTGTGGCTTTCGGCACTTCTTTGAGTTCCTAATTTCTTTACTTCCATTTCTTAAATTTAGCCCTTCTTCAACAGGAAGCAATGCAGAAATAAGGTTTATTACCCTTACCTGATTCTACTAAGGCAAGGTTTGATACGGATATTAAATGCTATGCTTTGTTAATTAAATGAGGATCATCACACAAGAAACCCAGCATACAATGGGGAAAATGCATGTTGGAGTATCTCACAGGATGTTTCAGTGCAGCAAGCTTAGAAACGCCCTCATCTTTGTGGAAGTTCCATCAATGATGGGAAAGTTCTCAGTGTTCAAACAATGAAGGATTTGGTCCTCACATCACTTTTCTTACAGAGATCTTGGAATGAGATGAGGGGCAAAGCATGATTAATGTAGGGTGGCCAGTGATGCATCACCAAAAAAGAGGAAAAGCATGACCAAAAGAGAGGATGGAAGAGGGCAGCAATTTGCAAAATATTTGCAAATGCTAGTCAATATGTATGGATGCAAATTTAGAAATAATGCCTACAATCTAAATAGAAATTCAATACTTCTCACCTTAGTGGGAAAGAATGACCAGGCTACCTATGTGCCTGCTCAGTCCAGGTGCTAACTCTTGATTGCCCAGTTCAAGGCCCCTGCTGGCTCTGCCTTCTTATGGTTCTTTATCTTTAAACTGGACTTACTCATAGGACACCTTCAAATGGAGGACTGTGAAGTAGAACACCTGGACACCCTGGGTTAATCCAAGCAGAGCAAATTGTCCTTATAATAGACTTTTCAAGGCTGCAATGCACCATTACCAGGGAATAAGTACCATGGGACTCAGTGGAATTGAGTTCCAAGTCAACTTGCTCAGGAGGGGGGCGAGGGAGAAATTGCTAATATCCCTTAAAGGTTACAGCTGGAGTCCTTTGGATAAGTAGGCAAAGATCAATCCACCAAGACATTGCTTTTGTGAGACTCTATTTCTGATTATCATATTTTGTGTAACCAGTATTTGATGTCTCCTGTTTCATGTCTCTCTTGGATCCCCAAGGCTTTCTTCAATCAATGTCTACTTTTAATTTTACTGCAGTTGACTTTACATGGTGTGCATTTCTAAGGAGTGCTAATCTGAGTATGAACTGGTAAGCTGGGAAGCCCTATCACTTTGAAAACAGCACGTCTTGGGCTTTCTGTGAGGGTCTTGCTTCAAAGATGAAAACCAGAGGAAGTGAGTTGGGATGGATTGGTAGGTTGCAGTTAGCTGTTTATCCATCATATAAAGGAACAGCCAAGAAGAAGAACCTGGCTGGTAGTTAGTTTTGCTAATGGGAGACCGCTTCGAATGAGGGTAAAAATAGCAGGACAGTTCCTCTCCCCTACATAAAAAATAACCTGTTAACAGCCCCAATCACCCTATAAACTGCTCCCCCTTCCCCAACTTTCTATTCCACAACCTCTACATGATTTCCAACACCACACTGCTGCAGAGAGGAGTGGGAATGGCTGGCATTGCTACGGCTGTTGGCCAGTAAGAGGTTCCAGCATGCTCTTGTCAAGCAAAGGCATCATGTCTCAACCATGAACTCTACCGGTTCTGGATGGGATTGCACTCACCCTGAAGGAGCAGGTTCATAGCTTGAGGGTTCTTTTAGGTCCATCATTGTCACTTGAGGCTCAGGTGACCTCGGTGGCATGGAGTGCCTTTTACAAACTCTGGTTGGTGGCCCAGCTATGCCCCTACCTGGACAGGGATAACCTGGCTTCAGTTGTCCATGCTCTGGTAACCTCCAAGTTAGATTACTGCAATGCACTCTATGTAGGGCTGCCTTTGAAGATGGTTCGAAAGCTGCAGCGCGTGCAAAATGCAGCGGCCAGATTGATTTCGGGAACCAGAAGGTTTGACCATATAACACCTGCTCTAGTCTGTTTGCACTGGCTGCCTATATGTTTCCGAGCCCAATTCAAGGTGCTGTTTTTGACCAATAAAGCTTTACACGGCTTGGGACCAAAATACCTGATGGAACGCCTCTCCCGACATGAGTATACCTGGTCACTACGTTCAACATCTAAGGTCCTCCTCCGGGTGCCCACTCTGAGAGAGGCTCGGAGTGTGGCAATGAGGGACAGGGACTTTTTGGTGGTGGCCCCCAGACTATGGAATGATCTTCCTGACAAGGCTTGCCTGGCGCCAATGCTGCTATCTTTCCGGTGCCAGGTTAAGACTTTCCTCTTTGCCCAGGCATATGGCAGCACATCTTAATCACCCACATGTTTAATTTTTTAATGGTTTTTAATACTTTATGTGTGTGTGTTCTGTGTTTTAATAATTTTTAATTTTGTATACTTGTTTTTATCTCAATTTTAGAATTTCTGTAAACTGCCCAGAGAGCTCTGGCTATGGGGGTGGTATATAAGTGAAATAAATAAATAAATAAATAAATAAATAAATAAATAAAATGCTGAGGATAAAGACTAGACAGGGACAAGGAGAGGATGAATAGTATCTTGTTTGTCTTCCACTTTGCCTTGCCAACTCAATTCCCTCAACCACCACAACTTTATATCTTACAGCCTCATGACATGGACTAGCCTTCTGGCTACTACTTGGCTACAACTTGCAGTGTGAACAGGGAGAAAGAGAAGTAAGGGAGGAGGTTGGAACAGCACAAGATGAAATTACAGGGGCCTAGATCAGAGTTTCGTATCACCTTTAAGGTTAAGAAATGTATTAAAGCATAAGCGTTTGTATCCACTTCATCAGATGTGGAGAGCCAGTGTTGTGTAGTGGCCAGAGTGTGGGAGCAAGAGCCGGAGATCTGGATTTGAGTCCCCAGTCGGCCATGGAAGCTCTCTGGGTGACTTTGGGCATACTCTTTGCCCAGCCTAACTCACAGGGCTGTTGTTGTGAGGATAAGTGGAGAGGAGGATGAGGATTATGTACACCACCTTGTGCTTCTTGGAGGAAAACAAGGTGGGATATAAATGTAATAAAATAAGTAAATAAATAAATATTAAAATGTATGAAATGTTATCCTACATTGGCAGGAATTGCGTGTGTGGGGAAGAATTGCAAGCAGTTAAGTTAGAGAGGAATGAAATGCAAAAAGTACAGACTGTGACTATTACATTAAAGCTTATGTATATGTAAAATCATTACAGTGGTGATTCACAAAGTAGTGCTGATGACAGGGGTGTACAGATTTCGTTAAATCCATTCTGCCTGTGTATTTGTGGATTATCAGGCATCTTTCATTCCATCATGTGCTCATTGATGGAATTTTAAAATTTTTCGCAAATGGACTAATTGCCAGGCAAAGGATGATAGTTGCAGTTGTATTTTTAGAACGTTAGAGGTGATTTTGAAAGAGAGGTCATTACCCCTGGGCTCAGGGCCGGTGCCAGACTATTTTGTGCCCTAGGCAAGGTGAGCTACTTTCTCACACACACATACACACACACACACACACACCAAAAAATGCCAAATTTGATTTTTAAGAACATATGTTTCCTGGAAAAAATAAGAAGCACAAAACTTGAAACTGCTAAATTTATTTTAAAGTGCAAGAAATGTGTCATGCTAATTATAGCAAACAAATTGGAAAGGAATGTCCATGGGTCTAAAATGCATTATTTAATAGGAATATCACCTCCAAATCATCCCCCCCAACTCACATGTGCGCACACATGTACACACTCAGCATCACTCACTCCAAACAAACACACACATGAATGCATTCACTCAAAGACCCCATGCACCCCATTCAACCATTCTCTCTCTTTCTCTCTCTTCCGGGTGCGTTCCGGAAGTCTGAACATGGAGCCACCCCACCTCCACCCCAGGGTCCCTGGCTTCGCTTCAGCTGGGCAGGCACGGGGCGCCATCTCGCTTGCCCAGGCCCAGCTGAATCCTCGGGCCGGGCCGGCTCACAGCCTACGCGTGTGAGTGCTGTGCTGCGCCCGGCGCCCCTCTTAGCTTGGCGCTCTAGGCGGCCGCCTGAGTGGCCTCTATGGTAGCACCGGCCCTGCCTGGGCTCTACTTTCATCGCACTTTTGTCTCTGGTAAATAAGTTTCACAGGGTTTTATGTACTTTCAAAAGCCTCCAAAATCTTTTTGAACACTGCACATCATCAGAAACAATGCCTATGACAAACCACCTTAATACTGCAGTCTGTTCTGCTCAGCCTAAAAATGTAACACTCACGATGCAGGAATCATGACATGGACTAGCCTTCTGGCTACTACTTGGCTACAACCTGCAGTGTGAACAGGTAGAAAAAGAGGTAAGGGAAGAGGTTGGAACAGCACAAGATGAAATTACAGGAGCCTGCAGATACAAGGGATGAAGTGTGTTTCTTCAACAGGTATTCTAATTCTGGACAGCTGCATTAACACACCGTAGCAGTTTAACATTCTAGCTGGCAATATGAGAGGAGCTGACAGTGACAAGCAAAATCTCTTACCTCTTTGTCCTCTCCCACATTATAGCTCCTTATTCTTAATTCCTGTCACTGCCCCATTATTCTTGCATTTCCCCGTCCCCTCACTTATTGCTCATGCAAGGACCTCAGCAGTACATGTAACACAATGGATTTTGCCACATATACCTCAACAGGGGTCCTGACAGTGCCAGATAAATCAGCTGTGCTTGATACATAATTATGAAGTTTGTGTCTATCACATAGAACAGAAGGACTTGTCTTTGATGTTGCAAAACACTAGGCCGACTGCAGGCTTAACAAGCACCCCCATTGGGCTGACACATATACCGTATAGTTTCAGCAGCTCTTGCCTCCAGGAGCTTTCAAACAGGATTACCATTCAATTCCTGGGAGTCACATCAGGACGACTCTTGCAAAAGTCCTATCAGTTCCATTCCTGAGCAACCTGCTGCTTTGTTTCATGTGCACCATTGCAGCCTTCCTTTATTCTTCCCTGGAGATCAGTCCTCCTAGAATCTTCTAAAGGTCTCTTACTGCCGGATAACTTGGGATTCATATTAATTACGTGTTGGTTAAGAAGCTGATGGGCCCTCTCCTTTGGCTTCCCTTAGAGTATCGGCTTTGTGACTGTACAATAGGAGCAGATGAATCTGTCTATTTCAGCTTCTCTCAGAGCTCCATTTCCACCTAATTCTTAGTTCATTCCATCCTGTTTCCACATCAATCTGCAACTTTTTTTAAAAAAAAAGCCCCCACAAAAATTGGTATGCATTTTCATGCATATTTCTTGTAATATATGCATTTTTGCCTAAAATACACTTTTTGGGGGGCAAGTCGTTTCCCCTTACATGCTTTTTTTGTTCATTCCCCAATAATATACAAGTTTTTTTGCGTGGAAACCCCCCCCCCAAATATATTCATTTTTGAACACATTTTTTGTTGTTGTTCAGGGAAATGCATTGCAAAATTCTGAGAAGTATGAATATTGATGAATAGCTGAGTTCTATTTTGTATATTGATTCAGAAAGTTGAACTTTATTATTGATGATTATGTTTTCATAGCATTTTTATCCCACCTTTTAGTCCAAAAAGGCTCCCCAGGTGACTTGTCCTCCTTGGTTGGATTTTATCCTGTTTCTGCTCCACCACCAGACTTCCTCCTCTCCCTGCTGTCAGCACGCTCCCCTTCCTCCTCCTCTCTCTGCCTGAGATTTACTTCTCCCCCCCCCCACCGCTGCATCACCTCATTCACCTCCCTCCTCCCCTTCTCCTGCCACTACACTCCCCTCCTTCTTCCTCCTTCGTTGTTAGGATAGGAGAAAATTAGCAGTGGTGGCAGCAGGAAAGTGGCAGCAGCATGTTGATGATGATGGGTAGGAAACCATTGGTGGGTGGAGGAAATTCACAGTGGGGAGGAAATCCTCAGGGGGTCTGGTGGGTACACCGGGGGGGGGGGGCAGGTAGCTGACTCTTGCACTACATCCACAGTCTTTATACTTAGAATCATAGAATAGCAGAGTTGGAAGGGGCCTACAAGGCCATCGAGTCCAACCCCCTGCTCAATGCAGGAATCCACCCTAAAGCATCCCTGACAGATGGTTGTCCAGCTGCCTCTTGAATGCCTCTAGTGTGGGAGAGCCCACAACCTCCCTAGGTAGCTGATTCCATTGTCGCACTGCTCTAACAGTCAGGAAGTTTTTCCTGATGTCCAGCCGGAATCTGGCTTCCTTTAACTTGAGCCCGTTATTCCGTGTCCTGCACTCTGGGAGGATCGAGAAGAGATCCTGGCCCTCCTCTGTGTGACAACCTTTTAAGTATTTGAAGAGTGCTATCATGTCTCCCCTCAATCTTCTCTTCTCCAGGCTAAACATGCCCAGTTCTTTCAGTCTCTCTTCATAGGGCTTTGTTTCTAGACCTCTGATCATCCTGGTTGCCCTCTTCTGAACACGCTCCAGCTTGTCTGCGTCCTTCTTGAATTGTGGAGCCCAGAACTGGACGCAATACTCTAGATGAGGCCTAACCAGGGCCGAATAGAGAGGAACCAGTACCTCACGTGATTTGGAAGCTATACTTCTATTAATGCAGCCCAAAATAGCATTGGCCTTTCTTGCAGCCATATCGCACTGTTGGCTCATATTCAGCTTGTGATCTACAACAATTCCAAGATCTTTCTCGTTTGTAGTATTGCTGAGCCAAGTGTCCCCCATCTTGGCCAGATCTTAGGCCAGATCTTTCAAAGCAAGATATAATGCTTTGAAAATGTTTTGAAACTGTATATGAAATGTGTCCTGGGCCCGAACAGTTGTCAAAACTGTTATAAACCATTATAAAGCTGTAGTGTAGATCCTGTAATAGGCCTTAGCTAGACGAGGGGTTATCCTGGGCTGGTAACCGGGATTGCCCCTGTGTGTCCAGATGACGCACAGGGGATCCCGGGCTCAGGCAGGGATCAACCCTCCCTGGCCCCGGGATAATGGGCACCACTTTTGGCCTGGTATTTCCCACGGTCTCAGGCTGAGCCTGAGACCACAAGCGTTTAGCCCGTTCTGCCACTTTTCCCGGCTATGCACAATTATCCCCAGGAGTGCTGTGCCCATCGGGGGCAGGGTGGGGGGAGCGGAGAAAACATTTTTTTTAAAAAAAATCCACTTAGCCAAGCACATGAGCCCCTTTAAAAAAAAATGGCGGACGTGACAGCTCTCCTCTTGAGTTTGTTGCGCCTGACGTGTAGACGAGGGCGACATCCTGCGATACTTGCATCGTGGGGTCTCCCCTCGTCCGGCGCGGATTTAAAGGTAGATCTAGCTAAGGCCTCTGTCTTGAGAGTAGCAAGTCCTGCTAAGCTGATAGGGGGCTTCTCCAGATGCAAAAGGAGTCAGATTCGGTTCCCAGGTGAATTTGTCACTGAGACTCTCACACACTGGAGTGCATATATTATCTAGCTTCTAAAAGGGGGAAGGCAGAAATGCATAAAAACCATTCATTCCATGTGAACTGAACTGTCTTTGAATGGAGATTTGCAGAAATATCACACAAACACTATGGTGTAATGGCAGCATGCTTTAAATCGAGCATCTAGATAAATTATTACATACTCAATCACAGAGCAAAGGTGGCCATTTATTTCCTTGACACTATATTGTACATATGTCCAAGTCATCGGTGATAAATTGCTAACATCTATAATATTTCACTCAATATAAGCACATCAAATCAATGTCAGAAATTACACAATCTGAAAGTGTTTCTGAGGGTTGTATTTTCACTCACCTCAAGCGTAATTCTTCCACAGGGCCAATATTTCAAGTTAGCTACTCTATTCCCTGATTAAAGCAATTGTCTTGCAATATATTAAGAGTCCTAGTTCAAAACTACAAATGTTAAAAGATCCCAAATGTCACATTCATATTGTGCTAATTTTCTCTTCCAATTGGCTATAATAGACCATTTTGTAGCAACTCAAATCAGAAGGGGGAGGGGGTTGAATCATTACATTTGGCTTCTTGGATATTCCGTGCCAAGCTTTTTAATCTAGGCATTCCCTTACCAAGGGCAATAAATTAACAATGCTCCAACAGGGATGAATTTATCTTTATATGTCATTAAGGCTCCCCCCACCCACCTATCATTGTAAGAAAAAAACCTTCACCATATCACAGCACTAAGTTAATGCTTCTGAACAGTGAACATGGCCGTAGATTTCTTTTAAAAATCCAGTCTTGAAATCAGATATCTCAAATTCTGCATCAGGGAAGAAGTATGCAAATTAATCAAATGTGATAGGAGGACTAATTCTATGGGCTTAGACGGTATATGGTGGGGGGGGGGAGGGATAGGGTATTTTGGATTCCTGGATCCGAGGTCAAAGTTAGCACTCTGATCTCAGTCCCAGAAATCTGAGCTCCCTTCTGTCTTCCCCTCCCCCTTGCAGCTAGCACAGAGAGAATCATGTCAGCTGCCTCTCCAGCGTTGCAAAAGCAACCTCAGAGCAGAGGGGAAAGGATTGTGCCAGTGGGCAGGAAGGGGAGGAGAGACTGGGGAAGCTGGCTTAAAATGTATCCCTGGGCCTTCCAGCCTCCTCCCTTTCCACCAGCAAGATGGGCAAAGAAGCCTTTCTAGCCAAAATACAGAGCAGGAGGAGTGCAAAGGAGGAGTGCCTCCACCACTCATAAGAACATAGGAAAAGCGATGCTGGATCAGACCAAGGGTCCATGTAGTCTATGGTGACCATATGAAAAGGAGGACAGGGCTACTGTATCTTTAACAGTTGTATTGAAAAGGGAATTTCAGCAGGTGTCATGAGAACTTGGTGAAATTCCCTCTTCATCACACCAGTTAAAGCTGCAGGTGCCCTCTTTTAAATCTGGTCACTCTAGTATAGCTCCTGCAGCTTTAACTGTTGTGATGAAGAGGGAATTTCAGCAGGTTCTCCATATATACAAATGACACCTGCTGAAATTCCCTTCTCTATACAACTGTTAAAGATACAGGAGCCTTGTCCTCCTTTTCATATAGTCACCCTAATGTAGTCCAGTACTCTGTTCACACAGTGGCCAACCAGCTGTCGATCAGGGACCAACAAAGCAGGACATGGTGCTACAGTACTCTCCCACCCATGTTCCCTAGCAAATGGTGCACACAAGCTTACTGCCTCAAATTCCTGAGATAGCACACAACCATAGGGTGACCATATTTTGGAAATAAAAAAGGAGGTCAAGATGGCCACATTCAAGAGGCATGGCCACCCCAACATGGCCACCCCCAAGGTGGGGCCAACTCAACATGTTCGGCCCCCAAGGGGGCGTGGCCTTGGTCACATTTATTATTATTGTTGTTGTTGTTGTATTTATATCACGGCTTTTTTTTCCTGCAAGGAACCGAAGGCGGCATACATAATCCTCCTCCTCTCCACTTTATCCTCACAACAACAACCCTGTGAGGTGGGTTGGGCTGAGAGTCTGTGACTGGCCCAAAGTCACCCGGTGGGTTTCCATCGCCGAGTGGGGACTAGAACCCGGATCTCCCGACTCCCAGTCAGACAGTCTAGCCACTACACCTCACGAGCTCTCATGCATGTCTAATTCTACACCTTACAATTCAGACAAAAATGAAAATTACCACTGGTCCTTTACTCTTCCCCACCCCAATATAATTCTTTGTGCCATGGAGATAATAGATTACTTATAGGATGATCATATGGAAAAGAGGACAGGGCTCATGCATCTTCAGCAGTTGTGTAGAAAAGGGAATTTCAGCAGGTGTTGTTTTGTATGCATGCAGCACCTGGTGATAGTACCTGTTCATCACAACAGTTCAAGCTGCAGGAGCTTTGACCAGATTCAAAAGAGCGCAGGACTCCTGTCCTGCAGCTTTAACTGCCGAAATCCCTTTTCAATACTACTGTTAATGATACAGGAGTTCAACTATCAAATCTACAGTCATGTGAAAAAGAAAGTACACCCTCTTGGAATTGTATGATTTTACATATCAGGACATAATAACAATCATCTGTTCCTTAGCAGGTCTAAAAATTAGGTAAATACAACCTCAGATGAACAATAACACATGACATATTACACCATGTCATGATTTATTTAACAGAAATAAAGCCAAAATGGAGAAGCCATGTGTGGAAAAGTACATACACCCTTACTGCTTCCAAAGGAATTAAGATGCTAGGTAGCAGACAGGTGCTGCTATTCAAATGTCCGTGATTAATTGATCATCAGCAAGTATGACCACCTCTATAAAAGCCAAAGTTTTTTCAGTTTGCTGGTCTGGAGCATTCAAGTGTGTGTTAACACAATGCCAAGGAGGAAAGACATCAGCAATGATCTTAGAGAAGCAATTGCTGCTGCCCATCAATCTGGGCAACCATCACTATCACCATTATCATTATCACCATCATTAGCAATATCACCACCATTAGCAATATCATAATTTTCATCATCCATTATCATTATCACCACTATCATCATCCATTATCAGTCATCATTATCATTATCACCATCACTGGCAATATAATTATCATCATCTATTATCATTATCACTATTATCATTATCATAATGCGTTATCATTATCACCATCATTACCAGTATCACCATTAGCAATATTACCATTATCATAATCCATTATCATTATCGTCATCACCATTATCGTCATCCATTATCATATATCACCATTATCACCATCATTAGCAACAACATCATCATTATCAATATCATCACCCATTATCATTACCACTGTTATCATCCATTATCAATCATCATCATCTCTTATCACCATCGTCACCCATTATCACAATCGTTAATATCATCATCATTATCATCATCCATTATATCAATCATTATTTATTATCATCATCATCATCATCATCATCATCTCCATCTCCCACCAAGCACAGTCACCCTTGTCTACTGGACAGTGAGGGCTATGCCTGGGCATGTTCGAAAATTAGGCCACGTGCGCCACGTGGCTGTGGGATGGCTGATTGGGACCTGGGCTGCTGGGGCCTATTCCCACCATCCCATGCAGCTGTGGGATGGCGGGAATAGCACCAGCCCAGGCCCCAGGCATGCCCGAAAAATAAATTAAGAAGGAGGATGGCTGCCAGCCACGTACGTTCCTGTTGGTGCTGCTGGCCTAGTCCTCCACTGCTGTCCTCCTTTGCGCCTCCAGTCCTGCCGCCTTGCCTACCGCCTCCACCACCGGTTCTCCCACTGCTGCCTGGTCTGCTGCTGGTGGTCTCCTCCTTCTCGCCGGTTCTCCCGCCGCCGCTGTCTTCCTTCGCTGTCTGGTCCGCCGTCACTGCTTCTGGCCTCTGCCGTCCCACCACCAGGTACGCTGCTGCCGCTGTCCTTCACCACCACCTCCTGGCACTGATCCGCCGCCGCCGCCATCACTGTTACAGCAGAGCAGAGCCACCTTCCACCACGCTTGCTGCTCTTCTTCTGCGCAGATCAGCCAGCAGCCGGGGTCTTTGGCTTGAGAATCACGCAAGATCTTGGCTACTGGTTGGGGAAGTCTCACTGGAACTTTTGTGTGATTTCCCACTTCCCACTCTTCGAAAAGAAGATGGCAGCACCATGAAAAAGACAAAGCCATAAGTTGGGGGTGCGGGACCAACCCCGGTACTTTGGAGGCCAGCTCCGGTTCCTCTGGTCCTCCTGATTTCCCTGGAGGTTTCTGGAGTTTCCCGGTGGATATGGTCAGGCTACACAACCGTCAGGGCTAGTAGCCGTTGATAGTCTTCTCCTCCAGAAATTTATCCAACCCTCCTTCCACTTTGCATTGGATGGCCATAAGCATCTGAGTTTGCAGGCTTACAGCCATTCCGATAGGATTGCACCCTAAATGTACTTAATCTTCCTAATTTCATTTATAAAATAAAACCTGGCTTTTATCAGAAAGTAGATTTATTTGGAAAGGGCTGAGGAGGTTGTAACCATCATGGCCTGGGTCACAGGGAGCTTAATAGGTGTTTTGTAACCAACTGAAAGGAGCCTCTCTGGCTAGCTTGACATCCTGCCATGAAGTGCATCAGACTTCTTATTTCAGTGCCTTTTGTCAATGTTACCCACAAGCTTTCATTCAAGGCTTTCCTCATAATTGCCAGAAATTTGTTCTCCCTGACATAGAAGGTGAGATTCTCCAATATTTGCATATTCACTTTAGACAGTTAGATTAACAGGTTACATGGCACGGCCACAGCTATGCATGTATCTAGATTCCTGGAAGCCTGAGTAATAAAATCAGTGGTGGCAGGAGGCTCTGATGCCAGTGGGGCAATGAATCTGCTCTGGATTCAGTCAGAACCAGTCAGTACTCTAAAGAGCTATCCGCACCTTATATTGGGTTACCCTTTCAGAGCTCTGACAGGTTCTGACCGAAAACTGGAGCAGATTCACTGCCCCACTGACACTGAAGCCACCAGCCTCCACTGAAAACAATAACATTTATTCACTTTTACCATCCCTATCAACCTTGAACAATTGTTTATGTTTCCTTCTTTAAGTGTTCTTGTGACTAACAAAGCAAAAATAACAATTTAAAATGTATTTATTTATTTATTTGATTTATACCCTACCAAAAATGGTTCTCATGGCATCACTCAATAAAAGAAAAGGGGGGGGGGAAGCACCCAACCCAAAAGACTGGCTTGCAATGCCAAAGGCCTCCTTGAATAAAGCCATCTTTGCCTGCTGCTGGAAGGACAGCAGAGAGGGAGCCAACCTAACCTCACTTAGCAGGGAGTTCCAAAGCCTGGGTGCAGCCCTCTCTTGCATCACCACCAAGCGCACCTCTGAAAGAAGGGTGTCCTCTGATCATCTTGAAACCCAGGCAGGCTCATATGGAAGAAGGCACTTTCAGTTCTACTTCCCCTTGGGATGCAATGCTCTGATGCTCACTAAGTATATATTTCCAATAGAGATCAGTTGGGGATCAAGGGTTCAGCACATTTTCCAGCCAAACAAGGGCTCAGTTGGCTTCCAAACTGGAAAACCAATTTTCTCTCCTCCCTCCTCCTTCCAGCCTCAACCCTCCTTACCCATTCTTGCCAAGGTGGACATTTAGCACCAAAAGACATCTCCGTAATTGAATAACTTTGATGGCTTTGCAGAAATTTAAATGTATTCCTTAATTACAGAAGATCAATAAAGCAATTGCAGGAAAATTTCCTTCTCATTCTTCATGCAGGCATCTGTTGCCACCCACCCCTCCCATTCCTTTGAGCATAAGCCTTCATATTCTCATTTACTAGATTGACGCTCTGTCACTGCCATTTCTCTTCTAGAATTTGGCAAGAAAGGTTTTCTGCTAGCCAAGGCAGAAGACTCTTTGAAGAGATACAACCTCATGCCATCCCTTGGCTTGCTTTCAGCAGCTGTGTATCATTTTAGTGCTCAGAAGAGGCCAGGATGCATGAGCCTGGACCACAGTGAACATCTTCTTCCCCATCTTTTTCTCCACAACCACAACTCCTTGCAAACCTACACAAAGATTAACTAATTTTTCAAACCCGCATTTCATGGAATTAACCTGAATTTCTCATATTCTTGCAAAATGCATTCTTTAAGCAAGCCTGCTAGCCTTTACCTTGTGGCTATATTATAATTATCGTGCCCTAGAAAACTAAAACAGTGCAAGAGGGAAAGCATATGACAAGGTGGATAAAGGAAGGAAAAGGCAAAAAGTATGGTGTGGGTGAGGACGGGGAAAGTAAGAAAAGGGAGAGGAGGCGGAGAATGGGATTCTGATCAACTAGTTGCACAGTCTGGGGTTTTTTTGGGG
Organism: Elgaria multicarinata webbii; assembly: GCF_023053635.1. Classification (NCBI taxonomy): domain Eukaryota; kingdom Metazoa; phylum Chordata; class Lepidosauria; order Squamata; family Anguidae; genus Elgaria; species Elgaria multicarinata. Next base: position 36,283,158 of record NC_086179.1, on the reverse strand, counting down.
GGCCCCCCCGCTCCTTCTGCCATTGTACTTGTTTTCCTGATTCCTTAGATTAGAAGCTGTTTGGGGAGTGGGCAGAGATCATGCCTTTGCAGACGTCTGGAATACACCCAGCATAATGTGGGCACAGCTGGAGCTAAATAATCAAATTAATGCGAAAGCGAACAAATGAGAAAGAAAAACAAATTTAGGGGAAGGACTTATCACCACATGGGTATTAAGGCTAATGAATACGTATAAGGTAATATCGTTTAACCAGCCAATATCCAGCCCCATATGCTCATTATCAATAAAAGCGCCTTCTTGCAGATAACATTAACTTTTGGGACGAAGGTTAAAGCTAACACTGAATTCCTAATAAGGGTGCCGGTGGACACTTAGCACAGCATAATCAACCAGGGAAAATGCACACAGAACATTCCCTAAAGGAAAGAGGATGAGAAGAGCCAAATTAAAGGAACAGAAGGGTAGATTAAAAGTACCAGGGGGAGAGAAAAGAAGCAAACAATAAAGGCTGCTGCACAGGACCATCCTTTTCCTTACACGTGGAAGTTGAGTTGGTTCCTTCTTCTTTTTGCAACAAAGTGAACGTAAGAATGTAAGAAGAGCTTTCTGCTGCAAACCAAGGTTCATCTAGTCCAGCATTCTATTCAGACAGACTGGTGTACATACAGTAGGCAACAGGCAAACCTCTTTAGGGAGTTCATTCCACAACTGGGGTGCCACAGCAGAAAAGGCCCTCTTCCTGATAGCCACCCACCTCACTTCCTTTGGCAGGACTCCCAGAAGCTGATTTTAGGGTCCGGGCAGGTAGATATGGGAGGAGATGATCCTTCAGATAACCTAGCCCCAAGTCATATGAGAATTTTGTTTCAGTTTGTAAATTGTTCAAAAATGCCCCATTCATTAGCCTGAAAATAAACATGAAATGTTTGGAAATTCTGGAACCCACATTTGTGTTTGCAAAATGTGTACTTGAATAACGCACAACTTCCTCAAAACGCAAAAAAAAAATCAAAATGCAAAAACTTTTCAAAATGCAACCATTTTTCAAAATGGAAATTTTCCCAAAAAGGTACAACTTTTAAATCACCCATGGTTTAGTCTATAGGGGAAATTTGCACAATATTGGAAATTTGTACAAATTTGAGGGGTGTGTGCATAACTTTCATGTTCAGTAGCTGTTCCTTTTGGACTATTTCTCCATGTACACAAAATGAACAGCGAATGCAAGCATGAGCAGAAATCATAGAATAACAGACTAGTAGAGTTGGAATTGGCCTATAAGGCTATCAACTCCACCCCACTGCTCAATGGAGGAATCCACCTTAAAGCATCCCTGAAAGATGGCTGTGCAGCCATCTAGTATGAATGCCTCTGGTATGAGAAAGGCCATGACCTCCCTAGGTAATTGGTTGCATTGTTGTAATGCTCTAACAGTCAGGACGTTTTTCCTGATGTCTGGCTTCCTGCAACTTGAGCCCGTTATTCCGTGTCCTGCACTCTGGGATGATCGAGAAGAGATCCTGGCCCTTCTCTGTGTGACAACCTTTCAAGTATTTGAAGAGGGCTATCATGTGTCCCCTCAATCTTCTCTTCTCCAGGCTAAACATGCCCATTTCTTTCAGTCTCTCCTCATAGGGCTTTGTTTCTAGACCCCTCATCATCCTCGCTGCCCTCCTCTGAACATGCACCAGCTTGTCTGTATCCTTCTTGAAGTGTGATGCCCAGAACTGGATGCAATACTCAAGATGAGGCCTAACCAGTGCTGAAAAGAGGGGGACCAGTACTTCACCCAATTTGGAAGCTATACTTACATTAATGCAGCCTAAAATAGCATTTGCTTTTTTTGCAGCCACATCACACTGTTAGCTCATATTCAGCTTGTGGTCTACAACAATTCCAAAATCCTTTTTGCTTGTAATATTGCTGAGCCAAATATTCCCCATCTTGTAACTGTGTATTCGGTTTCTTTTTCCTAGGTGTAGAACTTGGCATTTTTCTCTATTAAATTTCATTCTGTTGTTTTCAGCCCAGCACTCCAGCCTATCAAGGTCACTTTGAAGTTTGTTTCAGTCTTCCAAGGTATTAGCTATCCCACCCAATTTTGTGTCATCTGCAGATCTGATAAACATTCCCTGCACATCTTCATCCAAATCATTAATAAAAATGTTGAAGACCACTGGTCCCAGGACTGAGCCCTGCAGTACTGCACTTGTTACCTCCCCACACTTTGAGACGGTACCATTAATAAGCACTCTTTGAGTCTAATTCTGTAGCCAGCTGTGGATCCACCTAATAGCTGTTCCGTCTAGTCCACTTTTAGCTAGTTTGCTGGTCAGAATGTCACAGGGTACTTTGTCAAAAGCTTTGCTGAAGTCAAGGTATATTATGTCCACAGCATTCCCACAGTCCACAAGGGAGGTTACCCAATCAAAAAATGAGATCAAATTAGTCTGGCAGGATTTGTTCTTAACAAATCCATGCTGGCTTCTAGTAATCACTGCATTATTTTCAAGGTGCTAACAGACTGACTTCTTTATAACCTGCTCCGAAAATTTCCCAGGGATTGATGTCAGACTAACTGGTCTGTAGTTCCCAGGTTCCTCCTTTTTGAAGATAGGGACAACATTAGCCCTCCTCCAGAGGCAAGGAGAGACAAGTAGTGAGCTGATGTTTGGAGAGTCTTGGAGAGTTCAAACATTGCTTGTTATCCCTTCCCTAGTCTAGGTTACACTGCTCTGGCCCAGTCCACACTGTTCCACTAATTCTTCACTAATCCTGGCCTCTTCAAGGTGTGATTACTCTGTTTTATACCAAACCTAATAAGAGCAGAGGGAGTAGTGGAAGGGTGTCATGGGATGGAGAGCTTCCAAATAACAGCCTCTTCACCCCTTTGGTCTGCTGTGACCCTCTGTTCAACTGTGATTATTAACAATTTGATGCAGTACTTATTATTTTAACTACAATTTCATGTACCTAACAGATGAATATTATGAGTGTGTTCTTCAGTGAAAGAGCTCACTGTTAGGTAATAACACTGAACCTGGACAATTGAATCTGTACCTGATCTTCTTTGCCATTGTTTGCAATCTCCACTGTTGACAATATAATGGCATTTGTTTGATTTATGTAGTCTCAGCCCTAGCAGGGCATTAGAGACGTGCCAGAACTAGGGATATTTTATTTGTCTGCTTCTCATCTGCTACATCATCTCTGGAGGGCTTAAAAAGGCCTGAGCCCCCAGCCATTCCTCTGGGCAGTATGTATCTATCTGCAACTTAATTGTAATAACTTCCTTGGAGAGCAGGAGGTCCAGCTGGTAACTATTAACTCAGACATATTATTAGATCTCTTCCTCTTCCTCTTCCTCCTCTTTTCCTGAGTGGCTGGAAATTTAGGACCATCTTTGCTGGACAAGTTTCCACTGGAGATGTAGGCTGCAATTCTATACACCAGGGGTGGACAACTTCTGACCCTCAAGATATTATTGGACTTCAACTCCCAATAACACAAGCAAGCCAGCATAGTCAATGGGGGTTGTAGTCTTACAACATCTGGAGAGATATTAGTTGCTCACCCCTGCTATACATACTTACCTGGGAGGAGGGGCACTACTACCTACTTAAAAGATTTGGGGCACATGGGCCAGAGGCTCACCCCAAGAATAATCACGTTAACATTTTGCAGATGGGTTCAAGGCTGAAGAACGCTAATAAGCTAATTTATATGTATAGATGCAAAGCTGGAAATAAATGCTAGAATTTATTTAAATTTCACAGAAGGCATGCCAATTAATTTCCCATTCAATTCAATTCATTTGCACCCAGATCACCCAAAATCAATAGTTCCTCTTCAGTTCATTTACTCTTAATTCATTTTCCACCCAGACCCTCTCAAAATCACATTCTTCTTCAGCTGATTACCCCCATTCATCATTGCTCCCCACCCCCACCTTGCAGAATCACCTCTTGGTTTCAAGCTGGAGAATAGAGCAGCAGTCTCTAAAAGGGAGCCAGAGAAATTAAATACCTCTCCAAACTTCGAAAAAGTGTGTGAGTGAGAGAGAGAGAGAGAGAGAGAGAGAGATTTTGAAGGTGGAACATTGAACAACTCTAAAAACCTCTTTCTCTTTCATTCATTCATCCTCTTCCCCATAGTATTCACTGGAGCCTTGTCGTCATGGCGTCAAGTTGGTGCTGCCTTCCCCCAAACCCCACATTTTTTCTTACCTGGGGTGGTGTTGGGTAATCCTGACACCAAGGAGGGAGCGTGGGGTCTCCAACAGTCATCTGGATACTGGAGGCACCCCACCCACCCTCTTCCTGGTGGAAGGCGACCAATCAGTCTTCCACCAGGACTGCCCCCCCAGATAGGCCCTGGAGTGAGGTCAGATGGTGGAAGAGCCATATTGACCTCACTCCCACTGAAAAAGGTGGGTAAGTCCCCGACTTTTTCAGTGCACAGCCTCACGGGAAAGCCCTGCAGTGGCTGCAAATCTGCGGCTTCATCATATAACTGACACAGCACAGATTCGCAGCCACCATGCGGCTTTCCCTACATACAGACAACCCTCAGTATGGATGTGTTCAGCCTGAAATGTGCCAGCTATTAATATAGTGTTCTAATAATTTTCCTATAGAAAATAATTGCCCCTCTCATGGCTCCATCATTATCACTTTCCATTTACGTATAATTTATGGTTGCCCCACAATAATGTTGTTCAAATGTAAAGGGCATTGTAACGTAAGAACCCATTGTACCAAGATTTTGCACATAACTTGTGCAGGAGAGAATATTTGGGAGAAAGGGCAAAGAGATGGAATTGGAGGAGTTGAATACAGGCAGTGATAGAAAACAGGTAGTTAAGAAAGGAAAAGCAATCAGGAAGGTTGACCAGTGGGACAGAAAGAAAACATGTTCCATTATCATGGGACAGTAAAATAAGAAGAGAGAAAAACATGAGAGAAGGACTAGCAGGTCAGATTTGGAGCAGGGCTGAAAAGTTGGTTGTGGTGACGTAAAGGAGAGAGAGGAGGACTTTGCATTATAAGAAGCGAGGGCCCTAGGAAGTGAGAGGGAGGGGGAGGGGGGACTGGTGTAGTGACCAAGGAAGATCTTATCTTATCTTCAGGTATCCCGGTGCCATGCAGTGTCCAGACATAGTACTACAGCAGATGCCCCCTTCTCCATAAGCAGTTGGTTGGCCCCATACTGCTACCTGTTTTAGGAGAAGTCAGACCCTTCTGGATGCCCCAGTATTCAATTCAATGTACCTTTATTGGCATAGAACAACCACAAACCATACAAAAACATTATGACATCCTCCAGACAAACTAGTACTCTTACATTGTGCAATTCAGCCTGCTAGTATATTAGATAGTACTAATCTCCCTGCTGACTATTCCACCATGCCTCTGGGTGTAGCTCCCGGTCTTTGATAGGTTGTTACATAATGGGCAAATAATGCAACATTTTCAAGCATTCCCCCCCTTCCGCAGATAATAGGGTCCGTAGAGTGTCAGCCCCCACGGATCCTTGACAATTTAATAAGATCTTTTCCAGATATCTCTGCTGTTGGGATACATGGAGAGGGCAGTGTAAAATTATATGCATGAGTCTCAACGCAACCCCCACTACATAAACATAACCTGGCTGAAGATGGTATACCTTTGAACATCCCCATTAGTAATGCAGAGGGAAGGGCATTGCACCTAGATAACATAAACACTCTTCTCAATTGCGGATTGTACAGCAGCTGTAAGTATGGTGCCATTTTACCAGGCTTAACAGGCAGATGGAAATATAGTGGGGAGCACGAGGTATTTGCTACACTGTTGAGTTCCTGATACTCGACATCTAAAGTTCTTTCTCTAATGACCCTGAAAGCTTTAGTTTGGTTTGACATACCCAGATTTAAAAGGTCTAGACTGAGCGAGTTTAATTTGGCATAGAAGTCTAACATCCCTGAACACATAACTGAATCGGAGAGGAGTTGAAAAATCAGGCTACCACTATCCACTTTATAGAGGATGCCAATCCAATATTTCGCAATCCTCAACCAGGCCTGCGTGTTTAGCCTTACAAGTCCAGTTTCAAGGCACAGAGCAGCATGCAGAACACAGCATGGCATGCCTAGGATCTTCCGTAGAATGACCGATTGAACACGTTCCAAGGCTGGGCCCAATGCCTTGGCCCATACTGGAATACCATACAGGGCTTGAGTGACCACCTTAGTTTTATAGACCATAATGGCTGCTGGTACATAGCTGTTACCCTGGGAGTAATAAAACCTTGAAATTGCCGATGCTGAAAGTTTAGCCACACTCTCCACTGCACAGCGGTGGCAGGACCATGCCTGATTATAATGAAACGTAATGCCCAAATATTTAAACCACTGCACTTGCTCAATCTTATTACCACTTATGAGGGGACCACCTATTAGCAAAGACCATAATTTTGGTCTTGTTGTAGTTTATCTCCAGCTTATTGGTTATTAAATATTCGATAGTTCTGTTTAGCAGTCTCTGGAGGCCAACTCGAGTATGTGAAATAATAACCATATCGTCTGCATATAAGAGAAGAGGCACCCAGCTATTCCCAAGCTTTGGGCAGTGGCCATTAACATTCTCCAAAGTCGGTGGTAGGTCATTCAGAAAGAGATTAAAAAGTAAAGGAGCCAAAACACCTGCTTAACCCCTCGATTAATAGAGCATTTTTGAGATAGTACCCCTGATCCAGGACAGCGTACCCTACATGATGTATTAGAGTAAAGGGATTTTATCAGTAGGAGAAGACTCCATGGATGCCCCAGTAGTCCTGCAGGCACTGCTGGCACACACCACTCTGGGCAGCATGGCCCAGATGATGGGCAAAGGAAAACAGGAGGGACCAGGCCCAGGGTGAAGGGCACCAGCAAAGTACGGCATCTGTCCAGAAACTGCACCTACTTCTTTTAGGTCCAGGATGAGACTGAAATACAGTGCATACAAAAGCATAGAAAAGGGGGCGGGAGAGACACGCAGGCAAGGCATTGGTTCGAGTTACACATTAGGGTTTGCCCAGTGTCTCTTTTGCTGCGTACTTCACTGCCTGCCAAGCAAAGAAGCTGCGGTACTGGCTGGCTTGCTCCTCCTCTTCCTTCAGACCTCCCTCAGCTACTTCCTGTTGCTGCTGTTTGAACAGCTTCACTGGGTGCCCTGTTCACCATCCCATCCCCACCCTCTGGAGGGGGGGGGAAGCCTGGAGGAAAAAAGAACATTCACTCACCTGGAGGCTGGCTGGGATTCAGGGCACTGTGAAATTTTTTTAGGGCATGAGCCTTTTGTGCCTATGATTAGCAAGGTCCATGCCTGGGAGTAAGTCCCACTGAACTCAAAGAGACTTACTTCTAAATAGACATGCATAGCATTATTCTGTTACACGATCTTCCTATTGAAGTTTTATTTATTTATTTATTTATTTATTGAAGTTGGTTCCTTTCGATACATCCTTCTCTCTCTCTCTTACACACTTACACACACACACACACACACACTTTCTCAGTCTACTTCATGCATCTGGTGAGGTAGGCTACTGCTGTAAAATAGGAATGATAAATGACCTAGGCAGGATCTGCACTACAGCTTTAAAATGGTTTATAAGACTAGTGACGTGTTTGGGCCCAGGACACATGCCATATACAGTTTTCAAACTGTTATATCCTGCTTGGTGTAGATCTGGCCCTAATTCACAGGCTGTGACAGAACTATTGTGAAGATGAAGAAGGAAGTTTTCCTTTTAAAAAATTAAAATTAAAAGTTAAGTTCCATGCATAGGCTGCTTTACATATTCTCTTGGGATTTGGCAAAGAGATGAACGTATAGTACAGTCATTCCCTAATGCTTGGTTTTGACTCATTAGTAAGTTGCAGAACTCTCATAGGTGGGTATTCAGGCTGCTGGTAGTAGCAGTTGAAGGACCAATTAACCCAACAGATTTAGCATGGTGGCAGCATGATAAACTCATTACAAGATGACCAATCATTCAACCATTTTTATTTTATTTTTATTTATTTATTTATTTAAGCATTTTTATGCCGCCATTCAGCCAAAAAAAGCTCTCACGGCGGCTTACAAAAGTATTTCTTGACAGTCCCTGCCCACAGGCTTACAGTCTAAAAGACATGACACAAAAGGAAAGGGGATGCTATTTTTGGCATGAGGGGAACACTTGGGAACACTCTGACACATCGATAACACTACCAGTGCACACAACCACATGGCTCTTGGTGGTCCCAGGCCTGTCATGGTGACTGGGTGACTTTTCCCGAGCAACCATCCTGTGCAGAACAGTTATGTGAATTGGCTTCATGGTTCATCATTTGTTGGGGAAATGTCCAAGTATGGGGCTGAACAGTAATGTATCGAGCCACGATCTTAGTGGATCTCAGAAGTGTGCCAAAGGAATCAACTAGCTTCCAAGAAGTGATATGAATTAAAACCCAGAGTTAGCAAACAGTGTTTCACTTCCACATCAGAGACTAAGGGGTTCAGCAGATGAGCACTGTATCGCACGCTCACGACTGCCCACTCATGGTTTTTCGTTCATCCTTTAGACACTGCCATCTCCTCCCGCATGCCTCCCACTCCTTCTTGTCTTCTTCCCATGACAAAATAGACCCCCACCCTAAAATCTGACTTTTTTGGGGGGGGGAATGGAATGTGCCGCCACTTCCTGCTGTGTGTAGGAAAAGCGGTGCGATAAAAACACCCCTTGAATGGGCCACATGGTCTTTGTTTACTTCCACTTTCCTCTCCAGGAATAAAGAGGAATAATTGTGGGACAGAAGCGGGATGGAGGGAGGTTACAATTCAAATCAAAATGTTAGCACTGCAACCTCCCATCAGTCCCCAGGAAAACAAAGCTTGCCTTGGTCCTCATCAGTTTCCACAACTTTAACTTTCAGCTCTTGCTCTTCCCTGCCTCTCTCTTGTTTATTTCTCCCATGCTGTTTATATTGCAGCCTCTTTGGCTTGGACTTACTGCTCATCCCTGGGGTCTTCCCCCACTCATTTCTGAAATGGAGTACTCATCTTCAGATGGACCAGCACGGGGAGCCAGCCCAGTGGGGTCTCTGCCCCCATACAGACTCTCATGCAAGGGTGAGATATAAATGCAATAAACACTTTCTTTAAAAAAATGTTTGACAAGCACATATAACGCATATGCCTCTTCCGCATTATTCTGTTTCTGAGATAGCAATGCAAAGAGCAAATCTATATTGCTGTGTTTTTTAATGTGAATATGAACCCATTCACTGGATAGCAATATGAGAATAAAGGGGGACGGCCCAAAGAAACTAAAAAGTTGTTTAAAACAACGAAATGGGAACAAATCCACTTAAGAAGGAAAAAGGGAAAGTTTTATTTCTGGAGTGAACATTTTTGAAGTGAGTAACACTGCCCCTCCTCTCCTTACATCCAACGGTGCTCTATTCTGGATTTTAATTATAGATTGTACATAGAAGGAGGAAAGAAGCAGTAACTTCCCCCATTGTAGAATATATTTCTCTTCATTCTTCTTCGTGTTCTCTGGTACACAGGTTAAAAAGAGTAATCCCTTTGTTTCCTCTAAGAACAACAAACCAAAAAAGTGACCTAGCTTTATTTCTCAGCCCTATTTTGTTCATTGCTCCACCTTCAAGTGCAGAGGCTGTTATGATCCTACCAATTAGGGGTGAAGGTACCTTAGAGCATACATTGAGGACAGGCAAGAGCTGAGGAGGCTTGTGGCTCCGATGTTCCTGGGGCAGTGAATCTGTTACGGGTTTAAGTTGGACCCAGTTGGGCCTCTAAAGGAGCTATCCAAGGTGCTGAGTCCAGTGAAAGAAATAAGAAACAAATGCACATCTACAATAAACTGGTCTCACAGAAAGGCCTGCCAGCTTAGGAGTCTTTTGCAGGTAGAAAACACTTTTTACATGGGAAGAAGATGATGATGATAAAGGGATTAGGGAGAGATTATAGATACATTTTGATAGCAACATGCAACCTCAAGAGAATGAAAAAGAGTAACTAAGGAGAAACATTTGTTTGTTTTATATATAGCAAATGGGGGTGAAAACTCCAACAGATATATCCAGCTGACTTAAAGCTTAAGCACACGGGTTTGGAATCTTTTAAATAAAAGATTTACTGTAAGTGGAAACAAAACTGATCCATCAAGTTACAAACTGCTGTGGGAAAACGATGTAACCTTTACCTGCTCAATGAGCCACTGTTTTCCCTTCCTTTGGAATGCAGTTCTGGGCACTAAGTGACCTGACAGTGAATGCTCAGCATGAGTGTGTTTTTTAATTTTTCCTTCAAAGAGGCGAGATGAGAAATGAAGGAAAGAAGAGCAACAATCAAATCAGGCTGAAGATCTCCATCTAGGACAAGCATGAATAGAAACTTGGATCCAGCTCCCAGCGAAGTTCAATGGATAAATATTCCCATTGGACGCTGAATCAGTCATCAGACAGAGTTGAGGACACGAGCCAAAAATAATCCCTATCTGGTGTTTAATCAATTATGCCATAAATGCAATGACAATAAGGAAATATATCCAAACTGTGCTTTGTGCTTAAAGTGCACTCTCATCACTAAGAGATGCAGCTTCTTAGTGCATTAATGGCACAGAGACAAACTCCCAAATGTTGGTTCCCCCCACCCCAAATGTCAAGCTACTTGAATGAGGCTTTATTTATGTATTTTTAATCTATGTTGTTATTATTCCGTTTAGGTCCTGCCTTTCCGCCAAGGAGCTCAGAGCAGTGTACACAGTTCACACCCCCCCTCTCTTTTATCCTCAGTCAGAACAACCCTGTAAAGTAGGTTAAATTGAGAGGCAGTGACTGGTCCGGGGTCATCCAGTAAGCTTCATGCCTGAGTGGGGATTTGAACCTGGATCTTCCCAATCCTAGTCCCACACATTAATGCAAGAGTAGGTAACCTGGTATCCCCCAGAGGTGCTGGGCTACAATTGTCCTAATTCTTGACTATTGGTTATCCTGGCTAAGGCTGATGGGAGTTGCAGTCTAAAACATGTGGAGGACACCAGGTTGCCTACCCCTACTCCAAAGTCAAGCCATTACACTAACCTTCTGCAACCTGATGCCTACCAGATGTCTTAGACTACAACTTCCATCAGCTCCAGCCAGCATGGCCAGTGGTCAGGAATCCAAAATATTTGGAGGGCACCAGGTTGGGGTAGGCTGTGCTACATTATGCTGGTTCTTAGCAAAATGTGAACATTTTTTTTTATCTGTTCCTACAACTTCCTCCTTCCACTTCTAGGGATGGGTCAAAAGTATGATCGTCTGGAAGTATGCTGATCTTAAGGTGTGTGTTGATGATGATGATGATGATGATGATGATGACGACGATAAATCCATGATGGAGCTAGAAGGAATTAGAAGTTCACCATCATATCTAATATTCCTGAGGGCTCTTAAATGGACATACACACCTTAAGTATCTTAGATACAGATAGAGAAAAGGAAATCCCTCTCATGTGCCATCCCCCTACACAGTAGTAAGGTCATATGATCAAGCTCCTAGCCACACTATACTAGCATCCATTTTAAATTTGCAATGGAATCATAGACAACATGTCTATGCAACAAAATTTGGTTCAATTTCATCCATGATTCGGTGGAGAGCCTTCAGGCTTGCAAGAGTATTATTTTGTATCTAGAATTCCAAAATGCAGCAACTGGGATCTGCTACAAAACACAGAATTAAAGAATTCTGAGTCCAGGGATTTCCGCCCCTCCTCCAGGACCAGAACTGAATGAGCTCATAGTCTTTCCATCCAAACCTCCACTCCTGCTTACCCCTCGCTTTCTTCATTTCGTCACCCCTGCCTGTAAACTGTATTTCTACAATCTGAATCAGTCCTTCCACTAATATGCCTTGGCAATTTATTCAGAAGTAAGTTCCACTGAGTTCAATGAGACTTCTATTACTGCCTAATAAGTGTGGTTAGGCTATAATACAGGGTAGGCAACAATTCCATTAGCTCTAGCCAGCAAAGCCAATGGTGAGGGGTGATGGGAGTTGTAGGCCAAAACATCTGGATGGCCACAAGTTGCCAACCCCTGCTGTGTTTGTATGCCCACTGACTAGGGAGTAAGCCCCACTGAACAGTGTATCTTGCTTTGAGTAAACATATATATAGGAGCCATCTATTTGTTTCTTTGTCCCACGAGTCACTGGAATCATTACGTGTGTTCATAACACTTGATGTGCAACACTCAGCACTTTAGCAGCTACATATAGAATCTGGCTTGCCATTTGCATATCAATCCAACCCATATTATTATTATTATCATTCTCATAGGCACTTTTCAAAGTCTTTTTTTTCAGAAAATTGCCTACAATCTGTCATTCTGGTTAGATGCATCTCTAAGTGACAGGGTATATTTAAAATCCATAACACATTTGACAATGAGCCGATCTACTCCCTTATGTAAATGAAAATAGCTAAATGACTAGCCGTATTGATCAACATAATCGACCATATCATTTAAACATGAAAATAAATCTACTCCTAGTGTGCACTTACACACATATATCTAGATAAGAATACCTATATCACATTTTAAAACTTTCACCAACAGCAACAAAATCATACCTATGCTTTAAGATATATCTGTTGATGGAGTGATGGGTTTTCCTATTCATTCTTCCAAAAGATGAAGTTAAGCTACATAGACCATCCCCGCGAACACATGTAATAGTCCTCTCTTCCCACCCATCTCACTGAGCAACGTTCTCACAGTTCAAAGGTCCTGCCTCCTCACCCAAAACACAAAAATCCCCCGTTTGATTTTAGTTTCTATCCCCCACATATCCCATTTCACAAGTGCAGCACAAAGCTGAATAAGATTCCAGGAGAGTCCTCAGGGTGAGAGATTGGGCAGGAATGCCCGGGCCCAAATGCCATGTTTTGAAGAGTCCTTCCTCAAAGCAAGACATGTGGGGTAGCCCTGGACAATGTCAGTACAAGAACATTTATGCAGACACAGTGGAGCCTGGTGACTCCAATGTCTATGGGGTGGTGAATCCACTCCATCAGAATCACTCAGAACCCTAAAGAGGCTACCCAGGTGCTTCTGCACCTTAGATAGCTCCTTTAGAGTTCTGACAGAAACCTGGAATGGATTCACCACCCCAGTGGCATTGGAGCCATCGATCTCCACTGGGTAAAACACTTGGTAACTGCAAAATCATTGATGTTCACCACGTCATTAGAGATATATGTTTCATTTTACCTCATAGCCAAAGTAAGAAATGGGCGAGGGTTTCTACTCTTGGGTCCAACAGAGGCTGCTGCTTTCTGCCTCCTTTCACATGCATCCCCACACAATAAATGCATTCAGATCGCTCATTTAATTCTTCCCCTCCCCCTATGTAACTTGTGTCGGTTAGGGTGGCTATATGTCCTCTTTGACAGAGAACAGTCCTCTGCTCAAGGGGCTGCCAGAGGATGATCCTCCATTTTGAAGGCATTCTCTGTTTGAAGGGTTTTCCTGTTCAAGTCCAGTTCAAAGATAAAGAACCATCAAAAAGACCCATAGGGTAGCCTCTTGTGAATTGCCGAAAAAGAGGACATAGAGCCAGCAAGTTGCCCATCAACAGACTGAGGAAGGCAAATAGGTCACCTGGTCACAGCCTACCACATTATGGAGCTATGCTTCATACGGTGACCATTTCTAAGTTTTCATCTATACATATAAATAAGCATATGCAAATGTGATGCAAACCAGCATCTTCTTTTGTCCCCTCTTTTGGTGATTCACAAGTGGCCACCTCATAAGTCTCTCTCCCCCACCCCCGCCTCAGAGGCCTTAGAAGGCCTTTCCCACTTCTGCCAAAACTCTTAGCCAATATGCTCCCTCAGCTCGCATGGCAGGGTACATGGTCATCTTTCTCAAAGCTTCTGGGCTTGCAATTCATCCAGGTGAGGTGATTCAGCCAGCTGGTTCCTGAACAGAGAATTCAATCTGGGACTTGGCTGGGACTCCTCACTCCCCAAAGTGAAGCCTGGGGGAGCCCAAGTTGTTACTGGCTGTTATAGGCCAAGAAGACAAGCGCACAGTGAACGACTGAGAAAACCATGACAAATGGATCCATGGCAGCCCTGATTGGTGAAGTAATCGTGTAATTGTTTCAGGTAATGCCATCACACAATCTCTTCAGTGTGTGCCAAAGACTACCTTCAGAAATCCACTCTACCCACCTTCTCACTACACTGATGTAATTGGGTAAATCAAACCCTCCCCTTGAGAATTGTAACTGAATTAAGCAGCTGGAGCACTAGAACCTAGCATTTTCTTTTATTTTTCAAAAATCTACTAGAAAATAGAAAATCCAATAATTCCAGCATGCATGACTTAAAGAAAAAGACAGTTCTCCTATTACCTTTTAAAGACACAGTTGCTTCTCGAGGATAGATAATTTTGTTTATGTCCTTAGATAAGGAGGTGGCATCGACCTGCATGATTTCAATGGTGTGTTATGGCCAAGCTAGATGATATATTAATTGCATGCATTTTATGTTGGGTTATTGTGCCAGAACTTTTCTCCTTCTGGAACTCTGTTTGTGCTCAGAAAACAAACACACATCACACAGGTCTTACACAGCAGAGCTGGTTTATTTCCTTCAGGCTTCTGTGCAGTTCAATTCAGATCAGTTCAGATCAGCACACTGAGGCATTCACAGAGAGCAGTGATCATAGAGCAGTGATCAGTAAGCAGTGATCATAGAGCAGTGATCAGTAAGTAGTGATCTGTTCCATTTTACACAAGTGAGAAACTATATACACATCTTACACAATTCTTATCTACATTACATACAGCTGTGATGAGGCTAACTTAGAATCTTGGCAAGGTTCCCAGAACAGCCTCTATCTCAAGGTAATTGCCCACAGATAGACTTTCTCTGTTTAACCCTGAGATAGCCATACACACACAATTTTAATGACTAAGCAAGTATTTCTTTTCATATACTTAACAGTCCTCCTCTTGCGCATGTTGTTTAAATTGTGTTACAACCCGAGACCCAGCTTTAAAAGCATCTCTTTGTGTTTTACCATTGATACTGGTTTTGTGAATAAATCAGCCAACATCATTTCAGATGGACAATATTCAAGCTTAATCCAGCCCTTCTGAATTATATCTTTCACATGAGAATAACGAACATCCACATGTTTAGTTCTTGGTTTACACTTTTCAGATGTAGCCATACTAATACATGCCTGATTATCCTCAAATATGGTTACTGGTGTCTCAATTTCCAACCTTAGATCAGCAAATAATTGTTTATACCACTCAATCTCATTACAAGCCAGAGATAAGCTGATATATTCTGCTTCTGCACTAGAGGTTGCTACACAATTTTGTTTTCTTGTATACCAATCAATCAAAGATTGATTGTAAAAGAATGCTGCTCCACTGGTAGACTTTCTATCAATTGCATTAGCCCAGTCAGCATCTGCATAAACACAGAAATTTCCATCTTTGTGTGTAGATATTTCCAATTTGTGATTGATTGTACCTTTTAGATATCTCAATACACGTTTTACAGCTGTCCAATCAGTTACAGAAGGTTTTGTCATTTTTCTGCTTAAAAGATTTACAGCAAATGTAATATCTGGTCTACTTAGGTTTGCTAGATAAAGTAAACTTCCAATCACACTCTGATATTTCTGTATGTCTTCCATTTCAGTACTGTCTGTCTGATTTTGAAAATCAGTGACCATAGGAGTGGCAACAATTTTACAATTCTCCATGCTGTGTTCTTCCAGCAATTTTTTAATTTTGCCACTTTGTTCAATCAGAAATGACCCTGTGTTAGAATCTTTTGAAATTTGCATTCCCAAATAACTTTTCACTGAACCAAGGTCTTTTAACTCAAAATGTCTTTGCAGCTGGTTTACAAATGTGTTTTTCTGTTCTTCTTCATTAAAAACCAGTAACAAATCATCTACATAAATCAGCAAATACACTACATTTGAACCATCCTGTTTTGTGTACAAACAATGATCAGCTTTGCTTTGTTTAAAACCCATTTTGATCAATACATTGTCCAGTTTCTTATTCCAACACCTTGCTGCTTGCCTCAAACCATATATGGATTTTTTCAATTTACAAACTAACCCTGGATTTTTAACAAAACCTTTTGGTTGAGTCATGTAAATTTCCTCAGTTAAATCTCCATATAAGAAAGCTGTTTTGATGTCAAAATGAAATACATTCAATTGTTTTTCTGCTGCAATTTTTAACAAAAGTTTTACACTTGAGTATTTTGTTGTAGGTGCATAAACTTCTTCAAAATCTATTAGATATTTTTGAGCAAATCCTCTTGCTACCAGTCTTGCTCTGTAACGTTCCACCTGTCCTTTCTCATTTTGTTTTACTTTGAATACCCATTTACAGGTAATGGCTTTACGACCTTCAGGTAAAGGTACTAGCTCCCACGTTTCATTTTTTTCCATTGCTCTGATTTCCTCTGACATTGCTTCATGCCAGCCCTGAGCTTCTGTAGGTTCCATTTCCTGAATTTCCTCAAATGAAGTAGGTTCATGGGCTATTAGTAAAGCTCTATGAGAAACCTGTTTGCTTTGGTATTCATCTGAGTAACGAATTGGAGCTTTGCGTTCCCTTTCTGATCGTCTTGGCATAGTTACAGGCATAGTTTCCTCCTCTACAGTTTCTTCCCCCTCCCTCTCTTGCTGAGATTGTTCAGGAATTTCTTCTGTTTCTACAGCTTTCTGTTCTACAGGCAAACTTACATACTGTTTTGTTTCCTGCATTTGTTCATGAAAAACTACATCTCTGCTCACAATTACACTTTTGTGATATGGAGACCACAAACGATAGCCTTTTGTTTGTGTATCATATCCCAACAGTTTACATTCCAAACCTCTTTGAGCTAGCTTTCCTGGTCTGTTTTCTTTCTGAATATGAGCAAAACATTTACTTCCAAAAACCCTTATATGTGACACTCTAGGTTTTCTTTTGTAAAACATTTCATATGGAGTTTTTTCATGTACAGAGTGGTAAAGCCTGTTTAACAAATAATTTGAGGTGGACAAAGCTTCTGCCCAGAACAGATTAGACAATCCTGACTCTTTCAATAGAACTCTTAACATGTTCTGCAAGGTTCTGTTTTTCCTTTCTGCAACTCCATTTTGAAATGGTGAATATGGAGCAGTAAGGTTATGTTGTATACCCTCATCACTGAGGAATTTTTTAAATTGGTTGCTGAGAAATTCACCTCCCCGGTCCGTTCTTAGATTAGCTATAGGTTCTTTAAATCTATTTTTACTCCACTTAACAAACGCTTTGAACTTTCCAAAAGTTTCACTCTTCTGTTTTAACACATACACAAATCCAAATCTACTGTAATCATCAACAATAGACAAGAAAAATCTGTTTCCTCCTTGACTTGTCTCAAAAGGACCTGCAAGATCTGCATGAATTAATTCAAAAATTCTTTTTGTTGTTCTCTCACTATGTTTTGGAATGTTTGACTTATGACACTTGGTTTCACTGCATACATTACATTCTACATAGTTAGAACATGGTTTGATTTTCACCCCTTCACACAATTCTGGAATCTTAGAAATTGTTTTATAGTTAGCATGACCAAACCTTTTATGAGTTAAATGGATACACTCTTGGTGTGGTTTGCAATTGGCTATTGTTTTTGTTGTGACTTTGCTGGCTACAACTTCATTTTCTGTACAAGTATTAATCACATACAAAGATTCTTTCATTATTCCCTGCACACACACCTTGTTTCCCTGTTTTATAGTACAATTTTCTTCAGTAAAACAAACCTCATACCCCATTTCTGTTAACTGAAACACACTTAGAAGGTTTGTTTCTAATTCTGGTACATATAAAACACTTTGTAGTTCAACTCCCAGACAATCAAAATATACATTACCCACACCACATATCTGGATTTTTGTTCCATTTGCAAGGGTAACACACTTTTGCTCTGAAGTAGAAGTTTCCAAGGTTACAAATGAAAGTTTGTCTTTTGCCATACTTATTGAAGCCCCAGAGTCCAAAAACCAAGGATTCATTGTCTCTTTGACTCTTGCTAGAAGACACTTCTTTGTTGATTCAGCTTCATTCATGTTGTTTTCTTCTCTCCACTTTGCTGTTGACTGCTTTTTCTTCTTGTTGTTGCAATCCCGCCTTAAGTGTCCTGTGGAACCACAGTTAAAGCATTTCCTTGCCTTTAATGCAGCCACCACATCAGAAGATTTATGGCTTTGTTGAAATTCAGCCACAGGATGTTTAAGGCTCTGTTGTTTTGAAGCTTGTCTTCTTTCATAGGTTTCCAGTAGTTTTCCAGCTACATACTCGAGGGTTAAATTTTTCTCCTCTTGACTTTCCATCATGGTGACAACCGCGTCGTACGATGAATCAAGACTTGACAAAATCACATAGACTTGGTGTATAGTTGTAAACTCCATCCCTCGTGCCCTGAGTTGATTGAAGATTTCTCTCTTGCTTTTCAAATGGTTTGACATAGACTCCCCTGGTTTCAGCTTCATTCCATACAGCTTCCGGGTTAGAATTATTTTACTGCCCGCTGTTTCTCTTTGATATACAGCTTGTAGCGCATTCCAGCACTCTTTTGATGTATTCAAAAACTGAATGAAGGAAATTTGAGAGTCTTCCACAGCTAATGCAATAACTGCCATTGCTTTTGAATCGTCCTTAAACCATTTAGCATTCTGTGGATCTGCTCTATCTGGTGGATCCTCTGTGACTACATACCACAGTTCAGCCTGAATCAGATACATTTGCATTTTGTAAGACCATAATGCATAGTTAGAGTCATTCAGCTTTTCCAACAATTGATGCAAACCAGACATATTAGCTCCTGCCATTTCCTCTGCTTTAGGAATTGGTATCTCACCGTCCTCCTGCTCAGAGTCCTCCTCAGAGTCAGCCGACTGAGATTTTTCCTCACTTTGCAGCACTGGCTTTAGCTTGATGTCTTCCTTCATCAACAGTTTTCTGTTTTAGCAGACTCCTGGTTCTGATACTGCACCGTTCCCATCAAGTTCTGGTTCTTCTGCCTGGGTTAGGCTGGCGTAGGCTGGTCTAGGCTAGACTGGGCCCATAACCTTTGTTGGGTTATTGTGCCAGAACTTTTCTCCTTCTGGAACTCTGTTTGTGCTCAGAAAACAAACACACATCACACAGGTCTTACACAGCAGAGCTGGTTTATTTCCTTCAGGCTTCTGTGCAGTTCAATTCAGATCAGTTCAGATCAGCACACTGAGGCATTCACAGAGAGCAGTGATCATAGAGCAGTGATCAGTAAGCAGTGATCATAGAGCAGTGATCAGTAAGTAGTGATCTGTTCCATTTTACACAAGTGAGAAACTATATACACATCTTACACAATTCTTATCTACATTACATACAGCTGTGATGAGGCTAACTTAGAATCTTGGCAAGGTTCCCAGAACAGCCTCTATCTCAAGGTAATTGCCCACAGATAGACTTTCTCTGTTTAACCCTGAGATAGCCATACACACACAATTTTAATGACTAAGCAAGTATTTCTTTTCATATACTTAACATTTTAATGTGTCTGATTTTTATTATTTAAATAGCAACTATGGCCATGGCTAGATGAGGGGGTTGGAGGGTGACTTTCTCACGATTTTATGGTTGTAAGATCGTCGCCCTCACATGGTGCGTGACATCGCGGCCACCATTTTGTTTTTGTTTTTTAAAGGAGAAAAAGTGCATGAGTGCTCGAATGGAAATTGTAAATGTTTTTTTTAAAAAAAACCTTGCCCTCCCCTCACCCCACACCCAATGGGCACAGAGCTCCTGAGGAGCTCTGTGCCCTGTGCCCAGGTCCTGGCTCCTTGCTGTCACTCGGGATCATCCTGGAACCATGGAAAATGTGGGGGGAAAGGGTAGGGCGATATCCCGGGCCAAGGGAGGGATCATTCCTCCTTGCTTCTGGGATGCCCTGTGCGTCATTTGGATGCACAGGGACGATCCCAGGGCGATCATCAGGATATCATCGGGTCAAGCCATGGCCTATGTGTGCATTTGTGTGTGATCAGCATCAAGACCATGGCACACATACAGTGGAGATAACTCTCCCCGCTGCACCATAGTGCTGATGAAAATCTACTCCCCACCCTACCCCAAACTACCAATTGCCACAGGAGAGAATCTGCCAATGGCAGCTTTCATCCCAGGAGAAAGATCAACTTTCGATTGGGGAGGGGGAATGATTTTCATCAGTAACATGGTGAAAGGAGCCTAATCCTGATATCCTCCTCCACAGCTGTTAGTTAAATAACAAACCAGATAGGTTTAATGCATTCACACATTTAGCATCTCATCTAGTCTGACTGTAAGAAGCATCCCTGTCAATGTAAACACTGAGTAGGGATGGCAACAATATGCTAGGCCAGGGGTTCTCAACACAATACCTTTGGATGCCATGGCACCCATGGGGACCTCCAGTGATGCCCATGAAGGTCTCCACTCCCTGCCACTTTATTTCCCCCCCCCAGGTGCCCACTGAGTAGCTGTTCAGAGGGCGCTCAGTGGAAATGGCCCTTTAGGGCCGCCATAGCTTGTGACCATAGATCTAGGAAATTACAGAGCCCTCATCTTTGTTTAAAATGGCGGCTCTCATTGAGGGTGGGCAGCTGCCGGATGAGTCAGGTAAGTCCCACAGGTGGATGGGGGCAGCAGCTCAACATCTCCCTGAGTCAGGCCAAGGTGACCCAAACTGTTTCAGACCACCTCAGCCTGATCCATTCCTCATTCAGATTCAGACTGAAGTAGGCCAAATCGGCCTGCTTCAGTTCAGATTTGGGGTTTGGGCCCGAAGAAGTACACAGTCCTAATTAGTAACCTGTCCTGGGTCCTGACAAATTTCACTTCTGTTTTCTGTCTCTCTAGCATGTTTTCTACAAGTTGCAGCTCGGAACCAGGGTTCCACAACAGAAAAAGCCTTTTAAGGAGCCACCCACCTTAGTTCCTTTGGAGAAGGACCACTGAAGCTGATCCTAGGGTCCAGGGCAGGTACATATGGGAGATAATCCTTCAGGCAGACTGTTCCAAAGCCATCTAGGGTTTTGAATGTTAGTACTAGCACTTTGAATTGGGCCCGGGCATGGAGTGGCAGCCAGTGGAGATGGAAAGGTATTGGCATAATATGATCTCATTGGCCAGTGCCTGTTAAGTCCCTTTTAACAGTCTTGCTGCTCTATTTTGGACTAGCTCAGTTTCTGGACCATTTTCAAAGGCACCTGGATCCTAGCAATGCCCTTAACTAAGGATGAGTTCCTAAGTTAACTCCAGTCTAGACCTCCTCCTCTAATTAGGAGCAACCACAGTCTGCATTTTGCTCTGGAGCCTGGTCCATAACAGGCACCTACCTCTATGGTGAGCAGTTATATTGCATCCCCTTCTCCCTGAGATATTCAAATGATTAACTTCAAAGTATACATTTCCTCTGTAAGCCTGAATTTCATTTCATTTGCTTGTTTTATAGCAGTCCATTTTTACTGGCACAGCACATCTCATTTGCTGAACGTTCAGCACCTCAAAATTCAGTACACACTAACAAGGTAGTGAGATTCAGTTCTCAAAAGGTAAGCAAGTACCAGGCAAGATAGATACACCATTGGCAGATACATCTCAGTATTAATGACAGTTTCGGTATATACCCACAACCGGTAGATATCATGAGAAAATAGGTATTTTCCTTTGAAATAGATACAGTTACAGGGTATGTTTAAGTTTCCCATGGCTGTGCTTCATATTCATGAGAGAGGATTAAATTCATTCTCTTTAGCCTTCCACAAGGCTGCTCTGTGCCTCTTTGGGTAGACAAGATCTTCAATTGGGAAGTAAAAAGATGTTTAATGATGGATGCAAAAGAAAAGTACAGAGAAACTAAAGAGATAAGATGAAATATCAGCAGCACAATGCAAAGTCGATCTATCCAGATTTATGAGGATGATAAATTACCATGAGAAATTTATTCCAAATTTATCTACGGTTAATAATCCCTTAAGGAAACTGCTGGAAAATGACTTTGCCTTCATGTTGGTAAGAGAGACATCAAGAGGAACATGAGCAGTTAAAACGTGCTGATCAACAGTCTATCAATTTTAAAGTCTAATTTTCCCTAAGCCAGTTGCACTGTCAGCAGATGTATCTTCCAATAGGCGTATGGAAGGAGCTTTTTGCTAATGTAAGGAAAGCAGCCAGATGCATTTGCAATGCAATCCTGCTACAAAGCCAGAAGAAACAGCTTCCAGACTGAAAAGGGGAAGATGGCAAGAAATGTTGGCATCCGTGTATTAGTTTTGTTTCTTTCCAGCAGTGTGATCAAGGGAGTAGGGAAAAAACCCAGATTCAACAGAGTACAAGCTACTTAAAAGATTGGGGGGGAACTCAAATGTCTGCCTTCCCATTTTTTAAATATCTCGCTTTCATTATAGATCAGCAATAAGCAGCCGCTAAGTGTTTTCCCCCAAAATAAAAATAAAATCACAAATATAAAAATGCCAGTTCATAGGCAGTGGGTTGCTTGCCTCCAATTCTAACCATGATTAGCATTTTGGCCAGTGCTAGGAGAAGTTGTACTTCATTGGTTTTGCCTAAAACAATTTACATTTGCACATTATTCACTCTGCAAATCCAGGTTTCACATCTACTTTGAAGGCATGGAGTGGCTAATATCATTATGGTTGAAATCTCTCATTAAAAAAAGAAAATTCTTATGCTTATTTGCATACATGGGGCCATTTTAAAACATACATTCTTAATATTTTTCATTGGGTAATAGTGAAGTTGAACTTTTAAAACACTCCATGTTCAGATAACCCTGTACATCCATGGTGCAAAGGTATTGGAGGACCAGGCAGAATATAACCACACAGAAGGAAAAGAAGTATGTAAAGGCCAGACAACTATTTTCTTCAGGGCTACCTTGGGTTGAAGTCCTATAAAGGACATCACATCTTAGGAGTAAATTCCAGTCTTAACATTTGGACCAGACTGACGCTGATGCAGGCTAAGCAATCACCAGGGGTAAAAGCAGCCTGACTGAGTGGCTCTGTCAAGCATCGTGTTACAGCAATGTGTACAACTTTGAATAAATCAATCAGGCTGGGAATGAGCTATGAAACAGATTCCAGAGAATCATAAGAACAATGCATTTCATTTTTAAAGTTTCTATCCTTCATGACTGTGAAGAAAGTTTAAAAAGTAGAGAGAGTGCAAACAACATTTAAAAGAAAACAAAAAACCCCAACAACCTCTGAGTTTGTTTCTTCTACTACTCAGCCCCATCTCATGCTTTTCATTCTCCGTTCCCCTTCTGATGGGGGTTAGGGGAATCAAGATTTGGGCCAGATCTAGAACAAGCAGGATATAACATTTAAAAATGGTTTGAAAACTGTATCTGGAGTATGTCCTGGGCTCCAACTGTTGTCCACTATAAACCGTTTTAAAGCAGTAATTATTATTATTATTTATTTATATAGCACCATCAATGTACATGGTGCTGTACAGATTACACAGTAAATAGCAAGATCCTGCCGCATAGGCTTACAATCTAATAATGTAATATACAGTAATGTATCTACAGTATCTACAGTACAGTACAGTATCTACAGTAATGTAGATCCAACCTTGGTCAAACTCTAATTTGCAAAGTATGCATAATTTATTTTGCTGGAGGTCTGTGGATTTTCTGATTGCAAAATACAGAGAAGGTTTTAAGAGCCAAAGCCTATACCTTCTACTTCCGGTGTTATGGTTTCCAGAGCTCTGCTTTCAATGTGTAATGATGCTCATGTCATTCTGCTCCAGTGCCTTGAAGCATACATCACCATGTCACTTCTAGGGAGCAGAGAACATGAAAAGCATAACCTCAGTACTTTGGCCCTTTATGGAATGCTGTCATGGGTACAAGCAGTGCCCCTGCCTTTATGCTGGCTAGACTTTGCTCTTCAGGAGGGAAACACATTGTGTTGACTCCTTCCTGCCAATCTGCCTAGGCGACATCATCTCTAAGTCAAATTTAACTGCCCTTGGGTGTCCTCAGCCAGAGGACAGAGACTGTAGGAAATGAACATCTCCTGAATAGCCAGGCCTTTTACTACAAGGTCCAAATTAGCAGAACTCCATGTCACATCACAGTGGGAAAGACATCACTGTGGCCAAATTGCAGGTTTAAATAGAACAAAATTCCAAATGTGCCCATAACAACAAGTTTCAAAGAGGGCATTTTTTATGAAGGAGGAGATTTAACACATATCCAGAGACTGATCTGGATCTGAGGTTTCTCACACTCAGACCTGGGGTGCTTCCAGATGGACAGTTTCTGCCATTATCAAACAGAAGGTGCTGTGCACCTATTCCGTCTTTCACTTCTTAACATATTTTTGTTGTTGTTGTAGAGAAAAAAGATGGAGGAAGTGGGGAGAAAGGACAGGAGGGTTAAAAATAGAAGACTATGACATTTGGACAGCCTGGGATATCCTGTTTTGGGGGCAAGGTGATAGTACAATAAATGCCTCATCTGGAAGCACCCCCAGACCAGGGATTCATATACCACAGAAGGATCCTATACCCACTGTAAGAGGCTGTCCATGGGTGGAAATTCAGCTAGCTTGCTAATCCACCTGAAAGGAATTTGATATTCCTGAGCAAGGTGGGAGTTGGCTGTCATATGCAGCTAATAAGCCAAAGCCACAAAGGGAGAAATATAAACAGACCAAAGCTAGGCTGAAGGTGGTGGAGAAGAAGACCAGGAGCATGTGTGTGAGGCCATAAAACTGACAAGCAAGTTTTGCTTTGAAAGACTGTTGGAGTTGCTCAGAATTAAAGATAAAGTAATTGCTTCTGAGACTATATGCGGGAGAAATCTCAGTTTCTATGATGAGCCAGCTATCTCTTGTTTAACGCCAAGCTGGAAAATGTTTAGCTTTCAAGAGTCTAGGGAGACTAAGGGCGCAATCCTGTGGGATCCACCCTGGTTACTTGGAACCTGGAGGCTTATGAATATCTAATGAAGAGCAGGAGGTGTCTCATACCTTGCACTCTGCATTTTAGCAAGATGGGCAATTTTGCCTGTCTAGCCAAGACTTTGGGGAGGGCAAGGGAAGGAGTCTGCGGGTGGCTGGGTATAACTTTTAGCCTCATGTCCCCAATCTTCTCCCCTTCCCATCCCTGGGAACAGACCCCCTACAAGCCCATAGCAGCAGCCAGTGTGGTTCTTTCCACATGGGATGTGACAGGGCAGGGGTGGGGAGCATGGTTTCCTGGCTCCAAGGTCAGAGCCAGGAAACTGAAATATCCAATGTCCACCAGACACCGTTTAGTGGGCATAGGATGGCTCTCTAAGTTAACTCTGAGAGACATTCCTACGTATCTAGGAGGAAGCCCAATTGAATTCAATAGGGCTTCCTTTTGAGTAGATATGATTAGGACTGCACTGTAAGCTAACTCATTTTCACAATGGCACCTCACCATATGTTAACACATATAGTACCTGGGACTTAAATGCATGATTTCTATTTTAATCCCCCCTGCCAAATTATTACCCTCCATTTAAAATACTACAATCTGTGTAACATAGAACTAAATGAGTTGAGGCTTCTGAATCTCCTAAGACAAAATGAATAGTTTCATGGGGAAATGGTTTATTCATGGCAAAGAGAAAATAAAATAATATCAAGCATATATGAAAATTAGCACAAAACAGAATGCTAACTAATACACCATCCTAGCTTAGATGCTGAACAATCCAAAGCAAGGAATACGTCTCAAACAGCTCTCAGTTTAACAGAAGCTATGAATCCATTTTGGACAGGCCTTTATTCTTTTAGGTGCAACAACTACAACAACAAAAAAAGCCTGTGTATCTCACATTACTTGATCTCAAAAGATAACACATATTACAATTTTCTCAAGCAAAGTCATACTCTTTGTTGACAGATGAGATCTCTCAGTTGCAGACATCTGAATGCCCTCATAGACAGGTAGTTTTCAGAAACCAAACAAAATATTCCAGCTGCATTAGTAATTAGACAAAGTGACTTCAGTAATTAGACAAGTGATTTTAGAGAAGAGTCATCACAAAGAGGGGGGGAAATCAGGATGATGGTGATGGTGATGATGATTCACATTCATTTTCTACCCTTCATCCAAGATGCTTAGGGCAGCATTTGAGGTTTAACCCATTTTATCCTCACAATATCCCTGTAAGCTAAGTTAGGTTAGGAGATTGTGACTGGCCCAAGGCCACTCAGAGAGCAATCCTATGGGCCCTAGAATTATAGGACAGCTCAGAAAAGCCCTCTGAAGTTGGAGACAGCACCCCAACCTCTGATGGGCAAGTCAGATATCCAACCCCAGTTGCCTCCCCCTTGCAGCTAGCATGGAGAGAACCTTCTCTAAGGTCAGAAAAGCAACCTCAGAGGAATAGAAAAGGGTGTGTTCCAATGGGTGGGGATGAGAGAAGAGCAAAGAGGCCAGGATACGAGGTATCCTGAGCCTCCTCCCCTCCAAAATATCCTCACTAGATGGACTAAAAAAACCAGTCTAGCAAAAATCATCCAAGACAGAGGATATGGAGGTGAAGATCTCCTCCTATCTTGCTGGCTTCAGCATGGCAAGGCATAGAAAATTTGGAAGCCTCCAAATTCTGGGCCTTCCAAGCAGTGAGGGCACAATCGATAGGATTGTAAGGAATCTTCCCAATCCAAGTCTAACACTTTAACCACTACACTACACTGCCTCTCCAGTTAACACTGGAGGGGATACCTGGTCTAACATCAGGAGACAATGGATGGGGAGGCCGCGCTAACATATGCCAATAAGCAACATTCTGTAATTTCACAGCTTCTTAACCTAAAGCAAAGGGAGACAACGACATGGAATTTTACAGTGAAGATGGAAGCGGTTTGGCCAATGCATTACAAATCAAACACATTTCCATATCTAATACAACACATTTTTATATGTACGCCACAGGGAGATATATTTTTTCCAGGAATAGCCAGGGGGTGAAAAATAGCTCGCTAAAATATGTAGCAGTCATCAAGTTGCTCAGAAATAGAGATAAAGAGTTAGAGATATTTTGTTCTTCCTGTGGAGGAAGCACTCTGGTAACAGACAAGATAGTTCACTGGAAAAAGTCTGATTGCTGACAAGGGAGTCCAATTCTCAGCTATGGATT
The DNA here is from genome assembly GCF_023053635.1 of Elgaria multicarinata webbii. NCBI lineage: Eukaryota > Metazoa > Chordata > Lepidosauria > Squamata > Anguidae > Elgaria > Elgaria multicarinata. The sequence continues at coordinate 36,255,873 of NC_086179.1, read as the reverse complement.
TTCAAGGCCCAACTAATGTGTGTATTTTATTCCACCACCAAGATACTCAAAATTAGCAGGGGGTCTATAAAGAACTATCAGGACTATGGAGAAAAAAAACCTCACAAATGCTTTGCCTTCAGTACTGATCCATATCTACCCAATACTAGAGGAGCACAAGCAGAAGGATTAATTTCCCAAAGCACAGATGCTGACAAACAGGCAAACATGGACTTTTCTTCCCACAAGACACTAGTTATCAAAACCAAGTAAATAACAGGCTTACAAGTACAGCTGGAAGACAGACAAAATAAACTACATTTTTACTACAGCAGATACAAACCCATCGTTCCAACTGACATTTGGGCACTAAGTGTGCCAGAGAACAGAAGATAAACAGCTTCAAGCCAGAAAGAGTTGTTAGCCCCCAAACACAACTACAGTCATGTAACGGGGAGGCAAGTTCAGGGGAATGAGTAAAATAATCAATTTTTTAAAAAAATCTTGAATGCGTACAACATCTGAGCTTCCTGTTTCTACAAAGAAATGAGGCCAGAGCTCAATTTCTAAGGGAACATGGAAGGGAACAAGGCAAATTGCCTTGTACCAGCAGAAGTCTTTAAATGAATTAGAACTGGCCAGATTGTGAGGACAGATATAAATTACTTGCATAGAACCGATATATGCCAGGGGAGGCCAAACTGTGGCCTGGTTCACACATGCAGCACGACAAGATGGAAATGAAGTGGTAGAGGCCCATGGCGGTAGAAATGTACCATCAAACTACAGGTAGGGTATCACGTTTTTGACTACTCCCTTACATTTAAGACTTCCTTCAAGTAGAAAATTAGCATAAGAAGAAGTGAGCTAGGCTAGAACCTCTCTCCCGGACATGCTAGCTTTGTTTTTCCTTGCAAGGATCTTTTTACATGAGGGCATATTTAAAAATGGCATTTCCCCACTTTCAGCCTGAAGTGGTACAGTCTGTTTTGTCATCACAGGATTTTTCCACCTCATTCTGTCACATGGGCTGATAAGGCCAGGTCCTCATGACCTAAAGACAAGCCCCCTCCCTTTGAAGAACATGAGAAGAGCCCTGTTGGGTCAGTCCATCAGGCCCCACTTTCCATTTCCAAAGATGTCTAGTCAGATGTCTCTGGCAAGATGTTGCTACTGAAGCAGCAAGGCTGTTGAGTACAGTGCAGTGCCATGTATATATAACACCAGTGCTGAAAGTTTGCTACCAAGTCAGGTTCAATGTTTTATTATTGACTTATAAGTCCCTAAATGGTTTAGGACCTGGTGACCTGAAAGAACATCTCTCCCCTCCCCATATAGATCTGGAGAGCACTATGATCTTCAGGGAAGGCATTGTTGTTTGTGCCACATACTGCATAGGGCTGTGCTTTGCCTTGGTCCTGATGCCTGAATCTGAGTTCAACCTGAATCCGGTTTGAAACCAGGTTGGGCCACCTCAGCCCAAAGAAGCTGATCTGCTTCAGGCTGATTCAGGCCAAAGGCCAGCCACTATCCCACCCCCCACTTGCCCATCTGCAGGGCTTATCTGAGGCCTCTGCTGCCCAGCTTCCTCTCTGGCTGAATCTGAAGCAGGTTGGCTTGAGCCCAAGGTACCCCAAGTCAAATTAAGGCCAATTTGGAAACTCTGAACCGGCCTCTGAATTGGATCGTGGGGGCTGTACACAGCCCTACTGCAGAGTCCCATCTGGTAGCAAGATGGCAAGGGGACATCTCTGTGGTGGCACCCTCCCTGGAATGACTCACAATATGTGCACAATGGAAGCTTCAGAAAGTGTGCACTTTTCCCTGCTGCATTAATGGTGGCCATAAAGACCCCATTCATGTAGCAGGGGGAAGGGCACAATTTTGTCTGCAGGGGTGAATGTCTGCCAAGCGCACATCAGCCTGAGCTGAACCTCAGAAGAAGCTTGCATGGCCCAATGAGCAGGGGCAGACAGTGGCGACAACTCCTAGACTTACCCTCTGCGATACATCAGGCACCGACGATCAAGTGCTTTTGATGGTTATTAAAAATGTATGCATTCACCCTGGCTTTTCCTAACCATTAATTTCTCTAAATGTTGTTGTGCTTTTATAATGATATATTGTAAACTGATTAAGGATTTTAAAAATGGGAAGTGGTATATGAATATTTCAATATGAAATAAATAGAATGAGATAAATATTCAGAGCTTGTAGACAACAAACCTCTCCTGCTGTTTGTCCTCACCATTTGATCTCCAATGGCATATTGCCACGTAGTGGCTACGCTTAGCTATTGAAGAGCAAGCAAAGAGCAAGCAAATCCAAGCAAAATTTAAACACAACACAATTTGATAATTATTTCATTAGACTATTTTGACCATAAGCAAGTTACTCCAGGGTAATCACAGCCAAACCTGGACTATGGGTAGAATCATAGAATCATAGAATAGCAGAGTTGGAAGGGGCCTACAAGGCCATCGAGTCCAACCCCCTGCTCAATGCAGGAATCCACCCTAAAGCATCCCTGACAGATGGTTGTCCAGCTGCCTCTTCCCACCTGTATCAGATGTCCTGATTCTGTGGCCTGGTCCACACAATTGCAGGGTGATTGCTGGCCAGATTTGCAGAATTACTCTTGCTGGTGTGGCTTCTTGTGTTATCCAAACATGCCAAGGAAGTCTTGTTTGGTTGGGATCCTAGAATCCTTGTTTGGTTGGGATCCTAGAATCCTACAGCAGCCCATGGGTTCTGGGTGGTTTGTTAACCACCCCCAACAAGCCACCCTCACTGGGTTCAGATGGCACTAGAAGCCACACTGGTGAGGGCAATTATGCAAATCTGGCTGGCACACAACCAGCATGCACAAAATGATTAACAAGCCACCGTGGCTTGTTAACCACCCTGCGATTATGTGAACCAGGCTGCGTCAGACACAAAACTGCTACAGTTGCTACAGGAAGACACCATCTGGAATCAGCCCAAGAAGAAGCTATGAAATTATCACATATAATTTGTGTCAACATCAGACCTGCCAAATCTACTTCTTTAGGTGGGAGACCATCAATATTATGTAGCAAATGTCATTAAGATGAAGTTGTAACAGACACTGTAGGATAACTACTTCCCTTCTCTAAACAAAAGTAGAGGAATAGGGCACCAGGAAAATAAAAATGCACCTCTAAAAAAGAGAAACAAATTTGTGATCCAATGACTTTAGCACTCTCAATTGCAAGAAGAAATTGTGACATGTTCAAAATGCTGAAGTTTTTCCAATTTCCTTCACAGTTTTCCTTGACACATCCTAGGACAGAAAGGAATGAACAAAATAAAACAAAAAAAGGAGTCAAAGAAGAGCTTAAGCATTTAGACAGCCCTCCTCTCATGCCAGTTGTTGTTGTTTATTCGTTCAGTCGCTTCCGACTCTTCGTGACTTCATGGACCAGCCCACGCCAGAGCTTTCTGTCGGCTGTCGCCACCCCCAGCTCCCCCAAGGTCAAGTCTGTCACCTCCAGAATATCATCCATCCATCTTGCCCTTGGTTGGCCCCTCTTCCTTTTGCCTTCCACTTTCCCTAGCATCAGCATCTTCTCCAGGGTATCCTGTCTTCTCATTATGTGGCCAAAGTATTTCAGTTTTGCCTTTAGTATCATTCCCTCAAGTGAGCAGTCTGGCTTTATTTCCTGGAGTATGGACTGGTTTGATCTTCTTGCAGTCCAAAGCACTCTCAGAATTTTCCTCCAACACCACAGTTCAAAAGCATCTATCTTCCTTCGCTCAGCCTTCCTTATGGTCCAGCTCTCGCAGCCATAGGTTACTACGGGGAATACCATTGCTTTAACTATGCGGACCTTTGTTGTCAGTGTGGTGTCTCTGCTCTTAACTATTTTATCAAGATTTGTCATTGCTCTCCTCCCAAGAAGTAAACGTCTTCTGATTTCCTGGCTGCAGTCAGCGTCTGCAGTAATCTTTGTGCCCAGAAATACAAAGTCTGTCACTGCCTCCATGTTTTCTCCCTCTATTTGCCAGTTATCAATCAAGCTTGTTGCCATAATCTTGGTTTTTTTGAGTTTTAACTGCAACCCAGCTTTTGCACTTTCTTCTTTCACCTTCGTCATAAGGCTCCTCAGCTCCTCCTCGCTTTCAGCCAAAGTGGTGTCATCTGCATATCTGAGATTGTTAATGTTTCTTCCTGCGATTTTAACTCCAGCCTTGGATTCGTCAAGCCCAGCACGTCGCATGATGTGTTCTGCATACAAGTTGAATAGGTAAGGTGAGAGTATACAACCCTGCCATACTCCTTTCGCAATCTTAAACCAGTCTGTTGTTCCGTGGTCTGTTCTTACCGTTGCTACTTGTTCGTTATACAGATTCCTCAGGAGGCAGACAAGATGACTTGGTATCCTCATACCACCAAGAACTTGCCACAGTTTGTTATGATCCACACAGTCAAAGGCTTTAGAATAGTCAATAAAACAGAAATAGATGTTTTTCTGGAACTCCCTGGCTTTCTCCATTATCCAGCGGATATTGGTAATTTGGTCTCTAGTTCCTCTGCCTTTTCTAAACCCAGCTTGTACATCTGGCAATTCTCGCTCCATGAATTGCTGGAGTATACCTTGCAGGATCTTGAGCATGCCAGAGAATGGTGGTAAACACAATTCCTTACACACACACACAGACACACACACTCATTCCCCCCATTGAGAACCTTTCCCAGGGGATAAAATGTCCAGATCTATGGAACATGCATACCACAGAGATTCTGGCTAGAGGATGGACATACGTTTGCAATCCAGCATCCTTTCATATGGCTTCAGAAATGGATAACTTCAAAGTACCAGATGCAAATGGTTTAATCCCTGACATTTTTGTGAAGGGATTTTTGTGAACTGCCCAGAGAGCTCTGGCTATTGGGCGGTATAGAAATGTAATAAATAAATAAATAAATTTCCATATTAGAGATGTTGGTCAGTGGGAAATCCAATTCTTTTTCTCTTTTTTTGTTGGGGGGGGGGGAGATGAATGGAGTTCCATGGTATGTACAACTCAGATTTGCACTTGCAATCTAGCTGCATTTCCCCCCCCCCAATCTCTGAGAACGTTTTCGTGCATTTTTGGAAGGTTCTGCAATTTCTGGGCAATTTGTGCAAAAGATCCTTGTCTGAAGGCCTGGAAAGCCACTGCCAGCTATGTAGACAATATGAGCTAGATGGACCAAGGGTCTGTGTCAGGTGTGGGTCTCATGCAAGGCCAGAGGCCTTGCAGAGTTGTTGGTAGATTTAGTGAAAACTAGTTTGGAAAGTTTGTGAAAACTTGTCTCACTTGGTTCACATAGTTTTGCCTAGAGGAAAGTTCCTAGAGGTTAGACTCTCTTCAGGTGGGAAGAGATGTTTATTGCCTGAATAAAGTTTTGCAGATTACATGGCAGACCTCCTTATTGTCTCCCCATAAGGTGGGAGCTTCAATCTCTGCAGATCTTGGATAAGAGGCCCCTGCATTTTCCAAAGAAACTTTCCACAGTTAAGGGTTCCAGGACCCAACTGGGCACATGGGCATGCCCTCCACAAGCAAATTCATTGTGCACATTTGAGGAACAGGACTTGTACTTCACTTAGGCTCCCTATGCCCCATACTTTTTTGAGGCTTGCTAGAGGATACCTTGTTGCGGAATTCTACTCTCAGACTGGAGCAGCACACATTGCCCTATTGACAGAACACTCAATCAGTGGGCAAATGTCAAGACCTCTTCCTGGCATTCGTGGTCCTATAGCTCGGTGGCAAAACAGACGTTTTGCATGCGGAAGTTCCCAGGTTCAGTACCTGGCATTCTCCATTTAAAGAATCTCAGGCAGCATTCAAAAAACATACAAAATATTTTGAAATTTCATATCAGCACTGCTGGACACCAAAAGCATGGGCAGAGAAATATCTCCCTGCCTTGGAGGAAACAAGAAACAAGTCACAATGGGTGTTGTATCTTTATTTGTGTACCGGCCACATCATTTGTATAACTTGTGTCACCTGCAAAAAGCATTTTGCCAAAATAATAATAACAATAATACTAATAACTCACCTCCACACCCACACACTTTGTTAATATGAAGATAAAGCCACCCAAAAGTGGATAGTAGCAAGTACATCTATACCATTGGTATTGATACAACCTGTAACACAGTTTTCTTAAGGTGAAGGCCCTGTAAAGTATGCAACAAACTGTTGGTCTAAAAATATTCCATTCAGTCTGAAGCACTGATTAGACAAGATGGGTGTCCATAACAACAACAAAACAAATCTGTTCCTTCACACTGGAACATCAGTTAATCATCCCTCTAATACTCAATTTCCATCAAGAACTCAAGCATTTAAGAGAGTGATTTGCATCTGATCAATTCTTAATACCAGGTATCCCCAAAGCTCACTTTACCTTATACTGCCATCAGGGCCATGATAGCCAATCAGCACATATCCTGTGGTTTTCCAACTTGACAGAACAGATTAGGGCCTTAGGAGGTCATATGGAAACTTTTTCTAAACTTCTTGCCCTTCATTAATAATTATCCTTCAGACAGAAAAGTAGCGAGGGAATGTAGGCTGCAGGCACACATTCTGCCATTTCCACACTCCAAAGGGGAAGGAAAGGGGAACGCAAAAGTGGACATGCATCCTAGAACTAAAAGGGGTGTAGGAATAGTGGTGGTAGTGGTAAAATTGGACTTGGAAGCACTCATCATTACAGCCCCTACAGCTCCAGCCCCAAGGAAAGTCCAAAAGTTCCAACAGTTGTGTTGATCTGTATCAACAAACCACTTCGAGCAGTTTTCATCTCCACCAGGAGGAGGTCCTTTGTAAATCTAACAAGCCTTTATTGACCATTCCAGGCAATACTTTGCAGTATGACAAGGAACATTACATTGTTGCTGAGTAGATTCAAAGTGTTCTTAAAAGCACAGAAAATGAGATGTGCATGCAGGGCAAGGAAGAATGGAATTCCTTCACCCAACTATGCTTTGAGTGCTAGCTGATAGGTGCCTGTGACATTCTTGCAACTATTCTATATACACAACACGGCAATTAAGATGCTGGTTTGGTTGGGGGTGTCATGACCCCAGAGTCCAGCAATGACCTGGACACAGACTTGGGGGCTGAGGAGCCTATGGTGTCAGCAGGGGAGGCACTGGGCCCATAGAACCAGAGCCAGAAATGCAGGAGACCCCCAAGTACCTCAAGTGTGGGCCAGCCACCATGGCCTGGGAATAGCTTGAGCACAGGGACAGTATCCCTATCTCCAAGAACTCCATAGTCGATGGAGCTAGTCCCCAGTCTCCAGCAAGAGCTCTTGGAGTGATGGAGAAGTGCTAGGCTCCAGGCCAGATGCCTGTCCTTTTAAGATGTCCTACTTTGTAGGCATGGGTGGAGTCTGAGAAGGCACTTCTGGACTGAACCATAAAAGGCTTCTGCCTAATCACAGACCTTGTTAGAGCACGTTGCTAACTAGGAGCTCTCCAAGGTACTGCAACATCTGGCCTGCCTTACTGCCTGTTGGGTTCTTCCTTCAGACCAGAACATGATAGAGGACAGATAACTGCTTTTACTACTTTTAAATTATATATTGTTTTAACTTGGTTCATGGTTTAATTTGTTTTTAACTGTGCATATTTATTGTTTTATACTGTATGCTTTTATCTGTACGCTGCCCTGAGATCTTAATGATATAGGGAGGGATACAAATGTTTTAAATAAATAAATTAAATCTTTTGGCAAAATGTGATATGCCTGCAATGGATATACTTGCTGGAGGAAAAATATTTCTGTCACCTATAACAACTGAACAACAATAGTGCACTCTTTCTGCAGAAACTATTTAGATATGTCACTACCACGAAAAGGTGTGGAGAAACTGGATAGGGAGATTTCTCTCTCTCCCTCCCTTTCCTGTAATACTAGAACCTGGAGTCATCCAATGAAGCTGAATGGTGGGAGATTCAGGACAGATCAAAGGATGTTCTTCTTCAGACAGGGTATTGCTAAACTATGGAATTCACTACCGCAAAACATAGTGTTGGCCACCAACTTGGATGGCTTTAAAAGGGATTAGACAAATTCAAGAAGGATAAGATTATCAAATGAGCACTAATCATGATAGCTATACCTCTGTCTGCCTCAGTATCAGTTGTTGAGGAACATGAGCAGGAAGGTACTGTTGTGCTGATGTCCTGTTTGTGGGCTTGTCATTGGGACATCTGGTTGGCTTCTGTGGGAACAGAATGCTTGATTAGATAGGCTTTCAGTCTGATCCAACACCACTCTTCTGGTGTATCTCAGAGCCCAAGGAGGCAGTGATTTTAGCTAACTGAACATCAATGCCATGCAAAGTAGTGATTGTGCTTGGTTGCAGGGCAAATTTTGGGACCCAGTTGGGCTGTGCTACTACTGGACATAGTAGAGATCACACAAGGTGTGTGCTGGTATGTAGAAGATACTAGAACAACATGAGCTATAGACTCAGTTGTTACTCTCTTCCCAAACAGTATGCTCCTCTTTCCTTGCTTTCCTGTTCCAGATAATTTACCTTGAAGTGGTGAAAAACAGACCAAATGTTTAGCAATCAAATCAATGAAAATGTAATTATTTTGGTAATATTTAAAACACAGTCTTTATAGTTTTGATGACATTTTCAACTGCCAAAGAAAAACCATAGTTACTGTGAACATATTTATTGCGGTCTAATTATGAAAAACATACAACACAAAATTTCCAAACTCAACAATTAAGATCTCGTGAACAGTTGCTACCATTCATTTTTGTCAGTCTTTGTCATGCTCAGTTACTAGATGATGGGGCAGGGGGGAATGGTGAAGAAGGATGCTACAAGGCACAAGTATTCTGAGGGTGATGAACTTTTATGTCTTCGGCACTTTTTCAAATGCGTCACATTTTGTTTGTTTATTTATTACATTTCTGTACTGCCCAGCAGCTGAAGCTCTCTGGGAGGTTCACAAAAAATAAAACCATGATTTCAGCATAAAAACAATATAAAATATAAAAGCTTAAATTACAGTATAAAAGTACAACCAGCAATGCAGAGATTAAAAATACAGCAACAAATGCCAAACAGCAAAGCTAAAACACTAGAATGCTAAAATGCTAACATTCCTGGTAAAAGTTCTTCACCTGGCACTGGAAAAAGCACAACCTAGGCACCAGGCAAACCTCTATAGGGAGCTCATTCCACAACTGGGGTGCCACAGCAGAAAAGTCCCTCTTCCTGGTAGCCACCCGCCTCACTACCTTTGGCTGGGGCTCCCAGAGAAAGTCTGCTGAAGACGATCTTAGGGATCAGGCAGATACATACAGGAGGAGATGATCCTTCCTGACCTCAAGCCACTTAGTGCTTTAAATGTTAATACTAGCACTTTGAATTGGGCCCAGACATGGACTAACAGTCAATGCAGCTGAAAAAGTACTGGCCTCCATTTACAGAAAACTCACTGATGTGCCTAGATACCTTAGTTATGATAACTCTCACCCTGCTCTCTAAGAAATAACCTCTCATATGGACAGTTCTTAAGACTAAAGCGTAATTGTTCCAAGGTATCAGATTTCAGACAAGAATCTCAGACACTGTCACTGGAATTAAAGGAAAGAGGGTATCCCTGTGCTGTAATCACACAAGGCCTGAAAAAAGGAGAGAGAGAAAAACATGGGCAGAGCTTCTGATAAAAAAGAACACAACACCTTCAGAACGAATCAACTGTAATTTAACATATGATTATGTAACCAATCACCTACGAGGAAGCATAAGGAGGCACTGGCACATGGTACAACATATTCCTGGGTGCTAGGACAAACCAATCGTCTCTTTCAAAAGAACCAGGAATATAAGAAACTTACTGATCAGGAGCAAATTCAAAGAACATTAGAGAAGCACACTGTATTTTACCTGGAGCCACCAGTGTCCATGTGGAGACTGCTGCTACTACAAATACATCACCAAAATCACAAATTTTGCAAATCCCTCAGATCAGCAGAGATATTCTCTGAGAAATTTCACCACCTGCAGTAGTATTTTTGTCATCTATGCTATCTAGTGTAAATGCCCTAAAATTTATGTAGGCAAAACAACCAGATCTCTAAAAAAATGCATAGAAGAGCACCTTAGCAACATTAAAAATCATAGGCCAGGTGCCACAAGATCACTCCCATACAGACCTAAAATTTTGGACACTGGATAAGCTCAATGCACATGATGACAAACAACTACTAAGGAGGGGGAAAGATTCTTAAATTAAAAACCTTGAATCCCAGTTCTTGAATTTTTGCTGCTCCTGTGACTCAGCATTTGCAGAAGATACTACCCCATGATTGCAGCAATGCCTCACTAAAAGACCTTGACATTATCACAGCTGAATGGGAACACCTGTGAGAGGAGGATGATAATAATAATAATAATAATAATAATAATAATAATAATAATAATGGATATAATGATGGCTCTGTCATTCTTCTCAGTCGCCAACGATTATTAGAGCAGGCAGTTTATCACTAGAGGAAAATCTGCAGACATCTTCTAATAAGTAAGGAATTACATATTTCTAATGTATTACAATTTTTTATGGTTTAATTGGACAGATGTCTACAGGCTCTAGTGGCCCCATGCAATATGTATACCATTAAAAAACTATATATGTCCATAGGTCCCTGTGGCAATATGTCTAATTTACTTTATATCATGAACATATTTTAATCCCATGTGTTGTCTCATAATGTTTGAAAGTGTATTTTTAATGCTTACAGCCCCCTGAAGAAGGCCTTTAATAGGACACAGGCCAAAACAAATCAGGCTTCATACAAATAAATCTTTTTGCATCCTGAGGACTTGTTTCTCTCTTCTTTTGATTCCTTTAGAGCGAGTGCAACCCCCTCCTGAACAGGTTGAACATCACCTAGCCAGGCAGATGAACCACCCACTAACAGTACCTCTGTGTTGTCTGGACTTAGTCTCAGATTTTGGCCCTCATCTAGTCCATTACCATGCCCAGGCACTGATTCAGAATAGTCATTGCCTCACCTGGATTTGATGAAAAAGAGAGGTAGAGATGAGTGTCATCCACAGATTGATGACATCTTAGGCCACACCTCCGGATAACCTCCTCCAGCAGTTTCATGTAGATGTTGAACAGCATATAGAACTATTTTCTGAATCCAGACTTAACAATCTCATAGCCACCACAAAAATTTCAGGAAAGATATAAAAGTGTCATTTCGCCTTAAAAAGGAGAAACACTTCACACAGTTAAATGAAAAAGTAAAGATTGTCCATAACAGGAACACCTTGTAAACACGAATATGGGGCATACACTTGATCAGGCTTTCACAACCTGGTGCCTTCCAGATGTTTGCAGGGCAGCTGGCTGAGGAAGGCGACACCTGAAAATAATTCCTATAACTAGTTAAGGATTAATTAGAATACCCCAAAAGCCTGTTCAAGTTTAAAATCCTCTTCCTGGCATCTCTGTAGACAGAGACTCTTTAAAATACTGAAACTGACCTTATAGCTAACAATAAAATTAATGCAATTAAGACCTGGGCAGTCCTGGTTCTAATGAATTCCATGGGTATAATTAAGTGATCTGATATAGATTGAAGGGTGACTCTTTCCTCAGGTTACACCTGCAGGACAAGATATAATTGCTTCTATTTATTTATTTATTTATTTATTGTACTTATATACTGCTCCCATAGCCAGGGCTCTCTGGGCGGTTTACAGAAATTCTAAAATTAAGATTAAAACGAGTATACAAAATTTAAAATTCTAAAACACAGAACATACACACATAAAGCATTTAAAAACCGTTAAAAAACTAAACATATGGGTGATTAAGATATGCCGCCATATGCCTGGACAAAGAGGAAAGTCTTAACCTGGCACTGGAAAGATAGCAGCGTTGGCGCCAGGCGAGCCTCGTCAGGGAGATCATTCTAAACCTCTTTCCATCAGGGGAGTTCAAGGCTCAGGGTGGTACCTGACTCCTGCAATGGAAAGATGTTGCGCCTGCAAAAGCAGTGTTGCCAAGTTAAAATGCTCTCACTGAAGTCACAATGGACAGCTTCAGCTGACTGCCCATCACCTCCCTGGTCAAGTGGATGAAGCAATTCCCCTATGAGGAACATCTGGGATTGTTTAGCTTAGAAAATAAAGGAGAGTAAGGGGAGACCTACAGCGGAGAAGGCTATCTTTGGCTACTAGTCCTGATGGCTCTATGCAACCTCCAGTATCAGAGGCAGTGCGTCTATGCGCACCAGTTGCTGGGGAACATGGGTAGGAGGATGCTGTTGTACACATGCCCTGCTTGTGGACTTCCCGTGGCATTCTATGTGAACAGAACACTGGACTAGATGGACCCTTGGCCTGATCCAACATGGTTCTTCTTATGTTCCCTCTCTGCTCCTACAGCAGTAGCAACAGAGGGTAGAATTCTCACCACCAGAGATACATCATGGCACACCATCAGAGATATACAAGACCCAGCTTGGGAATGCTCACAGAATGCCAAAATTTGGTGATAGGTACACTGGGGAAAGGGCATTTTGCATAAATGACCAAGGCGCACAACAAATAGGGAAGGATCCTTACATGTCCTCCACCTCAGGAACCCAAATACAAACATCTACCAGGCATCCAACCTCCACTGAGGCAAGTGGGGCTACAGAGACAAGGGAGGGAGGGGAGTCCATAGCCTCCTCTGTCCCTCAGACTGAGCCTTGCACAGTCAGTCACCCATGGCTGAAGAGTAATTCCTGCTTCCCTGCCACGTTTTGGAGAATCACATACAGTGGTGTAATGAGCCAGGACTCACAGGGAAGAATGCTGACACTTGTCTATTAGCAGGGACACTGATGTCACCTGCCACCCCACTCAGACTTCCCTGTTCCCTCTAAGCTTTGCTGCAATCCTGCAATGTATTTCCCCAGGAACAATATACTGTTCCCGGATGAAGTGCAAAGTATTTTGGGAATGGATTGGTCTTGAATGGGCAGTTCAAACCCATTGGCGTTACAAAGGAGCAGCTCCTGGTGGAAATGAAAACTGCTAGAACTGGCTTGTTGATATGCATCAACACCGCTGCCTACATTTTTAAACTCTCCTTGGACATGTGGCTATGGAGATAAAATTCTAGATTTTTAAAAAAATAATCTGTGGAATCTGTGAGATTCAGAAAAAGCTGGGCTGCTTTGTAATCCACGGCTTGGATTCATCAAAATCTGAACTCATTTGATTCCGTTGTGGATTTCTCTCACATCCCTACTTGTCAGTAAATCATAACGTGTGTGAACCATGCAAGACGTCGCTACAGGTCTCTCACTTACACTGCTCTTGCTTCTGCATCTTAGTCTTGCGGATGTACTAAGGGAGCGCCAGCTCCATCACATCTCCTTGTGCCACCAGTCACACAGGCATGCAGTCTCCTCTGCTGGGGAAGCCGAAGGTGGCTGCTTAAAATGTTGGTTCCCATTGACTGCACCCCTAGACAATAAAGGGTCAAAAAGAGGAGGAGGCATGGAATAAAAGAGAGCGCAAGAGAGAGAGAAAGAGGGGGAGAGAGTGATCTGAAGTGGGATATAAACGCAGAAAACATCCTTCAAGAGAGAAAAGATTGCAACGATAAAAGAGATAGGCTTAATGGCCCGAGATATCCAGACAGCATAAAATATAGATAAGAATGAAGGGGAAGGTGCCTGGACAGATAAAATATGTGGAAAGATTCTTTCTGAAGGAGAACAAAGCAATGGAATTTGGGAGAAAAACTGCTGCACAGTCAATGGCCTTTCTTCATGGTGGTGGTCTCCCAAGAAGGCAGGAGGTTTGTGAGAAACACGACAAAGTTGCCCAGTGAGCTTCATGGCTGAGGAAAGGCCTGATGCTGTACCACAGTAGCTCACTCAGTACGTGTGCACTAGCCTTGGCTACTAGGGCAGTCCCTGTGGGCTATCAGAGGCAAGCATCCACTAGTTATGGGCTCTCTAAGGAAAATGGGGGAGCAGTTCCCCCTCAACTGTTTTTGATAGGCTTATCAACATACTGTGAATGTGTTCACGACAAGCTATAAGATGGCCAATAAAACTGGCAGATAATCATGAAATGGAAAGGCTTCTGCTACATCCCTCAGGGGACTATTTCAGAGTCACAAAGTGCAACTTAAGTGTTTTGTGTTTTTTTCTTGATGTCAAACTTAGGTTTTCTGCTACGCCATCTTCCTCTTGCCCTTCTTGGACCAACTCTATCTCCAAACCTTCCTTCCTTGATAAGTATAACATCAGCAAAGCTGCCACCCTCTCTCATTGGACAGAGCACAGCCAGGCTTGAGGGGTTTCCCAATTTTTTAAATCTCGCCTGTCCTCTAAATCATTTTGTATCTCCTCCTGTGAACTCCTTCTAATGTTGGTTGATAATACCCTTCTGAGATACACATACAATGTGCAGTGTGAATCATGTTGCACTTTCACAAACAGACATTCCTACCTTCCATACTTTTTTTTTTTAAAAAAAGAACCCTCTACTTCCAAAAATGTGAACAAAAACGGTGAGGGAGACTCTTCAGCCAACTAGCTTCTGTTGTTATTTTGGTATTTGTGAAACGGAGTGACAGAAAGCGTTGGTTAGATGTGTCAGATACTTCCCACACAATTGTACTGTGGCACTTCTTCCAATTCCCTACTGTTTTATGTGCTAGTTTTCCCCCATCGCCCAAACAGCTCTTTTAGTGCATGTCACTCTTCAATAACACAATGCCCCATAAGCCTATATAACGGAATCTTCATTCAGTGCAGTCCTGCCTCCATGACTTGCTTTATCAGTCCTGGCACAAAACTCCAGATGATAGCAAGCTCTGCATTACTGCAATGTTAACAAGATGAATATAAGAACATAAGAAGGGCTGTGCTGGATCAGACCAAGGGTCCATCTAGTCTAGTGTTCTTCTCACGCAGTGGCCAACCAGGGAAACCCACAAATAGCAGTGCAACAGCATCCTTCCACCCATGTCCCCCAGCAATGGGTGTACATAGCCATACTGCCTCTTATACTGCAGGTAGCACATAGCTACCAGGACTAGTAGCCATTGATTGCCTTCTCCTCCAGGAGTTAGAATGTGGTGTTGCTGTTGTGATGGAATGAAGGCCAGAAGGAGTGGGAGATGTGTGGGAGGCAGATGGCATCATCCAAAGGATGTGTAAAAAACTATGAGTGGGCAATAATGAGCTGGTTGGCCACTGTGTGAACAGAGTGCTGGATTAGATGATTCTTGGTCTGATCCAGCATGGCTGTTCTTATATAGTGTGCGATAAAATGCTTGTCTGATGTGCTCAGATATTGAAATTTTCTCTTTCTCAAAATTGTGAAGGTCATCTAGAACTTGAAAAATATGGCCTCTGTAGGTTCAAACACAAAGTCAAGTAAAATACAGCAAAAGTTAACAGTGTGATTCCGGATCACTCCTAAGCTCCCACAGTAGCAAATGCCAAAGAAAAGCCAGTGTAGGGGATCTACACAGGTGCAGCACAGAGTTACACCAGTGCAAGGGGAAACTGGGAAGAGTTTCAGACACGGCAGAAGAAAAGTGGAAATTTGTAGGAATACAATTGTCTCCCCTCCAACACAGAAAGAACATTACTCTTGCAAACTGATTGCTCAAGTTAAAACCTTCCCATTGGCATCAATATAGAGTCCCAGTACAACTGCCCCCTATCTCCTCTCCTCCATTTACATAACCTCAATGTAAAATAGGAGTCCAGCTAACTTTTCAAGCAATGATGGCACCCCACCAGGAGTGTAGAATCCCCTGGCCAGGAAACACACTTACATATACCAAAATACGTGACACTTTCCCCTAAAAGTCTAGAGAATTATGTATTTTATTTTATTTATGACACTGAGTAACTAGAAAGATATAAGTAGGAATGCTGGTGATGGGGCTCTTAGCACAAACAGTGCAGCTTGGAAGAACAATGAGAAATGAAGGGCAAATGAGTAACAGTGGTCTTCTCAGAATGCTTACAGATAACCCACCTCCGAACTCCAGACGTAAACACCACTAGGATCTTTAACTCCACACCTTAGCCTCAGACTATTCCCCTGCAGAGCAACCCCCACCTCAAAGTATTCCCATAGAGTGTCATCCTTCCCACAATCATGCATAACTTTGCCCTAGATAAACAAACTTCCCTGACACAATGGGCCTGTTCAGACAACACACCAAGCCATGGTTAGGCCGCGAACTCTTTTGCAGCAAATGGTTAGTGAGTGTGTTTAAACTGTGGCTATGTAACCACCATGGTTAGGAATGGTTCACATGACATATTAAGTCATGGTTCACACAACGTACTAAGCCATAATATTTAGTTCAAAATGCTTAACCATCATGGGTTAGCATGTCATCTGAACAGGGTCAACAAGTAACAGTAAGGATATAGTTTGCAATAAAAAGTGCCCTGTTGGCAAAACGCGCACACACCAAAGTATGCACAAAGGGCAGTAGAGGAATCTCTGTTTGAAAGTACCAGCCACTCTACTCTCCCTATTGCCATTACAGGTTAGTGACATACTTTTTTTCCTTGACAGATCTGGTCTACAGAGCCCATGGAGCAAAACAAAGTGAAACTGACAGCCAAATTCCAGTCCAATCACTCCAGTGGAGGGTGAGGATTGTCTCCACCAAGCAAATGATTCTTCTGATGTAGATGGCAGTCGATGTCAATAAAAAAAGGAAGGTGGTTGGCTCAGGTAAGTGGAATACAAAGCACTTAGGACCACACCAGACGAGACATTATTTGTGCAATTGCATCAATAGCTTTTTCAAAAGTGCTCCCCATTGATCTAGATCAGGACCCTGATTTGGGGGATAGGTGTCTTTAACTCTTTGCCAGCCACCGTAGTCCTGATCTGGATTAGGATTGTTAGCCCTGATCTGGATTATTCATCAACACATACTGGAAATGTGACCAGATTGGAATCAACTGCCCCCAACCCCACTGCAAGTTTGAGCTCTCTCAAACCGCTTCACTCAACACCAAGGGCCAAATTACATTGCAACAGCCTGCTCTGGGGCTAGACTGTAGTAAACCTGACTTCATCTTTTCCAGAAATGATGTAAGCTAGTAATTTCCTATTATTATGTGTTGGTTATTACTGTACACATTGACAACAGCATAATTAATCTCTGTAGTTTGACAATGATTTGCACATTGCTTCCTTGCTGTTACCATCTGCTCCCTTCCTGGCAGGGCAAAAAATAAGAACTGAGAGCTAGAGAGTGAATCTTGGCACTGTGTAAAACAGCCTTCTCCAACCTGGTACCCTCCAAAGGTGCTGGGACAACAACTCTCATAATTTTGGGAGTTGTGGTCCTAACCACAATTCCCAGTTGTGATCCTAACACATTTGGAGGGCAACAGGTTGGGAAGCACAGTGTAAAGTAGGAAGCAGACTTATCCTGAGTGCAGAAAACAGCAACTAAAATGATCAAGGTTAGGGAAGGTTACAACAGTTGGGATTGTTTAGCTTGGGAAAAAAACAGAGGGGAAGGAAAGACACAAAAGAGGTGTACAGAATTATGCATGGTGTAAATAATGTGGATAGGGAGACATTTTTCTCCCTCTCTCATGATAGTAGAACCTTCATGGGTCAGCCCATGAAGCTGACTAGTGGGAGATTCAGGACAGATAAAAAGAAAGATTTCTATTACATAGAGCATAGTTAAACTATGGAATTCGCTACCACAAGATATAATGATGGCCATCACTTTGGATAGCTTTAAAGGGGGGGTAGACAAATTCATGGAGGAGAAGGCTATTGATGGCTACTAGCCCTGATGACTATATGCTACCTCCAGTATCAGAAATGCTATGCCTGTGTACACCAGATACTGGGGAACATTGGCGGGGGGCTGCTGTTGCACTCATGCCCTACTTGTGGGCTCCCAATCAACAGCTAGTTGGCCACTGTGTGAACAAAATCCTGGATTACATAGATGGACCCTTGGCCTGATCCAGCATGGCTTTTCTTATGCTCTTATGAGCCATACCATCAGTCCACCTAGCTCAGTACTGACTACTCTATCTATGGCAACAGCTATGCAAGATCTTTTTGGACAGTGACTAGCAGACAAAATCAATGAGCTTCTCTCTCTCTCTCTCCCCATTATGCATAGAACCAACTGTTACAGATGGGAGAAAAAATGGTTCATTTTACATTTTTGCAAACTTGCCTCATTTTGTACTTTATGGACATATATGTGAACCAAAATTCAATTATCCTTTGACATTTGCTCATCTCCAAATGTTGTGACCAAGTTCTCCAGTCAAAAAATGTATACAAAAATGCATATATTAGGGAAGTGTGTGCACGAAACTGCATATATTGGTGAAAATGTTCAAAATGCATATTAGTAAAAATAATGCTCAAAAATACATTATATTAGGGGGAAATGCTAGAAAAAATGTGTATGTTAGCAAAATTGCATACAAATGCATGCACTAGGAGAACTGCACACACAAAATGAATATGGGATTTAATGCAAAACTCTTTTTTTAAATATATATATATATATATATATATATATATCAAACTGATGTGAAAACAGAATGAAACAAACTTAAGATTGGAAACATTAGAAATGGAGAGAAACCAAAATTGATGTACTTGTCTATTCCAACCTACTGCCAGTTAAAACAAGAACTGATGATACATCATCATCGAATAGCAAGTCATCATTCATGGTAAAGTGAACAGGGCAAATGACAGTCCAATGCCATTGCATTGTTTCAGAGAATAAGAAATACAACAGCCATGTTTTCAGGCCATGCCAGAATATGAGTTAGTGGAACTGTCTGAATGAGCTACAGCACACCTGAACCGTGTGCAACCCCACCTGCCCTGTCCTCCTCCCATGAGGCCAAGATGAGTTCAGAAATCTTTGCCTCTATTTTTAGTTAACCATAGTTTGCAATGTTATCCAGACCCAGAATGTTGGTTCACATTCACCTTATTCAGGCATTCTAATTTCAAAATGCTCCACATGATGAGGGGGTGTGGGGAAAATGCTAGCTCTGCCCCATCCCATGTTTTCTCTACAGCCCTCTCCACACTGGGGGTTGAGAGCTTGTTCTACTCAGCTCCCCACCTGATTAGGGGTCAAAACATAATTACTTTAAATCTGTATCTAGCAGTTATGTAGAGTAGGCAGAGGACCCCAATCCAGATTTTAAAAGCCTCCTAGCCCTAAACTAGGCTCTTCATCTAGACCCAGATTTAAAGTCTGATTTTTCTCAGGGTTCTCAGTCACACAGGGTTCCCACTGCAGACTCTCTCCTTCCAACTCATTCCAGGTGACAAGGATGTCAAGAGAGGGAGTAAAGCTAGCATGTTCATCCCCTCTTTCCCTGACACAATTCTAATTACAGGAGGAAAATTAACAACTGAATTGAGCTATTATCTAGTGTTAGTTTCAACAAGTTTGTTACATTTGTTTGTTTGTTTTGTTTATTACATTTATATACCGCCCCATAGCCGAAGCTCTCTGGGAGGTTTACAAAAGTTAAAACATAAGAACAACAGTATAAAAACAACAGTCAGTTTAAGTTAAGAATGCAAGATCAGACTGAAGGCCTATCCAGTCGAGTGTTCTGTTCTCATAGTGTTCTGTTCTCATATGATTATGGGTAGCCCACAAGTAGGACATGAGTGCAATGTCACCCTCCTACTCTAGTTCAGCTTCAGAAATCACATTTTGAACTTAGCTTGTTTGAAACTAACCCTTGTTAGTGTTAACCATAGTTTGTTGCTCCAGATGATGAAACAAACCACAATTAACCAAAAGTAAAAGAAAAAGCTTCTGAACTCCTCCTCCTAGTTGAACAGGAGGAGAATACAAACCTAAGGCTCATACACATCATACTAAACTATGGTTTAATGTGACAATTAAATCAGTCAGCGTGTTATGGAAATTAGATAGACTACCAGTGCAATCCCTTATGTATCTAGTCAGAGGTAAGTCCCATTGGATTCAGTGGGACTTATTCCCAGGTAAGTGTGTATAGGATTGCAGCCTAAGGATATTCCCAGATGATCAATTTATAGTTCAACGAATTCATGTGGGGTGACAGAACAAGAACTGATGCAAAAGTGAAATTAAGTAAAACAAGGTCTCAACAGGTACTATGGATTCATTTCTCACTGTATAACCTCACTTTGCCCTCACACACATAAAGCAACGCTATATCCCCATTATGTGTGAATTGGATATCATACTATTGTCTTTAAATGAGGGACTAGCTACAGTATGACAGGGGCACCCTTTGAATCTATCACCTCGATATGCCTTAAGGGGGGGAGGTATCCAAATGGAAATAAAAATAATTTCACAATATCAGAAGCAGAATGACTTCAAGAGTATTCATGCATCTGCTAGATTATCAGAGATCAGCAGGGACAATCAAGATAGATAAGAATATTACAGACAAGCTAAATAGTTCTGTTACAGGAGCTTTCCCTATGGGGAATAATAAACCTTTATCCATCCATGGATAGTGCTTAATTTGCCAGGTTTTGTATTCTTATATTATTACTGCACAAGAGGGGGGAAACAGTTACAGTCTTTATAACCTACAAGTAAAATACTGAATTACTGAATTTTCCATCTTCCCAATGCAGGACATGATGTGAGCACTGATGGAGTCTGGAGGTGTTAGAATCATAGAATAGCAGAGTTGGAAGGGGCCTACAAGGCCATCGAGTCCAACCCCCTGCTCAATGCAGGAATCCACCCTAAAGCATCCCTGACAGATGCTTGTCCAGCTGCCTCTTGAAGGCCTCTAGTGTGGGAGAGCCCACAACCTCACCAGGCAACTGATTCCATTGTCGTACTGCTCTAACAGTCAGGAAGTTTTTCCTGATGTCCAGCTGGAATCTGGCTTCCTTTAACTTGAGCCCATTATTCCGTGTCCTGCACTCTATAACGGGCTCAAGTTAAAGGAAGCCAGATTCCAGCTGGACATCAGGAAAAACTTCCTGACTGTTAGAGCAGTGCGACAATGGAATCAGTCACCTGGTGAGGTTGTGTTGTTGTTGTTGTTTTTATACCATGGGTGCTGCTACATGGAGGGCTTCTAGCCCTGCTAATAAAGAGACACTGTACAGCTACTCCAACTTTTCTTCTTTCCTGGTGTGTGTGTGTGTGTATGTGTGTAAAGAAGGAAAAAAGTGGTGGGGAAACACCAGAGGGTATTAATGGACAGACAGATTCCTCATGGACTTTCCAAACTCTGACCTGTCTCCACAAATGGATGAGCAGTTTTGAATCCCAGAACTAGTAGGTGGAAAGATGGGGCAGGGAATTGTGCAAACCATTACCTAATAAGGCATTCTTCCATGGGGAACTGCTTTAGCTTTCTATGAAGACATTTGTAAAGTAGGTGCTTAACAAAGGTATCTCAGTGATGGCTCTTCTTACCCGTAACTAGTCATGAGTTGGAGTCAAAGGTCAAGTGCAACAGGGCAGTGCTAGAGCTGGTGTTGCAAGGCAAAATAGTCCACTGTCAGGAAGCAGGAAAACCACAGCCAAATTATAACGCAAGGAGGAAGAAGCAAAACAAGTGGCCAGTCACCACTGATTTGGAAGACTAAACCAGTGCATGGGAGAGAAAGAGAGGAGGGCGTGACAAGACTGGGAGGACAATCCATGGGGCAAAGAAGAATTTAGGCATAGAGGATGCCTGGCAGTCTCAAAACAAGGAGCTGAGCAGCAGCAAATAGTCTTTGGCCTAATCTACACCAAGCAGGTATTGCACAATGAAAGTGGTATGAAAGTGGTATATAAAAGGCAGGAGCCACTCTACTGCTTTATAGTGGTATTGAAGTGCACTGACAACTGTTGGGGCCCACTTACAGACACAGACCATATACTGTTTTCATACCACTTTCATAGTGCAATATCCTGCTTTTTGTAGATTAGGCCCTAGTGTGCCATGCATTAGGACCAAAGCAAAACGTAAAACTGGGGAGGCTGTAGGCCTGGTGAACTTGCTGTCACTGGCTAGAGAAAGCTATGGCATAATTGGATTATCTCCTCAAGCTGCCTCCCCAGCCAGCACTGCAAGCAAAGTGGAAAGAAGAAAACACAATGTAAATAGAGGGGGAGGGAGGGAGAGAGTTTTGAGAATTAAATTCCTGTGTTTTTTGACCTTCCCATTAGATGTAAAAAAAACCCAAAAAAAACACCCTTTTTCCTTTTCATCCTACACCTTGCTGCTGCAGGCAGATAAATATTTCATGCAGCCTCTTGGCTTCCGCTGGCCACCTTCACCCCTGCAGCTCTCTTTCTATACCCACCAATGCCCTGGCCTGTTTGCCCCTTCCTGGAAAAACAATAACAACAACAACAACAACACCCCAGCCATACTTCCCAGGCCCTCCCACCTACTCCACCTTCGCAATTGCCTCTCAGAACTGTCGGCATATTTTTTGATTTCCACAGTTCTGGAAACAAAGAGCACACTCATCTTTAATGGCGTTTGATGTGTGAAGGACACAAAGGTTTAGACTCTGGCATGGGGCTGGACTGTCTGGCCTGAAAAGCAGCAGCAGCAGCAGCAGCAGCAAAAACAACAACAGCAACACCACGTTCTAACTCCGTGTTCTGGTGTAGGGTGAGCAATGCTGCCTCCTTTGCCAGCACAGATAATGGCTCCTATGAATGACACCACTTAGAACTCGGGAAGGCTGCTGACAGCTCGCAACACATATGAAGGTTTTGCTGACAAAAGGGTGAGGGAAACCCTGTAATGCTGTACTGGGCAGGAATCCATCTGGGCTGTTTTCTCTTCCATCTCTTTTGACTGCCTCACCACTTCTTTCTATCCTACCTTGCTCTCCTTTATACAATCATGATATCTCTCATGTTTAGTTTTCCACTTTCCCCTATTATTCTTCTCCTCCTCACTCTTTTCTTCAGGTCATTTTCCACTGGTGCTAAGCAGAAACAACTGGAGAGAAGGGAGACGTATCTCCTTTTTTGTATTGAATCCAGCAGAGCCTGGTGGCACCGATTTCAGTGGAGTTGTGAATCCGTTCTGGGTTTCCATCAAAACCAGGCAAAACTCTAAAGGAGCTATTCAATGTGCTGAACCCTGAGCCCCCCCTCCCCAAAGTAGGTTCAATACCTTGGATAGTTCCTCTAGAGTTCTGGCTGGTTTTGACTGAAATCCAGAATGGATTCACAGCCCCACCAAAATTGGAGACACCAGCTTCCAGGAGTCTGGTGCTCCTTCCTCCCACACTCTCTCCACGTGTTTCACCTGTTACCTTCCCTGCCTTTTCCTCAGTATCTGGAAGCTCTGGCCCTTCTGCTTCCCTCAACTCCTCTAGCCTAACCTCCCCCACCTTCCATGAAACAATCCTGATGGGCCTGGATTAATATTCCTCACTGCTCTCGCTTGATGGAATTCAGTTTGGTGTGGAATGACATGGCCGAAAGAGAGAGGGAGGGAGAGGAAGAAAAGCAAGAGGTCCTGGTTTACTTGGACAAGTGGTTCCAATGGGTGGGGTGGGGGAAGAGATGGACAGAATTGTATAGCATTGGTAAAAGAGGTTACTGAAAGACACCCTCAGAGTCAAAGGACATGTCAAGATGAGCCAGCAGGATACAATTCTAATAAAAGTCCCCAGCTGAAAAGCAACTGGATTCATTTACATAATCCCTCAACTACAGGTGAATTAGAGGTTATTCTATTTCCTTTTGTTAATCCCCTATTCAAATCACTGGTGGTCTTTCCACTAAGTACATTAGAAGCTGCATTGATGCTTGGATTAAGGGCTGGGGTTGCTTTTTTTTTGAGAGAGAGAGAGAGGGAGAGAGAGAGAGAGAGATTGAGATTCCTTAGAATACGGGACAGAGCAGTGGACAAGGCGGTTATAAAGAGATCTAGTGTAAGTTGCCTATAGAGAATTGTTAAAACAATGTCAATGATTTCAAATTTAGGAACTCAAAACAGTGAAAATGACAGGGAGAAATAGTGGGCAATTCTTCATTATTTAAACAGTGTCATCGAAGTATGTGGCAATTCACAGAGTAACATGATCAAAAACGACAGGGCCCCTGCACAGAGGGTGACTACCTAAATGTTGACAGCAGGAGAGGCAGAAAGGTAACAGGAGGAAGCTGTGCAAATGCCGCTAAATGCACAATCCTTTGCATGTCTACTTAGAAGGAAAACCCTTGAATTCAATGGGCTTTACTACCAGGATAAGTGTGTATAGGATTACAACTTAAATGTATCCAGGCTTTGTTTCAGTTGGAAGAGCTGAAGAGTTCACGGAAAAGATGGTGTTTGACAAGAAGCCAAGCTGCTGGTGACAAGGAAAGATTTGAGAAAAATGACAAGTGAATTCATTTCTCCATCTCATATTTCTCTACTTTCTGTGCTCCTTTTCCTTCACTGTGTGGCCCTGTATACATTTCCATCTTTGTTTTTAACCTCCCTCTTCTAGGTAATGAATAAAAATTTTAAATTATCTCAGGCTCCAACTACAGTACTGTCCTATGCCAAATTGTGGTGCCAATTTTGCTCATTAATTTCTATGTGAGAAGGAACAGCCACGGTATCTTCCTGGAAATATCTCTTCTTCTTTGCACCTTCATTTGCAACTTTAAAAAATTAGTTGGTGGAGCTGCTGCATGAAACTGTCTTATATAAAGTCAGTCCACTGGTGTCGCTTGGCTTGACGCCCAGGTACTCAGATAGCACAGACACTCAAGGAGTGGTGAGTCAAGTCTGGTAAAAAAAAAGGGGGGGAACATCCAACAAAGCACAGTCACAGCAAGGTCATGAACTATCAGGATCCTGGATAGTGTATTGCAGGGGATACTCACAGGAGTGTTTCTATTCAGGGAGAGATGTTGTCTCAGCAAGAGACTCCAGGTGACTCAAGAAAACTGGCAGGCCCAGAACTTTCACAGGCCCTATCCCTGCTGGACAATGAAACTCAATCCAGACAAGATGGATGCACTGTTAGGGGGTGGTTTGTCTGCCCGGCTAAGTGGTATTCAACTAATTCTGGAGGGGGCTGCACTCCCCTAAAGGATTAGGCTCATAGTTTGGGGCTGCTCTCGGCACTGAGAACTGTCGCAGTGAGATGACCCCGGGATTTCCGGCCTCCGGGATCATCGCCCTGTGTCCAAACAGCCACATGACATCCTGGAAGTGAAGAGGGGCGTCACGCCCATTGTGGCCGCCATTTTTTTTTAAGCGCAGGAGTCGGAGCACAGTTGTGCTCCAGTGCAAAAGTGAGTAAAACAAGCAAACAAAAGCCCTGCTCCCGCTCACCACCCCCAATGTCCCTGGAGTCCCCCCAGCCTGGCCTGGCTCCTTCCCTCTGCTGTCCCCTACTACCTGTGGGGAGGAAAGAAGAAGCCAGGACAGGTGCCCACACCACCCACAGTCCTTGGGATTGTCCCAGGACCATGGGAAAAGCTGGGTTTTCTGCGGTTCCTGATACCCCATGGAAAACCCATGCCTGCCGCCCCCTGGGAGTCACTGTGTGTGATATGGACACACAGGGACTTGGCCATGACAGGCCTGGACTATCAGGCTGGTGTAGACATGGCCTCTGTGTCACAGAGCACCTTTTATCAGCTTAGCCTGATATACCAACTACACCCTTATCTGGACAGAGATAGCCTAGCTATCTCTTCAAATACTCTTCAAATACTTAAAAGGTTGCCACACAGAGGAGGGCCAGGATCTCTTCTTGATCCTCCCAGAGTGCAGGACATGGAATAACGGGCTCAAGTTAAAGGAAGCCAGATTCCGGCTGGACATCAGGAAAAACTTCCTGACTGTTAGAGCAGTGCAACAATGGAATCAGTTACCTAGCGAGGTTGTGGGCTCTCCCACACTAGAGGCATTCAAGAGGCAGCTGGACAACCATCTGTCAGGGATGCTTTAGGGTGGATTCCTGCATTGAGCAAGGGGTTGGACTAGATGGCCTTGTAGGCCCCTTCCAACTCTGCTATTCTATGATTCTATGATACAGTTATCCATGCTGTAATGACCTCTAGTCTAGAATACTGCAATGCACTATATATAGGGCTGCATTTGCAGATGGTTTGGAAAGTTCAGCTGGTCTAAAACAGGGAAGCAAGACTGTTAACAGGGACTGGTCAACGTGATTATATCACGCCAGTACCAAGTAAAGACTTTGTTATTTTCCCAAGCCTTTTAGTGTTTCAGCTCTGTTGTTTTAATCTGTTATTGGCTTTATTCTGGGTTGTACTTTTGTACTGTGCTGTAGTTTTAAATTTGTCTATTATATTTATGGTGTATTTTTAATTGTTGTGAATTGCCCAGAGAGCTTTGGCGAATGGGAGGTATAGAAATGTAAAATAAATAAATAAATAAATAAATAAATAAATAAATAAATAAATAAATAAAGGGTGCCCTGTTATTCTGTAGTTTTATGCCCCTGTCTGGCCCAAGGACAGCAGAAGCTATGGGGGAGTTATCCTGAGTCTGACCTTGAGGGAGAATGCTTCACCTTCAGGCCTGGAAGGCATATGAGAAGGTGCTGAAGATTCCCCCCGAAGTGAGGCAACCAGTGGCTCATTAGCCGGGCTGGCCTGGGGTGAAAGACAAGATGGCACCCCTTGCCCAATCTGTATACACAAGCCAACAGAATTGGCAATTGAATCTTACTTCAGCACTGGCAATGGGATGGCGACCTTCATCACAGGCCACATATAGGGATGTGTGGTCCAAAACAGGTTGTCTCTCATACACTACTCTGCCCTCCCACAGAGAGGGACAGGCAGAGAGTTCATGGGAAAATCCAGGGGGCTGCAGCTGGTGCCTGAAGTGATTGCTTCATTCTGCTCAATGGAAGGGCCGGTCTTGCTCATCAGACTCTGAGTCTACCTCTAGGTGCCGCTGGGCCTCTGAGACTGGGGACATGACACATTTAGACAAGCCTTGTCCGTAGCCTTCCAGGCTCTCAGGCAGCCTGCTACCAAAGATCTTTTTTTCAATGAGAGCAGCGGCTTCACAGTACTCTTCCGTGAACACCCAATTGGGAAGTGAACACCCACACATTTGGGAAAGCAGATAGCAAGGACACTGCGGCTGCCCAGTCTGCCGAGTTCGCTGCATTGTGCCAGGCAGAGGATTTGACCACATTCTGCCGGGATGGGCTGAGGGCATTGACGGAGTAGTGAGCGAGAGGTGGTGGCAAATGGAGAGGGTTCATTCTGGTTTTTGTGTTTTAAGCTTCCCTTCCTCTCCCGAGCAGGATTAGCAATGTGATGGGGGTGGGGGGAACTTGCTGCCAGACACACTCCATGGCAACATACTGGGTTTTAAAAGGCAAATCAATTCAAGAGATGCACTAATGTAGTGTCTCCTCTTATTTTCACTCCTCCTCTTCTCCCCTCATTTTCATTTTTCCCCACTCCCTCAAGCAAACCTGTCTAACACCTTGTGATTTTATTGTTGATAGGCTTTGTATGCATGCACATTCTATTTGGCTAGGATCTGTCACCATTCACCTGCTGTCTTCAGCAGCAGGAGCATACAAGCAAAGTGCCCTGCCTGCCCTAGCAAAGCATAATGTTCAGTACTCCTATTACTTTTATCTTCTAACTAGCATTTCTAGTGAAGTTAAGTAGAAGCCAGTGTGGTGTAGTGGCTAAGGTGTTGGACTGGGAGTCAGGAGATCTGGGTTCTAGTCCCCACTTGGCCATGAACACCCACTGGGTAACTTTGGGCTAGTCACAGACTCTCAGCCCAACCTACCTCACAGGGTTGTCATTGTGAGGATGACATGGAGAGGAGGAGTATTATGTATGCCGCCTTGGGTTCCTTGGAGGAAAAAAGGTGGGATATAAAAGTAATAAATAAATAAGTTCACCCGGTGCCAACATTGTCATCTTTTTTTGGTGCCAGGGTAAGACTTTCCTCTTTCCCCAGGCATTTGATGGCTTATTCTTTCTTTCTTTCTTTCTTTCTTTCTTTCTTTCTTTCTTTCTTTCTTTCTTTCTCTGTCTGTCTGTCTGTCTGTCTGTCTGTTGTTTTTTCAGGTCCCAGTATCTTATTATAACTTCTTAGCTATTTTAAATTGTTTTTAAATTTTATATCTTAAAGATTTTATATTGTGTTCATGTGATGTTGTATTTTTGCATTGCAATGTTTGTGAACTCTCCGGAGAGCTTTGGCTATTGGGTGGTAGAGAAATGAAATCAATGAAAATGAAATGTTTCACGCCGACCATCTGTGAAAAGTCATGGTCCTTCCACAGCCAGACAGTGCAATTGCAGTGCACAGCTGCAGTCAGAGCCTGTGGTAGAAGCTTTATGGGATTGCCATCATGGAGGCAATGCAGTTGCAAAATAACGTAAGCTGAAAAGAAGAAGCACCCCACCACTGGACAAAAAAGGGGGTTGAGCAGGGAGTTGCCAGTCTGAGCCTTGTTGCAGATGGAGCCTGGAGGCTGATCACCACACAGGAATACACAGTCATGTCCCAGACTCTAGATGCCTTGGACAGTGACTCTGATGCAGAGGGGATTTCTGTGGAGTGGATCATAAGGACTCTATGCCAGGGTAGTATAAGTTCTAGTCTGAAGAAGATCATTCTGCAGACTCCCCCAGAGATATTGATACCTGGTTCCTCTGCAGGAAGAGGTACTGGCTCCTCCACTGAGATATCAGAATTCACATCTTCATGTATTCAAGGCACGCTGCTCCATTTAGTCAAGGCAGCACTCTAGAAGATTTAGCTGGAAGCCACCCCGTGGTATCCAGAATGCTGTCACTCCATGCCCTTGCTGGTCTTACAGCTAAGAGTAGGACTTTGGTGATCAGTAGGGGCAGTTTAAACATTTAAGGGCTCAACTGATCTCAGACCTTTGTGAAAGCAAATGTCCAATGCTCCTCAGAGTTTTCACTGGGCGCTGTCCCATGTCCTGTTGTGCATGACACAGTGTTAGATCCCTGGAATCCTCCTGCTACCTTCTTGACTCGTGGCACAGGATGGTCACTGCTAGACCTCGTTCAGCATACATGGTGCAGGCTGGATGTTTTGCCAGAACAGGACAACCACAGATGCCTATCAAGGCCAAAGGCTGAAGTTCACATACCTGTGCCCTTGGCAGATTAGTCATTTTGAAGGAAAAGTCAACATTCAGTTTAGTATAGAGCACATGCTTGGCCCCTTTCGTCCATACTATGATATCATCATATACGTTTCCCAGGCCACCTTCCATCCCATTGGCTGGTGCTGTCAGGGGTGGGGGATTACGGAATGTGACAGTGTCATGAGGACACCGAGCAAGTCTTCCTACACATTATGCATGGGAATTTGACACAGGGATGCTCTTTTTGGCAGCATCCCTGTGCTGTGTGTGATGCAGTTCTGCCCTAAGGCAACTCTTCCTATTCATAAATCAGTCATAAGAATCACCTGTAAGTCCAGACAAAAGTGAGGGGAGTGGTTTGGACTTGATGAACGGGATGATGATAAAGCAGTGAAGCTGTGACAATTCAAAGAAGGTCTGCTGAAGAAGTTAGTTTTCAGGGAGATATGAATGGGGAGAGGAAAGCGAAGGTGAACACAGGCAGAGATGATGCTGTGATGGTGAATATGATTACATAAGCAAGGCAGAAGGGGATCAGAAGAGTTGGGGGTAGAGAATGGCAGGAAAACCACTGAAGAGTGAAAGTAGGGAAATGATAAGAGACAGTTCAGAGATAACATTTTGTACAGTCCATACTGGACTAGAATCACCTTAGAAGGCAGTATTCAGTATTCACAGCCTTCAAGGCACTCTAATACAATATAATAGTGATGGAGGCAAGTAGCTGAAAATCCTACAAATAAAATAAACACCCTAGAGCTATTCTTTGGTCTGCATATTTGCTCCACTGTCCAAGTTGCTCCTTGTTGTAACTTCAGAGCTGCTTCACACATAAATGGGACACCCACCCATCCAACCATCATAACTTCTTGATTTTTCTGTGCCTTGTATTTAGTTACAGGTGTGCATTTCTTCCTTTCTCTCCATATCTCAAAACACTGAAATTCATGAGTATGGCAATTGTATAATTCTTATCTGACTCTAAAATGAGAGGGAAACTCTGCCATAGATTACAGTACAGACCTAAAGACATTTCAATTCTGTGACACTAATCTGCTTAATCCCACTTGAGAGGCATCCAAATGGGTTTTAAGTATCCAGGGGAAATCTGTAAGGAGCATCCCAAGCTCAATTAAAGGCTACCACATTGTATGCGACCTCAGGGGCTGCTATGAACCAGGCAACTGGTTACACACAACTGACCTTGTTAGTCAAGCATCTTTCATGCTTAATAATAAATTGCCATTAAATATTTGATTGTCGACTCTGTTATCAGCCTACTTTCTCTAGAATACCAATTTTGCAGGGGCCACACCACTTCAAGGCAAAACATTTTTCCTTACATTTTGAGTAGCAGCAATCCGAGCCAATCCAACACTGCTATTGGGGGGCGGGGGGAGGTTGCCTATGAGGGCACAGAAGAGGAAAAGGGACAGTCATTTTGCAGCTTTTGTGCCCTCATTGGCCATCTCCCCCGCTCCCAAGGCAGCATCTGATTGATTCAGATCAATGCTACTAAAAAAGAGAGAGAAAAATGGAGTTTTTTTCTGGCCAATTGCCACTAAGCTTCCTTTTGCCAGCAAGTCTGGTTGGGCAAGGAGGACTGGAAGAGGAACAGGAAGAGGAGGAGCCACCACCATTGCTGCTGCAGCATCCTTGCTCTCACTTCTGCAGCATCAACATCAGGGATGGGCATGGCTGGACCCTTTTGAGCCTCTGGGCCTCGGCAGTTGCCCCTCCCCCATGGCAAGCCCTGACACCAAACCTGTGGCTGTGAATTCACCTTCCCAAAGAATGGTGTTGCTTTAACAATGGCTTTTGCTAACTAAGCCCTTAGGTGTATCTACATGCACACTACAGTGCAGTCCTTGGATTGGTTACGGAGCAGGGAAAGTATGATAGGGATGGGCAAACTCACCCATAGCCGATTCCTTGGATGCTCACCCTGCCACTGCTGACATTTGCTCCTGCTTGTGACACCATGCGAGCTTCTGTTCTGGCTCGGAAAGTGTCCAACAAAAGGCCGTGAGCATCCCGAGCATCCATTGTGCGCACAATGGATGCTCTAGAAATTGTGCATTTCCCCCATTGCTTAAATTGTGCCCATAAAGGCCCCATTTATGCAAGAGTAAAGGATCAAATGTTCACGACTTTACTCTTGCATAAGCAGGGTCTTTATGGTTGCCATTTATGCACCAGGGGAAATTACGCAAATTCCGGAGCCTCCATTGTCATGCATGGGTGCTCGTGAGTGCCTGACTGGGTCCGGGCTGGGGGTGGGGGCAGACATGAGAGAGTCCATCAGACTCTCGGAACCATTTGGGTGCCTATGACAACCCTACTTTTGAGGGATTGTGGCAAGCTGGGGCAAATTTCTGGGGTTGCATTTCAATACATGATGGAAGAGTCTTGGAAGGCTTTCAGGGCAGATGCTCCTACCTAGCGGCAGCTAGTAGTATGTGCCATCCACCCCTCATCCCTTATCTTTCCCAGGTTTTGCAAGCCACTTCTGGATTTTTAGTCCTAAAATTAGTACCACATAAACATCCTGCAAGTGTCTCTTTTCCTTTGTGAGAGTTGCTCAATTGATCCCAGACATTTTCCCATCTCCACACCCCTTGCCCTTTTAATAATTGTTTTCTAAATGTATTAACTTGATCATATGCACAACCTCCTATTCACCAGTTGGCATGCTTTTCTTGTAAATCCCCGCCCCACAACATTACACACCCCAAGCTATTTGTATCTGGCTGTGCACAAACACATACTTATGCACACACATACACACACTTTCTAAAGAAAAGCTGGGAATAAAAAGCCCTGTCTCTTTAAAATAAAATATAATCCAGCATCTCAGACACATCAGCCTAGCCCCCATTTCAGAATAGATGTCTTGTCACATTTCAAGCATCTCCCAAATACATAGGACGGAAGTTTTTCTCTAATCATTAATGTCTAATGAGTCCTGTCTACAAGGAGTAGATAAAAAAAACCTTTCCCAGTTCACACCTCTTACTTCTACCTACTCGTGTTGGAAATGCACTAATAGCTCATCTCCCCAGGTGATCCTTGCCTGTGTGTTAAGTACAGCAAATCTGTCATGGTCACACCTGATTGGTGGGATTCTCTTCCCCTTGCCAATCCCCCCTCCAAGTCTATAGGGATAATGAAATATGGCTTGCCTTGTGTTTAAATTGACACCTGTTTCTCATCCATTTTGACATCTTGGAACATCATGGGCAATCCTTGCAATTTACAGATTAAAATTGTTTTAAAACATTTTTAATTGTTTAAAATGTTTTATAACATTGTTTTAAGTTTTAATTGCAAGTTACTTTGGGAGCTCTATTTGGACCAAGAGGCAGCTCATACATTTGTAAAACAAATGATTTAATACCTCCAAGTAGGGTTGTTGGAGAAATCTGCAATGGAATCAAATGAGTTCGGAATTCTATGAATCTCAGCTGTGGATTCCGTAGTGGACCAGCTTTTCCTGAGTCAAATGGATTCCATTGATTTCCGGACCATGTTTTGTTTGGTTGTTTATTTGGTTGATTTTTGCTTTCCAGAATTTTACACAAATTTAGTCATAGAAAAATACTTAAAAATAAAGAACACTGACCAAAAATGCCTATTTCCCCCATAGGCTAAAGCATGAACATACACATTTGTACATTTTTGCAAGTACAAATTTGCACAAGTTTAGGAAATTAGGGGGGGGATCAGATTCCGCCAATGAGCAGATCATAGAACAAAAGCAAAAGACAATCTATGAAACACAGACAGAATGGATTTTATAAAATCTGTACTTGCAAGTAAGTTTGGAATCTCTCTTTAGGGTTGACTAGGGTAGGCTATAAAGAGAGTAAACCATAATAGGCTCTAGAGGGAGTAAGGGAAGCTGGGAAGATGGCAACTAGTGACAGGGCCTTTGCAGTAGTGGCCCCCAACTATGGAATGAGCTCCACCTGCTACCAACACTGGCATCTTTTCAGCATCAGGTAAAGACCAACATCTACTCCCAAGCATTTATTGTTATATGATGAGGCATTTATGCCTGCTATTTTAAAACAGGTCTATCAGGGAAAACATTGTTTATTTAAATTGTTTTTAGCTATTTACATAGTTTTAATTTCTCTGTGCTGAAAACTTTAGAGTATTTTTATAATGTTGTATTTTCTGTTTGTATTAATTGTTGTAAACTGCTTAGAGAGCTTCAGCTACAGGGTGGTATAGAAATGAAATAATAACAATAACAATTTCTTTTCATTACTTCCAACCTGATTTCTTCCTTATCCTTTATCTTATGGACTTGGAACCTAGAGTTTGATTGTATATCTTTTGGACAGCTCAAGGATTTGTCCCCTGCATGCTAGGTTGTACATTCACACTGCATGTTTCAGCCATAAGGAGACAAGAAGAAAATAGGCTAAACTTGTTCAGCCAAGGCTACGGAAATCTAGATAGTAGTTGCCCAGACCCAATAAAATCCACAGATCTCTGACTCAAAATCTAGAATAAATTAAGGGGTGGTGGCTGCAAAAATTAAAGGAGAAGCACTGTGTCATAACCCTCAGGACTTCCAATGGGGAAGGTCAGAGGAGCATGAGGCACAGGTAGGGATGTCAAAGAAATCGGTTTGAGGGTTGGAGTTCGCAGGTTTTCCTAGGTTCAGCCCCCAGACTTGGATCTGATTCCTGCTGAGGTTTCCAGCTTGGTCTGCAACAAGTTGGGCCAGTTTGCAGATTGGGAGGGGGGGCATTTTGCACATTTTTTAAGGTTCTGCAATTTGCACAAATTTCTGATCAATTAGCACAAATTACAGTTGAATTTGCACAAATTATGCAAATTACAACCCAGTTTGCACAAATATAGCTGTAATTTGTATAAATTACAGAACCTTCCCAACAATGTGCAGAAAAGTTTTTGGACTTCAGGGGAAAGCCCACAGCTCAGCTAACAAACACAAACCAAGTCGTACATGCCACAGAACGCCATTAAGCCAAAAAGGAATTGGATTTCCCAGCAAGTACCCTATGCACAGGATACTTCCTCAGGAGTAGAACTGCTGGTGCTTTACTCTATGCCCTCCCAGCCAGAGGGATAGCCCTACCATCGTATTCTGGCTCAGATAATGATTTCCCAACAGAACCTTGATTTCTCAGGCTACAAAATCAGGTGAGGGCCTTTTAACAGTCCAGGAGGGGTGGAGATGAACATACATGTTTTCTCTTCCTACATAAGACTTCAGTTGGATTTAGCTCCCTGCTGAGACAACATCCTTGTATTCTTGTAAGAGAGTGTTCCAGCCAGCAGGATTCACTTGGAGCTATCCAAGGTAATATTTTCTTCTTGCCTTGTTTTGACTGCCATTGGATGCCACCAATTTTCCCTCTGGGCCTTAAGGGACACAGAATAGGACACACTGAAGGATGGTCTAAACTGCAGTGCATTTGGCTGTGTACTTCTCAACCCGTTTCAAACATTTAAAGAACATCCTGGGAATTGCTACAAGAGGAAACACTATATGTATGAACAGTAAACAAGTCATAAGCTCAAAATGTGTGTTGCTCAGAGAAAGCAAGGAGCAGAACTTTAATATCTGCAAAAGAAGTCATTTGGTACAGACTCGGCCTTCGTGTCAATCAGACATACTTTTCGTTCATCGAATTTGGATATCGACTTCAACCTTTGAATTGTGAGGAAGTCTCTTGGTTAGATGGACATTTCAGAAATTTAAGATGGTGTTTCCAGATTGATTAAAACTGGGTCCCTGACCTTTCTCACCTCTGCTTTGTCTTTCTAAGAAAGACCACAAGCCCTATGGTCAAAGTCTTGGGTTTACTATTACTATCAATTTACTCCAATGGCAGATGGCCATAATCCATGATGCTCAATGGTCCCATTCTTTTTTCCATCAAAGTTATAGAGGAAATTGAAACTTGGGCCAGATCTACACCAAGCAGGATCTGACAGTTTGAAAACGGTTTGAAAACTGTATCTGGAGGATGTCCTGGGCCCCAACAGTTGTCACTACTGTTATAAACTGTTTTAAAGCAGTAATGTAGATCCTGCCTTGGTCTCTGACCATTTTAAAGTTATCTTCCTTATAGTTGGTAAATCCAGTCAGAAAGTGCCTTTGCTCCTCTTCATTTCTGAAGTGAGATTTGTGCCTTCCAATTTTCAGCTGCTAGTTTGTGATCACTGATTGCATCGGGTGACAATCTGTCCTCGTTTAGAACATTGTACTGTTGACAAGTGTCCTGCTAATGAAATAGCTCTGTGCATTAGTCTGACTTGCAACGTTCAAATATGCTCCTACATTTTATTTCCCCTAGCCAGCCCCAGTGGACTATATTTTGCTAGCAAAAAAAGTAGAATATCTATACAGAGCAGCCTAATAATTGCAGCTTAATTAACACCAGTGTTGTCATTGTTGGTTGGTTAGTTGTTGTTTTTTACAAACTTATAAGGCTTGACTATATCTAGTTCAAATTATGGCTAGTGGTTGAAAAAGTTTTTTTTTTTTTTTTTTAAGAAGAATAAGGTTCGCCAACTAATTAAGGCCAAAAGGAAAATGTATGTTTCTTGGGGATGATTTTCGACTGAGGGCTGAGGTTAAGTGAGCTTTTGCCAAACAGAACAAACCGAAATTTCTTGTCAGAGGAAACTTGCATTGGTTTTGAATAAGAATTTCAAATGGCTACAAGTTTCTGGTATTGAATATTAATGATCAAACAATATCTGCTTTCAAGTATCAAATATAAACTATATTCTTCACACATCACACAGTTCACTATGGAATTTGCTACAACCATACAGAGTGATTTAAAAAGGGGATCAGACAAATTCGTGGAAGAGAAGGCTCTCAGTGGCTAGTAGTCATGATGGCTAAGTATTACCTCTAATATCAGAGGCAGCATGCCTCTGAATAGCAGTTGCTAGGGAACATGAGTGGGAGGGGGCTATTGTGTCTATGTCCTGCTTGTGGGCTTCCCATAGTCATTGAGTTAGCCACTGTGGGAACAGAATGCCAGCCTAGAAAGGCTTCAGTCTGATCCAGCGCAGCTCTTCTTAAGAAGACAGGAGCATTCTTAGGGTTCTATATTCTTAATCGCAAGTTGCATTTTATATAAAGTGTATCTATCAAATGCTACGTAGAACATATGCTGAAAAGTCAAATGGCCGCCCGCTGGCTGTCAAATCCTGCTGCAGAACACTAGATATTGGATGTGTGACCAAGCTTAACCACAGAATCTTCAGAAAGAACCTTTGGGGAGTGTGTCAGTTCTAATTTTCCCCACTGTAAAAGCATATTTACGAAAGACACAATTTATGTAAGATGTGAGGCCTCTGAACATGTACAGAATGCATTTTCCTTCCCATTGGGCAAAAACAGAGCATTCCTCCACACTTAGGATTTTAGCAGAGCTCCCAGTCAGACCTGACCCAGCCTCAGTCGTACCTGCTTTCCCCTCCAGAAGTGTTGGACTATAATGCCAGCATGGCTGGCTGGGGCATGCTGGGGGCTGTAGTACAACACATCTGGAGGGCACCAGGTTGAGGAAGGATGGTTTAGATATTAAACACTGGGATACATGGTGTGGTAAATAATGTGGATAGGGAGACAGTTTTCTCCCTCTCTCATAATATTAGAACTTGGGGTCATCCCATGAAGCTGTTTAGTGGGAGATTCAGCACAAGTAAAAAGAAGGACTTCACATAGTGCATAGTAAACTATGGAACTTGCTACCACAAGATGTAGTGATGGCCACTGATTTAGATGGCTTTAAAGCGGCTTGGATTAATTCATGAAGGAGAAGGCTATCAATGGCTACTAGTCCTGATGGCTACATGCTACCTCCATGTATCAGCAGCAGTAAGCCTATGTACACCAGTTGCTGGGGAACATGGGTGGTAAGGTGCTGTTTCACCCATGTGCTGCTTGTGGGTTTCATTATCAATTGCTGGTTGCCCACTGTATGAACAGAATGTTGGACTGGATGGATTTTTGGTCTTCTTATGCTCTTATCATTCAGAGGTGACCTAAGACAATTTGGTGCCTGAAGCAGAAGACCCAAATAGTCTTTCTGTGGGTGACAAGCATATAATACACTAAATAATCTAGAGTGTGCTGCCCTTTAATGGTATCCCCAAATCTGCCACCGGCAGAAGGCCACTTCACCCTACCTAATGGAAGGGCCAGCCCTGGGAGCATTCTTGTAATCCTGTGGTGATCCACACTTCCAACTCAGATTTAACAATTGGAACACTCTCACCAACAGTTTTTGTAGATCAAAATTACAGAACCACACACGGTTTTAAAAAATGGAAGAAAAATGTACCCTTTTACCAGGCTTTTAACCACAGCACACCATCAACAATAGAATGTTTAAGGCTACAATCCTATGAATGTTAAGACAGAAGAAAGTTCTACAACTGCCAGCATGGCTGAGTGCAGCATGGCTGGGGAATGTAAGACTTTATTCTGTCTAAACATGCATAGGATTGCGCCCCAAGTCTGTTAAGGATGAATTAATCCATTTTAAATTCTGCTCTTGAGGATGTCTTCAGTGCCAATGCAACCTTGTGAATCTTAAACACTTTGTGTTTGCTTTTAATCAACATATTGCACTCAAAGAGTGGTAAACACACAATCATTGCCATGCTTCCAGAAAATTACTCAGCTGGCCTTTAATTTATAGGGTAATAGGATGTCTGCACAGCTACACAAAATCATTCCCCGTTTTAACAATGTTAGGTGGGAAGAGTATTGAAGCAACTGCACTGAGTGGGGCTGGGGGAAGGCAATCAATCAATCACTCTAGTTGGACAGATAGGGTAATAATTACATCTGAAGAAGCCTGGAGCCGTGTCAACCATTGAAGACCAATGTTGGGGATGACCCGCTTCCAAATACCAGGTCTAGCAGCGTTTTACTGCCCTTGGAAAAGAACCAGATGCTTTCCTGCCGTTCTACATACCAAAGATGACAGGACTAGCAATTGAATTTTGCTCCCACATTGGCAACAAGACAGCATTCTCCACCATACTGGAGGGCAATAGGCTAGTTTACAGATGCATAGCCATTTGCATGGCATACACACCGTTGTCCTCCAGCGCATTGCCACTACTACCTGCCCTCCCCCAGCATCTGCTGCCTGAGGCAGCTGCCTCACTCTGTCTAATGGTAGGACCAGCCTGGTGTGTCTAGGACAATGTGGCAATTACTTTGGATTCAGGAGTTGACCCTGGAAGGGGAAAACATTATGAAGCAGCTCAGAGCTGCTCAAGTATTATCAGTAGCAAATACTAAATTAGGCCTGCATGTTACTACTGCAGCCATTCTGTCAGTAAACATATAGCGAAAAGATTGTATCAGGATGCATATGGGAACTCTTAAAATCCATTCACTGCTTTCCATTTTTAACTAGAAGTGTACCTTCCTGATAAGGA
This sequence comes from Elgaria multicarinata webbii, assembly GCF_023053635.1. Taxonomy (NCBI): domain Eukaryota; kingdom Metazoa; phylum Chordata; class Lepidosauria; order Squamata; family Anguidae; genus Elgaria; species Elgaria multicarinata. Next base: position 36,217,259 of record NC_086179.1, on the reverse strand, counting down.
CTTGTTTATCATTATCCCTGGAGATGTATCAATTAGAGGATCAACTGATTGCTTCTCATCTTTCTCCACTCCACTCAAGCACATGCTTAAAATATTGGTCTACATCTTCATTTGTTCATTGTGAACTTTGAAAACTTCAAAGAGATTCTGGTGACAGTCTCTGCTCCACTCGGAGTCAAGACAGTTGTGCTGGGCTCCGCCTGGGGCAAGATCCGACCTGTACAAATGCACCCTATGGAAGGCACCAGGGGCTTGATATGCCTCCTGTTTCCCTTGCCTGCCTGCCTGGGATTGCATAAGTAGTAGAAGGAGGCAGCGGGCAAATACCTAGCAGGCCTCAATACATGGGTTATATGCAGCTTCCTGGGTCATAGGTTGTGAAAACCTATCCTAGATCAAAGGTCTTCTTTTCTTAATTAGGAAATACATTTTCCTAACAGGGTACAGTTCATCTATCTGCAGAAGTGCCATCTCCATGGACACATGCAGCATATGCCCAGCTAAGGAAGAAAGGACCTTTGCTGCCGATGACTGCAATTCAAAATACAGGACATTCTCAGTGGAATTTCTCCGAGTAAACATGTATAGGAACAGTCTGCAAAAGATGTTATGAAACCCTTGAAAAGAAAGCCCTGATTTATTCAGTATCGTCATGTAAATCATGCTGTTTTATGTTTCTGTTTTTATGTGCCTGCATTAATGTTCTGTTGTCCTAAATACACCTTTGTTTAAACAGCTTCCTTATTTGACCTTGAACTGCTGGATAATTTGAACAACCACAAGCTTCATAACTATTCAAAATATTACTCCCAGGCAGGATGTACAGTACTGCTTTAAAATGGTTTATAGCAGTAATGACAACAGTTCAAAACGTTTTCAAAGTGTTATGTCCTGCTTGTGTAGATCTGGCCCCAGTGTATTGCAGAGTACAGTTGAATGGTAGATCAGAAAGCCATCTGAACTACATAAACAAGTTGAGCACAGACTGTTGTGCATGGTATACTTGGCTCTTAAGCATCCCTTGGACCCCTGGCTACCATGGTTGAAAACAAAGAGATTTGGTTGTTGCAGTTACTTGGGGGCTGTCTTTACGGTGGCGGCTTGCCGCCATGATGATCCAAAACCCCGTGCTTTCACTGCTATGGGGCGGCAGCTAATCCTGACACTGCAGCAAAAGTTCAGGATTTCCAGGGGCTGGGCCCACCCCCTGCCCTCTGCCCAGGTCGATGGCAACTAATCAGGGGTCACCATCCACCCAGCTATTCCTCCACTGCGACTCTGGAGCGAGGATAGAAGGCAGATGTACCATATGCACCTCACTCCAGAGAAAAAGACAAGGTACGTCCCTGAATTTTTTTCTCCACAGCTTCAGCAGAAAACCCTGAGGTGGATGGGCGATCGCTGCTGTGCACCCACCCTGGGGCTTTCTGAGCATTTATTTATTTATTGTTTATTTAGACAGCCTGCTGGGCTAGACGACTACAGGGCAACAAATTAACACTTGTAAGGATTGAAAGTTGCCCCAGGCAGGTACTTTGCTTCATTCAGAGCAGCCTCCATTCTCTCACACACACTGCTAGTCTTACTTGGGCGTTGGAATAGAATTTGTACTGTCTACGTTCAAGCCCACTGTGAGAAGAATGCCTCATGTGACCACAGCACACAGAAAAACCACAGCCATGCTTCCATATCTGCACCCTCTGCAGCATTGCTAAAGATGAGCTACGCTGATTCGAAGACTTCTGTGCTAGAGGTGGAAAATGTAGACAATTTCCTCCACTACAAGCACTCCTACATGACATCCTATATCAGGTACTAAATCCTGTTATTGCTAGCTATACCCTGCCCCAGTATTTCAGGGCTCAAAAGAGACCCCAACCAATGCTGGAGACACACCTAAGGTCTGTTGGGCTGCAATCCTATGCCAATGTACTTGAGAGCAAGCCCCATTGAGCTCAATAGGACTTACTTCTGAACAGGGATAGACAAATCTATCTGGTTTGCCTTTTATAACATCCACATATTTTAAAGAGCAGGTTCATTCTGTTCCATATCTGCACAGTTTGCAGGGTTTAAACAAAAGACACCCCCCCAAAAAAAGATAGCATGGTTTGTAAGCATTTTTGTGTGAACAAAAATTTCTACACATTTTTGCATGCAGTTTCTCCAAATGTACACAGATTTGACAGATGCTTCCCCCTAATGTATGCATTTTTGTATGCAATTTTTGCTTGGAGAACTGCAGAGCAAAATTCAGAGAAGTGCGAAAATTGAATGATAATTGTGTTCCAATTCCCATGTTAGTTCAGGGACTATGAATTAGGATGGTTCATATTAAAATGTGAACCAAACAAATTTTGCCCCCATCCCTACCTCTGAGCAGACATGCATAGCTTTCTGCCTTTAGTTGCTAGTCCTTGTCCTGAGCTGCAGCTCCCTTACACTCGGCGGTTCTTCTGGAGACTTATCTGCAATTTTGAACGTCATGTTCTAACTCTTGAAGTGCTGGCGCAAATTTGGCTTCCTGACTAAATCAACATACATCATGGACTCAGGGGTCAAGGGTCAGCATGTCTGGGTACCAGATGGGGGCACATAATCCAGTGGGGGGCCCACTGGCAGAAGCCACTGGAGTTGCCCCTCTTCTTCAACCTGGCTTGTTCACCTGTCTCTCGCTCTGGCCCAGACAGTGGTGATGGTAAGAAGGAGGAGCCATAGATGCCACTGCCTACATGCTCACTAGCTTTCTGTATGTCAAGCAATCAAGCAGTAGCAACGATAAAAGGGAATGAGGAGTAACAGCAGCTGGTGAGAAAGTAGACTCACCAAGCAAGAGGGGCCCATTGAACGTGTCTTGCCCAAGGGGCCTCAGAAACCTGGAGCTGGTCCTGCCTGAATAACCTCCAAGACCTTACCAGCCACTGTATGGTGTGTGCCTTGGCCTTCATCAGAACTCAGTATGTGTCACTAGACTAAGAAGGCTGAGGTTCTTGCTTGCAAGCCTTTCTTGTACTGTAGTTTGCAATATAGACTGCTAATCTACAAAAACTTGCAAAAAGCAGGAGCTTTATGAAACACGAGGAGGCTGAACAGAAAAGAAAGGAACACAAATGGGGAAAAGGTGGTGGTGGAAACACCACCCATAATATTCTAAACCCAGAACTGTGTCTTAGCACCAAATTTCAAAGCACCTGAGAATGAATTCCACATCCCTCCACCAGAAGCCACCAGCAAAAAAAGAGGGGGGGAAAGGAGAAGAAAAGAAAAGAGAAATTGCACTGGAAGAAAATTATCCCCTTAATGGCATTAACAGCAATTGGCTGTGTAGACAACTGCAATCAATGTAATTGGCATGAAGTAAAATAAGAGCCTTCATTATGAAATATTGGTAATATCCTCGGCTTCAGGCAGTTTGTGATATCATCATGACTCCTCCTATTTGCCAGCCTATATGTTTGTACCTTTTCATATTTATTCCCCTGAAATTACGAAGAACGTTTGTTAGAACTGCTGTATCGCCTCTTCAGCTAAATCCCAGCAAAGAAACATGAATGAAAAACGCAGTTAAGCTTTTCAAAGTCCCTGCAAGGCAATTACGTTTCTCTTGTACTCTCAAGCTATAGTCTTGGTGAGACAAGAGTTCAGATATCTCAGCCATCACGTGGCTTGGGAAGCATTACACTCCATCCATGTAAGCTTACTTTTCCCAGCAAAAGATTCCCAATGTTAAGGCATTGTTGACAGCCAGTGATTGTAAATTCCCCCCCCCTCAAAACCACCCCACCCTTAACCACAATTCTTGTTTGCTCAAGATCTTGCCTCCTCTCATATTGCAACAGTCTCTCTCTGCACAACCGCCCCCCCCCCCATACTATCTTTCTGTCTCACACACATGGGCCTCAAACCCTATTGTGTACAAATTCATTTTGCAAATTAGCCGTAAGTGAACAAAGACAATCACATTAAAAAGTGGGGAACATGCAGCACTAAATGTACTTTGTTCATTTGTGCATTTGGCTTTAATTATTGATGCCAATGCTTCCTTCTAGCTTCATTATTCTTTGTGAAAGTAATGAAATCCGTTTCAGATTAACCATCACTACAGCATTCAGGTACTTGATTCTTTCCGAGGGTGCTGGTGAGAAAGGAGCCATATCTGCTATTATGAGTTGTGGGTTGTTTTATCCCCCTTGCAAACCGACTTGTTTAAAAAGCATATTTGTGAAAAACGAAGGGGATGAGATGAGACCATTTGGGAGCTGAGACCTGATAGGGAACCTCGATATTTTAGATATGTTTTAAAGAAACTATTTTTTCCCCACTTTGGCATACTGAACTCCCTTGCCTCTCCCGAACCTTGGAAGTGAACAGCTGCTGTTTGCTATGAGTTGCCAGCCTGTTTAAATACGGAGGTTAATATTTTACAACGTGTGCTCTGTTTATCTTTTCTTTCCGTGCTTTGCACAAGGGGACAAATTCATTCCAAACGACAATAAGCTTAAAGCAGTAACATACTGTTTTCATGCCAAGGATTTCTAGAAAATTCTTCTAGCTTGATGTATTTGTAGCATATTGTGTTGTTCTATCCTTCTGTGTGATACCAGGAAGAATACGGGTAAGAAAATTCAATCTTCCTAAAATGACTCTTTTTAGATTCAGGGCTTGGTGCAGTGGGGTTGTAGTCCAACCATTTCGGAGGTCACTATGATGATGGAGGCTGCTGTAGACCCTAGGGAAATCACCCTATCCTAAATGAATTCCACTAACTTCCTTGTAATCCCTGTTAAAGTGTTACTGGCTATGAGCACATTATATCATAAATCAGAGGTGAACAACATGTGGCCCTCCAGATGTTTTGACTTAAGGCTCCCAACAGCCCTAGCCAGTATAACCAATGGTGAAGGATCATGGAGGTTGTAGGTCAGCACATCCAGAGGGCCATAAGTTGCCCACTCATGGCATAGATGAACTATCTTGGTGGCTGCTTACTATGTGAGGAATTCACTGACTTGGCATTTTACAGACACTTTTTATTTTAGCAGCTGCTGATATACTAATTGTATATTTGTGTCTATTTTTCTTATGCTTTCTTTTGGGAACTTTAAACCAATTGCTACCAGGACTGTTAGAAGTGGGACAGAAATATAAAAATAAATCAAGACCATATTTCTGTCTCACTAGGGCCATATCCACACTGTGTATCAAATCATTACAAATGTGGAATTAAAAAAAAAACAGGAAATAACACTATAATAGGAGTAAATGGAATGTGCAATTTGCCCCAACAGTTATCGGTGCACTTCAATACCGCTATAAAGCAGTAACATAGATCTGGTCTTGGTCTTACTTATTTTCCCTTCACCATACTACTTCCCATTCATTGCATGTCAAGTGATCTGCCAGAGGATGTTGGGTTCAATTTCAAGGCCAGAAAGGCCCCTATAGTGGTAATAAGGTGGAATAGAAATCTCCAAACTTATTGGGCTGTATTACTCTCAGTTTTGACTGATAACTCCCAGTATAAATAACGCAGGCATGTTCTGATTAGAAGGATCCCTTCATAATTGCCCACAGTGCTGGCTCAAAGTTTTCGAGGGCCCTCGGGCAAGGCACCTTCAACTGGCCCTCAGTGAGTCCAACTTCTTGCTGCCATTTCCACCAGCTGCTATTCCTCCTCCTCATTTTTCTCATCATAGCTACTACTTCTTTGCTTGACAAGCAGAAAACCAGTGAGCAAGAATGCAGTGGAATCAACTGCTCCTCCTTCTCACCCCCACTCTTGTCTGGGCCAGAGCAAGAGGCAGGTGAACAAGCAGGTTACAACTGTAAAAAGGAGGAAGAACCCGAGGGGGCTTTTGTCAATGGGTAGGGTGACTGAATGGAAAGGAGGACCGGGCTTCTGTATCTTTAACAGTGGTATAGAAAAGGGAATTTCAGCAGGTGTCATTTGTATATATAGAGAACCTAGTGAAATTTCCTCTTCATCACAACAGTTTATTTATTTATTACATTTTTATTTATTACATTTTTATACCGCCCAATAGCTGAAGCTCTCTGGGCGGTTCACAAAAATGGGCGGTTCACAAAAAGTTAAAGCTGCAGGTGCCCTGCCCTCTTTTAAATCTGGTCACTCTAGTATAGCTCCTGCAGCTTTTACTGTTGTGATGAAGAGGGAATTTCATCAAGTTCTGCATATATACAAATGACACCTGCTGAAATTCCCTTTTCTATACAACTGTTAAAATACAGAAGCCCTGTCCTCCTTTTTACATGGTCACCCTATCAATGGGCCCCTGCTGGAATGTGGGCCCTCAGCAAGTGCTCGACCATGCCTACCCTCGATGCCAGGCCTGCTTTCCCCTGCATCTTATGTGAACCCAACATCTTGCATTTAACAATCCCTGTCTTCTTTAGGCTTCTGGGCATTTCATCACCAGTGTGGTCTTAAATTCCCCTTTTTGCCTGTAATCAGGACCAGTTCAAGACATTTTGCTGCCTAAGGCAAAGACCAAGATGGCTCCCCCTCCCATTTCATGTGCAAAAGCAGAATGGACTGGCAGTTGAATCTTTCTTCAGTACTGGCAATTGGGTAATGTCCTCCACTGCACCTGAAGGCAGCAGATTCGCTTAGGAGGTGCAGGACAGGCTCCATGGCATACAGCTCTCTCTTGCAACACCTTGCTGCTGTCTCCCAGCATCTGCTGCTTGAGGTGATTGCCTCTCTCTGCCTAATGGCAGGGCCGGCCATGCCAGCAATACACTTTCTAGACTAGTCCCTGGCTTCTATGAACTTTGTCACTATCTGAACAGATTCCACTTACAGGCTCCATCTGAACTGCAAATAACCAAATAAGCTGAAATACTAGAACAGGATAGCAGGATTTTGTATCACCACTGTCCTAGAAGACATCTAGCAGGCTACCTCAACCTGGTGACTTCCAGACATTTTGGACTTCAGTGGTAGGGCATGCTGGGAGTTGTAGTCCAAAACATCTGTAGGACAACAGCTTGGAAAAGACTGCCATAGGACTTCTCTTCTCCATTCTCAGACTATCTACCACTACTGCTACATTTAAGCTTTAACTTTTTTTGGATTCCCCCCCCCTCTCTGGCATGAGCCATATCATTTGTTCAAATACAAAAAAAAAAAAATCCTTTATTTTTTCTTCAGCTTATAATCAACACCACTTGGCTTCAAAAGGTTTTGGAGAAATTGATGGAGGATAAGGCTATCAATAGGTACCAGTCATGATGCCTACGTGCTATACAAGCACTATTGCACTCATGCCCTGCTTGTGGGCTTTCCATTGGGGCATCTTGTTGGCTACTGTGGCAGCAGAATGCAGGACTAGACAGGCCTTTGGTCTGATCAGCAGCACAACTCTTTTGTTCTTCAGTATTTTTGTGATAGAGGTCCTGAAAAAATCTCTATAAGATAGGCTACACCCTGAAAACTTGCCTCACTGGGTGCTTGTCACTGGGATTAAGTTAAACAACAGGAGAGAAAGGAATGAAAAGTAGGGCTTTCCAATCTTGATTTGGAAGGTCTGAATTGGGTCTGATACATTTTGGACCAATTCAGACCTGTTTTGCTTTGCTTTGGATTTCCAAATTATCTGGATTTCACAATTTCCCATAGACTTGCATTGGAAAAAAGAAATGCCTATAACCTTTTCCATTTTCATGATACAAACATGAAATTTGGAGGCCTTATAGATGCTGTTGAGGTGCTTATGTCTGCCAAATTTCAGACAAATTGATCCAGTGGTATTCATATAATCAACTGGTAATTTTTTCTTTTTTCAGGGAAAAATGGAGAAAGGGGAAGGATTGGAACAAACACACTAAAGGCTAACAGCTAGAAGATCTTTTAAAATAAATTTTGTATTTTCCTAAAAAGACAATCAGAAAGAGAAATAGGGGCAAGAGATAACAGTGAGAGAAGGGGGAAGGCTCAAGAAAGATCCAAGTAGCAACACCCCAAAATACACACCACCAACAAACCTAAGCTAGCCAGCCCCAAACCCCCTAATCCTACAAAGTCTAACCCACAATGAGCAAGGACAAAGGAAGCTCCATCTCCTGATTCTCCTTAAGCTCTCCTCCACCAATGTGATTGGAGGCTGCTGGAGAGAATTGGGAGACTTCAGGAGGACTAGGGGATGAAGCTGTCACTTAATAGCCAATTTCCTCCTCCTAATCCCTCCCTACTCTAACAAAAAAGTTGCAAGCACAGACAGGCTGTCTGCACTTGAAAAAAAGGTCTGAATCAATCTGAATTGATTTGGACCATGCTGATTCGCTTTGGGCCAATTTGGATCTGTTTCGAAGCCCTCCAAATCACCCCGATTTGCCTCGGTTCAGGATTTGGATCAAAGGAGATGCAAAGCCCTAATAAAAAGTGGAAATGAAAATGACAATGACATAGAGGTGAAAGAAAGGAAAAGAAGTTGGGGAAAGTACAAAATTACTCTTGCCTCAAAAAAATAAATAAAAAATAGGCAGAAGTTGAATGTGTATCAATTAAGGTTTGCCTGGAGCCAGTGTCATATGAAGGCCAATTCATACAATCAAGTTGGCATGATAAGCATGTTGACTCAGTGAAACCAAGCAGAGCTGGATGTATGCTAAAGTGGCCATATGATCACTTCTATTCTCGCACAATTCACAAATCAATCCACATCTACCATACCATGAGGAGCCATGCTCATGATCACGTCATCGTACAGTGGTCATGAAAAAATGTCCAGCCTGTGCCAAATTCCTCTAATATTGGCTGGTGCAAGGATGGCCATGTTTATTACACTGCCATATGTTAAGTGTATGACTAGATCCAGATTTGGCACACCAAGTCAAATGCTCAGAAAGCTATTCTTGTATGCCAAATGTCAACGCAGGCTGAATTCAGCACAGCCACTTCCATGCAGGCAGATATGGAGGAACATCTTTCCACAGCCACAGTGCAGAAAGAACACCCAACCCTCATCCAATCTGAAATTCACTAGATCTGCACCAATATGGTAAATATGGGCTGAGGTCTGAGCTGTGGGATTGCAAAAGCAATCATATGACAGCTTAAGTCTACTTGGATCTACTCAAACCAGGTTCCCATCACAATGGTCTGGAAGTGTGAATTGGCTCCAGGAAACAACTGAAACTAGAGGGGAAAAACAGGTAGGAACTGGGATGAGAGAGAAAAATGGAGAGATAAAGGGCTGGAGGTATCATAATTTCACAGAAGAGAGGGAAAATGTATTCCTTCCTGGAATGAACTGCCATATATAAATGCAAATAGCACTATTGTCTGTGAGGCCAGATGGCAGCCCAAATTATTGCAGGGTTTATGGAGAAGCAAGAGTATACACTCCATACACACCAATCCTTCTTGCATCTCAAAACATGAGTAATATCAGTACGCCATTGTGGCAGCACAAAACATGATATTATGATAATCTTGCATGGATATTATAACCACCCTCTTATTTCTGAAAAACTATCCCCCCACCTCCTCTACCAAATTCCCAGATTGATATAGACTCCAAGGCCAGATCCACACCAAGCAAGATATAACACTATGAAAGCGATTTGAAAATGGTATATTGGATGTGTCATGCGCCCCAATGGTTGTCAGTTCACTTCAATACTGTTATAAAGCAGTAGTGTAGCTCCTGCCCAAGTCTCTGCTGCATCACCTATGAGGAAAAAATGTGGATGTGTACAGTGCAAGAACTCTTCCCCTAAAAATACCAGGATGAGAAAAGCAGTACAAGTGTGCCAGAATTTGGTTAAACTGTACATGAAGTATAACCACAATGTCCCTGTCTGATCTCGCTTTGAAGCCACCTTGGGCCTCCCTTTTGCACTGCAAAGACCACTTGTTGTAAGTGTAACAATCGTCTTGAAAAATAGCCCTGCTTCCTGATTACCGTCTGCAGAGGTGAGTTCTGTGGAATAACTGCATTTGGCACAAAACATTATTGCCTTCCCGCCCCAGTCCCTGGTTCCATTAGTCAATGATGGAATCATATAAGGTCAAGGGTGCCTGCTGATCCTTTTAGATCTATTGGCTGCCTCTGATATCATCAATCAAAAGGATTTGTTGACATGGCTGGGGACTCTCAGCATGGATTTACAACCAGCTTTGTTCTTTTCAGGGCTGGAAGGGAACTCTCTAGAAATACCTCCTTGATTACCTGTAACTTGAGGCATCCTCCTCAAACCTTATCGCTTTTATCTCCCATCCCTATTTAATCTCCCACCTTCCATCCACAGGGTTTGTGTCCAACCTCATTAAACTCCTCCTTTCCCTCTTTTTTTTTTTTCATTTTTGATTGGGCAGGGGAATCTTCTGCTATTCTGCTCCATTCCCCAGTTCCCTAACCCCTCTCTGTTATTCATACCTATTCTCAGCAACCCATAGTAATTTTAACCCAAATAGTGGATGGCTCTTCTGAATTGCAGGAACTGTCATAGGTGGGTCACCAACACATCAGCTGTGGGTCCTGGAGACACTATTTATGAAACTGACCCTGCAAATATGTCCAGAACAAAGACAAACATTGTGTTCCCTACGGAAAGTTATGGAGATCACTATTCTAGTCACTGTAGTCCTTATGTTTTCCTACTGTGAAGAATATTCAAGGACCACAATGTCCATTCCAGAGAAGAGGCTATTCAAGCCTTTGCAATTTGGGAGAGGCAGCAAAGCACTCCCTTACTTTCAGTCTGAATTTTGGCAGATTCCAACACAAAGATCATTGGATAGTACATGCCAGGCTCCCCCAACCTGGCAACCTCCAGATGTATTGGACTACAAATCCCATCACCCCGGCCAGCATGACCATCAGCCCTCCTGACTTGGAATGATGGGTGTTGTAGTCCAACACATCTTGAGGACAGCAGGTCAGGGAGGCTGCTCTATTATCCTGAGACCGTGGGAGGAATCGGGTTTCCCCAGGGATTATTTATCCCTGGTAAAATGCATGCTCATCCCCCCTGCCACTGGGAGTACACCAAACAGGATATTGCACTATGAAAGCGGTATATAAAAGGCAGGAGCCACACTACTGCTTTATAGCAGTATTGAAGTGCAGTGACAACTGATGGGGCCCATTGACACATACCATATACCGCTTTCATAGTGCTAAATCCTGCTTGGTGTGGCTTCTGCCTTTTATATACCACTTTCATACCACTTGAAAGTGCATTATCCTGCTTGGTGTAGATCTTCAAAATCTCTCTCTCTCTCTCTCTCTCTCTCTCTCTCTCTCACACACACACACACACACACACACACCAAGATGCCTGCAGGCCCCTTCCTTGTGGGATGACATTAAAAAAATCAGATTTTTTTTTAAAAAAATGGTGCAGGGTGCAGGATGGACAAAGAAAGAAAGGAACAGAAATTGTTACTTTTTTCTCAAGTAAGAAACAGAAATATAATTTCTTACTTCTAAGGAAATAGGGTTTCAAAGAACAATGAGAATGACGCAGCCAACAATGTTTATATTGCTTTATTTCTATAGAACATATACATGGCCATGCCAGGTTGCTCTAGTGTAGAATAAGGAAAGACACAAGGATGGCTTTATTTCTCTCTCCCTCTCTCATATCTAGTGATGTCTGTCCTAGCGTTGCACTCATCATAGTTCTCTGCTGGATCTATAATCACTGCGGGTGTTCATGGAAATAGCTCCTAATAATGCCAAGGGTCTCGGGAGGGGTGTCAAAATCTTTCTTGTGAAATGCCAACAGAGCCCTCACTTTTGACAGAGTTAACATACATGATTTTTTCCTGCATTTAGAAAAACAGGGCAGAAAAATATTGGCCATTTGGAATCCTTTAATAAACAGTTTGCCAACCCAATAGTCATGCTATCTAATTCACATTCCTCATCTTGCTGTTGTGCCTTTCAGCTGGAAAATCTCATCAGTTTGTTTTAGATCTTAAAAATTACTTTAATATCTTTAATGTTCTTTAAGAGTTCTCTTCCCTCAACAAAACATACAAGCCTTGTCATCACATTGTAAATAGGTAAAGAAAATAGGAAAGCGTGTATATTTATAAGTAAATATATTCTGTCTAATGCACATCAAGGGGGTTTCTTCTTCTCTTGAGGCAAAATTATGTTCCACTGAGTGCACACAATATGCTCCAGATGGGTTTTTAGTGTGCATTTTATTATAAGAGTTTAATCTTTTAATGGACAGGGAAGGATCCTACTTCCAAACTGTCACCGTCCTTACGGGCAGAAAGAAGAAAGTAGTACCATCTTCTCTTGATCCCTGGGGATTTTACTGTCCCCTTTCTCCACCCATCCACAAAAATTCACCTTTGTACTTCCTCTCTGAATTGACATTACCGCCAATCTCTCTACTGGCTTATACTGTATGGTCTATGACGCAGAAGAGACTAGATCTTCACAGAGGGCCTCAAGCAAAGAGCACAGACTTAAGTCTGCATAATGTTCTATTGGATTCAATGAAGCTGCTCCTTCACCACTCTGTTCCTCCCCTCTCCTCCCAGTTACAGGCATCTCAAAACAACCAGGATTTGGATCTTTTGAGTTAAGGGTGCAAAACTTCAGGGTCCTAATCCAATCCTCTAGGCCAAGACCCCATCCCTTAACCCAACCCCCTTTTTCCTGAATCTCTTATTGTTTCCTGGCTTTTGTGCAGTGTCTTCCCTCCCTCCCCCTCCCATTTTAAAAGGTTGAAATGCCTCTCCTAAAGCTCAGTTAGCTATAAACTAAAATAAGCTGGCAATTTTTGTATTTTTGGTCCTGCATGTTTTGCCTTCGGCCGTACCCACCATTAAAACATGGACCCCCAAGAGCATCTCTGAAATAGAATTCAGCCCTCAGGCTGAAAGAGATCCAAGACTTCCTAACAGTTAGGAGGAAGAGTCTTTAACCCATTAGTTTGGAATGCCTGGAAAATTGGCATTTAAAAATCGTACACATTTTCTCCTAAAATACGCATTTCACACACCCACAAAAATGCAACATCCATTTTTTGTACACGTTTTCCTCTAAAATCCACATTGATTGTTGTATACATTTCCCTCTAAAATATGCATTTTTTAACTGAGCACTACAACACAAAATATGCATTTCACACACCCACAAAAATGCAACATCCATTTTTTGTACACGTTTCCCTCTAAAATCCACATTGATTGTTGTATACATTTCCCTCTAAAATATGCATTTTTTAACTGAGCACTGCAACACAAAATATGCGCTCCAAAGGATCACTGCATTCTGATCTGCACAATAATCCGGGAAATGAGAATTAGGCCAGTTTGCTTAAAAATCCAAACCAAAATAAATAAATAAATAAACCTCCAACATCCCTCATTATGACACTGAAACTGCACTTTCAACAAGGTAGATTTTTTGTTGTTGAAAACATAGGCGGCATATTTGGTGGGCTGTTTTATGGAGGACAGAGCCTTGCAGCTGTGAAGCTGCCAGGTGAGCTCCAAAGGGCTAGACCTGGGGCAATCAACAGACTTCATGCTCACCCCTTCTGAAATTGACAAAAGGCATTTCAAGTGGAGTGTGAAAACTTGACAAAAGATAGAGCTGACATTCACCCTACACAAAGGGTGAGAACGTTTTTCACACAGCACTCTGTGTCCAACACATAACCACAGATTTTGCCTTATTGGATAGTGAATGATTAATTCAAGACCAATTCAAGACCAATGAAGTCAACTGGAAATGTATAAATGGCAGCAACCTCCATAAGGACCAGCTCCTTTCTCGATGAGCAAAGGTGGATGCGTCCTGGTAGCAACAAAAGCAAAGTAACTGAGGCAGTGAACTGCATAACATCCCTTGTTATTTCCCTGTTTCTTATATTGATCTTCTTTAATGGCACGCTCGTTCTTGCTTTCATACTCTCATCTAAAATATTGACTTCCCATGGTGGGGGGGAGGGCGGAGGGGTCCTGAGTTTATAGGCCTATTGGAAGGAATTTCTTTTGCACAGAAACATGAACAGCAAAATCAACTTATACATCCAAAATCCACATTTGGAACTGCAGTGGTGTGGACACCCATATGGTGTCCCGCTGAGGTCAATGCAGACTCCACGTTACTGAATTAGTGCACTTACAAATACTCACAGACTCTGAACCGTGGTCAGCAACTGCTGTGGATCAACTGAGATGTTTATGCAGTACTGTATGGCCACACCTTCACAATCATTTCATACACACAGTACACCAGAAAATATATGTGGTTCTTGTCCCACTGAGGTTACACCATGATCCTTGTGGATAAACAATTCCATGTACCAACACAAACATAGGGAGAAATTGCTTTCTGTCCCTTTCTGATGAAATGTTCCATCTCTACCCATATGTCCTAAAGCACTAAATGGCTTGGGACCTGTATATTTAAAGAAACAACTGCTGTCATATGTACCTGCTTGAACCCCTAGGTTCACTGGGTGCCCCCTGTGAAGGAAATTAGTAGGGTGGCCAGTTGTCCTACTTCACAATCCTCTATTTGAAGGGCTGCCAGAGGAGAGTCCTCTATTTGAAGGTTGGTCAGTCCAAGTCCAATTTAAAGCTAAAGACCCATAAGAAGGGTGAGCCAGCAGGGGCCTTGACATTGCCATCAACATTTAGCACTTGGACAGCAGAGTCTTCCTCACTATGGTGAGGTCTATTGTATTTCTATTTAAATTGTAGCCATTAATTCTAAATTTGTTAAGCAAATGAGTGCCCTCTTTCGTCTTTCTTTTCAGTGATGTATAAGTGGCCATCCTAGAATTTGGCAGGGGGCTATTAGGGAGAGTGGGCCTGCTCAGTTGTGGCACCCTACTTATGGATTCCCCCCCCCAAGGAGTTTTGCCCGGTGCCTATGCTGTTACTTTTGGGGCACCAAACAAAGACCTTTAGTTTCTACTAGGATAGATAGATAGATAGATAGATAGATAGATAGATAGATAGATATAGATAGATCTGACATTGTTTGTATTGTATTGCACTGCCCAGTGAACCTTTGTCATTGGATGAATTATTTAGAAATAAAGAAATGTGTTAAGATGTCTCACTAGAAAACCTGTGACACATTGCCTTAGATGAAGCAGTTCGGAACATAGGAAGCTGGCGAATACCTATGTCAGACTACTTCTCCATCTAGCCCAGTATTGTCAACACACTGACTGGCAGTGGCAGCTTCCAGGGCCTCAGGCAAAAAGATCTTTTTCGTGTCCTCATAACTAGAGTCACCAGGTATTCAACCTGGTACATTCTGCATATGATGCATGTGCTCTTTCCAGGAAACTATGGCCTATCCCATTAATTTAATATATGTTGCGAATGGACTTCGGAATTTGGACTACAAGATCTCCAAAAGACCCCCTATCCAACAAGCTGCCTGTCTTGGGGCTACATATAGACTACTAAGCCCCCTAGGACATCAAAACAACCCTGCCAAAACAGACCTGCTGGGACCTCACAGCAGATCAGCCAACGGCATCAAGTGAAGCAGAGCAGATGAAGTGGCAAGAAGATGAGGATCCACAGACGGGAGATTCAGTGCCTCTCTCAACCTGCCAAACCGAGGGCCCCTTTGCTAGAGAAACATATGTCTGCTATTTAGTACCTCAATTAAAAAAAACACCTCTCTAAGCTTTGATAAAACTGCCAAAGCTGTTTTGCATTTTCCTCTCATTCTCTCAGTCCTGTTTCGTTTCTGATCTAAATTTTTATCTTTCATAAATAAAATTTGGCCTAAATTTTCTTACAAATGCAGAATGGTTTCTAAATGGTCCAAAATAAACAGTCATCTGCTATATTTGTGCCATGTCTGCTATTTGACTCTTTCCTTTTTTTGTTGCTAAATATGAATCTAAAATTGAGAAAACAACAGTGGTGCTGTGTCATCTAGTTTCTTCATGTAATTCTAAGCAGTGGAAGTGAGTTAAAAGCCAAAGGTGGTTCCTTCCCTCTCCCTAAACAGCAAGGAATGCTCTGAGGAAAAGTGTTGTTTCTCTCTAAGAAATCCTGTGGGTACGTACAATGTTGAAATGTTCAATTAAAGCCACACTGACATATTTTGTTTATGTTTTGTACATACGTTATATGCTAATTAGCTGCAAATGTCAATGGAAGAGAACAATGCCTACCCAAGCACATCCAAAGGATACAAGAAACAATGACCTTGGAGTCACCAGCATGGTGTAGGGAAAGAGGGTCATACCTAATGTTAGTCTAACGTAAGTCCCATTCATTTCTATGAATCTGCTCTAAGTAGGACTAACATTGGATACAACCATAATAATAATAATAAACCATAGTGTTGGTTGGGTTAGAAAGAACAGGATTCAAATTCCCACTCAGCCATGAACTCATTGGGGTAGGCCCAGTGTAACTTACTTCACAATGTTATTGTGAAATAAAATGGAATTACCCTATCCATACCACTCTGGAGAGAGAAAAGAGGTGCAAATAGGATAAATAAATCATCATTCCTCAGACTTCACCTGCTCCTTTTGAATTCCTGATTAAGACTTTGGCTTTCTATGCTAGACTCCATACTGGCTCTAGTTATTCAGCCTCTTGTATTTGGCATTAGGGCTGTCCATTTTCCTGATGCTTTCATGTGCATTTTGATTTTTAGACTTCCTATTTCCAAAGCCCAGAATGCCCCTAGTCATACTTTTCAATCTTATTAATTATGACACTGTGGTAGAGGATCCATTGCTCAATTCCATAGCTTAAGAGGATCAGGGCTGTTTTAAGCCGTTGAAAAAAGAAATTTCATTAATTTAAAAAGTCCACCTATATTTCTGCATCTTGCAGTTGTGGGCCAAGCTCAATCAGATGAACACAGGCCATACTAGAAGCCTCCTATCCAACCACTGAAGCCAATCTACACATTAGGCTGATCCTTGTGCAATATGTCTAGTCTGCAAGGAAGATGTATGTTCTCACAACTGAGTAGCTATGGATCTCAGCTGCATGTTCAACAAGATAAAGAACAGACATTGTTGCAGTTAAATGTGGTTTAACAAATAATACATTGCTCATGTGAACACAAAGTGCTTTGCAACCCACTAGTGCAAAGAGGCCAAGATAATATGTGAACTAGTACATCTGTGAAAGATGCACATGAGAAACTCCGCACCAAATGGACAGAAACGCAGCACAGGACAAAAAGGAACCAGAAAGGCATGTGAACATTTGAGAGTCCATTGATTCCATACAACTGTTGGGTTCTTCAGCATTAAGAAATGAGGGTTAGAACAACAAAGTGGAGAAGGAGCAACTGAATAATTTGAAATGGCTCTTTTTCAAAGTTTACAAAATGAATACTGATCGACTGGAAAATTCTGTAAAGAAACCTAGTCCTTCCAATGCCAGCAAAGCTACCAATCCTTTCTTACAGCCACAACAAAATTCATACTACCCCCTTGAGATTGTAATCATCAACAACTACTAGACCAAGAGAGCTGCCATTCTCCTCCTCCCCATCTTGTCTCCACCCACAGGCTGTTATCTGTCTGTTACAATAACGCATTCAATCACACAGTGTTTCATTAGAGCGAGAATCAGAGAGTAAAGATGTGCATAGTAATGTGGACTCTCAAACTCATCTCAGAAATTCCAGATTCGTTCACTTAAGCCTACTTACAGAACACAACACAAAGTCTTCCTGGATATCTCTCCAAAAGCATTTCATCCAAAATGTAGCTCTTCATGCCAAAATCAAAGCCAGACTCATAATCTTGATCGACTTCACAATCCCCAAACCTCTCTCTTTATCCCACCCACTGCCCCCAGATCTAGAAAACTATCCTTCATTTTTGGCTAACACCTAAAGCAATCTTTGCAAATGTCCACAAAAGACAGTAATCCGCTTTTTTCCTAGGAGCTATTGGTCATTTATTAGTTGAGCCCTATGATGATCTATCTATGCGTAGCTGATACCCCTACACAAGGCTGATGCATTGTATCCTGGAGACTTCAGCTTTTCGTTGGTAGATTTATCAACGTATATGTTAATTGATTAATTGGCAGAAGCAAACTGAAGATAAATTTGAACTGGCAAGCTGTGTGTGTTCATTCTTGTTCATTTTCATACCTTACACCTCCTTCAGTATTTTAAGAAGTCACTTTTACTGATATTTTGGTAACACGCAAGTCTTTTATATAATTGGCTTAAAGCCAGAAGATTAATCAACTAACAATTCTTTAAATGACTGACAACACCCCTAATGCAATCACATTTTATGTAAGACCAATGTCACAGAGTTGTAATCAGCTTTCAGATTATCCCTTTCTACAACTGCTTTTGCTTCGCAGAAGAAAAAGAAGTGGTGTCCCATCTATCTAGCCAGCCCCTGTAACTGAGAGGCCTTGACCCTCCAGATGTTTCTGACTGCTGGAAGTGAAACACCCAGTAAGCATAGTTGGACAGAGAACAGAAGTCTACATAAAGAGCCAAGGAAAAAGAGCTCCAACTCTGCAACATAGTCCTCCAAGGGGTTCATATAAGTTAATGGCAGACAGGTGTCTCTGCTGCAATCAGCTGGTCACTGCACCCCGAGTATAATTTCCATAACCATGAAATTCCACAATCTTCATTGCTGACAGGACAATTCTGAGACACATGTCAAGCAGACCACAAGTCCTTGTAGTACTGTTTGGATTTACAGGTAAAGGATGAATAGGACAACCTTGTGCATCTCTGAAAGGTGGCATTATTATTACAGCCATGATGCAAATAACAAGGCTAATAAGCAGCTCCTTCTGATCAAGTCCCTGATGCAGTAGGGAAACGCATGATAAACAGAGCTATTGATCATTGGGGCGGGGGCAGGGGGAATTGCCTGCACTCTACTCCCCGTCTGAAGCCCTGCCTTCAGGATATGCTTGGTCCAGGGATTTTTCTCCCCCAAAATGAAGTGGATTTACCCAGGAAAACATGTACATTGAATCTTTCTAGAGCAATTAGCCAAGTGATTAATTCATTTAATACATGTACGAAGGCAAGAATTACCTGCTAGGTCAGTCAGGCTCATGTTTCACTTGATTCAATATTTTACTTCTGGAACTAAAGAAGCACAATGGAATAATGTGATCATACAAGATACTCTTCGCAAACCTCATTAGCCCTAAAGGTTTTTTTAATTCCATCTCCAATAATGGTCAGCTTTTTCTTTTAGAGCCATTAATATTCTTGTCACCTATGCAGATTTCCAGCTGTCACTCAGTTCTGGACCTCAACAGCATCCTGTATCAAAGGTGATTGTGCTGGTCAATTCTAAAGTTTCCGGGAATTTCAGATCCTACCCTTACTGGCTAACCTACAGTGTATAAACTATCTGGTAGACAGAAGATCTGAAATTTTCTGTAATGCTGTTATGCAAAAATACAGACGTGCGACAATGAAACATTCACCTGGAACGGAGAGTTAACACCACTACCACCTATGCTTTCAAAGGGTCATACTGTCAAGCCTTTGGCAGCACAGAAAAGCAAAGCAGGAGATGAAGGGAAAATACATTTTAAGATGCCTGTCCCTCTCTGCTCCCAGCTCCTCATCTCTGCCTTTCTGATTCTAACCGACAGGAGCTCTCTCTGAAGTTCTCCCTTTCGCAGGCAGTTCCTTTTGATCACATATTGCTGCAGCTGAGGCACTGTTTAAATGCAAGCAGGGAACAAAGTGATTCATTAACTATGTAAGGGACGCCATCTCTTAC
The DNA here is from genome assembly GCF_023053635.1 of Elgaria multicarinata webbii. Classification (NCBI taxonomy): domain Eukaryota; kingdom Metazoa; phylum Chordata; class Lepidosauria; order Squamata; family Anguidae; genus Elgaria; species Elgaria multicarinata. The sequence goes on along the minus strand of NC_086179.1, from coordinate 36,197,537 downwards.
CTGTCAGGTGCTCCGCAAGGACAGGAGGACAAAAGGGGGACAGAGAGGAAAGAGAAAGGCTAGAAAGGAGAACGCACGGCTTTGAAAGGATATGGATTGCACACCATCTTGATACACCAGCTCCGAGGGCTGGTGGTCTGTTTTAAGCAGAAGAAAACCACGGGAGCCAAATCAGGATAGGGCACGTCTGGATCCGGTGGGGGCTCAAGGTCACCATCGTCCTCATCGTCGCCCAGGTCTGGGGATGATGGTGGTTGCTCCAGCGGGGTCAGTTGCTCGCTAATTCCCAGATCCACGTGTTCCAGGGGGCACAGAGTAGGGTTGTGCGTGGACGGATTCACCGAATGCCAGGCAGAGGAGGGGTGGGAGCCATGTTCTGCCATGCTGGCATGAAATGAGAACCCCTGGAGAGGAGGGGGAAATGACACAGCTGAAGAACAGTCTACCATCAAGTGCACAGTGTGACTATTTTTGCACTGACGACACTGATAAGCAATGTTGAATCAACAGACCCATTTGCTAATGTCCTCCTTGTTCCAGGCTATACTGAGCACTTTTTGGAACTCCTCCTCAAGCTGGCTCCATAAAACAGTTATGATTAAAAGTTAATGATATCAGATCCCACAGGCAGCAGAGCTTGACTGCAGACTCATCTCAATAATGGCCAGGAAAACTTCTTGAGATAGACCTCAACCTAGGGCTAGTTATACCCAAACCAAACTAGCATATGGAGGGTGTGGGCTGGCTGGTTCGCTGCCCAATTTGATTGGCAAGTCCACCTACATGTAATGGGCCCCTACAAAGTTCCTTATAGCTTGTCAAGTGTTGGAAGGATACAGTTGAATCATGTTGCAAACTGTCAATTGACTCAGCTCACCTTCTCAATGTGCAGATTGCATAGCTTGGCACCCAATTTTCTCAGAGATGGGAATCTCACACCATATATTCCAGCCTTCCCCAACCTGGTGCCCTCCATATGTTATGGACTACAACTCCCAAGATTCCTGACCCGTGGCCATGTTGGCTGGGGCTGATGGGAGTTGAAGTCCAAAATATCTGGAGGACACCAGGTTAGGGAAGGCTGATCTATTCGCTTCATCCCCCAAAGCCCATCCAAAATCTTGTTCTTAAAGTCACCTGCCTCTTAAGCAAGCCATGTCAACTTTTTCCAATCCAATTTGTGAGCCACTTTACTGGCTTTCCAGACATACCATTAATACAGAACTGCATTCAAGCATTCAAACCAGTGGAGGCTGGTGGCTCCAATGTCAGTAGGGCAGTAAAGCCACTCCAGGTTTTAGTCAGAATCAGTGAGAACTCTAAAAGAGCTTCACCTTGGATAGCTCCTTTAGAGTTCTAACTGGTTCTGACTGAAACCTGGAGTAGATTCAAAACCCCACTGACCCACCAGCTTCCACTGATTTGTCATTTCAAAGAGATTCTAGCTTAAACCCTGGACCAAGGTTCTACGTATTGCCTTCAAATGCAGAAATCACATTCAGATGAGCTAAACTTCTGTTTTAGCTTTGGTATCTCAAATGCTAAAAATTTCTGGAACTTCAAACATTCAGCTGGCATTAACAAATTAGCAAGATCAAGTTCCCAAGCAGGTCGTCGCACCAGCCAAATCAGTGCAGGTGAGTTTGAACAGGTCAGCTCGAGGACTAGGCAAAAATTCAGTGCACTCAAAAACCTAATATGCACACTGAAAATAAATGTGGTAGCTATTAAAAAGGCAGCAAAGGAGGGTGTGCTATTACACACTGTCCTTTTTCATTTCAAACCAGGCTGTGCTCTGCAAAGTGAATTACTATGGAATACTGCCTCTTTTTACCAAGATGAATCAAAAGGTGACAAAAGGTTACAGGAAATAATAGGACAGAAGGCTCCACCACAGTAGCCCCGAAGCACTGCAGGTTCTGGCCCAGTGCCCTAACAAGCAGCTGTTTAAGTCATTCAGAAATACATAATGACTAGAGGCTGAATTGGAAGAAATGCCAACAATTGTGTATGTAGCTCAAGTAACAGAACACAGAAAAAGAGGGAAGGTCAAGATTTCCACTGGATTTTTACTCGAGGAGACCTGCTGGGCTGTCCAGGGGAAAAAAAAGTACACCAAGGTCTATGGTACCCATTAAGACTCTGTGTGATGGAATGGGTCGCCTCTCATCCTGTGGACATCCTGGAACAGCAGGTCACACTGAGATGGCTTACGTAGCAATGCAAAAGCATTTTAAAATATCCGCTTCTAGTAAAATCCAATTGTCGACAGTACAGGGTTTATCAGTGACAAAGATCCAGAACACAGAGCTTATCTGCTCATAATCCCCTGTCTTCACTCTAAAAGCTGAATGTTATCTTCCCTGGGTTTCCCAGATCTTTCTGCCCATGAGCTTGCCTTTCTTGTTTGATTACTATACAGCCCATGTTCAATCAATTTCATTTAATCTAGAGGTGTAGCAGCTCCTGCTGTTTGTCTACAGGAAAACTTCCCCATACAAGTCTGCTTCTGCTAGAGACCAGGGGAGAGGAACCTGCACTCCTCCAAATGTTGTTGGGTGACAACCCCTGTTCCCTATCCCTTCATTAGACATTCAAGTCAAGCCGTGCTCTTAGCTGTGGTAATACCTCACATTCATTTGCTTATTTATTACATAGTTATACTGCCCAACACCCAAGGCTATCTAGGCAGTCTACAATTAAACCACAGTATACAAAAATCAAGATTTAAACTTTTAAAATGTCATATAAAACCAGAATAAGTTACAGTCCAGGGAAAGCTTGTCTAAAAGGGTATGTTTTCAGGAGGTATTTGAAGGCTATTACATTTTCCACCTCCTGAACTGCACGAGGGAGGGTTTCCCAGAGGGTGGGTGCCACTACACAGAAGGCCCACTGCCTAGGTTCTTCATGACAACACCCTGTTCATCTTGGAATGACAAGCAGGGCCTCCTCTGATGATCGTAAATGTTGTCTGGGTGTATATAAGGGAAGACGGTCTGCTAGGCATCCTGGTCTGAAGTTGTTTAGGGCTTCATAGGGTAAGGCTCCTTTAAGAAGCACCCAACTCCAAAGAAGGACTCCCTGGGAGCATGGCTTGTAATATATTGCAGCTGAGCCTTCTGTGGGGCTCAGGAGACTCTGGTAATACAAGCCTGCATTATTAGTCTATTATTAATCTATTGGTGATGGTGCTTCTTCTCTCATGTCCTGCTTGTGGGTTTGGCCACATTGTGAACAGAATGCTGAACTAGGTGATCTGATCCAGCATTGTTCTTTTTATGTTCTTATGTTATTTGCTAGAAGCAATGCTGTTTCTTCAGCTCCAGTATCTTACACCATGATCTTAACTTGTATTTGGACCTCTGTGTATTGGTCTTTAAACTTCTGCCTGATGCTGCCTATTGGACTCTGATTCTACTTGACTCATAGCCTGTGCATTTGACCTTAGTTATTCCTCTGACTTCTCTCTGGAAAATGTGTGTTTGCCTGATAAAATTGTCCTTGACTTTTGCTTGCTTGACTTCTCTGTTGTAATCAATTCTGTGTTTGCCTAGCAAAGAGCTGGGCTTGGTTGGAGCAGGACACCTGCGGTAGCAGTGGATTTCCTGAACTGATAGTGGGCTAGGCTAGATTATCTTTTAGATCCCTTCCAACTCTGTGATTCTATGACATCTATTTCCAACCAACCAAAGCACTAGGGTGCTCTTGGAGCAAACCCCCAAAATCCAACCATTAAATACAAGCTCATTTTACCGATAACTGTTTACGTTTTGCACTTTTGCTGATGATCTTATTCCAGACGGCCAAGCAGTAACTCCTGAGGCACATCACCCATGCAAGAAGACCACCTCCATCCTTCTTTCCCACTTAGAGCATGATTTCCCTTACAGCCTATTAACATGCAGCCGTTGAGTCCAACCAATATTCTGTGATCACTACATAGGAAAAAGGTTAGTGAGAGGACAGCTGGGAGGAATAGCTTGTTTATTATGATGCTCCAAACAATTGCAAACCACACTTTACGCAGCTTTGTAATTAACTATACAATGCAACAAAGGTATGGAAAGCAACCTCATTAGCATCGCCCTGTTTGCTCTTGCAGTTTTACATTCAGGGTTATTTTTGCGATCTTGCCGCTGGGCATCCGCCATAGCGAAAAGCAGGGCCTCTCTCAGTGGCACTGAATTGCAGCGCTGGTGGGGGCAAGAACCGGCCTCGCAGTTCACCAGGGATTAAATATTTTTTTTGAAAACTCAACAACCAGGAGAATCACTACATCAGACAGATTATCTGTTTGTGCAGTCTAAAACTACTCATTAGGCATTGCATGAATGCGAAGGCAGATTAACCCATTTGGACACGGTGAAGCTAATGGTGCTGCCGCCTGAGAGGGAATGGCCCCACTGTGTCCAGTTCTGATAAAATCCCTCCATCAGAAGAGCTCTGATCCTAGTAGGACCATGCTAAGTTGCTTCTTAGGTAGGGTGGCCATGTGCCCTGTTTTAGAGAGCATAGTCCTCTATTTAAAGGCATCCTCTATTTGAGGGTGGATGGGATGTACAGGAATTTTGCTTTGATTCATTTTTAACTTGAATTTGCCCTGTTCGCAACTCTGAATGTGAACAGGAGCACAGCTTTTGGAGAAAGCCCGCACATTCCTGAGTTTGAGTTTACAAAATGCATACTTGAGAAAAATGCACACTCTCAAAATGCACATTCCCCCCCCCCAAAATACACGTTTTCACACTTTAGATGTACTCTATTTCTATTTAAACTATAATAATCATTTTAAATTTTTTTTGCATCTGTACATATAAATTAGTGTATGCAAATTTGTGTCATTTTTTGTCTGTGATTCATTTCCTCCTTTGGGGGAATTCATAAGAGGACACTCTATTACTCATTCTGTTTAGAGGTCATCACACAACACAACATGTAAGGACCATAGCTTAGTGGTGGAACATGTCCATTTCCTGACATCTTCAGTTATCAAAGGATTAGGGAGTAGGTGATGGGGAAAGCCCCTGTCTGGGACCCTGGAGAGCCACTGCTGCTAGTCATAGTAGGCACACAACTCTGGGCTAGATGAAAAGATAATCTGATTAGCTACAAGGAAGCAGCTTCCTATGTTACTAATGTTTGTTGGCTCATACACAGCCAGTGAGGTCCAGTACTCCTGGGGGACATCTTCATGGCACTGACTTGGTGCCACTCTGCTGCCAAACCCTGCACTTTTGCTGGTGCATGGTGGCATCAAATTGTCCCTACAACAGGAGGCAGTGTTGGCTTCCGTGGACATGAGGCTGACTGTGCCCATGTCCTCCCGCTCCCATGGCTTCTGGTGACCAATAAGAGGGTCTTCCACCAAGGAACACTCCTGGAGTGGCTCTGAGTGAGGACAGACCGTCAAAAGAGCCAGACTCTCCCCCCCCTCGCTTTTTTTTTTTTTTTTTTTGCATTTTTATACCACCAATAACCGAAGCTCTCTGGGCGGTTTACAAAAATTAAAAACATAAAACCATTCAAAATATAAAACAAACAGTATAAAAAAAAAGCATAAGATAAAATACAATATAAAAACACAGCCAGGGTAAAATCATGCAGCAATGCAGAAATCACTGCAGATTAAATTAAGAAATTAATACAAATTAATTTGTATTAATTAATTTAGTGAGGACTGACCTCACTTTGGCTGGAAAACTCAGAGTAAGTCCCAAACTTTTTAACTGCGCACCTTCGCCTTTGGCTTTGCATCTGCGGCTGTGTCATCTAACCAATGCAGCGCAGATTCAGAGCCATGGCAGGGCAAAGACAATGGCAAGGCAGCCCCCTGGTTTCCCCAGGAAGTCAGGCAGCCTCCTGCAGTCTTTTCTGCAGCCTGAGACAGATATTATCTGAGTTGGCTCACAAGGTAAGCATAATACAAACATGGCATCCCACTGTGTTGCACATCTTCATGCAGAACCATTTTTATAGCAGCATCCAGATGGGATGAGCAATGGAATATCTGGCCCTTGCTCAGCACGAATCAGGGCTGGGAAGAAAGTTTCACTAGGTCAGACTAGGCAGAGAACCTCTGAGCTTTTAGACTTGCTTCACAGAAAGTGGTTCAACCTGCTTACAGGAGACATTGACCAGGTCATGTACAAGCCTCTTTCTTGGGAAATGTTGGTTTGGATCACATCAAGAGATTCATGGGGTTGGTCCTGGTGTTAGGGCAAATGACCGGGTTTGATGGCCTTTTGGTCACTTACAGCTCTGTGATTCTGTTACATTCTAAATATGATGCTGAGATCCAGTGGCCCTTTTCTGGACAAAGATTTTTGATCCAATGGAAGACCCATAATTTGGGGTGGATGGATCAGTTTATTTCTGATCCTTGTCAGTTTTGCATGTATTCAGTCTTGATTCTGCATCCATCTGCTTAAAAAAAAAACCTGCACAAAATGTTCATTATTTTAACAATATTTCCCACAAAACATGACTTTTTGAATGCATTTTGTCTAAAGCATGCATTTTTGGATGCATTCTTCCCTCAAATATGCATTTTCTATGCATTTGGGTGCATCAGTTTGAGCTGAGAACTGCATCACAACATTCAGGGAAGTGCAAAAACCAAAGGAAAAATGTGTCCCAATCCATTTATTTGTCCAGGAAGCCTGAATCAGGTTGTTTCACTTAAAAATGCAGACTGAACAAAATCCTTGAGCCTCCTATCCATACTCCCACAGCTCTCTTCCTTAATATTCATGTTACTTGTATTCTTCTAAACAGAGATGAGAGACATACAATCAAAGGGATCTTTAATTCTCTCCTCAACCAGCAGAAGCTCAGGCAGAGAACCCTTTTTATTGCACACATCAGCCCATCCCTCCAAGACGTAGAACAACAAGCCCTTTAACCCTCTCCGCCTCCACTCTGTGCGCACATCAAAATAAGCTGCCATTCTCCACAGATGCACCTCCATTTCTGGTTTCTATATGCAAGCTAAGAACCAGGCAGATGGGTTTGAGCAGCTAAGGAACAAAGTAGGGTCAAAGTTGTGCTGAAGCTTGAGGTGCTGTTTTCAGGGTCAAACTAGACAACATGGAGAAATGTTATTGGACCTTCTGTTTCTTACATTTTTTGTAAAAAGCAGTTGGGGGTTGGGGAATTTGGATCAGAATCGTAGTGCTGCTCTTCTCCCCATTTCCTCCTAATGAAAATTCCTCCCCCAGGAAGCTGCTTTTCACCTTCTTAGGGAAAACTTTCAAGTACACATTAATTTTGCTTAACAGAGCAAACTAAAGCTGCTGAGTGAAGTGGGGCCTTGATTTTCAGCTGGCATCAAGGGAAAAGGGTTACCAACTTTCCCAACACCACGGTCCCTGGCTAAATCTATCCACCCCTCAAGCCTGCTTTCCCCCAAAACTAAAAAGAGAAGGGACATCTGAACACTAGGATGGTCATGGCTCTTTACAGAGGACAGCTATCTGTTTAGGCGTTCTCTATTGGAAGAGCTGCCTGGGCCAATTCCATTTTAAAGATAAAGAAGAACCATAACCAGCAGGGGCCTTGAAGTTGCCCAGCCACAGTGAGCACCTGAGCACACAACTCACCTGGGCCAGATTTACACTAAGCAGGATACAACACTTTAAAAACGGGTTGAAAACAGTATATGTAATGTGTCCTGGGCCTGAACAGTTGTCAAAACCATTATAAACCGTTATAAGCAGTAGTGTAGATCCTGCCCAGGTCACAGTCTCCCCACTTTGCTCAGATGTATTGTATTTCTATTTAAATGATAGTAATTATTTCCAAATTTGCATATAAATTAGCACACACACACACACTTTTTATGCAAATTTGCTCCTCTTTTGTCCTCTTTTTTGGTCATGCATAAGTAGCCACTCTAATGGCCAAAATCTCCAGGGTCTCATCCCGTTCAGCCCTCAAGGAGGAGGCAGTAGCTAAGCAGGTCCTTCTCCTGTTTTGCCAGCTGACTGGGAGAGGGTTTTAAGCAGAGCCAACATTGATGTCCCCTCAGCCCTTGATCAAATAAATCAAACAGTCTTGTTAAATGTTAGTTACAGACTAGCAACCTTGCTGGGTTTTTTTAAAAAAATTAAATGTATGCAAAGAATGGAGGCTGTTGATTGCCCTGGTTTTCACTAATTAATTAGCAGATGAACAAATATTACAATTGCTAAAGACAGATAATATTTGAGGATATAAGAGTTTCCCTTGTCCAAACATGTAGACCATTTAATCTTTGGAAATCAGTGTGAATTCACCACCTGCACTAAGAGAGGTAGTGAGGCTGACCATCAGGGGCTTTCAGAGAGATTTTGGGACTGGGGGAAATTGGTACTGGTGTCCTCCAATTGCTCTTGCCCTGCTAAGTTGCTAAGCAGCTCAGCTAGTTCAGTCGGGAAGGCTCTTTCCTACAGGGAATTGCAGCATTGTGCTGCAGTATTCTTTCCCTTAAAGACATAGGGAGACTGTGAGCCCTGCTGCCATGTTACTGAGCTCCTGTTTTTCTGGTTGGAATGAAGGGCATAGCCAAGCTTTCCCTCTTGTGTTTCGTAATCAGCAGTGTAATGGTAAATCTGGTAGTGCCTGTGCTCATCATGACAGACCCCAGAGCCACCTCAAGGAGCGCCCCCAAATGCAGGTGGCTATGTTGATCCACTTCAGGAAACCAGTCCTAGCATTTTTTTTCATCTCCACCAGGATCAGGTCTTTTGTAAATCTGTTGGGTCTTCATAGAATCATAGAATAGTAGAGTTGGAAGGGACCTTTAAGGCCATTGAGTCCAATCCCCTGTTCAATGCAGGAATCCCTGACAGATGGTTGTCCAGCTGCCTCTTGAATGCCTCTAGTGTGGGAGAGCTCACAACCTCCCTAGGTAACTGGTTCCATTGTCATACTGCTCTAACAGTCAGGAAGTTTTTCCTGATGTCCAGCCAGAATCTGGCTTCTTGTAACTTGAGCCCATTATTCCATGTCCTGCACTCTGGGATGATTGAGAAGAGATCCTGGCCCTCCTCTGTGTGGCAACCTTTTAAGTATTTGAAGAGTGCGATCATGTCTCCCCTCATTGCCCATTCAGGACCAAGCCACCCAAAAATATTTTACATCAGAACAGGGAACAATATATTCCTGTTGCTAAAATTCCTTCCTGCCCTCTTCCCACCCCCATCTTTGCTACTGTGAGAATTGCAGCAAAGTTCAGAGGGAACATAGATATCTGAGAGTGTTGGCAGATGACATCAGCATCCCTGCTAATCAAAAAGTAATGGTGCTGCATCCCTTGCGAGCCCTGGTCCTACTACACCTCCACTCCAGGCTCTGAAAAGCTTAGATAGAAAGCAGGATTGGTACCAAAGCAGCAAGAAGAGAGGCAATCCCTGATGCAGGCAGTGGTGGGCCATGAGTCAAAGAACCTACCTCTCCCACTCTCCTGCAGCCTCTGTTGACGACAATGCCATCAGTACTGAACATATTTCATATGGTCCCACTGAAATCTAATGAAAAAGTCCACTATTGTAGTCAATGATTAATGTACTAATCACACCAATTAAATATGCAATGGATTGCAGCCCTGATGCAAATGCCTTAGAAAAAAGTAATCTATTTTTTAAAATACTGCTGTTACCCTGGAAAAATACAATGAGGTGTCACAAAACCAACGACGCCAATCTGAGAAGCAACGAGATGGAAAATGTACTGATGATGACCACTGCTGGCACTGGGTATTAATTTTTTTTGTTAATTACATTAGATCATACACAAGTAGCCACATTTCACTGATTGAGAAAGGAAGATATCCCTTGATAAGTGAAGTCTGCCAAAAATGTTGAGAGACTGAAGAACAACTCTGAGGGATGGGAAAGCTCTGTGAATACTAGAATTTGTCTCTATCCTAATTTGACAAGATGTTGTGCTAGAACAGAATGTTCTAAGTGGGAAAATCACAGACACTGATTCCTTCTAGCAAAATGTTCTCAGCAGACTGAGTCAAAATTCTTCAAGTTCAAGAGCTGGTTGAGAAGTCCCAGCCATCTTTGAGTGTGGACTGAGCCATATAAACATAATGTGGGCAAATATAATAGTTGGCTAGAGCACTTTCCTTTATCTCTGTGGCTGGAAAAATGTTATTCCACAATCACAGAGGATGTAACTGGCCAATATCTTTGATAAACCGGCATTACACATGTTATATTTTTAAAAGTAAGAGGACAAAGATGGCTGAGACAACTCAGAAGAACAAGAAAACTAAGCTGCAATACTATACCCACTTGCTTGGGAGAAACTCAAGGGATTTACTTCTAAGAAGACATATATAGGACTGCCCTGGTAATGTCTGAACCAGCCTCAGACTATGGCAGGATTCTCACATAACACTGGTTTATTTAATGCGTAGTTTGTTGCCCTGCCCGGGGTTTGTCTAGAAGATGATCAAACTGTGGTTTATGTCCTCATTCCCTGGGTTGTTTGTTCCCCTCCTCCTGCACCCAACCTCCCTGTATCCCAAATGCCTTTGCAGCATTGCAGTACCAGTATATAGTGGCTGTAGTTTTGTTGTATTTTGTTTTCTGCTACTCTTTCTCACTACCTCTGTAGCCTGGTGAAACAAGCCGTGGTTCTGGATTCACACATAATGACAACCTAAGTTTTAAATAACTCAAGGTTCATTAGCCAACTATAAACTCTTTCTGGGTTGTTCATAGTTAACAAACCATGGCTTCTTAGCATGGCTGCATTCATACATCATGATAATTAAGAATTCATGGATTAGCATTATGTGCAAGCCGAACCACTATATCCTGTTTATATTTTTGCCTCTCATCCCCTAACAATTTCTTACCCAATGGGGCCTCAGGACATATGGCCACTGCCATCTTGGATGTGGCCATATGTGTACATCTTGCTAGAAGTTAACCAATGAGAGGCTTTGCACTAACTGCATTAAGGATTATATTTCTGATGGGGGGGGGGACTCACTTCCATCTTTCATATCAAGACGTTATTATTTGTATATACAATCATAAAGACAATTTGCTGTCCCATAATGAAAGAACAGTGATTATCTTTTAAAACAACAACCCATCAGTATTTTTCACCTCTGCTTCTCTTTCTTTATAAGCTACAATGCAGACTGTTAGCTCCGATGTCAGAGTGGCAGTAAAACTGCTCTAGGTCTCAGTCAGGTGCAAAGCACCTGAAGCCCAGAACAAATTCACTATCCCACTGACATCAGAGCCACCAGCCTCTTCTGATCAACTGGTGCAGGTACTGTAGATCAAGAACCAAGAACACAGAAAACTTTAATGTGGGCCTTAATTAAAAAGCCAAATTTAGACAAAATTTACATGGAGAGATTCAATGAATTCTGACCATAATCTTACTCATCCTAGCAACAGTTAGAGCTGGCTTGTACAATCAGAATGCTAAATAGCTGCTGTGTTGCTGTAAGCGTCATCAGATGGGGGAGAGGATCGTGTTTCCCTACCATTGCTATGGCCTCCTGCTGCTGTCCCACAATAGCAACAATTTCTTTACACTGGCAAAGAAAGAGGAAGCAGCAATGACCACGTGGCCCATTCATTGGGCGTACTTATAGCACTGCTTTTCCTGCAAACAGCAAGAAATGATGGCAAGTTTCAGTTTAAAAAAAGAAGTCGGATTTTCAGCATCTTTTTTGCCATGGAAAAACGAGAGGGAGGCAGATGTTGTCATCTAAAGGATACTCAAAAAACGTAAGTGGGCATGCGATAAAATGCTGGTCTGATGGCGCGCTTATGTTTTTTGTAAATGTGAATTTGCAATAGATTTGAACATGGAAGTTTCTCCCCACTACCATCACTTTGGTTGGTGTTTTTATTATATTTAATTGTTGTTCAGCTCTAGATTAGTTAGTAAAAAGATAAGCCCCACCTTCATAGAAGAAATAAAGAGAAGCCCCTGGAAAACAGCCCAAGAGAGCAATGTTTTCACACACAAGAGGAAGTCGGAACAGATTAATCACGTTCAAGAAATACACTGAGAGAAGAATGGTCTAAAACATGGTAGAGGTAAGTTTCCATAACATTGGGCTGAACAGAAATTATCAAAGAATCTGGATATGGATAAAGGAAGCCAATTCATTAGATCTTTGTTCAAACTTCCTCTTATTTAACAGGAGGGATTACTACATTCACAGGAGTGGAAATGCTAACAAACATGCCCTTTCTCAAGCAAGATTCAAATATGTCTGAGAAAGAGAACATCTCAGAGCAAATCACAATCTTGCAAACTAGCCTTTCTGGTTTGCAAGTTTGTGATTTGCTCTGAGACTTTTTCTTTCTCGGGTATCTTTGATTTTTTCTTGAGAAAGGGCATGTTTGTTAGCATTTCTGCAGCCCTCTACGAGTGTCTCTACATTAAGGGGAAATCACATAGCCTTAACGGGGCTTTGTGCTTCCAGTTTCTTTTGTATGATTCTTATGGGCAGCATTACACAGGCAGAGAGGGGCAACCATGTGGTTTGAATTGAAAGCTTCCCCTCTCTGCATGCTCCATTCACTTCATTGAGACAGTGCCATCTAGTGGCAGAATTATTGCACAACACCAGATTTACACACTGGAGATCCCACTTTTTTCCAGATATCATCACATTATCTATGGTTCTTTTAACAGCAGGATTTCCAGGGCTAACGCAGAAGACATCCTAGTCCATCATGTAATGTAGTCTTTTAGATTGTAAGCCTGTGGGCAGGGACTGTCAAGAAATACTTTTGTAAGCCGCCATGAGAGCCTTTTTTGGCTGAATGGCGGCATAAAAATCCTTAAATAAGTAAATAAATAAAATAATGGACCTGCAAACTTCCATGAATGGCCAATCACGAGCGTGCAATAAATCACTCATTTAGAGGAGCCCTACATGTGTTGGACTACAGCTCCAACACAATTGGGGTGCTGAGCCCTCAGCACCCCAATTGTGTTTTTGCTATTTCAACCATGGACTACAGCTCCAATAATTTCCAACTAGCAGGGCACTGGGCCTGATAGCTGAGGACAATGGAAGTATATTAACACATCTGGAGGGCATCAGTGGGGGGAGAGGCTGCTCCAAACATTCTCTTTTCCTTCTTCTCCTCCTCCTCCTCCTCCCATGCATCTACCTCACATCTTATGAGATTTGAGCTCTCAGAAATGGACAGTCTTTGTCTTTTAGCCTATACACTTCTATTCAATTTCTGTTAGTGGAAACTGCTTCCTGATTTCATAAATCCTGCATCTACCTTTCTCTTGTACACACTCTAATACGAAGAAAGCTTGTTAATTTGGCAGCCACAGGTAGCTGATGGCCCTTGCCCTTCCTCTTCCCGATTTCAAAAGTAGCTGATTTTGCTGTCAGATGCTTGCAGGGTGGATTTTGATTCCTCTGGAGAAAGCGAGTCTCAAATGGCAACGGAAAGCTGCACTTCTTAATGAGGAGAAAAAGGTAACCTGGTGCTGAGGAGAACATGTTGAAGGCACAAGAAAGGCGCAGCAGAGGGCAGCTGGGAAAGGGGCATCTATGTCAAAATAGTTTGCACCATTTTAAGTTATACCTGCTTTTGCTGCCTCCAGTGAGACATTTCATCATCTAGCACTGTGTGACAACTGATAAAAAGGGCGGGGAGCTGAGATGGCAAGAAAGCAAGTGACAGCATCTCTCCACATGGATTGAAACACCATGAAACTAGAACTGCTGTTTAGCGTTTCTATAGCATGTGTCAAGTAGATTCACACAATACATTTCCATCCCAGAAAATGCATTTGTGTGGACAAATGTACTTGGTGATCATGCATATGACCAGAAGCAATTCATGGGGTACAAATGGGACTTCTTCTAGCCAACCACTATCATCCCAGCAACTGAACACAGCATTTGGCCTTGCAAATGTGGGCCTGTAACTAAGATAGCCATGTGTCCTCTTTTACAGAAGGCCATCCTCTATCCTCTATTTTGAAGACATCCTCTGTTTGAAGCTAGGTCCTGTCTGAACATAAAGGATGATAGGAAGGAAGATCTGGGCCTTGATGTTACCCATCAACACAAGTTATCTGGTCTTAGTCTTCCACACTATGGTAAGATGCGCTGTATTTATTTTTTAATAATAATAATGTCTAAAATTGCACCTATACATTAGCATATACAACATTTAAGCAAAAAGGCGTCTTCTTTCACCCTCTATTTTTTGGGTGACTGAGTTACTGGGGGTGGTATTACACCCCACAAGTCAGTTCCCAAATGTATGTCTGCAGTTTGTAAGTCTGTGGTTTTCAGAATGTTGGCCTGAGTGGGTGCAGTTAGAATGTCTGGGGAGGGGGAGGAGTGATATAAAAGGGAATGACTGAGGGGATTGTTAGAGACTTTTTAGGTACTCTTAGAGCCTTTAGCGCTTTAGCTCTTGGTGTTTAGAGTACTTAGGTCTAGAGAATTTGAGGTTCAGGGTAGAGAGTGGTGTCTTTGGAGTGTGGTGTGCACATAGTTGATGTATATTAATCAATACTGATAATAAAGTTCAAGAGTGATTGTGTGAGAGAAAGGAAAGTGCGTATGTGAATGGGTGAAAGGATTGGATGAAAGGTTTCAAAAAGGTTTTTAAATGTTTTATTTGAAACAAAGCTTGTGAACTTTTAAAATAAATGTTAATCATTTTGTTTTAGCTACCACAAAAATCCCACGTGTCTGTTTGGCATATATTATCTGAAGTTTATACATTTAGCACCCACCCTGACAATAATTCACCTCAGCACATATAATTCAAAGCGCTTTAATTTATTATTGAAATCCTTCTCCATTTAACCCCTTTCTCCACATAGTTTGGAGGAAGGTGGTTTTTATCCCTTGCCTCAGGTGTATCAAGCGGTGGTGCTTGGCTTGAGCAGGGAGTAGCCGCGGCCAGGCCTGGTGTTCAGAGCCTGTGTCGTGGCAGGGGGCAATTCATAAGTGGCCACCCTAGAACAATCAGACTCTTCACGTAAACAGAAAATACATCATGGGAACTTGACATCAGAAACTGAAGTGACTCTACTAGTTATCTTTGCACTGTGTTATTATGAGGAACTGACCCTAAGGACTCCAGTGAAACCCAGGGCTGGGAAAGATCCAGATTCAGTTCTTTGCTTTGCTGGCTTGCTGATTCACACAAGTCTTTTGGCATGAAGCCAAACAGGACGGAATGCACATGGTGAGCACTGAATCCACTCTTGAACAGTTGCCTGCATGCTTCACCCACAAACACAGATTGGAATGTGTGACTCACAATCACATTTAGAGACATTTAATAACCCCAAAATTACACAGGAGATTTTGATAAGAGAAATTCACCGCATGATGGCTTTTCCCTGTCATTCCATGTTACAAAGAAGGCAGGTGCTGGAAAGGAGAATGCCCAGTCCTGCTGAGTCTTCATTGCAGTTGGATCAGCTGTAGCCCCCTTCCCTTTCTGCAGGTGCAATCTGGGTTTTTAAAATCACTTAAGTCATAGCACTATGATGACTACTGGAATAATATGAAATTTACTTCTGCTGCTCTGATCCAAAATGCATAATTTTGTTGTTGAAAAGAATATGTTTTAAAGTTTAACAAAAACCATACAGTGAGCATCTGTAAACATGTGCATGCACAGCAGACTGCTCCCTAACTCTAAAGTGTTCCAAAAGAAGAAGAAAGGATGCCGAGCCAAGTGGGCCCATATTGGCCCAACTGCTGACAGCCGGCCTGGTTTACCACTCCTGCTACTGCCTGGATGCAATGGTGGCTGATGCACAGTGGTTCTGGTGGGTCAGAGGGTAGGGCAAGTACTCCATTTTCTACTGGGACTGTTGGAGGAGGGCAGAAGAAGTTGATGTGTCATGACAGACAGCTGCATTGGAGCACATTACCTCATTGTGGGAGGATTTCTCTGCCAGAAGTGGGTGGGGGAGAGGCAGAGGATCACCACCCCCTTTGCCCCAATAGAGAGGGTCATCTGGAGGCTTCAGGGACAACAGACTTTGGTCCCGAGGTCTGACCCTAGCTGCTCCACTGCTCCCAGTCCAGTTAGTTTCCCTACACAGAATCAGTGCGCATGTTCACTTCAGGCAGCAACGGATCTTTGCCTGGCCCAGCAGCTGACCTTTTATCCTGCATGGGCAACCTCTGGAAGGGAAGTAGAATTGTGTCAATGTTCCCAGCAGGCTCTTTGTGCTCCAACTCCTGTTTGCTTCATGAGGTTGAAGCATGGAGCTTAGTGGCTGGAGCTGCTGTGGCAGACTTCACTCACAGCCTCTCATGCTTAAAAGCTGTGAAGCTGCAAAGGCTCTTGTGATCCTCTGGCTTGAAAGAGGTTCAATTTGGCAAGCTGATGATTAAGGGAAGGACATGGCAGATATCACCATGGAAGGTTGAACTGTGGTGACCTGCCATGCAGGAGGCTCCCCTTTGTCCCCCTATTGTGGTGTCTCCCAGGCCTCGCTCAGTCATTCATTTCCTTCCACAAGATTTATAGCTGCCACATATTTGTCGATTCCTATCATGTCCTTTCACTTTGCCAGCTATACATATTTAATTCTTAATCCTTCATTATAAATTAATCTTCCAAGCCCCCGGGTCACCTGCGTCCCTCTTTGTTAAATCCCTCTATTTTACCAGTACCTTACAGAAAGAAAAGTGCCCACGATTAAGGACTGTATTCAGAGAGAGGTCACAGGCAAAGACAGGAAAAGAGAAGGGTGCCCCCAAAGGGCAGGGCCATTTTGTTTAACTGCCTGTCAGTGGACAAGCTCATTCCAGTGGAGGCTGGCGGCTCTGATGTCAGTGGGGCAGTGAATCCGCTCCGGGATTCAGTCAGAACTCTAAAGGTGCTATCCAAGGTGCTTGGCAGAATTCTGAATGTGAAACACCTTGGATAGCTCCTTTAGAATTCTGACTGAAACCTGGAGCGGATTCACTGCCCCACTGACATTGAAGCCAACAGCCTCCACTGTCTCATACTTGAAGGAAGGAAAGGAACCTCTCGTGCAAGCACTGAGTCATTACTGACCCTTGGAGGGACACCAGCTTTCGCTGACGTTTTCTTGGCAGGCCTTATAGCGGGGTGGTTTGCCATTGCCTTCCCCGGCCATGATTACCTTTCCCCCAGCTAGCTGGGTACTCATTTTACCGACCTCGGGAGGATGGAAGGCTGAGTCGACCCGAGCCGGCTGCCTGAAACCAGCTTCCGCTGGGATTGAACTCAGGCCGTGGGGAGAGTTTCAGCTGCAGAAATTGCTGCTTTACTGCTCTGCGCCACACGAGGCTTGTCTCATACTTAGGGATGTGCAAATCAGCAAACCTCAGGCTTGTTGAGTTTCTCCAAATTCCACCTCAAAACTTTTTCCAACTTGTGTCAATGTCTGATGGTGATTTCTTTTTTTTCTTTTCACATGAACATTTGTGTGAACTTTCTCAAATGTACACATGAATAGCACACATTCTTGAAATGTGCACATTCTTCTCCCATTGATTAAAGTGTGTTTATGCACATTTTTTTTTTAAAAAAAGGACACTTTTTTCATGCACATGTAAAAAACATACACATTATCAAATGCATTGGGGTGGGGAGTAACGACATTGCAAGCTCAGAAATGTATGGACTTCGACCACAGATTGGGTTCGAGTCCATATTCAGATCCAAGGGGTGCAAATTGGGCAAATTCTGTTCAAAGACAAACAGAAAATGAATTTCTCATACATACATACTACTCTCAGGCATCTTCCTTTATTATTCCTGCCCTTTGATTACAAGTCTAAACAATACCACACACTTAACATTATTTACAATTACATTTTCTCTTCCTCTTCCCCCATCCCAGAGACGTGAGTTTGCATTATTTTTATTATTTAAAAAGCCAAA
The DNA here is from genome assembly GCF_023053635.1 of Elgaria multicarinata webbii. Classification (NCBI taxonomy): domain Eukaryota; kingdom Metazoa; phylum Chordata; class Lepidosauria; order Squamata; family Anguidae; genus Elgaria; species Elgaria multicarinata. Next base: position 36,179,643 of record NC_086179.1, on the reverse strand, counting down.
TCTCTTGATATTATTTTTCTATCCACGCTTCTAATCTCTCTGGTTCTCATTGTAGCATTTCTTATATCCTCAGCGGTATTTGAAAACCTTCTGATTTATTATCATCTGCAAATTTCATTAACATGCTATTTACTCCTTCCAGATCGTTAATGAAGATGTTAAGTATGATGGGACCTGAGAAGGAGAGCCTGCTAGTCCCAGGAGGGGAAGGATTGGAGCTGTTCTCACTGCTATATGCCTGGGGCCAGAATGTTTAGTATTGGCAGGAGAGAGGAAACTGAATAATAAGAGCTTTACCTCTTCCCTAATATTTCTTATAACTTCCTATTCTATCTGTGGGGGAGGGGAGAGGTCGTCGTTTTCCCCAGGCATTTGGTTCATGTCAGAAGATTTATCTGAATAGGGTTGTATTCAATATTACTCCTACTTACAGTGGACCCATTGAAATGAATGGGACTTCAGTTAGACTAACATTGGCTACAACTCAAAACACTTAATAACAAAACAAAACATCCCCTTTTTCATAAGGTCCATTCCAGTGCTGGCTCCAGGTTTTTGAGGGCCCTTGTGCAAGATGGCTGCAATGGGTCACCTCCCTCAATGAGTCTCTCTTCTCACCATGATTGTCACCAGCTGCTGTTTCTCTTCATGCTCTTTCTCATCATTGCTACCACTTGTGTAGTTGACAGGCAGAGAGCCAGGGAGCAAGTAGGTGAGGGCATCTGCTCCTGACCACCACTGCTGTCTGGGCCCCAGCAAGAGGCAGATGAGCAAGGGGCTCTTGTCAGTAGGCCCCTGTTGGGGTGCTGGCCCTCAGCAGGTGCCCAACCATGCCTATCCTAGCCCCCAGGCCTCCAACCCCATAGTGGCCAACAATGGTGAAATCTTTCCTACCTTCTCTATAATGGAGAGCATGCTTGTGTTAGGGCCTGGTCTTCCTGAAATCAGATGGTCAGACTATCCATGACATGGCTGAATTGACCTTCATGCTAACTACATTACAGAGAAGAGTCTTGCCATGGAACAGTTATCTAAGAGTGAAACGCAAGCACATCCTGCTCTCTGAGCCAAGTTTTATTGAATTCCTTAGCATTTTCCAGTGAAGTGACCAATCTCTCATCACGAATCATAGGAAACAGGGACCATATTCCTAACTGGAGGACAGTTTGAAATATGCATTTGCCTGCAGAGAATTTTAAAGACAGGCCAAGTTGGGAATGAGAGAGGCTGTATATGTGTGCAAGAGAGAAAATATGTGCTACTGGATAAGAAAGAGTACCTTCCAGGTGAAAATAAGGCCTAAAATATGACAGTATGTTTCAGTCTGGCCTAGGTGTCAGATTCACTCCTAGACAGATCCATTTTACGTTTCACACTATACCTTACACTTGACCTGCTTCTGTCCAGAGTGTAGCATCTAGATGGAAATCACTATGGTCAAGTTATAACGCAGAGTCTGCGCCGTTGCAGGGGCATGATGGTGCATTGTTCCTTCACACCATATTATCTTTGTTCAAACAATGATTTCTTGTGCTTCTGTTTTATTTCTATTAGGATGGCAGAGGTGCTGAATACTTGTGGTAGGGTACACACAGGATAGCATCTGTGTGTTGAATACCTATGTCAGCCTACCACCTAAGGATTCGTTGTGACCCATTTAAATAATGAGTTGATTTGATACAACATCTATGGGGGGAAACATGGGAAACTCCCAATAGGTGTTATTAGCTAACAGTTAAGAGCCACAACTCTCAACAACAGAATCAATAGAAGCTGAGGGTGCATCTCATAAAAGCAATCCCATTCAGGCATTCTGATAACCATCTCATGCATAAGGTCACCTTCATACACACTCGGCTGTTAACCAGTGAACTTCAAACACACAAGATCATCAAGACGCAACACCTCAAATCTCATTACAAAATTATTTACAATAGGTACAATAATTTAAAATAGACAAGTTTACTGCAGGCACTGTTTCAGTCCACATCGGTTATGGTAGGGTAGGATGGGGAAAATATGTTTCTATCCTTGTTTTTAGGATGTTTTAAAGATGTTTTAATTATGTATGCTATGTTTTTAATCAGTTTTTAATTTGTTTTATATTCACTGTTGTTCCCCGCCTCAATCCAAGTGGAGAGGAGGGAAAGAATTTTTTAATTATTATTACCTATTATTATTATTATTATTATTATTATTATTATTATTATTATCTGAGCTACAGATGCACAGATTTTGTTAAATCCATTCCATCTGTGTTTCATGGATTGTCAGGTGCCTTTTGTTCCATTGTCTGAGCACTGATTTGATCAGATTTTATTTACCAAAATTTCATTCTACTTATTTATTTATTTATTTATTTATTACATTTCTATACCACCCAATAGCCGAAGCTCTCTGCACTAATGCAAATTAGCAAAAATACTGCCCCCCATAAGTGAAAAACCATTCAGCATATCTACAAAATATGTCAGATTCACAGAAATCAGAATTCAGTTGAATCCACTGTGGATTTCTCAGACATCCCTACCCTGATACAGTCCAACCATAGGTTACTACTACAACAAGGCCACTTAGAAATTTAACACAGAACACGGCACTCCTGAATTATTAAGTGATACTCCATTTGGATTTGCTGCCTGTTTGTTCAGGATAGAGCCACAGGTATTGCTCTTGATAAAGAAAAGCTTGAAAGGTTGTCAGCCTTCCAAGTTGAATGGTTCACTTTTCTTCTAAAAGACATGATCAGTGGAGATCTAAAGCTGAAGAAGCAATGTTCCTAAACTACAGAAAACGAACTTCAGAAAGTACACAAGAGTGGGCATTTTGAACTAAAGCCACTAGACCATTCTCCGCTGCTTTTCATTTCCTTTGCTAAACAACACTTGGCTCATTTCTACTCCCTCAAGCATATGCTGATAAACATATGTTGATAACTTCTAACAAAATCAGCCACTACATTTGGAATTGGATTGTTTAGCTCAACCATCTGAAAGAGTGACAAGAATACCAGGACAGTCCATCGAAAGGAGCTGACTTGGCGTCCCAGTTCAGCTGTGATTCACTGGCCAGCAAGTTATTCTCTCTCAGCCACCACCATGAGAAATAAACCAGGAACTTTGTGTACCAAGCACTGGCTGCCTCTACTACAAAGGCATTAAGTGCTGGAAAAACTACAAGCCACACCAACTGGGAGTTTGCCATAGCAGCCCATGATCTTTTGGGCCTGGGAGATCAGGTGATGCTAGAGGGTCAGTCTGATGCTGTTACTGTTACTGTTACTGTTACTTTCTACTGTTACTTTCTACTGTTACTTTCTACTGTTAGTTTTTCCCTACCCTGTGCCTGCTTACCCTTCCCTGTTCCTGTTGGCATTCTCTTCCCCTCCTTATTGTTTTACTATGATTTTATTAGATTGTAAGCCTATGCGGCAGAGTCTTGCTATTTACTGTTTTACTCTGTACAGCACCATGTACATTGATGGTGCTATATAAATAAATAATAATAATAATAATAATAATGATGCTAAGTGATAAAAAGATCCGAGAGGGTGGCCAGGTGTCCTCTTTTATAGAGGACAGTCCTCTCTTTGAAGGGCTGCTAGGGGACTCTTTTGAAGGTGTCCTGTATTTGAAGGGCTGTCCAGTCCACATCCAGGTTAAAGATAAAGAGCCATGAGAAGAATTGGGCCTTGAAACTGCCCATCATCAGCACTGGACAGCGGACTGAGCAAGGCACACAGCTCACCTGGCCACAGGCTTCCACCCTCTGGTCAGTTGTACTGTATTTCTATTTAAAATATAATAATCATTTTTAAATGTGCATAAATCAAGAGAGCTTCAGCTATTGGGCGATATAAAAATGCAATAAATAAATAAATCAGCATTTGCAAATTTTGTGCAAACCAGTTTCCTCTTTTTTGGTGATACAATTCCTCTTTTTTGGCAATTCGTAAGAAACTACCCTCAACTTCATACTGTGGGAGGTGACACAGTCCTCCCTCTGCACCTCCAGACATCTAGATGCCAACTGGCCTGCTTCCGGCCTGTCACTGCCCTCTTACCTGCAGCCTGTCTCCAGCCCACCTGCCCACCCTACTTTGAGTGCCCATCTCTCTCTCTCTCTCTGCCATTCCCAAGTTGTATCATGTATAAAAATAGCCTCTTCTGAAAATGAACCACACTGGACACTTTCAAATGCAATTTAACATGTCATGTCACTCTGCGGCTTTAATAACTATACAATACCAAATAACAATAATGCACCCAGGTGTTAGATGCACCCAGAGTCCTCAAAAGTACTTTGCCTTTGGAAGCTGAGCCATAAGAGTCATTGTTGTTGTTTTTAGACAGGGGAACTGCAGGCACTTTTTACAAATACACATTTGCCATTCCACAAGTGCAACTTGTGTGTATGAAATGACCATCAGTTAAACCGTTGAAATAAATCAGAGCTCTCGATTCCTTGCGAGCTCAGTGCTTTCCAATGTAAGGCGATTCACATGTTTGGCTAGGAGACTTTAAGTGATAAATCACCAGATGACAAGATAGCTAGGAAGTACATGATTGTGTTTATCAGCCTTAAAGCTCGGAGAAGCCCCTTGGCCTTGATCCTAAAACACCATAGGTTGACTCATGCCAAGGCATGCTGGCTCAGAGGCATACCCTCCTTCCAAGTATAAAGGCTCAGAGACGGGCCTTGGATGACTGGGCCACTTTTTAGCAAGATCCGATCCCCAGCAAATCAGAGGATGGTTATTTTAATAAATTCTGCTGCATTCACACAACTATGAGTCCAATGGGATATGCTTTAATTTTTTTAATTGTTCTTGCTTTACTGCAACAAGAAATAAACAGGAATAAGAACTACCCACATTTCAGCACTTCCAATAAAAGCAAATACACAAATGACTTCTTTGCACTGTTCTGCCTAGTGACTGAAATTCCAGTCTTTCTCTCCCCTCTCCCTGCCCCACCAATTCCCCCAATCCACAAATGAGACTTCATCCTCTTCCACCCCCTGCTTTGATATCTGCAACACACAGTGCTTTCTTATGTCTGGACAGTCCCACCATCATCACAGGACTTTCTATGGTGGCAAGAGAGCTAGAACAAGAGCAAGTTGCACCAGGCAGAGTTGCGTGGAGTTTCCCAATCTGGATTTACTGGGAGATGGTGCAGCACTCAGGTTTAAAATGGAAGCAACAAGGAGCCCAGGAATATCAGAGCAAGGGGAAATGAAGTCAGATATGGAGGTACATAAGCAAAGACAGGAGGCGGCAGGAAGGGGCAAGCAATGCACACATAGATCTAGTGTTGGTGGTAGGTCTATTCCTTGAGCCAGGCCAGGATTTCTGAATGCCCTGGATTAAGCACAGAAAATCTGTGCCAGGTTTTATACTAGACTGGCAAGGCAAGGGCCAGTCGGACTAGGCCTGTAGGGAAGAACAGAACACTAAAATCAACTATTTGTCTCCTAAGCTTGGTGTGACACCAGATTCTTACTTCCAAAGGTCCCAGCTCTGCACAATACTGACAAGACTAATACACAGACATTTACTTCTCTCATTTCACTGATCTCAAATCCCTCACTTCTTCCAGACTCCCTGTCCTACTCGATATATGAAGTACCTATTAGCAATTTTGCAAACCACCAGAATTACTTAGACCAATCAAGGCTGGTGGCTCCAACATCAGTGGGTCAGCGAATTCGCACCTGGTTTCAGTCAGCACTCTAAAGGAGTTATCCAAGCTATGAAGCATATTAGATAGCTCCTTTAGAGTTCTGGCTGGTTCTGACTGAAACCTGAAGCGGCTTCACCACCCCACTGAGATTGGAGACATCAGCCTCCACTGACTTAGACACACACACACACACACACACCGGGTCTCCATTACATAAGTGATTTGAGGCTGGGTCCAGCCAGGGGCTCCCCACAGCTCCAGCTATGCAATTTAGCATTAAATGGAAGTTGGAAAGATGTACTGGATATATAAACTGCATGAGGGATTTATTTATTTATTTTTTTAAAAAAACCCTCTCTCCCCACAATCTCTTTTGGATTGTGTTACCTGTGCTAATTCTGTCAACCCCACTCCCCCGGTGTGCCATCTGAAATAAATGTAAAGGGGGGGGGTCACAGGCCTCTGTGGGTATCAAGTACACTGCACCAGTGTGCCTGATGGCCAAAAACAAATCCTCCATCTGGAAGCACCTTTAGTGTTTCTGTACACATCTTGCTCCTGTTACGCTATTCCCAAGAATATTCACTTCTCAGTAGCTTCATGCCTACATCTACACAGGCTCTAGTGAGAGTGGACTATTTCACCTGGCATTTGGACACTGAGGTCAAGCCAACAGAGAGTAGGGTATTTGTTATGCATTTGTCTTTTTTTAACTAACTAAATAAATATACCTACTTCACACATATTTGTGGCTATCAATCATCATTATACTACTGAAGCCAAGGAGACTGGCTGTGAAAGAACTTTTAAGAAATGAAATACATAAACATAATTCAGCAGTGGCGAGTAATCTCCTGCTAGGGGATAAGCAACCTGCAATGTCATGTAATTTCATGACAGCCAGGGGCTGTCTTGACATTGCCTTTGCCCCAGGATGGCTCCGAATCCAGGCTGTGTCAGTTAGATGATGCAACCACAGGTTCAAAACCACCCCGGGGCGAAGATGCACAAAGATGTCTGTCGTCTCTCAGAGCAACTCTGGGGGCATTCCCAGGGAGAAGGCCACCTCCTATTGGTCACCACAAGCCATGGGAGGGAACGGGCCCAATGATGGCTGCCAGAAAGCCCACGCTGCTGCCCCATGTTACAGCTTGCCACCACCGCACAGCAGGGGTAGTGCGGGGTTTGGCAGTGGAGTGGCACCAATGCAGCAGGATGAAGACACACACACCCAGTGTGGGTTTTGGAATGGTGTTGTACTGGGAGCCAGGAGGCTTGAGATCAGGTGCCCACTCAGTCACAAAACCGATGTGGTACCTCTCCTGGCCTACTGTACCCACAAAACAGGATAATCCCATGAGCTGCACCCCCAGGTTCCTGGGCTGAAGGATGGATACAAATTTGAAATGGTAGCCATGCGGACAGGGTCCAGAATTTCACCACCTTTCTGCACAGATGAGTCCATTTATTTTACATCTTGCCTGGCTGGAGTAGGAAACATGAAAGGTAGGCCCAGAGCCAGGCCCCAGACTGCCAGCAATGCAGCTAGTATATTATGGGGGACAGAAAACAAGTCTCTCCCCCCCCCCCCCAAGATAAATGCCACAAAGCTATAGGACAGCCTTGCCTGGCCTGGCCTGGCCTGGCCCCCTCCAGATGGTTTGGAGTAAAACTCCCAGCATTCCCCAGCCAGCTGTAGTCCAAAACATCTGGAGACCACCAGATTGGAGAGGTCCACTACATCATATGCATGTGTCGACGTCTCCAGTGCTCTTTCCACTTTTGCCACGGTAGGAATGCAACCCAAGTAGAAAAGCGTGAAAACCCAAACATAGAAAAGCCAGGCCAGGAAAGGTGTGAGGTCCACTCCTAAGTGCTTTCAGAGATATCTATGTTCCTTGACACCCCAATAGAAGCTGCAAAAAAAAAATCATCTTCAGGCTAACCCCTCAACACCATGCCTCTTCTAACATTGCACATGGAGCTTAGACCACCAAACATGAAAGGACATGTGCCTGTTTTCTCTGTGCGCTGTGCTTGCAAATGCTCAGGCACATGCTTTCTAGAGAGACATCTGAGAAATATGCTGTTCCTTCCAACAACAACAGTACACACACAATGCCAGCAGTAGCTGGATAACTACTGCCCCCTTTGTAAAGCGGGGTAATGTGACATTTCTTTCCAAGTGAGTCAGGCGCACAAGGATGTGTGTACATGTGTCACTGGCACGAGGGTGCACCTGCACCACACCACCCCCACATAAGATGACCTTCCAGTAGGCACGTCTAGACTGGAAAGGGAAGAATTGTTGCTGGTTTTGTTTCACATTAAGCTACTAAAGGCCATCAATGCCGTGAAATTTTGTAGCTTCAGCTGCAAGGTCCACTTTAGCATGTTGGAAACCCTCCCTCACCTAAACCCGAGAGAGTCATCGAATATCCCACACGCATCTGAAGCGACCTAGGTTTTATTCCACCCGGCAATCATTTGTGATTTTGAAAGTTGCTTTGGGAGAATAAGAGCATCGCATCAGAAAGCAAAAACAAAATCTCAACTAAAGAGATGAGAAAAGGTGGGGTGGGGGGGAGAGAAGAGTTAGGGACACCCCTCTCCCGCCCTAAACAACTGCTAATAAGAAAGCAAACCATTAATTACCATCCAAAATTCAGGAGAGATCAGCAAGGTGGGAAGGAACACATGGGAAGGATCTAGCATGTGTCACCATAACATGGGAGTAGCAAACCCGGAGCTGTGAAGAGATCCAGACGGTGCCTCACTCATCAATCTTGTTCTGCCTGGGAGAAAAATGCCAGGCGAGCTAAGGGGTTTTCTTGTGCTTGTTTTTCATTTTCTAGGTAACGATTCTTATTGAAATCCTTTCCACCGCTAAAGCTACAGCTACTTCCCATCCGGCTGTTACTTGCTACCATGAAACAAACTGAATTCACTTGAGTGTTACAAAATGATACAAAGCTGGCGGGGGATGGAAGAGATTATTACTAAACATTTGCCAGTATACATAATATTCCTTCTCTCTCTCTCTCTCTCTCTCCCCCACCCCTACCCCCACCCCCCAACACCACTAAGCTCTGCCTATTGGAGGCAGGTCTTCCAAATGCTCCGAATAATGAGAAGAATTCATCATTTGTTACATTCTAAAGTGCATGCCGGCTGCGATTCTCTCCGGAGCACTTTGAGCCACTGCACAGACAATTGTCAGGAAATAACAACCACGGTGTGATTTTACACCCCCCCCCCCAACACACAAAATGTTAAGAAGCCAAGGCTTTAAGCACGAGCTTGAATTAAGGTAAAATAAATACAGCCCAGGAGCATCTTGAAATTGCATTTGTTTTTGTTTTTTACGATGAGATGCATTAACCAAAAGTTAAATGTAAAGAGCCTCTTCCAACGAGAGGATTTCTCAAACCTCCCCACCCCCTTTCTACCCCCACAGAATAAAAAAAAAAAGCAGCACCGGTGTCAGATATCATGTGTCCTTGCATTATTCATCCCTGCTATACCATATTTAAAGACATATAAACACACATAAGGAGTCCCACTCACACGGCTCTTTTCCCATAACAATTTTTTTTGCGGATGTATCACTAGTTAAACGCCCTGCAACCCCCGTCCTCCCCACTTACTGGATAAACAGAAGCAGCCCCACACAGAGAGAAATAACTTCCTTCTCTCTTTTACGTTGCCAATATTACAGACACGTTTAACCTAATCCTTTTATCTCTCTTCCCCCCCCCCCCGCGCCGTTCAAAAAGGAAACAGGTGCCAAAGTGAACTGCTTACCAGGAAAAGCCTTCTCAAGTTTCCTATTTAAAAGGAAAAGGAAAAAATTTAGCCAGGTGTGCTCGTTTCTCACCTACCTTAGCATGGAAGAGAAAGATCCAAGAGGTGGTGGTGGTGGTGATGATGGGGAAGTCCAGGTCAGAGAACTTTTTAAAAGAAGGTGGTTTGAAAAATGCCCAGCCAGAAGCAGAAGGAGAAAACACCTTCACACATACACCCGGTGCTCCCCCAAAGAAGACGATAAGGATCAGCTGAGCGCCGGGGAGCGGAGAAGAATATGCAGGCAAGAGGCAGGCAGTTGTGTTAGATCCATAGCTGCGAGCATCGGGTGCAGGGCGGGAGGCGATGGCTTAAAGGGAAGTGCCATGGTCAAGAACGTGCCCTGTTCAGGCTGGAGTCAAGCAGGTTCCGAGCCGAGGTGGAACTCTCTCTCTCTCTCTCTCTCCCCCTCCCTCTCTCTCTCTCCTTCTTTCAAGATGGGGGGGGGCGGCTGTTGTTGTTCTTTAAGGGGTGGGGGTCGAGGGGCAAAAGAGAGCAGGCAAGCAAGCTTCCGTAGAGAAAAGCTAGGTGAGCAACAGAAGCATGAAGGGAGGATGGAATATGAGAACTTTGGTAAGAGAGAGAGAGAGGTAGGTAGGTGTGTGTGTGTTTGTCGCTGATGCTGTCTCTTCTTTCTCCCTCGCTGTTGTCTTATGGTATGTTCAGTAGAGGCTTAGAGAGTAGATGCAACGTGAAAGCCAAAGAATAATAGAACAGAGAGAGAGAGAGAGAAGCTGTCCTTATAGTGACACCAAATGTCTTTAGGGGAAATCTACAATCACTGAAATGCGATTTTAGGAGATAAAGAAGAGAGTGAAACTCTTCCCCTGCTCCCCACCGCAAAGACTTTTATGCCCCCAACTACCCACTGTGAAGTAAAGGGGACTGGCTTCTCCACCACCACCACCATGCCTCTATTCTAGTTGCAGCCCAACCTACTGCCTTCTAGGTGTGTTGGACTACAACTCCTATCATCCCCAGGGGGCATGCTGACTGGGGATGTTGTGGGTTGTAATCCAATGCACCTGGAGGCCACCAGGTTGGGAGAGGATGCTTATTCACTCCCAACACAGTATTCCCTCTGAAAACGATTTCAGGTTTCTCTCTGTATATGTTGTAGCATAGGGCTAGTAGATTATGAATGCACCCCTCATTCAGGGAGACTGAATATCTAGGACCCCCAAGGATTGTCTTCCAGATAGCAATGGCCAAAGTCTTTTTTGCTGCCTTAGGCAAAAGACAAGATGACACTTGCTCCTATTTTCATGTACAGACGTTGACTTGATTGGCTGTTGAATTGTGATCCAACATGGCACACACAGCCCTGTCTATACACACACAAACTTGTATATGCAAAGTTACAATTGCTAGAATTTATTTACATTTCACCAATGTTAGCAAAAAATAACAGTGAAATAAAGAGTGCTTCTGAGCTTAAACAGAATGATTATCTCTGTGTTGAGCAATTAGAGCTTCCCTCTCCACACAGACATAAAACTGATGGAATGTATCCCACACAGATTAAAACCTCAGCATTCCCTTTTTTGAGAATAATCCCTGGGCACAATTTATTCATCATTTGCTTTCTTGTTCCCCTCAACACAAGAATCCCTTCATTATCCTCTAGCAACTCTTCATTAAAACTGATGTTTGAACAGAAGTTTTGTTTTGTTTCTTGCAACCTTCCTTCACCCCCTCCTTGTTGTGTGGAACCTCTTGTTGTCTCTCCCCCCCCCCCATAAACTGATTTGTGCGGAGACCTCACTAGGATTCAGCCAAGGAGTCTGTTTTAAATACTAAGTTGTGGAGAAAATCCTCCGAGTATGTACCAAGTGCCTTCCCATCACCACTGAAACTAGAGTCCCTGCAAAAAGGGGGGAAGCCACAAATGACAAAACATGCATAAGATTGGACTGAACTCATCGCCATATTAATGGGTGGGCAGTTTATGAAGCCTGCAGTACTGTGCTCACAGCTCTGGACTTTTCTGAGAAAACATGCGGACCTCATAAAAATAAAGTTGCAGACTTCCTCATAAAAGTAACTTGTGCTGGAATTCTATGTACATTTTCTTGAGATTAAGACGCATTGAAAATTATGGGACATACTTCTGAGTAGACATCCATAGGAGTTGTATAAATTAGGGAGGGAGGGAGGGAGAGAGACTATGAAGAAAAGACCATGGAAGAAAAGAAAAAGTGACATTGTCTCCTCTAGTTTCAAAGGCTGCCACCTCTATGCCACAACCCCTATTGGTCTGTTACAGGATGAGTCCTAAGGTCTCCTAGGGATGATCTACACCAAGCAGGATATAACACTTTTAAAATAGTATGAAAACGGTATATGATGGTTTTAATTTTTGTGAACCGCCCAGAGAGCTTCGGCTATTGGGCGGTATAAAAATGTAATAAATAAATAAATAAATATATGTAATGTGTCCTGGGCCTGAACAGTTGTCATAACCCTTATAAAACGTTATAAGTAGTAGTGTAGCTCCTGCCCTAGTCATTGCAAGGCTACTGAGCTCAAAGGGAAGAAGGAAGTTTGTATTAAGGCAAATGATGTAATGGGGGAATCTCAGAAGACCTGGGGCACAGATCAGAAGATCCAGGACACATGCCTAGGTGTGCCAACTTATAACAATGCCTATGACACCTACCTCACTCTGCCTGATGATAGGGCCAGCCCTGCTTCCAGGCAATTGTCAGAATGGCAGTGATTCACTGCAAATACACTTTAATGTGATTTGAGGGCAGGCAGTATAATTGGTTACATGTTGCTGTTGTTTTGAACTAGCTTCCTAAATTAGGATTGTGGCATTTGAGACAACAGGTCAGCATTGCATTGGAGCCTTCAAACCTATTTGGGGGTGGTGGGATGGTCTATCTGGTGCAAAACAGTGCACCAGCCTCCTCTCCATTTATCGAAAGTGCACATAGTCTCACCTAAAACTGTTTGAGCAAAGGAACCCAACTAGTCTTCATACCAGAACTGCAATCATACTTACATTTGCCAGTCTGCATGACCCTCTGAATCCAGTGAAGTTTATTTTGGAGTAAATTATAATGCATATGGTCAGAGGCTTTATCAGAGAGAGAGATAAGAACATAAGAAGAGCCTTGCTGTCTCAGACCAAAGGTCAGTGGAAGTTGGTGGCTCTGAATTTGGTGGGGCTGTACATCCATTCTGGGTTTCAGCCAGAACCAGCCAAGGGCTATCCAAGGTACTGAACCCATTTTGGGGATAGAGTTAAGTACCTTGGATGGCTCCTTTAGAGTTCTGGCTGGTTCTGACTAAAGCTCAGAATGGATTCACAGCCCCACCAAAATCTGATTCACTAGCCTCTACTAAGCCTGATCAGTTGGTGAGTGGAACATTGCAGGAAGGCTCTTGCTTGCACTTCCCACCCTGCTTGTGGACTTGCTGGAGGCACTCAGTATCTGAGGCCCTTTTATGTCCCTTCACCAAGAGAGGTATGGCTTCCAGGGACCAAAGACAGGGCCTTTTCAGCTGTGGCACCTAAATTACAGAACAGTCTCCCAAAAAAATGTATCATTTGGGGGGGGGCACACTTATGCAACACCTTGAATTGAGCCCAGAAATAAATTTGGAGCCAATGAACTTGGCACAAAATTTACCTAGTAACATGGTCCATTCTGCCAGGTCTGGACAGAAATCTGGCCACAACATCCTGAAATAACTGAAGCTTTTGAACTATCTCCAAGAGCAGCCCTTTATTGAGTTCAATGCAGTAATCCAACCTGGACCTCAGCCATTCATTCCTTAGTCACTTCTGGGTTGGACTACTATAATGACTTGATATGGGGCTGCTTTTGAAGAAAGTTCAGATCATGTTATTAGACAAATTTTGTGCCAACCTCATTGGCTTCAAATTTGTTTCTTGGCTCAATACAAGGTGCTGACTTTGGACTTTAAAGCCCTAAATGGCTTGGGGCCAGCATCTTAAGAATCACTTCCTCCCATGTCAACCTGCTCAGGAGCTGCACTCAGGGCTCCTTGTTTCCCCTTCACCAACAAAGTTACGGCTTTTCAGGGAGCAACATACAGCATGACTCAGAACTTTCCTATGTGGCGTTCTGGTCTTGTTCCTGATCTTGATGACCATTCCTGAAACCTGAACTTGCAAGGGGAAAAACCAGTCCATGGGTGAACCCTGCAACCCAGGCATCATCAACACCTAAATGGTGCAAGGCCTCATCATAGCAGAGGCAGAACAAGACAAGAAGACCAGCTCACTCTATTGTCCAACTGCTGATGGGCAACTTCAAGGCTGCTAAAACCAGTCTGGTCTGAGCGGCCCATTAAATATGGGATACCTTCAAATAGAAGATTGTTCTCCAAAGGACACTCGGCAACCATAATAATCAGGCCCCCTCTCTGCTTGCTTCTAAATGGTTTTTAAAGATATTTTATTCTGTAGGGTATACACACACTACACACATGGCAGCAGCGTAGTTTTGGGGATGCAAACAGGCCATTTGACATGCACGCATACGCACGTGCACACACACACAGCTCTGTCCTCCAACAGAGGGGAACGATGGCGAGGCTCAGGAGAAATGGCCAAGAAACTGCTGCTGCTACCCGCCAGCATCTGCTGTCTGAGGCAGTTGTCTCACTCTGTCTAATGGTAGGGCCAGAGCTGTTTATAAACTTTGATCTTAACTCTGGCTTAGTTTTCTTTCTTTTCTAAATTAAAAAGTACCAAATCCTTTCCTTCCTAGTGGTTAAAGCAACAGAGGAACCCTACCCCAACAAATACCACCTTCAAAAGGTGGATTTCCTTCAGGGCCACAGCAAAGGGTGGTAGGGTTAAATTCCCTGTCCGTCCCTAACAAGGTAAGTTCATTTGAACTTCTTTTAAACTGGCTCTAGTTTGGGTTTATTGCCTCCAATACTAAATGCTGCATTGACATGCTTTTTCTATATAAGGCAACTCTGCTGTAATTCACACCAGACTTTCCAACATATTTAAACAAAAGCAATTTACATCTTAGCTATCTCCAATGTATTTAGAGGCCCCGTAATACCACTTGGCTTGTTCCTAAATCTGACGCTGATGCCTACAGCTGATCTCATTAAGTATCATCCCCCTCTCCTAATTGTTGCAATTTCCATTTGAAAAACCTGCATGTTAGATGAAAAGATGCTAACTTCATTGTCTAGTTTGGCCCTGAGGTGACATTTTCTTTTGGTTATCCACTACAGTCCTACAAACCTGCCCACACTGAGATTAGCTACTGAAACCCTGCTTGTATGCCCAGTGATGAGAACAGTTAGGTTGAAGACATGAGAGACAGGGTCTTCTTGATGGTAGCCCCATGTCTGTGTATGTCATTCCTATTGAGTTTGGATATGGCCCACTAATTCAGGCTTTCAAATGAGCTCCAAAGATATGCTTGTTTTGAGTTGTATTTTCTTGAAAGAGCTGGTAGCTTGAAAAGCTGACAAAATAGTTTTTAATGGGATACTCTTATTGTTAAACGTTTTGTTATTTTATTCTTATTGGATCCCACCTATGCTTTATGGTGATTTGAAGGGCAAAATGACTATGCATATTGTGTTTTTATGTTGAGAGCTGCCTTGGGATGGTGTGGCCCTAAGAGGCAGCCTAAAAATATTTTAATAAATAAATATTTAAATATCTCTTTTTTTCTGCTGAATTACCAGCAGTTCAGTCCCTTTCAGTATCTATGTGACGTTGGGATTCCCCACCTCACACTGTGTCTATCACTTTACTTATATTGAAACTCATTTGCCATTTAGTTTCCCAATTTACCCAGTTTGGCCGGATCCTTTGGACCTCTGGTGTTATCTGCAAATTTCACACACATACACACACACAGCTCAATCCAGATTTGTCGCATCAGCATTGACCTACTTCTGACAGATTTGCAGCATGGCGCATAGGACACAACTCACTTCTTAGAATCTTGCTATGCTTAGCAACCAAATTGGCATGTTGGAAATGTGGGTTGAATGGATCCGTGCAGAGCTTGGCATATTGCAAGGTGCTTGTGCTTCGTTCCGCTCCCACTTTGCCGTTCAATCCACATTTATCTCAGCACTGTTGACCTACTTTCAATAGATTTGTGCTACCACTGTTCGTGCAAGTTTAGTTGGGCATGTAAAATGAAGCACATTCCCAGCATGCCTATTTGGGCATGTGAAGGGGCTCTTATTCCTTGACCTGGATGCACCTCTGGCACACTGCACCTCACATGCTTTGGTCCTCCCCTTATACCTGGATTATACAGATGCTTGTTCTACTGTGCTGACCTTCTGTTTCCTTCCAGCAATGCAGCAATTCTAATGGGAATTCTACTGTATTTCCATCAAAGTCAATGGGCCAATAACTCTGTACTAAGACCAAATAATTACAACTCTGTTCAAGTAAATTGAGCAGAACCACAACTAGTATCAATCATTTTTACTGCTAATGCACTCAATAGGTGTTTGAGAATTATAGGTGGGCAACTATATTCCCCCAAACCAAACAACATTATACCCTGCTCAAATCATTAGCAGGGGGAGGGGGAATCAATGACCCAGTTCACATGTAATGGTGGCAAATCATGGGTTAATTAATTAATCATGGGTTAAAGAAAATAACTATATAGCAGGATCTTTTTTATGGCAATTAACTCATGATTTGCTGGGGTTGTGTGCTGACATCATTTTGAATATGCAACCTCCAACCGGCCCGATCGGAGGTTATTTTATGATATGCATACCCAGACACTATGGATTAATTGTCAGTTAAACAATTCACAGTTCACCTATGATTAATGCCCCATGATTTGCTAAGGTCATGTGCCACTGTCATATACAACCCGCAATCGGCCTAATCAGAGGTTGCTCCGTTACATACTACAAACCAGAACACTATGGGATAATAGTGGGTTAACCGACCCACGACTGTTAACCCAGGATTTGCCAGGCACATGCCACAGAAAATCAGGGGTTAATTAACCCATGATTTGTCCGTATGTGAGAACAGGGCCACTGTCTTAATGTTTTCTTCTGTCATAAAAGAAGATCCTGCCAAATAGAGTTATTTTCTTCTTTTAATGTTTTGTGAGATATTGGAGGCAGATAGGTTAGGCACTGTGCAACACAAAATGGCATTAGATACTTTTTTTTAAGGCACACACTAAATTGTATCTAACTTTTGGCTTCTCCACTGTTGAGTATCTTTTAGTAACTAAGGTCACAAGGCATCATTTAGATGCAGGCAGATAAGCTTATTTTGTTCTCCCCCCCCCCAATTCTCTAGCCCCCTGGGGCTTTTGAACGTTGTAAAGATCCAAATGCAAACAACCAGTTGCAAGGTAACATCAGTCCTCTGGTTTTTACAACAGTTTCCAATAGATTATGAGTCCTTAATATTAGGCATGTGCTCCGCTCCGATTAGAAGCGCAGAAGCAGGAGTGAATTGGCCTGCTCCGCCTTGCCCAGAGGCGGAGTAGAAGCGGACCGCAGACCCCTAGAAGCAAGGCGAAGAGAAGCGCCCATTTTCGGAGCGCTCTGGTTTCCGCGTTCCGCTTCTATCGCCATCTTGAAACATTTCGCCCATAGGATTGCATTGCGGAAAAGAAAGGGGGATAACTGTGTTGTTTTTGAAGCTATCTTTCTAAAAATTCTTGTGCTTGGAGAGTCGTGGATGGGGGTCATTTTGAGACTACTCTCAGCTCTCTGCGTCATGTGGGTCACGCGTTAGAATTTAAAAAAAACCGGCGGGAAAAATATGAATGAATGAATTTTATTTACGGTCACAAGACCAGCAAAACAACACAACAATATAAGCACATATAAATGCCCGGGAAAAATACCTTTTCCAAAGGGCTGAGGGGCAGAGTCAACTCCCGGTCATGATCACATGATCCCAAAGTTGGAGGAGGGGATAGGCAAAACGGGTAACTTGGGATTCTGGGAACTTCTCTTTCTTAGTCTGAACGGACTTTTCCCAGTGTTTTTTAAAACAGTAGCCCCACCAAATGCACAAACACAACCTGTGAAATCATATACTAAGCCAATAATAAGAGATAGAAACACAGCACTGCTACCCACCCTAACTTTGGGGAACAACTGAAAAGATGTGGTGCAAGGGGATGAGCTCCCCTAGGGCATCCCATGTGGACGTGCCCCCACTCTCTCCTGTACTTGGAGGGCCATTAGAGCCTTCCAAAGAGAGTAACCCGGTGGAGCAATGCCTATCATGAGTTGAAGTGAGAGCTCCACTTTTCAGAGCTCTCGTGGTGGAGCAATGGCTTTCATGAGTTGAACTGACAGCCTTGCTTCTTAAGACTGGTTGACCAGTCAAATTGGCAGCTGCTGCTTCCCCCTCCTCTGGGCATGTCCCCCTATTGCTGGTAAAAGACAGATATAGCCTTTTTAAAAAAGTTCTTCTTGTTGTTTATTCAGCAACACTGCTGCTTTTAATTCCACCCCTCCTTTGTTTATTTATTTATTTATTCCATTTTATATGCATTACTGGCTTATCCTTGGCTCACTTCCTTATGCCCTCAGAAATGTCTTCTGCCTGCCTTCCCTCTCTCCTCCCCTGCCCGCCTCGCAGGGATGTTGTGTGTGTGTGGCTTTGACTCAGGGGAGAAGTCCTTCCTGCGCTCACTTGGAGTTTTGGAAGTTCCAAATCCATTTTTTAAGTGTGGAAGAAGATTCATACTCCCCAATTCATGGCATGTTGGGATTTCCTTTGAAATGGCCCCATTGAGATGTCTGCAGGTTTAAGCCCCGCCAAAAAACAGGGGATGATGGGACTGCCTTGAGTCTGGGCATGCATCTGTATCCCTGGATAAGCTATCATGGTGGCGAGTTTGAGATTTCTAACGTGCAAATTGACGGAGCTATCAAAGGGGTGTGAATGGGGTGTTGGATTTTCATAAATTCCCCCAAAATCAGGGGATGATGGGACTGCCTTGAGTCTTGGCATGCATGTGTATCCCTGGATAAGCTGTCATGGTGGTGAGTTTGAGGTTTCTAATGTGCAAATTGACGGAGCTATGGAAAGGGGTGTGAATGGGTGCCTGATTTTCATAAATTCCTCAAAAATCAGGGGATGATGGGACTGCCTTGAGTCTTGATGTGCATGCGTATCCCTGGATAAGCTGTCATGGTGGTGAGTTTGAGGTTTCTAACGTGCAAATTGACGGAGCTATGGAAAGGGGTGTGAATGGGTGCCCAATTTTCATAAATTCCCCAAAAATCAGGGGATGATGGGATTGCCTTGAGTCTTGGCGTGCATGTGTATACCTCCATGAGGTGTCATGGTGCCAAACTTGAGGTTTCTAACTTTCACAGAAAAAAAGTTGTATACTTTTTTAGCTTAATGAAAGCCTATGGGGGGGGAAACGGAGCTCCGAGCGGAGCGGAGCGGACATGGGCGGAGCGGGGGTGGAGCAAAGCAGTCCGATCCACAAATCGCGGATCTGGAAGTGAAGCGGAGCGGGGGGGTCCATGCACACCCCTACTTAATATCTTCCCCGTGATCTGGTTTGTCCTTGCAAGTGATTCTGCTTCCACCTCACATCTGGATCTCGGTGTGTACATCTTACGATGTTGATTGGGGATGGGTTGAGTTGGCTCTGGAACACCTTTGAAACAATGCTTTAAAATACCAGACTATGAAATCAGAGCATGACAAAAGAAGGGAAAGTCAAGAGGGGCATCCAGAGAGCTTCGGCTATTGGGCAGTATAGAAATGAAATGAAATGAAATAAATAAATAAATAGGCTTTTCTAAGCTTTACAGTGATGTAAACCACTCTAAAAGCTATGCAAATAGGGTGAGACAAACATTTTTTTAAATTTTAAATTAACATAAATGTCAAAGCTCTAGACCTAGTTGAGCTTTGTTAATCTGTCAGTAGGCCTGGGGATTATTATCCTCACTTTAGATGCGTCTAACTTGGCCTTGGGCCAAGATCATTTAGGAAATCTGCAACAGAACAGGGACTTCCTTAATGTTTAAAGTTTAATGCGCCTCCTTGTAGCTTTAACTTAATGCCACTGATCCTAGACTTGTCCTCAGCACCTACAGTTGTGTGGAAAAGAAAGTACACCCTCTTGGAATTGTATGATTTTACATATCAGGACATAATAACAACCATCTGTTCCTTAGCAGGTCTAAAAATTAGGTAAATACAAACTCAGATCAACAACAACACATGACATATTACACTGTGTCATGATTTATTTAACAGAAATAAAGCCAAAATGGAGAAGCCATATGTGAAAAAGTAAGTACACCCTTACTGCTTCCATAAGAATTAAGATGCTAAGTAGCAGACAGGTGCTGCTAATCAAATGACCGTGATTAATTGATCATCAGCAAGTATGACCACCTCTATAAAAGTCGAAGTTTTTTCAATTTGCTGGTCTGGAGCATTCAGGTGTGTGTTAACACAATTCCAAGGAGGAAAGACATCAGCAATGATCTTAGAGAAGCAATTGCTGCTGCCCATCAATCTGGGAAGGGTTATAAGGCAATTTCCAAACAAGTTAAAGTCCATCATTCTACAGTGAGAAAGATGATTCAAAAGTGGAAAACATTCAAGACTGTTGCCAATCTTCCCAGGAGAGGACGTCCCAGCAAAATCACCCCAAGGTCAGACCGTGCAACGCTCAGAGAAATTGCAAAAAACCCAAGAGTTACATCTCAGACTCTACAGGCCTCAGTGAGCATGTTAAATGTTAAAGTTCATGACAGTACAATTAGAAAAAGACTGAACAAGTATGGTTTGTTTGGAAGGGTTGCCAGGAGAAAGCCTCTTCTCTCTTAAAAGAATGTGGCAGCACAGCTTAGGTTTGCAAAGTTGCATCTGAACAAACCACAAGACTTCTGGAACAATGTCCTTTGGACAGACGAGACCAAAGTGGAGAAATCTGGCCATAATGCACAGCGCCACGTTTGGGGAAAACCAAACACAGCATATCAGCACAAACACCTCATACCAACTGTCAAGCACGGTGGTGGAGGGGTGATGATTTGGGCTTGTTTTGCAGCCACGGGACCTGGGAACCTTGCAGTCATTGAGTCGACCATGAACTCCTCTGTATACCAAAGTATTCTAGAGTCAAATGTGAGGCCATCTGTCCGACAGCTAAAGCTTGGCTAAAATTGGGTCATGCAACAGGACAATGATCCCAAGCACACCAGCAAATCTACAACAGAATGGCTGAAAAAGAAAAGAATCAAGGTGTTGCAATGGCCCAGTCAAAGTCCAGACCTCAAACCGATTGAAATGCTGTGGCAGGACCTTAAGAGAGCTGTGCATAAACAAATGCCCTCAAACCTCAATGAACTGAAGCAACGTTGTAAAGAAGAGTGGGCCAAAATTCCTCCACAACGATGTGAGAGACTGATAAAGTCATACAGAAAATGATTACTTCAAGTTATTGCTGCTAAAGGTGGTTCTACAAGCTATGGAAGCAGCAAGGGTGTACTTACTTTTTCACACATGGCTTCTCCATTTTGGCTTTATTTCTGTTAAATAAATCATGACATGGTGTAATATGTCATGTGTTGTTGTTCATCTGAGGTTGTATTTACCTAATTTTAAGACCTGCTAAGGAACAGATGATTGTTATTATGTCCTGATATGTAAAATCATACAATTCCAAGAGGGTGTACTTTCTTTTCCACACGACTGTATGACAAACAATGTTCATCCTCTTCTGCCTGATCTAAGTTCTACCTCTTTTAAAACTGCCCCCACTCTAGGTATGTTGCCTTTTAGGGCAGATTCATATATTATAACCCCCAAATATCATATTGCAACTGATCCTGCTACATACTCTCCATCTTATATGCTAACTGGATCTGCTTTCCTGCCTGTAATGCTTGACGTTACTCCTTGATGAATTTCATATTGCCTACCTGCAGCAGCTGGACAGCAGATTGAGCAAGGCACGCATCATCTTCCACACTATGGTAAGATGTATCACATTTCTATTTAAATTATAATAATCATTTCTAAGTTTGCATCTATATTTATAAATTAGCATATGTAAATTTTATGCAAACTGCTATCCTCTTTTGTCCTCTTATTTGGTGGTTCATAAGTAATCACCCTAGTGTTCCATATGATATCAGGCCTAGTTCCCACAGTGAGATGATAAACCCATATCTAAACTGTACGGCTTCAAACTGCACAGAAGGGTTCACATGGCAACTGCATATAGTAAATGAGATATCAAGAAGAAAGGTTCTGTCCCAGCCTTTTCCCTACATGCTAATTTTGGGAATAGATAATTTTAAACCATTTTTATGTTTTATTTATTTATTCACTTATATCCCACCTTTTTTCCTTTGCAAGGGACGCAAGGCAGCTTATACCTCCTCTCCATTTTACCCTGACATCAACTCTGAGGTAGCTTAGGCTGAGAGTCAGTGAGTGGCCCAAAATCAACCAGCTTATTGCTGTTTGGAGCTTCATGGTTGAAGGGGGATTAGAACCCAGATCTCTCGAGCCCCAGTCCAATACTCTAGCCATTATACCATGCTGGCACTGTGTGGAGGAACATTTGATCATAGGAGCACATGCAGTGGTGCAGCCCAGGCACAGGTCTACCACCTCAACTAGGTCTCAGCTCATATTGGGTGCCAGGCAGAAAAAGGGAAGGAGTACAATGACCAAAATTAGTCTCCTTCTGGCATGGTAGGCAGGCACCCATTGCAAAATAAATAAATAATCTGAAGTGCAGAAGTTTATTGGAGGCTTGGGTATTTGTGTATTGGGCTTCACTACCTGCCATTTCCATGGAAATAAATATACTATGACTATTGTGAGACAGGCAGGAAGAATACACATGCGTGGGCAGGCATACACAGGCAAACATCTCTGAATGTAGATGTCCCAGTTTCCAGAGATGTCAATCTAAATGTTCTTGGTGTAATTCTAAATTGGTCCCTTTTGACATTCCTAAAGTTCCACTGAATTTTCAATGCGTTATGAGGGAGACTACATTTGTATTGAAATTTGTAGGACTTAAATCTGCAAAGAAAATGCTTTGAGCCCTCTGAAGAATAAGCTACCGGTGATCTAGTTAGTGCACCAATTAAAGTCATTTTTCTTTTAAAGATGATGTAAAAAAAATGCTCTTTGGTCTTGTAAATTGCCTGGCATCTAGAGATTGAAGTGGGCTATACAAATGATTAAATAAAGCATTTTTAACCCAGTATGAAAACCAGGAAAAGTGAAGAGCTCAGTCTTTTGGATTCTCTCTCACAATTTGTTTACAACTATCAAGAATCAGAGGTCACCTCAGAATTGTTATGTCCCTGGTGTTAGCTTGAGAGAACAACTCCTGTCTACGTGAACAAGAAATTCCAATGAATTTCAGGATGAAACTACACGTGATACTATGAGATATACCAAAGGTGTTTTAAAAAAAATAGGGTGGCCGAGGAAAGTCCTCTATTTGAGTCCTCTGTTTAAAGGTGGCCTCCATTTGAAGGGCTGTTACTGTCCATTTCAAGTTCAGCTTAAAGAGAAAGAACCATATTAAGAAAGCAGAGGCCTTGAAGTTTCTCAACAAAAGTTGCAACTGGGCAGCACAGAGCAAACACACAGGTCATGCAGTAGCAGCAATGGAGGCTGGTGGCCTCCAATGTCAGTGGGGCAGTGAATCCGTACCGGGTTTCAGTCAGAACCAGTCAGAACTCTAAAGGAGCTATCTAAGGTGTGGAGTTCTGACTGAAACCCAAAGTGGGTTGATTGACATCGGAGTCACCAGCTTCCACTGGGTAACAGCCTTCCCTCTTCTGGTGAGATGGATTATAGTTCTGTTTAAATTATAAGGATTATTTCTAAATTTGCTTTGATGCATCTAAATTAGCATATGTAGATGTGTGTTCTCCTTTTTCATGATGCATTCCTTGCTTTTCAGTGATGAGTCAGTGGGCACCCTCCCCACATGGTGTGGGTGGGGTCTTTAATGGTGAAAGAAGCACATGGGAGAGGAGCATCGAAAAGGAGCACGCAGGCTCTGAAACTTCCCTCTTTGCACACCTTTCTTTCTCTCTATCCATTACACCCATCACTTGCTGATATATAAGCCTATAACACAAATCTGACCACAGCATATTATTTTATTTGTTTTATTAGCAGCTGTTAAACTACTCGGAGTCAGGAAATGGTGCTAATTTGCTGCAAATCACTCCACGATCTCTACCAGTAGATCACTATCCATTCTGTCCCCTCTAGGGAAATTAGTACATTACCCATCTCAGCAAACTAGAGACAACAGCAGTGCCATGGTTTATGTATTCACTTCTCTTGGGATGGGGAGGAAATGGTGAGGTCAGGTCCACCGGCAAAACTAGATGAGATGCCATTCACACAATTACCAATTGCGTGAATGGGTTTTTCAAAAATGACATTACAGGCACAGTACATGCGTCTGTGTGTGAACTAGATCCAGACTTTGGAGTGGAGTGAGGGGGCATTGGAGGCTGGTGGCTCTGATGTCAGTGGGGTGGTGAATCCATTCTGAGTTTCAGTCAGAACCAGTCAGGATTCTAAAGGAGCTATCCAAGGTGCTTCACACCTGACTAAGACCCGGAGTGGATTCACTCCACTGGCAGGGGGCACCTTGGATAGCGCCTTTAGAGCTCTGTCTGGTTCTGACTGAAAGCTGGAACAGATTCACCACCCCGCTGACATCGGATCCACCAACCTCCACTGGGGGGGGGGCTTTAAACCTTTGCCCCACTGCAGTCCTGATCCATATCAGGGGCTCTGCACCTGATGTTTGCATGTGGGAGGCGGGGAGAGTTAGCATTCATTTGATATCCCTTCAATGTCTAATTCATTCGTGGAACACGTAAACATATTTCATGGAATCTTTACAGTTAATGGTTCATTGAATGGGCTCCAGTCTTCTGCCTCAGAATTTTTAAAAGGAGAGCAGAAGTCCCACGCTATGCCTCTGCTGCTGGAAAGTACTATTCATTACTGCAGCAAGGGGTTGAATATTTAAAAGCCCCTCCTCCCCGACCCACACACACACACACACATACAGAAATACGTATGTATTTGTTTGCAATATTTCTTTACAGCTTCTGATTTGCACATATCCCAAAATGGTTTAAAAAGAGAGCATAATAAGAGCAAAACAATAAATAGTGCCATATTAGAGTCTGATTCAGAAGACAGCTCATGGCTGAGGGGAAGTCAAAGTAAAAAGATAAGTTTTCCATAATCACTTAAAACATGCTGCCATTGAGGCCTGGCATACCTCAGAGAGGGTGGGCACCCCCACAGAGAAGACCTGTCTCCATGTTGCTGCCAAACAGATCTCAAATAGGCCAGTGGTCTTCAACTGGTGGGTCACGAGATCAGTCCAGGTGGGTTGTGGCAAAGCTGTTGCCACCATGACGGGCATGGAGAAAATTGTGGAAGTGTGTCCCATGTTGCAGGTTGGAAGTCCGAGATGGGTCTTGGGTCTAGACCAGTTGAACACCACTGGAATAGGCCATGACACAGGCAACAGTGCCTCCCCTGAGGATCCTAATGATCTGAGTGGTTTATATAGGGAGAGATGTTCCTTGAGGTAACCTGGTCCTGAGTTACGTAGCGCTTTGTTTATTAATACCAACACCTTAAACCTGACTTTGTAGCAGACTGGAGGCCAGCGTAGATCCTTTAGCATGGGCATAAGATGTGTGTGGCAGTCAATAGCCTGAGTCAATAGCCTAGCCGTTGCACTCTGCACTAGCTGCAGCTTCTGAACCAGCCTCATATAGAATGGATTACAATAATTTGACCGTAGGGTACCAGTGCGTGCAGCACAGTGGCCACGCCATCCCTGCACACAATACAACTTAGAACCTCCACTCTGACACATGAGGTTGTGTATGTAGGAGTGTTTTATGTGGGGCACACTCCAACATGATGGAGTGCCTCTCCCAGCTTGAACACACCTGTATACTATACTCAACATCTCCTCCCAGTGCCTACTCTGAGGGAGGCTCGGAAGATGGCAATAAGGGAGAGGGCCTTCTCCATGGTGGCCCCACAATTATGGAATGATCTCCCTGATGAGGCCTGCCTGGAGTCAACATTGCTATCTTTTCAGTGCTAGGTCAAGATTTTCCTCTTTTCCCAGGCATTTAGCAGCATGTGATGAGTTTTAATCTCTCCCGGATTTGGTTTTATGTCTTGGCTGATTGTTCAAAGTTGTATGTTGTCTCTGTGTGTACTGTCTGTTGTGTGTTTTTAAATTTTGCATATTGCTTTTAATGTTTTAATCTTTGTAAACCACCCAGAGAACTTTGGCTATGGAGTGGTATAGAAACGTAATAAACAACAACAACAACAACAACAACCAGTCCCCTATATGAAACTGTATGGCCCAGGAATAGACTCATCCGTTGACCTGCTCATCTTTCATAGCAGTAAATCTTGCCAGGTAAAGGTGGTTGCTACTCTCTTTCCTCCACCTTTAACAATTGAATTTCAATCAATGCAGCTTCTTTGCCACTGTGGTAGGAAAAGTTGCACATGACAGATTTCTGCCATTCAATGATTACACGTACAGAGTCTCCCTCAGACTGGAAAGACATTGGCAATTCTGTTTGGAACATTGCACTTCGCAGCCTTGCATACAAGTGTATGACCAGCTTGATGGGAAGGCCACAGATCCTGTATGAATGGACAGCTAGCAGCAAACATGATGAACTGCACAGTGAGAGTTCAGCAAGTATTTACTGCTCTCTCTCTCTCTCTCTCTCTCATATGCAAAAGCATGGCAGATGCATAATAAAAAAACCATTTAACCTCCATCAGTAATCTTTTCTCATATAAGCCACACATTGTAAGAAATGTATGGGTAAACATTGCTAAATCACACACCAAGAACATGCACACACACACACCCTTTCCCCTTACAGATACCACATGGGCACAAACAAGCAACTATACTTGACAGACACTCTAAAACCTGGCTAAGTCTCTACTGCCATGAGCAGCAATACTGTACAGCAATAATATAAACAATAATTTTTGAAATATATCAAATCCAAAAACAGATTACTTCTCAGCATGAAATTTCAGGTGGTACAGTCTTGCATGAGGATTGCTCCATCTCATTATGTGTATTTAAACTGGCTCTCCATGTTCCTCATCACTGCATTTGCATGCCTCTCACCTTTTCCCCTCTCAGCAGTAAATTTTTGGTAGAGAGTGCAACCTTCATGGGGGACTGCATGCAATTGTCCATCTCCCCATATGAAATTTGATGTGGTACGGCCCCTAAATGAGGACTATACCATCTAGTCATGTGTTTTTGAACTGAGCCTCGGTGCGCCTTCTTGCCAAGCTGCCTGGCTCTTACCTTTCCCCTCTCTGACCAGAAGCATCACTGTCATTTCTTTACTTGACAGGTGGAGAGAGAAGCATTTCAATTCTATTTCTCATATGATAAATCAGAGCATTATGATTTCAAATGTCTGCAATTCACCAACAAGCCCATTCAGAGGGGAAAGAAAAATACAATTGAATTTATTCATGCATGAATATCAATGAGAGAGAGAGAGAGAGAGAGAGAGAGAGAGAGAGAGAGAAGGAGGGATGAGCAGAGAAAGAGGGCAGTGAAGAGATTGGGATGGTGATGGTGGAAAGAAGAGGAAGAGATTAATAAAAAGAGATGGGGAGGCAAAATGGGGTAGCAGAGTGGAGGAAAATAAGATTTAAAAACTCTAAGGAGAAGTGAGAAGGAGGGACATAAGGATCCAACTACATCTTCAAGACTGCCCAATTATTCTGGCTAGTTGAGGTTGACATTATTTTAAACATGAGCTCACAAAAGCTTCAGATTAATGGCAGGAGGGAAAATCTGTGAAGCATAGCACAGAAAGGGAAAGAGAGACTGCCCTGCTTCACACATATTGACAACCCAGACTATATGCTGAGTATGGATTATTTAAAATCTTTTTGAGTTGAGTATGGGTTGACATTGAATCATAGGTTGTCATTAGGTGTGAAACTTGCATTATGGTTTCACTATGGGTTGTTAACCACTAACAACCCATGAAGAAAATCCATGGTTTGTTGTTGGGTTGTAAACTCTGAGTTGTTCATGGTTACTGATCCATAGTTAAACTATAATGCAGGATTTGCACATAACAACTCATGATTCAACAATCACCCACAATTCAATGACAACCCATAGTCAACCCATACTCCAGGTTGTCATTATTTGTGAACCAGTTTTGATTTATCTTTACATAGATGCTGGATTGTGAAAAGAATTAAAGCAAGTGCAACTTCTCTGTTCATGCTCAGATGGATAATCCATGTGGATTTCAAGAGAGAGAGAGAGAGAGAGAGAGAGAGAGATTCACTCTGCACAACCAATTGCAGAGGAAAGGGGAGTGGTGGCAGGAATCTCCATTTATTGGAATATCCCACCCATCAAGGCAAAGACTTGAAAAGAGCTCTCCACCACCATCAGCAGCTCTGCTGGAGGAACTGCTGCTGCTTTCATGATGTTTGACCTCCAGACATGTCTTGGGACATAAAACTGAGTAAGCCGTGTTGGTCCATAAGAAAAATTCATCAAGCATCTCTTGGCTGATGAAGACATCTGGAGATCTCAAAAGCTCACTCATAATGCTGTGCAACTTTGGTTAGTCCTAATAAAAGTATTTCCTGACTGCAGATTTTGGAATCTTGGGACTTTAATTTCTTTTGGGAGTCAGATCTGCCAGATCTAATTCAAGATCAGTTCGGTGTAAACTGGTTTTCATTTTTAGAAACAAGATTTCTGTACCACAAATAGGGCAGTGTACGAAGTTCATCAAAACATCAATTAAAATTGAAATAAAAATCTACAGTAAAACAGGAAGCCTAACTAAGCTAAGCATTAAGTAAATGCTTGTTTAAACATTTTTTTAAAAAAACAGGCACCAAAACACCATCAGGGTAGGTACCTGTCATATTGGTTACATAGTATTACAGGTTATATAGACAGCTTTACTGTTTTTATAGAGACACAGACCCTGAGGCTTCGGCGTAGGTTGCTCCCTCCCTCCACTCTGGCTTTTGAGAGAAATAATGAAAGTGTCCTCCCTTTCATCACCTGAATCAGTGGTGCTCACTGATAAAGACAGGCAGCTGGGCAGTTCAGTTCTAAAGAGCCCCGGGCACTCAAATCTTCCCTGGAAATGGACATCAATGACAGCTATTGGTTTTATTAAGAGGGGGCAATTGTGATCCATTATGACTTGCCTGACTGCAAACAGCTTCAGAGAAACTGAATGCCAAAGAGGGACAAGAAGGGAAGGAAGATACAGCTTTGGGTCAATGGTCATCCCTCAAGCCAGCATGCACAATTCTTCTTCTCTGCTGCACCTCTGCCCAGTGGGCATCACAATTTACAACAGCTTTCCCCAATCTGCTGCCCTCCGGATGGACCTCAACTCCCATCAGCCCAGAAAGCATGGCCAATGGGTCTGCTGTCCTTCACAACCGAACTTCAGCATCATCCGTTGTCATTAAGGAAGGACTGCAAGGCAGAAGTAAGGCACCAACTCTCAGATCCTTCCTGCAACACACCTGGCCCCATGGATCCTGCCCCCAAGATTAAGGCAGAAAATTGAGATCTTCTAGAAGAAGGTTTGGCCTCTCCCTCCCCCCCCCCCAATGCTAATGCTGGGACACCATTATTTTATCTTTTGCTAAATGACAACTGTCAAGAATGCAAGGCATTGTACTCAGCAACATCTGGAGAGCCCCAGGTTGACTTACAATATGCATGACTATCCATATCCCAAGGGAAAAGCTGAGCTTCATTTTGGGGTGCTTCCAGGAGACACTTTTATTGTGCAATCACCCTGCTTCGTTCATGGATTTTTACAGAGTTGTGGGGTGGGGGGCAGGACATCCCTTATGTAAGCCTCCCATATTTCCCCACAACTACTTATGTCTTGTTTCTTTCCATAAACACATGCAATCAGTTGAGGAAAAGGCAGAGTAGCTGTATAATACCTTGAGATTGCTAGCACTAGGAGCACCCCCATCCAAGCACAGTGTTATCAGCTCACAGCACAATTCTCAGAAGGGTGAGAGCTCTGGAGGTGCATGCATTTTGCCCATTAGTTTCTAAGGTGGGCTGCCAGCGCCAGAGGACTTTTGCAGAGAGCAACACAGCTCTCTGGGTGTATCTTTCAGCCCCCCTGCAAAACTGCTGATGCCTTCTCAGGTGGTCACTTAGCACATGCCTCAGGGAGAAGAGTTGCAGGAAAAGGTGTCTTTTTAGATATTTGCTGGCCATTCCAATGCCATTTGCTAAACCAGCTCACCCAGTTTTGACCTTCTGTTTATCCGGTATCATTTACGATTAGAGTCCCTATCTGCAATACAGCTTTTCCCAACCTGGTGCCTTCAACTCCCGTCATCCCTGACCTTTTGCCATGCTGACTGGAGCTGATGTGAGTTGTAGTCCAAAACATCTGGAGGATGCCAGGCTGGGGAAGCCATCTGGAAGGGTTTTCTGACAGATCGTTTAGACTGACTCTAGGTGTCATTACAGTAGTTTCTTTCCAACTACTCTAGCACAGTGAATGGTGGAATGGAATACAAATTTGGCCTAATGTTTGCTTCACATCTCATATTTGTAGCCATGTCCATATAGCAACCACTGATTGCAGAGGATAACTCCATTTGATGTTATGGTATTCATCTAGATAAGAATCGGAAAATCTTTGACTTATTTTCTTCTACCCTATTATGACCACTGGCAGGGAAAATGCAAAAATTTCCCCAAAAGGTTTTTTTTTTTTTTGCCCAGTTCCTGCTCAAAAACTACTGCAGACAGATATTTCATCATCATAGTTATCATTTTTTAATTTTTTTAGTTTTTATTTTATTTTAGATATAACAGAAATAAAATAAAAAATAGAATAGTCCCCTAACAATTGCGGTTTAAACAGCTGTTATAGAAAAGTTGTTTAGTACAATTTTAGGAGGGGAAACAAAACAAAAGAAAGAACGAGAAAAGAAAAAGGGAAAGGAAAAAGAAATAAATGAATATACAAATAAACTAATTAATAAGTGTACTGTGTGATCTTCAGTTGTTGTTATAATGTAGAATTAACTGTGGCAATGACCTGGTTTGAATAAAATGACAGCCAACCATATGTTAATGAATCCTCGTGGTATGCAGTGGGTGCTGTGGCAGAATAAATGAACATGAAAATCCTGGCTGGAAGTTACTAGGGGTTGTCATGTCATCTAGACCCAGGAAGCAGGGGTTATTTGAGGGTTAAACAACCCTTGCATGGTCTGTTTTAGGGCTATGCAAGGGTTGTTTAACCCTTAAATAACCCCTGCTTCCTGGGTCTAGATGACATGACAACCCCTAGTAACTTCCAGCCAGGATTTTCATGTTCATTTATTCTGCCACAGCACCCACAGCTTTCCCTTCTTGGTAGTTGCCAGGCAACAGCTCCTGCTGAAGCCCTCTGCTTTTAGCCAGGACAGCTCAAGAGAACCTCCATGTTCAGAAGCAGTAAGGTTTTGAATATCAGATGTGAAAGAAAAACAAGGGAGGTGGGTGGCTGACCATGGTTGAAAATGAATGCTGGATCAGGTAGATCAAGTCTTCTCCTACCCAACATTCTCCAGACATGTTGGACAACGCATCTAGAGCAGCCTTCCCCAACCAGATTCCCTCCAAATGGATTGGACTACAACTCCCAGCAATGCAAGGAATTGTAGTCCAACACATCTGGAAAACACCAACTGGGGAAGTCTGATTGGTAGAGCATTAGGTTGAGGAGGGTTGAGGCATTTATTTAGTCTCGTCCAGTAGGGCTCTTATGTTCTTATAATCAGGATGTATTTACTTTAATGTCCCTTGTTATTATCTTATCTTTATTTCAAGCAGACATGGTAAACAGCTGTTTACCCTCTTCTTTTCAAACACGTTGACATTTTTGGAAATGGATAAGGTGTTGTAGCCTCGCACAATCACGCAACTTGTTCTCAGTTTTCTTATCATTCCCTACCAAATGTTAATTAAGGCATGGGGGGGAAAGTTCACCAGAGGTTTCACTCATACACTGTAAGAGGCAGATACAATGCACATGCTAATATCACATGTTCCTCTGTGCATGAGCTCCATATCAATGAGGCACTTACTGTTAGCTGTTGCCTGACTATTCGTGAGGTCAGTTTGTATAGCAAAATGCACATCTGGCCCCTGGATCTCCGCCCGAAGTATAGAGCATCTCCTCAAAGTACAAAAAGTGGCTGCGTTAGCTCTAGATTAAAACACAGCATTCCTTCAGCATTTATTTGGTCTTTTCCTTCAAAGAGCATATCCAGGTAACATCAGAACATAACAACATAAGAAGAGCCAAATAGATCAGACTGGGGATCCAACTAGTGCTGCATTCTGTTTGCACAGTGGCCAACCAGCTGCCCACAGGAAATCCACAAGCAGGAAATTAGTACAACAGCACTTTCCTGCGTGGCCGCTCTGGTCCCCCACACAACAACCGTGATCTGTAATGGAGTGGTAGGGACAGGCACAGGGGCATGGGGTTAAGCCAACCCCAGATACACCTAAAACAGAAGGCTCAGGCTGAATGGGGCAATCTCCAGGAATAAAAGCTGAATGTGAATTTAAGAAGTGAACTCACCTTGGAGGACGCTTCGGAGCATCCCAAAAGGCCCCAAGTCGACTCGGGATGCTTTGGGGGTCCCTGCCTCGCACCGAAGCAGGTTGGCTTTGCAGGTTCCAGGCAACCTGGAAAGTTGGGAGCCAGGTTGATTGGGAGACCATCGGACTCCCAACTCCTCCCTCCCCACCCCCACACCACCCTTTTGCCACCCGCACACCACCCCAACCCAGAGCCGCCATCTCCAGGACTTACCTTCAACGCTTGCTCCTCCTGCGAGCCAGGCCTTGATTTAAAGTAATCATGGGGGCTTTTTACTGTTAGTATATCTATGGCCTCAAACCTATGGTGGCCATAAGGGGCCATATCCCCTTTAGATGTGCATTAGAGATGTGCTTCATTCCTCCTTCAGTACTGTGCCTCTTCTCTGAACTCTCAGTTGTGTGAGCTTCCCTAGAGCAAAACAGGGCATTCCAAATGGGCATTGTGCCAGGCTAAGGGATGGGCGACCTGGGTACTTGCCCTACCCTAGGTGCAGTTATGGTGCTTGCTGAATGCCCTGTCTGCAGTGAGTTACTGTTGGGGGTGGGGGGAAGCAGTCGGTATCTTTAACCTTCAGTTCCAAACTTCTACAGGACCTTGTCTATACACCCTGTTTAGCCTGTTCTGCCTATGCAGTGGTGCTGTGTTGTTTATACCATGCAGCCACCAATTTTCAGCCACGTCGGGCTTTTCCTTCCCCCCACCCCCGAATCAGCACTTTTTTGCAGTGTCGATATACTGCAATTCTCCAAGGTCACCACATTCTTTCTCCATCTGTTGGTGGCGGCCTTGCTTCAGGTTGAGCTGGTGGCCGTTCCTGGGGTAGGTCCAGGTAAGCATGGGAAGGCAGGGCAGAGGGCAGGGGGCGAGCTTGATGAGCCAAATTGCCACTGGTGCTGTGGCTTTTCCAGCCAGATAGCCCGCACTCCCTCCTGCCATCAGGATTGATCATTCCCACCCCGCAGGTGCGGTGCTGCAGGGTTTTGTGGGAACCAAGCAGCAAAGCATCATTGTAAAGACACCCCCAGGTTGTTTGGCCACTACTGACTTAAAAAGTGAATTTCCATCTAATAGCTTCAAAAAAAGGGTGAGCAATTTCTGGCTGGTGTGTGTGTTTATGTGTCTCATGTCTTCTTTAAATTGTGAGCATGAGGGCAGGGACTGTCTGACTGTTGATTGTTGCAAGCTGCTCTGGTGTTCCTTTGACTTAAGAAGGGATGGAAACAATCTGAATGAATTAATAAATACACCAAATCATTCTCCCAGGAGGCTTTCAGGAGCACAATTCTGCTTCCTAACATGATCCCTGCGTGCCTTAATGTAAAGAAAAAAACACATGCTTTTCTTTTTTCCCTTTTTTGGGGGGTAAAATCAGCAGTGGAGGAGAGGGCAGGTGCTGCAAAACCGTGAGGGGGGGACATGTTACCCACCCCTGTTTTAAGTTTTGTTTTTTCCGTTTTCAGTTTGATGCTATTCCAGATAAAAATCACCAGAACGTGGCTGTTCTTTGAGACATTCTCAAGTGCTAGAAGCACAATATATAATTTGTAAAACGGAATGCTATAAGTTGATTGGTGCGTGCAACGATGGACTTGAACCTGGGATGCCAGACTGTTGACAGACAGGGTGCAGCCTAGCTCGACAGGAGAGAGGTCTACGCATGCAAAGCTCTGTACAGGATAATGTAGTTGCTCCAATCCACCAGGCCTGGAAGCAGGGACTCTTCTTCTTCTTCTTCTTCTTCTTCTTCTTCTTCTTCTTCTTCTTCTTCTTCTTCTTCTTCTTCTTCTTCTTCTTCTTCTTCTTCTTCTTCTTCTTCTTCTTCTTCTTCTTCTTCTTCTTCTTCTTCTTCTTCTTCTTCTTCTTCTTCTTCTTCTTCTTCTTCTTCTTCCAGAAATTAAGGCTTGGTTTTTCCCACACCTTTGAAAATAGCAAGAGAATAAAGTGGGGAG
The DNA here is from genome assembly GCF_023053635.1 of Elgaria multicarinata webbii. Classification (NCBI taxonomy): domain Eukaryota; kingdom Metazoa; phylum Chordata; class Lepidosauria; order Squamata; family Anguidae; genus Elgaria; species Elgaria multicarinata. The sequence continues at coordinate 36,145,454 of NC_086179.1, read as the reverse complement.
AGAGAGAACACAGAAATATAAAGCTGTGACATGAACCTAACTTTAGATCTCAAGGCTGATGACTCACTCCATTGGGGAGGGGTGGAAGCCGCTGAGTTGGTGGTAAATTTCTGAGTATATACCTCACTGATCTAAATATACAGATTTGAGAAGTTCTTCTGGTCTGGCAACTTCCGTCTACATTGGATTCCTTGCTGTCTTAATGCTCCTAGTTTCTTTGAAGAAGCCAGTCTCAGTCAGTCTGTCTGTCCGTCCGCTCCCTCCCTCCCTCCCTCCCTCTCTTTCTTTCCATTCCTGCTTTTCTCAATACCTTTTGTTGTGGAAAGTTCAAAAAACATGCTGACTTCTCATTGGTTCCCTCTATTTAAAGAGCAAACTAGCACAGGATTTGCAGGGCTAATGTTTTGATCCTGGGGGGCAGTCTATACATGCTCAAAGCCCCGTGATGGCTGCAAATTAGTGCTGCATCAGTTATAAGACACAGGCACAGATTCGCAGCCACCACAGGGCTTTCCTACAAGGATGCATAGTAAAACAATGAGGGACTTACCTTGATTTTTTGGTGAGAGCGAGGTCACCCTGGCTCTTCCGCCATCTGATCTCGCTCCGTGGTTGATTCGCGGGGCCTTTCCAGAGAACGGTGTCTAGTGACTGGTCACCAGAAGCCAGGAAGAGGGCGGTGGGAGGTCCTCCGGTACCGGAATGAATGCTGGAAAGTCTGTGCTCCCTCCTTAGCATGGTGATTACCCGACGCCGGCCTGCAGGAGAAAAACTGTGGGGTTTAGGGGGAACGCAGCACCAACGCAGCACCAAGAACACAGCTCCCTGTTCTGACACACCCACAAAGTCCACAAAGCTCTGCCTGCCTGCTGCTCCTGACCAAGCTGCAGAATCCGCTAACCCACGCTGTTTCTCAGCTGTTATCCTGCAGGTGGTGCTGAAGTAGGGTGGCCACTTAGACATCGCCAAAAAAGAGGACAAAAGAGGGCGGAGATCTGCATAAAATCACCATGGGAATATTTATATGTCTAGATGCACATTTAGAAATCCTGACTCTAATTTCACCATAATGGTGGAAGACTGTGGTGAGGTGAGCTGTGTGCCCTAGGGATCATGGTTCAGTGGTAGAGACATTCCTGGGTGGAGGGGTTCTACATAAGGCTTTTCATCTGCTGCCTCTACTTTCAGTTTTGTCACAGGATTGAGATCCAAGGACTACCCAAGGAGTGTTTCCATTCATGCCTTTTTCCTACATAACCCCTAGGTGGCACTGTGGTATAGTGGAATAGTGCAAGTACACGAATCAAAATAGTGTTTTCTTTCACTTTCAGAAATAATATCCCATTTCTCCTGGAATAAAAAAAAAATGCCGAAAGTGCTGTTTACAAACAGAAGTGGAACAGGAGGGTCATGCTGACATCAAAACAACCCATAAACAACCATGAGTTGGGAATGACAAGCACACACTAAATGTCTCATGTAGAAAAGGCCCAGATACAGCTAGGAAGGGAATCCTTCCTAAAAACCTGGAGAGCAGCTGCCTGTCAGTGTCAGCAATACTGGGCTAGATGGACCAATGGTCTGACTCATTATAAGGCGGCTTCCTATGTTCCTATGCCTGCTCAGTCTGCTGTCTAGAATCATGTGCTGTTGATGTGCAACATCAAGGCTCCTGTTCTCCTTTCTTATGGTGCATTGTCTTTAAACCAAACATGGACTAGACAGTCCTTCAAACAGACAATGACTTCAAACACATAATCATGCGTATTGTGCAGCGGTGCGAGCAGCAAAAAAGGCTTACTTTGCTACCTCCATCGCATCCTCAAGTAGCCATCCAGCAGAGCTCTTCTGAGTGGTCCAGGGTTGTTAACGCTCTCCACAATGAATGGACCCCTGGTTCCCTTAAGGACCCTCTGTGACCTTTTTGCATCTCACTTTGAGGACAAAATCGCTTGTCTCCGCAGCAGACTTGACACTATTATTAGCACAGTTCCAGTCGAGGTGTCTGAAACCACCATCTGCCCGATTTGTGGGATCAGTTTCAGCTGCTGCGGCCTGATGATGTTGACAAGGTGCTTGCAGCAATGTGACCAACCATGTGCCCTCTCAAACCTTGCCCCTCCTAGCTAATAAAAACTAGCTGAAGGGGATTGACTGGGGGGGGGGGGTCCAGGGTGTGGCGAATGCTTCTCTACAGGAAGGGGTGGTCTCTGCCATCCTTAAACAGGTGGTAGTGCAACCACTCCTGAAGAAGCCCACTCTGGACCCAATGGTATTAGACAACTATCACCCAGTTGCAAATACTCCTTTCTTAGGGAAGGTACTGAAGAGGGTCATGGCAGAACAACTGCAGGCACTCTTGGAGGACACTGGTTATCTAGACCCGTTTCAATCTGGATTTTGACCTGGTTACGGGACTGAATCAGCCTTGGTCACCCTGATGGATGACCTTTATCGAGAGAGAGAGACAGGGGGAGTGCAACCCTGTTAATTCTGCTCAATCTCTCATTGGCTTTTGATACTGTCGACCATAGTATCCTCCTTGTTCGACTCTGTGGGATGGGCATTGGAGTCACTATGTTACAGTGGTTCTGGTCCTACCTATGGGGACATTTTCAGAGAGTAGCATTGGGTGATCATTTCTTGGCCTCTCTGTGGGGGTACTGCAGGGCACCATCTTGTCCCCAATATTATTTAACATCTATATGAAGCCTTTGGGGGCAGTCATTAGGGGATTTGGAGCAAAATGTCATTGGTACGCTGATGATACACAGCTCTATCTCCCTGTGACATCTGAATCAGGAGAAGCTGTGCAAGTCCTAGATCAGTGCCTAAACTCAGTAATGGGCTGGATGAGAGCCAATAAACTGAAGCGGAATCCTGGCAATATGGAAGCCCTGTGGGTGAGTGGTCCAGGAAATGGGCTCATTGCCTGTTTTGGATGGGGTTGCACTCCCTCTGAAAGATCAGGTTCATAGTTTGGAGGTACTCCTAGATCCATTAATGTCGCTAGAGGCCCAAGTGACTGTGGCAGCTCAGAGTGCCTTTTACCAGCTTCAGCTGGCTCGCCAGCAATGGCCTCTTCTGGACAGGGATAGCTTGGCCACAGTGGTACAGGTGTTAGTAACCTCAAGACTGGATTACTGCAATGCACTCTATATGGGGCTGGCCTTAAGACTGCTCCGAAAGCTGGAGCTAATGCAGAATGCAGCAGCTCGGCTGTTGTCAGGAGCTGCCTCTTTTCAGTATGTAATTCCTTTGCTGAGGGAATTTCACTGGCTACCTATTGGCTACCAGGCCAGGTTTAAGGTTTTGGTACTAGTGTACAAAGCCCTAAACAACTTGGGACAAGGATGCCTAAGAGAGCGCCTTCTCTCTTACCAGCCTGCCTGATCACTGAGGTCGTCGGAGGGCATGCTCCTGGACCTGTGGCCCAATTGGAATCCACCAGGAAAAGAGCCTTTAGTGTGGTGGCCCCTTCTCTTTGGAACTCCCTGCCCCTGGAGATAAGACAGGCACCAACACTAAGCTGCTTCCAGCACCTCCTGAAAACATCTCTGTTTCAAGAAGCCTTCCTCAACTGATTAGCCATTGTTGTTGTTGTTTTTCCCCTGGCTCCTCTGTTTTTAAATTGAATAATATTAAGTTGCTTTTTTAATCTCCTTTCTTTTACTCTTTATATCTATGTTCACCACTCTGGAATCTGTGTTAGTTAATTGAGCAGTATATAAATGTTGTAAACAAACAAACAAACAAGAGACTGTCCTTTGTAATACTGAGTAGATGGCTACCCTATATTGAAGTACCAGCCATTTGTTAGCATTTTGGGGAGGGGGGATGGGTCCCTTTGCTCCTTATTGTTCTCCCCACACCATCCAGCTATGGAGGAAGAGCATTTTCCATTGGAGTGGGGAAGCCTTATCTTAGAGTGTGGCAAGGCATAGGAGCCAGACTGAGGAACAGAAGGTGAGAACTGGATTAGAGAACAAGTATCGCTACACACACACACAGAGAGAGAGAGAGAGAGAGAGAGCAAGGATTGAAGGTTTATAGCCAGGGTGGGGGGACATGTGGCCCTCCAGATGTTGCTGGACTGCAACTCCCATCAGCCTGAGCCAGCATAGGCAATGGTGAGCGACAATGGGAATTGTAGTCCAATGGCATCTGGAGGGCCACTTGTTCCCCATCTCTGCTTTGCAGCACAATACTATACATGTCTACTCCACCATTTATTTCAGTGGGGCTTGTTCCCATTTAAGGGAGTTTAGGGTTGTTTGGAGGAAAGATTGAGTTGGAATGAGGAAGGAAGCAAACTCCCCATGATGACAGCCAATGGGCTGATAGAAGGTCAGAGGAGATTTCTGTAGAACTTTACTCCAGTGGTGGCTGGTGCTCATTGGGATTGGTGAGCAGACAGGTCAGATACTCAATATTCCACTGTGATTGTCAGAGGAGGGCAGGAGAAGATCGTCCATGGCAATCAGCAACTACATGCCATGCATTGGAGCAACTGTACCTGAGTGGGCAAGAGGCAGAGGATCACCAACCTATTTGCCCCAAATATAGAGCCACCTCTGCTTTTATCCATTTGAGAACCAGATCTGTTGATTCAGCAAGTTTCAAGGATCGTAAATGAGGATGAGCAAGGGTCTGGAAACAAAGCCCTACGAGGAGAGACTGAAAGAACTAGGTATGTTTAGCCTTGAGAAGAGAAGATTGAGGGGAGAGATGATAGTACTCATCAAGGACTTGAAAGGTTGTCACACAGAGGAGGACCAGGATCTCTTCTTGATCATCCCAGAGCACAGGACACAGAATAATGGGCTCAAGTTATAGGAAGCCAGATTCTGGCTGGACATCAGGAAAAAAAGCCTTGCAATTAGAGGAGTATGACAATGGAACCAGTTACCTAGGGCATTCGTAGGCTCTCCCACACTAGAGGTATTCAAGAGGCAGCTGGACAACCATCTGTCAGGGATGCTCTAGCGTGGATTCTTGCATTGAGCAAGGGGTTGGACTCAATGGCCTTTTTGGTCCCTTCCAACTCTACACTTCTAGGATTCTATGAAAGTTGAGGTGCAGGCTGCCATTTCTTCATTAGCTGTTCAACAGATCCCTGGACATTAGATGGGAGCTAGGAACAGTACTGAATCTGGAAATGGTGAAAGACTCTAAATAAATCTCTTTAAGTCTCTCTCTCTCTCAGAATACCAATGATTAAAGCCACCTTGAGTGCCATTTTTCTCAGTAGAGAGGAGGGGTGCAATTTTTAAAAATAATAAATTAATGAATGATTAAGAGGCAAAACAAATTGGAAGAAGGATAAGAAGTATGAGGGGGACTTGGCAATGGAATCTGTACAAAAGAGAAGAGACAGAGAAATGCATAGATCTCATGTGAAGAGATCAAAATGATTTACAGAAATATAAGCTGTAGAAAACACAGAAGCAACAAACAAAGCATGAAGCCGAGAGGGGAAGAGTAATGAGTGTGTTAGTGTTCCAGTGATAGGAATCGCCCAAGAGTGGAATTCAATTTAGCTCCTCAGTTCACTCCATTGTGGACAAAACCCCTAGATTTGAAAACTTTACCCCCCCTCCCCCCAAAAAGAGGGATGGGAAAGAGGATTTACTAGCAAACAGTAACACAGTTTATTTCTGAATGAGTCTGCAATGCTGGAGCAGGGTTGTGACTGTTCCACAGCTCAACAGCCCCAACGGTGTTTCGGTGAGCCTTCCCTTTATGACCCCTTTGCGCATTCCCTGTATGCCATTCCTAGGAATCAAATCCCATCCTTTGCGTCTCTGCGGCTTTGGCTGCCGGGTCATGATTCTCGATTTGCCACTGTCCTCTCCCAAGCTTCATACCTGGAACAGCTGAACCACAGAACTGTATACTGTGATTTATTTGTTTATTGAGGTATCAAAGCGGGATTTCCAAGCCCGTGTCACAATTTCCAGTTTATCATGTGCCAGAGAAAAAGAACAACAGCCACTGCAGCCACAATGGAAAGATTAGATATTAGAACAAACCCAGATGCTATTCCAGGTGCAAAAATTAAGTGAACCCCAAGCCAAGGGGCTGTGTCAGGCTTAGTTGGTGCAGTGGTGGTGGGATCAGGGAGGGCCGACATAAAGGGTTGGCATGTTTGGGCACCTGCCAAGAGCCCTCATCCCAACAGGGGGCAACAAGAGCTCCCTGGAGTTGCTCCTGGTCTTTACCATGGCAACCTACTTGTTTACCTGCAGACAAAGGTGGAGGTGAGGTGCCACTGCCTACTTGTTTCCTGACCTTTCATCCAGGTATAGACCAGACCCAGATCTGCTTAGCTTCAACAAGGTTGCTACATCATGCACCTTCTCGGGCCATGCCTTGGACTATGTCCATGGGTATACCTGGTCCCATTACTATGAAGCATCATCTGCCTGGAATTCTCTGCTTACCTGTGAGTATTGCCAATATACAGTCCAAAAGGACACACAAGTTCTCCTTATTGAGCATCCTAGAGGGAATTATGGAGCAAGCCCTGATCACAGCGACATATCTGGGTTCTGTTATTAATGTATGTATTTACTATTCTATATATATATATATATATATATATATATATATATATATATATATATTATATCATTTATATTCATTATTTATACACAGCCTTTTATGATACACATCCTTCCAATGCAGCTTACGAAACTAACATCAACGTAATGGAATCACAGCAAACAATATTAACACATAAAAAGTAATCAGGATTCGTCCCACAGGACAGCTGGAGGTACATGGCCAGTGCGGGGGGAGAGAGGGGAAAATCCAGCTGGAGCAGGCCCTGAAGTCTTCTTCGTCTCCCTCTCATGTGATCCTCCTCTCCTCACAACAATCCTGTGTAGGAGTTTAGGCTGAGGGATAGTGACTTACCCAAGGCCATGTGGCAAAGTCATGGCTGAGTAGAGATTTCAACCAAAGACTCCCAGGTCCAAGTTTAATACACTACTCACTACTCCATATCAGAGCCAACCCTACCATTAGGCAGAGTGAAGCAATCACCTCAGGCAGCCAATGCTGGGAGGTGGCAGCAAGTGTTAAGAGTAGAGAGCTGTGCACCACACAGCCTGATCTACACCCCATCAGTTATCCTGTTGCCTCTAGGTGAATTGGAGGTTGCTGTGCTTGAACACACATTAATCTGCCAGTCCAGTTGGCTTTTGAATTTGTAATCAGAAGAGGCACCATCTTGTTCTTTGTGTCAGGCAGAAAAATGTCTTCAGCCAGCCCTGCTCCAAATCACTTCATGGTAACTAATAGGGCTGGGTTTTGCATAGTTCCCTGTAGTGGAAAAAGAAAATGAAATCAACAAGTGTAAAATGCTGGTCCACAAAATAAATGCTCCACGATCTACTGTAGAGACCAAAACTAAAAGCAACTGTAAGAACAAGATCCCTGGGTTGGGGGTGCACTTTAATGTTAATCAATGATTAGATCAAATCAGAATTAAGTGAAGAGAATGTATGTTTATTAGTTTGTTTAAGTATGTATTATTATGTATTATGTATTATGGGGTTATTATTATATATTGTATTGTTTAGAAGTATGGTTATTATGTAGTTATAGAAAATCAATAAAAACATTTTTTTTTTAAAAAAAGAACAAGTTGAATAAATAAAGGTGGGTTCCCTTTTCAGTGCGAGTTGAAGACTTTTTATTTCCCCAGCATTTTAACATCCTATTCGTTTAACTCGTTTAGCTCTGCTGCTTTAAATCTATATTTTAAATTTCTGCATTGCTGCTAAGTTTTATTCTGGTTGGACGTTTATGTTGTGTTTCTAAGCTTCCATATTTTATTTTTACGCTGTATCTTGTAGTTTTAATTTTTGTGAACCACCCAGAGAGCTTCGGCTATTGGGCAATATAGAAATGAAATGAAATAAATTAATGAATAACAACAACAGCAGCAGCAGCAACAACACAACAGTCACGCACCCACACAAAAGATCTATTGCAACCTGGTACTCACTCAAGTAGTTTCTACAGAAGAAGCATCCTTGGCCAAATGGAAAGATTCCTTTGCCAGGAGAAAGCATGATCATCAGCTCTATTACATATGTCAGAACATATTGAGGGAGGGACAAGCATATGCAGAAGCTTCCCCTGTTTCTGCAGCCAGATCGAGCACCTCAGCAAAATATGTCAGGCTGGGGGTTTGATACAATTTCAGGCTAACACTATGCAACTGCGATCTAAAAGGTTGCATTCGGAAACCCCAGGGCTGGATTCTATCCAAGTACAGCTTTGTAAAACAAAGAAACCGACCCTCAACCCTCCCTCAGCTCACTAAAATGTCCTTCGACGTGTTCAGCTTCTGAAGGTTCTTCCGTTGCAAGAAGTGTTTGTTTCTTTTTCATTCATTGGTTGCGGGTTTTCAGAAGTGCAGATTGCAATTACCTGCCTCAGTGTCATCAGACGAGCATTTTATCCCACGCTCGCTACTGCGCACTTGCGGATGTTGGCGCGTCCTTTAGACGACAGCGTCTACCTCCTGCGTGCCTCCCGCTGTTTCCACTCATTTTTCTGTCACAAAATAGAACCCTTTTAACACGCCTTTTAAAAACAACAACAACAGAATGTGCTGTCAGTTCTTCTGTGTGCAGGAAAAGCAGCATGATAAAAACAGCCCCTGAATGGGCCACGTGGTGGTCACTGCTGCTTCCTCTTTCTCTCCCCGTGGAAAGAGATCTTCGCTATTGTGAGACAGCAGCGGGAAGCCATAGCAATGGTAGGGAAATGCAAAAACCCACCCGTCTGATGACTCTCACAACATGGCAGCTGAGAAGGGACGGCTTAAGACTCTAAGTTGACTGAGACAAAGGACAATATCCACACACACACTCTGCATACACAAGTTGACCAGGCTATCAATGGCTACTAGTCCTGATGGCTATATGTTATGTCCCATATCAGAGGCAGTGTGGGCATGTTCACCAGTTTCTGGGGAACATGGGTGGAAGGGTGCTTTTGTACTCATGTGGGCTTCCCATGGACAGCTGGTTGGCCGCTGTGTGAACAAAATGCTGGACCCTTGGGGTAGTATCCAATGTTAGCCCTACTTAGAATACATCTATTGAAATGAATGGGACTTAGTTTAGTCTACTCTAAGTAGGGCTAACATTGGATACTACCCTTAATCTGATCCAGCAGGCCTCTACTTATGGCACTTGACTCCTCTGTCAACATTGGCAATAGGACAACATCCTCCACTGCAAGCTGGCTTAGTGGATACAGGGCAGGATGCATAGCGCTCAGTCCTCCAACAGAGTGGAAATGAGTAGGAGCTTAAGAGAAAAGGACGAGAGTGGCCCAAATAATGATGCAAAAGCTTTATGATACCAGGCCAGTCCTTATCTTATGGAAAAGGTGTTGGGCCCCAAGGGCCGGATTCTATTTCGGAGGAACTCTTCGGAGCCACATTCTAGTGGTAGGCAGGACCAAAGGCGAAGGGGGTGTGGCCAAAAGGACCAGAATATTTTTGTTTAATGCTCTTATTGCCAGTAACCAGGCATTTCAACCTTTTTAGAATTGTGGTGGTGCACACAAAAAAAGGGGGGGGGAAGGAAACCTACAAAAGAAAGAGAGTGTGGCCATTTGAGTAAACCTGGGGGGCGGGATTGGGAACCCACCCTGGAGTTTCTGGACCCCTGCCTTAAAGCAACTCAATTCTGTTTAATTCTTGCCACCTCGTAACCACAAAAGCCATTGGTCATAATAGGGAAACTGGTTGTCTGAACACAGACAGTGGCAAGGAAAAACAGCTTGGCCAGTCCCACTTCTTACACGGGGTTCTTTCTCTGTGCTAATATTCACATAACTCTTCTCATTGGCTTGTAAGAACCAGCCCAGTTATGCACTGTAAAACACACACACACACACACACACACACACACACACACACACACACACACACACAAACCCTAAATAAAAATAGCGTATTTCAGGGTGTAACAATAACATGATCATTCTATGAACTACCACTGGCAACACAATTAGGTGGCTGGAATGCTTTTCTCCCTGCCCGCCCTCCCCCCCCCCCCGCCCATTCCTCTCCTCTGCTAGGGGAGAAGAAGCTGGGCTGGCTTGACTGATCCAGTGTGGCAGCCCCTTTGTTTCTAAATCCTCTTGTGTCCCACAATCCCCTTGGGTGGGTTTTCCACATAAGGAGGGAAAGGAAAAGAGACAGGAAGATATAAATATCTGAGATGATGCTTGAGCTCCCGCAGCCTGCAGGAAAATTTTTTAAAACCACAGTTTATAAAAACACAAGGTTAAATAAAGGAGACTTTTTATTAAAAGGACATTTTGGATTTTTTTTTCTGCTTAACTCCCACCCCCTCCACCCCCCATTCACAGAATTGGAACTAGTTTCTCCTACACACTGAGACACAGAACCTCCAGGTGAGCCTCTCTTTCCTTCTCCATCACTCAGGACTTTCTGCTCCGTCGCTCTGCGTCAGCCCACAGATTTGATGCAAAGTATCTGCCTCATGCCAGTTTGCACCAATACCCCAGACAGCCTTGCCAGTAAACAGGGGGCACTTCCTCCCAGACGAGACGTGCCCAGTGTGGATCCTGCACACCAGGAGCACAGACAGGAAAGACAATTGGCTGCGTCTGAATGTAAAGAGAGGCAAAGAGAGAAGACGGAAATGGCAAATTCTCACCAGAGCAACAGATGCAAATGGGGAATTCTAGGGAAAGACCCTTTCTGCTCAGCCAGAACCAGGAGAGGAATGAGGGGTGAACATTTCCATCCATTCCAGCTATTCGCCCCTAGCTTACTCAGCACTTCAGGCCATATCTGGCCACCTGGGGCCCCAATTTGGCCTTCTGGGATTGACCATATGAAAAGGAGGGTGACCAGATACAAAAGAAGGCAGGGCTCCTGCAGCTTTAACTGTTTTGATGAATTTCAGCAGGCGCTGCATGCATACACATGACACCTGCTGAAATCCCCTTTTCTATGCAATTGTTAAAAATACAGGAGCCCTGTCCTCCTTTTCAAATGGTCACCCTTCTAGAAGCCAATGCCCCCTTCCTATGGTCCAGCCCTATTTCTCCAATCACTGATTGTTTGCTGGCTCTCCAGCTTTTGCTTGCTTTTCCCTCTATTTTAGAAGTCTGAAGCGCCTCTCCTAAGCCTTCATTACTGTCAGCAATTTTGGTATTTTGCCCCCATTCCCCTTTGCCTTTGGCTCCACCTCCATTTTGGTTTTGGCCCTGCCCATCTCTGGAATGTGGCCCCTGAGAGCTTCTCTGAAACTGAATTTGGCCCTCAGCCTGAGAGAGGTTCAACACCCCTGCCTTCATGGAACTGGGCCAAAAGCATAGCAGGATCCACAAACTGTGCTCTGCAGTTTGCAGAATGCCCCACGAACATTCAGGTGGCCCACGGGAAGGTTGCTGAACAAGCACGTCTGTACATGGCCCCTCTCTCAATTTATTTTTTCCTGACAATGGAGAGAGAGGCTTTTAAACCAGGGGAGTGTCTATATGATCTGTTTACCCTGTCTTGGCTGTGCAGTGGTGCTACAGAATTTATATGACGCAGCTGCCAACTAGCAGCCACTTCGGGCTTCTATCCCCAAAACTGTGCTTCTTCATGTGTGGTTTTACCATGATTTTGTTGTTGTTGTTGCTCCAGGTTCAGTCAAGTGGGCATTGCTGGGTGCAGATGCAACTAAAAACATGGCTTTTTAACAAAGCCTTTGATGGTTAAATTCACTAAGATGGCACATTGTTTTAACTACTTTTAAATTATATATTGTTTTAACTTGGTTCATGATTTAATTTGTTTTTAACTGTGCATATTTATTGTTTTATACTGTATGCTTTTATCTGTACGCCGCCCTGAGATCTTAATGATATAGGGTGGGATACAAATATTTTAAATAAATAAATAAATAAATAAGTCTTGTACAGCATGTGTTAAATGCTGTTTGCAGACTCTCTTTACAAGTAGCTCTGCTCCTGTTCTGCATAGTAACTGCCAGTAGAACCTCCACTATCTATAGGGGCAGAATTTAACTGGATTCTGTGTGAACAGAGTAAGCGCAGGGGGTGGGCTTGATGAGCTGAGGGGGCGCTGCCGTTATTTGGCCTCCCTCCCTCCTGCCATCTAAATTTATCATTCCCACCCAACAGCAGTGATACTGTGGGGTTTTGAGGGAACCAACTACAAAGGGGCATCATATAGACACTCCCCACAACCGGGCAATCAAGGCCCTGGCTTAAGATACATGATTTTCATTCAGAGGGCATGTCTACACTGGGGGAGGATCTCACGATATGCTGATCGCAAGATCCTCCCCCTTTGTCCACATGTGGTGCATGACGTCCCGAGAGGAAGGAGGACCACGTGCCCCCATTTTTTTAAAAAAAGAAAGGACCTGGAGCACACCTACACTCCAGCCCAAATGTAAGTTTTTTTTAAAAAAAAGACCCAACCCCGCTCCTCTCCCCACCCTCAATGGGCATGGAGCACCTGAAAAGCTCTGTGCCCTGTGCCTGGTTGCCGGCTCCTTGCATTTACTTGTGAGGAGCAGGGACAAAACTGGGATGGCTGCCCACACATCCTGCAGTCTTGGGACGATCCCAAGACCATGGGAAAAACTAGGTAAAAGCCATCCCAGTTATCCCAGGGAAATAGAGGGATCATCCCTCCCTTCCCCTGGGATCTCCTCTGCATCATGTGGATGCACAGGGATGATCCCGGGGCGATTCTCGGGATAAGGCATCATCTAGACATGCCCTAAGGCTCTGGTGCAATCTACTATTTTCTTCTAGCAGTGTCCCAGTTAAAAGTAATGATGCTGAACCTGACCTGAGGCTAAAGCTGACAAACATTACACCTGACTTTACAGGACATTGCTTGCAAAAGCAGGCACCTCCATCACATTAGCAAGGTGTAGGAGCATAGGAAGCTGCTGGTCCATCAGTATTGTGTCTACATCAGAGGTGGCCAACCGATGCCCTCCAGATTTTTGTACTACAACTCTCATCACACCCAGCCAGCATGGCCAACAGTAATGGATTATAGGAGTGGTAGTCCAAAACACCTGGAGGACACCAAGCTTCTTATCCCCCTTCTTCAGGGTTTCAGACAGTGGCTTTTCCCAGACCTACCTAGACATTCTGGGGATTGAACCTGCTGGGTACCTTCTGCACATACGACCAGTGCTCTACCATTGAGCTATGGCATTTCCCCAGACTATGGTGATGTAAATAGGGGGGTATGTATGTGGTTAGACATGTAGAACAAAAAAAAAGTGAGCCACTAAGATATCTAGCAATTTTCAAGTGGTCCATGGAGGGAGAAGCTTGAGAACTCCTGAGCTAGAGGAGTTGCCTAACTAAAAAATGTTGCTGTTTTTATTTTTATTTTCATTGCTCCAGAATGGTTTGAAATTCACATTCCAAATCATCTCTCTAGGAAAGGACAACTGAATTGCAATTGAGTGAACAGAAGCCTTTCCAAATCACCTCGTCACAGCATCCAAGTTATTTATTTAGTGAAAGCTGTCCAGTTATATCAAGCCATGGTATCCCCATTGACAGCATCGCTTAAAGCTTGTAATGCCAGCCTTCGAGGAATCAACTAGCAAAGCAGCAATCATCGACAAGATGTTGCACACCTCCAGCTGGCAGGAACTTCCATACCATGGAATAAATTCTTAAAACTCACAAAAGGCCCAGATCTGTCCAAAAGTAAATCAAGGACAGGTAGATGAAAACCTGATTCACAGCTCTCAGTAGGGGAACAATTTAATATAATGACATCGATGTTCTTGCAAAGGGATATCATCTGGATATTGTCTGTCTGCAGGCAACTCATTTGGCCATACATAAAATAAAACATTTTATAAACTCTCTGCTTCGAGAGTTCTGTTTCCGTTGTTGTTGTTACAGTTTTACAGTGCAATGCTACGCATGCATGCTCAAAATAAAGTCCAATTGAGTTCAGTTAGAGTTTCTGCCTACTAAATGTGCATGGGATTTCAATGTGCCAGAATCAGGAGCAGCTCCAGCCCAGGTTTTTGTGTTTGCTAGTCTCTCTCCTTGACTGAAGCTGTCCAGGCAGCCATAAATGACAGTTCTTTATATTTCCAGTTTTTATTGTGTGTTGAAACTGAGGCAGGTTAATTCCACCCTACCCAAAATCTCCACCACCACTCATGTGTTACTTGTGTCTGACCTCTGGCATTTTCTATGTCATGCTCATCTGCTGTTGTCTTCTACTCTGGGATTGTGTTATACCTAATTCTGTGCAGCACCTAGGACATGCAGTGAGAACTAACAAAGTTAACCATATATAAATTGCAGGTGCTTTATTCTCTCCCACTGAAGTCAATGGAGCTTTTATTGATAGTAGGTTCAACCAGAAGATACACCCCCAAAGACACCTGTGGACCTCTTCATGTGTTTCTCTCAACTTCTCATTTTTCCAGTCTTTAATTCATTTCATCATGTTTCTGTAGCAGTTTGCACATTTTGAAAACAAATCCTCATGAAAATTTATATGCATTTCCAAGCACATTTCTTCTAATACATGCAGTTTTGAAAGCATTTTCATTAACATTGTTCATTTGGGGCATTATTTTTACGAACATGTGCACTTTGTGAGTGTGTTTTCCCCTAGTATACACATATGCATTTTGGGATTAGTGAAGTGTATGGTAAATATATGAAAGACTACTGTGTTTCAATTTGCATATGGGCTCAGGAAGCACGAATTAGGGAGGTTTGTAACACAATGCAAACTAAACCAATGTCTCTCCCTCATCCCTCAAATGCATAATTGCTAATTGTCAAAGTCTCCTAGAAACCGCAATGATAAAAATCCACTTTGACAGCGAGGTCTTCTAAAATCTGAAAACAGCAACAACTCAGCAGAATCTGGAATGTAAAGTAAATGCAAAACCAAACACTGAGGCAGCAATTTCCTCTGCTGATATGCTATCCCTCTACAAAGAGCTTTGGGTCTTCCTGTGCATCTTTGAAAGAGCTGCTTATGATTATGCTCAACAGCACTCCACCAATGGAATGAATGGTGCTCATTGCCCCCCTGATTAAAAGCCTGCACCCATTCATGAAAAATGATGTGCACGGGAGCCTGGTGCGCCACAAAGGTTACACTGTACTCAAGAGTAGCAGGGTCATAGTTCTTGAGAAGGTGGCAAGGTGGTAACTCTTGGAGAGTAAAAGCGGTAGAGAATTTTTATTTATTTATTTATTTATTTATTTTGCACTGTCCACTGCAGTCAATGACACAAATATATTTTGTTCAAAAGAAGGGAGAGGGGAAAGAAGAGTAAATTGCTGATACTGACTGAAATCTTGAATGTCGTTCATATGGGGAGGGGGCATTAAAATGAAGAATGGCTGAAATGGCAGGATAGAAGATCCCAGGTCATCAGGTGTCATCACTAGTTTGAACTGCTGAAGGTGCAATCCCAGGCAAGTTTAGACAGGAAAAGGGCTACAAGTCCCAGCATGCCCCAGCCAGCCATGCTGTCTGGGAAATGCTGGGAATTGAAGGACTTTTTCTGTCTAAATGACTAGGATTGCAACCTAAAATGTTTAGATCAGCTTCCCCTCCCCAACCTGGTTCCCTCCAGCTGTTTTGTCAACTGCAGTCCAAGACATCTGGAGGTCACCAGATTGGAGAAGGCTTCTTTGGATTCTTGGAAGGCAAGGAGGCAGGGGTTCCAAGGAAGCAACAGGATGACCAGAGGGAAAGCAATGCAGCTGGTAGCCTGATAATGCCACAATTTATTTATTTATTTATTTATTTCATTTCTATACCGCCCAATAGCCGGAGCTATTGCACTAATTGAGATGGGGAAGGATTAAGAAAATGCTATCCTCTAAAGTACAAACCCCGAAAGAAGAACTGCTTAAAGAATGGAAGGAGGTTGTATGTGAACAACCTTCCTTGGAGAACTAGGTAGGATTAAACGTTCTTATTGTTTGATTGCTTCAACACTAGATCCCTTTAGCATTGCTAAGGCATTGCTTTTCTACAATCAGCTGGAAATGGAATTGAAATACTGGTTCCACATGGCACTGAACATAATGCTTAGCAGAAATAAATCCTATTTAGAAAAGGTTTGCTGCATCTTTAGGTAGAAGCTTCTTTCCCCTTTCCTTTAAATTGTAAAATTGTACTGTTCCCCAATGAAAATATATATGAGAAAACAGTAAGGTCATCTCCCTACAGGAGAACACGAATGCATGAATTAGGAGGGAAATTATCACTCAGGCCCAATTAGAGGCAGTAGTTGCAAATAATTAAAGGTACAGCTTCTAATTAAAGGTACAGTATCCCTGAAATGTAATGTTTTGCCATATTGGATATGATCATGGTGCAATTACCTTTTAAATGAAGGAAATCACCACAAGTCAGGACTGAAAAAAGATGGCAAGGATGGAATGCAAGAGATGGGCAATGACATTGCCCGGATTCTTTGTCAAAAGTGAGTGAATGAGGGATGACAGTTCCAGACTAAATGGCCTCTTGGTTCTTTCCAGCTATAGTTTGTTTTAAATAACTTCCTTGTAGGCTCGCAGTTTTTGCTCACTTTGCTTATAGCACAGTTGCCTTATGTCATCTGCTCCTGGGATTGGGATGGCCTATATAAAGGGGGCTCAATTAACCAAGACATTCTCCTGCACAAATTCCTTAATTCAGTCCCAGTCAAAGGGGCAGAGAAGAATTTCCCAGTGGACCATACCCTGGGTGAGTAAATAAATGAATACAATATGTTATTTTTTTCCTTGTCTACAATGCTAGGTTGCTTTGACTATCCTTTGGCTATGTAAGTCAGACTTGAAGCTGTCTTGAAAGTGACACAGTCTTTGCCTACAGGTCTTATATGATGGTCAAGACAGAAATATGTCAAAGACTGACAAATAAAGGTAGGTGATGGTGGAGGGGACAAGCTAATGGCAGTGAAGCCATCAAGAGTTCCCAGAAAGGGGTTGCCAAAGACCAAACCTCAAATGAGCAGGGGGAGATGGTTAACAACAAAGGGAAAGTAGTTCCAGCCACTGCAAGCAGCCCAGCAGAACAACTCAGAGACAGATGTGAGAGAAAGAAACATAAGCATTCTTGCATGTGGAATCAGGGCCGGGCAAAGCTGGTAATAGGCTCAGGCCTGATGGGAAATATAGGCCACATTTCAAACTGCTCATTAAGTATTTTAATCAGTTTTAAATACATATAAAGTAGAACGATTTATAAAAAAGGTAATGGCAAGCACTTTTATTCAACATGTATATAAGACATCACTTCTTCACATTCAGAAATGCTTTATGTGCTTTTCTTTGGGAAAATTCATCATCAACAACAGAAAAATCAAGCAACTTTGCCTTGTCAACATTAATGTTCAAAACTGCTAATCCATTCAAATGTTCTTGCACCATTGCAGACCAAAAGTATTGTCCCACAAAAAGAAAGATTCGACCGTACCTCCAAAGAACACAGCAACAGAATGCACTATTGACTGCATTGCATCATAGAATTATAGAATAGTAGAGTTGGAAGGGGCCTACTATAAGGCATCACTCTTGCTATTCAGCAGACACCTTGGCTTTTGGGCTGTTTCAAAATGGAGTCAGTACTGCTCACAACAAATCTTTACCAAAAGGTCTCCCTTTGCCTTTACCAGAGGACTCAGAGTAGGCCCCCTCAAAATTGTAGCCGCCCCCCTCTGCCCAGCCCTGTGTGGAATCTGGCAAACGAGCATGAAAGTTTATGGAAATATGAAAAGTGGGTTTGTTCGTTCATATTCTCTCTCTCTCTCTCTCTCTCTCTCTCTCATTATACAGATCTAGATCTACATTTAAATTATTAGTCCACTAAAAAAATACTAGTCCACTTGCCATTACATTATTATTATTATTATTATTATTATTATTATTATTATTATTATTAATTTATTTATTTATATAGCACCATCAATGTACATGGTGCTGTACAGAGTAAAACAGTATTATTATTATTATTATTTATTTATATAGCACCATCAATGTACATGGTGCTGTAAATAGCAAGACTCTGCCGCATAGGCTTACATTCTAATAATAGATACATACCAAAGCTAGTCATTTGCAGCACTTAGCAGGTGACTACCAGGAGAAGGACCTTTTCTGCTGTGGCACCCAGCTGTGGAATGAGCTCCCTGAGAGGTTCACCTGGCAACAGTGCTGTTTTGAACAATGTAAGAGGTCACAAATATCCATCAGGTTAGATAAGACACAAGGACAGGAATGGCTCCATCTTCCAGAGCAGGGGTAGACAAACTGGTCCCCTCCAGATGGCTTGGCCTGAAATTCCCCAAATACCCAAATGCATGCTGGGGCTTCTAGTCCAAAATATCTGGAGGGTGACAGATTGCCTATCCGTGCTCCAGAAACAACCACAATGTCCATTTCCAGGAATGCAAGATGATTCGCCCTTCTTCAGAGTCCTGCCGTTTTAAGCGTTGCAATGTCATGTGGTGGCAGGCTTGTTAACAGATGATGTCCATGTGAAACCAAGCAAACAAGCAGGAAGGTTTATGGAAATATGAAAAGTGGGTTCATAGATAGATAGATAGATAGATAGATAGATAGATAGATAGATATAGATCTACACTTAAATTACTAGCCCACTAAAAAAAATACTAGTCCATATGCCATCACATACCAAAGCTAATCATGTGTGGCACATTTGGAGGTGACTACCAGGAGGAGGGCCTTTTCTGCTGTGGCACCCAGTTGTGGAATGAGCTCCCTGAGAGGTTCGCCTGGCACCTACTTTTTTCAACATCAGATGAAGACCATTTATTTTCCCAGTATTTTAACATTTTACCATCCTGGTTAACTCTGCTGTTTTAAATCTGTATTTTAAATCTCTGCATTGCTACTCGGTTTTATTCTGGTTGTACTTTTATTTTGTGTTTTTATATTGTGGTTTACGTTTAGTACTTTAAATTGTACTTTATGGTTTTAATTTTTGTGAACTGGCCAGAGAGCTTCGGCTAATGGGTGGTATAGAAATGCAAAATAAATAAATAAACACTATTAAAGATCTATCATGATAACCATGCAGTGTGGCTTATTTTATTGTCCCCTGTGCCTATTTGGTGTGTTCTCTTCCCTCTCTTATTGTTTTATTATGATTTTATTAGAATGTAAGCCTATGTGGCAAGGTGTTGCTGTTTATTCTTTTACTATATACAGCACTGTGTACATCGATGGTGCTACAAATAACAATAATAATAATAATAATTTTAAAAAACCAATAGTTAAATAGATAGATATTTTTCAGGGTGTTGATGTGCCACAAATGACTAACCTAAGTATGTGTGGGCATGTGGGCTAGTAAAATGTTTAGTGGGCTAGTCAATTTATTGGCGATTTGTGAGGTGTTATGACTGCGTCACTTCTCAATATGGCTCGGATGTACATTAGAGAGGCCTCAAATCCGCATCAGAGCTCCTGGGCGAGGGCCCTGCACACAGCTCTGTGGAACACACCTGGGCAATGTCGCCCCTCCCTGCGGCTCTGACTCCCGGAGAGCGAATGGAAGAGACAGCTGAGAGTAAACTGCCAATTCACATGAGTCCAGTAATAATCAGGTTGGCAAGGCTGAGTAGAGAGCGAAATCAGGCAGCAAGAGTACTCAGGCAGGGCGCCAGCAGTAATTACCATGATACTGTAACCAGAACGCACGCGCACACACACACATGCACGCACCCACTCACACAAGGCCAAACTATTTACCATGCTAATTACTATTTATGCCTGTTTATAGATCTGGACGGCTGTGGGATGGACTGATTGACTGACTTTTAGAGTAAACTCGTGGAGGGGCTGACTGCGGGGATAAAGGATGTTGTTGTGGCTGCAGAATTTCTCTCTTACACGACTGAGTTAATGCACACAAACCAGGCTGTCTCTCCCTGGGGGGAGATTGAGGAAGCTCACAGTAAAAAATAAATAAATCCCAAGAGACACAGCTAAAAACACATCCACACAAAATAGACAAGGGTTCCTTATTAGACACACAATTCACTGGCTGTTTTCATAACCATCAGGGCCTTATCTGTATTCAGTGGGTTTCTAAATCATCAGGAGCAACAGTTTAAGGCACTTCTTTCTAGACAGGCATTTAATGGTATTTTGTAATGGCTATGTTTAGTCTCAGTTGAGCCAAATTACCCTGCGCATTTAGGCTGCAATCCTATAACATTTACCTAGGAGAAACTCCCCTTGAGCTCAATGAGGCTTACTTCTGAGTAGACATGCACTCTAAGTATTTCAATGTAATTTAATTAAAAGGTTTATGGTTTAGAATTATTTTTCTATGTTTTATTGATCTGATGTATTGATTTTTTTAATGGCTGTTAGCTAGCTTAGAGCTTTAAATAAGGTGGGGTAAAATGTAAAAGTAGATTTTTTTAAAAAAAAAGTGAACTGGCTTCTCTTTCTCAAGCATATCTGTTACAATTAACACCCTATCATTTAAACACTTTACATTTTTCAAAGCCATTCGCAAATATTAATATAGAATTTATTTGGAAAGGAAGAACAAATGAGCCATTTTACAAAGGAGGAAATAGGCACAGATTGATGAGGTTGACCTGCCTCAAGTCATTAAAAGGCAGGGCTGGACTTAAGACTACTATTCACACTATACTATAATGTGTACAAGCAACAGATCTATGACAGGCTGTGGCTTCCCACCATGTTTATCCACAGTGTGCACACAATTAAAAAAAAATCATATATAGATTTAGTGGGTACACAACAAAGGTCCATAACATATACCCATTAAAAATATAATGTGGCAAGCAGCCCATCCTGATGCCCTACAGATGTTTTAGACTTCAACTCCCACCTTCCTAAGCCATCATGGCCACCGGTCTGAGATGGTGGGAGTTGTAGTCTGGAGGACACCAAGTTGGGGAAGGCTACACTGGCTAATTTTACGTTGATTCATTCCTGTATAAGCTGCTAAAATGTGTGCTATACATGGCCCAAGATCAAGAGACCTCTGAGATGGATGTTTCCAGCAGCAGCAACTCCACGAATGAGTCAGAACTAATTAATGCACTTTTACAAGTGGGGACCTCCACCTTGGATTCGACAATCCCCAGGAGCCGCTGCTGCCCTCCATTTCTAAGGACTGGACGTCAGGCTGCTCTAGAACGCAAGAAGGCCTTGGAGGGACCATTACCCAACCAACTCCTCATTCTCTAGATCCTCTTCATCACCTAAAAGAAACTGGAATTATGGGAAAGGGCACATGGCCCTCTAAACCACTGTTCTTCTTAAAGATCTCTCCAAAGTAGCCTATAGAGTTTTATGGTTATCTCTTTCTAGAGCTGACTCACTGTTTAACTTCTACTTTCACAAAAGTGTTAATAATCTGGGTTTACTCCCTTTCCATTTCCATCTGGTCTGGAAGAATTTTGCATTGCCCTGTGGCACCTTGCGCTTAAGACAAACTGTGTCAAAAGAAATCATTCCTCCTGCCCTTCAAAAAAAAAAAATCTTGACTCTCACTAAGCACGCCAAGGTGTTCAGCCACCAGGTACACAAATGAGTGTCAAAGCAAGGAAATGTGCTAAAAGAGAGGAATCTTGTTCTATCTATCAGGAGATGAGAGACAGGGAGACAGCAATATTGCAGAAGCTAATCTGCTCCCACAAATATGATCCAGATCTTTCAAGAAGAAGAATGTGTTTGAAACTTCACCATGGTTAAGCCAACAGAAAAGAAATGGTACACAGGTGCATGTAGAACACCATTAAACTGACTAAATCTGGAACTTCTTGAGCAATGTAACTACTTTAAAGGCAAGGAAGACCCATTTGGTTTATTATTGGAGGCAAATACAAAAATAAGTAAGATTTACACACAGCTATTTAAATCATGGAATGATTTGTTGAATTGGGTATTTTCATAGAAATGTGAGAGTGCTTTAGGATAGACAATATAGAATGGGGAAAGAGTTGGGATAATATCCTTCTAGCCTATAGATGTTTTGGACTTCAACTCCCATCAGCTCTAATCAGCATAGCCAACAGAGATGATGGGAGTTGTAGGGCAAACATATGGAGAGCCACAAGTTGCCCACCCCACCCCTGTTCTAGAATAATATCTGATGATTTGATTTGAAAAATTGTTCCAGTGGTCTTTGCTATCATCATTTGCTGCTGGTCAGATGTAAGGCAGAGATGCAAGGTTCATATATATATATATATATATATATATATATATATATATATATGATATGTCTCCATAGCCTATGATCCCAAGATGGTCTTATTATGTTACCACAAAGTAATTGTCAATAACACTGGTTTATCGTTCCTAATAAACCTTCTCACAGAGGCTAAAATGCATGTATAGGAACTCAGTGGACAAAAGCAGAGAGACCAGCTGCATCAAAGTGATATATAAGAATGTGATGCATCACTCTCATATCAACATTAATTTATTATTGGATGAACCATACTGCGTTTTTGTATGTTGCAAACTAGCAAAATGTATTGAAAAGTGGATTGTTCATTTTGTTCTAGATTCCTGAATGGTTCTGAGATAAGGGAGGAGAGAAGAGCCCACGCCCATCCGAGTACCACAACCAATGAACTGGAGGAGGAAGGAGAAGGAGTGGGCTGGAGTGGAAGAACAAACAAAAGAAAACCCACATGAAAGGGACCATGTGTGATGGAGCCCTTGATGTGCTTATGACACTGAGGTTAAAAACTCAGAGAAACCAGAGGGGGAAAAATAGGTGTGATGGAGCCGTAGGACTTTCTCAGATATTCTTGATATCTCTCAAATATTTCTTTCTTTCTTTCTTTCTTTCTTTCTTTATTGCACTTATATACCGCTCCCATAGCCAGGGCTCTCTGGGCGGTTTACAGAAATTCTAAAATTAAGATTAAAATTAGTATACAAAATTTAAAATTCTAAAACACAGAACATACACACATAAAGCATCCTTGAGCAAAGCCAACAAGGGTTGCATGGGAAAAGGGGAGGGACAAATGAAAACTCTCTGTCCCCTTCCTTCGTTCCTTCCTTCCATTGCCTCTTTCCTCCTATCTCAAACATCCCTCAAGGCAAACAGAGAAAGGAGATGTATGCTCTACTCCTTGAGTGGTATGGGGCAAGGAAGGAGCATAACAGAGATGAGGAGGGGTCTTCCCCTCCATCTGCTCTGCCCCATCCTCTACCACCATGTTCACGGCTCCCCACTAACCACAGCTCTTACCGAACAGAAGCATCCATCATTCCTGACTGCCCAATTCTGTTTCTCAAAATGCAGCCTGAGGCCCACCCCAGTCCTGCTCAGCTTCTGCCCCTCTGGCTCTGGCTCTCTCATGTGAGCACCACCATGTTTTTTACATGCAATGGCCATTTCCCCCTTTTCTCTTTACACATTCACATGGCATTAACTATTCTCAAAGGCTGTGCATGGTGGCCAGGACAGGGGATGCCCGTGGACAGACGAATGATGCAGGGAAGTGGGTCAGATGACTTCAGCCAGCAAGTGAATCAGATGGCCCAGCCCAGACACGTGCCAACCACCACCTGCTACCCAGTAGCTTCCACATCTGCCTCAGGGACATCCATCCATCACTTTGCCCATTAAAAGTTCTGTGCTGTCAGTGTTTTAGGGATGGGCTATCCATTCCCACCAAGGATGTGGTATGTTATGAGCCTCTGGGAGTTGCTGGGGGCTCTCTGCCCTGGAGGGCTAGGACAGGAAATCCAACTCAGTCACTCCATCACCACTGTCAGAGAGGCATTTCAATTGTCATTTTTATGCCTTTCATCTCCACAGTAATTAATGAGAAAGATTAGCTTCCTCCAAGAGATAAAAAACGACTCCCAAAGTCAAATGAGTCACACCCAGGAAAGAACTAAATTCCTGAACAATGTCTCCTCTGGGAGGGACCAGCCAGGTCCTTACTCTTGGACAGATATTTTCTCCCCCATTCCTGTTGCTGATGCCTTACTGTTCTATTGTGACAGACTAAAAATAACAGGCGTTAATTGTCAATCTGGAAGAGTGACAGGCAAGCAAACTACACACACTTATCCAGATGCATCCAGCGTGCATAACCCAGCTTATGTGGACACAGGGAAAAGAAAATGTGCATGACAAATGGAGGCAAACATACACAACTGCAATATATGAGGATCACAAACCAGGATGGGGAAAGGCAACCTCCTCTGCCAACCATTCCCATTTCTCTCACTCTGGGCGATCAATTCAGCTACAGCAACTTCATTATCAAAAGAGAATAGTCACTTTTTTTTTTTTTTTTTTAACATTTCTATACCGCCCAATAGCCGGAGCTCTCTGGGCGGTTCACAAAAACTTTGTGAAGCGGTTCACTTTGAACATCTTTAAACAAGTGATTTATAACACGCTCATTATTGGCCACTGACATTCTGATGCCGGCGTCAGCCTTCTGTGCATTTCCTGCTCCATTTTTCCGGTTTTAGTGCTAAAAATAAAATCTCCGTAAACCCAACTCTTCTGGGATAGATCGATATTTGTTGGGTTTTCCTGCCATGTGCAGTAGGGGTGTGCACGGACCCCCCGCTCCGCCCCGCGGGCCGATCCGAAAATTTTGGATCAGCCCACTCCGCTCTGCGCCGCTCCGCCCATACTCCGCTCCTCTTTGCCGTGGAGCTCCGGCTCCGAATCAGAGCTCTGCAGTGGAGGGGAGTGGCGCCAGGTAAGGCCGGGAGAGGAGGGCGGGAGGTTTACTGGGCCCTGCCGCCGTCGCCGCCCATGCGGCGACAGCGGCAGAGCCCGGTAAGGGACCAAGGGAGAGGGGGGCCTTACCTGCCTCTGTCCGCGGTCCGTCGGCGTCTTCAATTGAGCTCAATTGAAGACGCCGACGGACCGGGACGGAGGCAGGTAAGGGAGAGGAGGGCAGGGGGGTTACCGGGCCCTGCCGCTGTCGCCGCATGGGCGACAGCGACAGCGGCAGGGCCCGGTAAACCCCACTTACCTTTCCGGCGGAGCTCCGGATCGAGGCAAAGGATCCGCTTTCACCTCGATCCTCTTTGCCACGCTCCGCCGGCCCCCCAATCCTCTTCGCCTCCGCCTTAAGGGCAGGCGAAGCCCCCCGCTCCGCTTCTAATTCGCCGGTCTGATTAGAAGCGGAGCACATCCCTAATGTGCAGGCAACGTTGAGCTATAAAATGCCCACTAGAGGGTGCTGTTCCATTCAACTACATTGAGGCTGTACAAGCCACATGGTCGCTGCTCTTTTCCTTGTGTAATTACAGCTCGTTGTAGAAGTGGAAGAGAAGCAGGAAGCAGGAAGCAGAGCCATAGGAAGCGAATACGATTTCCTTCTGTCTGGAGGAACTCTTTGTCTAACGCCATTTTCTTCTTCTTTGTGATGGCTAAGTGATGAGGATTTCAAAACATGTTCTACCTATAACCTGCTTTGCTAGACCCAGCGAAGGCTGATGGCTCTGATGTCATTGGGGTGGAGAATTCACTCTGGGTTTCAGTCAGAATCAGTCAGAACTCTAGAGGAGCTGTCCAAGGTGCTTAATTGGATTGCTCCTTTAGAGTTCTGACTGAAACCAGAGCAGATTCACCACCCCACTGACATCAGAGCCACCAGCTTCTACCAGTTAGACCCAATGCATGCCAATAAAGTGGGAGCAAGATTCAGTGAGCAAGGCTAGGACAGTAACTGGAGCAAATGGACTCCCTGTTTTGGTCAGTCCAAAGACAAGGCCTGACCCAGAAGGTTTATATAAGGACCAAGTCTTGCCATAGGTGTCACTCAGGGTGCACAACTCACAGCCTTATAGCCCCAAGGAGGAGATGTGGTGTGGGTTGAGACTCACCCACATGTGGGTAAGAGCACTCACTTTCCTACCCTCCATGTGGGCGAGTCCCAACTCCCAAGCCGCCCTGGATGCCCACTGTTGTCTCCCTTTTCAGCAGGAATAAAGAGCATTGGAAGTCACCTGCATGGGGAAGAGTGGCCACTCTCCTTGGCATGGGCAAGCTGGTCCATGGCCCCCAGCATCCTTGCTGCTCTGTCTGATCTAGCATGTGTCAGCAGATGATTCACTGCTGTTATCTCTAAACTCAGGGCAAAGATAGCAGTGAGAATCCTTCTGAAGGGATTACTCCATGAGCTTGGAAAATAAGCCACACACCCTGGAAGAACTCCAAGAGGTGGCATAGGCCAGATTGGGGTGCCCCGTAAACCAGAATTAAAAAAATGAGGGGTCACTGATTGTGCAAGCCCGTTATAGTGCAACTCCCTATGCAAAACTGGCCAAACTCACCTGCCTCTGTTATGGATGTAACACGTTCCACTATGGGTCGGGCACTCAGACTCTGCAGAGTCCTCCTCTTGCAGCTTCTGCCCGCACAGTAGTTCACTTGGTACAAGCTACCTTCCTTTCTGTCTTCCATCACTTGGCCTGGAATGGAGACAAGTTGGCAACCATGACAGTTCACAACTTGAAGATGGGAGCAGAAGAGGCAACTATGCTTGTCCAAGTTTGAAAAGCATCTACTCTGCTGGGATGAATATCCTGTGCTAAATTCCGGGACAGACTACCCTGATATCTATGGAGCTGTCCAGGTCCTTGGTGCTGAAACAGAGATAGACCAGAATCCAGGCCTGCAGCATGATATGTAAACTGCCTTTTTTTCTCTTTAGATAAAGCTGCAGCATATGTGTGACATCTCACCAACTGCTGGCAATCACCCAGTGAGGGCTGTAGAAACTGTACTGAAAGCAAAAGGCCAAAATGATGACACACACACTGCCCTTAGAGCCCCTTTTGTTTGTAATGATGAAAAGAAGTGCAGACTGGAAGAATAAAAATGGCTTGCCCTGAAAGTCAGCCCAAACAGGGAGGCACCAAGCAAAAAGCAAACCTGACACTAAATCACAGTAGTGCCTGTTTATTTTGTGTCAGCTTGTCAGACATTTCAGAGATTGGCTCCTGCCTCAGGGGCTACCTGCACTAATCAGAAACTAACGACAAGGATTTTTTGACTAGCACAGGTAGACCTTGCGGAAGGGGCTCTTCTCCAAAATGTTGGGTGGGCCAATACAAATTAAACAGGCACTGTTGTGATTTTGTGTCACTTTTCTTTTTTGACCCCCTGAAATGGTTTTGTTTACTTACTTATTGAAAAGTTTTGTAGGCTAGCTTGTAGGATAAATCCTCCCAACATGATGTACAACCAAACAAAAAACCCAAAACATAGTAAAACAATAACATTAATAAAAAAATGGTAACAATCAGAATTAACAATAAAACCAGACAGTACCATAAATATACCAGCCCTAGTAGAATGCTAACTCAATTATAGGTCAAGGTAAACAGGTGAGACATTAGGGCCTATTTGAAGATGTGTAGTGATGAGGCCTGATGGACATCAACTGGAATAAAATTCCACAAGTGAGGGGCCACTACTGAGGTCCTATACCTTGTGGGCACTAGCCTAATTGTTCTTATAGCCAGGCCCACAAATACGGCCCCCAGAGCACAGGCAGGTTGGTACTTATTTATTTATTTTTAAATTTATATCCTACTTTTCCTCCATTTTGAAACACAAGGTAGCTACATGGGACTCTCTGGTAGTCTCCCCTCCAAGCACTGACCAGGCCCAGACCTGCTTAGCTTCAGCAAGGTGGCTGCCTTCATTGCATGGCCCACTCTCTCCAGACACCAGCTTATAGATGTTCATACTATTGAATCGAACAGGAAATGTCACAGAATTATCACTAACCAAACCTAGGTTTGTATCATTGACCCCCTATGACTGAATGGTGGGCTCCATCCAAGACTCAGAGACTGAAAGCCCTTCCTGTGTAGACTGAGCCAAATGCAAACTCCCCTGCCCTCAGAAAGAAGGGTCAAAACTGCCATGCTGTGGGGCAAAGCAACCAATTTGAGGAGGCAATATGAAGGGGAAGAGAGACAAAGGCTGGAATTGTGGGTCTGGTTGGCGTAGAAGGCATGTTGGCAGGGCAGGTCCAAGACATGTTTCAGCTTGAGGCGAAGGAAATTATTCTGCCTCCACCAAAGAACAACAACATTCCATGTACAAAAGCCAACCAATTGGCAATTGAATCTTTCTTTCACTACTGGTCATGGAACAAAGTCCTCCACCAACCCTGAGAGCAACAGGATAGCTTACAGCAGGAGTGGGCAGCATCCAGGGACTCAAGGGGAGTGCATTGACTCTCTGGGCCCCACTAGGGGCTGCACCCTTCCCCACACTGGCTGCACCACCAAATTTGCCACTGAAATTGGGCAGTGCAGTACCAGAGGAAGGAAGGAAGGGAGGGAGGGAGGGAGGGAGGGAGGAGGAGGAGACGAAGAAGACGAAGACGAAGACGAAGACGAAGACGAAGACGAAGACGAAGAAGAAGAAGAAGAAGAAGAAGAAGAAGAAGAAGAAGCAGCCATGCTTCCAGGACCTCGTTTCTGCTTCAAAACCAGGTATGTGCTCCCTGCACGTCTTGCATTTAAAAACAAAATGCTCAGGGTGCTTTTTGATCCACAGTGGGAGCTGCAATAAAGGCCAGAGGCCGCATGTGCCCCCCCTCCCATGGCTGTGTGTTATACACACCTGGCTTAGGTGATACAGCCACATGGCACATGCATCTCTGTCTTCCAACAGTGGAATGGCTGGGGGCGCAGGGAGAAACAGCCAGAGAAGGGCTCCTGCCACAGCTCCCCCAGTCCGCCCAGCATCTGCCACCTCACTCTGCCTAGTGATAGGGCCATCCCTAAGTGTTGCACTAGCCAAGGGGCTGTTTAGGCCCCACTTCAGGCAGTGAAGGGCCTTGGGCCAGCCCTGTTAGAAAGTGTGTCTGAGGGGTGTTACCCAGATGGCCGCAACATCAGTTGATCTGCAACCATTCTGAATGAGCCACAGTTGTTCATTCCCTTCTCCAAGCACAAGATTGGCCAAGGAAGAAGTCCTTGCTTAGTTAAGGAAGCGGTGGGGGCACAGCAAGGAAGGGAAAGATGGAAGGGAAACTCTTTAAATACATTTGGAAGAAACCAGTGAAGGCTGGTGGCTCTGATGTCACTGGGGCTGTAAATCCGCTCTGGGTTTCAGTCAGAACTCTAAAAGGAACTATCCAAGGTGCTGAACTCAGCTCAGCACCTTGGGTATCTCCTTCAGAGTTTTAACAGAAGCCCGGGGCAGATTTACAGCCCCACTAACATCAGAGTCACCAGCTTCCACTGGAAATACCATAACACTGCCACGCCGTGCAGTGTCTGAATTGGCTGTGACAATTTAGAGGCAAACTTATTCTTCCTTGCTCCTTCGAGAGACAATGAGTCCTGACGGCCTGTCAGAATATGCCCAAGTTCTGTCACTGGCAGAGAGCGGGGCCTCAGGTGTTCCAGCCCCACATGGCTGACACAGGTATGATGGCGGAGGTCAGGGGAGGCATTTCTCAGAGATGGGAACCGAGGCACGGTTTTCAAAGCTGACTGATGATGTTGCTGGGACAGCAACTGGTGAATGGAACACAGAGATTAAATCCTTTGCCTCAATGGCAGAAGCTCTCTCAGCTGAAGGGGAAAGGGAAGAGAGGTGGCTGGAACTATTTGGCCTTCAGGCAGGTGCACATGAGGCTTGTCTATAAGCCCTATTTACCCTGTGGTGCCTGCACGGTGGCACTGTGTTGGTTATACAACGCAGCCGCCAACACACAGCCATCATAGGGCGTTTCCCTGAAGCTACGCACTTCCGTGTGTCAGTGGTGACCTTGCTTTGAGTTCACGCTGGGTGGGGCGGATCAAGGCCACCGATTGGTCACCAGAAGCACAGGGAGGCCAGACAAAGAGTAGGGGGCTGGATCAATGAGCCGTATGACTACTGAAAAGCTGGTGCTCCTTTCTGCCATGGGGATATTCTGCCCTACCCCGCAGCTGCGATACTGTGGGTTTTCACCAGGAAGGAGCGGCAAAGCAACACTGTGAAAATACCCCCATGCTCTCCATTAAGGAGCTCAGGCATCAGCAAAACCGCTGCAGCTCCACTGCCTGTTTGGACACGTTTCCTCCTGGTTTTGTTCTCCTGTGACATGGGCTCACCGAGAACACCAGGCAAGATGCCGCAGTCCAGGGGACAGCGACTTCTCTGGCTCTGCAAAGCAAAGGTGCAGCATTATGGACTGGGAGGGGGCATTGCTTTCCCAATGGGTGGAGCTTTTCTTTACAAGGGCCCCCCTCCCCCCCTCCAAGTCAGGATGAACCTCCCAACTCACCCTAGCCTAGTCTGTTCAGCTGTTTGGGGAGTTTCTGATCTCTATTGCCAAAGGACCCTTCCCTTCAGCCCAACCCTAAGGAGAAGGAATTCACAGAACTTCATAAACCCTTGTAAAAATCCTGAGAACACAAGCAATAGTTTTGTAACTGTGCAGCATTTGGCATGGGGGAAAAGTTTAGAGAAAATTTAAAACAACACAGGTAATTTGTTTATAGTTTATTTGGCTGGAAAAGAACAAAAAGGGGGAGGGGAGGCAACCATTTTACACAAACACAAACACACACACACACACACACACACACACTTCCAAATACAATCAAAAATTAAATCCAGCTTAGCTAGTTACAGTGCTGGTACAACATCCTTCTGTCAGCTCCAGTGCCTTGTGCTTTGCTTTCCAGACCCTGCCATGTGATTGACTTCCTGCGCGCCTGACCCTTGGACTCCAAGTTGACTCTTCTTCTGGACTGTGTGGTGTATCTGACTGCTTAACTGTGCTTTGACCTTTGCTTGTATCTTGACCATTTCCGCCTTTGCATGATCCCATTCTGGACCGAAACCTTTGTGCTTCACCATTTGCCTGCTTTGCTGCCTCGCCTTTGGGATTGCCCCATAATTTGTTCTAATGCTGAGTCTGAATCAGCCATAGCAGGACACCGTGTGTCCCAAAGGACATCTGTGCAAGCCGTGTCCTTACCAAATCTTACCCTCCTCCCTTTATCCCTGCTGAGGAAGGGCAGGGGCCTGTTGTATCCCGCTCTGTTTCCAAACTCAAGGAACTGCCCATCCTTGAGTCTCCCCTGCCTGCATCCAGACACCATGGATCAGCCAACACAAAACTAGCTCACAACAATACTTCCTGTGAACTTGAGTGTAGCTGAAACATTTGAAATAATTGCTGCCAACTAAACAGTGCTGATCTGAAAAATAATTGAAATTTAATTTACACTAATTATTGAGTTACACAGAAGGCTCCGTGTGATGACAATCTGGCATCAATCAAGCATCGGATCATAAAGCCCTCTAAATGATGCATGTGGGAGATTGCAGCAGCCTGGTTCCCATTCAAAGAGTAGGCAAGACAATCTTCATAATGTCTCCAGCACAGAGCTCGAAACCTACTTCTCCTTGCTATCTGCATAACTACCATTCACCATCCCTCTTGCAACGTATGCAAGCATACATACTATTAAGACAGTCATCTCTTGGCTACCTGTGACTAGTCTGGGGAAGAGAACAACAGCCACTCCCTCCCTGCTGCCTCCAGTCTGGGGAAGAAGACAATAGCCCTTCACCCTCTCCTGCTTCCAGTCTGCTGAAAAGGACAATAGCCACTCCCCCTCTGCTTCCTCGAGGAAGAAGACAATAGCTGCCCCACTCTCTTCCACTTATCCTGTGACAACCATCTAGCTGGGTTTCTGGCATCCAAGTCTAGTGTAACTCATAAGGATTGAAATTAGATCATTAGACAAGATGGGGAGGGGTCTGACGGAAACTGAATCCTCTCTTCCTGCATTTTAGACACAATGTCTGCCTGCCCACGTAGGCTCACCCCATCCACCCCCACTGGCCATCTCAGTACTCCAGTAAAACGCTGGATTTTCTGCCAGCAGATAGTTTAGAGTGACTGCTGGGAAAGTCTAGCCTCTGAACTGGACTCTCACAAGCAGAGCCAGCCTTCCACCTTTCCCAAAAGCCATGTAAGAATTGCCTATGGTTGTGTGTCAGTATGTGGGGAACACAGGCAGTGTGCAATTTATCCATGACATCAAGGAGAAGGCCAGCCCTGCCCTTCCTGGACAGATTTAACTGGAGAGGATCATCAGCCTGTCCATGTCTGATTAAAATACAAGGAGAGCAGGCAGTGTCAGCCCAGACTTGAAGATTGCGAGGGTAAACAGAATGTCATGTCGATGGGGAAAGGGGAGGCTTGATATGGGGGGGGGGGAGGAATGGGAAAGTGAAATCCTTTGCTAAAGAAACCTACATTCTATACTTAGCATTAAATAGAGCAATTAATCAAATCTGCAAAGAAAATACAAGTGCAGTGCATTTGCTCTGAAGAGCTGGGTTGGCAAAGAATGTGGACATTTCTGACAAGGACCAGGGTGGCACAGGTAGGGATGGAGGACAGAGGAGCCCCTGGAGAATGGCAAGGAAGTGTGTAAGGCACAAAAAAACACCAGGAGGGGGAGAGAAAGCGCCATGTGGCCTGTGGCTTTGTGCATCCTGTTGCATGGCACTTTCTGCACCCTGTCGCATGGGACTTTTGTGTGTCCTCTCTCTCTCTCTGGACTGTGCCAATCAGAATAATCCACACATCCCTTCCCGTTATGCATTGCATAATGTCACTGAAGCCCTGAATACAAAAACTGTGCAATCATGCCTTACAGTAGGAGTGGACAACCTCTGGAGATCAGAGGGCTGCATTGCCCTTGCCCCACAAATGCTGAAATTGGAGCCATCAAAATTGTCCCCAAATTTGTTGTTGCAGCAGCAAAAGAAATCCAGCATTTTTTCAAGGAAACACAGCACCTGGGGAGCAAACCGAGTCATGCTCTCAGGGAGGGGGGGGCTTCTAGGAGCATGTTTCTGCTTGCAGACAAGGTGTTCATGCCATGCTTACTTGCAAAATCATCACTTTTTGTCACTGTTGCCACCATGGCCATAAGTCTGTGGCCCATAGGCCGCTTGTCACCCACCCCTGCCTTAGAGCAATGTTGCCCATCACCTTAAGAATGTGAATCCCTTAAGGACACAAGTGTTTGAGCTGCTGTAACCTATTCTCAATGAGTCTGTGGGACACAGTGGGATATAATTCTAAACCCAAAATAACAAAATTTCATCCCGGGGAACTAAGCCTCGCTAGACAACCACTCAGGAGCAAAAGCCCCCTGACCTAGCAACAGGGGTGGGTGGGCAGGCAGTAGGCTGGGATCTACTGCCAGATCTCCAGGTGATTTGCAACAGATCAGCAAAGGTTTCTGACTCCCAAATGTTTAACAAAAGTAACAAAAAGCCTCTCCCCCACACACACCCACACACCCTCCTAAATTAGGCTGCTGAAATCAAGAAAGTTTGGGAAGGTGGATAAAAGTAGATTTGTGTGTAAAAAATTTTGTGTCAAGATTCAGTTCTGGCACTGAAAAGAGATTCCTGACCTCAACATCTTTTCAGGGGCACCTGGTGGAGGCTGGTGGCTTTGATGTAAGTGGGGTGGTGAATCCCCTCTGGGTTTCAGTCAGAACCCTAAAGGGGCTATCCAAGACGGGAAGTGGAGAGCTGCTTTAGAAGTCTGACTGAAACCCAGAGTGGATTCACCACCCCACTGACAGAACCATCAACCTCCACTGGGGACATCTTCTTCAACAATTCTATGTCTGCCTTCATGAGTGACTATTTGTTCCTGGTTCTGGTTTGTGGACCTCAGGGCTGTATGAAAAATGCAGTAGATCCTGTAAGCCTAAAGTGTGCCCATGCCAGCCTTGCAACATGGGACTGGGAAGGACCCAAGCCAGAGCTGGGATTGTTTCGCCTGTAGAAAAAGGTGAGTAAGGGGAGACATGATAGAGGTGTACAAAACTTTGCACAGTGTGGAGAACATGGAATGTGGATAGAGAGACATTTTTTCTCCATCTCTCATAATATTAGAGCCCAGGGTCATCCCATGAAGCTGATTGGCGGGAGATTCAGGTCAGATAAAAGGAAGTACTTCTTCACCCAGTCAGGGCATAGTCAAACCATGGAATCCACTACCATAAGATGTAGCAATCGCCACCAACTTAGATGGCTTTAAAATGGGGTTAGACAAATTTCTGGAGGAGAAGGCTAACATTGGCTACAAGACCTGATAGTTCTATGCTATCTCCAGTATCAGAGGCAGTATGTACACCAATTGCTGGGGAACGTGGGTGGCAGGGTGCTGCTGCACTCATGTCCTGCTTGTGGGTTTCCTGTGGGCAGCTGGTTGGCCACTGTGTGAACAGAATGCTGGGCTCGATGGATCCATGGTCTGATCCAGCATGGCTCTCCTTATATTCTTGGGCATGTTTGGATGATCATGGGTATGGGTGAGGAGGAAGGCTGTGGAACTATTCTGCAGGGAGGGGAACCACTCCCCACCCTTCCACCCCCCACGATCACTAAACCATACTAGGCAGCATGATTCACTTATCTCCCACTCTCTGTTATCCACACCCCCTCCACTGTCCTCAAGCCATGGCATCCGTGCATCCCAGCGGCTGCTGCAGTGGAAATGGGCTCTTGCCAGCAGTTGCTAGGCAATCTGCCAAACAAGCCAGAGCATGGGAGGCATTTCCAGATGCTCTAGGCAGCCATCTCTCTTGCTGCTCGTGAAATACAACAGGAGCTCCCCACACAACATAGTAAGCCACCTTGGGGCTTTTACCCACTCTGCAGAGTGTGGGTTCTGAGGGTGGGTAGTGGAGCCCTCGTGGGTGGGGAAAACACCACCCACACAACACATTAACCAATTGTGGATCGCTCCTGGACACTACCCACGAGGGGTTAGCGTGTTGTGCAAACCCAACCCCTATATTCTTAAGGAATCAGAAAGGAAAAGCCATCCATAGACTGCTCATTGGCCATTGCTGCCCGCCTTACCCGACCTGCCTGAAGTCACACATTGGTAATGTTCCTACTTTTACTATTCATCTTTTATCCTACACTTTTATTTCACAAAATGCTTTAAAAATAATTACATTTGTGTTCAACAACTTTGTGAGATGGGTTACTATTTTTTTTTTTTTTTTTTTTTTTTTGCTCGTGGGGAAATGAAGTTTAGAGACAGGTGACTTGCTTAAGGTCACACAATGAGCTGATGTCAAAAACTCAGCTCTTCTGGATTCAAGTCAAACACTGCCTATTATACATAAATACACACATGCACATACACCAGGTCTTAGAAAACCAGTGCTGTACTCTCTAAGCTCCCTGAGTTTCAGTGTGAGAATGGTAAAAGGGTACCCAAGGCTCCAACAATGCATCTCTTGGTTGATTTAACAAAACGGCTAGAGAGCAAAGGGACAATTGCAGCACTTCATTGTAATGTCAGTACTTTTTTTTTTTTTTTGAGACTATGTGCTGGGAACAGGATTGACTCACTGCATACAGAAGGAGTCACCTGGGAATGAATACTACATCTAACCCCAAGTCTCCACACTGTTCTCCTCTGCTCCAGCATGACCAAGGGGCACCAAGTCTGAATTCATATGCAGCATGTGGGTAAGATTGCTGCAAAGCCTTAATTGGCAGGCAAGTGGTTAAACACACTCTCTCACACACACACGCTTTCTCAGTCTCTCTCCCTCATTCTGAAACTCTAAGCCAGCTAAACACTGGAATCCCTGTAACTCCCCGGTGCAATGCAGAGAAAATAATATGTCACAAGTGATATCACTTAAAGAGTGGGATGGAGAGAGGGTGCAGACTAGGAATCATGAGCAATAATGCCACGTTGCGGTTCAGTGCTGGAGAGGAGAGACCCAGCTCATCACTAAGGCAAACAGAATGTCACTGGGATAATACAGGAGGACTCAGGGAATCTCTCTCCACTGGCCAGGAGCTTCTGAGTGATTAGAAGGTTACATAAGCAAGGGCTCCCTTTCCTTTTGCTCCTCTGTCCTTGCCCTAGGTCTACTCCTTTTCATTTCATCTTGTCCACTACACCAGCTTCTCCATTCCTGTGCTCCTGGGGTCAATAAATGGGAGCCTGAGAACTGGCCAGGATTCCAGTTCACTGGCATGGAGACCTCCTGTGCTATGGCTCTTGAATGATCCCATCTGATAATGTCTTTGACTAACCCTGGAGATTGTACTGAGGCCTCATCAGTGCCAAACAGGACAGTGCTGTTCCCTTGCATATGCTGATTTTACTCACTTAACTGAGGCCAGATTTACAAGCAATACCCATGGCCACTCTCTTGTTCAAATTTTCCTTCTGCATCTACAGCCCACACCCACGTAACATTAGCCTAGTGAGGACTTGCAGCCAGAAAGGGTGTGCTGCTGGTGCACTAAAACTGCACACAGTTAAGCACATCTGAGATGGTGGCCACATGGAAATTGGTTGAAAGCATTATTAATTGGTTGAAAGCATTATTAAAGACAAAATTAGTAAGCGTATAGAAGGGCAGGTCCTGCTGAAGAAGAATCAACATGGCTTCCGCAAAGGCAAGTCCTGTCTCACTAATCTACTAGAACTCTTTGAGGTGTGTCAACAAACATATAGACAGGGGTGATCCAGTGGACATTGTTTACTTGGACTTCCAAAAGGCTTTTGATAAAGTCCCCCACCAAAGACTCCTGAATAAACTTAGTAGTCATGGAATAAGAGGAGAGGTCCTCTTATGGATCAGTAGCTGGTTAGAGAACAGAAAACAGAGAGTAAGAATAAATGGTCCATTCTCCCGATGGAGGGAAGTAAATAGGGGGAGTCCCACAGGGATTGGTATTGGGACAAATTCTTTTCAACTTGTTCATGAATGATCTGGAATTAGGAGTAAGCAGTGAAGTGGACAAGTTTGCCAATGACACTAAATTATTTAAGGTTGTTAAAACACAAAGGGATTGTGAAGAGCTCCAAAGGGATTTCTCCAAGCTAGGAGAGTGGGCATCCAAATGGCAGATGCGGTTCAATGTAAGCAAGTGCAAGGTGATGCACGTTGGGGCAAAAAAACCCAACTTCAAGTATAACCTAATAGGATCTGAGCTGACGGTGACCGAACAAG
This sequence comes from Elgaria multicarinata webbii, assembly GCF_023053635.1. Taxonomy (NCBI): domain Eukaryota; kingdom Metazoa; phylum Chordata; class Lepidosauria; order Squamata; family Anguidae; genus Elgaria; species Elgaria multicarinata. Next base: position 36,108,359 of record NC_086179.1, on the reverse strand, counting down.
AAAGAGATCTTGGGATTGTGGTGGACAGCTTGATGAAAATGTCCACCCAGTGTGCAGCCACTGTAAAGGCAAACTCCATGTTAGGCATTATAAGAAAAGGAAATGAGAATAAAACAGCCAGTATGGTTGGTCCCTGGCCAATGGCTGGTTGGCCACTGTGTGAACAGAGTGCTGTACTAGATGGTCAGATCCAGCATGGCACTTATGTTCTTATGAATGCCACCTTCATAAGCAAGCACATGATCAATGGTCCCTTGAATCTTAAACACAGCACTTGGTCGGATTGGGACTATTGCAACCTCATCTGCAAGTTACAGGAAGGGAGAAGTGTTGCAATTTGTTAATGCATAGGCATAGCTAGCCTTATGATCTCTATAGCCTACAGAGTGGTTCCTCCTCTTCCCCTCCACCCTCTTTCTGACCTCCTCCATTGCTAGGAGCAGGTTTGCTCGCTCTCGCTCTCACTACTGCCTGTGTAAAGGAACACAAAATGGACAAAACAAACTCTCTTCAAACCCTACTCTGAGTCTGCACTTGTACGTGCAAGAATATTTGTGAATCAAGTTATCTTCTTTTTTCACTTTAGAAAGGTGTGATCTCATTCTTTAGCCTTTTGTGTGCATGTGGGACTAGTAAATGCTCATTCTGTTCTGCCTTTGTTTTTCTCTGCTAGCTGCCTTTTTTTTACAGGAAGGCACCAATACCAGACAATTTCCATCAGCTCCAGTCAATATATACGCTCTGTATACATGTGACTCCTTCCATGCTCATTTAGTCAATCACCAAGATTTGCATCAAAATTGAGGATAAAATATTGTATTTTTCTGCACGCAACTATAACAGGGAACAGCACAGTAAACTTCACGCCATCGTTTTGGTTTTATGTGATAAATACATGGGGTGTTGCTTTTTTAATGAAATAAATATGTAGTCATTATTCATTCATTGCTGGTAATCCTGATTCTTTTCCTTAAAAAAAAATTTCTGATGAAACGATGTCACATTTTCCTTGCATTCAAAGGTGCAATATTTTGTTTGCTGGGGAAATGTGATGATTCCCCCAGCTGATGAATAATTTGTAGTCTCTCAGGTGCTTATTGACTAGGGCCTGTCATATCACAGTAGCAACAGGTAACAGAACTCCCCCTGCCTATCACGTACATAACACATCCTGTGATGCTTTGTGTTTCATTTTTCAAAAGCTAGACAGGCTGAATGCTCCCCTATAGCCCCAAGAAAAGACAGAGGCCCTCCACTAACCTGTCAAAAATGAATCTGCCAGCAATGTTACTAACCCAGATTATGTAGGGCAGCCTTAACAGGCCATCCTCCAGATGTTTTCGATTACAACTCCCAGTATTCCTGACTGGCTGGGAGTTGAGGGCACTAGTTTACGTATGGCTGATTTAAAGTGTGTGTGTGGGGGGTCATATTGAACCCCAAGTACTGAACTGGAGCTAGTCTGGAGCTTAGTAACTGGAGTACTGAGAATAAAATATTTTCCCATGTAAACTGAAAAGGCCCCAGGACTCAGGAACTCATTCCAACTGATTTTGTAAATCACATTTAATGGCCTACCCTGGGATATCTGAGGAGAAAAACAAGCATGCAAAGGTTATAACTTCAGCAAAACCCCACGCTCATCTTCCTAAAGCAAGGGTCTCCCCATGCTAAGACAGAAAGCTTTAGGGAGCTCCCTCCCTCATATACGCAAACACATCATTCTATAGGTAAGGTCCATTTTCTCCGTAGCAACTAACCTAGACACGGATTCATGCTTTCATGCATACACATAAGACAAGCAGATTTCTAGGCCTGGCAAGAATTGTGGTTTAATTCTGGCATTAGCAAAAGCGGCAAGAGAGATTTCTAAGTCTTCCAGAGGGAAGAGAAAGAGCGCTTTCTCTCTGGGGGAGAGACACAGCAGCCGTGTGTATGGTGGCATAGAGGATGTACAAATCTTCATGCTTTATTGCCCAGCAGCGTTATTAGATTGTTCAGTCAACAATCAAACCAGAGAGATGCATAAGTTCTCCTTGAAAGTGAAATCATTTACTCCTTTCTCTCCACTGCTCAGTGAGATCCCTCAGCAAACACAAACAATATTTGGAATGCTCTAAAGCGGACCAAAAAAAAAAGGGAAGAGCGAACAGTAGACACATACCCATTACTCCTACCATCAGACCTGTTGTGCTCTGCAAGAATTCAGCAGTAGCCAGCTTGGGTGATAAAAGGCAATACATTCCTAAGCCGCCAGTGGAAATTCTGGACTTACGTTTGTCAAATGCTGCTCATCTGTGGAACTTGCTGCAGCAGGAGGTCACTGAGTGGAGAACATGATGGCAAATGTACAAAAAAGAAACGGGCCATTCAAGTACCACTCGCAATATTTGTTCTCTCTCATCTGGAAAACAGTGCAATCCTGCACAGGGCTTCTCAGAAGTAAATTCCATTGATTTCAATGGGACTTACTCCTAGGTAAGGGGGTATAGGATTTTAGCCGTAAAGTTTCAAAGTTAAAATAGTCTATTTTTAAAGATCTCATACCAATGTTTAATGCAATAAGACAGTTATTAGGAGTTAGTATTGTGGGCTTCTTCTTGGGGTATCCACCAGTGTGTGACAGTTGAGGGAAAAGGTGTCCTGCCCTTCTAGCACTACAGATGGGTGAGAATTCTGTTTCAGTTCATTTCTGATATGAATTTACCATAATTTGCACATCTCTTCATATTCAGGATGGAAAGAACTCAATATTAAAACAACTCAAATGCAGGAGAAAGCAAGCCCCCATCTTGATGGGGGTGCTTTGGCACCATGAGGCCTCGGGCTCCCACATTTGCACTCCTTCCTGGCATCTGCATGGGAAGGAATGCAAGTGCAAAGTTGCTGCCACCATGCTGAGCACTTGGAGGGGGAGGGGGAGGAACGAGGCAGCCAGAGGAGGATGAAGAGAGGGATGTGCAGTGCCTGAGCCACCTCTCCTCCCACTGACCTCTGTCTGGCTGCCTGTTCCTCCCCGCCATTTTTAATTCTTTTATCTGTATCTGTGCAGCTTCGCAGATACAGATAAAAAATAAGAAATAACCCCCCTTTTTATTACTATTCTTTACAGGATGCGTGGGGCCTGTTCCTCTCCTCCCCCCCACCATTTTTTTTATTTACAGGGATGCATGGGGCTCTCCTGAGCTCCTGGAGGTCCACCCCCTTCCCTGTCCAGCCGATGGTGACCAATCAGGTGGCACCATTGGCTATGACATGCCTCCATAGCCAAAAAAAAGTCAGGGTAGGTGCCCAACAACTTTTCAGTGGAGTTTCTGAGGTTTGCCCCTGGATGGCTTTGCAATGGTGGCTGCATCATGTAGGTGAGCTGCCACTACTGCAAATCCACCCGAGGGTAAACCCTTTGTCAAGACAAGCCCCAGAACTTACATATTCATTCATCCCTGGCTTAAACACCAGGAGTACCAGAACAACTTCATTCATAGACCTCTGTTTCCTGGGACAGATTCATTTGATTTTGATCTCCTTTTTTAAAGTCAACAACATCACCAACAACAGCAAGAAATAGGGGATTTCAATTACCTAGAGTTATTCAGTAGGGATTCTGTGAAAAGATGCACCAGGCCCACCTTTTCCAGCTCCCCACCTTCAAACTCCCGTTGCCATGGCACTGGTGCTGACGATTTCTAGCCATAAACCCAAATTTGCATTTTAATGGGACGCAATTAGAATGTTGAGACAAATGGTTTGTCCTCTCCAAAACGTAATAAACAGATACATACGCCCCATATCACATAACACAAAATGATGATGCTCCATAGTACGTACACACACACACACACAGAGAGAGAGAGAGAGAGCACAACACCACATAAGGTGCATTTGGAAAAAGTTTTACTTTAGGAAAGGTGACACAGGTTTACAATAGCCATCAAAGCAAAAGGCATAGCCAGAGAGCTTTGCTGCCCAGCCCAGGCTCTGGGTACAGTTCCTCCAGGCTGGCACATGAGCACAAGTGAGTCAGCTCTGGCAAGGCATGCAGGACATAGGGTTTGCGAGGGGGCTGGATACACTAAATCAGTGATGTCCAAACTGTTCCAAGGAACCCTGGGGTTTATCAGAAGTTTTTCAGGGGGACTGCCTAGAATTTCTGAAAGTGCCGCGGTGGGTGCTCGGTGATATTGTGTTGGTTATATGAGGCAGCAGCCACCTCGCAGCCATCCCCGGGGCTTTCCTGCAAAGCTACAAGTTAAAAAAGTCAGGGACTTAACATGACATTTTCATCAGAGCGAGGCAAATACGTCGCAGCGGTGGCATTCCCAGGCAGATGGCAACCCCTGATTGGTCGCCATCCGCCTGGGCAGAGGGCAGGCCTGGTGGGCCGAATGGCCTCTGGAAATCCCATGCTTTCTCTGCGTCGGGATTAGCTACCACCACCCTGCAGCAGAGAAAGCATTGGATTTCTTTAAAGGTGATGGCAACTTGGCCCCAGGGCATCAATTTTATTGAAATCTGTTTTAGCTGTTTAACTTGTTTTAAATGTTGTACATTTAAAATTTGTATGCTGTATTTGATCTGTGATTTGTTTTAAACTGCCCAGAGAGCTTTGGCTACTGTGCAGTGTAGAAATGAAATAATAATAATTCCATTCAGGGTCAAATTCAGTAATGGCAAACAAGCATCCCAGGAAGAAAGTTTGCACACAGTCATCAATCTTTTCTTAAGGTGTGTGGGGATCCCCAACCTTTTTGGGCTAGAGGGCATATTTGGAATGTTGAGATGGTGTTGTGGGTACTTTCACAAGATGGCTGCCATAGGAGGCTTCCCATCCACCATGTAGGAGATGTGGCCAGTTACAAAACACATATTTTACAAAAGGCAAACAGGTAAGGCTAAAAAGACAGTGGTATGTTGAACTATGCTTCACAGCAGGGCTGGAAACGTTTTTCTAGCAAGAGCCAAATCCTCTCAGGCATAATCCGTCAGGGGCCGTAGGCAGGCCCAGGTTCCACAGCACTTCATTTCCTAGGTATTATCTAATACTTAATTTCTAATAATGGCACCTTATAGATGTTTTGGACTACAACTCCCATATGCCCCAGCCAACATGTCCAATATTCAGCTATTGTGGGATCTGTATTCCAAAACATTTGGAGAATGCCAATTTGCCTACCTCTGATCTAATGCCTAATCCACAATGATCTAATGATTCACTCCCCTTCAGTTTCCTGGATAGGAGAGAAATACTGCTGAATAACTGCTATGGACTTTCAGCAGATGGGCAGATATTTAGAAAGGGCAAAGGGGTGTCATTTTTTTAAAAAGCACACAGAGAGAAACTTCTAAGACATCTTCATTTCATGCAGCTTCTATTCCCATCCCCAACCCACAATCCACTTTAGATTAAAAAATAATAATTAAAAGGCAGAAAACATTTTTTTTTCCTGCCCTCCGTGCAGACCAAATTCAAAGCAAGCTGCTGGCAAGAATGAAGAGCGAGAGAGCGAGAGAGAGCACATGGAAGGAAAGGGGGAGAAATAAATTAAAAATAAAAAGCTGGAAAGGGGAATGCAAGGGAGAAAAGTAAACAAGTGAATCATAAAAGCTACAAACCGCCTGGAAATTTCATTTGGCTTTTCAATTTGTAAGTGACGTGACGCCTAAGCAGGAAGGCCGGCAGCTGGGGAGAAAGGGTGTGGGGAGGGACCTTGCCAAGCTAAAAGGGAAACAGGCAGCCCAAATAATCATATTGGAGACCATCCAAGGACTAAAATGAGCCCCCACATAAACACATGCCCCCCCTTCCATCATGCCAGCTAGGGGTTCTGAGAAGCAAACAGGGGGAACAGTTCCAGAGAGCGGGTGTTTGACTGTGTCTTGCTGGGAAGTCTCTGAAAATCCCGTATTTATAGGGAAGTGATAATGAACTACTTAACCAGTCCCTTGAGAGGTAAGAACTACAGGCTGGCAATGTTTGAAAAGAAACAGGCAGTGTTTCATGGGCACATGGACAGACCAGATTAACAGCCAGAGAGAGGGGGTGGAAGGAGAAACTTAAAAACACAGCACATAAGGCTAAAATCCTACAGGCTGGAAAAATGGGGACATAGTGGAGGCTTGGTGGCTCTGACTTCAGTGGAACTGTGAATCCACTCTGGATTTCAGTCTGAACTGGTCCAAACTCTAAAGGAGATATCCAAGGCCCTGAAGTTATTTGGGGGGGGGGGGAGGTTTCAGCACCTAGGGTAACACCTTTATAATCCTGACTGGTTCGTACTGAAACACAGAGCAGATTTACAGCCCCACTAGCATCAGAGCCACCAGCCTCTCACTTATGCTTGTGGTTGAAGGGCATAGCCATATGGCTATGATTTCACAGCATGTGAGAGACTTCAGGCCCTATGGTGTCTGCAAGCTCCAATGTACCCAAAGACACCTAACTTGGTGCCGCCTTCTTCTTCTTCTTCTTCTTCTTCTTCTTCTTCTTCTTCTTCTTCTTCTTCTTCTTCTTCTTCTTCTTCTTCTTCTTCTTCTTCTTCTTCTTCTTCCTCCTCCTCCTCCTCCTCCTCCTCCTCCTCCTCCTCCTCCTCGTCCTCGTCCTCGTCCTCGTCCTCGTCCTCGTCCTCCTCCACTATGGGAGGTTGGCATGCATGCTGCAAAGTGAAGGGTTATCAAAAAAAGTGAGTCTTGTATTTTGGATCTCAGACTCCCCCTCTTCCTTGTATGTAGTCTCTTGAACAAGTTACTTTTCTTTTAATCTCACCAGTTTGTCTACTGGGAAATTTTATAAATGGGCAAGTCCAACCACCACAACCATTTTGTGTAAGGACCCGCAACACTCTCTCAAAATTCCAACTCAAAAGGGGGCAGGGGACTGTGCCAGACTATTGTCACAAGATCTGGCAGCTTCTTGCAGAAAACAATCATTTTCAGAGATGGATTGCTTTTTTTAAAATTCCAAATAATGAGCCTTTCTACATGAAGTTTTTATTGTGTGCTCATGATTTCGCACTCATGGTAGTTTGCGGATACTTTACACAACATCCATCATCTTCCAGAGCCTCACCCGTGCTTTGCAAACATTATCACATTTTTTCCTGGTATTATTTAGAAATGGCGGAATGAGTGTTGCATGAAATTGTGCAATTCCACCATACCACAGTGCCATCTAGTGGTTATATAATGAAACATATATAAAGGCAGAGAAAGAAACCCCCAGGAAAAAAGCATGTGTAAAAGAGCCAATCTTAATCCTGCAAAGAATCTGGAAGCAGAAGCCTTGGTACAGTTGCAGGATAAAACAGCTGTTCTGTGTCAGAAGCAATCAGAAGATAAGGGTCATGATGGACTGCATAACACTTGGAGCGAGCAGGTATGGCTGATGAGACAAGAAAAATACATCTACCTTGACCACCAATGAAGATATCAGGAGGCCACAGAGATGAACATTTTGAGTAAAGTCCATGGGGGAAGTGGAATAAGACATTTCTAAGGAGGTAAATGAGACTTCAGATGTTGCTTGAAATCTAGATATAATCGTAGTTCCAGAATATGTTGCAGAACCTATGTGAGCACGTTTGTTAGGATTCCTCCATTGTTCCGCTGAACTTCCTATATGGGTTTGCTGGCATCATGGCATGGTTCAGATGACCTCGCTGTTGAATAGGGCAGGGGTGGGTAACCTAGTGCCCTGCAAATGTTTTGTACTATCTAGATCTTAGACACTCTGGTGAAAGGGCTTAGATAACACCACTCATAATCAGGCATGGACCATTGATTCCTATCATGTCACAAGAGCTTTCCCTTTCGCATGGCATGACAGTGAAGCTACCTGGATATATGAAATGGTCCTGCAACCTTCCCCAACCTGGTTCTCTCCAAATATGTTGGGCCAACTCTCATCAGCCCCAGCCAACATGGCTAATAATCAAGCATGCTGGGGAGTGTAGTCCAACTGACATCTGGAGAGTAACAGGCTGGGGGAAAGCTGCTGTGCTGGATCCCTTCCCATATAAAACCTGAGCTCTATCTCAGGTAAGACTCAAGAGGCCAGAAGGAATTGTTTGCATTTGTACGCTGAACAGCCAGACAGTCTCAGCAGATGGAGATAAGTTTCCAGCTGGGCCTGCACCCTCCCCTTCTGCCAATGGAAAACATTCCAAGACGTTCTGCAGCTGTTGTACGACCAAGAGCAGCTTGATGCTATCAGTGTCTTCCCCGCCATGCTCCAGCTTTTTGCTAAACAGCAACTCCCCTCTGGCACTCCTAGCCATACCACCAGCTAAAACTGGGGCTTGTCTATCCAAGGAGAAGAGCAACAAGATGGCAAACCCGGTGCCATGAAGTACGTTCTTTCTCCAAAATGGGGGAGGGTGTGTCTAACAGTTGCAGGTCCAGCCTGTAAACATCCCAGAACCTAATTTGAATGTCTGCAGACTCTTCCTCCCCAACGTTATTTTGGGATTCTGAAGTCAGATTTCCCCCCTCCCCTGTATGCCCCCAGCCTTCTGACCTGCTTCCTGTAATATCTTGCCTGATTTTTTTAATGATCTTTGAATTGCCCTTATCAACATTCTGCACTAATAGTGATTTTAGATTTTTCTCTTGGTGACAACTTGGCTACTTTTGTTTTCTTTCTTCAATATTTTCTTCTTGCACTTCTGATTTAGCAAGAAAGCACACAGCAAGGAGCATCAGAAATTCATGTCACACATCCCTTTCCATGTGAGCCCATTCTTTCCATATAGATCAGGGGTGGGCAGACTTTAAGTTTGTGAGATCTAGCCTTTCTTTCTTCTTCTTTTTACTAGAACCCCAAGATCTACTAGAACATGGTGGAAAAGACATGCAGTTTGAATTGAAGAATTTTGAGCCCAGGAATTTGTTTTGACTATCTGAACTGAATGGAGATCACAGTCCTTCCACACAAAAATCAACTCCTGGTTTCTTCAGGCTTCTCTACACAAGCTTTATCATACACTCATGATTGGTCACTCATGGAAGTTTGCAGGTCCTTTACACAATATCAACCTCCAGGGCCTCTCTCATGCTTTATAACTTTTATCCCAGCTTTTTTTAAAATTGAGGAAAATTCAGTAATAAAATTAAATCACCCTTTGAGGCACTCCAATGGCTTGTGAATTTCCGGAATCCCACTATATCACAGAGTGATGTATTGGCAGTATAATGAACTATATAAAACTTGCTAACAAAGGAAATCCCTAGGGAAAAAAAGTACATGTACAGATGTGTAATAGAGCCGATCTTAATTCTGTAAAGAATCTGAAAGCAGAAGCCCCAGTAAAGGTCCAGCATAAGAGCCTAGTGTTAGAGAAACCCTTCATCTCATATTTATTGTGAGGAGAGAATCATTTTGTTGCTGCTACTGTTAAACAATTCTGAGTCAGAAACCCTTGCTCATCTACTGAAAAACACCCAGAGATCTACCAGTAGATTCAGCTCTACCTTCTGCCAGCCTGGATTTAGATCAGCAGGAGAAGTCTTCTTGCTTAGATTGCCCTGTCAACCATTCCAGGAGGGTAACATCTGTGTAAAGATTGCCAAAGAGCCTTCTCAGTTGTGACTCTTATATTACGGAACATTACTCAAGGAAGCTACTGTATCTAAGCCTACAGATTTTTAGGAAGAAATGTAAATCCTTTTAAAAGCTATTGATGAACTTGTGAGGTCCATATATCCCAAGCTTTAGGCTGGTTTGATTACGATAATTGGTTTTGTGTTGTGTATTTAAATTGGATATTATAATGTTGGAGCAACATAAGTTGGAATACTTTGCGATGGTAAACTGCCTTGAGCATTTTGTTGATAAGAAGGGATATAAACATAACAAACTAATCTAAGTTTTTAACTTGCACGGTAGAGAAAAGAAAACTCTTTGCCACAAATAAGTTGATGCACCTTCATCAGGTAATAAAGTTAGAAAGCACACATCTAGGGCTTTTCTACACAAGACTGTTAATCCTTGGTTTTGTCACAGAATTGAGATCAGAGCACTACATGAAGGTCATTTTCTTTCCTGCTTTTCTACTACATAACCTTTAGCTGGCGGCTCTAATATAGCTGAATACTAGCACAAATACACAAGAGTAAATCACACTTTCTTTCAACCTCAGAAATAATATTCCATTTTGCCTGCTCTAAAAAATACTCACAGAAAGTGCTGTTTACTAACAGATGTGAAACTGGAGAGTCATGATGTCATCTAAAGAACCCATAAACAACCATGAGTAGGGAATAACAAGTGCACAACAAATCCCTCATGTAGAAAAACTCCTAGCTTGGATTACTGCAACAAAGTCTGTGTGGGGCTGCCTTTGAAGGCTATTTGGAAACTTCAGCTGATTCAGAATGCTGCAGCCGGGTTGTTGACCCTGAACAGTTATAGGCAGCATGTGACTCCTACATGACAACAGTTACACTGGCTGCTGGCCCATTTCTGGACACAACTCATAGTGCTGGTTATGACCTATAAAGCCCTAAACCAGGGGTGAGCAACTTCCAGGAGTCACAGGTCTGCTTCACAGCCCCCTTCCACTGTACTGGTGAATTTACCACAGAAACTCAGCAGCAGCAGCAGCAGCAGCAGCAAAAAAAGTTGCTTTTGCTTTAAAATGGGATGAGCAGTGAAACTTCTGGGAGTGTGATTTTGCTTACAAACTGAGTCTTGTTTTAAAGCACAATTGCCTTTTTTCTTGACACTACACCAAATTCAGTGGTGGGGGCAATGGAGGGCACAATGAGGTCCAGGTAGGCCACATGCGGTCCTTGCCTTCCCTAAATGGCTTAGGGAGATTCTGTGACATAGCGTGAGGCTGGCAACACATGGGGATGGAAGGGCAATTCTATCCCATGGGGAGAAAAAATGTCGCACTTTCCATGCCCTAGAAAAACACAGAAAATGGAGGGGAAGAGGCGAGATGACTGCAGGACAGGGACAACGTCATGTGAGGGTCACAGGGCAAAAAGGTAAACAAGGCAGGACGACAGTGCGATAAAACGCTGGAGTGATGGCGCTCATGATCCGTCACCATTGGCTCTGTTGGCTAGGGCAGATGGGAGTTACAGGCCAAAACATCTCGAGAGCCACAAGTTGCCCACCCCTGTGCTGAAGGCTCAGGATTTAAAGCCATATTTTATGAGGTGGTCCAGGAGGTGTGATTACAGCACTCTGCATAGCTGCCTTTCCTCCTCTATGTTGTCCTTCAGTGCCGTGGCTCCCATCCCCACATTGCTCATTCAGTCCGCACCACCGAGGAATTTGTCAAACGGTTCCAGAACAGGCAGAAGAGCAACATTTACAACTGGAAAAAATTGAGGATTTGAGCACAGTACAAGCAAATCGCCTGAAATTAGCAGCATGGTCTGCTCGGATGCCCATAATCAGGGTTTTCTTGGTTCCAAAATTTAGATTTATTTATTATTTTAAGTGTCAGAATCTAAAAACCCTCAGGGTCATATCATGGCGAGAAGCTGCCCCACAGTTGCCCTGTTCCCCACTGCATTTCCATCAGTAAAAGAGTTGCGCAGACCATTTAGGGCTGTTTCCATAGCAGCACTGATGACTTGGAGGGGTGGCTGGGGGGGGGAGGAGGGGGCGGAAAAGGGAGAAGAAGAGCCTTAGGTAGCTGGAAATTCCCCTCTGGTAAGAGCTTGTGCTGCCAAGGAGGGCTTCTCCGGGAATACCCTCCCCCCTCTATTCCACGCAGCTGACCCCACTTAGCCCCTCTGGCCTCCTTCATTTGCTGGATTCAAATATTAATTGCATGGCACCATGATGGAGTGGACTTTAATGCACCCTGGCATTTTATCAAGCGCGGTTGCATCCAGGCCCCCTGCCTGGCAAAGCAGAAATGACAGCCGCAGCCCCAGAATCTGGAGGGAGCAGATGTCTTCAAGGAGAGCTCCCCCATTCATTGGGGAGGGGGGAGCAGCAGTTGTGAATGCGCTTGCCTGTAAAGTCCTCCTGGAGAGTCCCCAGGGAAGCTTCCCTTCTCATCCCTTCCATATGTGTATTCCACCTTCCTGTACACCTTTCATGCATAATTTGAGAGAGGACTCAGTCACAGAGAGAAATAACTATCTATCTATCTATCTATTTTAATCTGGTGGTTTGCATTCAAGAACCCCCTTGCTGGCACCTTTCCCACCACCGCTCCAGAACAGAATCTGCCTCTCTGAAGAGACACAAAGAAACAGCAAAAGCAAGAAAGTGTTAACGGATATTAAGCAGCAGAAATCTTTGCAGAATAACTTGGGGTTTTTTGGATAAAGGATTTGAAGAAGGTGGCTTGAATCACAGGCGGGGCTATTCTAGATCTAGGCATTGGCATGCCTCCAAGGCAAGTGTGGGAAAAGCACAAAGGGAAGCTAAACTCACATTTTCTCAGCTTCCTACAATTCCACGGTCCTGTGAATCAAAGTTTGGCAAATGGGCATCTTTTCAATTTCCCCCTTCATGCAGAAAGCCTACAGGTGCCAAGAGGTAGGAATCTACTGGAGGAAAGATTTGTCAACTTGATGGTCTTTTAGAATTTAATAAAGCAATAAAGACTGATCTATTCCAGCAGGTCAATCCAGTGAAATTTTAGAATGTTTTAAAGATGTTTTAACCATGTACGGTATGTTTTTAATCAATTTTTAATGTGTATTTTATATCATGTTTTTATATTGTTTGTTTTATACTTTGAATGGTTTTAGTTTTTCTGAATTGCCCAGGGAGCTTTGGCTGTTGGGCGGTAAAAAAAAGCAAATAATAATAATAAATAATAATAATAATAATCTTGCACATTCTCATGTTTCCAAGTAGCCTGGAGATATCCAACCCCGGGAGCAAAATGAACTGTAGAACCATTTGCAGGCTCTTGCACTGAGCTTGAGTTAAATCAGGGGGACTAAAGTACAACTTGATCAGGTAGCTATAGTTGAGAAATGGGGGATCTAATCTATTGTTAAATATCTACAATCTAATCTATTGTTAAATATCTACATATTTGCTCACAAGGGTTTGTCTCAGCTACAAGGCTGTACAGGGTTTTGAGTTTTAATCTCCTTCTCCTTCTCCTTCTCCTTCTCCTTCTCCCTCTCCCTCTCCCTCTCCCTCTCCCTCTCCCTCTCTCTCTGTGTTTCCAAGATGGACAGCTCCTAGTACTACCAATTAAGAAATTATGCAGCTATTCCAGCTTTTCCTCCTACACAGTTTTCCTGTGGGAAGGAAAGAAGTGGGCAGAAACTAGCAGAAAGCATGAGAGGGTTACAGGTGGAAGACGATAACATCTGTATCCCTCCTAAAATACTGTGTTTGAGGCAAGGCAATTTCACAATAAAACCTTCTCCTGGAAACCCCAGCCTGAGTGCCTCATAAACAGGCCAGTGAGGGAGTCATGTTATTCTCAAATCAACCGTTTGGCCATACTTCAGATCTTAATAGCTCAAATGATTAAAATGATACATAGATCATTTCCTGCATTTTGAAGTATTCAGATGCAGACAGAAAACCGTACAGTCTGCCCCCACCCCCACCGTGCATTGCTAGCTCCAGGTTTTTGAGGACCCTTTGACAAGATCCCTTCTGTGAAGTCTCCCTTCTCATCACCATGGTCACCAGGTGCTCTTGTTCCTCAGCCTCTTTCTCATCCTTGCTTACCACTGGCTGGCTTGACAGAGAACCTACCATTAAGAGGGCACTGGTATCTCCTGTTCCTCACCACCATTGTCTGGGCCCAGAGAGAAAGGCAGGTGAACAAGCAGGTTGCAATAGTGAGGAGGAGGTGTTTCTTGGCAGTGGGTTCCTGCTGGGGTGTGGACCCTTGGAAGTTGCCCGGTCATGCTTATCCTTGACGTTGGCCCTGGCCCAGTGATCCCCACGGTTCATATATTATTGGAAATGCTGTTTATGGACACATAGCCTTAAAAGCCTCCTGATGTACATAGATGGTGCTATATAAATAATAATAATAATAATAATAATAATAATAATAATAATAATAATAATAATGTACATCTACTGCCTCCATTCCTACAAATCCAGCCTCTCCTCCTCAGTCCTGCATTCAGGTTCAGAGACCCTGGGCTGGCAGCTTAGAGAGCACTTGCCTTTCCTCCAACTTTCTTGTGATACGAAGGAACCACAACGGCAGTCTCAGGCACCTGGTTTGGGCCACCTGCTGGCAAGAACCAGAAAATGCCACAGAAAAGACACAATTGCGCCACTCCAGTCCCCACCCGTGTGCAAGCGTGAGTGCACGTGTACAAAAGTACTCCTAGCCACACACAGCGCTGCCCAGCATTCCCCTCAGCTGGATTCCATGCGCGAGATCCCACTGAGTGGGGAAAAGACACAAACAAAAACAGAGGGCATGGTGACTACTAACAACGGGTAGGGCAGTGACCTTTCTCCTGTTCCAGCCCTTTTCCAAGCAGGACCAGCCCTATCCTTAGGCAAAGTGAGGCAGCCACCTCAGGCGGCAGAAGCAATGGGCAGGGGAGTAGCAGCAAGGTGTTGGAGGACAGACCTACACCCCCTTCTCAACTAGCCTGCTGTCCTCCAGGGTGGTGGAGGCTGCTCTCCCGTTTTCCAATGTTGATGTCAGATTCAACTGCCAGTCCAGCCCCAGGGTGGACATGAGATTCTGGGCATGGGATTGGATGGGAGCACTGCCTTGCATTTTGCCGCCTGAGGCAAAGTATTTTGGGCCAGCGTAGCTTCCAAGACATAGGAAGGCCAAATCAGATGGCCTCCTATATTTAAAATAAATAAATTGTGGGACCCTACACCATATTTACTAGTTGCTGAAACTTTAGGGAGGAACGGCAAGGTTGAAAGAAGAAAGGCAGAAAGAGAAAACGAGGGAGTTCAAAGAGGCTGACCTGAAATGGGGGGGGGGGGAGACGACGACAAAAGAAAACTCAGACAGAGGGGAAGTAAAAGGAATAAAGAAAGGAAGAGACAGACAGAGAGAGAGAGAGAGAGAGAGAGAGAGAGAGAGAGAGCTCTGCCAGGCAGGGAGAGATGCGGCTGTGTTAGAAAAAGCAGCTATGCAGGAGGGAGGGAGGGATCCTCTGCCCCCACTCAGCTGGGTCTGTCTCAGGCATTTTTGCCCATTTAATTGGACGGCCACCCTTCTGCGCTTGTGTGTGAGACGGAATACAAATAGGCGCGTGGGTCTGCGCGTTTGATCCCTCTAATCGCACACTGTTTGTTTGCTAATAGAGACGGCGTGTCAGACTTCGCTCTTGGCTCTGGCTTCAGCAGTGCAGCAGGGCAGGACCATCATGGGCACAGAGTGCACAGCCAAGCCACACGCACAGCTGCCACTTCTCGGCCTGCGGACGCTTTGTTCCCTCATCCCAGCCTGCCATGGACCGGACACCAGGGCACAGAGAGAAAGCGGCATGAGGGCCTTTCCAAAGGTTACAGGTTTGAATCCCGGAACTGCTTGGATCTCCTCGATTTTGCTGATGCTCCAGATGTAGCTACTCTCTGTGGCGTCGCACTATTCATTTTGCAAGACCTCTAATCGAATCAGACATATCCAGTTTTCCAAAGCATGACAGCATTACATGGTGTGCCGCTTCTACACCTGCCAAAGAGACCTTTCCTGTGTTCTGTATTGGGGTGCAAGTTCTGGCAGAGCTAATGGCACCACACCTTTTGGATCTAGTTGTAGGACCTGGGACCTCTCCCACAACACCTTCTACCACCCAATGCAATTTTAAACATCAGCATCGATTAAAAAACCAGCAAGTTGGGTGTGTGGGAAATCGAGGTGGTGCATGTGCCCAGGTGAACAATAGAAGTCCTACTTAGAGTAGACCCACTGGTCTACTTTAAGAAGGACTTCCATTACTTACAGGTTCTAAAGAACCTGAAAACAACCATGAATAGGGAAGGGTGAGTTCACAATAAATGAGTGCAAAATAAATGCCTCACTCAGAAAAGCTCAATGACAGAATAAGCCTGAATACACCTGAACAGCAAACCCCAGCACTACCACTATGGTGGCTTACAGGGGGACCACCGTGAGCACTCATTCAACAGATCATGCAGAACACCCATTACAATGCAGCAGAAAAAGAAGAAAGCCAGCACATGTAGCCTGTCAGACTGAACCACAGGTCAAGAAGGAGAAAGGAGTTCAGTCTGGAAGCATCACTTCACGACACTGCTATGACCATCACTGCGATGGAAAATGTCTATACAAGATGATAGATAGATATGAGAGAGAGAGAGAGAGACAGACAGACAGACAGAGAGAGAGCTAGCTCTCTGGGGTGCCTTACAGACTGGGCACACACAGGTTCAGTAGAACACAGATGGCTCTCAATCAGCATTCTGTGACACTTACAAACATCTCAGTAAACAGAAACACTGAGGCTGGCAAAGAGTAAAGCAGGATCAGACTCCTGTACCTTTAAAACAGGTAGAAGAGAGGGTTTCAGCAGGTGTTGCTTTATTTCATCCATGCAGGAGAAGCTGCACATTTTGAAATTCCCTTTCCAACACACGACAAAGACACAGGAGCCCGGTCCTCAATTGCATCTGGACACACAAAAACCATTGGCACAAAGAATCAACGAAGATACAAGTGGAACCTGAATCAACAAGATTGAATTCAACTCTCTGCTCACTCTTGAATAATAATAATAATAATAATAATAATAATAATAATAATAATAATAATAATAATTCCATGAACAAATCACACTGCCTCAGCCATGGTTCTCTGCTAGTATTATGAGAATATCACTGTTGCTGGTTGAAGGATAACATTGCTACAAAGCATTTGGCATGATGCTATAGAAATCAGAGGCAATAATAATCAATATGCCAGAGAAAGACATAATCCCAGCTCAGCAAACCCTGGCACGTGGGTCAGTGCTGTTAGTCATCCTCCTCCACCCCTACCCCCCACCCCATCTCTTCCCTTGTCTTTCGAAAGGCCAAAGCGGAAACATTCGGTCTAGCATGGGATGGCGACATCTTGTGATAAAAGAAAGCAATGGCAAGATGGACCAGTTCAAGGTCCTGTTTTATGGTGCCATCCTTTTCATAGAATCATAGAATAGCAGAGTTGGAAGGGACCTACAAGGCCATCGAGCCCAACCCCCTGCTCAATGCTTACAGAGAAATAGATCCTACAGCTCCCAGCATCCCCCCCCCCCCAGACAACCATCTTGAGAACATAAGCTAAAGGCACCCACCTTTATTGGGCTATACACACATACATTGATTTCATTACAGGTTTTTCAGGTATGTGCTCTTTTAAAGTCAGAGGGCTATAAATCAAGGTTGAGCAGAAAATAGATTTCCAGATGTTCTGGACTTCAACGCCCACCATTGGCCTTGCCGGTGGGGGCTTCTGGGATTTGAAGTCAAAAACATCTGGCCCACCCCTGTTACAAATCATTAGTCTCATATTAAAAGCTTTCATATTAATTAGTTGCACAATTATTATTATTATTATTATTATTATTATTATTATTATTTATTTATATAGCACCATCAATGTACACAATCCTTTGCTCAAGTAGATCTGCCCCAGCCATGGTACATTCTTTTTCAGTAGGGCTCTGCACTGCCTTGGGCTGAACCCCCGAATACAAGGTGGTACCCGCGTCGGCCTGAGGCACACTGAGGTAAAGCGGATCGGCTCTGAAGTGCCTCAGGCTGATTTGGGACAGTGGTGGGCCACTCTTCCCACCCGAGGAGGAAAGCCAGTGCAAGGCTGACAGTAAGTCCATTTGACTCACTACCCTCCCCATCCTCCTCTGCCTCCCTACTCACCCCCAGAACATATGGGGCCACAAACTACAGTGGCTGTAAAGGACATTTCCGTAATTTGCAGCCCATCTTACCTTTAAATCATGGCTCTAGTGGATGAACACAGATGGCAAAGGGGAGTCCAGCAGGCGGAGGATCTGGGTTGGGGGGTGCCTGGGAGGAGGGAGGAAGGGGGCAAGTGAGTGAGCGGGAAGTCCAATGGACTTCCAGTCAGCCTTGCACCCAGCTTTCCTAGGCGATGGCCATATGACCAGTTGATCCAGTCAGTGCCGTCTTAACGCATGGGCACTCTGGGCAGTTGCCTGAGGCCCCCACGAGCATAGGGGCCCCATGCTAATCTATGCGCAGACCAGAATTTAACATTAATCTCAAGCAGTACATCGTTCTTGATGAAAATTGTGATTGTGACCCCTGCATTGTACAGAAAAATAATTTCAGACAACTTGACATCTGTGTTTCCCAATGTTGAAATTGCACTCAGAGTGTTCATGTGCATGATGGTGACCAACTGTGCAGGAGAATGTTCATTTTTAAGACTGAAACTTATAAAAAAAATCAGCTTCGCAGCGCAATGGGGCAGCAGCGTTTGAACTGGCTTTCACTCTTGTGTATGGAAAATGACATCCTGAAGACCATTGACTTCAAGCCAATTATAAAAGAATTCTCTGCAAAGAAATTTCGCAAATGTTTGTGTTGAACACTTGATCAATAATAAATAATTCATAGTAATTTCACACTGTGCGCCTGTGCCATCTCCGTCAGTATGATTTATCAACTAAGTATCATTTTTATGTTGAAATTTTTGTTTTTCAAGTTCAAGGCTCATGTTATATTGTCCAAACGTTTGTATTGATTAAACTGTGCTGTACAGCATGTTTTTTTTAATGTCAAAACACTGATTTTGTTGGAGGTACCAATAAATAGAAGTTTGTTGTATCGATAATTTACATTTTTATTCCTGTGAGTGGTTGTGTAGGCAGGGCCCAGAGCACTGCTTTGCCTGGGGGCCTATAATGCTGTTAAGACGGCCCTGGATCCAGTTCTGAAGCAAGGGCTGACCCAGTTCTGAAGCGAGGCAGCTCAGCCCCGAAGCACCCCAAGTTGAATCAGGATCATTTTGAAGGGCCTGAAATGGCCTGCAAGATGAGTCAGAGGGACGGTGCAAAGCCCTCATTTTCAGCCCCTCCGCTGCTGTGACTTGGATGCTAGAGTGTTTCTGAACCCGAAGTGTTGAAGCCCTTCTCCAGGGGCACTCAGAGAATGGCAACAAGGGAGAGGGCCTTCTCCGTGGTGTGTCTCCCTCCCCTCCCCCCCCAACCCCGCGCAAAAAATTTTTATGGAACACTCTCCTTAGTGAGGCCCATCTGGCACCAACATTGTCATCTGTTTGACCCCAGGTTACGGTAAAAGAAATATCTCTAAGAGTTGAATATGAAATCCGGGTAGTTTGTCTGGTTGTCTTCTTACATCTTGATGAGCTTTTCATTATTCATAAACAACTCTAAAGAAGGAAGATGAGACAAAATTACAAATGAAAAACGAACTAAATAACTGATGAAATAAGGGGGAGAGAGTGAATTTGTTCCTTGACAGTCAGAAATAATGACATGCTAGATATGTTCAAGAGCAAAAGCCAAGGAAATGCCTCCCATTTGCTTGCATCCATCCAGGCATAAACACAAGGGAGGAAAACATCATTTTTCAAAGCGATGTCACCAGTTAAAAGCCAAAAGTGTCTACAGCGCACGCCTGCAAAACAGCAAGGCAGCGATCCATATCTCTTTGTAGGTAGAACGACTGCAGAGCAAATTGCCTCAGGTCGGCAAATACAGATAAATATGAATAACGACAGAGCTGGATGTTGACACACAATGCAATGTTATTCCAGTGGAAACGTCTAATACCGTAACTAATGGAACTCTACAGCTCCCAGAGTAAATTGTGTTTCTTACTCAGGCTATGCAGCACCGCATACGAGAGGAACGAGGGAACTAACTAGCTCCACTTTTAAGTTAAGTAGGTTAAATTCAAATTGGGAAAAAAACACCAGGCTTTCATGAACATTTTTTTGAAGTATAAAAATAGATTTTTTAAAAAATAAATAAATAATCATGACTGTATTTGGCAGGTGTGCAAAGGGTTATTTCCAAGTAAATGTGTTTAAGCATCAGGGCAGCAGAAGCAAACTTTTATTCCAGTAGGCGTAAGAACATAAGAGCCCTGCAGGATCAGATTAAGGGTCCATCATCTAGTCCAGCACTCTGTTCATACAGTGGCCAACCAGCCGTCGATTGGGAACCCACAAGCAAGACACAGGTGGAACAGCACCCTGCCACCCATGTTCCCCAACAACTGCCTCCACTACTGGAGCTAGCACACATCCATCAGGACTAGTAGCCATTGATAGCCTTCTCCTCCAGGAATTTATCCAACTCCCTTTTAAAGCCATCCAAATGGATAGCCATCACTACATCTTGTGGTAGCGAATTCCATAGTTTGACTATGTGCTGTGTGAAGAAGTACGTCATTTTATTGTCCTGAATCTTCCACCAATCAGCTTCATGGGATGACCCTAGGTTCAAGTATTATGAGAGGGAGAAAAATGTCTCCCTGTTCGCATTCTCTACACCATGCATAATGTTGTACACCTCTATCATGTCTCCCCATACGCACATTTTTTCCAAGCTAAACAATCCTGGCTGTTGTAACCTTCCCGCATAGGGGAGATACTCCAGCTCCTTGATCATTTTAGTTGCTCTTTTCTGCACTTTTCCCAGCTCTACAATCTCTTTTTGTAGGATGGTGCTATGATTTAAATGAGTTTAAAATGAAGAAGAAAGGGGGGAAACTACCCATACTTAGAGTATTTCATTTTGGCAAACAGTTCTCTCTTTCTTTGCTCTACACTTATCAAGAATGTAGAACCATTTGTGAAGCATGAAAAGGCAATGAGAAGAGAAGAAAAGAAAAGAGAGGGAAATGTTAGTTATTTGTTTCACAATTTTAGTAATACACATGGCCATCTAAAGTCCCCTCCCACATAAGACCATTAAGGGCCATATCCAGTGGAGACTGGCTGCAAGAAGCGAAGTCTCACCAATTTCCTTCCGCAAGTGACGCCCACTGCTTGCAGAATGGAGAGTTACAGGGGAGGCCCTTGCAGTTCCACTGAGTTGCCCAGTTCCAGAAACAAATGTTTCTACTTGTTTCCAGGCTTGCCTCTGTAGGTGCTAAATATCTATTCTGCAAGCAATGAGCGCCGCTTTCGGAATGGAATCGACGAGGCTGGCCACTCACGGAATGGAAGCTGGCTGGGGCATGCTGGGAGTTGTAGGCCTTTTTTATCTGTCTAAACATGCATAGGATTGTGCCTTAAGTCCAGGATCTAAAATTAGCTAGCTGCACCACTGAGAACTTCTCTACACACAGGAAAAATCCTGTGCCTTATCATGACTTTCGTCCTCACAATAATCCTACTATCATGACACACTCCTTCACACACGACAACGTGATTTGTTTCCTTCTCAGAAAGGCCTCATTGTGTTTTAATGAGACAGCACCATCTAGAGGTGAAGAGATCCCACAATATCCAGACCATATTACATTATCTGTGGGGGGTTTTCAAATGCGCAATTTCCAGGTGATAGAGCAGGAGATGTCCTGGCTGTTGATGGCATTGTGCAATGGACCTGCAAACTTCCCAGAGTGGCCAATCATGAGTGTGCTATAAAGTTCTCATTTAGGGACGCTCCTAATGTAATGAAGTCTCTGTTCTGCAAGAGGAAGACTTTTAAGTAAAAAACTAGAGAAGAGTCTTACCAGGAGCTCCAAGTATTGCATCTAATTTGAGCAGTGCTATTTTTAAACTGCTGATTCAGATAAAACAACATGACAGCTGAAAAGCACACTACCCCGTTTAAAATACATCCCTGCTAGTATTTAAAGGAATAATAAACTATCTAGCCAAATTAATTCAAACCCTTTGGTCAATAAAGCCTTAATAGAACTGGCACAAAATGATGTTGTCTGGCACTAGCAGGGCTAAGATAAATTTGATTCCTTGAGGAACAGAATTTGTAATGAGAAAATCTCCTAATAGTGCCAGCATTCGCATTACAAGGACAAGGGCTACCAAAGTCTCTAATTTATTGGAACTGCTCACTGTGACTTGCCTGCCAAGTTGACTGAAATAAATAAATAAATAAATAAATGCATACATACATACATACATACATACATACATACATAAGAGGATCAGAATAGAATCTGAAATGAGGGGGTGTTACCTATCGTCCAAGAAAACCTGACTGATTGTAACATGAAATCAACCAAAAATGATCATTCTAAATTACATTGGAAGATATTTGCTAGGTCCACTTACTGCCCTCCCTAGTAAGTTATTTCTATCAAAGTTTTAATGAGCTTTCCCAAGAAGAGATTAACTTTTTTTTTACAAAAACAACTAAGTATTACAGTATCTTAAATACTGAAAATTAAAGATTTATACAGGCGCAAGCTTCCATGAGACTAGGGCCCTCTTCATTCACGAAAGCTTATGCCAGAATATATTTATTAGTATTTAAGGTGCCACGAGACACTTTGTTGTTTTTGCTGCAATAGATTAATACTGCTACTCTCTGGAAATTTCTTTAACTGTCCATAAAGTCCATATGGGACCAGGATACCAGAGAGAGCGCTTTCTCCCTTATCAACCTGACCTTTGGGCCGATTGGAGTCCACCTGGAGAAGAGCCTTTAGTGTGGTGGCCCCTTCTCTTTGGAACTCCCTAACCCTGGAGGTCAGGCAGGCTCCAAAACTAGGCTGCTTGTGGCGCCTCCTGAAAACATCTCTTTTTTTTCTTTCAAGGAAGCATTCCTCAGCTGATCAGCCACCATTTTGGGGGGTACCATTTTAAATTGATCAAATTTAATTTGTTCTTTTAATCTTTTTTTAAAACATTTTTTTAAAAACAAAACAAAAAACACCTTTTTACTGTTTTATTCCTATGTTCACCACTCCAGAATCTATTTTAGATATATAGCGGTATATCCACATTGTAAATAAATAAATAATAGATAATAAATAAAACAGGAGTGCAGACCATCTTTCAATTCAAAGACCAAATTCCATTTTGGAGTAGCTGTGTGGGGAGGAAGCATTCCAGTGACAGGTGGGGCGGGAAGCAAAAGAGGCGAGGCCAAAACACCTCTAGCAATACCAGCATAGATTAGCTTAAAGCTCTTATTGTCGTTAATCAAGCCATTGGAGAGGCATTTCATTTTTCAACCTTTTAGAATAGGGAATCCAGAGGGCCAGATTTGCCCCGGGCCTCAGGTGCTGTACCCCAGATATGTCAAAATGAAGATCAAGAGCTGAAAATAGTTTCCAGGTTTGTCTATCTCAGTACCGCAGCTGCAAAAACAATCTGTACTTATATGTTTTGTTTCATTTAAATTTGGGTGCATGTTTTTAAACCAAAAGAACTTTAAAAAAGAAGAAGAAGCTTGTCTGCCTTGAAGCAGCAGGCTCATGGCATAATGTGGTTAGCTCTTCCAGGACAGATCACTGCATTATTAAGGTTGCAACTCTCAGCATATTTATTTGGAAGAACTTCCATTAAAATCAGTGGGATGCACTTCAAAGTAAACATGGGTTGGATGTGGCTGCAGCACATTTCCCTTTGAATTCTTGACTCATAATCATGCAGTGAAGAATAAGTGATCTGCTTTGTCCCAGCCTGTTAAGTATAAAAGAAGCATTGAATGTGACATTGCTGGTAGTCTGAATATGAAGGCTTACAGCTGCCATCCTAATCACACTTACTGGAGTGTAAACTCCATTGAACACAGTAAGACTTCTACTGAAGATGCACAGGATCGCACTGTTAAGCACATAGAAGGCATTTTTGAATGGTTTAACACCAAGTGAGTCATGCAAGGGTGACATCTACAGCACTGTTTTGGATTTATGGCTGGTGGAAACCTCTTTTTTTTTTTTAATCTGTCAACAACTTTATTAATGCAAGTCAAAGGGAGATCATGGGTGCTGTCTTCCTGGAACAACCCTTGGTCACTTGAAAACCCAAAAATTCCATATGGGGTTTCTTCTTACGATTTATTTCTCTCACTCCTAAGGATTATTGTGAATAAGACCATCCATAAAATATGCCAAACTTTTGAAAGCCATTTAACCACTTTTAACCATAGTCTATTTAAAACAACAAAAAATACATTGCTATCTTTACCTACCCATTGAAAGCAACATATATTATGGACAATCCCTAAGCCCAGTGCTTCTCGAACTGTGGATCCCAACTTGTTCCTGAGTGGGAGAGATCATGGCTTTTCATTTCCAGGAATGTTTTTTCTTTCACCAGGCCAGCAACATACTATTAGGGTTGTGAAGAAGACAACAATAACACAATCACACTTCTCTTTATAATGTATGTATTATTGCATTCATATCCTGCCTTTTTTCCTCCAAGGAACCCAAGGCGGCATGCATAATCCTCCTCCTCTCCATTTTATCCTCACAACAACCTTGTTAGGTGGGTTGGGCTGAGAGTCTGTGACTGGCCCAATGTCACCCAGTGGCTTTCTCCTAATAAGTCATAGATTGGGACCTTCTCCACCCAGCCTGAGGCTTCCTATGTTGCAATTAGGCATGGGGAAAGGCTTTTGGTCCAAGTCTCATTGCAGCAGGAGTTGGGTGAAGAGGGTGGTCACAACTGGGAAGGGTTAACCGTCCTCTTCCCAGCTGTAACCCCCTATATTCCATCCACGCTGCAATTAGGCCTAATAATCAGGGGTGGGGGTAGAGGCACATGGGTGACCAGTCCACTGCCAGTGCTGGCCATGCTCACCTTGGGCTTTGGTTTGCCCATTGCTGCATTCAGTCCACTGACAGGTTCCCACCCACAGATGCAATGTGGCCCTCAGGTGCAGCCTTGAGTCTCTGTATTTGCTTCTTTTAAAATTTGTTTTAAGTGTTTTATTCTGTTTTTATCTTGTACACTGCTCTGAAATTTTTCAATGGGGAGCGGTATATAAATATTATAAATAAATAAATAAAGATTCCCAATCCCTGCTATATGTCATGCTTCAATTCTATTCAAATACTTACTGTCTGTAAGCCTACATTAATATTAGAAAATCAAAGAAAAGTTTGTTCAGTGTTTAAAAAAATGATGTGATAATCTTGTTTTTTGTTTTACAGGGGAATAGTAAGGCTCAAAAGGTGGAATTAGATTGCAAGAGGTTCACTAACAGTACAAGCCAGTATATGTCTACTCAGAAGTAAATCTCATTGAGTTCAATGGGACTTGCTCCCATGCAAGTGGGTATAGGATTACAGCCTAAGGCTACAAACCTATAACCATTTACACCCCACTGAATTTAATGGGAGTTACTGCCAAGTATAGGATTGCACTGTAAATGTCCAGATAGGTCCCACTTCAAATCATAGAATCATAGAATAGCAGAGTTGGAAGGGGCCTACAAGGCCATCGAGTCCAACCCCCTGCTCAATGCAGGAATCCACCCTAAAGCATCCCTGACAGATGGTTGTCCAGCTGCCTCTTGAATGCCTCTAGTGTGGGAGAGCCCACAACCTCCCTAGGTAACTGATTCCACCGTCAGACCATTTGAGATGGTCTGTTGCCTTAGCCCATCCCTCAAATGTAGAAGCAATTGAAAGCGTAATGCAGTGGAGGCTAGTGGCTCTGATGTCAGTGGGGCAGTGAATCTGCCCGGGTTTCAGTCAAAACCAGTTAGAACTCTGAAGGCGAGTTCTGACTCCAAAGCACCTTGGATAGCTTCTTTAGAGTTCTGATTGGTTCTGACTCCAACCACGGACATTAGAGACACCAACCTCCACTGGCATAATCCTATACCTGCCTGAAGAAGAAAGAATCCTATACCTGCCTGAAAGAAGAAACACCTTCCTGTATTCCATGGGATTTACTTCCTTATATGTGTGCTTTTAATTGCAACATTAGGCTGAAATCCTATACCGGTTTAACTGGGGGAAACCACCACTGAACACAATAGGATTTACTTCTGAATAGGCACAAATAGAGTAGTGCTATAAGTAGAACATTTCTCTTTTAGGACGGCACTTGAGAATTATTAAAAGCTTATAAAATTTATAAACTGGATGCGCTACCTCCTAATGGATATGGATAAATATGTGACTTAGCTGTTTGCCACAGCTGCCAAAAAGAAAAGATCAGAAAGAAATACATAGCAGAGATCAATTGTAAAGGAGATGATTGCATTTGACCATATCTGATTTACATCATATCACTTATGGATCAACGATGACACACTTTTTAATACTATTTGATATTTTTAAATTTTGTATATCAAGTGTTATATGAATTATGTCTATATGCATATGTTTAACTTCTTAAATTCTTTGTCTTTCCATATTTGTTGCTGATTGTACTGTTGTGTTGTTTGTTTGCAAAGGCCATTGGCCAAAAGCAATAAACTTGACTACTTATGACAGTGGTCATTTGTTTTGTCTGGATTGCATCGCCTGCATATCGGCTGATTAAAACCTTGATGAGTGAAATGCTTAGTTTTATTAGGAAAAAATCATTTCAAATTTTACCATTTTTAATTGATGATGTTAGGTTTTGTAAAGTTATTTTTATTGTGAGCTAAACTTCAGCTCATGAACGGAAGTTCAAAAGATGTTGCTAGCCCAAGAAATGAGGCTGAGAGAACAATCCTATAATATCTACTCGGAAGTAAGTCCCACGTAAGCGTGCATGGGCGTGCAGGCAGAATTACTCAGCCGCAACCACCCCTTTCTTTACTCCCCAACCCTGCATCTAAAGCGCAGGCTCAAGCGCAAGAAAAAAACTAAGCCCGAACGGAACTACGGGAAGTGTGGCGAAATTCAGAGCCCTCGAACACACCCGGAAGAGTGGCGGGACCAAACACGGAAGTGTGCCTAATCATAGAAAAGACCATAGAGCTGAAGCCGGAAAGAGTGTACTTCACGTGGGTGAGGAAAAGAGTGGAGAAAAGATGTCGGCTTCTTTACTAAGGAAGGGACTCGAGCTACTGGAGGCGACGGGAGGTAACGGAAAGCAGCGGGGTGGCTTTGAGAGAGGGACGAAATCCTTTCTCTCTTTTTATTCTAATTCGATTTTTTTGGACACAATCCTATGCACGTTTAATTAGAAAAAAGCCGTATAGCATGTCCCAACCATCCATGTTGGCTTTCTATCCGAACATCCATTGGATTGTGCTCTTAGTCTAATTAGGGTGCAATCCTATGCATGTTTAGACAGGGGTGGAGGAAAGTCCTACAACTCCTAGCATGCTTCCAAGGATGCTGGGAGTTGAATGGCTTTATTCCCTGTCTAAACGTGTACTGGATTGTACACTTCGTCATTCTCTTCCTCCTTTCTCTCTCTGCTGGATAGTATCCACTTCCCAGGCCAAGAGAGCAGCCACCACCGCCCAGGCCAACAAACAGTCGCTGAAAAGGACGAGAAAGAAGAAATTGTTCTCAGGGTCCAAAAGAGACAAAGCCACAGTCAAAGGCAAAGTCACCAAGTCTGCATTAGGTGAGAGTTATGGAACTGGAGCCCATTTTGTTGGAGTTTTGTTTTCCTTACTATCTGTATTGGTTCCTGCTGTGCGCTTGGCTTGTTCTTTTGTCTGAAATGTTGCCCTTCACTATACCTCTGTTTAATTTAATGAACGGATTACCAGTCTTCTGGCTTTGATATGTGGTTTTAGCAACCTCAGTCCACCTGAGCAACCCGACAAAAACAAGTCAGCTCATAAAAGAACCCAACTCAACTTAAGCCATCCTGCATGTTTCCTTGGGAGTAAGCCCCACTGAACACAGTGGTGCTTACATCTGAGGAAAAGCGCATAACTTTGCACCATAAGATGCAACTCTCATAAGATATTGTGGGATTGTCACTGCTGACCTCAGGCAAAACATTAACCGCATTTTATACTGCCGCCTGTGTGGTTTTGTAAACTGGTCTACTGAGCAAGATGTAGTGCAGCATTGGCAATCAACAATCCCACACTAGAGGCATTCAAGAGGCAGCTGGACAACCACCTGTCAGGGATGCTTTAGGGTGGATTCCTGCATTGAGCAGGGGGCTGGATTCGATGGCCTTGTAGGCCCCTTCCAACTCTGCTATTCTATGAATGTAGACTTTGCTTTGGGGGCTGTCAGACCCATAGACAATTCTGCTCATATCCAGCATACAACCAGACCCTAATACCTGTATTATTTGTTAGCGCATGTGCCAGGGCTTGGCTGTCCTTGAGCAAAGCAATTCATATCAGCAATAAATATGTGTCATCTCAGAAGTTGGGGATATGGAAATTCCATTTTAGTCCAATTGGTGCTGGTCTAAAACTTGTATTTCTAATATACAAGGTGAACTGTGATTGATATGTCAATATTCTGTAAGATTATATTTAATGTTTAAGCATCTATGTTTTGTATCTGTTCTTCAAAGGGTTACACTGTAGTCACTTACAGTGCAACTCTCTGCTTAGAAGTAGGTCCTAGGATTTACTCCAGGTTTGTGAGTATAAGGGAAGGGTGGCTGAAGGGACATAGGAGGCTTTGGACCTCCTCTGTGGGTGGAGAGGGAAGGTGGTGGGTAGAGGGGTCCATAGTGTGGCAGCAGAAACTCCACCTCCATTACTGACCTGCTGTGTTTCTCGGTTGGGTGGGGACAGAATAGGGTGTTCTGGGCCATGTCAGGTAGGTCGTGGGCCTTCGAGATGTTAGGACTTGTTTCCCCAAACTGCCCCCCAAACTACGCCAGCCCTGGAGCTGGCATAGTTAATTCCCACACATTCATTTCAGTGGAAAGGAAAACTTAAAATAAAAAATGACTGGCAAAAAAATTGGTGGAACATCACCTTTCTGCTCTAGCCATTGTGAGATAGTAAGGCTCTGGATATAATGGTAGCTCCAATGCAGATCTCTTCTCTCCCTGCCCCACTGCCTCCAGGTACTTAGTATTGCTCTGCCTATGACCCAAGTTGTCCCCATATTAACTATTGTGTAATTAGAATATTGTAGTGCTTCACTCCCTAGTCCAGTCTACCTGGCACTCTCCAGATGTGTTGACTTGCACACCCATCTGAAGAGGGTTGTAGGAGTTGTAGTCCAACGCTTCTGGAGGGCATCAGGTTGGGAATGGCTTCCCTTGTCTCTTAGGCTGGTCAACATACTACCGTATTTCTTCAATTATAAGACGCACACTAATTTCAGTACCACCAACAGAAAAAAAAACTCTAAAGCACACCCGCGATTCTAAGACGCACCCCATTTTTAGAGATGTTTATATGGGGAAAATAGTGTGTCTTAGAATCGAAGAAATTAGGTGATTAGCCCATTATAAGCCTAAAATGATTATTCATATTATAGATAATTTTGCTCTCTGCGTAGAGTTAACAAGCTTTCTGTTCTGCCTCATGAACAGTTCTAATTGGTCCAACGAAAGACCATCTTGCCAGATTTATCTGTAGCTTTTGGAGTATTGTTCACACTATACCATGGGATGGGTAAGAATACATTTTCTCATTCCCCGTCACAAGTAGCATCATTAATGGTAAACTCAATGCACGCAGAAAGTTTTGGGCTTAACAGCAATGTTAGATCCCACCCAAGCAGAATGTTCTCATACTCACCTTACTGTGTCTTTTAACCTATGCATAAACATACTTACACTTATTTTCTTATCTTTCCCAGAGGAGTATAGGAAATGTCAGGCTGTTGATCACTTTCAGGAGAACATGAAGTACATGACAAGTAGTCAATTCATTGCAGACAGCACTGTCACTGAAATGGTGAGCCTTCTATTCCATTCGTTAATAGCTTATGGCGGTAAATAGGTACCTTAGGGAGCTCCTCCTCCCCTATACTCCACCCCGCCGCTTAAGGTCTTTGGAGGGTCATCTGCTGCGACTGCTGAATGTGAGATTGTCAGTCACACGCCAGAGGACCTTTTCCTTTGCTGCCCCCTCAGCTGTGGAATGACCTGCTGGTTGAAAAGCATCTGCTGACTACTTTGGATGTCTTTAAGCAGGAATTAGACTCTGTTATTCTGACAAGCCTTCCCTTTTTTAGAATCTTATTACTGACCATTATATATTGTTTTTATGCTGGATGGTTTTATTGATTTATCTTTTAAAATTATTTTTAACATTTTTATGTTACCTATATTGTATTGTTCATTTTTATCTTGCTTAAATTGTTTTAACTTTGTATGCCTGCCTAGGGTATTTTGTAGATAGGCAAGGTATAAATTGAAATAATAATAATAATAATAATAATGATGATGATGATGAATCAATTGAAATGAGGCCTGAGAAAGTTAGACTATATGTCATTTCATTTCATTTATTGCATTTTTATACCGCCCAATAGCCAAAGCTCTCTGGGCTGTTTACAAAAATTAAAAACTACAACAATATTTAACAATGTACAAATCAACAATATCACAATAATATTAAAAAATATACTAAATACACGTGTACAGCAAAACAAACCAGGGGTAGGGGGAGCCTTCAGCAGGTGGAATAGCTCACCCTTGATGGTCCAGCATTTCTCCCCCAGAAGCAGCACCTCCCAACCTTCAGCTCCAGCCTTGCTTTAATGTCTCCCCGGGGGGTGGGGGGGAGCAGGTGGAATAGCTCACCCTTGATGGTCCGGCATCACGGACCATGGTCCGTGATGGTCCCAGTGTGTAGGGAAGAGACTCCATGTTCTTCCACATGTCTCAATCCCTACTTCCTTTTTGTTTACCATTCTTGCCAAAGTACGACAAATCCTCAACAAAGAGATGGTATTTTCAGATCTAAGTGTTTAATAGTGCTGTCCATTTGAAAGTAATCATTTAAATGTAAACTCCTGAGAGAGAGGATTCTCCTCTTACCCATTATATGGGTCCTTTGAACCCAAAGGAGATTATTTGTTATTTCCTAAATGCCTATGAAAACAGGAAACCAATATATTTTCCTAGGAAATAATTGGAAATATTAGTATGGGGATGTGTATTCTTTGCACTAAAAAAAACCCCTCGCAAATAGAAAGGTAACCAAATTCTACAATCTATGTAACTAACGCAAAAGCCTATGTCACCATAGGCATTAGTAGTCCTGCTTTTTTGCCCCTCAGTCTGCTCACCATAGGGGGCTCATGGATAATGCAAATGGGGCTCATGCATGGTGAACCCCCCTCTGAAATTTGCATGTGGTGTGGCTCCGTCACCTCCCTCACAAAGCAGATTCAGCTGAATTAGCTCCTGCTTCTTGTTCCCCACACAGGAAAGGCACGGAAGAGCAAAGCCAGCTCAGCCACGTCTCAACGGCTCTCCTTCTTGAGTGGGTGGGGCTCCAAGCTGGCCTGGCAAACCAAGTTTGGCCTATGGGCCAAGGTTCCCCATCCCTGATGTAGCTTCTGGCTCTGCTCCCCTCAGAGCCAATTGTGGCAAATGGGAGGTACTAGAGAGAGCAGGTGTTCTCTCTAGTACCTCTCCTGAGTCCAGCAGATGGTGATGCACCCATCTCCTATTCTGATCTTGCTCATCATAGGGAGAGGCATTAAATTCTCAATGACTAAAAAGACACTTGAGTGGACTGCACCATGTTGAAGGATCAGGGAGAGAAAAGAATTTGAGTTTTTGCAGTGTTGGGTAACGTTGAGACAAGATAAATTGTAAATGGTTCCAAAAGGCAGTCCCAGCAGCTCCTCCTCTAGCTTTTGACACTTCAGTGGGCATTGGCCATCCACTTGTAAGTCCACTTTGACGGCCACAAAGGGTAAAAATGTTTTTGTGATTTGTAAAACAAAAGCTTCTTTTCTCAGAATGCTGGATTTTGCACCCAGCACCAGATTCCATGGTGCTTGGGCAGAATCGTAAGAAATATTTATTCCTGGATCTCTCAGCATGTTCCTCCCACATCTGTCTGGCATTACTAACTGCCACTTGTCCCTCCGTCATTCTATTCACAGCCAGATTTCAGAGCACATTAAACAGAAATCCGATAGATTTAGGGACAGAGTCCAAATCCCTTTTGAAAACTGGGCCAATAATGGCTTTCTCTAGGTCTGTAGCAATGCAGAAAACAGACTTCCTGGACTAAATTGACATGACTTGCTCTTATCACAATCTAGTAGGGATGTGCTCTGCTTCTAATCAGACCGGCGAATTAGAAGCAGAGCGGGGGGCTTCGCCTGCCCTTAAGGCGGAGGCGAAGAGGATTGGGGGGCCGGCGGAGCGTGGCAAAGAGGATCGAGGTGAAGGCGGATCCTTCGCCTCGATCAGGAGCTCCGCCGGAAAGGTAAGTGGGGTTTACCGGGCCCTGTCGCTGTCGCCCATACACATCCCCACCCCACCCTCCTCTCCCTTACCTGCCTCCGTCCGCGGTCCTGGTTGAACCTCCCGCCCTCCTCTCCCGGCCTTACCTGGCGCCACTCTCCTCCACTGTGGAGCTCCAATTCGGAGCCGGAGCTCCGCAGCGAAGAGGAGTGGCGCGGAGCGGGCCGATCTGAAATTTTCAGATCGGCCCGCGGGGCAGAGCGGGGGGTCCGTGCACACCCCTACAATCTAGACTTCCTTGGCTGTGTTTTTTTAGCACTGGATACATTAGCTCCTGGTTCTTTCAGCAACATGTTCAGAAGTTTGGGATGGAATAAGTTGGATTGAGACTCGGTGGTCTTAAGTGGTTGTGCATCATTAGTATAGATGACGTGTAACTTTTTATTTCTCTTTATATTGTGTCTGAAGATTTTAACCCAAAACAGAGGGAGGAAAGCTAGAGACCACACTCAAGAGAAGGCAAAGAAGAAGCCGGAAGGCACTGTATTCACCGAGGAAGACTTCCAGAAATTTGAGAGAGAATATTTTGGGGGAGCTGGAGTAGTCTGACCAAAGAAACTGTGTCTCTCATTGTTACAGAGGAAACATCAAAGATCAGCGTATTTCCTTTCTGTAAGTGGTTGAAGCCACATTTACTGTAGGAAGCTGCAGCATCTTCACCGCTAACTTGTTCAGTCATTTCATGCGGAATGTTAGTCTGCTCTCCAAACAGAGAATCCTGATCTCTTTATCACAAAAAAAACATGATCCTCGTGATTTACCCACTTTGGACTTACAGCTCTGTCACTAAGATACTTCTGCTTTATGAATCTGGCTTGAAAGTCAGCCTCCACCCCACCCCTCCAGAAGTGATGGGTGTATCCATATTGACTTAAACTACTGGTTTCTGTAGGCATGGGAGAGAAATTGAATGCAGATGCTGGGACAAGGTGAAAAGTGGTGTTTAGGACTTGCACAGGATTGCTTTGCTGTGACAGACAGACCCTCTAGAAATAACTAATATGGAAATTATCTGTCTACCTCAGTCATCTATTATAAATAACAGCATGACACTAGCCAAAGTAGTGTGGAAGACAGAACTTCAAATTTCCACAACAGTACCATTAGGAAAACTGTAAATGGGAGTCTCATTTTATTTACTTGGCTTAAAAAAATAGTTTGCATATAGTTCCTTATTGTATCCTATGCAGTCATCTCTCAAAAGTATTGAGTTTCTGTAATATACATCAGGCTACGTTATCACTGCTTTTATTGGTAAATGAAAAGGATCTCTTGCGGACTATTTCTGCAATCATTGAGAGCTTAAGATGCCCTTGGTTGTTCACCATTGCCTATGCTTGCTAAGGCTGGAGGGAGGGTTTACAAGTTGTCTACCTCTGACTTAAAAATACCAGGAATCACTGAATGATCTGGGAACAGTTGATGCTGCAGTACTTCTGAAGATGAACAGGCACAAGTAGGTCTGATCAGAAAGTTGGAGAGGAGACTACTGAGCTCTCACATAGAAGTTGGATATAATGATTTTATTTAAAACACCATACACCCTGTTCTATTTCAGTAATAATTTAAAGCAGGAGTACTTGATGTGTTTGGGCAGAGCTGCTGGAGGTTACATGTCGGATGGTGGCTTATACAACTGCGTATTTATGCATTTCTTAAAAAGTATAGTAATAGAACTGTGTATTATTGATTAGAGTTGCTACACCAACACTGTGTTTTGCTCAAAGAAAAAAGATCCACGTCTTGAGACAGCCCAAAACTTTGCTCAGCTATTTGCTTTCTTCATGTCCTTCACCCCATCCCTTGCTAAGAGTAAGCTCACTATTAGAAAGTGTACCTCTGTATCTCTTTTGGTCAACCTGTTCATCTGCATAAGCGAAATTGAGTTCATGTGAATTTTAAGTGTGCCTCATAAAAGGGCCACACTTCTGTGTGGCAATATCTGAGGTTGGGTCCTGCATTGTTCAGGCAACCGAACGGCTACCACTGGTGGAACAGATTTTCCCTTGTCCTCTGCTTTCTACAGCATCCTGCACGCCCTCAGAATTCCTGGTTTGGAGGACATGTAGGGGGTTGCAAGGAGCCATAGAGGAAAGGGCCATTCTGCTGCTGGGATGTTGAATCTAACCCATTGTGTAATCAAGTCTTTTCCCACTTACATAATTCTACAAGATCTTCTCCATCCCCTTTTGATTAAAATATTCATTTTCTAATCAGTTTGGGGCCTAGCTACTCACTGGGCTAAATGTGCTTGCCCCAAAGATGGCAGAAGTATCAACCAGCCCTTTCACAGACATAGGGCAAGTTTGAAACCTCTTAAATGTTATTCTGCAGCTCAAGTGCTTAATACAAGGTTCACTTGCATAGAAGGAAGAGAAATATTTCCCCCCCCCTCCCTCAGTCACTCTAAAAAAATATTTAGAGGACATTATGTAACTGTTTTGTACCAGGTTTCTTGTCTTACTTTGCAAATGTATTTGGAATGGGAGTAAACTATTTTTTTATCCAAACTATGGTACTACTTTGCTATTGAAAACCAAATTTTCAGGATAGAATGACTTTGCAGCCCAAGTCCAGAAGACAAAAAGAATCTCCAGCATTGCAGAGCAGAGCATGGTCTGCGGGCGAAGATGAAATAAAAGCAGTTTCAAATATATTATGTCTATTACAGGGATAGGTAGAGATAAAACCATTTAGCAAATCAAAATTGCTAACATGTATTGGTCCCAGACACAAATATGCTTCATGGGATGATTTTCATTCAATTTACTACATACTTCATAAAAGTATTCAATTTCATCTAGTGAACATATTTAGCCTACATAGGTAAATTTTTAAACTCATCTTGTGTTATGCTAGCGACTAACTAGTGGTCTTGAAATTTGTAGGCATGTGGATGGTGAAGGAGTCCTTAATGGTTTGTATCCCAAGAAATGAGTAGAGGGGCTCAGGGAAAGCTGCTTCTAGTCCATTCCTTTTGTTTCTCTGG
The DNA here is from genome assembly GCF_023053635.1 of Elgaria multicarinata webbii. Classification (NCBI taxonomy): domain Eukaryota; kingdom Metazoa; phylum Chordata; class Lepidosauria; order Squamata; family Anguidae; genus Elgaria; species Elgaria multicarinata. Next base: position 36,073,193 of record NC_086179.1, on the reverse strand, counting down.
AACCAGGACATTAGCACAAAGGAAACACATGCCATACATACCAAGTTCAGTTGAGGGAAGCAGAGATACAAAGCTATTACCTTTTTCCTATGCTTCCCCACTAGGTCAGCCAGATGCTTTACTTCTGAACATCCCATTTTAGAAAGTAGCTGCCTAGCATATAAAAAAGTTTACTGCCAAGGAAAGCAGGTATATTAGCATTCTGATAACATATCACATCCTCACTGTGCTTCCTGCAGAGATTACTTGAAATTATCCCTGAGAGCAGATACAGAGTACTGATCTGTTAACATCCAAGGGCCATGATTGACAGGGAAGCTAAACACAACCCTGCCTTACTCTATTTCCCAACCTTCCTCTCAGCAAATAGCATAACTTGCCAGAGTACACAAGGCAGGTTTTAATTCCCTTCACTCATGCACTAGTGATAGTAAAATGTTTTGCACAAGGCCTGCAAAAGTAGGCTGTTGAATAAATCAGATTACAGCTTTTATCCAAAGTAGCAGCTGCTTGCTTCAGCACTTTTGTTAGCCATGTATAAGTGGCCATTTGCGCCAGCTATAGAACAGCGGGAGCCAGTAAGGCCCACTTTTAATGATTTATATCTGAACTATTAGTTGTATCTATATAATTTACAATTTAAATTCACCCAAACAAGCACCACCAGTAGTTTCCAAAACTTCAGATATGATGTAGAAAACTTCAAGTCATATCTTCCTCCTAGTTTTTGTATGGTGCTCCAGGCCTTGTAAAACAATTAAGTTATCCATCCTTGTCTTTTCCCAGAGTACTTCAGGCCTCTCAATTGTTTACGTTTTAAATTTGGTTACATTCAGGAAAGGAAGCTATTTTATGAATGCTTCAAAGAAAATCTCCACTCCATATATACACAACAAATGAATACTAGAAAATAATTTATTAAGCAGTAATACACAGCTGCTCGCACTAAGCTCTTATATACATGCTTGTGACATCTACTCTTGACTACCCTATTCTGGGACTTTAACCTTTTTACCCTTGGCCTTGCGGACCTCTTCGATCAGATCTTTCAAATACTGGATTTCTTTGCTCAGGGAATCTGCTTTTTCCATCAGGGCCTCGTTCTTCTGCTCAAGTTCTCTGCACTCTCCTGATAAGGCCTCTTGCTCTGCCCTTTTCTTCTGCCGATACCGTGTAGCTGCTGTTTTATTTTGCTCCATCTTTTTCAGTTTCTTGTCTATTCTCTTCTCTCCCTTCACCTTTAATGTCACTACCTTCTCTGCAGGGCGATCATAAGGTTTGGGCCGTACAGAACTATCATGCAGGGGTGTAACTGACTGGCCATCACTGAGGGAACTAACAGAAACAGGACTTTGCTTGGGTGACCCCAGGTATGATTCTGGGCTCATGCATATTCCACTATCATTGTCAGAGTGCGCTTCATCCTCCGGCTCACACTTAGGAATCACCACCAGTAAGATATGGGTTTCAGTTTTCCTGTCTCCTTCAAGAACATCTACTTCACTGCCTAGGTCTAAGCTTAAAGAATGGTCTGCAGTGGAAGTCAGTGACTCTGGGGAGAGGGGAAGCGGTAACGAAGGGGTCAGTGGGGCTGCCTGGTCTGCCCCAGGGGGAGATTTAGGGGAATGGATAGTTGGTTCTATTATCAGTGGAGTTTCTTTGTTGGGAATTTCTTGTATGGGAGGGTCAAACAGATCACTTGTGTCTTCCAATGTGGCCATGAGCTCATCTGGGGAGACGGTGGCTTCCAGGTCATCGATACACAACAGCGCATCGAAATCAAACTCCTTCAGATCCATCTTCTCCACCATCCAATCCATGCCAGAGAAGGCATCCTCTGTTACAGAAAAGAGAATTTATTCAGAAAATTAAACTTTGTCAATGAGGACAAGGATGTTATTTTTCTTCTGTTACTTTCCCCCTCCCTTTAATATCTTGATTAAGGATGCCACACATTTATTTTTATAGAACTGTAACTCCAGAAGGCATCCAACATTTCCAGAATATTAATTTGTGTCACTGTCTTACCCTGGCTGTTGTCTGTGGCATTATTCAAACTATCCACAGCCAGCCAATCGGAGGAGCCCACTTTAGCCTTGTCGCTGGAGAACCCATTCGAACTGAGGTTCTTGGCCACCTCCAGGTAGTCATCTAAGAGTCCCAAACCTTCCTCAGCCACCAAACACGGCTGGTTGAAGGGGGAAAGAAAATCCCCCAACAACATCTCTGTGTTTGAGAAGCTCATTTTGGCCAAGTTTTAGTACTTTGTCGTCAAAAACTGTAGACAAATAGATGGTGTCTTTGTCGATTACAGCAAAGCTGCTGTGTGGTGCCTTGAAAAACCTGGAAAAGTCAAAACAAAAATGGCTTATTGCAAAGTGATGGGCTGAATTCAGGTTATCCCCAAAATAGAAAAAGACAGACTGTACATGGTGGTCATTAACAGGTCCAGCTTTTACATTTTCTGAGCTACCATGAGGGTATCTGGATCCTATTCAAGGGATGCTTCTGAATACCAACAAGCTCTACTTGTACAACAGCGCCAACTAGGATTTGTTCTCACTTCTGTGAGGCAGCCTACTTGGTTTCCTCATAACCATATATGGTCAAAGCCACCGCTCCAGCTCCACCCACTGCCCTCCTCAGACTGATTCACGCATTCACCAGCAGCAACAGCTGCAGCCATTTCATGATCTCCCTGCTGTACGTGTCCCACCCTATGAATAGGCCGCCATTTTGTATCCTGCCACGTTTCCATTCAGGTTAATTAGACTAAATTTTGGGTATCTTTCAAATCAAAGTTGAGCAGCAGTAAAGAAGAGGTACCAAATAGTTTGAATTCATATCCAGTGATAAAAAAGGGAAACCTATCTCACAAATAGCTATACAGAAAAACTTCAAGTTAACAGGGAACTGTGTGATCTTTCTTAGTAGCTCAACATGGCTTCCAATCCAGAACACAGAGCAACCAGATATTTAAGTAAGGCAGCCACGTTTTCCATCTCCCAAACAGGGCTCCTGGGTCTTAAAACAGCTACAGACCAGTTAAAAAATTAGCATCTGAGCATTTCTCCATCAGTTTATCTGTGCTGGGAAAAACTTTACCAGATCAATTTCTGCCTGGCAAGCTGCTGCTAAAATGGGACCACGCTTCTGCTAAAAAGGAAGTCTAACAGGTCTACCTGAAATTTCATCCTTGCTCTATTTCTGCCCAGAAGAGAACACAGAGCTATCAATAGTTTAAATCCCAGGGAATCTTCTGAGGCACGAAGGGAAATCAGCCTGCCCTCTAATTAGCCTGGGAAACCCGACAGCTCATTAGATCATCAACTCCTTTTAGAAAATAGATCTGTTCTCTCCCCTCCCTCCCCCTCGCTCTGCAACCAGGAGTAGCGGGTCACCCTCTCCTTGACTCCCCCTTCCCCCCCTCCAAGTAGCCCTGCTTTTGTTTAGTTCATTATTTCCGCTTTACAGTTCCCTCTGGACACCCTTAAGGAGACTAGGCGCGTGAGGTAAAACTATAGCCAGTAATGTTAAAATGTAGGCACAGGGATCTCCACCCCTAAAGCTGCCCCCCACCCTATTGCCGCCTCTCCTTCCCCTACATTTGGTTTAATAGGCATTTTGCTCCCGCCCGCTCTCCGCGATACTTACGCCATGGTTGCAGACGCCTGGAGGTGCCGAGGCCGCGGCCGCTGTTGCTGCGCCTCTGCAATGGCCGGTGCCGCTTGCACTACCGCCCCTACCATGCCATGGCGGCGGCTGAGGTAGCCAAAATCACTCCTCGCTTAGTCGGTCAGAGCCGCGCCCGGAGAGCGGAACGCAACAACTAAAAGCTTCTACACTCGTTTTTTACAGTCAGACAATGAGGGCGGCGCCGACCGCGTTTTCTGTTTATATAGGCAACAAGATCCGGCAGGCCTCTCCTTTCAAAGATCAAGCACTCCAAAGGAATCCTTCCGCCTGTAGTCCCCAGAATTAAAAACGCTTCATATCAGCAACTTCATTCCTCCCACACGCCTCTCCAAGACTCTAAAGACCAAACGAATAGTTATGCGGGGCTTCGCATCGGGAACCGTTTAGTCCTACTCAAACGACCGCGGAAGGATTACACGCACTATACTGTGCTACTTCCCCCTAATACCGGTCTCCGGCGCTTCAATTAAGGTCAGGCCGCGTGACGCAGAAACGTCCGTCTGGTTTCCTATTGGCTTGCTGAGATTGTTGGGAAGCCGACCGGCTGAGTAGGTAGATTCCCGCACCCGAGAGAGCATGTGAACATGAACAAGTTGATTGGCTGGCAGTGCCGTGTTCACGTGGACTGCGAGCTACAATTGGTTGAGAAGGGCAAAGACGTTTATATATACGTAGGCTGTTGAGGAATGGGGTGGGGTTTATTTGAGTCGTTCACGCTCGTTAAAAATTCAGGCGCTTCAAGTCGCTGGAAGGGGCGACCTTCCTGCTGCAATTTCTTAAGGTGCCGTTGCCTTAAGGAAGGAGTGAGTGTGAGGAAGGAGCCGCTCCATCTTCTCTTCTTTGCCAAACATTTCTTTCCCACTCCTTCCTCCAGGTCCTCAGTAGAAAAGTGGCAGCTGAGCTCCACAGAGGAGAGTCAAATTCCAGAAATGTAGCTACGTTCTATTACCACAGAAAATGACCAGTTTTGAATGACATTCCACAGCCAGGTTGCATGTCCCTCTCCAGATCAGGCATTGTCATGTTGTGTGAACAAGACAAGTGTGGGTTATGGGAGGGTTAAACAACTTTCCAATAACTCTAAAACAGCCCATGTGTTAGATGGTTGACCAACCTACAGTCGCTGGGTTTGTACAGCAGGATAACCCCTTAGTTACATATTCACAATGGTGTCTGCAAGTGCTTTACCATGGGTTAAATAACCTAAGGTGGGCTGTTGTGTCTTGTGAACAGCCCCACAAAGGCAGCACCCCAAATACCATCCTCACTACCATTGGTTTCCTCTCCTATCATGACCACCAGCAATCTTTAGTTAGGGCTGGCAATTACTCCCCCAACCCCACTTCTGTTTTTGAGCGGGGACAGAGCAACTGTTTTATATCACCCAAATTGCAGTGCTAAATGGTTAATACGCATTTTGGGGAGATACATGATAATTATTACATTTATATGCCACTTTTTTCAGCTCTTGCAAGGAACACAAAGTGACTTACATAGTCTTCCTCCTCTCTTGTTTTATCTTCACAACAATCCTGTGAGGTAGGTTAGGCTGAGACAACTCCTAAGTGAGATTGCATATTCAAAATGGTGTACACAAACACCGTAGACTTACCATCGGTTTAACCTGGCCCAGTCACCCGTTAAGTATCGTGGCCAATGGGGGCTCAAACCAGGTCTCCTGAATTCAACACTCTAATCAGTACATCATCCTGGTGGCTGTCTGGCTCCTATTCCTGCCCGAAAGGAGTACCACTGCTCCAAGTAGTGGTAGAAGAACATGACAGCTGTGAGGGTTCCTGAGCATGCCATCTGCTGACATGAGATCTCTGTATGGTAACAGACAAAAACGCTGCTTCTCCTGTGGAATTCATCTACCATTTGTGGAGCTCAGCATAAGAGGGCTGGCTGTGAAAGTAGCAGCCATCTGATCCATTCACTTGCCTGTGCTCTCCCTCTGGATAGTATGGGGGTGAGAAATAAGCCCAAGGAGCCCATTCCACCCCATCATGCCCACCACCAAGAAGATAAGGACACTCCTCCTTCAAGGAACAGCCACTCAATGCTTCCTTTTGCTCTCTTCCTCCTTCCAGGTTGTTCTGCTAGGCCCAATCCTTCCTGCTGCGCTGCCCAAAGGATGAGGGTGGACTAGCAAGTAGAGCTTTCCAGATGGAGAGGACAAGCCTGCAGTTAGAGATAGCCGCAACTATCATTTGCTCAGTCCTTGCCAATGAGAGAAAGAAAGGCTAAATAATCTTGTGGAGGCAGAAGCTGCAGACTTTTCTCACTTCGTACTTTCTATCTCTCTGAGTGGCATGGCTGACAAGAAGGATTTGGTGCATTGGGTTGAATACTCGCCACTGCTCCACTACCCAGGAAGACAATTCAAATAAGTGAGAGAGGAGGTGGCTGCTCCTTCCATAATTAACCCTCTATGGTACACTGCCCAGAGGGAGGGGATGGGTGACCAAGAGGTAACTCCCTGCATTATTTCACTAAAGTCTAGAGACAGCACCATAGCCCCAAACATCTGCCTTCTCTTGCTGGAATGCCTTTCCGCCACCTCACAAGTGGGACAGCTCAGAGGAGGAAGCAACACTTCAGTGCATGTGTTTGTTCTAGGGGGTTCCTAGCCAGGGAAACTCCCCTCCCCACCCCTTTCCAAGCTCTGATACAGTACAGGATAGGGAAACTTTGTTGTTTACTTTTTTATTGCCTCTCTTTAACGGCTGCTGCTGATCGGCCATTTTGCCTTCAAAATAAAAGTAGCAATATTACACATACTTTTAAAAAAGCATACTTAACATAAATTTGACCTTTTGTTTTGGGCAATCCACCCGCATTCTGGCAGTGTTCTCTGCATGGATTCACAGATTTATTTTGCACCATGAGGAGATGGACACTTTTAAAAGACACCCCTGCTGATGTGAATTAGCATGCAAGACTGTGTTGTTTAGGCTGTGAATCAATAATAACAATTGTTTGCAACAACAAATAAAGATAGAGGGGCAGTCTTGGCTTTATTTTACCTTCGGGAGACCACTACCCAATGACACACAACTAGGGTGACCATATGGAAAGGAGGACAGGGCTCCTGTATCTTTAACAGTTGTACAGAAAAGGGAATTTCAGCAGGTGTTATTTGTATGCATGCAGCATCCTGGTGAAATTCCTTCTTCATCACAACAGTTAAAGCTGCAGGAACCCTGCCCTCTTTTGTATCTGGTCCCTCTAGTTAAGCTCCTGCAGCTTTAACTGTTGTGATGAAGAGGGAATTTCACCAGGTCCTGCATGCATACAAATTACACCTGCTGAAATTCCCTTTTCTATACAACTGCAAAAGATACAGGAACCCTGTCCTCCTTTTCATATGGTCACCCTACACCCAACTGATCCATGTGGAAAGGCATTCATGATACCAGGATCTAGGTTGGTCTACACTTTTCTCTCCCAATCCTGGAAAAAAAATATACTCCTATCTCACAAAATTAGGTAACAAGCTGCCATTTACACCAATGGAAAATTTCCCCTTAACCTTAATTGTTACATGAAAGGGGGCAATTGGGAGGTGGTCATTGCATGCAGGGATGAAAGTGACAGGGCTTTGGGGAAATTATTCTGAGAGTGGGTCCCATGGATCTGATCCAGACGTAGCAATGCCCCTGCCCAAGAAGCACAGGGCAGGGTACATGGAACAATCCCATTTTATTCTCCCAAAACCCCTTTGAAGTAGGCTAGCTTCAAGCTAATCCATCAAAGCTTCATGGTTGTGTAGGAAATTGAACTAGATTCTCTGCAGTCTAAGTCCCATAAACATTAGCCTGTCTTTTGTGTTCTGTCTTTTGTGACATTCCAGTTTTCCCCTCAAAGATGAAATAATATTGCCTCCACCAAGTCTAATCAAAATAGTTTGGAATTATAGCTGGGCAGCAAATTTGCATTGGGTGGCTAAGCAGCAGGTTGTTGACCTCTCTAGAAATTTCTGGCAGATATAATTACTACTGCTGGGAGTTGTGATCCAACACATCTCGAGGACACCAGGTTGAAGAAGGCTGACACTTGTTATATTGTTTGTGTGGGGTGCAATTTTTTGAAGATGGAGGCACGGTTGTTTTCACAAGAGTATATACCAGGGGTAGGCAACTTGGTGAGCCTACAGATATTTGGGACTATAACTTCCATAAGCATAGTCAATAGTGAAGGAGTATGGGAGTTGCGGTTCAAAGCATTTAAAGAGCATCAGGTTGCATGTCCTTGCTGTACACCACAACTTTTTGCAACTTTCTAATTTTGTCATACTATTAAGAATTTGTGTTAAAGTCAGACTGGTCCTAAACACTTTGGAGTTTCAAAATTAAGAAACTCGTAAATAAGTCTTCAAAGTTATCCTCTGGATCTTTTAGCCTGTCCACAGCTAACTAAAGCTGAGAATTTGCCAGAAGCCTAGCCAATTAAGCCCTATTGCTCATTAGAAATATTTAAACAATTTCTAAGGCACCTATATTTCCTGTCTAATAAATCCTACTCATCTTTGCTTCCCCTTAATGAGTTAAAACCTTCAACAGGATATAGAAAGAGGAACTTCATAGTCCAAGAGTGGAGAGGGAGGAAAAAAAATCACCAGATGGACACGTCAGCATCTGTGTATTTCATGGACAAATGAGAAGTTCTCCGTTTACCTCAAAAGTCAAACATTGTATTGACTAATGCAGGTCAACATGTTACAGTAATAGTTTTGAAACATACTGCTTAGAATACATCTGATTATGTAACAAAATATCAGATGTACTAGTGCATTGCATTGAATGCACATCTGACAGATTAATTAGATTTCCTACTATTGCTATTCCTACAAATTTAATCTGATTACTTGAAGACAAGTTGCATAAGGGTTCTACCACATATGTTCTAAAATGGATTTTACAAGGCCAAATCATATGCTTAGTTTTACACATGACCAAATTGACTTTGATTTACAAGTTTATCAGTGTTCGGCTTCATAGCTTTAACTAGGTTTGTATATATACAATGGATCCAAGAATGACCCCCCTCCAAAGAAAGCAAACCCATAGTTAGGGAACCCACAGGTGTACATTGGTAATACCTTGTTCATTTTACCTGTGCAGGTTTTCAAACACAGGAAGAAAAGCAATCAAGCCTTTATCACACCACTAAAGGCACTTCTGCAGAAAAATACTTGTAGGGGTAAGTGTGCCAGAATTTTCTGCTCAGGATTCTAAGAAACAAAAATAGTTTTGTCATTTGCTCTTCCACAAGGAAGAATCCACAAAAACACTTTAATAATGCAGAGAGCTTTTACTCCCCACCCACAAAACAAATATTTTTTTAAAAAAACCATTGAAGAGACTATTCAGTTCGTAATTCTGGATGCAGCTGCATGTGTGATTGGTTGGGCAATTGGGTGGATATAATCACAGAGTAGTGACTGGCTGGCATAAAATGTGCTATATCATTTCCCCCCTCCCACCCACACATTGCATTTTCTTTTAAGTGAAAATAAAAAGATGAAATGTAGATCTTACCCTCTTCCCTGCCAAGAGTTAATAAATCTCTCTGAAAGAGCTCATTGTGGATTTGGACAAAAGACCCAAGTGAGATAAGTAAACTGAACTGACTTGCCCTGTGTAACAAAGAAAATAAAGTCTTAGCATTTGTGCTGGTGAAAGATTCCAGACAGAAATTCCCTATCACCATGCCAAAATGAGTTAATTCAAAACCCTCAGCTTCAATACCTTTGTTATCTTCTGGTGTGTGTGTTTACACAGATATGAAACAACAATGTTTCTCTAATTAATTTGTCCCCGCAATATCCCTGCGTGGTTACCATTACTGCTATTTCACAGATGTTAAAGTGAGGCAGGAAGACAGTGAGTTGTCCCAGGCAATTGAGGAACTTTAACAAAGGCTCCCTAAGTCTAGGACCAATATTCGCCCTTCAAATTAACCAATTTTCTCCTCCCAATACCCACCCCCTACTGTCAGATACATAAACATGGAGTTTCTCTTGATATTTGCAAGACCCCTAAGTCTGATCTGATATGACATTTGAAATGCCAGAGAATACCGACATAGATGTGTCGTTCAGTATGCATCAGCCACAGAATTCAGTTTCTAAAACAGTCTTTCCCAACCGTATGTTCCCTTAGATGTATTCGTTTACAACTCCCATCATCACCTTTCAGTTTGGCCCTGCTGGGTGGGGATGATGAGAGTTGTAGTCAAACACACCAAGTTGGGAAAGGCTGCTCTAACGTCACAAAAGCTCCCACCACTGCACTAAACTGCTCCAGGCTAAAGCTGCCCTATGAGATCAAAGTAGGGAGTCCAATGGCAAATCTTCATGACCACTGTGACATCACAGGAGATCATCCACCAAACAGTGTCAGACAGAGTAGTCAGAGACAAGAATGCAGGGAAAGTTGTTGCCAATGTACTGCAAATCAGCCAGAGATCTACCAGTAGATCCAGATCTAACTTCTGCTCATTTTTGATATAGAACACATCATCCTTATCCGGAAGGAAGGAAGATCTGTGCCCTTCTCTGAACAGCTCTTTCTATTCATTCAGAAAACTTACCATAGGTCTAAAATGAGTTGCCATGGAAACAAGTCACAAGGCTATTGACACAGTTTTGTCAAGTCCAGTCATTACCCCAGTGCAACCAACAGATAGCCTTAGTCAAAGAAATCTGATAGGAAACCCATAACAATATAAAATCCACTGTTTCAAGCATAATCGGTTCAGACAGGCCTCTTAGGAGGCAAAAATAAATAGCTATGTGATAGTCTTTATATAAATTTGACATGGTAAATGGTTTAAATTGGCTTCTTTTTTCTTTTCTTTTTTGTAAAATAAACTTTGAAATGCAAGAAATGTAAAAGAAGTTAGAGGGTGGGAATAAGAAATTGAGAAGGGGAACTAACAAACAAAACAAGAAGATACACCTTTAATGGGCCATAAAAAATGTGGCATTACTGCTAACATAAACTATCTCTAGCACAATACCAATAGCACTTGCTGGCACGATGGGTTTCCCCAGAAAACCCATCATGCCAACAAGCGCTAATGCTGTTGCATAGGGATAGAATATGCTGGCACAATGCCACTTATGTTAGCAGTAGTGTTGCATTGGGATACTGTCCAATGTTTCTTAATACCAGTGGAAAATAGTAAAGGCTTCCAGAAAGGGCAGGGTATATAGAAGAAAGCAGTGTTGTGTGGGGAGAGAGAAATGTTATAATAACAGATCTGAAACTTAATTAACTCCTATGTGGAACAGACTCCAGCATAGGAAGGGAGAAACCCAATACTTGAGTACGTCAAGGCAGTCAGACCCTCTTCCCCTGACATTGACTTGTTTTATGGGATCCTCAGAGAACCACATTACATATATGTTTGTATGACTGTGTTTCTGCTGCTTCATAATCCCATCATGATCTGGGGGGAAAGGAACTAAGCCCAAGCTGCCACTGTGATGGTTCTGTGTGCATGATTTGGAGAGGACCCCGCATACAGCAGCTGGCTGCATGAATGCAAATGCAGATGGAGATGTCTGCACATTTACCTGAAGAAGAGGTAGTTGGTGTTGGGTGTGTAGAGAGGGCAGTGCAGAAAACAGAGTGACCCTGTTCAGACAACACACTAAGCCACAATGGTTAAGCATTTTGAGCTAAGCGTTATGGCTTAGCATGTTGTGTGAACCATTCTTAACCATGGTGACTACATAACCACGGTTTAAACACACTCACTGTTTGCTGCAAAAGGGTTGGCATCATAACCATGGTTTAGTGTGTTGTCTGAACAGGCCCAGTAAGTTTAGAAGAGGGGCCCAAATTCAAGAAGAAAACCAGTGTCAGATGAATGAACAGCCAAAACTGGCACAGAGGTTTGGACATGAGAACCAAACAAAAAACTAGATTAGTAACCAACTCATCACAGTGCACATGATGGATCTAATTTGCAGGACATTAACTGCCTCTCTTCATCATACTGTCCACTTTGGTAGGCGGTAGCAAGACAAGACAGTGTTGTCTCCTATAACCTTCTACCCTGTTGCTACAGTCCATTCCTATCAAACTGGAGGCAGATTTGTGCTACTGAGCAGGATGGAAATGTTTGGGGGAACTCAGACAGTGTCTAGTCCTCTTCCCCCTGACCAACAGAGGGGAATTATGAAACTCCTGATTATATCTGGTGTCACAACCACGTTTCTATTTCCTCCCACAGGCACACAATTTAGTACATTTCTACAATTCAAAGCAATAGCTGTGTGATGGAGTTCCTTCCCCGCTTTTATTTTTAGTTTTCTTCTGAATCATCGTGAAAATACTCATTACAGCTGTAGGCCGTGTCTTGTGCTATGGTGAGCTCACCGAACCCAAAGGCACCCACACTTTGCATTCCATTATTAGGCAGCAATTACTACAGTGTGATGGCCAACTCGCCAACTCACCAGCCCATCTACCCCATGGAAAAAGGGGGACTAAACCGTATTTTAAGAACATATGATCCATCCAGGTGACCAGTCTTTGCCTTGATGCACAAGGTAATTGAGGTCAACCCTACTCATTACTGCTTGTCATAGGTTTACACCAATGGAAACTGGCAGGGCTTATTTGAAGATGACCTTTCCCATGTCAAAACCCAACTTTCTAACCACTGCACTGCCCTCGCTGAATCATTTAACTTCTCTTGGAAGTAATTTTGAGAGCCCACATTCGTGCCCACTGTTTGAGCATTTGACATGCAGGGCAACCTTTTCTGCAAAATTGTGAAGGCTAGAGCCCTACAAAATTAAGCTGTTTTACTGTCACGGGTTCCACCCAAACAACCCTGAGCACATAAGTTCTATCAGGTTGTCATCTCCTGTTAGCTTAACAGCTCTGGGCCAGGAAGGCATTAAACAGGCACTGTGATTGCTTGGATGGTCATGTTGTTTCTTTTTCCTGTTCTGCATCGAGAAAAACTGCCAAGTGATTTACAGACCGTCAGTAGGCGGTTTTGTATTATTTGCAACCATGAAAACTAGAAACTTGCTTTAAGCTGCAACCTTATGCACATGCATCTGGGAACAAGACCCATTGGACTCAATAGGATTTACTCTTGGGTAGACATGTATGTATAGGATGGTACTGCTAAAAATAAGACCTGAGATTTCCAGTGAATTAAATTCCATGTCATGTGGTGCAGCGATTGCAGTATAACAGAATGCTCATCACAAATGTTTATCATGAATCTAGCCCAGTGGTTCCCAAAGCGGGCGGTACTGCCCCCTTGGGGGCGGTGGGATTGCATAGGGGGGTGTTAAGAGGCAAAGGGACGGCAGGGGGGCGCTGGCAGGGGGCGCTAACAGGCAAAGGGGCGGCAGGGGGGCGCTCGAGGTGGTCTTTCCAGAAGGTCCTAAAACCCAGGGACCAAGCAGGAAAGAGCGGCAAATTCAGCTCCTCTCCGCACACCGTTCCTGCTCAGGAAAGACTTTCTCACTCATGCAGCCGCTCTCTCCTCCTATCTCAAGCCCACAGCGGCCCCTCCAGAGGTAGGGGTGGGGGAAGCGCCCACAGGAGGCAGCAGAGCAGGAAAGAGCGTGAATTCAGCTGCTCTGCCCACTCTTCTCCTGCCTAGGAGGGCCCAGGGCTTCTTTCCTGCTGGAGCCACCGCCGCCTGCTTGCTCGCTCCCTTCTTCCCTCGGCCAGAGCTGCTCCCTCCTACAAGCTGCCCCGGCAGACCTCTCGCGATAGTTGCTGCAGGAGCAGCAGCCATGTGGCGGAGAGGAAGGAGCATGTGGAGGACGGCGGGCGGCAGAGCAGCTGCCAAGAACAGCAGTCAGCCAGCAGGCTGGGTGGGGAGCAGGACTGCTTGTGCTGCTACAAGTTATCACCAGGCTCCCTTCCCCTGTCAGGAGTTGCAGATTGGGGCCATCTCCCCTCTGAGCTGCTGCCCTCCTGTCGTAATCAGCCCGGCAGCTATTGTGAGGCTTGGGGGGAGGGGGGTTGGAGAGAGAGAGAGAGAGATGCTGTGTGTCTGTGTGTGCGCTCCCACCCCCCAAAAAATCTGGACTACAACATTATTATTTATTTATTTATTTATTTAGCGCCATCAATGTACATGGTGCTGTACAGAGTAAAACCCTGCCGCATAGGCTTACATTCTAATAAAATCATAATAAAACAATAAGAAGGGGAAGAGAATGCACCAAACAGGCACATGATAGAGTAAAACTAACAGTATAAAAGTCAGAACAAAATCAAGTTTTAAAAGCTTTAGGAAAAAGAAAAGTTTTTAGCTGGGCTTTAAAAGCTGCAATTGAACTTGTAGTTCTCAAATGTTCTGGAAGAGTGTTCCAGGCATAAGGGGCAGCAGAAGAAAATGGACGAAGCCGAGCAAGGGAAGTAGAGACCCTTGGGCAAGTGAGAAACATGGCATTAGAGGAGCGAAGAGCACGAGCGGGGCAATAGTGTGAGATGAGAGAGGAAAGATAGGAAGGAGCTAGACAGTGAAAAGCTTTGTAGGTCAACAGGAGAAGTTTATATTGGATTCTGAAGTGAATTGGAAGCCAATGAAGAGATTTCAGAAGTGGAGTAACATGGTCAGAGCGGCGAGCCAAGAAGATGATCTTAGCAGCAGAGTGGTGAACAGAAACCAACGAACTGATGTGAGAAGAAGGAAGGCCAGTGAGAAGAAGGTTGCAGTAGTCCAACCGAGAAATAACCAATGCATGAACAAGAGTCTTGGCAGAAGAGACAGACAAAAATGATCGAATCCTGGCAATATTATACAGGAAAAAACGACAGGATTTAGCTACTGCCTCAATATGAGGAATAAAGGAGAGCGAGGAATCAAATATAAAGCCAAGACTACGAGCTTCCTTGACTGGAGTAAGTGTAACATCATTGACCGTAAGAGAGAAAGAGAGATGAGGAGAAGGTTTAGGAGGATTGGGAGAGAAAAGAAAAGGGAGAGGGAGAGAGAATTGCAATTCCCCAGGTCCTTCCTGGCTAAAGAAGATTCAGCAGCACCTTCCTATGTGCCCTTGCTTATTTCAGGCTGTCCAACCCTCTTTTTTCAAGCGTTCTTTTGGTAAACATGGTATGTGTGTATCTTGTGTCACCATAAAAACAGAGCTGCAACACAATCCTAAGTATGTTTACTCAGAAGTAAGCCCCACTGAGATCAATAGAACTTACTCTGAGGTAAATGTGCATAGGATTCAGCCAGAAAACGAAGAGAGGGTGAAAGAAAAGACAGGAGAAAATGAATTGTAGAAATAGAATAGCAAGGTAACTGGGATTTTTAACCATATTTAAAGACAATAAGTACAGTAAAATTAGTGCCCCTCTACTTCAGTCCCAGCCAGATTTTCCATAGGAAAGCTCTGTACCAGGTGGCAGATAATTATTTTTAAATTTTAATTAAAATACATTATCCTTTCCTATAACAAATGGTGCTTACTCCTAAGTAAGTGTGTTCCACTGAAGAAGGAAATCCTATGATTCCTGTATTCATGCTAGTGTGACATGATAAGTTAAAGGCACAATTTTATGCATGTTTAGACCGAAAAAAGTCCTTCAACTCCTAGAATCCCCTCTAAATGGGAAGCACCCACCCCAGGCTTGCCGAGGGAGGGAGGGAAAAGAGAGCGAATGCCTCTGTTTGCAGCCAGCATGGCAGGGCACACCAATTGAATTTTGAATAAAGTACTCAATTAATTGTTACTGTTTTGAATTTTATTGTTATTATCTTCCTTGGTGGGTCGTTGAAAACCACTATTCTGAATAATTATTTTTATAGTGCGCTGGGCATGAGTTTGTGGAACCAAGGGGGCGGTGACCTGAAAAAGTTTGGGAAACACTGATCTAGCCCATGGTGTAAAGAAGAGGAGCACCACGCAAATAACTGAGGCTTCCAGATGTTTCCTAACTTAAGAGATCTGTGCAATGTTTTTCTTTCCATGTTAAGTGTTTTCTTTCATTCATTTTAGAATAAATCCATTTTTTCCTCTCCGTATCTCACAGCAGGTTCTCCTCCATCTATACTACTGCCGGTTTCTCTGAAGCACTCTGTTAATCTCTCCTTTCTATCTCATGTCTTCTTTATCTCTGTGTTACCCCACCACAGGTCTCTCTTCTGTCCCATGTTACCCACTTTTTCTCTGCACCCCTTTTGTCTATGATCAGCAAAATCTCTGTAACTCCATTAATCCCTCACTACCACTCACACTATAGCTCTCCACTCCTACATTGTGCTTTCGCCTTTCTATATATTACCTTTTACCAAGTCAGATTGTTTGTCCTTCAAGCCCAGTAGATTATTTCCTCCGGCAGACAGCCTCACTCCAAAATCTTAAGCAAAGGTCTTTCACCTCACCTTCTACCTGCTCCTTTAAACTGGAAGTGCTGGGGATTGGCTGTGTGGCCCAGCTGGCTGCAACAGGTTTGGAAAAGCTGATATGAAGTCCATACACACTTCTGAAACCATGGTGAGAAGGAGCAATGGTGGTCCAAGTGACGCAGGAAATCTCCTATCTACATTCCCCAGGGGAGAGGGGGCATAGCTCATTTGTTGGCCAATGTTCAATTCCTGGTTGCTTTAATGCAGCCTTCTCCAACCCAATACTCTCCAGATGTTTTGGATGACAATTCCAAGCACTCCTGTTGGCTAGGGTGATGAAAGTTGAAGTCCAAAACAGCTGGAGAGCACTAAGTTGGGGAATGCTGCTCTAATAGAAGATCTGTCTAGAAAGAACTCTGCCCAAGTCCCTGTAGGGATGTTGCTGCCCAGCATTTTTGATGGGCCTTGGATATTCCCACAAAGGGCTAAGAAGGGGGATTTGGAAGTCTCCCAAGAAGCTGCAGTCATGCTGGTCTCTTATGTTGCCCATGCCAAACATTTTGCCATTGTTCCTAGCAATAAGGCCCTCTTGGGGCTTTGATGAGTTAAGCCAAAAGCTGTAACTGAGAAAGAAATGAAATCAGAGATATGGGACATGCAACGAAAGTCAAAACATGTAGGAGAGAAATCCCTTGATGCATGTGAAACACAGCTGCAGACATCCACCCACCCAGGGTGTGAACTCATGCTTGAGGGTGGGGAGAGGAAGACAGGTGGCTTCATTCTAGCAAGGCACATAATGAACGATCTGCTTGGGGGCAATAGAGATGCCATGTCTCTCTTCTCATTACTCATCAAGCTAATTTGCAGTTGGTTGCTCTCCAACGGAAATGGTGGGGGAATCTCATAACTATGCAAATCTATAGGAGGCACAACAGCCTGGGAAAGGATGAACTCCATACACAAAGCACTCCAAATCATATGTGAAAGAAACACCAGTTCTATACTCCAGGCTTAAGTATGCACATCATTTCTATTGTAATCCTGGGTGACTAGCGACATGGTAAGGCAGGAGGAGGGCAAAGATATTGGCATGAGGCAGAAAGTGTGGTCTTTAAGGGCACAAAGACAGGGATCTGTGCTAAGCTCAAAGTTTTGCCTTTTGACTGAGCTATCTAGATACAACATTCAGAAAACTGCTCCTTTATGGAGTAAACACTGGGACATACATGAAGGCATATTCTGTGCCAGATTCTCCAGTCAACTCTTGTAACTTCGGCACCAAGGTAATGTGGAGCAAGTGTCACTTTGGTTTCTGCTTTCACAAAGCACAAGGTGAAGTGCTGTTGTAAAGCTACAGCATGGCATTCAAGCAGAAAACAAAACAGAAAAGCCCCACAAAGCAGCATGAGGTGACCAGTTTCCCCTTACTGCCTGACGATTTTTACTCAAACTGCTACTTAGGAGTTATACACAATTGTAGATGGACCACAGCACTGCTTAGGTACATTTTTCCAAGTTCCTCTGGGCATTAACAGCTGCTAGCTCAAGAAAATGTCAAGATTTTAATAGACCTAACTTGCACACAAGGCAACTTCTCCTTCACACAGCATCAAGAATGCAGAAAAAGTCTTGTACACATTTAAAACATCCACATGATTGTGGAAAGTTTTTTTTTATTTCACAATTTCCACATACTGTCACAGACCATGCATGAGACTTTCCTCTTCCAACCCCTTTACATAACATTAGGGCTTGAGAGAGTCTCCAATATCTCATTCCTCTTCCTTCCGTAACATGGGCACACAAACATCGGAAGAAACCCATTACCATGTACACAATTAATTCTCATGTTCGGAATTTCATAGGACTCAAAAGATCTCCAATATCTCATTCCTCTTCCTTCAAAAACATGGGCACACAAACACTGGAAAAAACCCATTATCATGTACACAATTCTCATGTTAAAAATTTCATAGGACTTGAAAGATTAATAATGGAGTTTGAGGGCAACAAAAATGTACTGTTGAGCCAGTTGGTCCCCACCCTGCAGTTCAGGGAAGACTCACATTGGTGTGTGTGATTCAAAGCTTTCCCAAGGCTCAAGGAGTCAAGAGCATGCTCAGGCTTCTGGGCTTGTGAGAGTCATTTGATGCCAAGGGCTCCCCTTCTCCTGTGATTAGGAAGGCAGCCATGAACTGCATTTCACACTATCCACATCTATACTCCGTTCTGATGTTTCTGAGGAATCCACAAATACTTAAAACTGAACCCTCCTAGCTATAACTACCAAATATAGCATGCATTTTTAGTGAATACTGATGGGCATCAACTTAACAATTCTTCAGACTGGAACTTCGAGTCACACAGTAGCATTAGTACAAGGTTCTTAGAGTTGTCCCTCACAACCTGGTGCCTCAACAGTTGTGAAAGATGCATCCCCTTCTACAGAAATTAGGGATGGCCCAGACAATTCTCTTCACCATTACAACTTTGGACTTTGAGATGAGTACCAATGGGAAGGTCTCTCATTTGCTGCTTATGGGATTAGGAGCACCTGTCTAATTATGAAATAGGCTGAAAGCCCTATTTCTTTTTTTTAGGAATTTCAAAGGAAGACAATTCATTACTTTTTAGAAAGGAACAGCTAAAGTGATGAAAGTGAAGAAAACAAAATAATATCTTGCGGGGAACAGAGATGGCCTAAGCCTACATTCAATACATATGCAGCTTGATAGCGACAATACATGGTCAAAACCGCTATTAAATTTGTTTCTAATAAGTAAAAGGGTTTATTTTTAAAACAAGCAAGTAATGATAAGTATTTGATGAGTGGAAGGTCAGGAAATACTAGATTCCCTCCTACTCCAAGACACCATTTCAGGATCTCCTAGCATGCTGCGACTTTGAAGCAAACAGCCAAATGATGGGAAAGAGGAAAAAGGAGAATGCCGAGAAGGTGAAACTGAGGTTTCATGCAACTCCTGAGCTATCTATTCTTAGCAAGTTTTTTTTATCCACCTATCCTCTGCATACTTATTTGCCAGCATGGGTGGCAGGAAGACTCCAACTGGAAAAATGGCTGAGACGGGAGAGAGATTAATTGAAGCGTACCTGGGGGTGGGGTGGGGACCAATCCCACTGTCAAGTGAAAAAGTGGGTGGTTTTCCAGGCTACAAATTACCAGACACTCACACACAACCTTCCAAGTCTTTGGCTAGAAGTCTGATGAGTCTTAAATAACTGCAACACTGTTTCATTGCTGTACAAACAAATACCATCCAGCAGACAAACTGATTTGAGAAGACAGAAGCTGAAAGGGGTTCCCCTCCATAAGTAGGGAATGCAGACTAAAATCTCCACTCTGGAACTACATTAAAGGTTTGTCTTGTTAACATAAGCAGCGCCTTTAAAAGAAGGAACAGGGAGGGGCACTTGTTCCCGACTCCCTACACCTACAAATTATCTCATTATCCTTGCTGACTTTTAATGGCAAGGGTGGGTATTTTATATGTTAAAACAGGGGAACCATACATATATGCAACCATAGCAATGCTTGTCATGCCGGTTAGGCAGAGTCTTACCATTCAGAACACACCCTCTTAACTTTTTTTGGGGTGATGGCAGCAGTAAGAGAAACAAGTGTTCTTGAGAGATAGCACATTCACAGTCAATGCCAATTTCATGCCTGCAAAGCAGGAGATATAGCTAGAGTAAGTGGCCACTCCCCCTACGGGCTGTATCACTATTCCAGGGAGCAGGCAGATATAAAGAGCAGGGTAACAGGACTTAGTGAGAGGGATTCTTAAAAGCAGCAGAGTCAAACTGATTAAGTGTAAATTATACCACCCTCTTTAAATGTATATGAAGCATAATTTTAATGTATATATTCCATTCAAACATATATTTTTTGGCTTTCCCACAGAAACTTTACCTTTGTAACTACCTATTGATTAGTAATTTTACAATCAGGAGGCCCATCATTTCCTAGTTTGCCAATACATGGAAGATCAAGGTCCAATTCTCAAGAACCTTTTGTATTTATTTCCATCAAATGTTGCTCATAATGGGACTATTTCAGAAGATGGCGCCTAATGTCTAGATTTTCTTGCTCTATGCCACAAGGAAAGTCAGTGAAAGGGACTTTCCCTACTTTCTCAGCCAGTTGCCACATGGACAAGTGATCTCAATAGCAACAAATGGGAAATCACTCTCTCTACATTCTTCTAAACCCATTAGGGATCTACTGGCAGTTTTTCAAGTACGGGTGCAACAAGAACCATATGTGCAAAGTGAAGGACACCAGATTGGCAGAAGAGTATACCCCAGATAATATACACTCAGATTCCCAGCAATGGGATTACAGTTAAGCTCAGCAGCAGTGAAAAACTGTGCAATGTGCAAACTCTCCCTCTCTCTGGAACCCCACCCCCACCCCATCTTACAAATAATATAAATTCAATCAACGTGCAGAGCTCATACAAATACATTCCCTGCTATAAATATTACTACTGAAATATTTATTTCAGGATGCCATGCACCTCTGGGTGTGAAAGGATCTTTTTAAAAAACAACCCCAAAACAAACACTGAATAGAGGCAGAGCCCTGAAAGAGGAAAAATGACCTCACTTAAGTGATTCCAAAAACTTGCCAGTAGTTTACTGACCCAATTCCACAACTTGGAGGATGGCACTGAGCCTTCGTTGCAGCAAGGTATAGAGTATTGGGGGAAGGTGTTGGGTAGGCAGGTGAGACATCAGCAAGGACTCTATAATAGACCGAGCAACAGTTTCACATCACTTCCTCCCCTTTCAGACAGCTGCTACGAGGGTAATGGAACTGGACCTGTAGCACCAAGAAATGTAATAGACTGAATAATAAAAAAACGAACAGAGGTGGACTTGCCAAAACAGTGGGGCAGGATTTGCATCTCTCACTCAGGAGGTGTCAGAGAACCTGTCATAGACGGTAGCTCTAACCCTATTCTCACACATAAGGCAGCTATTATATCTGCAGCAGGACCTCTGGTTCCGAAAGGGAACAATACAGGGTGTAGCCCAACTCATCCACTTCTCCAGGAGTAAGTTCTGAGAATAAGTTCACCTTGGGATTCAAAGCACTGGGAAGAACCCCTGCTTCCAAATAGCCAATCAATCCTCTCAATGCCTGAAGAAAACGGTCTGCGAGCACATCTTGTGACCAGTCAGTCTCCTCCTGGGTCAGGTGTAGTATGACATTGGTGAGCTGGCTAGCAGAAAGATGACCCAGTGCAGGGTTCAGCTTGCATATGGCCTTGAGGATCTTGAGGCACAAGGAACGGCAGCCAGAGTCAGCCTGGTCTAAGGCCCGCAGGCGAGCTGTCTCCGCTGGCCGAAGGCTGAGTCGCCACAGATTATCATACTGGGCCAGTCGGTGTGGCTTGGCCACCAAGACAGTGTCGCCTAGTGTCACAGATGGTAAGAAGTCTATTAGAAGGTGCCGGTCTCTTTCATATTGGACCTCTAAAGTTAGAGATTCCATGGGCGCTGCTGGACGGATCACATAGTCTAGGAGGGTACCAATAGCTGGCCAGTTGATGGAGCCTGCCACTACTTTTTCAAAGGTGTCAGACACAGCCCTGGGCGAGAGGTAGCCCCCCACCACGCAGCGGTCCCAGTAACTGCTGCCACGAGGGAAGTATTCTGGGTTTTCTCGACGTACCAGGCAGAAGCCTGGGATGTTCATAATGGTATCTTCCCCTGGAATGCACGACCACAGGTTCTGTTCCAGTATCAGAGGAACAATGAGCTGGATGTGATCAGCAGTCACAACCTGCCAGGGAAAGAAAAGCAAGAGGTTAAATATCCAAGGCTCATAAAAGGCTATACCAACCACTGAGAGAGATAGAATGCAAAGACAAACTCAACTGTGATGCTCCATGCCCTGCTAGAACTTGCTTGTATCAGAGCTGGCAATAGAAATAGTTCCCCATAAATCACTGAGAAAGTAGAAGGAAATAAGGACAGAGTTTATGTTTCAAGACTCATTGACTATTGCACCCATGTCCCCACAATTTGAACAGGCAAACAGGCATTCACAGTTCAGTATCTGCATCCTGTTAGATAGGCATCAAAAACAGACTTTTTTTTTTGTCTGGGATTTAGTAGCTTGGAGAAAGCTTGCACATAGGTGAGGTTTACTTGAGGTTTTGAATTCAGGTGTGTGGGGTGTGTGTGTGTGTCTGGTATATTTTGTTTAGAGGTTGTTTGCATTTACTCATTCTATTCAGTTGTAAGTATGCTGTAGCCTACCATAAACTCTTTATACAGAATGCATTCACTAAAGCCTGAGAAGAATCCTAAGAACCTGACAGTCATACAGACCACACATAGGAATTGCTTCAATGAAATAAAATGCAACTGTTCCCGCTTATACGAATTACAACATAGTAACTAAGGCCATTTAATGGAAGAAAATAAGGTGCTTTACACTAAGTCAGGCCAGTGGTTCGTCTAACTCACTACTGTCTGCATCAGAGATGGAGAATAAGTGGCCCTATAGATGTTATTGGACTGCAACTCCCATCATCCCTCACACCACTGGCTATGCTGACTAGGGCTGCTGGAATTTGCATATGAAGGACCACATTTTCCACCCCTGGACTACAGACAGAGGACTTCTCCAGCACGATCCGGAGATGCTAGGAATTGAATCTGGGGCCATCTGCATGCAAATCATGGGCTCTGTCCCTGAGTTATGGTCCTTCTCAAGTTGTAATTGTCTAAAGCCAGAGAATAACTGAAATAATTTTGAGAGTGAGTTTGGAAAAAGCTAATAACCCATTTTTCTGAGAAAGAACCATCGCCACTAAAAACTTTACTAGTGTTCACAGATGGTCTCAAATTTAACTTTTATCCAAATACCATATGTGTGGATTTTATTATTTATTATTTATTTATTAATTACATTTCTATACCGCCCAATAGCCGGAGCTCTCTGGGCGGTTCACAAAAATTAAAAACATTCGAAGTATAAAACAACAGTATAAAACCATAATATAAAATACAATATAAAAGCTCAACCAGATAAAAACAGCAGCAATGCAAAATTACAAATTTAAAACACCAAGTTAAAATTTACTTATAGACTGTTAAAATGCTGGGAGAATAAAAAGGTCTTCACCTGGCGTCTAAAAGCATATAATGTAGGTGCCAAGCGAACCTCCTTAGGGAGCTCATTCCACAGCCGGGGTGCCACAGCAGAGAAGGCCCTCCTCCTGGTAGCCACCTGCCTCACTTTTGTTGCAGTAACTCAAGAATAATGCACCTAGTGCAGGCTGGCATCTCTGATTTTGGTGGGGCTATGAATTCTTTCTGGGTTTTAGTCAGAACTCCAAAGGAGCTATCCAAGATTCTTGACCTATTTTGGGGATCAGGGTCAGCACCTTGGATATATTCTTAAGAGTTCTGACTAAAACCCAGAATGAATTCACAGCTTCACCAAGTCGGAGATGCCAACCTCCACTGAATGCACCCATTCTGAATTGTTCACTTAAGAGCCACCCATTCATCCAGGTAACATGCAGGAATGGCTCTCATTGCCATTATCATATCCAGAGAAGAGCAGAAGAGACTAAACATATGAAAGGACTCTAGACTCTCTGGAAAAGATGTGGGAGAGAATAGAAACAGAATATGAAGATGAGGATGTTGCTGAGAAAGATAAAACAGAACAAATAATGCAAAAGAAAGGTGAGGGGAAAGGGAGTACAGATCATTTCCTATGCAAGATCAAATCATACCCCAAAAAAACACAAGAGAAACATAAGGGACAATCGTAACCACAAGAACATGATGTTAGGATGTCACCAGTGTGAGGGAAACCTGAAGATACTCTGCCCCCATTATTCTTACTGAACAATGTTGGAACACTTTGTTATCCGTCCAAATTACCTGCAAATCATCGTAGAGGCTCCCACTAAGGTACATTTCACGCAGAGGCATGTCTGGCAACTTGGCACGGAGGAAACCACGCAGTTCAGCACATATATCCACAGCAGCCTGCTTGGCCCTGGCCTCCTCCTCTGCTGGGATGGCCACCTTCCTCCGGTAATAGGCAAACAGCTTTTCTTGCAAGGACATCCGGAGACGGGCCTTCTTCAGCTCCACCTGGCTTTTCTTGGCAGATGATTTATGCTTCATGGATTTTATTGAATCTGCCAGGGAAGGGTTCGTGACAGAAAGAGAGAGAGGGGTCCCAATACGTATCTTCAGGCCTCCCCAGCATCCTGCTTTGACACACCCCAGGTAGATGAACAAAAAAGCCCATCTAGCCAAAAAGCAGAGTAGTAGTAAATCACCTCCACCACTCCTCCTGCTCTGCATAGGATGTCCATAAGCCACTGAGTTCGGAGCCTTATGGGCATCACCACAACAGGACTGCACCCTAAAGATCAAGTTAGATGAAATGAAAAACAAGTTGGGCTCCCTGAAGATACATTTCGTGGAGAAAAATAAAATCTAATGAAAGGTTTAACTTAAGGTGTACAGAGACTTATGTCATTTTGTTAAATTTAACAGTTGGAGATTTCCTTTCCAAGCAATAACTAAACTTTGACTGGGTTATTACTAACTGTAGATGTCTCTTAACCCTTTCATGATTTGTTTACAGGTCGTATGTTACTGGCATATCATTGTACTTTGGGCTGCACTTGTGTTTATAAAGGTGCACAGTGACTTTTTGTGTTCATATTTCATTTTGCTCTAATTTAATTACTTTTTAAAATTATACTTGGCTTTTTATATATAAATAAAATGTTATAGAACATTGTTATAGAAGATGGCCTAATTCTTTAAAAAGGCTTTATGGACACCAATAAACTCTTTGAATTAATAATAATAAAATAATAATAAAATAATTATTATTATTATTATTATTATTATTTGTGGACTGTGTGTCAAGAGCTTTCCAGTGAAATAGATTTCATAAGAATTGGTCAACAGGAAGGCAGCTCAAAAAGAGATACCAACTAATTCCCGACTTTGAATTTTTGTTTGTATTTTATGCTTTTTATGGTTTTAAATTTTGTATATTTCTTTTTAATGTTCACTGTTTTTAACTTTTGTAAACCGCCCAGAGAGCTTCGGCTATGGGGTAGTATATAAATGTAATAAATAAATAAATAATAAGATAAGATGCATGTCTGCATTTCCGTTTCTTTGATCTTTCTTTAAAAAGAACAGCCATGGGGGGCCCTAATTCAGACTAGAGTATGAAGATTAACCCTTTCTCTCAAGCACATTCTCTTCATAAAAAATACCCCACCCCAGTTTTTATTTGCCCTGGGAGAAAAATATACAGGGATCCATATATTTTTCTTCCCAAGACAAACAGAAGATTGAGGGGGTGACTTATGTCACAAAATGACATGAAGGCAAAGGTTAATAGTCCTGATTGAGGGCCTCTGCAATACAGGGAACTAAAAAAAACCCCAAGATACATGCACAATTAAGATAGCCACACAAGTAATACTACATAATTTGGCTTCAATTGACATATTTTTTTAGCACATCACCTAAGATTAATCTGCCAATATAAAAAGCATTATTTCTCTTTACTTCTGCTGTTTATCGAGGAATCCGTGTGCTCCATCCAAGGCAAGAGACAGATCTGAGTTACAGTTCACCTTTATGTTTTCAAAAATGGGAATCAGACAGTTCTTTTCCCCAGAACGCCAAGCATAATCTGATGCCTGGAACATCTATCCGTGACTAATTCATCCGGTCTGCTGTCTGTTGTGAGACTGAGGCTAAACTGCAGACCTCATAGCCATACTATCTGGTCTAATCTCTGTACTCCTCCCACCTGCCCTGCTTTTTGTCCTACCTAGCCTGATCTAAAGTTCTCCCGAATTGAAGGTTTGCAGACCATTTTGTGACGTTTTGGTTGGCCCTAATAGAGGTATTGCCCAACTGTGGAAAAATAAGATAGAAAGCAACGGGTGTCAACTGGCTGATTTATATTAATATTTAGAAGAACTAATATTTAGAAGAACAACTATTCAGGAAAAGAACCTTACTGGAGATTTTTTAAAGAAGACACTAGATACTAGAAAGGTAGTTGTCAGGAATACATTGGGAATTCTTCATTAGTTTTCCTTCTAAACCTAAAATCCTTTCATTAACTGTGATTAGTCCTAAAGGTGACAGGTTTACTGGATTATTATTATTTATTTAAAACATTTGTATCCCGCCCTATATCATTAAGATCTCAGGGCAGTGTACAAAGATAAGCTGTATAAACAAAGCACTTAGATCAAAGTTACAGTCTAGCTCTTACCTATTTCAAAAGCTGAAGGATCAGTGGGAAGAGTCTGCAGAGAACGACTAAGACTAGTCTTCATGTCTTGGTTCAGCAGCCGTGACGATGATCCAAGCCAGCTTGGTTCCTCCCAGCTTCTCTTTCCTGACTGGCTCAAGCGGGTGGGGCTGGCAGGAGCACTGATTGCCCGGTCGTACATCTGAAGTGTGAGGAAACGGACTGTGTGATCCATTCAAAAGCCCCTAATTCTACATCCTAATGTTGCACCTTTTCAACCCCCATTAATCACAACCCTCCTTCGTCCGCTGAGTTCACTCTTACCCGTTTGACAGCCAAGGTGGCAATGCCCAGCATGGCAGCACCTCCCACACCCAGTACAAGTCGAGCATTGGACAATACAAAATCAATGGCCGTGCCAATGCCATTGTCATCCTTCTTTCCTTTGCGCTCTCCAGCGCCTGCCATCACTCCTTCATGGGAAGAGAAAAACAAGACAATGATCAACACATTTCATTTTGCAAGCACTTCCTGATTCGAACTTGAATTTCACTCTGTCCCATAGATTGTTACTAGGAAGCTAATAATTATCAATTGACTGAAGCAATTTATCTATTCTACCACACATGATGGTGTCATTACTGCGCATTACCACATATCATGATGTCATTTGTTAGAAGACCTCTGACATAGCTTAGGCTGACATTTGCCAAAGGCCACCCAGTGAACTTCATGGCTGAGTAAGGATTTGAACGTAGCTCTTCAATATCCAAAGCCAAGTCTCTCTCTTGCACAATACACTGCCCCACACAGAAAGTAAATTCCTGTGGTAAATGCAGCTAAAATATATGTAACAGTATGCTATTCTAAAAACAAAAGTATCTGAAGTTTTAAATTGCATGACCTCATTTTGTTAAATTGTTTTTCAGGTCCTAAGGGGAATCACAATAAGAGCTGACAATGCTGTGTAAGACCAAATCCTTCCACTAAAAGCCCCCAAAACCTAGATGGAAGTTTCCCCAACCTCTGCAGCACATACATTTTTAATTTATTTTTTATTTACAATATTTATATACTGCTCCCCATTCAAAATTACAGAGCAGTGTACAAGATAAAATAAAAACAGAATAAAAACACATTAAAATAGACTATTATTATTATTATTATTATTTAAAAAAAGCAAAATCCAAAGTGAAGCATGGCTGGTCATCAAGGGAAGGCTTCCTGGAACAACGATGTTTTCAGGAGGCGCCGAAAGGAATACAAAGTTGGTGCCTGCCTAACCTCCAGAGGCAGGGAATTCCATAGGAGGGGGGCTGCCATAGGATGGTAAGGCTCATTCCTTACAATGCCATCTGCAAGTTTCTTAGAACTGTCCCTGCTCCCATAAAACTTAGATTAGTTACTTTTAGACACTCAAATTAGGACAGATTTACTCTATAAAGCAGAGGTGTCGACATCAATTTCAGAAAAGTTCTCGGGGGGGGGGGGGGCTGCATTACAGTGGTGAGCTGGGTCAAAAGAAGAGGGTAGGACAAAGGAGGCAGGGCGAACATACCAAAAATGCCTGCATACTTTAGCTTAAAGCTCTTACTGCTAGTAACTAAGGCATTTCAAGCTTTCAGGGGGAAAAGAAAAACACTACAATAGCTGAGAAACCACTCAAAAATCAATGGTGGGAAAGGATGAGGCCATTTGGAGATGGCCTGGCCATCTGAGGAACCATGGAGGGCCAGATTGGGACCCCAGGAGGACGGGAATTGGCCCGCGGGCCTGAGTTCAATACTCCTGCTATAAAGAATAATTAAAAGAGCACAATGTGTCTATAAATAACCTACCTAAGGCTTAATTCATCTGTGAAGAAAAAAGGGAAATATTCCCAGGGATCGAGGCAGGGTACTTTCAGGATTCTTTTTTTTCAGAGGAAGCCAATATTAACCATCTAGCCCAGATGACCAGAGGGGCTGAGGAAAAAGAAAGGGGGCCAAAAAAAGAAGGAGGGGAAGATGGGGAATTTTCTAAATCAACCCCCCAAGTTTTGTGCGCAAGAAAGCCTGGCCCTTTTCCAGCTGTCTCTCCTTATCTTCGATCTTCTCAAGCTGCTGGTTCTTGCGGAACTCTTGCCGGATTGTGTTGAAGTAGAAATCACGGTCGGTGTAACGTAGGCCTCGTCCCTGACGCAACAGAGTGCGATAAAGATTCAGCACTGCCACACGGGTCCACGCTGCCATGGAAGATGAGTGGAGGGAGTTTGAACTGAAGACATACAGAACAGAGAAAAATGAATATATGGGGAGAAGGACAGAGACGGTGTGTAGGTTTGTCATTATCTTGGTCAAATGGTATCTTATCTAAACAGACTAGTATAGTAGGTACTAAGAGAAATACATCCATGTAAAGTTCTAGCCATTATTCATATCTCTCTCCCTCTTTGTGTATTTATATCATATGCCACCTTTCAGGGCAAAGCCCTTCCAAGGCAACTTACAAAAGATAATTAACGTCATATGCATAGGATAATTTGGCTTCATATACATGAGCGAACATTAGTTATTGGGCATATTAAAAATGTAATTAATAAATAAACGTGCTTTCACATGATGTACAATAAATCCCCTTGTAATGCTTCCAGTCCAGGCTCCCAGTGATCTTCCTTTTAACCACACACCACTAATCCATTCAATCATACCTTTCCACCATAATTGTTCCCAGCCCGTATGCTTTCCCTCACCCTGGCTCCACCTCCCTCCTACTGAATGGCCCTCTCCCTCACTCTGTGAAACTCTGTTAAATCAATGGAAAGATTTTGCAGAATCTGAATAACTCTCCCTTTCAGGTATCATTTAGATGGTCTTGACATTCTGTTCTCCAAAGCATTTTATGTCAGCATGACAGGCAGTAATTCTGCAAGCCACGGATGGAAAAACTGTGGCTTCCTCTCTCACAGATGGCCTCGGCAATGGGAGTTAATACCTGAAGGGAGGGGGACTTTCACTTGGGAGTTGAACCTAAGCACTATGGGGGAGGGCACTAACTGCTGCTTCCTCTACCTTATGATGCCTTCAATTAAGGATAGAGCCATGGTTCAGTGATGAAGCACCTGCTTTGCATGCAGAAAGTCCCAAGTTCAATCCCCCAGCATCTCCAGGTAGGGCTCCTGTTTGAAACCATGGAGAGTTGCTGCAAGTCAGTGTTGGCAACTTGATGTTGTGCAGACTTCTACTGTTACTTTCTACTGTTAGTTTTTCCCTACCCTGTGCCTGCTTACCCTACCCTGTACCTGTTTGCATTCTCTTCCCCTCCTTATTGTTTTACTATGATTTTATTAGATTGTAAGCCTATGCGGCAGGGTCTTGCTATTTACTGTTTTACTCTGTACAGCACCATGTACATTGATGGTGCTATATAAATAAATAATAATAATAATAATAATAATAGGGCTAAACGGACCAATGGTCTGACCTCAGTATAAGGCACTCCCTATGTACCTAGTACACCTTCTTTCTTCTCTAAAAGGAGTGAGAACCCCCCATCTGACATATTAAAACTCTGATCATATATTAAAACTCTGACATACTAAAACTTTGAACAAAATTTCAAAAAGGATCCCCCAAAACAAGAGCTCCATAAGGAAATACAACTGATGGACACACAGCTAGGCACAAAATCCCAAGACGGCTCCCCAAAAGCAAGTGGATATGACTAAGCAACCTGTGGTCAATTTGTCTCCTTCCAGTCATTGTAGCGCAATTGGGAGTCAGAGGAAAGGTTATGGGCTTCGTCAGTTTTTTAAATAGATGCCAACAAGCGCCAAGACCCTGTGAATCTCGGGAGGGGA
The DNA here is from genome assembly GCF_023053635.1 of Elgaria multicarinata webbii. Taxonomy (NCBI): domain Eukaryota; kingdom Metazoa; phylum Chordata; class Lepidosauria; order Squamata; family Anguidae; genus Elgaria; species Elgaria multicarinata. The sequence continues at coordinate 36,043,017 of NC_086179.1, read as the reverse complement.
GTTTGTGTGAAACGTTAAGAGGCATTTGGCAAGCCGGGCTCTCAGACCTCGCCCCACGTACCCTAAAGAGGAAAGGAGTGTACGTGAGTGCATGATGAGGAAGATGAAAGGCCCTGGGACGAAATGGGAGCCAGGGAAGGAACTCTCTACGGTCCTAATCACTCCATGCTGGGTGTCAAAGGGAGCGGGGGTGGGTGGGTGTGCGTGCGGTGGACGGGACTCGGGTGGTATCATAGAGACGGATCCCGGGGTAGGGGCATTCCTGCAGCTCCAGGGTCTCACCAGTGGGGAGGGACGAGGGACAAAGGCCCGGCGGCTGCCGCTTCCGATATCTTCACGGAGGAGGCTGCGTTGCGTTTCAGGGGCTTCAACCCCACCTCTTTCCGCTCCCAGCACTGATCCCAGGGTCACTCGCAACATGGCCGGTTCACTTCCGGGTCATGACCTCTATCACTATGGAAACTCATAGAGATAGGATTGAGGCTGTCACCCAATGCCTGCTGAGACAGGGAGTCCTACAACTCCCATCATGCCCTGTGTTGGCTAGGGCACGCTGGGAGTTCTAGGACTTTCTGGCTAAACATGCATAGGATGGCAGCCTAATTAAAACAAAACAAAAACCATCAGGTCGTTCCCCACGAAGCCTCATTTCCTGTTTTATCCATGTGCGGCACGAGCGGGAAGTGTAGACAAGAAACAATGCAAGGATTTCAATGAGCAGAATTAAAAGCTCTGTGATATTCTATTGCTGTGTCGGGAGATGGCCTGAAGACACCACTTGCTCTACTCACTGAATGATCTTCCTTTCCTTGCTGGCTCTTTGAATAGACTTGTATTATTATTGCATTTATAAACAGCTCCACATTGGCAGATGTTGTATGAAAAATTACAACAAAATACAAGAAGTTAAAATATTAGCAAATAATCAATAAAACAGTGGCAATAAAAATCTGAATAGTTTCTTTTTAAGCAAAAAAAAAATGTAGTTAGGGGCTGCTGTAAGTGAGCCAGTATGGGAAGGAAACAGAAAAGCTGCAAAGATATTACATTTAGGCATTCAGGGTCTAAAAGAGTTTATGTCTAGTGCTCAGATTGTGTGTGGGCAGCCCTCCTTATCTGGCTATCCTGGCTAATGTTTTGGAAAACTGGGGAGGAGGAGATGATTTGGCCTTTTGTTCAAGGGTCTCCCACGCACACACATCCTCACACCTAGAACTCTCCATCCTGTCTCTCTTTGGCTAAGTGCCTGGCTGAGGAGGGCAGTCCTGTCTCCAGGTGTACATAGCTTTCAGTTGTTTGCCCAGATCCACCCATGTTCTTTGCTTGCCCTCTGTTGCCCCAGATGGCTCTGCTAGATCTAAGGGGTTTAAGTTACAGGAGGACAGATTTCAGTTGAAGATAAACTTCTTGAGGGTAAGAGTTATTCTGTTAATTGGTAATTGCAATAGAGAGGTGTAGGTTCTGCCTTGCTGGAGGTTTTCAGCATGGCAGGATGCTCTAATTCTGCATCCAGCAGTTGGCTGAACTTGATGACCTACAAAACCCCTCCACTTTATGATTCTAATTACTTAAGGGCCTACTGCCCTATTACTTTTCTGACAGCCCTCTTAGCTACTGCTTTTGGAAGGTTCTCGAAGGGAATGATTTGGGAGGAGTCGGGGTAGAACTTGTGGATTTCATTAAGCACCCTCTTCATTAAGCACCCCATAATTCTACCACTGTGTGTCTCTTCTGGATCCAAGCTATGCTCTCTAGTTGGCAGAAATAACAGCAACTTGTCACTTCCCATTTACATTATATGATTTGATAAAAATTATCATAGGCCAATTAGAAGGAGCAGCAAAAAGATAACTGCCTAGTTGCCTAGAAAGTGAAAAGGGTACACTTGAACAAATCTGTGAGTGACTTGTAACTCAGTTCTAAACCAGCATACCCCAAAGAAAAGCACTTTTTGCATATTACATGTGGATTTGGGGCAGTGGAGAGCAAGTTCTTGGTTATGTGGAAAGATACTGACATGGAGCAGGGGCAAGCATGCATGCCACCTCCACTATACGTTCAATGTAAAAAGTGGAACGTGCTTATATCCCATTGAGTTCAGTAAGAGTTACTTCCATATAAGTACCTCACTTGTAGTAATCCCAATGAACTCAGTGAGACATACTTATGACTAGAAAACAAGTTCAGGATTGTACTGGAAGGTGCTTGTTTGATCCATGCAACCTGGCTGTCAGAAATGAAGTGGGGAATTTATATAAGGATATGAAAGTCAGCAGGAAGTTTATTGGGACATTTCAACTTGGTGGGTTTCAACTGGGAAAACCTGAGCGTATATAGGGTGGCCATATGAAAAAGAGGACAGGGCTCCTGTATCTTTAACACTAGTATAGAAAAGGGAATTTCAGCAGGTGTCATTTGTATCTGGTCAAGGGGGCAGGGCTCCTGCATCTTTAACTATTGTGATGAAGAGGGAATTTCACTGCATGCATACATCAGCAGATAGAAATTAAATGGGGGGAAATCTTTTCTCATAATTGCATCACTTGCTGTTTAATTTGATTCTTATGAGGCATTTAAAAGCATAGGAGCATTGACAGGGGAGAAAATATGATCCCCTACGAGAAAGAAAAATGTCATCTTTGTCAAGGGTATTTTCTAGTTTTTCTTTTTTGGACGGAGAGCATGACTATTTCGAAGCACCAGGAAGCCTCTAATACTGCCTACTTTATTTTCGTTTTTACTTTTTCTATGTAATTCCAATGCTTTTGCCCCGCATATGAAAGATTCTACCAGCTGCAATCGCAAACCGGATGTCACATTCGAGAACCATTGCTTCGCTACAAAGAATCCCAGTCTTCTTTGAGACCATGGAACTTCTGAGAAACCATAGAGTTAGGAAAGGGTGGGCTAGAAAGCCTGGGTGTATTTCCGGCATGTATGGGAGCTGGCGGTTAAAGGTAGATGATCACGTTTGCTGGAATCAGAACAATGGCGCCTCCTTCTGTCTGTTTTGTGGAAAGCTCGCAGCCGACACACATTCATTTTCTGAACTGAAACTGCGGGAAAAGCAGAGGCACAAAAAAATATCGCGGAGTCCTCATCATTTCTGGAACCTGCTGGGAGACGCTGGGTTTAGTGGAACCGTTTAGGGCGCAATCCTATGCATGTTTGGACAGGAAAACGTCATGCTCGGAATTCTAGGACTTTTGTCTGTCTAAACATGCATAGGGTTGTGCCCTTATTCCCCGTTTTTGGAAAGCGGGAAGGAAGGAAGGCGACATGACACTGACGTTCAGCCTGATTAAAATGAACCAAACTGTGGATTCCTCCCCTTTCGCAGTGCTCATTTCACTGTGGCACGGGAATTATAATTTGAACTGGTACATAATAAGAGGCTGGTGGTGATTATTGTGGACAATCCAGAATGTAAGACAGAAGGCACTCAATTAACTATTGTAGACCTGCCTTTCCGTATACTTTTCAGTACCTGCTCAGTCCTTACTTTGTGGAGAAAGCTGTGTTCATGCAAACAGTTCAGTAGAACTAACCTTGATTATGTTTTAAGTCCAACCTGTTTTCATTGGGCTAAACTGCAGAGAGAATGGGATTTATGGATTTCCCCTCTTAAGAAGAATGTGTATCTCACCCTGCTCTGCGATACTCTACCAGAGCATGAGCCAATCCGTACACACCAGCCCTTTCAAGGGTGTGTGTCTGTACACTAGAGAGGTGGATTACTTCCTCTCTAGAGAGCCAACTTATGGGAAACCTGGGATAGCCTATCACCTCTGGAAGCTTCACGTGGAAAATCCAGAATAACTTAATACCTTTGTGGAGATGGGTGGGTGTGTGGGTGGGTGTGGAATCCCTGCTGTAGCTTCTCTGCCCCTGCAGAGTTTCCTGCTCCTGTCCCACATTACTTCCTCTTTCTACCTGGAGAAAAAAGAGGAAGTAAACAAAGACAGCATGGCCCATTCAGGGGGCATTTTTATCGCTGCGCTTCTCCTGCATACTGCAGGAAATGGTGGCACATTCTGCTTCCCCCAAAAAAAGTTGGATTAAAAGGGGTCCATTTTGTGATGGAAAAAAGGCAAGAAGGAGGCAGACGACATTGTGTAAAAGATGCACAAAAAACCATGAGTGGGCAATCGCAAGAGTGTAATAAAATGTTCACCTGGTGAATCCCTGTGTTAAGAACATAAGAAGAGCTATGCTGGATCAAATCAAGAGTCCATCTAGTCCAGCATTCTGTTCACACAGTGGCCAATCAGCTGCCCCCGGTAAACCCACAAACACAACATGAGTGCAACAGCACCCTCCTGCCCATAGTTCCCAGCAACTGATGTACACAGGCATTCTGCCTCTGATACTGGAGGTGTCATATAGCCATCAAGACTAGTAGCCATCAATAGCCTTCTCCTCCATGAAATTGGTGGCCATCACTACGTCTTGTGGTAGTGAATTCCATAGTTTAACTATGCACTGTTGTACACAAGAAGCGTATGGACCTTGCAGAAGGCACTCCTCTTACAGAAGTACCTAATGCTGCGTGTTCATGTGAACACATACCTGCATCCCAATCATGTATACTTGGAAATAAGTTTCCTGGAGTTAATGGCATTTAATCCCACAGTGTTTAGGACTGAGGCACCAAGCAAATAGAATTATTTTCAACTTTGATAGGGCAGACTCTCAAGTTCATATGAAGCAATGGCAGAGCCAAAAGGTGTCCCGTTCCCCCCTGCAGATGCATATTGTAAAAGACTTGTAATGACATGCAAGCTTTTCTTTTTGATGAACCATTTACAAGATTTTACCAAATACTATGATCTATGAAACACTGTCTGCAAAGAAGTATGTCAATGAATGACATGTAGGCAACTTGCTCTGTTGTCAGGAGGGGGATTCAAACTCCTGACTTCTTGTGTTGTACAACTCAAAACACTTACCCAGGTTACTGAGAGCATCTGCATGAGATGTGCATGTGTTCCCACTTCAGTGCTAAACAGGAGATGGAGGAAGGAGTCGTCCCCCAAAAGTAGGAGCAATGTGGCTCATAGAAACTCTTGTACTGATATTGAGGATTATAACAATAATGCTTTTTTATGCAGCACTTCAGAGTGGTTCACACAACAATGCTAAGTCATAACGTTTAGCTCAAAATGCTTAACCACTGTGCTTTAGCATGGTGTCTGAACAGGGTCAATGTGATTAAACCTGTGACAAATCTCTAGGAAAGGGCTGGTTTTAACTGCACTGGAATTGCTGAGAATGCTACTGAAGAATTGCTAACCCACCTCTCTCAAAGCAATATAAGGTAGCATTCTCTAAAATGCCAGGTGAAGAACCACTGAGAATGCTTAATGATCCTTAGTGAACAATCCCATGGTCCCTACGAGAGCATCCCAGGGACCCTAGTAGGGCTCATAAAATCCCTCCGAGGTCAGAGACATCACTCTGACCTCGGAAGGGAGACTTAAAGATCTGGCCTCAGACCTCTCCCCCTCGCAGCTGGTGCAGAGAGAACTGCGCCAGCTGCCTCTCAGAGGTTGGAAAAGCAACCTTGGAGCCTCAGGAAAGGGGGTGTTCTGGTGAGAGTGGGGGAGATACAAGTTACCCTGAGTCTCCTTCAGCCGCTTTCCCTGTCTCTCCAAAGTGCCCTCACTAGACTAGCTGAAAAACACAACTAGGGAAAATACAGAAGATCACCTCCACCGTTCATCCTTCTATGCCAGTTTCAGCCCAACAGTGCATAGGAAACTTAGAGCTCCATCACACCTACTTTTTTTCCTGGTATGCATCTGCGATTTCCACCTCCATTTCATTAGCACATCAAGTGCTCATCACTTTCACGTGGGTTTTTGCTAGGGATGTGCTCCGCTTCTAATCGGACCGGAGAAGCAGGAGCGGAGTGGGGGGCTTCGCCTGCCCTTAAGGCGGAGGCGAAGAGGATTGGGGGGCCGGCGGAGCGTGGTGAAGAGGATCGAGGTGAAGGCGGATCCTTTGCCTCGATCCGGAGCTCTGCCGGAAAGGTAAGTGGGGTTTACCGGGCCCTGCCGCTGTCGCTGTCGCCCATGCGGCGACGGCGGCAGGGCCCGGTAACCCCTTCCCCGCCCTCCTCTCCCTTACCTACCTCCGCCCGCGGTCCGTCGGCGTCTTCAATTGAGCCCGCGGTTCCACCAGGAAGCCTGGGCCGCTTGAAGACGGCAACGGACCACGGACGGAGGCAGGTAAGGGAGAGGAGGGCGGGGGCGGTTTACCGGGCCCTGCCGCCGTCGCCGCCCATGCGCCGACGGCGGCAGAGCCCGGTAAGGGACCAAGGGAGAGGGGGGCCTTACCTGCCTCCGTCCCTTGGTCCTTTACCGGGCTCTGCCGCTGGGACTGCCTTGACTCTTGGCATGCGTATGTATCCCTGGACAAGCTATCATGGTGGCGAGTTTGAGGTTTCTAAAGTGCAAATTGATGGAGCTATGGAAAGGGGTGTGAATGGGGTGCCCGGTTTTCATAAATTCCCCAAAAATCAGGGGATGATGGGACTGCCTTGAGTCTCGGTGTGCGTGTGCACCCCTGGATAAGCTTTCATGGTGGCGAGTTTGAGATTTTTAACGTGCAAATTGACGGAGCTATGGAAAGGGGTGTGAATGGGGTGCCCGGTTTTCATAAATTCCCCAAAAATCAGGGGATGATGCGATTGCCTTGAGTCTTGGCGTGCATGTGTATACCTCCATGAGGTGTCATGGTGCCAAACTTGAGGTTTCTAACTCTTTCATCAGCAAGACCGCCCTTCAATGCACGTGCCCCCAAGAAGGGACATTCTGCGACATAGCATGAGGACGGCAATACATGGGGACGGAAGGGTGGTTTTATCCCTCATGGAGAAAAAATACCACACTTTCCCTGCCCCAGAAAAACATGGAAAATGGGAGGGAAGAGGCAAGATGACTGCAGGAACGGGATGACCTCATGTGAGGATCTCGGGGCAAAACGGTAAACGAAGCAAGATGAAAGTGCAGTAAAACGCTGGTGTGATGGAGCCCTTAGAAGCCTCTGAGTTCAGGGAGATGTAAGGACATAAGTAAGAATTTGGGGATGTAAACACATACAAATAATGATTGTATTAAAGGGAGACATGAAAAGACACAAGCAGATCACTAATGAATAATGGGTAACTGATATCAAGAACTAGTTGCTGAAGTAGTCCGGATAATATCAAAGGAAGAATGCAGAATTACCACCCATCACACAAGGTTAAGGGTTATTTGAGGAATGAAGAGTGTTGGGTAGTAAGACATTATTAATTTAATACTCAAAGTCAAAGATGTGCTTAGAGTTCACTTGTCAGCCAATGGTCGATAATGAATGGTCAATAAAGAGTTATAAGGCTTACACTATCAAATCTGAAATATCAAGTGTTTAAGAAAGTTTATACAATTAGACTTTAAGTAGTAAATTTTGAGATGGGAGTTGTTTTCTAAAGAAATAGGATTTAAAATCAATCCTGTCTAGCCTGAAAGATATGCGTTTTGGAGGCTTTTTTTGTGTTTTAATCTCATCAAAAATTTTGAGGCGTTGAGACTGAGTTCAGATAGATGGGAGAGTAAACAAAGAAGTAAAGTTGTAGAAAGTGTGTAAGTATGATCTGATATTTGGGGCATATCAGCTTAACATCTGGAATAACACCAAGCCTGCCTATCTGCCTACCAGCTGGGCAACCTATTCAGAGCTGGATACGAGACTTGGATTTAGAGAGCTCTCTTCCTAAAATCATACAAAAGTGGAGTCATGAAAACTGCTGCATTTCTTATTACTATTGTTTTAGCTTGCATGGTTGTATTTTGATGTCATGTTTTATTAAGAATATATGTTATTGAATAAAAATTGAAAAATCTAAAGATCTCTCCCTTAGACACACACTAATTCTTGTTTGCCAATACCAAGATTGAACCCCAAATGTACTAATTTGTCATGTATTCTTTGACTGGAGTGTTTAACTTAGTATAGGTTGTTAAATGGAAGCTAAGGGCTTCTTCAATACAGACCTATAGCTCGGAAACCCTTAACTCTGCAACAAACTGAAGAATTCAGTGGGCTGGAATTTGCTTAGCTAGAAGCATTCTGGCTAGATGGGGTAGTGAAGCAGAATGTCAATTACCATATTAATGTGGCATTACTGACTGTAGGGTCAAAACATGGTCCCTCTTATCAGTGCAAAGTGCAGTGGCCATGGTGACCTGGAGGGAATCTACACGTCGTATTGAAGGTGCCTGCGTGCGCCTCCAGTCCGCCCTCAAAACGATGGTGTAGAAGGAGAAAAAAGAGACGGAGGAAGAGGCGGAGGAGGCGGCGGCTGGGGAACCGGCCGCGTCCTTGCCGCCACCGCCCGCCTTCTTCCGCCGAGCTCTCCGACCCGGGTGGCTCTTTCCCCGGCAGCAGGAGGTGGGCGGCGGCGGCTGGTTGAACAGCATGTGTGTGTGTGTGTGTGTGTGTGTGTGTGTGTGTGTGTGTGAGAGAGAGAGAGAGAGAGAGAGAGAGAGAGAGAGAGAGAGAGAGAGAGAGCGGCAGCAGCAGCGACCGGGAGAATCCCGAGCTGATCAACAGCAGCTGGGAATCTCCCCGTTGAGAACTGAGAATAGAAAAGGCGTCTTTTCCCGCCTCTCAAAGGCAGGGTCTATACGTGGAGCTTCGGGGCGCTTGCCTGCGTCTGGAGTGCGCCTTCGAATCCACGTGTAGATTCCCTCCCTGAGAACTAAATGTGATTTCTCAAACTGGAGCACTAGAGGGACATAAAAAATTGCCAAGCTGTTACTGGCTTGTTGCATAAAGATGTTTTCTGGGTATACCTCCATCCACCTTCTTTGTGCCTGTTGTGGGTATTCCAGAGTTGTTGTTGTTGTTATTTGTATCCCAATGCTGGGCTTGTAGTTTTACAAAACTAAAACATACAGTTTAAAGCTATAAACAGAATACAGCATCAGTACTTTATTGCTTGGGTCCAAGGACCATTGCAAGATAAAAACAATATCAATCATTAAAACAGTAAAAGGCTTACATATCTTGAACAAAGATCACAATTTAAAATCAAGATAGATAACATTAAACCAAATGCAGCTTATACAACCATAAAACATTGCAATTAAAAGACTAAAAAGAGTTAAAATATTGTCAAGGTGCAATTGACAAATAGAAGTATACAAAAGTTAAAAAATATAATTAAATAGGTTTCAATATTAAAACATTTAAAATATTTTCAATACACAACAAATTTTAAAAGTCTCAGCCATAGATGGTCCAGATTATTCATCAAAGGCCTGCCGGAAGGCCCTCTCCCACGTTCCCACCAGGCATACCTGTGTTGGTGGTGGGACTGAGAGAAGGGCTTCCCCTGAAGATCTCAAAGCACAGGCAAGCTTGTAAGGGAGAATACGGTCTTTCAGATAACCTGGACCCAAGCCATATAGGGCTTTATAGATCATAACCAGCACTTTGAATTGTGCCCAGAAACAGACTGGGAGCCAGTGGAGCTGCTTTAACAGAGGAGTTGTATGCTCTGTTAGGTTTTGAATGGTGAAAGGGTGATTATACTTCCCTCTTTTTTCAAGTTGGCTGTGGGAATCTGGCAGATTTCTGTTCAGAGAACTGTAATAGGTCGAAGCAAATCATTACAAAAGGGATCTCCTTGTGATACATTATTGCCACAGCTACTGTTGAAGTCAAAAGATCCACCTACTCACACGGTTTCAGTAGCCTTCTTGTGAATCCCAGTGGCTTTAGCATTCTCCAAAATTTATTTCCTTGTTCTTATTATTTGGGGGGACAGGCACCACCATAAAGCCACACAAGCGTACAAATGCAATTCTTATCTTTACCAATTTTGCAAGTTTGTTTTGTAAGTCACGTACAGACATTTCCAAAATTCAAAACTTATTCAAATTAATATTGTGGGTCAACTCAGCTAGGGTGTACCCATATCTATGGCCTATGGGACACAAGGAAACAGTGAAAACACCACATCCAATCACCATTGATTTCTACAGTTCAATTGGTCAGATTACGGGTAACTGCTAAGTAAACTGGAGTAACCATCAAATAGTTGTTGTTTTTTAATCTTGAAGTTCCCAGTTCTTGAAATCATATCTTTGTATGGGACTCATTCCCCATACCCCACTCCATCTCCATCTCTCTCTCTCTCTTCCCCCACTTCAGGAATCCCAAAGACTGAAACTTCAAGAAAGCAAATCAAAGTTAAACATTTTTTAAAAATGATTTTTTGGTCAATGTCACGGTTTTGGAAGTTAAACTCTTCAAAATTCCAGAAAAGTACAGGGTGGCAGATCTATTCCCCTGGCCTTTTTGCTAGATAGATAGAACACATTAAGTTATCTTAATGCCAAATCATTTACTTGGCAACAAAATATTTTTTCCTTGTCACAGGTTCCTGTGAGTCATAGATATTTTTTTTGAATTTGGTATGATGTTTTTGTATCATTCCTTTCTTTGGGGTTGGGTTCTCTGCACTATTGGCCTGCAGAAGTCCTATAAAAGCCTGGGTGTGATGCTATGCAGGGATGTTGACATTTGGATTTACACAGGCCAGTTCTGTGGGCTAATGCCAGTAGTCGCTTTTGATTGAAGCAGATCCTCTAATACTTTGTAGTTCAGTGAGAGTTTTTCTCTCTGGTTAGGGTGGTACCACAAGCTGAATGTTCTCTTCTGGTATGTTGATTAGGAGACAAAAATGCACTAACTTTGTTTTTTTAGCTTCTGTCAGATGGGTTTTTTAAAGTCTCGTAACATTTGCGTGCGGTGCTGGTGGTGTTACGTTTCTCTTGGAGATTTGTTTGGCTTTGTATGCTTTGGCTGCTATATTGCTGTCTGAAAAATGACCTTACAAATGGCAAGGTGTCATGTTTACTACCTCCCATTGATCTCTCTATAAAGCAACAGTTCGCAAAGGATGGAAAATATGCTTTCCTTCAGCTGATTGCATTGCAGTGGCTTAGAGCGGAGGAAGGGTCAAGCTTGCCTGAAGAGAGTAGAAAGGAAGATACATATCAAGGTTTGGTTCACATATAATGCTAAGCCATTGTGTGGTTTTTGAAAAGTGGCTTGCCGTTGTGCCTGAACCCATACCACAAACAAACCATGGTTTGTTAACCAGCTACAAATGATAAATATTAGGCATTGTTTGTTGTTGACTTAAAACCTGCCTTGTTTAAACAATAACACGTTGTGATGTCTGAACCCAGAACCGTGGCTTAACCCTGGATTATTTGCACTGCTGTCTGCCTTAAAACAGAGGCATCCAGCAAGAGCATCCTGAAAACATAGCAGCGCTCATGTGCCAAATGTGAAATAGGCCTTTGGTGGGTCTGGATCAGTGGTGTTGGTTCAAGAATGGTAGGTCAGCGGTAATTCACTGCCTTGTGGAATGTAGACTGCTACAGGGCTGAAGCATAGCATGTATCACCAGGGATAATCAGCAAAGATGGCCTAGATGAGGTGAGATGGCCTAGATCAGGTATAGGCAACCTGGTGTCCTCCAGATGTTTTGGACTACAACTACCATCATCCCTGACCATTGGCCAGACTAGCTGGAGCTGGTGGGAGCTGTAGTCCAGAACATTGGTGGAGGCACTAGGTTGGGAAAGACTAAATAAAACTGAGGGAGTGGATTGAATGGAATGAGAGCAGTAAAGGGCGCTTGATGTTCTTTTTCCTAATGGAAGTCCCATATGCCATTTGGCAAAGCCCGTTTGGAAACTCCGGGAAGTTTCAGAAGCAGCAGTCTGCGATACAGTCCAGGACCTGTTAGTTGAACAAATTCCGTCAAAAGCCTTCCTGCATGTCCAGGAATCTTTGTATGTTCCGGCTCTGAAGCCTGACCTTGGTTCTTAGATCTTTACAGGTCACATAACTCAGTGAAAGAGACACAGGATGAAAGCAATTACATGTACTTGGGTAGCAAATGACTCTTCAGAAGTTTCTTGAAAAGAATGTGCCACAAAGACAACTAAAGAACCTCCGCGCGCCCCCCCCCCCGCCCCCCACAGCAGTTTTCATGGTTATAAATTGCATTTAAGATGTTTTGCTCTTCACACTTCCCCATGATGTTATACAGAATTAGCTTAAGATGTTCTGTTGCTTTCCCTGAAATGCCTCTTTGTGGGGCGAAGTGGGGGCAGGGGCGGGTCTGAGCCCTATATTATGTAGTGCAACCATATGAAAAGGAGGACAGGGGTCCTATCTCTAACAGTTGTGATGAAGAGGGAATTTCACCAGGTGCTGCATGCATACAAATGAACCTGCTGAAATTCCCTCTTCATCACAACTGTTAAAGATACATGAGCCCTGTCCTCCTTTTCATATGGTCACCCTAAATTATGTGCATGAAGTCAAACCATTTTTAAACTATTTTTATTTTTTCGTCTGGTTTCAGTTGAGATTCAGCTGCAATTGAAGTGGTTCTCGCTTATTTATTTATTTATTTATTACATTTCTATACCGCCCAATAGCCGAAGCTCTCTGGGCGGTTCACAAAAATTAAAACCACAATAAAACAACCAACAGGTTAAAAGCACAATTACAAAATACAGTATAAAAAGCACAACCAGGATAAAACCACGCAGCAAAATTGATATAAGATTAAAATACAGAGTTAAAACAGTAAAATTTAAATTTAAGTTAAAATTAAGTGTTAAAATATTGAGAGAATAAAAAGGTCTTCAGCTGGCGACGAAAGCAGTACAGTGTAGGCGCCAGGCGGACCTCTCTGGGGAGCTCGTTCCACAACCGGGGTGCCACAGAGGAGAAAGCCCTCCTTCTAGTAGCCACCTGCCTCACTTCCTTTGGCAGGACCTCATGGAGAAGGGCTCCTGTAGATGATCTTAAGGTCCGGGCAGGTACATATGGGAGGAGGCGTTCCTTCAAATAACCTGGCCCCAAACCGTTTAGGGCTTTAAATGTCAATACCAGCACTTTGAATCGGGCCCGGACCTGGACTGGCAGCCAATGAAGCTGGAAAAGGACTGGCATAATGTGATCTCGCCGGCCAGTCCCTGTTAGTAAACGGGCTGCCCTGTTTTGTACCAGCTGATGCTTCCGGACCGTTTTCAAAGGCAGCCCCACGTATAATACACTGCAGTAATCCAAGCGAGAGGTTATCAGAGCATGGATAACTGTAGCTAGGCTATCTCTGTCCAGATAAGGGCATAGTTGGTATATCAACCTAAGCTGATAAAAGGTGCTCTTTGCCACTGAGTTCATCTGTGCCTCAAGTGACAGTTCTGGATCCAAGAGCACCCCCAAACTACGGATCCAATCCTTTAGGGAGAGTGCAACCCCGTCCAGGACAGGGCAAACATCACCTCGCCGGACAGATGAACCACCCGCTAACAGTACCTCCGTCTTGTCTGGATTGAGGATCAGTTTGTTAGCCCTCATCCAGTCCATTACCATGCCCAGGCATCGGTTCAGAACAGTCACTGCCTCACCTGGGTTTGATGAAAAGGAAAGGTAGAGCTGGGTATCATCCGCATATTGATGACACCTCAGTCCACATCTCCGGATAACCTCCCCCAGCGGCTTCATGTATATGTTAAACAGCATAGGGGATAAGACAGAGCCCTGTGGAACCCCATGGTTTAGAAGCCACGGCACAGAGCAATAATCCCCCAGCACCACCTTCTGGAATCGGCCATCCAAGTAGGAGCGGAACCACTGCAACACAGTACCTCCAACTCCCAGCTCAGACAACCTATCCAGAAGGATACCATGGTCGATGGTATCGAAGGCCGCTGAGAGGTCCAGGAGAACCAACAGGGTCGCACTCCCCCTGTCTCTCTCCCGACAGAGGTCATCCCACAGGGCGACCAAGGCAGTTTCCATTCCAAAACCAGGCCTGAAACCCGATTGAAATGGATCTAGATAATCCGTTTCATTCAAGAGTGCCTGGAGTTGTCCTGCAACCACCCGCTCAAGCACCTTGCCCAGGAAAGGGATATTAGCCACCGGCCTGTAGTTGTTAACGTCCTCTGGGTCCAGATTAGGCTTCTTCAGGAGTGGTCTAATTACTGCCTCTTTTAAAGAGGCCGGCACCACTTCCTCTCTCAAGGAGGCATTTACAATCTCCTGGACCCAGCCAGCGATCCCCTCCTTATTTGATGTAATGAGCCACGAAGGGCAAGGGTCAAGCACACAGGTGGTCGACCAGACTTGGCCAAGCACCTTGTTCACATCCTCGGGCCTCAATAACTGAAACTCATCCAATAAAACTGAGCCGGACGGCGCTCTGAACGCCTCTACTAGTGGAGCTGCATTAAGTGTGGTGTCCAATCCATGACGAATCTGAGCAACTTTATCTTCAAAGTGCCGTGCAAACTCGTCGCAGCGTGCTACCGAGGGTTCAACTATCTCACGCCCTGGCCCAGAGTGTAACAGGCCGTGAACCACCCGGAAAAGCTCCACCGGACGACACTGAGAAGATGCAATGCTGGTGGAAAAGAACTGTCTCTTTGCCACCCTCACCGCCACAGAGTAGGCTCAATAGTGAGCTCTAACCCGTGTTCGATCAGACCCAGCACGAGTTTTCCTCCACCTGCGTTCTAGCCATCTCCCCTCTTGCTTCATTGCCCTCAGCTCAGGTGTGTACCAAGGAGCTGACCAGGCTCTGCTCAGAGGGAGAGGACGCTTGGGCGCGATCGTGTCAACCGCCCGAGTCATCTCTGCATTCCACAGAGCGACCTGGGCTTCGACAAGAGCACCGGCCATATCAGCAGGAAAATCCCCCAGAGCCCTCTGGAATCCATCGGAGTCCATTAGCCTCCGGGGGCAGACCATTTTAATAGGCCCCCCACCCTTGCAGAGGGGAAAGGCCACCGAGAGTCTAAACCTCAGTAGGAAGTGATCCGACCATGACAAGGGGGTAGATGTTAGTTCCCCCACTTCCAGATCACCATCCTCCTGTCCAGTCGAGAAAACCAGATCAATCGTGTGTCCTTTTACATGCGTTGGGCCAGTAACATATTGAGACAGCCCCATGGTTGTCATGACAACCATGAAGTCCTGAGCCGCTTCGGATACAGCGGCCTCGGCATAGAAGTTGAGATCCCCCAGAACCACCATCCTGGGGGTCCTCAACACCAGGTCCGAGACAACCTCCGTCAGCTCAGGCAGGGAGACTGTTGGGCAGCGGAGTGGACGGTACACCAGCAGAATCCCTAATCTGTCTCAAGTACCCAACACACAGTACAAAGATCAGCACTCGACTGAACAGGAAGCCTAGAGAAGGAGATTGTATTCCTATAGACCACGGCAACCCCCCCCTCCCCGGCCCTCAAGTCTGTGCTGGTGCTGCACCGAGTACCCAGAAGGGCAGAGCTGGGTGAGAGCAACCCCTCCCAGTTCACCCACCCAGGTCTCAGTGATGCGTTCCAGGTCAGCCCCCTCATCCACAATCAGATCATGGATGAGGGAGATTTTGTTTTGGACTGACCTGGCATTCAGGAGCAGCACCACCAGACCCGAGAGCAAGCTGATAAGGCCGCCAGGAACCATCTGGTTGGGGGAAGGACTAGAAGAGGGGATAGCTGTAAGGAATCTTGATTGTAGTTTAGGCAAATAAAGGGGGAGTAACCCGTTTGGCACACATCAACCAAACACTTCAGTTTGGGTTTGCATTAGAAAATCTAATACAAGGCATACCATAATGATCATTTGCACACAGGAGCCAATAGGTCTCAAGCTATTACAAGGAAGTGTCAGCATAAATATGAGGAAGCGTTCAGTTTTACATAAGGACCCATATTTGTGGATACAAATTTGAAATATCTTCTTACAGCAGGGGTGGGCAGCTTCAGGTGGTCCGGGAATGCTCCCCCCCGACCCCATGTGGGCTTCATTCTTGCTGCAGTGGCAGCGACAAAAAAAATGGCTTGAAAACAAGCTACATTTGTCCATAGCAAATTTCGGCAGCAAACTGCCATTTCCCCGCCTTTCCCTTCCCAATTGTTGGGGGTGATGGGGGGCAGTGGGGGCCACACTTGTGGGGGGCATGTGGTCTACCCCACCTTACCGGGTTCACTTGTTCCTTATCCATGTTGTAAATGAAATGGAATGCTGATCTGTAATGAGCAACAAGAGGTCAGGGGTAACTTCAGGTTGGCATGAGTTCAGCCCAGTCCACTGAAGGCCTTGCTCTGTCTCGTGTCACAAGTTGCTTCCACGCAAGAGCTCCATTACTTGTTAATCATGCACAGGAAGATCCATGCAGACAATGGACAATGGGGCCATATGGCTTTCTTGTCCTGCCTCCACATTCCTTTGCTTTCGGTTGCCAAAATTGTTGTCCCTCAAAGCATTTCCAAGAGAGGAGAGGAGGAAGGTGGAAGAGATAGGCCTTGTAATGCTTCTAACATTTATTCATATTTAAGGTCAAAACAGACATTACTTTAAATTCATATCCCCCCAATTTTACTCTAGAGTAGGGGTAGGGGCTAATCCAGATCGGGACTCTAGCATGGCAGTAGGGTCCCCCACATACCTTATGGGTCTGGTCCTGATTAGGCCCCCTGCTCCTACTCTAGAGTAAAAATGGGGGAAAAGATGGATAGATTTAAAGTAATGTCTGTTTTGGCTCTTAATTGCATCACACACAGCCCACTCCTAAGCATATGTACTTGGAATTCCCATGGGACGTAATTCCTCATAAGTGTGCATAGGTTTGCAGCTGAGATCATATCTCTACTTCCTGTCTGAATCCATGTAGAACCTACTCTCAGAACTGCTCAAGAACCACCTGTACTTGGCAAACTGTGGTTTGATTTCCCAGAGCGAAGTGCTCCTATAAAATTAGGTAAAAATCTGATTAGGTAAAAATCAACCACTTGCAAATTGCTTTCATCTATAATCCAATCTGGAACTATACTGTTGGGTTTTAAATTCATAAAATAGTTTAAAATAGTTGTTGCTGTTAATGGAAGGGGAGGTGTAATGGCCTAACGTAATTTCTCTACCCAGGTTTTTACTAAACAGAGGACATGGAAATCCCATAAACTTGTGGGTCTTTTCCTTATTGACACAGTCTTTCCAGTTCTTTAGATTGTTATATAAAGTTATATTTAGTTCTACGGATCATAATGTTCCCGACAGTTTGTACGACCCAAATTCAGCAAAGCATTTGGGCATGTGCTTAACTTCAAGCACTTGAGTAATCCCATTGCTGGGCTGCAAAATCCTTAATCATGCCAGTGCGTGGGTTTGTTTTCAGTTTGTGCTTTCTTGACTGGCTCAGAGGTAAGCCCTAATACAGCTTTGCGTATCCCGCAAAGATTCCCTTTCAGCTCTCAAACCTATGGACTATACATTTTTATTTTTAGCAAGTGGGCTTAGCTATTTTTGGAGGTTTAGTTCCATTCCCTGAACATATCCGATCAATAGCAGAGTTTTTAAAACCCCAGAAATATAACATATACCTATTTGTTTTATTTTTTGGCAGAATGAGAATGGTGGGGATATGGAGAGAAGGAGGAACACCTTCATGCACAACCTGACGTAAGCCAGCCTCCCTCTGATTATTTGGAATCCAGGAGGAAGGAGAAAGCTCCCGTTCATCGGCTCTCCGATTTATTTTTGTGCATGGTGTTGGAAACATGTGTGCCTGGTAATGGCACTTCCAGACGGAAGGTTTTACGTGCAGAATTGGCACCTTTTGAAGAAATATCGGCTGGGAAGTGTTCTGTTCCCATAAACAGAAATCCGGGACGGAAGTATCAATGGCCTGGCATCAGGTGCTTTAAACAGAAATGTATGAGCCCTTCCAGACAGATGTTTGTGTGAGGCTCAGGCATGCAAATCAGCACACTAGCCACTTGCAATCCCCAAGAGGATCAAATGGCTGTCCTTGCGCTAGGGTGGACCAGCATGTTCTTTGCAGGTTGTCCAACATTTTGATCCACTCCAAAACAGCAAAGTAGCTCAAGTGATTTGGTGCCCTTTCCCCTGGAAGTTCTTATCTCCTTGACTTTGGTGCTACCATTGCTTCCTTTAGAAATAAGGCACCGCTTCCTCTTTCCCCACGTTAGATGTGCTGGAGATTGGGCTGTTGCCGTATTTAGGTTATTCCCCATTTTTAAGCAAACTAACCTAATTTGTACTTCCCAGACGAATATGTGGGTCGGAACACAGTTTTCCTTCGGATCCCACACTTCTCCAAATTTTGCCATGCAGTTTTCAGCTCAACATTTGCATGCAAAACGGCATATATTTGGGAAATTTGTGTTCAAAATTGCAGATTTCTCTTTAAGTGCGAGTGGTGGTGCCCTGTCGTCATCCTCTCCCTTCCTACAGAGAGAGCAAGTCACTGGGCCTGTTCAGACAACACACCAAGCCATGGTTAGGCTGCTAATTTCTTTGCAGCAAATGGTTACTGAGCATGTTTAAACTGCGGTTATGTAGCCACCACAGTTCAGAACGGTTCACATCACATGCTAAGCCATCATATTTAGCTCAAAATGCTTAACCACTGTGGTTTAGCATGTCATCTGAACAGGGCCACTGTGATGTCTCCTCTCAACCTCCGTTATTGCTGTCTGCAATGGCAATGATGGGATGAGGCAAGGATGGAGAGAGTGGTGCTTCTGGGCATGCCTTCCTACTCTATGGTTCCTCCTTCCTTATTCTGTGTTGGCTAAAGCAGGGGTCCCAAACCTTTTGGGATCTGTGGGCACATTTGGGAATTTGAGACATTGCTGTGGGCACCACCACAAAATGTATAATCAGTGGGTTGCCACTTTGGCATCTACCTGTCGCACCTATGGATCTTAGGTGGCATCTTATTCAGCAAAAACTTTTGTTTCGTGGCTGTTGGGCACCACAAAGTCTCTTTAATAAGGGATTGTCTAATTTGGTTAATTGCTGGTGGTGCAATATAGCTAATGTTTTTGGTTTTGTTTAACATGTTTTATGAGCCTCGTGTGGCGCAGAGTGGTAAAGCAGCAGTTTCTGCAGCTGAAACTCTCCCCACGGCCTGAGTTCGATCCCAGCGGAAGCTGGTTTCAGGCAGCCGGCTCGGGTCGACTCAGCCTTCCATCCTCCCGAGGTCGGTAAAATGAGTACCCAATTAGCTGGGGGAAAGGTAATAACGGCCGGGGAAGGCAACGGCAAACCACCTCGCTATAAGGCCTGCCAAGAAAACGTCAGCGAAACCTGGCATCCCTCCAAGAGTCAGTTATGACTCCATGCTTGCACGAGAGGTTCCTTTCCTTCCTTTCCTTAACATGTTTTGGCAATGTCCAGTAGTTTCTACCTGCTTCATAGAAATTAACAAATGGTCAGCGTAAATGGATTCTCTGCATCTTTTTGACAGCTAAAAGACTGATATTACAACACTGGAAAGAAAGACTCAACTCTTACTTTACAACACTTTCAATATTTTAACAGGTGGCAGATAGATTGGGGACTGATTTGTGGGTGCCATTGGAGGCACCTGGTGGCACCACATTGTGGTCCCCTGGGCTAAGACATTCTTAACTGTGAATAATAAAAAAATTCTAGGAAAGCAGTAAGCAAGAAGTGCGGTCTAACAGATGTCAAAATATGGTCTTGATCGGTTCCCCAAGAGCCAACAGGATCCAGGTATTTGTGAGTTTGACTCAGTTTCCCTTTCCTGTGCACTGCATTGCTGCTGCAGTGGTTTCATACATTCAATTTTGTGTATAAGATGTGCAGATCTCCCCACCCTCCTGCCCCGCTTTGCTTTGTAGGCATCATCTCAAAGTGAATTTGCTTCAGTCAGTTTCCCTTTCCTCTGCTACGGCTTGCTGCCTTGGCTCCATCTACCATTAGCTACCCTGCCCTCCACCGCACTAACCCCATGGGTACTAGCCAGCACTGTAAAACTGCATATTTAGGGGGTGGGGGAGCATGTATATATTAGGGAAAGATGCATACAAAAATGTGTGGTAGGGAAAGTTGAGAACAAAAACAAATGAAAGTTTTTGTGCAGTTTTTTTTTTAAAAAAACACCCCCAAAAAACACCAAAAACGCAGAATGATGCAGAAATTGGATGGAATGGACTTAGGACTGAATACGTGTAGATATAGAATACGTGTAGAAACTGACACTGTGTAGATATAGAATGATTCATGCATCTCTAGCTGACACTTACTGGGGCTGCCATGAGCAGAGGGCATTTTTCCTCCCACATTCTTATACAGTAAGGAATGGTGAGTAGGAGTTTCTTTCTCCCTCTTCTGCACTGAGCAGTCTTTGTTACACCCCCTGAAAAGGATCAAAATAAACTAAAGGCATCAGTGACTTCAGCAGTAAGCCATTTCAAGTCTTTACCTGCTTTATCAGCAGCAGGAGTTTTATCTTAAGTAATAACCACTTTGGCTGTTAGCCAGCATAGAACTGAAACCTATGATTTCTTTCATCATTTCTCGAAATACCGAGCAATATTGAAATCCACACCACCTTTTTATTGAATGAATAAAACCTTGAGCTGTTTCCCCCCCTTTAATTTTGTAAAGGAATGATTGTGCAGTGCAAAGTTGAAAAATAAAATTAAGCTCCCAAGTTCCAAAGCTTCATCACAGAAGCAGGCCCACTGTTATCAAGTAGAATATTTACAGGCTTGATAATGGCATCAAAGCCTTTTCCTTTTAATTATGCCACTGCCTACTTGCTCACTGGCTCTCTGCTTGTCAAACAAGCAAGCAGTAGAAATGATGAAGATGAGGAGCAATAGCATCTCAATGGTGGTGAGAAGGTAGATTCAGAGGAAGGGGGCCATTGAGGGTGTCTTGACCAAGGGCCTGCAAAAACCTGGAGCCAGCACTAGTCATATAACCAAAGGTTTGCAGAGAGAGGAAGCGAAAAGCTTCTCTACACAAGTGATTTATTGCACGCTCATGATTGGTCAGTCATGGGAGTTTGCAGGTCCTTTAAATGACATCATCAACCTCCACAATATCACCCCACTTTCCCCTCTTTATCCTGCTCTCAAAAAGATCTGTGGTAAGCTGAAATCAAAAGCAATGCAGCATATTGGCAATGTGCAATGCTGGCATGGCTCTGTAACACAGCCACTAGATGGTGCTGTGTCATTGAACAGATAGAGCATTACCGAGAGAGGAAGTTTTCAATTCCAAATCGCCTGTTTGCCATCTAAAGGAGCATGTTGTAAACCCAGAAAGACTCTGGAAAGAGAAAGGACAGTAAGGATGTAGGGTTTTTTGCTTAATGTAGAGATGCCCTAAGTATCAGTCCAGATATTTTACCCCAGCATATGCTAAGGAAATGGCATATACTCAAACCTGTCCACACTTACCAGCACCCAAAATGTTTCATACATTTTCAGTCTGCTTATCAGGTACATGCAGCCAGACCAGCAAGGTGTGGGGTGTTTGATTGCTTTTAAATGGCTATTTGTGCTACCTGCAACAGATAACAATGTAATGAAGTGTTAAAGTTCATGCTGCATCCCATAAACTAATCTTTTGGTTGTGTTCGCCACACTGCATCCAGCATTTATCATTGTAAAGCTTGTACCTCTTGAAAAGAAAAGCTTCCCACTGGCAGGCTGTGTATAGACAGGCCAGAGCTTTCAAGCAAGCCAAAAAATGGTTGTGCCCCCATTCCTCATGTTACATACCCTATGTGGTTTTATTGTTTGGTCCCACTGTTGGCTGTGGTCAAATAAGTTATGAAGCACTAAAACGGCAAGGCAAATGTGCATAGAAGTGACAGGGGTCACAAACAATGAATGTGTAGACAGTTTTTTGATTACATTTGATTACTTTTGGTTTTTTGGGGGGGGGAGGTTGTTGTTTATAGATTAGTAGTGATTTAATAGAGGCAGAATGGTGACAAACCAGGACGTTTGCACCTCCGTCTCACGAGGCAGGACAGTCTGCAAGATGCCCTCTGGTCTCTGTTCCTCCGAGGTGGAGCCACTGCCATTCCTGTGTCTTTTAAATACTCCTTATCCTGCCCACAGGAGAAGACAGGCTTAGGACATTTATATATGGCGAAGGATACACGGCTTCTTCAGAGCTCCCTTCTTAACAACCTCATTGGCGTGTTCGCCAAGCAGCCTGAGCGCATGAATACAGTCAGCTCCAAGCTAGGCAGGACAATCAAACCAACTCAGGTTTCCAGTCCAATATATTTGTTAAAGAACCAAGAAGAGAAAAGGGCCATGTCTTGGCGATGACATCTTTGCCACTCATCTCCTTGAAACCCCGCAGCATCGCAGCTGTAGGATGGGAACACTGAATCTTGATTGCAGGAGGGAGTGCAGGCTTTCCGGCAGCATCTTTGCCACTCATCTCCTTGAAACCCCGCAGCGTCGCAGCTGTAGGATGGGAACACTGAATCTTGATTGCAGGAGGGAGTGCAGGCTTTCCGGCAGCATCTTTGCCACTCATCTCCTTGAAACCCCGCAGCGTCGCAGCTGTAGGATGGGAACACTGAATCTTGATTGCAGGAGGGAGTGCAGGCTTTCCGGCAGCATCTTTGCCACTCATCTCCTTGAAACCCCGCAGCGTCGCAGCTGTAGGATGGGAACACTGAATCTTGATTGCAGGAGGGAGTGCAGGCTTTCCAGCAGGAAAAGCACCAGTGCCAGCGGCCATTGAGCTCATTGAGCCTGCCCTCTGGCCTGCCTTCGTGGCTTACCATGACCTACCCTGGGCCTTGATCCGCCCCTAGGAATGCCCCCTGCTTGAACCCAAAGCGAGGTTACCACCGACAGACGGCAGAAAGAAGGAGAGGACCTCGCAGCAAAGGAAAAAGCTGCAGTAAGTTGGCAATTTTTAAAGTGCACAGTTTCGAGGGAAAAGCCCGTGGGGGCTGCAAGTTGGCAGCTACGTCATAGAAACAACACAGCGCCACTGCGCAACCATCACAGGGTGTACAGGGGGTGCAGACAGCCCCAAAGTGAGAAACAATCAGTTGCTTTTAAAAATAAAATGAAACATCAAACCAGCTCAATAAACCTTACCGATCAGGATCCAAAGAGAGACTTACCAAAGCAGATTACAGGGGTATGTCACTTTGGGCCTCAAAAGCAGGGGAGCATTTTGCCTTGACTCTTTGCCAACAGCCCCAAAAGATGAAGGAAAATCTTAGACCCAAGGTCTTTCAATAGGGGTGGAGAGTCAGTCCGGAATGTATAGAGATGTAAATGCAAGTGTGTAGGCTGGCCATGTTCTTTCTTCAAAGATATTTCTTTAATAGGGGCGGGCAACACGAAGCCAGCTGGGTGTATGTGGTGCCTGCTGCAGCATGAAATTCGGCGGCAACCAAACGGTTTTTTTCACAAAAAAATGCCGCCTGTACTACTACGGAGTCCTACAAGGGCCAAATTTGGCATGCAAACACACTTGTAGCACTACAGAGCAGTTTGCTGCCAAACTTCAGTGGCAAGCCACTGTTTGTTTGTTTTTTAATTCTTTCCCCGGCACCTGGGCGGAGGGGCAAGGGGAAAAGTCCAGGGTGTGCATGAAGGGTGTGTGTGTGAAAACAGCCACCGAGCTCCTGCAGTTGCCCACCCTCTTCTCAAAAGGTGTGTGTGAGAGAGAGGGGGGGGGAGGAGGTTTGGTTTGTCACAGATGAGATAATGCATTTTAGTAAATAATGATCCTACTGTATCACTTTCAACTCTCTGAAGAAACACCACCCACCCACCCTGTTACCTGAACAAAAGCTCCTCATAGCAGAAGATAAACGCACAATGTTATCATTCTTCAGGGTGCCCCTTTTTGTGTGCATAGTATCTTGTAGGGGATAATTTTGTAAGCGTTAAGGGGAGGGGAATTAAAACTCATACCAGAAGGAAAAAAACAATCAATTGAGTCATGTAGGACATGAGGCCATTCATACCACGTTAGGAGAAAAGGACATGACATTAGGATTTGTTCATTTCAGTGGCAGTGAGTCCTGTGTTTCTTATAATAGATTCTTATATCAGAATCTTATAACAGATTCTTATAATCTGTGCCAAAGCTGTTTGAGTAAGATCACCAATTCTAGTATCTGTTAACTGAAGTTTAAAGATGCTTCCTAAACCTTTTATCTAAATAATGATTTGTGTACACTATCATTCACTGTCATTGACCTGAGATTTGATTTCTTTCTAACATTTGGAGACTTTAGCAGTGCATAACTGCAAACACTCAGATGATAAAGGTGACCTCTGGCTTACAAACAGTGGAATTTCCATGAATACTTTAACAGTTTCAAACTACTTTGCTGTAATAAGAGCTTTCCCATCTGCTTTTTCTGAAGATAAAATGTTAGCGTTAAGTCAGAACTCTAGAACTCTCACAGCTGGCTCTTCATCCACAGTTTGAACCCAGCTTTGCAACTTGCCTTAAAAATACAGTGTGAACCCAGCTTTGCAACTTGCCTTAAAAATACATGTATGTCGACACAAATCAGATTTGCCTCTACAAATCAGGTGTTCTCTCTCTCTCTTTTCTTAGGGCTTTCCTGTTTGAACTTGTTAAACTGCTGCATCTACTATCGGGTTTGAGATCCAAGGAGCGTTTCCTTTCCTGCTTTTCTGCTACATAACCTCTAGATGGCACTGTGGTGTAGTGGAATAGCACAAATACACAAGAGGAAATCCCATTTTTTTGTCACTATCAGAAATAATACCCCATTTCCCCTGCTCTAAAAAAACTCGTGAAAAGTGCTGTTTACAAAGAGAAGCTGAACTGGACAGTCATCATCTAAAGAACTGGTAAACAATTGTGACTAGGGAAAGACAAGTGCAGAACAAATGTCTTAGGTAGAAACGATCTTAAAGAGGTACATTATGTTTATGCAAATATTTGTTCATCCTTTACTTTAAAAATAATAATTATATACCAGCAGAACAGCTCCAGGTATTGAGGGAAGGTGCAGAGAGAAGGTGTTTTGGTGATGGAATGGATGCTAACCAATAGGCACCTACCATATGTGGATTATTTGAATAAAGGAGGGGAAATTATTGCTGGTGTCTGGGCCAACCTATGATTTTAGGGCATCTTCTGATGTTAAGTAAGTTTCCAGTGACTAACTGACCTCTGGTTAAATTATGCAAGAATTTGCTTACTTACAAAATCTGTAGTCAATGTTGATGTATTGAGTCATTGGAAACTTAGTATTCATAGGCCAAATCTACACCAAGCAGGACATAGCACTATGAAAGCAGTATGAAAGCAGTATATGGTATGTGTCAATGCCCCCCAACAGGTATGTGTCAATGCCCCCCAACAGTTGTCAGTGCATTTCAATATCGCTATAAAGCAGTAGTGTGGCTCCTGCCTCTTACAAACTGCTTTCATAGTGCTATATCCTGCTTGGTGTAGAACTGGCCTTAATTTCATTACACCATGTTTTGCATTATATCCCACTGAGAGGATTGCTGTGCTTCCTTTCAGAACCTAGTTGCGAATCACATTTCACTCCTATATTTTCATGCTGTTTGTTAGACAAGCCTGTGTGGAATATTCTGGCATGAAAAAAACATTTTTAAATCCAGTTGGCAATCATGTGAGTGATAAATGGTAGTTATATACTCTTGTCCTATTATAGAGGGAATACAAATGGTTTTTTTTAACTATACATACATTCTGTCAGATGATTGAACAGTGCTATATAAAATAATAATAATAATAATAATAATAATAATAATAATAATAATAAGTTCCAAGATGAAAGAAACAAGAGATATCTCCCCTCCCCCCTTTCCACGAAGGTCTTCCCCTTCCAGTCAGAAATAAAAACAACCACACATGCCAATTTCCTTTCCGTGGTTTGTAACTCATTTTATTTATTTCTTTAAACATCCCTTTAAGGGTGAAATGAAATCCAACCATTTACAGAGAAAATGATTTCAGTATGTACACTTTGATTTAGGCTTACAAAAAAATTATTAATATTGGTATTTATAAATTAAGACTTTGAAGGGTTTCTTCTACTTATTTGGCAAGTCCCACATATCCCTTAGTCAATAGGGCGCACAAAAGCTATTCCGGTTTGCTAGGATGAGAGATCCAATCTCTATCCTTTCCTTGAGAACCGGGGCTCCCATTTCCCAGGACTTTTCTCTACAGAATACTGATGGAGCATTCCCTCGGGAATTCTGGTGGACAGTGGTTGTATACCCTTGCTGCCCATTTTTCTTCATATCCCTTTTAGACTGATTTACCAGCCTCAGTATTTTCAATGAGAGCATAATATAGCCTTCCCTAACTTGCTGTCTTCTAAATGTGTTGGACTACAACTCCCATCATCCTTAACTAACACGGCTAATGCTGGCAGGCAATAAGGGGGCTGTACATCTGGAAGGTACAGGTTAGGGAAGGCTGGTATAATGCACATATTTCTTCATAATGTGGTGAAGGACCTTAATTCCTCCTCTCTCACCCACCCCAAACCAGAGCTCGCCACTCCATATTTTCCCTTTCTAAATTTCCTCCAGTATTAGGAAAGCACTCTGCAGGTTCAAATGGAGGTGGGTGGAGTCCCGTTCCCTCTTTCAACCCACTCAGCTTAAGGTGTATAAAGTTATGGCATCTTGTCCCTTGCAATCCAATCCACAGCGAGATTACTTTAGGTCAGTTTTCCACCAGTAGAAGACAGATGAGAGAAACCAAGTGCTTGGCTAGGAGCAGGCAATGAGCAAAAGCAAGGGCTGGTGCAGATCTGAACCCTACCCAGCTGTGATATAAGAAACAGTCATGGTTTAAACTTAAATGACTCTTAGCGTCCTTATTAGCTTACTATAGAAAATAAGTTATGCATCTTCCAGTTTTCCTGTTAAGCAACAGAACACCCAGTCTTAATGATGATATTGGGAAGGCAATATGGAACTACAGAGCAAAAGGGAGAGAAAGAATAGAACTTCTCACATAGACACACAACTAAAATAATAGCTTATCCATCCCTCTGAGCAGTACCAACTTTGCGTCATTTAACTAGATACGGTGTGAGGAGCCCACAAAGACACAGAGAACATTTAAGTGAGAATTAGAACAAATAGGTAACAACCAGATAATTGCTAGTGCCAGAAGTCACATAATTTGCTGTCTGTGCTCCCCAAGAGATTAAAAGGTGAAAAGACACTCAAGGTAGATTAAAGCTGCTGTTCTCTAGTGCCTAGTTTCATATAATGAGTTCAGCTAAGATGGTAAAACTGTTCCTAGGCAGGACCATTTCAGGCTGCGGGAAAGCGATTGCAGGGCATGGCAGCAGCGGCAGGACGGGGTGGGATTCCTACACACTAGCATGTTCCTAGAAAAGTCTAGGTTGTATAGCTCTTCTCCCTCAACAACTACATTTCTACATGCAGGAAAGTTTGTTTTGTTTTACAGCTGGAGGAGCATTCCATCCCGCATCTGAAGCTAAAAAGAGGTGCAGTCCAAGAACAATTTCCCAACCTCAGTTTGCCTGGATCAGGTTTGAAAAGGGTTAAGGAGTGGGATGTGGCGGTGTAGGAGTGAGGGCTTCTCCAAATAAATGGGAAGTTACATCCCAGATGCTGGCTATGAAGTGAGCCCTCAGTCGCCAGCTACCAGGCATAGTTGCAGTCTCTGGCCATGACACCAATGCATAAACCTTTCTAGAAGTTTGCTAGAAATAACTGGAGCTGCGTAGGGGCTGGAAAGAGACAAACAGGTCCTGTTGTTGTAATACAATGAGAAGGACAGCCTAACCTCATCCAGCTATTCATGGGGGCTGGAAATGGAAGAAGAGGAGAGAGAGAGAGAGAGAGAGAGAAAGTGTCAAGCCAGACCTTCAAGATCTCTGTTCTATACAAACGTTCATGAGTGTAGTACATTGTTGTGGGTACTGTACCATCGGCACACTTACAGGGAGTTTGGTACAGCACGATAGCAAAGCTTGTTCCAATGCTTTCTGCATCGTAAAGGGAAGAACAGAGCTAACATTTAAAGGGGGAAATAGTGGGCTGGCTAAAGTGACGCGAGCCATTTCAAAAACGAACATGTCCTTCCCCCACAACATATTCCATTGATACGTTTTAAGACATATCACTGCATCCGCAATGTCTCGCACAAATTCTGTGCACACGTCAACATGGATCCTAAATGAAAACCAAGAGCCGGTAAAGATGGAGCAGGGCAAAGTACTTTTAACGTTTATTTATGGAGGAGCAGCGGCAGCTCCACATTACTGCACAGCCACCGCCACATGGGGCTGCACTGCCCACCATGCCAGGCCCACATTCAGCTGTGTTTGCAATGATGTGCAAGGCATATCCAATTCCCTGCACCATACGGGCTGGACACGGTAGACTCACTACGGCAGCCTTCCCGAACCTGATGCCCTGCAGATATGGTGGACCTCAGCTCCCATAATGCCCATAGTGAGTCACTGTGGGAGTTGCGGACCAGGTTAGGGAAGGCTGCACTATGGGGTGGAGTCCATGTGCACTCTCTAATTGATCTGTATCCCTCCCTAGACATGTCAAAGGCCCCCTTAATTAGTGCAGGCTTTTAAACCATCCAAAGGCTCTCCCTTGAGGTTTACGAAAGAGCTCTTGGCTTCTACCTGTCACACACAGACACACACACACACACACACACACGATTTGAGTCGCTCCTTCAAGCTGAATACCGTACTTATGACACATGCACCAGTCAGCTCCATCTTCTTTGTACAAGTCAGGGGGTTAAAAGTTAGGTGCCTAAAATCTTGGCTGGCCGTTACCCATAAGCCATGGCCACCTCTACCCCCACCTCTCCGCAGAAGCCCAAAGGCTTTTCATTATAGTGCAAAGTTCTGTCACGTCAATTCTGTAAGACAAAGTTCTAGCTACATAATAAATAATTAAATAGATGGTCCTTAAAGGGGAAGTGTTGCGGGTGGGGTGGCAGAGTGTTTTAACCATATGCAAACGCTGATGGTTAGGATTTTGTGTGTGTGTGTTTGCTTTTAGCAAAGCTTTTACTGTAAAAGCCTCCTTTTCTCCCCCAACGGAGGTCAGTTTCAAGTTTCACTTTGGTGCAGTCAAAAAAGGGGAACCTGAACAAAGAGTCCTTTCAGAGTCCCAAAGGAATTGAGCGCTAAACCTATCCAGTTACAATGGGATCTGTTCCTTGCACACAACAGTGGAGGAGGAGGAGGAGGGGAGGAAAACGAAGGAAGTGGGCAAAGGGCGAGGGGGGGGGGGGTGGAGAGAGAAAAAGAGAAAGACCTGCAGAAAGGATGGGGGGGGGGGTAGGAATTGCCTCACTGTGTTGTACTTCGGTCCATGACAGATGGAGCCTGGAGGGACCGCACTGATGGGAGCATTAAGAATTCATGAGCAGTAATGGTGAAAGGCAGCCAGACCTCCGTGCACTCACAAAGCCTGGCCTGTTGAGCAGGGGCAAAAATGAACAGTGAGCTGGGATGGAGGAAGAGGGCACATTCTTGCAAGGAAACAACAGTCCTCCCCACCCCACCCCCCGGCTTGATCATCAGTTCTTGAATGAGCATTTTTCTGGAATCGGGACCCAGTGCCTCACATCAACCTCGGGCTCACGCAACCAGGCCCTGCTACATAGCGGAAATTACACATTCTCCTTGTCACAATAGTCTGAGTGTGCCCCTGCCTCTACCCACACACACACACCACATACCAAGGGTGAAGCAGCATATTATGAATTTGTGCGTTATAACTGGCAGAATGGGTCCAAAGAACTGAAGGCTCAAGAAGTCTCAACTTTCCTTCCCTCCCAAGGCTGAAAGAAAACCGTCCCTCTGTGTGGCACCTTCTTGTGTGGACGCTGCTGGGAGCCCCTGATGTTCACTAACTTCAGCCCCTCACCACTGGCTCTTTTGCTCCTGCCACACCAGCACAGCAGCCTGAAGACTGCTCTGCGAGGCACGGAATCTCCACAAACACCCTCCTCGTAGCTCAGCATCCCTTTTTGTCTGACCAGGCAACAAGCTTCTTGGGCAGAAGGAACACAGGCCATTCCGTGGGTCAGTTTTAAACTGTTCATCAAGAACAGGGGACAATTATCTATTGAGTGGGAAGTTTAACACTGACCAGGAGTGCCTCATGGTGGTGCACAAGGTAAACGGCAGCACAGAGCCCAGCTGTTCACCATCACAGCGTAAAATAAATGACAGGAGCTTCAAGGGAGTCGAAGCTGCTGCACTAGGCTGTGCGTTCCAAAGCCCCTTAACACAAAAAGAATGGACTTTTCTTTTAAGAAAACACATGGGTCAATCCACACAACCATTTTCACGTGGCACAGCCGACACAAGAAGACTTGGGTTGGTACAGGGAGCACTCCTGCAAAGTGCTTCAGCCCAAATCTCACAAATGTCCAGGGTAGAGCTCACCTCTTCTTGGCACAAACCCACGTTGCAGGAGAGGAGTTTTCGCCTTGAGATGTCAAGAGCAATTGCAAGACCAGTTGCTGCACCAAAAAGGAGAGTGACTCATCATGCGAAAATGGTACCAGTGCAAACTGTCCAAGTACACCATGAAGGCGACGCATCGTGCTGCAACAGCCTGCAACAGCCTGCCCCCAAATGGTGCCCTCTAGACATGCTGGCTGTGAGTGATGGGAATTCAATCCAGTACTTCTGGAGGGGAGGCTACCGTACGCACGGTGCAGCACTTCCTGCGTCTTTTTAGAGTGATTGGGAGGAATGTGCAGAAAGGCAGGACAGAGGGCAAAAGCGGAGGGAAACTACAGAGAAAAAGGAAAAGAAAAGCAACTTTTAAGAGAAATAGACTGTCTAATAGCATACCTCTTTTTGGTAGCATGGGGCTCCTCTTCTAACTGCACGTACATCACCCATTTCTTGCAGTAAGCACAGTGGCTCACTGTTTCATATATTTCCTTAGCAGCAAACATAATATGGGTTTTACAATACCTTTGACCTTGGCTCAGAGACACAGACTCCATAAATTGATTTGGAGACACGCTGCAACCAATTCCCTGAAGGGGAAAGGATGCAAAAATCAGTGGAACACTTAAAATGCTCGGCACCAGGATCTAACCGTGAAGCTTTCACAATAGTTCCGTAAAACATGTACCCTTTCCCCTTATGCAAACCACATTATAAGTATGCAAGAGCTAGACCAACCATACAGCATTGTCCTCAAAATGGCGGCATCACAGAGCCAAGTACCTTCACACCTCTCCTGTTTCAGAAGTAGTAGGATGGGCACTGGAGCTTTACAATCCTAATGTCTCCTTTCCTTAGTAGCAATTCAACGCACCTTATTTGAGTTAAAAATGTAAACATGTTTCGTCACTGTGGAAGAGGGAACTGTATTCATAATGGACGTGTCCCTTGGAAATCTGTGGGCTACTGGCCCTACTGTCATCTAGCTTCCACGTTAGAGGCCAGCCACCAAAATCATCCATTTATGGAGCAAATATCAGACACCTTTTCAACCTTCATACCCTGCCAGTTTGTAGAGTTTCCCTGAACGTCCATTAAATCATGAGATGGAAAGCAGAGTTCTTTGGTGCTGCCATGTTCCCAGGTGGAGTGTGCAACTACCCTTACACCCTAATGTGACAAACACACATGGCAAAGAAATACACCTATCCTAGATGAGCACAACTCCTGATGTCACCTACAAAAAGTCTTGCGCTTACATACACACGTACACCCACACACCTCCTAGTGAAGTTGCCAGTCAGCTGTTCCAGCTGCAAGTAAGAACACTGTGCCCAGGGGGTACTGTTGTCTTTGGCCAAGCTTCACCAGATGCTCAGCAAAACAACGAAGGCAAGAAGAGTTCAAACTTCTGTATGCCTTTTCTAATCCCCAAGGGCCGAAGTGTTGGTAGAGCAGAGCCTAAGGGAACGCCATCGGTTTCAAACGACTCAAGAAAATGGGTTTTTAGATGTGGAGTTCAGCACCATCCTCACCTAAACTACAAAGACTGTAGAGGCTTCAGCACACTCACACCCTTCCACTCCCAGCTGCATGCTCCGACGTGTCCTCGTGTCTGCCCCTTATAGTGCTGCCTGCAGAAGGTTTTGCTTTCGTCCTACAAGAGAGGTGAAGGAGCCATCCCTCCTGCTAGTCCTTGGGGCCAGTTCCCGCTTCCTCTGGTTCTCATTCACAAGACTAGGAATCCCTCCCCCTACTGCACACACACCCAAGTCTCTTTTCGGGAATGGGGCAGACAAAAGGCTGGTGAGAACGTAGACTTCCCCAGCAGGAGGGAGCGGGGGAAGGAAGGAAAAACAAAAGACACACTTTGCTGTCCCCTTTTTCCATAAGGTCCCATCTACCCATGCAATCCCCGCTCCCCTCACCCAGCCCCCTCTGCCTTCTGGTAGGGGTTCTCCAGTAAGTAACGAAACCGCTGATAGTTCTTCAGCAGATATTTGGGAGCGTACATTTGTTCTTTGGGGTCTGCAGGAGGGTACTCCTGGGTGGTGCCATCAAACCACCCGCCAGTCCGGATTAGCTCCCGGATATAGTTAAGGTCTCGCTTGTCCTCATAATCACCCCAGCGGGGAAAGTCCCCGTTCTGGGCTGACACCAGTTTAAAGTAGATTCCTTCGGGTGTAAAACACCAAGAGCAGTGCCAGCCGGCAAAGTGGAGCGGGCTGCCCAGGGACCACTGTACCAGGATGTGACCTGTGCTGTTCTCATACTGCCGAAAGCCGGGCATGGTATAGTACTCTCTCCGGCGTAGCCGAATCCCGTCAGTGGCATAAACATTTTGGAGCATTCCCACGGTGCAACCAGAAACCACCTCCAGGGTGCCAGGCTGCTTCCAGAAGAAGCCATAGAGAGATTTGCGCATATGAAAAGCAAAGGGCTCTGTCCAACCATCGTAGAGCTTGAGGAAGAGCACGCCGTCACGGCCTGGGATTTCGTCCGCATCGTCAATGATGAAAACGTCATCAGGCCGCCCATTGCGGAGGCGGGAGATGCCATCCCGAGTCAGGAAAGTGCGCAGATAGTCGTCGGCAATCCAGCCGTCCTGGCGCCCACCAGGGGGGAAGTGATCCAGGAAGACATAGAGCACCTTGTGGCGGATGTAGTCAAAGGAGCCATTGAGCAACATCTCACGGAACTTGAGAGGGCGCGGTTCCCCATACGCGGTGAAATTTGATTCGCACACCACAAAGGCATCAACCACATCACCCAGCTCATGGAAACGCACATCCAAGAGGTCAAATTCATGATTGACGTTAATGGCATTAATGACCCTCCGTGGTACCTCCCGTGGGGTCAGGCGGTCTTTAGTGGGGAGATTTGAGTATTGCACCACAGTGGGCACCCCACAGCTAGGCCCGTGCCAGCCAGGGAGGCACACGCACTCCACCCACTTACGTCGCTTTGTCCCACTGGCGCTCAGAGGTTTCCGGCTGATGCGCCCGGAAGCGGCTCCCTCAATTTTCTCTTCTGGCCGGCCCACGAGTGGCTTCTCCAACACCTTGGTGCCTGACTTGAAGCACACCCCACCAGCTTTGGTGTGTACAAAGTATTCTGCAGTGTCTTCGGGCAGCACAAATTCGGCTTTGTGCAGCTCCTCGCCAGCTCTGCTCGGGGAGAGGGGCTGTAGCAGAGGTGAATGGGAGTACAGGGGTGTCCGCAGGAACTCTGGACCCCCAGGTTCAGGGCTGACCTGAGGTGTGACAGGTGCATTGTTCCAGAAAAAGTTAGAAACCAAGTTGGGGCTCAGTGATGCCAGTTCTCTGGGGAATGTGACATAGGAGAGCGCCTTCAGGAAGTGAAGGAAGGAGATAAGGCAAAGACCAGCCATGCACAAAGTCAAAAAGAGCTTGTGGCGTCTCATCTTCATCCTGGGATATGGGAGGGAGAGAGAGAGAGAGAAATTACAGTCACGTTTATACTAACCTAAAAGATGATTTTATCACTGGACAGTTAAAAGAGGTTGCGGGTGGGGGAAAGGGAAACCCAGGGGCATTGCTAGGCTCTTAAAATGTTCAGAACCCATACACAAATGGGCATAAAATCTGTGTATGCTAATTTATACCTATAAATGCCTCACATTATCCCTTATCAAGCCTTTCTGCTGAAGAGGGCTCAGTCTCACTGTTTAACCAACCCATCCGGCTAATGACATAAGCAACGAATAGGCCTGGGTCAATTCTCAGGAGGATTCGTCTAGTAATACAGTAAGACTCAGATGCTTTATAAGGCAATACAGAAGCAGAAGAATGCGGGGTGTCTTTGCTGGTCCAAGGCACTCCATCCTCCCCATCTGGATTTGGGCCTGAAAGACCCAGGAAAAGTGTAGGGGCATAGCGGGTAAGCTGTAAATAAGTACAATGTGTGACATTGCACAACATCATGGGGCATGTCAGTTAAGGCATCAACCTTAGCTTCCAATTTCCTGGCTTTGTGGAGCTCGAGCAAACATGAGATAGGCTTAAACCAGCAGGTATTTTGATCACTGAATTTCCCTGATTCTTGAAAAGGTCATTTCTCCCCAAGGCATTTGAACCTCCTTTCTTGCAAGCGAATCTATAACATACATGGGATGAAAAATACTTAACTAATGATAAAACATGCTTTCATTTCAAGCTGCTCGTAGTTTTTTAGGTGTGCACCCCAAACAAACAATAAATGCAGGCAAACGTTTGCTTATTTGCATAACAGTAGGGTAATACTTTTATTAGGAATAACTGTCTAGGAAGCCAAATATTGAGATATCCAGAAGCCTTTTTTGTGTTGAATTACAATAAAAATGGAGGGTCCAGACCTATTTATTGGAACCCCCTCCTGCAGTTTATAATGACGGGTGTGGATTCCAAATGGAAGCTGCAATTCTATTCTGACTGACTCTTTGAATATAAAACAGTGGAGGCCTAGAGTGTCTCAACTACAATCAGCCATCTTAATAGCAAACATCAACAAGGGTTTCTTCTTCCCATACTGCCCTGAAGAGGCAGTTGTCCCCGCCTATGAATATTAACTCTTCATTCGCCAGAGTCTGTATCATGCACTGTACCACAGATCCTTAGACGTATTAGCATGAGAACAATACAGATAAAATAGTCCTGCAGTATTTCCAACTTATAGAATGATTCTGAAACACACACATCATTTGCTGGTTGCATGTGTGTAAAAGAACAAAAATGTCCCTCTACGTTCAGAAAGGTTTACTTCTGAGTAAACCCACACATGATTCCAGCATACCTTTCCCTCCCTGTCCCTTCTTCATTAGTGATCTATCAATCCATGAGAATGATTCCCTCAGCCTTCATAAATTACCCCACTCTTAGCTCAGTTGACAGTTCTCTGCTACTCCTCTCCCACTGTCAGAATGCTGACAGCAGGAACATTGGAATTCCTCTTAGAACGCTGAAGTACTGGCAGCAGCATTCTAGCTTCAGAGCGAAGGCCAAACGAAACACTATGCGAAACACACGTAGCATAGCTTTGCATGCTTGACTTATTTGAATGTAAGCGTGCGTGGTCCTGATTTGGATCAGGACTGTGGCAATTCAGGGAGGGGGATTTAAACTCCTGCCTCCCATTTTTGTCCTGAAATTCCACCCCCTGCACATGGGAGGTGGGAAGGTGATAAAAAGAAAAGATGTCCCCATTGATTCTAGTGGGAACATTTCTTTCTTTCTTTTGGGTGTGATTTCTTGACAAAAATGGGAGGGGGAGAAGCTTAAATCCCCCCATACCGAAACACTATGATACCGATTCAAATCAGGGCTGCAAACGCTGACACTCAAGTAAGTAATCTGCTATGCGTGATTAGCAGAACGTTTTGTTTGACCCTGAAATTGCGTTGTCCAAGGTAACTTGGCCAGCAGTTGCTGCCATAGGATTTCATGGTGCAGAAAAACTGCAAATTTTGAATTGCCGCTCAGAGCTTCAGCAAACCAACGAAAGGTACATCTCCTCAATAAAGTACATCAGTAGTTTTCATCAAAATGTAACTTAAAGAAAAAATGTACAAAAGGGTCAATTTTCAGCACTTTTTAACATGCTGTCTCTGGCACTTTTTATTGAGTAGAAATTTGAGGCTTATAATAGCGGAACCTTTTGTGTGTGTGTGTGCCTCACCTTAACTAAGGGGACATTCCTGTTCTTTCATCTATGCTGAACACATTTGCTCTTGCGCTTTGACAGGTATTATATCTGGCGGCTACTTTTTGTTAATTAATGCTCATATGCCATTTTCAGCCATTTCGTATTATTCTGACCTTGTTTATCTGGTTAAACTTGCACTTTAGTATTTGGTGCTCTTTTACTATCAAGACGCTTTTGTTTTATCTAGCAAAGTGATCTTTATGTACACCAGCAATTATGAAAACTTCCAGGAGGGGTGCACAATTCACGTAGTTTCAGGCTGGGAGAGTTATAGAAGTGGAAGTAGGACAAATATGTCTAGCTGATACATGGAGGCTTTTTTATTATTATATTTTTCTTTTTAAAAATGTGTTGCACTGAAAAGGTGGCCTGTAGATGTACTAAACAAATTCAATCCAATAGTTCAGCTATACCTAGGAATAGTTATGCCTTCTTCTGGCAGTCATTCAGAGGACTATACTATGTAAAGTAGAATGCACAGCCACCCTAACTGCCAATGGGTAAGGCTGCTCACGAGGGGGGGGGGGCTGGCCACTGGCAGCCCAATTGGCAGCTGGCAGTCAGGGTGCCTTGCAAGGCATTAGCACTGCTGGGGCACAAGGGCCCCTGGCAAATGCCCAACTATGCTGGTCACTGATTCTGGGCCTGTAGCCTGGATTTTTGTTTTAGTTGCTGCTGCTGAAATGTGTTTGAGTTCTGATGAATTGTTTAGTATTTTTATTGTTTGTTAGGGACAGAGACAGATCATAGATACTGGCTGATGTGGTCTTGTGGGTATCAGAGAGAGAATAGCTCATGCAAAGGAGAAGCAGTTTCAGATGTCGCCACAATTACAGAAGTGGCTTTTTACAGGAACTGCAGGCCAGGTGCAAGGCAGAAAAGACAATTCACGTTAAGGGCCTCAAAGCTGACACAAGGATTCTCATCAAAAAATTGAAGTGGGGGAGAGGAACTCACTTTAATTTCTAGTTTGAATAAAGATTGCAGGATGCAGCTGAAAATGGAATAAAATCCACAAAACTGGTTTGGGCTGCTTACAGAAATACCCAAATTAAAATCAGCTGAACTCATGTTCGAAATATTAAATCTTTAAGGGTGCAATCCCATGCATGTTTAGACAGGGAAAAAGTTCGACAACTCCCAGCATTCCCCAGACAGGATGTTGTAGGACTTCTTTTCTGTCTAAATATGCATAGGATTGTGCCCTAAATTGCAGTTTTATTCCTTGAAAGAATATCATGAAGTGGTCAGTCATCTCTGAATGGAGTGACCATCCAAAGGGTAACATCACCTATATCAGCAAATGCATCTGATAACAACACAACCACAGCCAGTTCATTATTTTAAAAATGTATAACGTAATAAGAATCTATATTAACTTACCTACACACTGTTAGACATTTGTTATATGATGACAATGCAATCCTAATGTATATTTACTCAGAATTAAGTCCCACTTTGTTCAATGGGTCTTACTTCAAATTATGTGGGTTTAGGGCTGAAACCTAAGGCTGTGATCCTGTACCCACTTACCTGGGAATAAGCCCCACTGAGCACTGGGGGACATACCTATGAGTAGGCCTATAAAGGAAACATTGTACCATAAATCTATAAAAAATCCTTGTTAGACATGTAATGGTTTTGTTAGGTTTTGGTGGTGGTGGTGGGTTCCTTTTAAATCAAGAACAGAGAAATTTGATCCTCTAGAAATTATTGGGCTGCAACTCCCTCCATCCCTCACTGCTAGCTAAGGCTGATGGGAATTGCAGTCCAACAACATCTGTGGGGGCCCCACACATTCGCCACCCTGGATTTAAATGTAGAGATGTTGGAGAAATCCATCTAGGGGGTGGAACTTTCAGCAGTTCGGTCCCCCCGATGCCAGCTCGCTTATCCATGAACTGGCCCAACTCAATCTGTATTGAGTTGGGCCAGCTTGCGGATTTGCAGGGTTTCTCCCCCCTCAACTGCTGTTAACTGCATAGCTACAGGGCTTAAAATAGCAGCTCATGAGCTGATCAGTTTGGAAGTGAAACAGGACCCCTCAAAAATAAGGACATGGTTTCTATAAATCCAGGGGACTCACGTTTCTCAGAAAGGCCATTTGAAATGTTTCTGTGTAGGTCCTAGGAATGCTTTAGTGCCAAGGGTGGCTGCTTGCCATTTACCAGCTATTTTTCTTTATCTGGGGCAGGAGATCCAGAGAACCTTCTGTTACTACAAGGAAAGCCATGGGGTGATGCCGTATATTTGGGAGGCTTCATGCAAGATGCACCGGTTGGAATGGATGCATTTCCCCCTCTTCCCAGAAAGCCACCATTTACACAAATTGCAGCCATAAATTGCTTAATTTAAAATTTAAAATCAAACACATTGTGGCTTGAATTTGTGCAAATTATGGCAGCAATTTGCGCAAATGGTGATTTTCCAGGGGAGGGGAGAAACTAGAGAAAATTCCCAGATTTTGGGGGAAAGTCTGTGGCTCAGCTCGTAAATGCAAGCCAAGCGCAGGGGCTTCGGGGAAATCCGGCAAGCTCAAAAAGGGCTGCATTTCCCTGAGACGGCCATCCCTATTCAAGTGTAACTTTAAAGTTTATTCATACGACGCCTTTGCCATAATCAAAGGATCTCCTCATTTTATTTGTAGCCCATCATTTCAAATGTGGAATGTTTATTTAGAAATAGTCAAAATATTAAAGAACATACCCTGATTCATGGCTTAGAGGGCTTTGGCACTGTGGACATTTTGGCAAACTGGAGGCATGCTCATAATTAATAGGAGAACCCAATAATCAAAGAATCTGAAGAGTTGGAAGGAGTCATGTAGGCTAGCAGTGGCGCCCCCTACTTGATGCAGGAAATCCAGAGCTAAAGCACCCCCAAGAGATGGCTGTCCAGCCTCTTCTTCAATATCCCTAGTGAGGGAAAGCCCACCCCCACGTCTTCTAGGCAACAGCCCTTCACATATTTGAAGTGTGTTTTCATGTCCCCTCTGTCTTCTCTACTCCCAGCTAAACATACCCAACTCTTTCAACTTTTCCTCATAGGAGTGGTTTTCTTTCCCTGCTCTAAATACACCCCAATTTCCCTAGTTCCTTCTTAAATTTCAATAGCCAGAACTGGACACAGTACTCCTAATGAGGTCAGACTAGTGCGGAATAATGTGGAACTATTACATAAGAAGAGCCGTGCTGAATCAGGAAAGGAAAGGAAAGGAACCTCTCGTGCAAGCACTTGAGTCATTGCTGACTCCTAGAGGGACGCCTGCTTTCGCTGACGTTTTCTTGGCAGACTTTGTAGTGGGGTGGTTTGCCATTGCCTTCCTCAGTCGCAGTTACCTTTCCCCCAGCTAGCTGGG
Source organism: Elgaria multicarinata webbii (assembly GCF_023053635.1). Taxonomy (NCBI): domain Eukaryota; kingdom Metazoa; phylum Chordata; class Lepidosauria; order Squamata; family Anguidae; genus Elgaria; species Elgaria multicarinata. Next base: position 36,003,601 of record NC_086179.1, on the reverse strand, counting down.
TACTCATTTTACCGACCTCGGAAGGCTGGAAGGCTGAGTTGACCTGAGCCGGCTGGCTGAGAACCAGCTTCCGCTGGGATCGAACTCAGGCCGTGGGAGAGAGTTTCGGCTGCAGCTGAATCAGACCAAACACCTATCTAGTCCAACATTCTGTTCCCACATTGGCCAACCAGATTCCTGTGCAAAGACCACAGGTAGGACATGAGCACAATAGCACCCCTCCTCATGTTACCTATCATGCTTTCTCTGTTACTGGAGGTAATACAGTAGCCATCATGGCTACTAGCCCTTGATAGGCTTATCATTCCCATGCTTTAGAAACTATTAGTCTATTAATGCACCCCAAAAATGTATTAGACTTTTTTGCAGCTGCATCACATTGGTTATATCCAGTTCGTGACTGACTACTATCCCTTTCACATGTATTACTGCCAAGTCAGCACCCCCCCATTTTATAAATGTGTTTGCTTGCTTTGTTTTTTTATTTGCCCAAATGCAGAATGTTCCATTTGTCTTAGTTTCAGCCCGTTTTCCCATTTTATTAAGATAATGTCCTCAACTTCCAATCTAGTGTCTGGGAACTCCAGATTTGCCTCCATGACTTTTCCAAAGGAAAGCTGGAACCAGGGCTGGTAGGGCACCTGCCAAAGTTGCACATATCAGCAGGGGCCCACTGACAAGAGTGTCCTGGAATTGCTCCCCCTCTTCACCATTGCAACCTGCTTGTTCACCTGCCTTTCACTCTGGCCCAGACAATGGTGGCGGTGGTGAGGAGGAGTGGTGGATGCCATGGCCTACCTGCTCCCTGGCTCTCCACCTGTCAAGCAAGCAAATGGTAGCCAAGACCAGAACGAGGATGAGGAACAAGAGCAGCTAGTGACAATGGTGTTAAGGAGGTCGTCTCACTGCAGGTGAGGGTGTTTTGCCCAAGGACTTCAAAAACCCTGGAACCAGCACTAGGTTGCCCATAAAAATTATTATTATTATTATTATTATTATTATTATAGCACCATCAATGTACATGGTGCTGTACAGAGTAAAACAGTAAATAGCAAGACCCTGTCGCATAGGCTTACATTCTAATAAAATCATAGTAAAGCAATAAGGAGGGGAAGAGAATGCAAACAGGCACTGGGTAGGGTAAACAGGCACAGGGTAGGGTAAAACTAACAGTATAGAGTCCAAACAACATCAGGTTTTAAAAGCTTTAGGAAAAAGAAAAGTTTTTAGCTAAGCTTTAAAAGCTGCAATTGAACTTGTGGATCTCAGATGTTCTAGAAGAGCGTTCCAGGCGTAAGGGGCAGCAGAAGAAAATGGACGAAGCTGAGCAAGGGAAGTAGAGACCCTTGGGCAGGTGAGAAACATGGCATCAGAGGAACGAAGAGCACGAGCGGGGCAATAGTGTGAGATGAGAGAGGACAGATAGGAAGGAGCTAGACCGTGAAAAGCTTTGAAGGTCAACAGAAGAAGTTTATATTGGATTCTGAAGTGAATTGGAAGCCAATGAAGAGATTTCAGAAGTGGAGTAACATGATCAGAGCGGCGAGCCAAGAAGATGATCTTAGCGGCAGAGTGGTGGACCGAGACCAACGGACTGATGTGAGAAGAAGGAAGGCCAGTGAGAAGAAGGTTGCAGTAGTCCAGCCGAGAAATAACGAGTGCATGAAAAAGCATATAGCAGCACATGGACTCTTGTTGGTCTTGTTAATCTGCTGACCAAACTGGATGAAATGCTGCATTGATGGGCTGCGTCTCATGGGGACTGTTCTTTTCTTAATGCAGTCTAAACCTGTACCTTTTTTGGCAACAGCTTCACATTACTGCTGATTCATGCAGAGATATTCATGCACTGACTCATGCTGAGATATTTCTCCAGGCCAGTGTTCCCCAAACTTTTGATACCTGGAGCACAGGGTTTTCGTTTCTTTCTCTGAATTTAATTTAGAGGCACACTTCTGCCTTCCGCTCTTAAGACATACATATACATTTTCTTGATCAGTTTTCAAAACCCTACGCAGGACTCCTCCATGAAATTGCAGGACAGTGCAATGCATATTGCCTCCCAGTGTCCTTTGCCCAGGATGTGTGGGATAGGGTCGTGTTTTCTAATGATGCTTCTAAAATTCCTTTGCGCCTTTCAGGTGTAGCATCTGCAGGGCTGCATTGAGGAACTCCTTCATGTCCTTAGGCCAGGGATATTGAATCTATTTCAGCCCAAAGGCCGAATTCAGTTTTGGAGAAGCTTCCATGGGGCACATTCCAGTGGCAGACAGGGCCAAAGGCGAAATGTGGCAGAGCCAAATACCAGCACATTTTAGCTTAAAGCTCTTATGCCAGTAACTTAGCCCTTAGAAGAGGCATTTCAGCCTTTTAGAATGGGGAAAAAACTGCAGAAGCTGGGAAACCACTAAGCAATTGCTGCTTGGAGGGAAGGGACTGGGTCCAGGAGAAGGGGCATGGCTATCTGCAGAAACCTTGAGGGCCGGACTCCAACCCCAGGCAGCTGGATTTTGCCCATGGGCGTGAAGTTCAACACCTCTGCCTTATGCCAGTCCTCCAAATGAGGTCCTGTCCATATAGTGGCAGAAAGGGTGGAGGAAATCAATGCTCTCTGGCATAGCTTTGGCTATGGGGTGGTATATAAATGTAAATAAATAACAACAACAACAACAACAACAACAACAACCACCTCCAGCAACCTGCAGCCCTGTAGATGTTCTGGACTCCCATCAGCTCAGCCTGCACGGCTTATGGTCAGGAATGCTGGGAGTTGGGAGTCTAAAACAACAGGAGGGCTCTAGGTTAGGGAAAGGTGCTCTATGGTGAATTACCACATTCCAGCCAGAGTGGTGGATGCATGCAACAGGAAAACTTAAATATCTCAAGGAACGTTACTTCAGCCCTTCTTGCGTCACACTAGTGCCGCAATTCCCACCATTTGGGAACTGCTGGCCTATGTCTTCTCAGGGTAGGGAGCCACATGTTTTACAAATGATGCAAAGCTGCTGCCACCATTTCCCTTTGCCCTGCTAATGTGCATCTGTATCACAAAAACACCTGTGTTTTCCCCCAGCAGCAGCATTGGCTGACAAGGGCACGGAAAGATATTGGGATAAACTGCATGTTACCAGAAAGAGGCAGGAGCATGGGAGGAGGAGGAGGAAGAGGAGGAGGAGGAGGAGTGATCTCTATCTTTGTAAGCATAGGTTTGCCCTGCTAGATGCTTGCACTGGCCTTTCCTTTCCGAGGTGCCTGCAAGTCTGATGAGCGTATTCTCTGCTGTATCAAGCAAGAATTCTTCCCCAGAGGGGAACACATTAAGCCTCCATTTTCCCTGCCCCTTCTTTCTTTTTGAACATAAGCTTCATACATGCCTTTTGTGTCATCATAGAATTATAGAAGTGGAAGAGATATTGGACATCATCTAATCCAGGGGTGGACCATGTGTTGCCCTCTGTATGTTTTGACCTACAACTCCCATTAGCCCTAGCTATTGTAGCCAATAGTGAGGGATGATGGAAGTTGTAGGCCAAAATATCTGGAAAGCCACAAGTTGCCCACTCCTGATCTACCGCCCCCCTTCCCAACACAGGATCTACAATGCAGGATGCAATGACAACATCCATAACAGATGATTATCCAGCTTCTGCAAAAAATACCTCCAGCGAGAGAGCCCACTACCACGTAATGCAGTCTATTCCACTGTCAAATAGTTCTTACTGTTATGACATTGCTCCTATGTTTATCCAAAGTCTGCTTCCCTACAATTGGTTCTAGTCCAAAGGAAAACAAGGCTTCTCCCATCTTCTGTATGACAGCCCTTCTGACAACTGAAGGTTGCTAATGTGTTTTGCCTTAGAGCCAATCTACATTTTAAGCTAATTGCATGATGTGTAGCTGAGCCTTCTCTCTCTCTCTCTCTCTCCCTCCCTCAATCTCTCTCTGTTTACGACTGGGTAAGTATGCACAGCCATGATTCAGATTGGGACCACTGAGCTCCAGGAGCCAGGGGGAGAAAACCCAATGACTCAATAGATCGTTTTTTCAAAAAAAATCCTCTCACGGGGGCGATGGAATTTCCAAGGAAAAACAGATGGGAAGAGGTTTAATCCTCCCTTCTTGGAGCACCATGGTCCCAATCCAAATTGGGGCCAAACATGTTTACACAAGAGAAAAAGAGAAAAGCTTCTGCGACATATCCAGCTCTTTCAGCCATTCCTCATAGGTCAGCTTTAGTCTCACCTGTCCATCCACAATTTCTCAGAGACGGTTGCGAGGGGCTCCGATTTCTGTAGCTAACTCACACAGCCCATGGCTGGCTGGACTGTTCTTTCAGTCCTTTTGCTTCATTCTCCCTTCTCCCCAGTATTAGCGCATGTAGAAAAGCAGTTTAAAGATTAAGCTAGCTAGCCTATCCCAGTCTTCAGAGCCTTCTGGAAGGAGCAGGGCTCAAATGAACAAGTTCAAGAATCAAAGAGACCCAAGCAGAACAGAGAAACTGCCCTCCTTTATTTACCTTTGCACTTAATTAATTGCTAGCCTTCCAATTAAGAAGCATTGCCAAGAAGTGAAACAGGAACAGCCAAAGTCCAGACAATCCATACTAAAGGAACCTACCAACCAGCCAGGAAGCAGCCTAGGTTCCATTCTCTTCAGAATAAAGAACCATACCGTGAAGGGTTTCCTACCAGATTTCTGCAAGGAGAGCAGAAAGACCATGGTGTGGAGTAGACTTGAATCCTTTGCTTCTGCAACAGTGCTAATCCAAATCAGGGTCATTGGGGCCAATGAAAGCTTTTCTCCAGGGCAAATGGAAGGTGCAGGCAGACCAATTCTGTTCGGGACTGTGGCGGGATCAAAGCCCCCCTTATCCCATACTACTGTTCTGATCCAGTTCCCCAACCCATGTGACTTAAAAACAACAACAATCACACAAGGGCTAATGTAATGATTAACATAGTTTGGCCTCCCACACACAAAAAAGTGTTATTGTTGGAATAGGCTCTCTAGCTGGAAGGATGAAAGTTGGTAGCCTTAACACTAATTCTAGAAGAGAAATGATATTGTATTGCACAGCCTAACTGCTGGTATTTAAAACAAGCTTATCAATGAGATTTTGACTAAGATTTTCTACCTGATTTGGAAGCTTCCCACTTATCTCCTTGTGGATAGAAACATTCCAACATAAGGTTGGAATTTCCAAGCTGCCAGGAATATAATGTTCCCATGAGATCCTGGTGGGATTGATCCACCTAAATGGGCAATGAACAATATAAATTCCACATTTGGAACATTTATGTTAGAGGTGCTAACAAAATGATGACACTGAGTCAAAGTAAAAGATGCTTTTAAGTACCTTATACAGAAAGCAGATATAAAACCAATGATAACCCTTTAAGATATTTGTGCGTGCAGCCAATATTGCAATACAAAGCAGAAATACAGGACCTTGGCAGATAAATCCACATGCAGTCTGGCTGCTTAGCAGTACAATCCTATGCAATTTCCTGAGACGTCAGTCCCATTACATTCAGTAGAGTTTACTCCTATGTAAGTGTGCATAGAATTACAGCCTAAATACCCAGTGAAATCCTCCTTACTGCATATGAAATTGTAGCTTTGATTATAAACCCTTAAGATAACGTTGAGAAAGGTGCTACTAAAACCATTTAGTTCTGAGCTGTAATGGGTTATTCCAGATATTATTATTATTATTATTATTATTATTATTTATTTATATAGCACCATCAATGTACATGGTGCTGTACAGAGTAAAACAGTAAATAGTAAGACTCTGCCGCATAGGCTTACAATCTAATAAAATCATAGTAAAACAATAAGGACGGGAAGAGAATGCAAATAGGCACAGGGTAGGGTAAGCAGGCACAGGGTAGGGTAAAACTAACAGTATAAAGTCTGCGCAACATCAAGTTTTAAAAGCTTTAGGAAAAAGAAAAGTTTTTAGTTGAGCTTTAAAAGCTGCGATTGAACTTGTAGTTCTCAAATGTTCTGGAAGAGCGTTCCAGGCGTAAGGGGCAGCAGAAGAAAATGGACGGAGCCGAGCAAGGGAAGTAGAGGCCCTTGGGCAGGCGAGAAACATGGCATCAGAGGAGCGAAGAGCACGAGCGGGGCAATAGTGAGATATGATAATTTCTGGTCCGACATAACTACTGCATCATTATAGTAAAAATCCCAATGCACTAACCAAATAGTCTACTCAAGATAATGCAAACTCGCACAAGATGTCACTTTATTTGGCTAGCAGGCATAAACCAAACTTATTTTAGTATATATGTGGGGCAAGCCTAGAATTTTCCCTCCTGCCTTATGTTAAGATTTAAATGAATTAAAGGTTTGGCAATTCATTTATTTTTAATTTAGTATATTTTGTTGCCTGCTTTCCTATAGAAACATAGGTCCAAGGCAAACTAAAAATGATACTAGGACCCAGAATGACATGATAGCTGTTAAATTTTAGCAAATGTCACTTTTGAGATATGTAAAACATGATTGTGGTATAGAAACAAAGTTTGATAAAAATAACCAAAGGAAGCCTATTACCAAATTGAGATGTATTTATATAAGGCAGGGGTAGGCAACTTTTTGGAGTTGGGGTAGCACAGTTCCCCCCACCGATCCCTTCAGGAGCTGCACAAGTGGGCCAGGCTTCGTAAAAGTGGGCACACCCCACACATATACAAACAGAATACATCTATGAACACAGGCAGCTTAATCAAACAGAAGACCTTGAGTACTGCTTATGAGTTTGTCCTTCTGAAATAAGAGAAGTGGTTATATCCTACGAAGTTGTAAATCAGCTGATGAACTACATGTACTGAATTCTGCAGGGACATTTGTTGTTATAGCACAATAAGTTGGGAATAGATTAAATTCAGGAAGAGGAAACTTCTCATTACAATTAGTGGAACAGGATCTATGTATTAAATCGTCCAGAATTTTTTTTTATGGTTGTGTGTTCAGAGTAGAGAACATTCTGAAACCTTTGGTGAAATAATTTTGTGAAGTCCATGAATACTAAGTAAATTGGATTTAAAAGGCCATGAAGTTTGTGTGTCGGTCTGTGTGTGGCACAGATCATAGCCTGCTGTAACAATTTGGTCTAAGTTTAGTCATGACTAAGGCTGCAGTCCTACCCCCACTTACCTAGGAGTAAGCCCCATTTAACTAACATAGGACTAACTTCTGAGTAAACATGCACAGGATTGAAAGCAATCAATCTCATTAGTTGAAACAAACAAGTTCCAACAATTTCATTAGAAAAATCACAACTAACTTTAACTGCAATGGAATCTGTCAGGACAAGGTGCTGGAAGTATATCAATCCTGCAGAATAAGACAACTGGAATAAGTAAAAAAGAAAAGTTATATTCTATTGGACCAACTAGTTTTAAGAGTTCCATGCTTCTGACTTTCTGAGGGTTTTCCCTTCAAGCATCAAAGTTCTTCAAAAATGTAAAAAAGACTAATGAAATTCCCTTATCTCCAAACATGACAGATTAGATATCCCTGAAGAAAAGAAAATAACCCTGAAATTTGTCTTATAAAACTAGCAGGACCAATAGAAGGACCAATACAAAACTTTGGCCTAGGAAATTGTCTTTTTTTAAAAAACTAAGGCAGCAGCTTGAAGTAGATTTAATCTAAACAGATCCAGGCAGAACTTATCAAAAAAAAAAAAAAAGATGCAAAGTTTGTTAATGCTTATGCTACATTCAGTTGGATCTTTGCAAAAGAGTATTCATGAGTATCCTAGCGATACATACTTGGACCATTAATTTCATAATGGCTTTCAAAAAAGAAATAAGGTGACCAAGTGTGAAAGAAGACAGGGCACCTGCACCTTTAATAGTTATGCAGAAGTAATTTCACCAAATGTAGTTTGTCATGCAAGGTACACTGACTGAAATTTCATCTTGTACACAACTATTAAAGGTGCAGGAACTCTGTTCTCTTTTATTCCTGGCCACCCTACAAAGAAACCCTTGGCATTAAAAAGACCAAAAATATCCCCCCAAATCCCCAATGCTGTGTCTAAGGTGGTAAACCTATTTGGGAGTAAGTCTCATAGAACACAGTGGGACATACATAGTATCACCGGCTCCATCTCTCAGTGACAGTTTGTGTGATCAACATTGCTATCCTATGCATGTCTGCTCAGAAGTTCCATGGAGTTCAATGACACTTACTCCCAGTTTATATAGGATTACAGCCTAAATGGGTGGTACCTAATTAAGGTGCGTCAAAGCCAATAGGAATCTCTTAGTTAAAATGGCTCCAATGCAAAGAGTGTGTTGCTGCTTTTTAAACTTTCCAGTTTGGGATCCAAGAAGAGCAGCAGCAAAATCAGCGGGTTCTGGGGGCAGGAACAGTAGATCTCTGCTGGAGTGTGGACCTCAGCAGATGTCCATAAATGCTCCCTCCTGATGCTGGCTGTGCTCCTAAATATTGGGTCTATTTGCCTGAGCAAAACGTATTCATACCCAAGAAGGAACTTCTCTTGCTCCATCTCCTGCTGGTCAGGTAACCACAATACCACACCATTTCTGACCACCCAAGAGTCCCTAATATCTCTTCAGATCAGGGCCGACCCTACCATTAGGCAGAGTGCAGAAATTACCTCAAGGGGAAGGTGCTGGGGAGCAGCAACAGCAGTTCCCAAAGCCATTCCCTCCGTCTTAGACGTCAAATCTGTGGCCTGGTTCAGACAACACGCTAAACCATGCTGAAAATGAAGCTTCTTTTTTGACAGGAGAGACCCACCCCACCCCCACTCCAAGTCCACTGCTCAATTGAGGAGGGGATGAAGGGTCAGGATTTCAAACGTCCCTCCACTTACCAGAGTTAGCCAGCCAAAACAGAGAAGCCTTGATTGACCATGTCAACTTACTGCAACTCACGTGGCACCGAGCAGTTCTGGTGCAGGAGGTGAGCCTCTCTTAGATTGGAGGTGGCTACTAGGCCTCACCCTTTCCATACAGTTTCCTCATTAACTACAAATGCATCCAGGCCTATAGCTGCTGCCCATTTGCGAAATGTGCCTCATATTTTGTAACATCCTGCTTGCTCTCCTGTTCGCTAATGGGTTGAGGATATTGGAAAGCCGAAGCAGGCAGAAGAAGAGTTCACAATTTGGTGGGGGAGGAGAATACAGGAGCACAGCAGTTTCACACATACACTCTAGCGAGGACTAGAAGCCCCTTTTTCACCGCCTGGGCATTTGGTCTTTTTAAAGGTCATGTTTCTACAGTAACAGAGGTACAACACACAAGGTATGGAAGTATGTTACAAACGACTTTCATATACTTGTGTACCAACCCAGGCCCAGTTGGAATTTACAGATGCAGGAACATGAGAGTGTTTAAAGATGGGGCTTTTGTTCCTGTGTTTTAGAAGACTTGCTAATAGGCCAGTGGATAATTTGAAGGAAGAAGCAGAGCACGAACATCTATGGTGCTATATAAATAAATAATAATAATAATAATCTACAAGGGGCCAGCTCAGCTTAGGGCCAATTTGTAGGTTTGAGTGCTCCACTTCTTAGCCCCCAGTGGGATGTCCGTGAAAATTGTTTCCAAATAGTGACAGCAAGTCAAAATAGATAAGATTTACGTAGTTGTAAGTTGCCCAGTTTTCTTACATTATTCACACACACCCCTCTTTACTCCGTATTCATCAATCACAACTCCCTCATTCCATAGTCCTACAAATGCAGAAATCTTTCCCTACAAGCATTGTGGGCCTGCAAGGTTGTTTAAAGATAACTAATCAGCATTAACCCTGATTAATCAGCATTATCAGCATTACACTGGTTAACTAATCAACATTATCTACAACCCATGTGGCCAGAACTATACAATGGCGTCCCATAAAACAGGGATGGGCAACTTGCAGCCCTCCAGATCTTTTGTTCTGTAGCTCCCATGGTCCCTCACCATTGGTTATGCTGTCTAAGGCTGATGGGAGTTGTAGGCAAAACTATCTAGATGACCACAAGTTTCCCAACCCTGCCACAAAAGGTCAAGTGTTCAGCTTCTTAAATTATGGGTGCCAGAATGAAACCTCCTTTATTTATTTTGCAATTTAGAGTGAAGTCCCCAAAGCCTTGAAATCACTTTCTTGAAACCAAGCCCTTCTCTCTCATCTCAGGTACATAGAGATGGCGGCCTTTATTCAGTGAATAAAGGAAACACATTCTGCACATGCTCAGATGCACCACTACTATTACTTCAGATTTTCCTGGCATTCAGAATGCATTCTGGGCTGACCACTGACATAGCTAGATAAAAGTATGGCCACTTCTGTCTCTTTGTTCAGCTCAGTATAGGTTGATCTGATAATCGGTTTGTTAGTCTGAGGAACAATTCTGGCACAGGATGTGAGTCTCAGTTCTACTGGCCGTGGCGAAGTCTCACGCTTCCCCTCGATAAACTCTTAGAGCCAAAATCATCATCATCATCTAGTGCTAACTGGTCCATAGGTGACTACAACAAAAAGTGAGTGGGGAGGTAGGGAGCAGCAGTATTGCTGGATCATGCACTGCTAATTGTGGCTCACCACTGAGACTCTCCATTCCGGATATGGCACTGTAGGGGGAAACAGAATTCTAAAAACACTAAGGCAAGAAAGGAAGACTATGCAACTGGACAACCAGGCCCAGAAAATATTTGCTTTCCAGATGAAATTGACATAAGGAAAAGTTGTGTCAGGTTACCTACGGTGGTTTCATTAGCCACCCAATACTGCTGCTTCATATGCATGTGGCATATTTAATTTGCTCTCAAATAATTTTAGCAATCTTTACAAGAGTCCTGTAAGGCCAGCCAGTACTGCCACCCCCTCCCCCAACTATATTGCAAATGGTGGCAGAAGTTGAGAAACAGCGGCTTGCCTAAGATCACTCCGGAACTTCCATAACCAAGCTGAGATTTCAGCCAGCTCACACTCTTATGCCACCACACAAGATCTCATGGAGAATTTGAACAGTGATAGCGGCTGGAGGGCAACTGTGCTGTTAACATTAAAGGGATACCTTTTCTTGGAGAGGCATTTCTCTTCTGGGTGGGCCGACATTCCAAAGCCGCCTCTCCCATTTCTCCTTTTCTGTTTCCTTAGATCAAGACTGCCATGCAAGAAATGCCTCTGAACCACGAGTGCTTGATACCAATGTACATCTGGTCATGAAACACCCCCCATGCAACTGAAAACTGATGACCACAAACAAATGGCTCCCCTTCCCAAATCCTCCTGGATATTGCCTGTAGCTGACACTAGGTTGCATCCAATATTAGTCTAGTTTTAAGTCCTGTTCATTTCAACAGGTCTACTCTAAGTAGCACCAACACTGGGTAGAACTCAAAGGGAAAAGCGTTGCCTGCAGTAGTAGGGTGACCATATGAAAAGGAGGACAGGGCTCCTGTGTCTTTAACAGTTGCATAGAAAAAGGAATTTCAGCAGGTGTCATTTGTATATATGGGGAACTTGGGGAAATTTCCTCTTCATCACAACAGTTAAAGCTGCAGGAGTCCTGCCCTTTTTAAATCTGGTCACTCTAGTATAGCTCCTGCACCTTTAACTATTGTGATGAAGAGGGAATTTCACCAGGTTCTCCATATATACAAATGACACCTGCTGAAATTCCCTTTTCTATGCAACTGTTAAAGATACAGGAGCCCTGTCCTCCTTTTCATATGGTCACCCTATGCAGTAGGTGATATTCTTGGTGCCTCCTCACAACAGGGGCTGCACAGGGTGGCCAAATGCAAAAGAGGACAAGGCTCCTACCTCTTTACTAGTAGTGTATACTGTTATACAAGGTTTTTATGGTGCTATCACCCTGCCCCATTCACAGGTGTCATTTTCCACTTGTAATCCTCCTGTGTTTTTCCACTGCCTCATCTGATTGGAAGTGCTAGTCACCCTCTGTCTGGAAGCATTCTGGGAGGTTGAATTCCAGTGAAATTCCCTCTCCTACAACACAATGGCTGAGTTCAGACAATATGCTAATCAATAGTTGTTTTCCATTTTGTTCCTATTACCACCACCACCACCACCCTGCCGCTGATTAGCGTGTCCTCCAAACTCAGCCAACGGGTGGAGAGTACCTGCAAAATAACCAAGTATGAGTTGACTATTAACCCACCATTGACTAAAGTGTTGTCTGAATGCAGTTACTAAAGGTGCACGAGTCCTATCTGGGAACTATTAAAGGTGCAAGAGCCCTATCTGATAACAGTAAGGAAACACCTTCTTAGGACCAACACAGCTGCATTTGCTTTTTATTACTCTCCTTCTCGATTACATCGTCTATTGATTTCAGCATTTAACCATGAATGGAGCCAATTAAGAGATTAAAAATCTCTGTTTTTCCTGTGGTTTAGCAAATTGATTGAGCACCTTCCACTGTGATAGAATGCAGATTACTAATAGAATTAACTATCCCAAAGCCAAGCCTTCTGTCCCATTAACTAGTGACTTAGAAAACAGAAGCCAGAATAGGGCTACTGTAGGCTAGGACTGCCTTAGTTTAGTTCTCATTGCCTATGGTAAAACATAATCAAACTATATTCATAACATAAACAAACTGTAAAGAAAAAGCAAACTTGTATTTCTCAGAAAACTGGGGACACTAATGGCAGGGAGCAAGTTTACTTCCCATCCCAGTGGCATCTCTGCCTTGATTTTCTCTCCCATGTAAGTGAATGATTCCCTTACATTCCTAAGTGAGAAATGCTTTTAAGATCTTTGCACTGTTTTAATTTTACTGCTAGTTTTATGTGCTGCAATGTTTTTTTTAGCTCTTCCTGCTAGTTTCATCTTGGTTTTATTATTGCTGTTTTTATCATTGTTTATTTATTGTTTGCATTTTATGTTTTTAATTTAATTTATCTGTACACCACCCAGAGGATTCCACTTATTGGGAGGTCTAGAATTAATAAAATAAATAAGTGCTGATCTTGGGAATGAAGGTGAGACAATGGGCTTCTTCAGACAATATGCTAACCCACTGTGGATTGCTCAAAAATGTGATACATGGGCTGAGTTTGGACGACACACTAATCAACGGTTGTTTCCAGGGCCGGTGCTACCATAGAGGCCACTCAGGCGGCCGCCTAGAGCACCAAGCTAAGAGGGGCGCCAGACACAGCGCAGCACTCACACGTGTTGGCTGTGAGCCGGCCCGGCCCAAGGATTCAGCTGGGCCTGGGCGGGTAAGATGGCGCCCCGCACCAGCCCAGCTGAAGCTAAGCCAGGGACACTGGGGTGGGGGTGGGGCGGCTCCACATTCAGACTTCCGGAACACGCCCGAAAGAGAGAGAGAGAATGTATGGGTGCATGGGGTCTTTGAGTGAATGCATGTGTTCATGCGTGTGTTTGTTTGGAGTGAGTGATGCTGAGTGTATGTGTGTGTGCACGCGTGTGAGTTGGGGGGGATGATTTGGAGGTGATATTCCTATTAAATAATGCATTTTAGACCCATAGACATTCCTTTCCAATTTATTTGCTATAATTGGCAATTTAAAAAATTTATTTGCTATAATTGCACTTTAAAATAAATTTAGCAGTTTCAAGTTTTGTGCTTCTTATTTTTTCCAGGAAACGTATATTCTTAAAAATCAAAGTTGGCATTTTGGTGTGTGTGTGTGTGTGTGTGTGTGTGTGTGTGTGTGTGTGTGTGCGTGCGTGTGTGTGTGTGTGTGAAAGTAGCTCACCTTGCCTAGGGTGCAAAATAGTCTGACACCGGCCCTGGTTGTTTCCCATTCTGTTCCTATTACCCCCACCCCCAGTTGATTAGCATGTCCTCCAAACTCAGCCATGGTGGGCTAGCGTGTCATCTGGCAGGTGTTTACCCCATTCCCCCCTTTTTTCCTTTGATGGAGCTAGGGTGACCATATTTTGGAAACCAAAAAGGAGGAGAACATGGCTGGCCCCCAAGGGGGCATACCAACATTTCTGGCCCCAGTGGGCGTGTCCAGCCATAAGGGGGTGTGCCCAGCTGAACAAAGCCTTGGTGACATGTCTGATTTTACAGCACACAATTAAGACAAACCTGTTCTACATAACATCTTAATGTTAAAATCACTGAAATAAAGAATAAGTGAGGCATTCAATGTATCTGAAATTAACTTCACTCACTCCTACTTTTGTACCTTTTGCTGTATTTTGAAGCTTTTGCTATACTCAGTGTGATACATTCTCCCCTTCCCTCAAATATATTTTCTGACTGTATCCTCACTCGTTGCAAGCTGCTGCTGCTGTTAATGGGGTTTGTTGCTGTACAGCAGCTGGCTTTTTTATTTTTAAGTTTCGTTTTTTAAAAAAAAACTTGTGTATGATTGTCACAAGTTTAACATTAGGGTGGGTATTGTGGGCAGTGGACACTACTCCACCCATTCACACTTCTCACTGCTCAAGGTGTAAGACCCCAAAGAAGAGGTTTGACAGCTTGAGTTTGAAGGATATGGCTCCAGTGGTTTTTTAAAACAATAATTTTAAAACCTCAAACTTTAACAAAAATGCTAAAAATCAACAGATGAACAGATCAGCTTCAAACTTGGTATGGATAAAATCCTCCTTAAGAGCAATCATGGTGCCAAGTTTCATACCTGGTTTTTTAAAAAAATAATTATTTTAAAACCTCAAATTTTAAAAAAATTCCTAAAAATCAATGGATGAATGGAGCTGATTCAAATTTGGCATGGCTAAAGCCATACTTAAGAGCTATCATGTTGCCAAGCTTCATCTCTTTATCTTTTAAAATGATGTTTTTAAAAATAATAATTTTAAAACCTCAAATTTTAAAATATTCCTAAATATCAATGGATGAATGGATACGTGTCAAATTCAGTGTGGCTGAAGCCCTGCCTAAGAGCTAATATTGTGCCAAGTTTCATCTCTTTATCTTTAAAAATGATGGAGACATAAGGATTTTTGTTAATTCCCTTTAAAGTGGAGCTGCCCTTTGACTGGGGAGGATGGGGAAAATCTGGATTTTTCTTCAAATTTCATAATCCCCCCCCCTTTCCTGGATTTGTTACCAAAAATCCTGACAAATCCATTTTTTCCTGTCATATGGTCACCCTAACATTGGAGCTGCTACCGAGTGCCCGTTCAGGGTTTGGAGGCTTGCAAGATGTGCAGTTTAACTGCGAATATATGTGATATACCTACAGAAAGAGGGTGGGCAGCGGAACCACTGGTTGCGGCATGGTTCCCATTCATGCGATGGGCCCGCTTGTCGTGATTCTGTTACCCCTCCCCCTCTATAGTTCCCCTAGCCATCCCTCCTCCATGCATGTATGTGTAGACCCAAGGCCTGTTCCCTACTTGTAACACCAAGTCCCACAGAGAAGGGTGCTTGCAATATATAGATTCTAGGGGTGTGATCCGCTCCGATTAGGAGCGTAGAAGCAGTAGCGGATTGGCCTGCTCCGCCTTACCCAGAGGCGGAGTAGGAGCGGACCGCGGACCCCTAGAAGCAAGGCGAAGAGAAGCGACCATTTTTCGGAGCTCCTAGTTCAGGCGGAGCGCTCCGGTCGCCATCTTGAAAACATTTTGCCATAGGATTGCATTGCGGCAAATAATCGCGCATAACTAGGTTGTTTTTGAAGCTATCGTTCTGGAAATTCTTGTGCTCAGAGAGTCGTGGATGGGGGTCATTTTGAGACCACTCTCACCTCTCTGCGTCGTGTGGGTCGCGTGCTATATTTTTTTGAAAATCGGGTCAACCGCGCGGCTCAAACGGCGTTTTCGGCTTTTCGCCCATAGGATTGCATTGAGGGAAAGAATCGGGGATAACTGGGGGGGGTTTAAGCTATCGTTCTGAAAATTCTTGTGCACAGAGAGTCGTGGATGGGGGTCATTTTGAGACTACTCTCAACTTTCTGCGTCGTACGGGTCGTGCGCTAGAAGTTTTTAAAAAATCGGCAGGAAAAATACCTTTTTCAAAGGGCTGAGGGGCAGAGTCAGCTCCCGGTCATGATGATCCCAAAGTTAGAGGAGGGCATAGGCAAAACAGGTAACTTGGGATTCTGGGAAACTTCTCTTTCTTCATCTGAACGGGCTTTTCCCCGTGTTTTTTAACACAGTAGCCCCACCAAATGCACAAACACAACCTGAAATCATATACTAAGCCAAGAATAAGAGATAGAAACACAGCACTGCTCCCCACCCTAACTTTGGGGAACAACTGAAAAGATGTGGTGCAAGGGGATGAGCTCCCCTATGGCATCTCATTGTGGACGTGCCCCCACTCTCTCCTGCACTGGAAGGCCATTAGAGCCTTCCAAAGAGAGTAAAACGGTGGAGCAATGCCTATCATGAGTTGAAGTGAATGTTCACTTTTTAGTGGTGGAGCGATGCCTGTTATGAGTTGAAGTGAGCGTTTACTTCTTAATCTCAGAGCTGTTGGTGGCTGTCTTGAGTTGAACTGGCAGCTGCTTCCCCCTCCCCCGGGCACGTCCCCCTATTGCTGGTAAAAGACAGATATAGCCTTTTTTAAAAAAATCTTCTTGCTGTTTATTGAGCAACACTGCTGCTTTTAATTCCACCCCTCCTTTGTTTATTTATTGATTTATTCCATTTTATATGCATTACTGGCTTATCCTTGGCTCACTTCCTTATGCCCCCAGAAATGCCAGCTGCATGCCTGCCTGCCTTCCCTCCCTCCTCCCCTGCCCACCTCGCAGGGATGTTGTGTGTGTGTGGCTTTGACTCAGGGGAGAAGTCCTTCCTGCGCTCACTTGGAGTTTTGGAAGCTCCAAATTTTGCAGGTTTAAGCCCCGCCAAAAAACAGGGGATGATGGGACTGCCTTGAGTCTCGGCGTGCGTATGTATCCCTGGATAAGCTTTCATGGTGGTGAGTTTGAGGGGTTTTTTTAACGTGCAAAATTGACGGAGCTATGGAAAGGGGTGTTGGATTTTCATAAATTCCCCAAAAATCAGGGGATGATGGGACTGCCTTGAGTCTCGGCGTGCGTATGTATCCCTGGATAAGCTTTCATGGTGGTGAGTTTGAGGTTTTTTTTTAACGTGCAAAATTGACGGAGCTATGGAAAGGGGTGTTGGATTTTCATAAATTCCCCAAAAATCAGGGGATGATGGGACTGCCTTGAGTCTCGGCGTGCGTATGTATCCCTGGATAAGCTTTCATGGTGGCGAGTTTGAGGTTTCTAACGTGCAAATTGACGGAGCTATGGAAAGGGGTGTGAATGGGGTGCCCGATTTTCAAAAATTCCCCAAAAATCAGGGGATGATGGGATTGCTTTGAAACTTGGCGTGCGTGTGTATACCCCCATGAGGTGTGATGGTGCCAAACGTGAGGTTTCTAACTTGAACAGAAAAAAAGTTGTATAATTTTTTAGCTTTCAATGCAAGCCTATGGGGGGGGGGAAACGGAGCTCCGGATCCGGATCCGGAGCTCCGAGCGGAGCGGAGCGGAAGTGGGCGGAGCGGGGGCGGGGCAGAGCGACCCGATCCAGAAAATGGCGGATCTGCAAGTGAAGCGGAGCGGGGGGTCTGTGCACACCCCTAATAGATTCTCTTTCCTCCCTACCCATTATAGTGACAGGCATTTTGCTTGTTTACATCAAGAACTTTCCAGGAAATAAACAGTATCTTCAAATTATCTCCTCCACTAAAACCTTTAAATCCATGAGGTTTTTTTTAAAAAAAGTTATGTAACTTTAATTTACATAAAAGTTATGGCACTTCTAATTTATTTGGTGGAGGGGAAAAGCTTAGAATTTGCCTTGTTTGAATCCAAGTTGTTATACATCTGTGCTTGTGCTTAAAGCCATCTTCCCAAGCAGTAAGGAACTGGGGCCAAGTGTAGTATACACTAGAGATCCTCTTCCCTCTCCTCAGGACTTGCTCTATCTTATTGTTTAGAAATGTCAAGTGATTTATATCATCCTGTATTCACATCCGGGATATAAAGGAATTGAAGTAAACAGGTCAGCAATTACTGGCATTACAATTCAGGTTGGGAGTTAAACAACCAGAGGATGCAGTACGAACAAACAACTTTCTGATATTCCTTATCTGGGCATTGGCAACAGCTTAAAATGATGCCCTTCAGTTACTTTTTTATGCCTCAAGATCACCTCCGTGTAACTCGGATGTTTGTGCATTGGTTGATTCAATAAAAAGTGGTTATACCTTACCATTTTTGTCACCATTATAAGACACTTGAGAAATTAAACAGCAACTTGAGGACCACGATACTTTCCAGCACATAGATTAAGGTTGCGTTTGGACAACACGATAGTCAACGGTGGGGTAATAATCTACTCGACAGTTGTTTTCTAGGGGGTACTCCCCACACAACATGATAACTGGGGTGTGGATTAGGATTGCTACCAGAAATCTATCCTGCCAGATGGACTAGAGTGGCAGCCACCACTTTGAACACTCTTGCCTTGAGACTCTGTGGCTGACTAAATAGTCAATGGTGGCCAAGGTAATAGCCAACGGTGTCCTCCACACAACATGAAAATCAATGGTGGTTCAAATAGCCAACTCTGCACAGCGTTGGTTATCTGCATTGGTTATTTCAGCCAAATAACCAACCATTGGTTTAAAAACATCTCCATGCAACATGATAATCCATAGTGGGTTAAATAACTAACCGTCAACTATTTAAACCACCACTGGTTATCATGTTGTCTGAACCCTGTCAAAATCAGTTTAGAACAGTAATCTGACCAAAGACATTTTGGGCATTCAAGGAAGAAAATGCAGGTATCTACCCTCCTCCCCAAACAATGAGAGAGAGGGAGAGAGAGGCTGACTTCGGACGACATGCTAATCGATGGTTGTTTCCCATTCTGTTCCTTTTACACAACCCTCCCCCCCAGTTGATTAGCGTGTTACCCAAATTCAGTCATATGGTCCATTTCTGTACTGCCTAATAGCTAAAGCTCTCTAGGCAGTTCAGAAAATGGAATTTAAAACCATAAGATATAAGAACACAATAAAATATAACGTACAAAATGAAATAGCCGCAGAATAAAACCAAACCAAAATCAACAGCAATGCAATAGAGTCCCACCATTGAAAGGGCCTATATATACTTTAATAAAAATAATAAACATTTCCGAAGATTACCTGAAGGCTCTTTCTTGGCATGAAGGGTGTGGCATTCAAAAAATAATTCTTAAGACACATAAGAACAAAAACTTACATATTGCAAGCTATGCATACTTACCCACGAGTAAGCCCCACAAAACACAGGTTGAATCCAGACTTAGTGATTCTTAGAACAGACTCCCTGAAATCATGCAATTTCCCCTCTCATTTGTATTTCCATGTTATGAATCTGTTGTTCTCTGGTTTGTTCTTAGTCAGTCTAAGGCAACTTCCTATGTTCCATCTGTGATTCTATTATGATATTGCATATTGTCCAAGAGGTTCCTCCACTGAGAGGCTAGAATCCGGACTCCACCTGCACCCCATGCCGTGTAGGGGTAGAGATCAATAGTTAATTAAAAGCCGCAAGACTGCTTTCTGTGGTTTGGAACAGAGTCCTACACTGAAATAACATCAGTATTTCCTGGTCCATAAGAATTGAGTTGAATCACTCATCATTGTTCTGCTCCACCACCACCCCACCATAAAAAGAACAGTTTGTGCAATGGTGCTCCATCTCTCCTACTCTTATTTTAATCAGTCACCTTTCCAGGAAACCTTTGCCCATGTAAACTTTCAAACTCTGCAATCTGAAGTTTACTCTAGCTCCTCCCAGTTCTCAGGAAGTTTCTAAGTTTCTCTACTGAGTTGCTTCTCCTGATCTTAAAGCTGTTGCAGTCAAGGTTAATGGATAGAAGAAGAGATGCTACACCCTAGGAATTGAACTTTGTAGCAGAGTGAAGCTAAGCTGAATCAAGAACTAATGTATGGCAGGAAGGAGATAGGGTAGAGGTTGAGAGTAAAGGGGCCAAGCCCTGGACAGTAAGCTTCTAGCTGCAGCTTTCCACAACCTAGCATCCTCCAGATGTGTTAGACTGCAACTGCCATAATTCCAGCCAACGATTGGAGAAGGAGGTTCTACCTCTTCTACTTTCTATATCAGCCTTCCCCATCCTGATGCCCTTCAAATGTTTTGAAGTTATAGCCCCAACCAGCATGGCCAATGATCAAGAACGCTGGGAGTTGTAGTCCAAAATATCTGGAAAACACCAAGATGCTGTTCTATACTATTCATGAACTGTACTAAAAACACAGCTGAGGTCTGTTTTGAATGTGATTGCCTTGAGCGCCCCTACTTCCGCCACCTTAAAAGCACTTAAAGGACTTTGCAAGAGTTTTCAGCAGTGGTTCCCAAACTTTTTCAGATAACCGCCCCCTTGGTTCCACAAACTCATGCCCAGCGCCCCCCTACCCTACACTATAAAAACCATTATTCAGAATAGCGGTTTTCAACAACCCACCAAGGAAGATAATAACAATAAAATTCAAAACAGTAACAATTAATTGAATACTTTATTCAAAATCCAATTGGTGTGCCCTGCCACGCTGGCTGCAAACAGAGGCGTTTTCTCTCTTTCCCCTCCCTCCCTCGGCAAGCCTGGGGCGGGTGCTTCCCATTTAGAGGTGATTCTTGGAGTTGAAGGACTATTTTCTGTCTAAACATGCATAAAATTGTGCCTTTAACTTATCATGTCACACTAGCAGGAATCAAATAGGATTTCCTTCTTCAGTGGAAATTACTTTCTTACACTTACTTAGGAGTAAGCACCATTTTGTTATAGGAAAGGATAATGTATTTTAATTAAAATTTTAAAATAATTATCTGCCACCTGGTACAGTTTTCCTATGGAAAACCTGGCTGGGACTGAAGTAGAGGGGCACTAATTTTACTGTACTTATTGTCTTTAAATAGCAAGTTACCTTGCTATTCTATTTCTACAATTCATTTTCTCCTGTCTTTTCTTCACGCTCTCTTCGTTTTTAGGCTGAATCCTATGCACATTTACCTCAGAGTAAGTTCTATTGATCTCAGTGGGGCTTACTTCTGAGTAAACATACTTAGGATTGTGCTGCAGCTCTGTTTTTATGGTGACACAAGATACACACATACCATGTTTACCAAAAGAACTTTTGAAAAAACGAGGTTGGACACCCTGAAATAAGCAAGGGCAGATAGGAATTGTTTCAGCAAGCATTCTGAAAAAAGGTGCTGCTGAATCTTCTTTAGCGAGGAAGGACCTGGGGAATTGCAATGCTCTCTCCCTCCCACTTTTCTTTTCTCTCCCAATCCTGTTGTAGTCCAGATTTTTTAGGGGGTGGGAGTACACACAGAGTCACACAGCATCTCTCTCTCTCTCTCTCTCTCTCTCTCCATTCCCCTCAGCAAGCCTCACAGTAGCTGCCAGACTGATTAGGACAGGAGGGCAGCAGCTCAGAGGGGAGATGGCCCCAATCTGCAACTCCTGACGGGCGCGGGGGGGGGGGGAGCCTGACGATACCTTGCACTAGCACAAGCAGTCCTGCTCCCCACCCAGCCTGCTGGCTGACTGCTGTTCTGCCGTCCTCCACCTGCTCCTTCCTCTCTGCCGCAGGGCTGCTGCTCCCGCCTTGAGCAGCAACTATCGCGAGAGGTCTGCCAGGGCAGCTTGTAGGAGGGAGCAGCTCTGGCTGAGGGAGGGAGCAAGCGGGCGGCAGTGGCTCCAGCAGGAAAGAAGCCCTGGGCCCTCCTAGACAGGAGAAGAGTGGGCAGAGCAGCTGAAGTTGCCGCTCTTTCCTGCTCTGCTGCCTCCTGTGGGCGCTTCCCCCAACCCTACTTCTGGAGGGGCCGCTGTGGGCTTGAGATAGGAGGAGAGAGCGGCTGCCTGAGTGAGAAAGTCCTTCGGAGCAGGAGCAGTGTGGGGAGAGCAGCTGAATTTGCTGCTCTTTCCTGCTCGGTCCCTGGGTTTTAGGACTTTCTGGAGAGACCACCTCGAGTGCCCCCCTGCCGCCCCTTTGCCTGTTAGTGCCCCCTGTTAGCGTCCCCTGCCGTCCCTTTGCCTCTTAACACCCCCCTATGCAGTCCCACTGTCCCCAAGGGGGCAGTACCGCCCACTTTGGGAACCACTGGTCTATGGAAAGGATATAGTAGGATGAAGAAATACACCAGCTAAGTGTGAAGCTTTCCACTCATTGCCATAGTAGTGATTATTGCCACTAATGGGAAGAAAAACAAGCATTCTTCTACTGCACAATCGTACGATATGCCAGTCCTTGCTAGGCTATCTGGCAGCACTGAAACATGGGTTGGGTCCAGACTAAATTCCCATCGATTTCAGTGGAACTACTCTAAGCATAACTAAGCCTGGAAATAACCCGACTTCCTCTCCTCCAGATTAAACTACTGTAGACTCTTTTTTTCTAGTTACCCAAGGAGATAAAATGCAGAAGCTCCAAAATGTATGGATTTGCAACCTCCCTCCTGTCTAAAGTGGGTTCTTTAGTGTAAGTGCTCCTGAGTACCAAACTACACATTACAAGCATGAAAAAAACACACCCCAGTGACAGCTTCTTGTAGGAAAAAGCAGTTCTGAGAAGGGACAAACTGAAGTGGAGAAGCAGAAGCTAAGCCTTCTACCCCACCCAGCACTTTTCTGCTGCAACTCTTTCCACACACACAATCACACACATGGCCTGTTTCAAAGATAGGTTTGTTGCAAATGAGGAATGCAGTATTATATAAAAATAAAACTTTTATTGCCTCAAACAAACATAGCTTCTAATAGGGTGACCATATTTGGGAAACCAAAAAAGAGGACACCTAGTGTGTGTGTGGGGAAGCAGCTTTCTGAGTCCTGCAGAAAGTACATTATTCCCCCGCCACCTTAAAGAACCCGATTGGAGTGGAGGAGGGGAAAGGATTTCATTCTGTACCACCACCATCCACTCCAATTGGGGCCTTTTCTATAATGTCCACAAATGATCCACTTTCCCCTTTAAGACCTCAATTGGAGCTCGGGGTGGGGGAATGATGTGCCTCAAGAAAGCATGTCATTCCCTCCTGCCATGCTAATGGCAGCCTTAAAGGGGAAGGTGTGTCATTCCAGGACATTATTGAAAATTATAGAAAATCCCCCCTGACACCATGGAAAGAACAAAAACCAGGACAAATCTGGGGAAATCCTGACAGTTGGTCACCCTAGCTTCTAACTAGGCATGTGCTCCGCTCCGATTAGGAGCGTAGAAGCAGTAGCGGATTGGCCTGCTCCGCCTTACCCAGAGGCGGAGTAGGAGCGGACCGCGGACCCCTAGAAGCAAGGCGAAGAGAAGCGACCATTTTTCGGAGCTCCTAGTTCAGGCGGAGCGCTCCGGTCGCCATCTTGAAAACATTTCGCCCATAGGATTGCATTGCGGCAAATAATCGCGGATAACTACGTTGTTTTTGAAGCTATCGTTCTGGAAATTCTTGTGCACAGAGTCGTGGATGGGGGTCATTTTGAGACTACTCTCACCTCTCTGTGTCATGTGGTTCGCGTGCTATATTTTTTTAAAAATCGGGTAAACAAACATTACAAACAGGGACAGCGCGGGTCAAACGGAGGTTTTCGCTCATAGGATTGCATTGCGGAAAACAATCGGGGATAACTGGGTTGATTTTTAAGCTATCGTTCTGAAAATTCTTGTGCACAGAGAGTCGTGGATGGGGGTCATTTTGAAACTACTCTCACCTCTCTGCGTCGTGCGAGTCGCGCGCTAGAATTTTTTAAAAAATCGGCGGGAAAAATACCTTTTTCGAAGGGCTGAAGGGCAGAGTCAGCTCCCGGTCATGATCACATGATCCCAAAGTTAGAGGAGGGCATAGGCAAAATGGGTAACTTGGGATTCTGGGAAACTTCTCTTTCTTCATCTGAACGGACTTTTCCCAGTGTTTTTTAACACAGTAGCCCCACCAAATGCACAAACACAACCTGAAATCATATACTAAGCCAAGAATAAGAGATAGAAACACAGCACTGCTACCCACCCTAACTTTGGGGAACAACTGAAAAGATGTGGTGCAAGGGGATGAGCTCCCCTAGGGCATCTCATCGTGGACGTGCCCCCACTCTCTCCTGCACTGGAAGGCCATTAGAGCCTTCCAAAGAGAGTAAAACGGTGGAGCAATGCCTATCATGAGTCGAAGTGAGCGTTTACTTCTTAGTGGTGGAGCGATGCCTATTATGAGTTGAAGTGAGCGTTTACTTCTCAAGCTCAGAGCTGTTGGTGAAGCAATGGCTGTCTTGAGTTGAACTGGCAGCTACTTCCCCCTCCCCCAGGCACGTCCCGCTATTGCTGGTAAAAGACAGATATAGCCTTTTTAAAAAAATTCTTCTTGCTGTTTATTGAGCAACACTGCTGCTTTTAATTCCACCCCTCCTTTGTTTATTTATTTATTTATTCCATTTTATATGCATTACTGGCTTATCCTTGGCTCACTTCCTTATGCCCCCAGAAATGCCAGCTGCATGCCTGCCTGCCTTCCCTCCCTCCTCCCCTGCCCACCTCGCAGGGATGTTGTGTGTGTGTGTGGCTTTGACTCAGGGGAGAAGTCCTTCCTGCGCTCACTTGGAGTTTTGGAAGTTCCAAATTTTTCAGGTTTAAGCCCCGCCAAAAAACAGGGGATGATGGGACTGCCTTGAGTCTCGGCGTGCGTATGTATCCCTGGATAAGCTGTCATGGTGGTGAGTTTGAGGGGTTTTTTTAACGTGCAAAATTGACGGAGCTATGGAAAGGGGTGTTGGATTTTCATAAATTCCCCAAAAATCAGGGGATGATGGGATTTGCTTGAGTCTTGGCGTGCGTATGTATCCCTGGATAAGCTTTCATGGTGGCGAGTTTGAGGTTTCTAACGTGCAAATTGACGGAGCTATGGAAAGAGGTGTGAATGGGGTGCCCGATTTTCAAAAATTCCCCAAAAATCAGGGGATGATGGGATTGCTTTGAAACTTGGCGTGCGTGTGTATACCCCCATGAGGTGTGATGGTGCCAAACGTGAGGTTTCTAACTTGAACAGAAAAAAAGTTGTTTACTTTTTTAGCTTTCAATGCAAGCCTATGGGGGGGGAAACGGAGCTCCGATCCGGATCCGGAGCTCCGAGCGGAGCGGAGCGGAAGTGGGCGAAGCGCGGGCGGAGCGGAGCGGCCCGATCCGAAAATGGCGGATCTGCAAGTGAAGCGGAGCGGGGGGTCCGTGCACACCCCTACTTCTAACTAACTTCTCTCCAGCCCTGACTGACTCCTGAGAGTGCTGAGTCACTGCCTGCTGTGTCACCTCCTGATTGGGCGAGTATTCCTTCAATCAAAGTCTGTGTCCCTGACTTCCTCTTCCATCTGACTTCCTGTGTGTCTCACTTAGTTCTACCTATTAATACATGGCCCCAACGCTTTGTTCCTCATGGATATTCATATATATATATATATGTATATGTGTGTGTGTGTGTGTGTGTGTGTGTGTGTGTGTGTGTGTGTGTGAGACCTCATTTTGATCAAAGAGGAACTGTGATCATTTGAATCTGTCCCATCCACAAACTTCCTTCTGTGCAAGACATTAGAATACATGCCAGTTCTCTCTTGTAAATTTCTCCTTTGTCACATCAATTGAAGAGGCAGCCTTTGATTGGATTATGCAGCCCTGGCAGGTCAGTTCAGGCTGAGAACACCCTCTTATTTTACTGCCATTTCTATTCCAAATAACTCCATGTTCACATTGTTTATTTTTTACTCCCCAATTGATGGACCAGCCTAAGGACTTAATGAGGCTGTATATCTTCATGCTGGTACAGAACGTTTAGCTGTATTTTAAAGAGTGTTCCTTGGTGCCAGATACAAATTTTTAAAAATGCTTTTCTTAAGAATGATCTAGCCGGCGAGATCATATTACGCCAGTCCTTTTACAACTTCATTGGCTGCCAGTCCAGGTCCGGGCCCGATTCAAAGTTCTGGTATTCACATTTAAAGCCCTAAATGGTTTGGGGCCAGGTTATTTGAAGGAACGCCTCCTCCCATATGTACCTGCCCGAACCTTAAGATCATCTACAGGGGCCCTTCTCTGTGAGCCCCTGCCAAAGGAAGTGAGGCAGGTGGCTACTAGGTGGAGGGCTTTCTCCGCTGTGGCACCCCGGTTGTGGAATGAGCTCCCCAGAGAAGTCCGCCTGGTGCCTACACTGTACTGCTTTCGTCGCCAGCTGAAGACCTTTTTATTCTCCCAGTATTTTAACACTTAATTTTAACTTAAATTTAAATTTTACTGTTTTAACTCTATTTTAATTTTATATCAATTTTGCTGCATGGTTTTTATTCTAGTTGTGCTTTTTATATTGTATTGTGTATTTGTGCTTTTAACCTGTTGGTTGTCTTACTATGGTTTTAATTTTTGTGAACCGCCCAGAGACCTTCGGCTATTGGGCGGTATAGAAATGTAATAAAGAAAGAAAGAAAGAAAAGGCAGGAAGTTAGCTGTCTTTGTCTAAGCCCTACTTATTAACGAATGCTCATAAAGACATTAGTACTTGCTTTTCAAAGAAGGCGATCAACTTGGCATTAACGGAGTTTGCTGTGTACAGCCATATAAGGCCAATATTGATGCTGGAGCAACTTTCTTTGGGATTGCACAAAAGTCACAAAAAAGAATTCTGACTGGGGGGTGGCGGGATTAGGTGCAAAGACATCTTTAAGGGCCTTGGGGCAGAATTTCAACAACATCGATAGCCAATCCAATTATTTCCTAGATCAGCCTCATCCACTTGGTGCCCTCCAGATATTTTGGTCTAGGTTTCCCATCAACCCTGGCCATTGGCCATGCTGGTTGGGGCTGATGGGCATTGTACACATTGGAATCATGCAGTGCTGAAGGCCTCCCATAATTCTTCCACGGTGGCAAAGCAAGGTGGTGGTAGCAATGGGGATGACCGTTGTTTTTTAAACTAGTTTTCTTAACAATGCTTCCCATTGTTCTGGGGCTGATTTCGGGAAGCAGGGCTTAGAAAGGGGAAAGTGGCAGCACTGCAAAACCCTAATGGCAGGATTACTGCGGGGAAAACTGGGGGTGAACCTCGTTCACTCGCACGCACGCACAGAGGTCATCTCTTCATTTGAGGGTTGGCAACAGGCTCACTTTCCCACAGTAGCGGCTCTATTACTGTTTTGAAATAGAGGAGTATCTCCGCCCGCCCTTCTGCATAAACACGTTTATTCCGTTTATTCCCCCTCCGTTTCAGTCTGCAGGGGTCCCTGCGTGGCAGCTGGCAGCTCCTTCTCTTCTTCAATTAATGTGTGGTGATAAGCCAAACCTATGCAAAATGCATGGCCCGTCTCTTTTTCCCTACACACACACTGCACCCCACACCATATTCACTACAAAGAAAGAAGGAAACCTGACTCCACCAGTTTAATCTAGGGGGTCTCTCTAGCTCTTCGCTCCCCTTTCCTCCAATCACAAGCCAACTACAACAGGGGAGCACAACCCCCTCCAGAAAGCATTACTTTTGCTCAAGAGAGTTTCACTTGATCCAAGAAGTGGCCTTATTTATTTGTTCAGCCTTCTTTTGTTCTCCCATTTCCTCCTGAGTTCTTGCAAGACCCGACAATCACCTCAATCCCAGCATTATATATAAGATTCCCTCCCCTCCGCCCCGGCTTTAAAGACCCATGCAGTGAGCTAAAGTGGGAAAGAATGGAATATCCCAGGCGGCAACGTCAGTGGTCAACAGAGTTGAGGTCAGCTTGGCAAGAGGTCAAGTATCTGCTTGGCAGAGAGGCCTTGTCTGCAAAAGGACCCTCTCCCAGGGGTGGGTAGAAAGTAGATTGGGATCTAATGGGAAGTCTCTGGGCAATTTTCAGTAGCTCGACAAGCATTTCCGACTTCTAATTGTTTAAGAACAGCAACAGATGAAAAAGGTTCCTCCACCCTAAATTAGGCCACTGAAATGAAGAATGCTCAGGGTAGGGCTGGGGACTGGGAGTGGGTTTGTGCATGGTACTGAAAACAAATTCCGTTCTGGTACGTACACACACACACACACAGAAAAAAACATTCTTGGATTGAGCAGATTCTATGTCTGGCCCCTCAGCCACTATTTTTCATTTAGATCTGACTAGTGGATCTTGGGAGTTCTAGCAAAGCCCAAAGTAGACTTTGTAAGCCTGAAGTCTGCCCACCCCAGCCCTAACCAATAGGATTAAAAGTCTGTTAATAGTTGTTCGACAGTACTGATAGGCACAAAGTTCCTTGAAAACAGGTTTGCAACTGTTAAGCACAAAGCAAATATTTTGAAATATGTTAAACACACACACAACAGTTTAGGAGGTATTTATTAAGAAACAGCCCTTTCAGAGGAAAAATGAGTGGATTTTTTTTTTACTTCGTCCATAGTCCCCCAGTCCATAAACTATGTTCAAAGTAGCACATAGAGCAGACGAGGAGAACATTCGACCCACAGACATTCCCCATCTGGCCCATGGAAACTTTGGCTCCCTCCATGGGGCCTTGCCCAAGTCCTACTGCCAGAAATCTATCAGGGTATGGAATCCCCTTGTTATCTCCAATCATTGATCATAGATAAAAAGAAGTGGATATTTTTACTTAGCCCATAGTCCCCCAGTCCATAATCAATGATCGTAGATAATAGGAGGATTCCCCTCCCACTCCCCACATCCGCTGGAGGCTACCAGAGAAGATTCAGATTGAGTGCAGATTTGGCAAGGATCCCCCCAAACCTACATTCTGAACACACCACATTTGGTCATGTCAAGGAGAAACACAATAGCTTCCTCTCAGGCAGGGATGGGGAATGTGTGACCATCCAGATGTTCTTGGACTCCCAACTCCCATCATCCCTCACTAATGGATCTGCTGGCTAGGAATGATGGGAGTTGCAGTCCACCCTAAGAACATAAGAAGGACCATGGAGAATCAGACCAAGGGTCCATCTAGTCCAGCACTCTGTTCATGCAATGGCCAACCAGCTGCCCATGGGAAACCCACAAGCAGGTCATAAGTGCAACAGCATCCTCCCACCCATCTGGAAGGCTGCATGTTCCCCACACCTGCTCGAACGGATTTCAGGTTTTGCCTTCAGACATAAGTTTCTAGTAGTAGGCAATGAGAAAGCCAGGACTAGGGACCATGCTCAAGACCAGCTTGATCTCAAGGTGGGCTTAAAGCTGTTACATACCTCAACCCCTCAGGAAGGGAATTTAAAGTGCACTTTAATGGCAGGAAACAGCATGGACAAATTTTGTGCAGCAGATGCTCCCTCCATTGCCCTAGCCTTTTCACTGGTGGTGTTGAACAAATGTCTCCAAAAGGGACGATGGATATGTGCATTGCACACACATTGCTTCCAAGAGCAATTGCTCCTGGAAGTTATTCCACCCAACGTCAAAACCTTTAGGAAGCCTGCACATGCCCAGTGAAACATAAGATGTTTTGCATGGACATAGTAAGCTGCCTTATCCTGAGTCAGACCATTGGTCCATCTAGCCCAACACTGTTGACACTGACTGGCAACATCTCTCCAGGGTTTCAGGTAAGAATTTTTCCAGTCCTTCTTGGAGATGGCAGGGATTGAACCTGTGACCTTCTGCATGCAAGGCATGTGGCTCTACCACTGAGCCACAGAACCACCCATGCAAAAAGGTCCCACATTTAATCCCAACCATCTTCAGGTAAGGCTGAGAAACATTCCTGTCAAAAACCCTAGAGAGCTGCTGCTACTCAGTGTAGATCAGCTTTCCAAACCTGATGTCCTCCATAGGATTTGGACTGCAAGTCCCACCATCCCTAGCTGGCTGCCATGAGGCTGTGTTGGCTCAGGATGCTGGGAATTGTATTCCAACACTTACATAGGGCACCAGGTTGGGAAAGGCTGTTGCAGTAAATACTGAGCAAGAAAAATCAATGGTCTGACCCAATAGAAGTCCACCTCTTCTGCTCCATGTCAGATTATTGGTCCGTTAAGCCCAATATTGGCTACCCTGACATGCAGCAGAAACTGCCAAGAAGCAGGCTTTTTAGTTAATGTCACTGGGAACCTTTGCTGAATGCGACTCACTTGTGAGCAAACATTTTAAGAGGATCTTGACTAGATAATGGAGTGCTAGATAATAGAGTGCTCTATTAAGTACTTGTGCAGAACCTCCATTTTAATTTCACTTCCAGCTAATTTGCGGGAAAGCAATGCCTGCAGCACTAGAGGAAGCAACCTTTGTTTCCACAACATGCTGATGTTTTGCTGCAGCAGACTCGTAAGAGAGCACACATCACACTTCTATGGTCGGTTTCTCATTGGTTTCAGAGCATCTGTGTCTGAAAACTTGTGGTAAGATGTGTCTCAATTAAATTACAGCTCCTGACCATGGAATTACTTATTTTCAGATATACAAATGCCTTTCAGCTGTTGACAGGAAATGTGTGGGCCAACCATGGCAAAACAGCAAGGACCAATCTTTGCTGCAGCAAAGAAGCAAAGCAGTTCAAACACAGCCACTCCTCTGGAATACAGCAACCGTAGAGTCACCTTTTACCTATTTGGGTTGCAATCCATGCAGCCAATGAAATTGTTTCACCAACGCCCAGCAGAGAATCTAAGTGTCTGGGCAGAAATGGAAGGACAGCTCTCTTTCCAAATACTGCTTTTAATCAACATCCATTTACTGCTTTTGCCACTAGAGCACATTAGCAATAAGTCTGTAAAGTGATCAAGAAAGATCCTTCACAATGTCCAACCTCTTCCAAGATTCATGAATACCATTATATACACACATGGCTCCCTTCCTCAGTCGGGTGCCCTCCAGATGTTTTGAACTTCAATTCCCATCTGCTCCAGCCAGCACAGCCAATGGGCAGGAATGCTGAGAACTGTAGTCCAAAATATCTGGAGGGCACCAGACTGGGGAAGGCCACTCTGAAGTAGCACACGTCTCCATCCTCAAGCCGCAGAAAATTTGATCAGGGGGATTCCACAGAAGTGTCCTATCGTTACTGGATTTCTTCAGCTTGGGTTTCCTTTGAAGAACGTCTACTGCCACAGAGAGGGGAGGGCATGGAGAAAGAGCAAATAAGACAGCAGAGCCACTATGATCTCAAGTGCTCAGATATAAATCGCCAGCAGCAAATAGCACTATCCCAGGTATTTACAGGAAACCAGAAGATGGCATCTCCACTGCACAAATAGCCTATGAATTATGTAAAAGGATTTTGTTTTGTTTTTAAATTATGCAAAAGCCATCCTACAGTTGGCCCGGCCACGCCGAATGCAAGTGTGGTCCCAGAAACAACTGCAGGAACTGGTGAGAGAAGATGATTCATTGGGCTAGCAGAATAAAAAGAAATAACTAATTCATGCAGCCAACAGGCTGCTTTTTTCTTTTCTTTTAATAGCAGTAGAAAAAAGGCATGGGCTGAAAGAGTAAAAGCCCCATTCCTACACCATCAAAATGAAGGGGCTCCTGCAGCAGCAAAGAGACATGGCTGGTATCAAGCATGTGATAGCTCAAAAAGTTACTCAAAATCCCATCTAGTCTGACCCCAATAATGTAGCAAACACCTCTCCCCAAACTATAATTCATCTCCTAGGACAGAGGTGGTGAACCTCTTCCAGCCTGAGGGCCGAATTCGGTTGTGAAGAAGTTATCTGGGGCTGCATTGCAGTGGAGAGCGGGGCCAAGGGGGTGGGGCCAACACCCACAAGGCCAGCATATTGTAGCTGCTTCAAGCTATTCCCGACAGTAACTAAACCTCAAAGGAGAAGCATTTCAGCCTTTTAGAATGGGGGGGGGAATGGGATTGTGGTCGGGTGAATGGGCAGGAGTCCAGGGGAAGGGTTGGACTGAGACCCCAAGAGAGCTGAATTTAGCCCATAGGGTCAAGGTTCCCCACCCTGTTATAGGATTTTGGTCTAGCACTGAAGGAGGTGGAAGCAATGGGAAGGTGAGTTGGCTGTAGGTCCTAACTATAATAATAATAATAATAATAATAATAATAATAATAATAATAATAAATTTCTTACCCACCTCTCCCTCTGGATGGAGGCAGGGAACAACACTGACTACAAAAATACTATAAAATACATAAAACTGATTAAAAACATATAAAACTAATACACAATTTAGCTTGAGGGGTGGGCATGGAGCAACTGGATTATGCATGAACCGTACTAGGTATTCAAGTGCAAACATCACAAACAAACAACTATTAGAGAGCATGAGGCCCACTTCACTCAATGAAGAATGGTGCCCACATTGTCATCATTACTGACAGCATCTTTGCTGCAGTGCTCTAAGGGCATTTTCAAACCTGGAACACCCAGTAAATATGCTCCACAGAGCTTCAGCCTGTCATGACTCCTAAGGGTATATTAATTCTACCTTTACTGAGTTCAGGTTTCTGTGTTCTGCATACCCATTTTGCTTGAAGAAGAGTTCTGAAAGAACCCCAAAGTTTGCACATGCTTAACTGTGCACTTGTATATTTAGATGTTCTTTCTGTAAGATATACCCGCCACCAGTATTTGGATCCATAGAAACAGTAGCAGATTGGCTGGCCAGCTGAGTGTCGCTCACATTCTTGGGCTGGGAAAAGCCAGTTATACACGTCTTGTTGGTGAGTATCCAAATTGCAGGCAGCGGGTGTGAAAGATTTCCAAGGATTTTCAGGTTCAACATGGGCTAGGACCACTGGTGTAGTGGTAAATTTTGAAGTGCAGCCAGTCGTTCTGGCAGTCTCCATAGCCACACTTCCAAGGAGTCCATATCTGTGTGTGTTTGCATGTGTATGCACACACACACACACACACACACACACACACCAAAGTGGAGCAGTATAGAGCATAATACCCAGTTTATAAGAATCAGCTGACAGTCACAAAATAGTGAGCTGGCAATGAACAGAGTAGTGGTTAGCATGTTGCACTTTGGGGAAACCTGAGATTTCATGAGAAATGGAAAGAAAGGGATACAATAGCTCCCCAAATAACCTAAGACCACCACCTCAAGATTGCCCAGGGGTTTATTTTCTCAGCACCAGGAAGAAGCACTTTATCTCATTGTCAACCAACTAGTTTTAGTAGTTTTCATCTCTTTCAAGAACATGCCTTTTGTAAAGCAAATGAGTCTTAATTGCCCATTCAGGACTAAGCCACCCCCCAAAATACTTTGCATTACAATAGGGATAGCTCACAACACTATCCCGTTGCTGGGAAAATCCACCCCACATCCCAGCTAAGCGCAAAGGGAACTGGAGCTAAAGGAGCTATCAGAGAAACAGAGAGCAGAATCACTGCCCCACAGACATCAGAGCCACCAGCCTCTACTGGGAACAGGGATAACTTGGGGGCTGGGGTGGTAGATGACAAAATTGTCCCAGCACTTGCACCCTGTGAGCCATGGCTAGAACTCTTAGGCCTTTATGGTAGCTGTGAACATGGAACAAGTTGAGTCCATTTGCAGCTTTTCACCGCTACAGCACCATGACAGCAGAGGCTGTAGCTGCCTTAAATGGTCTTGTATGCAAGTATCAAAAGGCACCCAAAGTTCTCTCTGGCCTGGGCATTTTGAAACCTCACTTCCAAGCAAAGTAGCCTGAGCAAAGTTCTACTTCCAGGCTCCATTGGTAAAATATTTAGGAACCGCCGAACTTAGCAAACAGGGAGGGACTGGAGCTATGTAGATCTAGATAGGCTGGTTAATGAAAGGAGCATTGTTAATTAGTAAATGTGAACCACGTAATTGTACTGCCTTGGGGCATAAAAATTGACTCTAACCCTGAAACTGCCTAACCTTAGTCATTAGCCTCCTTTACGATAGTGCCTACATCGTTCCCTGCTACCGCAGCTAGAATGCCCTTAAGTCTGCTAGCTTCCTTCTCTTACTAGTCACAGCTTATCTTGGCAGCAGCTCCCACCATGGCAGGTTTAGCACGGGGGGGGGGGGGGGGTTACTGAAGTCATCATGGTTTTCTCCTCCTCCTCCTCCTCCTCAGGGTGAGGGGCCAGAACAAAGACACTTTGACATTCTGCTAGGTTTGTTGAAAGAACTTGCAATTAGCTCCATTCTAATGCGTGAGTGGCTCTACCTCTTGAGCTACCAAGCTCTGCCCCCTCCAATAATAGCCTCCTCCCCCTGCATTTCAGGGTCCAAATCAGGGCCAGGGTCAAGGGTCGGCATGGTTGGGCACCTGCCAAGGGCCCACACCCCAGCAGGGGCCCACTGACAAGAACCCCCTGTTCTTGTTCATCCTCTCCACCATTGCAACCTGCTTGTTCACCACTCTCTCACTCTGGTCCAGACAACAGTGGTGGCGAAAAGGAGCAGCAGCAGATGCTGCTACCTATTTGCTCACGGGCTCCCTGCCTGTCAAGCAAGTGATATCAATGTTGAGCAAGAGAGTGAGGAGCAATAGTGGCCGATGACACTGCTGCGGGTTAGAAGGTAGCCTCACAAAGGGAGGGGGTCCATTGAGCTGTCCTGCCCAGAGGCCCTCAAAATCCTGGAGCCAGCACTCCTCCACATACCTGGCACTCCTATTTCCTACAGCAACACTAAGCCAGAAAAAGGCTTGGGGGAAGGAACCAATCTATTCAGGGGGGTGGGCTGTGTGATTCCACAGCAGATTATTATTAATGCAGGGAGGTTGTGTGGTATCCACCACTGATAAAGATGATGATTATCAATCTGTACGATACTCATCCTGATTCTGCTTGGTTTAGGGTGACCATATGAAAAGGTGGGCAGGGCTCCTGTATCTTTAACAGTTGCACAGAAAAGGGAATTTCAGCAGGTGTCAGTTGTATATATGGAGAACCTGGTGAAATTCCCTCTTCATCACAACAGTTAAAGTGCAGGAGCGATACTAGAGTGATCAGATTTAAAAGAGGGCAAGGCACCTGCAGCTTTAACTGTTGTGATGAAGAGGGACTTTCACCAGGTTCTCCATATACACAAATGACACCTACTGAAATTTCCTTTCCAATACAACTGTTAAAGATACAGGAGCCCTGTCCTCCTTTTCATATCGTCACCCTAGCTTGGTTTGAAAATTGTTATTTATTATGGTCGCAGACCAGCAAAATCAACACCAAAACATGCAAAAGATAGATAAAAAGTGACATAAAAACAAAATACAGCTTGGTGTACTAGTCTGCCGTTTGGATTACCATCACCCCAGTCCCCATGTGGCTTATCTCAATGCACCTGACGTTGCATTTACCCTCTGCAATCATAATGCAAGTCAAGAGTTTCACC
This sequence comes from Elgaria multicarinata webbii, assembly GCF_023053635.1. NCBI lineage: Eukaryota > Metazoa > Chordata > Lepidosauria > Squamata > Anguidae > Elgaria > Elgaria multicarinata. The sequence continues at coordinate 35,968,361 of NC_086179.1, read as the reverse complement.
CTTTATTGATCCCAGTAATCCCACCCCAGTCCCTGAACACCTCAATGTACATTGCAGACTTAAGCCAGATAAAGTAATACCATCTTCCTAGGAAGCTGTTGAATTATTGTTCTGTTAGGAGGGCAAGGGATCTCCAATACTTAGCAGTCCCTTAAAGTACAGTTTCCGGGATTCTTTGGGGGAAAGCCATGACGTTAAGGTGGCATTAACAAGTGTAGCTGTGTCTTAGCATTCAAATGGAGAACATTCCAATACTCACCACCCTGTCCTGCGCTAGTTAGCAAGGAGCATTGAGGATTCAACTGGCTTTTCAAGGCATATCAGTGCTTGCAAGAGCGTTGTTTTCATATAGTCCTGTTTGCAGTTCAGTCCTAATTATTCTTAATGTTATAATAAGTATCCTAATGTAACTAAAGCCAACACAGCAATTACACAAAGAAGATTGCAGACTAGCAAAGAGATTTTATACAGTGTGGCTCTTTTAAAGGGTGTCTCCAACACTGCGGCTTTTGAAATTAGCAACAGGTGCCTTGCAAGCAAGCTTCCTTGGAACCCAAACATATTTATGGGCAGGCAAGCCCATCCCACTAACTTCAGCAGAACTTACTTTTCACAGCCCAAACCTTTACTGGGTTTTCAATGCCCCAAGCCATTGATTTTAATGGGCTTAGGCGTACCCAACTCTGCGCTTACTACTACACTTGTATTCACTTGCCTGCAAGACTAAGCACATTACTTGAAGTTCCATGGAAGCCAACAGAACTTGCTTCTCTGTAAATTACTGGAGGTGGTAAAATGAGTTCTAGTTTCAAGAGTGCCTTTAGACCCATTTCCACATCTACACATACACACGTCGAGAAGAGTGGGTGATCTGCACTGACAACTTTTCCTGCCAAAACTCCACATTTCTAACACCTAGGATTCCTTGCGGTGGCTGGAAGACAAACATTCTATGGGTGAAGCTTTTCCAATTATGCTATGAAGAAATTTAACTGCTCTGTTTGTTTGTTTCTGCCTGACTTGTGCCTGTTAAAAAAGCCTTCCCTGAAGGGCTTTGATAAGCTTGCAAACAGTTTAAGGATCAGGTTCCTGGAAAACAAACTAGGCAGCTCTACCAGCTTCCAATGAATTGCTTCTTTTTAATAATAGTTCATAGAGCACCTAATATATGCAGCACTGAAGTGGACAACTTGTGGCCCTCTAAATGTTTGGGCTTACAGCTCACATTAGCTCATGCCAGCATAGCCAATGATGAAGGATGGACAAGCCCAAGCTCTGGAACTCCCTGCTGAAAGAGACTAGGTTGTGTCTTTATTCATAGAATCATAGAATAGTAGAGTTGGAAGGGGCCTATAAGGCCATCGAATCCAACCCCTGGCAGACAAAGACATTTTTATTCCAGCAGGCCTTTGGTTTATAAGCTGGTCTGTTGCCAAAAGGATTTTTAATTGCTGGGTGCTGTTTATTACTTTTATTGTTGTGTTTTCTGAGTCTTTAATTTATTTGTCTTTAGGTTACGTTTTAATTCAGATTTTGTTTTAATCTGGATTTTATTGTGAGCCATATTTGGTGCCATTTTTGGCAGAAAGGCAGGATATCAAATAAATATATAATGGGAGTTGTAAGCCATAAGTTGCCCACCTCTTTGAAGGTTTACTTGGAAATGTCCCAATGGCTGTGTTCTGATAATACAATAGTCAAGAGTGGAGTAATAATCAACTCAAGAGTAGTTTATTTAGGGGGTACTCCCCACACAATATGATAATAATCAACCTTGGTATGGATTAGGATCAGTGTTGAGTTGACTATTAGTCCCCACTGTGTTGACTCACTCATCCCCTGCCCTCTCTCCTGCCCTTCAGTCCGCCCGCTAGTATTCCATCAGCCATTGCTGCTGAAAATCTATCCTGATGGCTGGACTAGAGTGGTAGCTGCCACTTTGACCACTCTTGCCTTGCAACTCTCTGGCTTACAAAATAAGCAACGGTGACCTCCACACAACACAATAACCTACAGTGGATTAAATAACCAACAATCGACTATTTAAACCACCGTTGGTTATCATGTTGTCTGAACTCAGTAAGTTCAATGGAACCTAAAGCAATGCTCAGCGCTGCATGCCAAGCCAGCTTTCCCCAACCTGGTGGCATCAAGGTGTTAGAGTACAACTCCCATCCTCTCCAGCCAGTTAATGGCATGCATTACTTTCACTCTCATTGATGGTATTGTTGAATACATTATTTCCCATACCCTTAAAAGGAGAAAGATTTACAACAATTAAAAAAATACAACCAAGAGGTACTTGTTCCAGGTTGATTTCCCCCAATAGTATAATCCATACATGATTGGCCAAAGAGCTTTTGTTGCCTGAGGTCCTATTCCATTTACAAAAGCTGACCAGACTGGCAGATGAACTTTATTTTAACTGTGGTGATGGGACGACATCCTCCACTACACCTCAGGACAGAAGGCTAGGAGAGGGGGCGTAGGAGAAATATCATGGCACACACAGCTCTGTCCTTAAACAATGTACCACCACTCCCTGTCTCCCAGCATCTGCTGCCTAAGGCAACTGTTTCACTCTACTTAATGGGCTCATACATTTTACAGTTAAAGGAAGTAAGATTGTATTGATTGTAGGACAAAATGCAGGTAAGATCCAGCAAGGGATCAGGGACAGAAATCTTCTAACAGACACAAGTTATTAAAACAGTATAAAGTTTATATGTAATAAATCCCACTTCTTATTCTTACCTATTACCTTTTCAACCTCTCTAATGAAGCTGTTACGCAGGAAGTTAGTAAACTCTTGGACTTCCTTTGCTTTATTTCTGGGATTTTTAAAAGAATAGTTTTGTTTCACAGAGTCTGTTTCCCATTCTGTAAAATGGTGGTCGTGCAATTTCCTTCCCTCAAGGACTGATTAATGCAAATTGGCCACAAACACAAGATTCCTTCCTTAATTGTGCTGCCTTGGTGAATGCTTGTTAATTGGTTTGCATTGCCCCAATGCCCCATTACACTAGGGCAACCTTCTCCAAACTGATGCCCTCCAAACGTTTCAGACTACAAGAGCCTAGACTTCTAATACATTTTTCTGTCAAGGGAAGTCCCATCACTGTATTCTTTTACACACACACAAAATGCACTCAGATGAAAGTCTGAGAAGAAGAAATTGTCTAGAGATGATCTTGCATATAGTAATGTGGACTTCACTTTTCAAGTCCAGCTCTCTTCCTTAAATGCAGTTCATTTCCAAGTATTCATTAAGTATCCTACTAGCTTAGCCAAAGGCAATGAAACTGTTGGCCATAAAAGGATTGCAGGGTTTACACACACTAGAAAGACATTTTAGACAGTATGTATATGGCACTCTCTCGCTGTGTCTATGGAACATTTACTGTAAATATTAGATCAACCGTGGCCATGACTTTAAGTGTGCGTAATAAATTAGAGGAGGCTGAATGTGCTTAGAGATCAGGGTTCCAAGTTCCATATTTTGAAAAAAAGCTACAGTCTCCCAGTTAGAGGAATCATTAAGATTATGGATTTATTTTACAGATGGGCTGGTAAACCTATATCTATCACTTTGGACTGCAAATGGGAGCTCATATGATTGAATGTTTCTGCACTCAATCTAGACAGACAGAAAGCTGACATGTCAGAGAGAAGGCTGGGCTACCATCCTTCTCCCAGACATTTTGTTTTCTGTGAGCAGAGACTTCTCTGGATGGAGGAGCATACATTTGGATGACCTGGAGAGGCCCCTTATGAATTGTCAAAAAAAAAAAAAAAAAGGGGGGGGGAGAAGAAAAGAAAGAAGAGGACAAAAGAGGACAGTAGTTTGCATAACATTTGCACCTGTCAATTTATATGTATAGATGCACATTTAAAATTATTCTAATTTTAATTGAAATGTAGTAAATCTCACCATAGAGTGGAAGACTGTGACCAGGAGACCTCTGTGCTTGCCTGTTCCCCTCATGTAAGCCCCGACCTGCAGTCTCAAGTAGGCACCGTAAAGTCTAGGTATACCACCTAATCCACCATTTGCAAGAATGAGGTTTTCCTACCCAGATAAGAAGTAGGCGCTAGCGAAATTCTTATGTTGTTGTGTCATTTTAAATGCATTGCCATCATTTTAATCAGTAGTCATTTTGATTTTGTTAGCCACCTTGGACATTTTGCAGAGGAGGGTGGGTTACGAATGCTTTTAATAAATTAAAGAAGCTGATGTTTCCCAAAAGTCTGATAGCTCAGGGACAGTCGTTGGTTCCCCACTTCTCCTGAATTACTATTAGAGACACACATCATTCTTACAGCTAAAAGTATTCATTTTAGAGCTTGTTAAGAGCAAGAATTACCTGCCCTCAAGCACAACACCCCCCCCCCAATTTGCTATATTTCTGGGTGTCATTATTCTGGGTATCCTTCCGGATTGGAAGGAAGAAAGCCCTGTCCAGTACCCCAAACCAAGCAGTAGAGGCAATACCCTGCAGTAAACTATGCAAGGAGAAAGTGGGCAAGCCTAATTTTGAGATGGCTACTTCTGTCTGGCGGAAGTTTTTGTTAATGCAATTATATGCATGTTAACTCCCAGGTAGGTGTACGTAGAACTAACGTATTTTTCACAACACATCTGCAGTTCTACCATAGCACCCTAGGATGCCCCAGCACCCAGTTTAGGAATGGCTGGCTTAGAGATGCCGCGGAGTTCTTCACGTCTTGAGCATGGACTTTGATTTGATCTGGACCTAAACAAAGGATAATGTTGAGTTGGAAAAGGGACAGGAAAGGTGTTCAGGGGACAGGAGGAAAGGTTATAGTGTCTGAGACTGTTTAGCTTCGAAAAAAAGGCAAGTAAGGGGAGTTATGTTAGAAGTGTACAAAAGAAGTGAGGCAGGGGAGATATGCTAGAGGTGTAGAAAATCATGCATAGTGAGGAGAAAGCGGATAGGGAGGCGGGTAATGTGGATGGGGCAGCGGTGCTCTGGCTATTCCCCTCTGTCAGAGGATAGATGTATATGTGTCTCACCACCAGCCCTGCACCCCCTCAGCTAGCCTACTGCCCTTGGGTGAGGTGGGGGATGCCATCCTATTGTGGTAAAAGAGAAAAGCCTCTTTTGGTTCGTGAGTCAACCGAGATGCAAAGTCCAATAATTGACCTCAGCTGGGATAAAAGACATAAATACTTTTTATTCTTGTGCACAAGAAGACCCAGGCTTGTAAGGCAAGCCCCGAGTAAGTTAGAACAGAGCTGGTAGCGATACATATAGGATTACAACACTATCACCAATGCTGAAGTTAGGGATGGGTGAATCTCTCAAGCTCAACTTCAGATTGTCATTTTCCCCACTTTTATGTTTGTATTGTCTCATGTCCGCATCGGACTCCAACCAAGACTTTGTATGGATTTTTGTACACATTTTGGGGAAAATGCACATTTTTGTATGCATTTTGTGCACCTGAAGCCTGTTGCCTGAATGTATCTGGGTCAAATGCGTCACCTTCTGCAATGTACATGCGCTACCACTGAACTATGGCTGCAGACATGTCTGCCACATTTATCCCTCACCTCTAATGGCTACCATCAGGGCTTAATCCACCTCAGAACTCAACCACGTAATTCTGTTTCCAGTACCAGGGCTCCATCCCAGAATGCCCATAATAATAAAGGAGGGTGTCTATGTGTCTGTCTGCGCCACAACAGCAAGACAGTGACACCAGAACACCTGAAACATAGCATGCATGTAGAGGAGACCATAGCAGGGTGTGCCTCTGGGTTTTTTAAACACTTTAGTTTTAATTAATTTTAATATGTCCATGTGATTGAAGCCTGCAGTAACATCTTCAGCCATTAGGGGCAGATTTCCCTAACAAGTACTTAGCTTTGCAGTCCATACAGTTTGAATCCATGGGAGATTAGTAGGCCAAAGTTATACGCCTGCTTCCTTCCCACCCTGCCCCCATTCATGGTGAGGCAGCCCCATTCAGGGCAATGGAGTGGACAAACCCATCCTTCAGGGGGCTTTGGGCATACACCATGGCAGGGACTGTGCCTAGGGGTGCCAGTGTGTCAGATGGAATGGACACAGTGTGTCCAACTCTGACAGCTGTGTACATTTGCTTGAAGGCTTTGCTGTATCAGGCAAAGAGCTATTCCAGCCAATACATAGCTGGGTTTGTTTGCTAGTGTGAAATAAAAAAGAAAAGAAAAGCACCTCTGAGCATAGACAAAGTGCTTTCTCATCATCAGTGAGTAACCACCAACTCCACCCCAGCACCTTAAAAGAAAGAAAGAAAGATAGATTAACCACTGGTGATGATAGAAAGATGTAAGTTGCTCAGGTATCAAATAATGGATGCTATAAATTATGCTAAAGGGTCAAGTATTGGTGCTGGATGCTGCCTAGCTTCTTAAGAACTCAAAGGTAGTGATCCCCGCCCCAAAAGAAAAAAATAGCAGGGAAAGGGGTATCTTTGTACATAGAAATCTCTTGGCTGATGTAAGCCTTTCCTTCTGGAATCTATGAGTCATTAGTCAGGGTCAGGGGAGGTGAAGGACAAGCAAAATACGATTCTTTCTTGGGCCAGTAGCAATGTTGACAGAATGCCACTTATCCCCCTGCCATATCCTTTCCTAGGAAGACTTTTGGCCTCTCTCTCTGCACAGTGGGGAAGTCACAAGGCTCAGCGACTTTGATGACCATTTAAACATCGTCACAACAATCCTATGCTAAGCTGAGAGATAGTGATTGGTCCAAGATCACCAAGAGTGAAGCAATGAGTTGAACCCAGATCTACACACTCCACATTCACCACTCTTCTCCACTACACCACACTGGATCCATCATAAGCAGAAATTTCCCAGTAGATTTTTTTTAATATGGATATAATGGGGGACACTGCACCTGTTGAATTTTGGCCTGTTGAAGACATAGCTCCTCTGTTAGGGAAGAAGTAATAACCAAACTCCTAAGGTACTTGGAAAATGTCCTCATGCTTCATAGGGCTTCTGTGAATGGCACAGGTCACAAAAACAAGAATTTTGCCTGCACAGCATGGTAACGTTACAAGACAGATCCTCAAAAATTCCACCTTCTACACAGCTGCCCTCTGTTGTATCTGTCACCCCAGGGCAGGGGTGGACAACTCCCACTGGCCCTAGCCAGCATAGCCAATGGAGAGAGATGATGGGATTTGTTGGCCAAAACATCTGGAGGCCCACAATTTGCCCACCAGACCTAAGGAAAGGTTAGACAAATGGAACATAAAAGTCTGTTTCTATCTTTAAAGAGGCTCAGTTTCATTGTTTTCTGCATATTTTTCTTCTACACCAGCCACCCCCAACCTGATGCCCTCCAGATGTGTTGGATTGCAACTCCAATGGCCATGTTGTATGGGAATGAGGGCAGCTGCAGCCCAGTGCATCTGGAGGAGCCCAGATTAGGGGAGACTGCTCCTACAGGCTGAAACGCCAGCATTCCCTGAGCTAACTCTACCCTTTTGACCACCACCTTCCCTTCTTGTTTCCATCTTTCTTTGCCTTTGCTCTAATGTCCTGTTCTTTGTCCATACCCGGGGGCAGGCCAGCTCTAAAGGCAAACTAGGTGGTTGCCTAGGGCACCCAGTTAAGGCAAGGCAACCTCCTGCTTTGCTGCTGCTCCCAGTTGGAGGCAGGGAGTGACAGATGCCGCCACCCCGAGAGCAAATGCTTCCTTTGCCCATGGATCTTAGGGCACCGGCAATGCCTTTGCTGGCCATGTGTCACCCCAGAGATGCCAATGGAGCCCTTGGTCTGTGCTTATCTTCTCCGTTGTTTTATCAGACTGTCTATGTTGATACAGTGCTTAGTTTTAAAAAGCGGGGGGGGGGGCATGTTTTATTATAAATTATATTTCTGCTTCCAAAGATGTGGAGGTGGGTGGGAAGGAGTCTGCCTCATTATTAAATGGAAAACAGGGGCAAAACACTTCCCAACTTAACAAAAACCTCAGCCTATATCTCGGGGTTTTGGGGTGGGGACGGTGACTGCATGGTTCACTTAGGGCACCAGTTGCTGGCAGCTAATTGCGGGCCAACCCTTGTCCATGCCCTAGTCCTGAACAGCAACCCTGTCTCCTTTTTTAGTCCCCCTCCGAAAACTACTAAACCTTCTTGTATCAGATGAAGTCAGCTCTCTAGTCCACGAAAGCATATACCATAATTAATGTCTTAGGTTTTGAAGGTTCCACAAGATTATTTTGTTGTAGTTGCTTTGTTGCGATAGACTAATATAGCCCACCCACCCCTGCAGAAATTCCTGCTGTTTCTTCTTATTATTTATATCTAAAGTTATACCCTGCCCTTCAATGGCCAGTCTGCATTCTAGAGCAACCAGATGTGAAAGAAGACAGGACTCCTGCACTTTTAATAGTTGTGCAGAAGAGGGAATTTCAGCAGGTATAGCTTACTTCCTGTACACAACTATTAAAGGTGCAGGAGCCCATTACCTTCTGCATCTGGCTGCCCTCCAGTATTCCCAGACTGGATCACAAAAAGATTAAAGAATGTAACATCTAAAAACAAGAAGAAAAGAGCATCAAAGTGAAATGTAAAGCTCCAATCCATCAAAATTCTCAGCAGCTTAACTTTAAAAAAAAATATATGTCAGAAGTCAGCAACATTAAAAAGCCTGGAAAAATAAAATGAGAATTTTACCCTTAAGGGTAACATAACAATGATTCTGAATGAATGAATGAATGAATGAATGAATGTTTTTCCCCATAATGCAAGTTTATAGCAAGTGGGTGCCGAGTGAACTTCTTACGGAGAGCAACCCACAAGTAAGGCAAGAGCACAAGCAACCCAGTTTTCTCATCCTACGTCAGAAGCACCTGGAGAAAAAAACACATAGAAGTAGCTCCTGGTGCATTGGCAGATTGATATGTGAGAAAGCAGTCCAGCCTATACCTGCATCCAAAGCCCTGTAGGGCTTTCAAGATAAACAGCTGCACTCTGAATTGAGCTCCAAACAAAGCAGGGAGCCAAAGAAGCGTTTCCAAAACAGGAATGATAGATGATTCCACCTCCCGGTCCTGGTTGGCCGTGTAGCAGCTCCCATCCCTGCTAACTGCAGCTTCCAGACCATCTTCAAAGGCAGCCACCACCTAGGTCCCATCCTCTGGGACCTGTGTCCACATATGCTGGCTAGGACTGATGGGGGTTGTAAGCCCAAACATCTGCAGGGCCACAAGGAAAGAGCAGCTGTAGGAAACATGAGAGATAACGGAACCTGATGCTGAGGGCAGGGGGACGCACAGTCTGTCCAAGTCACCTTGCTGGCACAGGCAAGCATGGGATCTTGCAACGCCAGCAGGATCACCAGCACTGGGTTTCTCTCCACCTGTGCAACTCTGCTGTACATCTTTACTTGCGATGCAGGTCATCATGCCCCTGGCCTCTTTGATCTGGACCTCAGAACTGGAGTCATTGTCATGCTGATGTCCGCACGATCTCAGGACTGAGGTTGGTGCAGCACCTTGCCTAGCTTTAAAATGGGCAAAGTGCACTTCAAGAGTGCCTCTCATTTGCAAGCTATAAGATGAAGCTGGAAAACCTGGTAGCTCCCAACAGACACCTGTGCAGCTTTTCTTTCTTTCTTTCTCTCTCTCTCTCTCTCTCTCTCTCTCTCTCTCTCTCACACACACACACACACACACACACACACACACACACTGTGTTGAAAGTAATTGTCCCTTGGCTTTGGGCTCGTCCTCTGCAGTGCACAAGGAGAAGAGAGCTGCAGGCGCTGTGTCGCGGGTGTGAGCCAGACCTCAGTGCGCATGATGTGACCCGGAGATAGGAGCCGGGTGTTCTCGCCGGGCAATATCTCCCCGTCTTTCCCAGCACACCACACTCTGAGCGCCACCGCAGGCAGTGCCAGCCTTCATCGGCACCGCCTCCTTCTCAAGCCAGTCTCCGACTCGGTCCTAGATTCCAACAATGCACAAAGGGCTCGTTTCAGAGCAAACAACCCCACCGGCAGTCTCGGCAAACATTCATCAGATGGCCCCACAGGGAAGCTTCGCCTACTGCTCCTATTCATTTCAATGGGGCTCATGCAGGAGAATTTTCATGGTGGGTGATGGTGCCCACTAGGGCAGGCCCAAGTTATTTTGCTGCTTGAGGCAAAGGAGAGATGGCACCCCCTTGCATTCCTGGTACAGAAACCAACTGGGCTGGCAGCTGAACTTTACTTCCACACTGGTAACAGGATATGGTCCTACATCACACATGAGGGAAGTCGATTGGTTCAGTGGGTGCAGAACAGGCAGTTGGACAGACAAAGCCTTATCCTCCAAGTGGGTAGAATGGCTGGGGGGCTGTCATTACTGTCCCCCAGCATCTGCTGCTTAAGGCGGTTGCCTCATTTTGCCCAATGTCAGGGCTGGCTCTAGTGCCCACTGGTGCTTATCCTGCATCCTCCTCACCCCACACTCCTCTCTGCTCCCTTTCACTGGCGCATGCTGAGGTGTATAACCACCCTTCCACAGTCTAACACCCTCTGGACGTTTTGGACTACAATTCCCATCACCCATGGGCACTGGCCCTCTTGGCTGGGGCTGATGTGAGTTGTAGCCCAAACTATCTGGAAAGTGTCACATGATGGAAAGGAGTGAATCAGCTAGAAGTGAAGGAGCAAATGAAGTGAGGTTTTGCTTCTGCAAAAGTCAGATACCTACAAGCATAAATGCAAGGGCTGAGAAAGACATGTCTGTTATAGACGTTCTTCCTCTGAATACAACTTCACATGCCAACGTCAGCTCTCTGCCCAGCCTTTCTTTCAAAACCTCCAAGAAAGGAAATTCCCGAAGCAGCTTTTCTCTTACTGAACTGCTCTTAGGATCACCCTCATTTTCCCTTCCTGTCAAAGCATCTATGCCTTTAGGAGCTGCGTGATAAACAGAAATTCAGCAGGTGAAGCTTTTCCCAGCGTGGAGATGCAAAGATGAAAATGCATTCACTAGTCAAATTTCTGCTGGTCCCATAACTATATTTATTTATTTATTTATTTATTTTATTTATTACATTTTTATACCGCCCAATAGCCGAAGCTCTCTGGGCGGTTCACAAAAATAGAACAAGGGTAGACAACATGTAGCTCTCCAGACACTTTGGCCTACACCTCCAGTCTGCCCTACACCTCATAGCCAATGCTGAAGGATGATGAGAGTTGTCAAACAACTGGGGAGCCACAAGTTGCCCACCCCTGGGTAGAAGGCACAGAAGGCCTGCCAGGAAAAATGTGGCAACCCTAATTTAATAGCTAAAATGTCTTTGAATCCCAGCCCTCCCCGATGTGCTCTGAGAACGCGGCACATTAATATGAATACACCACTTTCAGCTCACTGGGCAACTCCCCCTCCCCCCCGCCAAAAAAACCACCATACATACTCTGCACAGGTAGAAAATGGGCATTGCATAATTACACACAACATTAAGTATGAATGGAACAACCCCAAAATATGCACAAGGCAGCACTTTGATAATCACATATGGCAGCTCCTAGGAGAGCTCAGTTCCTGACCAATATTGGTCAGGCTTTCAGACTTACGAAGGGCATTTGAGGGGTAGGCAAGTTGATGCCCTCCAGATGTTTTGGGCTACAACTCCCATACACTGGCCATGCCAGTCAGGACTGATGGGAGTTGTAGGCCAAAACATCTGACTTAAAGCAGCCTTCCCCAATTTGGTGCCCTTCAGATGTTTTGGACTACAACTCCCATCTGCCCCAGCCAGCACAGCCAATGGCCAGGGATATTGCCGGGAAAGCTTGCCTAGGGTAGAGGCTTACCTTTGTGTATATACATATAGTCCCCCCTCCAATTGTTCTGATCTCAGCTCTCTCTCTCTCTCTCGCTCTCTCTGTATAAATATATATATATTCCAGGACACAGCATAGAAACCTTTTTTTAAAAAAATCTTTCTGACATTTTCCATGAGGAAGAGGCCATAGCATATCCATGAAGAAGCCAAAAGTGCTCAAGGGATTCCGTGGCATTTCAAGCAGGTTTCGCGGACCCAAAGAAACGTGACGGTATTAGTAGCAGCTGCTTGGGATACCAATCCGGGAAAGGACCTTCTTAAGGCGAGCAGAGCTGACCCCCATGGGAAAAGTGCTCCCAGTCGGGTCTGCTCTATCATCAAGGAATCCACGGCAAGGGATGTGAATATATAGCATCACCCCGGCCAGAAAGGATGCCACACCTGCAGCAGATGCCCTGGTCTTTGCTGCAAAGCCACCTTGAGGCAGGAGGTCCAGAGACCAGATTGGGAACTTTGCCACAGCCTGTGGTAATCCCAGGCTTCATTCCAAGTCGACTGTTTATAAGACTTCACTGCAGAGACTCAAGGATTCTCAAAGGGCATCTAGAAGGGGGCAGAGCTGGGCTTCCCCCCTCCCCGCCCAGAAAAAACACCAAAGGATGTCATTTTTCTAGATCTACTTAAAAAAAAAAAATCTGTACTAAGAATACAAATTACTTTGGAGATGGCATTATTATGCCCCAGCCCTCCTCTGCTCTATTCAGGCGGAGTACAACTACAGTCTTTCAGAGATTTAAAGTAAGTTCAATGGAACTATAGTTACCTGCGCATATTCTTTTCTTTCCTTTGCTGTCTCACTGTGCCCCCTGGGTCAAATGCTTTGCATGTTTTTGAATCAATACAGAACCTGTTTGACCAAAAGCCAATGGGACAGAAAACAGTGTACCTGCAGGCAACAATTACCCTATGGTACCACTCCCTGTGGTCTGCATACCCAGCCAGTTCCTAGCTGAATTCATGTCTGATCCCAGATTCTCTAGCTGACACATGGGTGTGTATATCAGGCAACAGTGTGTATGTGTGTGGGGTGTGTGTGTGTGCTTGAGGAGGGGAAGTAAATACAGTTTTGTTCTTCAGAGATGGGAAAGATGGTAATACCTTCACCAGGAAGTTTTTGTGAAGGTTTAAATGCTGAAGGAGAAGGCATGGGATTATTTTTTTTAATGTAACGGCTGTGAACTTAACGCTCTTTGTAATTACAGGTTCCCTCCCAGTGACCTAAGCCCTGCTGTAGATGAAGGTGGTGAGTGCTGTGGATGACTTGGGGCACAATCGCAAGCAAATTTAGGCAGAATAAAAAAGGTCTAGATCTCCCAGCATTCTTCAGCCAACGTGTACAGGATTGTGTTGGAATTCACAGATGACTCCATTCGCTCCAATTCTCAATAGTGGTGGTGGTAGGGATAGAAGGCAGCTGAAGCTCCAGAAAATGAGGTTCACTGGCACAATGCATACCATTCTCTAAAGACTAAGGTCTGGTTCACACATGTATGTTCATCATGTGATGAATGCACCATCAAGTGATGACCGACTTGTGTGAATGAGTCAGCTCAAATCTAGCACCACAAATAAAACCTTCCAACTCACAAAACACCCACCCGCCCGCCCGCCCGCCCGCCCACATTCAAATGCAATGCTTTCCCCAACAGAGTCAGTTCAGGAGCTCAGCTCCCAGTCACTGATTTGTGTGGGGTGCCTGCTCATGTAAACCAACCGGCTCATAGATATTGTCAAGCAAGTCCCTGGTTCAAATCTGCTATAAACTCACGAGGTTGTCTTACGCAAGCCACTATCAAGTCTCAACCTCTCGTCTACAATATGGGGATAATAATACTGCCCTACCTTCCAGGAGTATTGTAAGGATTACTGAGACAATGCATGGAACATGCTAAAGTTCTGTATCCTCGCTGCTGCTGCTGCAGACAGTTCTCCTGTTAAGTCAAGGTCTACTGTTTGGAGCTCTTCACTCCTGCCAAGTCCCTTTAGCCCTCCTTACGGTGGGGAGACTCAAAATATCTGCAGGTGTCCCCAAAAATCCCTGGAGAAAAGAAAGCGAAGGCAGACCAATCTTTTCTCTCTTCTATCTCTCCTGCTTGCCACCCCTTCTTTCCTTCTGCCCCTGTTTCTGTAATATCGCCTAAGCGGGTCTACAGCTGCAGAGCGTGCTCTGCCTCCCCCACCCTCACCGCAACACCTTTGCTGTGCTCGTGCAGGCAATCACATCTCCCAGTGAGTGACAGAGCTACCCGAGATGACTGATGCTTCACCACAATGGATGGATAGAAAGAGAGAATGCTAACAATTCTTCAAGCAATACCGGTGGCAGTATCACTTGGGTATTACAAACCAATAAGGGATTATTATTATTATTATTATTATTATTATTATTATTATTATTATTATTAATCTGAATACTCAAGGAAGTGGGATGGGGACAGGGTGAGAGGGGCCATCTCTATGTTTGTTTATACTATACCCTCGCTAATATTTAAAAATGCCGACCACCATTTCCTGCCCATAGAATGCTGCAGACTTGGCACAAAATGCACCATCAGTGCCCTCTTGGCATGGAGAGCCTGGCCAGCAGATGGGCCGCTGCTGCAGTGCCTGCACTTGTAGGCTTCCCCAGCCTTGTTTGAGGTTGTGTGGGGTGGGGGAAAGGCATGGGGGTGGGGGCAGCCATCACACCTTTGCTGAGCCGTGCAAGAGGTCCTTCTTCCCCTCCCCAGGGAGATGCTGGGTTGACAGTGTCTTTGGCAGGGAGAGCATCTCTGCCCCGTTCAGGTCAGGAGCGTCCCTGCGGATACAGGTGGGTTGTTTCTGTAGCTGCTGACGAGGCGAAGCCCCCTCGACTAGTTCCCTCTTCTCCCAGTACTACTGAATTACAGAAGTGGCTGCTGCAGGGATTTGGGGATGAGTATTGGTGGTAGGGCAGAGTCCTTGGCATCCCCACCACTCCCCATACACATTTCAAAGTCTCAGAGGTAAGTAAGAGAGTGCAGGGCGGAAAACACTTTGGGCTTTCCTTCCTCAGTGGACGGGTGGTCCAGGATGGCTGGTGGTCCCCAGAACCCCTGAGCTGGCCTGATCCAGAGAAAAGGCCAATGAGGTGTGTGGGGGTGAGATGGGTGTGTGTGTTTGACCTCTTTCCTGCTTCTCCCCCCCCACAACAGCGACAGTCTTAAAATCATTGTCCATCCTGATCACTTCCCCAAAGAAGCCCCCTCCCCTTTCTCACTTTCCTAATCAAGCACAAAGAGGGTCAGCGAGAGGGGCAGGGGCGGGGGCGGGGGCGGGGGGGCGAAGAGATGCATTTGCGGGAAAGAAGACCCTAAAGAGGAGGAGGAGGAAGGGAGCGGAGCAAGTGGAAAGCGGGGCAAGGGAGCCGGGCGCCTGGGGAAGGCGAAGAGGGCTCTGGATGGGGTGGGAAACATGAGACAAAAGGGAGGACGGGAGGAGGGTCGCGGGGGCGAGAAGAGGGGAATAGGGAGGGGGATCGGTGGCGGCAAATAGGGAGGAGGGGCAGCGGAGGGCCGGGAAGGCAAGGCCGGGGATCAGTCGGGGGGGGAGGGAGAAGGTAATTTGTGGGGGGGGGAGGCGTCTCCCACTTACCCATCGCCCGTTATCTTTCAGCAGCAGTAGCAGCGGCGGCGGCGGCGGCGGCTCCTCTGCCTCCTGGGCCCCCGTTGGGGAGATGCTGGGATCCGCAGCAGCAGCGGCGTCTCGCCCCATCCCTGATCCCGGCAGCCGCGGCCGCCCCCCGGCATGGCTCAGCCTGGGCGAAAGCTCTCCACCTCCTCCTTGCCGCCTCCGCCTCCTCGCCCCCAGCAGCAGCAGCAGCAGCAGCAGCAGCCTCTGCAGGGCCGGGAGGGGGGCAGGCGAGCGAGCAATCCAAAAACAGGGGTGCGGAGCGTGCTGGCGGCGCCCCCCACACCACACCCCACCCCACGCAGAGAGAGAGAGAGAGAGAGAGAGCGCTCAGGATGGCGAGGAAGAAAAAGAGCGACAGGAAAAGGGAATTGCGAGGATGGGGTGGCCGGGCGGGGGGGCAGAGAGAAATCACCTCCCCGCGAAGGAATAACACTAATACTTCTAATAATAATGTGACCGAGGCCCCTCCTCCGCCCCGCCTCCGCCTCCCCCACCCCAAGCTTTGCAGCAGCCAAAGGAAGGAGCCAGATGCTAACGGGATAGAGAGATCAGGTTGGAAGGGCTTCTCCTTTCCCCCTCGGCTGGCAAAGCTTGGCAGGTCTGTCTGTTGCTGCTGCAGTCATTCAAAGCCGAGTGCGTGTGCGTGTGTGTGTTTTCTCTGCTCCTGCCTCCCTCCCTCCCTCCGTCCCTCCCTCCCTCCGTCCGTCCTCCCGCCGCGCTGCCCCCAAGGCTCCTTCCTTCCCAGTCCCCAAACCCAGCGCTGCCAAGCCCGATCGCAAGCGCTCCCCCACCGACGGTTCAAAAATATCCCTACCGCCGCCCCCAGACGCAAAACGCGGGGGGCGCTTCAAGAACAGCTCATCAGGAGGGTGGAGGGGGAAGAGAGAGAGAGAGAGAGATTAAGTCATCCGAGCATCACCACCATGACCATCATAGGCTTTTTATCTAGGTAGGAGTCGAGTGAGTGGGTCCCCCCCTTTTTATTTTATTTAAAGCAACCTTTCCCTCCCGCTCCCCGCCATCGCCGCCGCCAATAACAAAAATAAACATTACAAATCGACGGATATTTGAGTGTGGTTATAGAAATCTACGCCCAGCCATCTGCAATTGGCGTCGGCTTTGCAGCTAAAGAACAGATCATTTTCTCCCTCCCTCCCTCTCTTGCTGCGCACCGCGCTCCTGTGCTGCTTCTGCAATGGAAAGGAATACAAAGGGACGCCTTGTGTTTAGAAGCCGACTTGGAGGGGGGGGCGACGGCAGGGAGGGGCGGAGATTGCTGGGTGGGCTTGGAGAATGTTTGAACTGGGCAACCACTTGCACTAGGTGGCGGGGGGGGGGGGAATGCATCAAGCAGCCCAGCCCCCAAGAGAAAGTCGGTGGAAGGAGGCGGGCACAGGCCCCTTCCCTCCAGGCACCTGAAAGGGTAGGGTAAAGCAAACCATTCCCCGGTGAATGGAACTCAAGCACACACACACAAAAGGCCTAGAGCTGAAGCTCTGCTGGTCTCTACACTCACTATCTGTAAAATGGGCACACTGGGGACCAGGGCCAGCATCCAGGGTAGGCATGGCTGGGCACCTGCTGAACTTCCATTCCGCTGCAGGGTCCCACTGATGACAGTCCTCCTCTTCACCATTGCAACTTGTTTGCTCTCCTGCCTCCCACTCTGGCCCAGACAACAGTGGTGGTGATGGTGAGAAGGAGGAGCAGGAAAAGCCACCGCCTACTTGCTCATTGGCTTGTCAAGCAAGTGACTGGTAGCAATGAGGAGAACGAAGATGAGAAGCAAGAGTGGCCCGTGCCAATGGCAATGAGAAAATAGACTCACAGAGGAAGGGGGCTCATTGAGGGCATCTTAGAAAATGACTCATGGAGGAAGGGGGGCATTGAGGGTGTCTTAGAGAATAGCCTCACTCAAGATATCATTGAGGGCCCCAAAAACCCTGGAGCCTGCACTGAGGAAGGGGACAAATTGAGTATGTCTTCATGCCCAAGGGCTCTCCAAACCCTGGAGACGGCACTGATGGTGAACCCGCCCCAGCAGGTTGTGGTGGCGAAGATAATGGCAAGTTAAGAGTGCTCCATCCTTCTGCTCAGATATCTGGCATACAGACAACCCTACATCAGGAAAACGTTTTTAGGAGCTTTCCAGCAGGCCATCCCTTTCCCCAAGTAATATATGAACAAAGGATTCTTTTTTTGTTAACGCTGGGAATGCAACGGTTGCTTTGCAAGGTGAAAAGCCCTTGCTGTGGGAAGATCACATTTTTTCCCCTAGCAGGTGAACTGTATTGTTCAGTCGCTAGGAACATGCACTCCCACCCCCTCTCTGCTCAGTAAACCAGCAAATGCAATGTGGAAATACTAGGAGGAAATGCCGTTGCCAGACATTGTCACTGAACACAATGGGCAACGGCTGTGCCATCACTAGTGATGAAGTCACAACTCCTTCCCTACAGGATGGTGTAATGAATGGTTTTAAGTTGCATTCACTAACTGGTTAACTGGTTACTTTAAAGAGGCTATGAGCCGCTCTCCTGGACTGTTCAAATCCAGGAGTGCTTATGCCAGCTGCCTTCCCACTTCAATCTGGTGTCCTCCAAATGTGTTGGATTGCCAACACATCTGGAGGGGTCCAGGTTGTCCTTTGATGAAAAGGAGGGTCAGGTCAAATTTGTTGCTTGGAGCCATAGGCCACCACAATATACATAAAAAGAAACAACTGTACAATACAGACAGGCAGATATCTGAAACATCCCCCACCCCTCCCAATGTCCTGCAGCAACGCCACCTCCTTCTTTTATGCTGTTTGGGATTTGGTGTGTATTTTCCTTGTTGCCAAGACAAATTTTGCTACCTGGATATTGGTAAAAAGCATCAATGCCAGAAAGAAGAACAGATATCTGGTCTAAGATATCCCTGTTTGACAAGGACTGGAGAATAATAGCAAGAAATGTATGCCTAGAATAGTCATAGAGGGAATGCCTTAGTAATTAGTGAAAAACATCCTCAGCCTCACCAGCCCCACAAATACAAGTCTTTGATCGTCTCGAGTATTATCAAATCTCCCCTGCAAAAAGGAAGATGGCATACACTGAAAGCGTAATGCTGTGAATGATTTTCTTACTGGGGCCATAGTGAGAGTTATAAAGTATCTCTCCAGAACAAATGATATGTTATATAATGGATACCAACAAGAATAAGACATCTGTGAAATTGTAAACACCTCCAACTGCTTAGAATAAAGATAACTTTTTTCTTTAAGCATCTCCTTGATTCTAACAGAAGCAAAGCAAAGGAAAGACCCAGTATCAGACCCAAAAGCATGCAATATAGGTCTGGTCAAATTTACCCATGACTTTTTGGGATAGGATGATTAAAAAGGAAAAAAGTTACCAAGATTACCTCCCCCCCCCCCCCCAATCTCACATAGCAATTCCAGGCCATTGGCATTTTGTAAACTTTTTAAATGTGCTTTATTTAGTTCTTTGAACATTTTACATTCTTGAGGGGTATATTATATTTATAAACCCTTTATTCACTATACCAGTGAATTAGCAGAATAGCAGCGGTTCTTAACTATGAAAGTCAGCAAAGACCAAATTAACTTCAAGACAGAGTCTGTTTCTGTTTGGTACAAAAATAAAGTATTTTACTGATAGAAAATAACACAGTTTATGGCAATACAAATTTACACCAACATACTCACACACTTGGTCATACACGTTACAGCAGGGCTCACAGCAGCAGAGAGAGAATATTTTAATCTGGTTACAAAGTTCCAAAACTCTCTTTATATACACTTCCCTGAACAAATGATGAAATTGGCAATGGCAAGACAATTAGACTTTTGTATCATCCCAATAATTCAATAAAGTCCACCTGCAAACTTGACCTTTAAGCTGATTGACTGATGCTGGGTCTTCAGTTTCTTCCAGGTTTTGCAGGCTTGTACAAAAATATGGAAATCACAAAAACCAGTCCTAATTCAGGACTCCAACACTCTCCATTGCTGGAATACATCATCATCATCACCATCATCTAAAAATAGTGCATACAGCAAGACCACCTCTTTCTTATAGTTGAAGAGTCTATCAACACTAGTGTGAGTTAAGAACTACAAGTAGCAGATCCAGACTAAGTTAGTCACACTTCATTCCCACTGAAATCAATGGGACAAGTTAGCCATTTATGTCTCATTGATTCCAATAGTACTAAAGCATGACGGACTGGTTGCAATTCCCCCTCCCTGTGCTGCAATCAGACTGATTGCAGGGCAGGGGAGGGCCATTTTTTGAGGGAGGGGGCATTAGCTCTTCCTTCCCCAGCAGTGCCATCCCCCAAAATGCCCCCACGCTACAATTTGACTTTTTAAAAGCCTCCACTGGTGTGGTGAATAACTGGCAAGGAGTCCAACTGCATGAAGAGGAGGCATCCCAAACAGGCAGCCCCGTCTTGGTTTTTATTAAGAACTAAGTGGTTACATTTCTTGTATACAAGCTATGATTGGTTGTTAAGTACAGCATGTTAAATGCATGATTACCTCGTGCACAGGGAGTGCACAGGAGGTGTTGGTTAGTGTGTGTTCAGCATGAATATACCATATAAGGGTTAAGGAAATACGTGATCATAGCATAGTGATTTCAATACTGTATTGTATTCTGTGGCCCTTACGTCAGTGCGTCAGCACATTCCAAGGCATGGCCAGCAAGTACCAAGATGTTACTTAGCAAGGCTTTATCTTAAAAGTGTTATCCTGTGTTCTAGCACATCTCAGCATGGTATGCCAATACTGAAAGTGTGCCAAAGAGAGGGATAACAATTTCCCCTACATCTCCCCTTTTATTCTTTTAATTGTAAAGCCTTGTAAGCATAATAAATTTGGCATTTGCTTGGTTTTGAAGCCTTGGGACGGCAAGAGGGAACACACCATGACAGTAATCCTGGGATACATTGTATGAAACAGCAGAAGGTGATTAATAAAAATACAATCAATACAGCATATTGAAATATAGTTTTGAACCATCCTGTTGGAAACCAGGACCACAAAAACTTCCACCATTCAGGTGCAATATCTTGTTTAACTGCATGTGCATATTTTTTAAGTAAGTCCAGTTGGTGTTGAATTTGGTTACTATTGTCTGTGAGATTGAAACAGCACATATTTTCCACAGCTTCGCAGCCAAGATGTCTTTGTAACAACAAAAAGTCTATTGCAGCTCGATTGTCCAGTATAGCATGCCTTAAATCTTGTTGTTCTTGAATCAAAAGTCCAATAGCAATGGAAGTACTATTAATTGTCTTTGCTAGTAAACATGCCAGATGCCCAAGTTGTTTGGCATTTCCCACAGCCAATCCAGGAACCCCAACAAGGCTCATAGCCAGGGAGATATATTCTGCTGGACTTAAAACAGTAACATTTCCATCACAAACTGCATTCATAGTCTCAGTCTCTCTTTTCTGTCGAGTGCTTTTAGTAGGCCGGGGTGGTAGAAACACTGTCAAGCGACTAAGACAACATTGTGCTAATGTTATATTAGCTGGTACATAATTATAACAAGACCCACATGTGAAAAACCATCCAATTGGCAATATAATGTGTCCATAGTTACTTGTTACATTTTCTATCTTTGAACAATTCCACAGAGAAGGCCCTGGGGACAAACAACCTTTTAGTGGACGGTGAATAGAGCAATTTACCATTCTAGCACATGTGTTATTCTTGTGGTTTACAACATATGGGGTGTATAACTGTATAGCATCTTGGGGTAACTGGTATGTAGCAATTCCACATTGTGCCATGGTGTGATAATGAATTTCACTAAAGTTCAGAAATTTACTCAACCCAGTAACATTACCAAGAGAACCAGGAGCTTTGCATATGGGAATGAGACATGTACTAAGTAATCTATGCATATCTGGAGCATCAGTAAGACAGAAATCAGTGGTGTTTACTATTTTTGCTAACTTTATCTATACATTGTACTGCATTCTATCATGTAGTGGAGTGCTTATAACTGGACAAGTTATACAGCTAAATAACAGAATTATTGTCAGCAAAGAATTAGCATTTAAGCAAGCAAATGTAGCAACTAGAAAATTCTCTGGAGTTGGATCAACGTGCTGTTGCTCCAATAATTTTTGAGCTTGGAAAGATAACGCCTTTATCTCTCCCCATGTTGGTTTATGTTTTTGGACGGGCACCCTGCCACGTGCTTTCAGGGGGTCCTCCTGAAGTTGTAGGGAGAATTCTGGAATCGGGTTGGTCAATCCTTGATGCCACGACATTCTCTTTCCAGGGCTTCACACACCGTGCTGGAACCCACACTGGTCCTGTTGGAGTAAGCACAGCAGCATAACCCCGACCCCAAGTGATCAAGGGGACAGGGCCGTGCCAGACAGGATTAGGTAGCTGCCGGTACGTGACCAGCGGCTGCGGCAGAGGGGTATGCATTTGGAAATGTTGTTGTAATCGGGTAGTATTAGTTGGTAGGAGAACATTCAAATGGTTAATAGTGAACAACACTTTTGCCAGCCATTCCTGGCGGGAGCCCAAACCAATGGGGATCCCTGCTTTTTGTTTTTGTTTGTGTAAATGCTCTTTCAAGGTGCGGTTGGTGCGTTCCACAATAGCTTGACCAGTGGAATTATATGGAATGCCAAAAGTATGTGTAACCTGCCAGGTTTCACAAAACTGTGCAAAAGAAGTACTGCAATAAGCAGGTCCATTATCTGTTTTTAAGGCAGAAGGTATTCCCATTATTGAAAAACTTCTAATGCAATGATTAATAACATGTTTTGTTTTTTCTCCTTTTTGACATGTGACCCAAATATATCCTGAGTAAGTGTCAACTGACACATGAAGGTATTTCCATGGAGTGAAAGGACTAAAATGAGTAACATCCATTTGCCATAGCTCATTGGCAACTGTGCCACGAGGATTGACACCTATATCAGGGGCTGAATGTACCCTTGTGCACTGTGGGCATGATTGGATAATGGCGCGTGCCTGATCTAATGGCAGCTGAAACTGTTTTGCTAAAGCTTTAGCATTTTGATGATGAAACGCATGGCTTTCCCATGGAGTCAGTTTTTGCACAGCTAGAGCTCGAAGGGATTGATCAGCCACTTGATTACCAGTGGAGATCTCTCCGGGGAAGGGTTGATGACTATGGATGTGAGCAATAAAATATTCATTGGTGCGATGAGCCAACAGAGTCTGCAAGGTTATAAAGAGACCTAAAAGGTTCTTATCTATGACTGGGGTTACATAACTTCTTGGAAGACCACGTACTACATTGTTAACATATAAACTGTCTGTTATTAGGTTTAGTGCTTGTGGAAATGTGCGGAAGGCCAAAATAACTGCAGCTAGTTCAGCTCTTTGAGGTGATTTCTGGGGCAGTGTGAACATGGTTCTCCACTGATCTTCCTGTTTCCAGGCCACTACTCCTCTCTTTGGGCTTCCATCAGTGTAAACAGTAAGGGCTTCCTTAATAGGGAAGTCATTTTGTAAAGGCTTGATTTTAACAGACAATTGACTTAAACATTGCAGTCAAGGGTCAGCAGGAATATGATATGTAACTTGTCCTACAAAGCCTGCTAGGGCAGCTTGCAATTCTTCAGAAAATGACACTGATCGTTCCCACATCTGAAGAGGCATGGGAACTATCAGAGTTTCTGGATCTTGGGCTAAAAGTGCTCTTGTACGCTCTCGAGCTTTAATAATCAGATTGGCATATATAATTGGTTTTGTAGAGATGGAACAGCTAGGGCTATGACTGAGATACAGCCATTCAAGTATGTGTGTGTGACGATTGCAGGTCTTAGTGTTGCAAGATGCTCTTCGCTCCTCTGATGCCATGTTTCTCGCCTGCCCAAGGGCCTCTACTTCCCTTGCTCAGCTTCGTCCATTTTCGTCTGCTGCCCCTTACGCCTGGAACGCTCTTCCAGAACATTTGAGAACTACAAGTTCAACCACAGCTTTTAAAGCTCAACTAAAAACTTTTCTTTTTCCTAAAGCTTTTAAAACTTGATGTTGTGCAGACTTCTACTGTTACTTTCTACTGTTAGTTTTTCCCTACCCTGTGCCTGCTTACCCTACCCTGTACCTGTTTGCATTCTCTTCCCCTCCTTATTGTTTTACTATGATTTTATTAGATTGTAAGCCTATGCGGCAGGGTCTTGCTATTTACTGTTTTACTCTGTACAGCACCATGTACATTGATGGTGCTATATAAATAAATAAATAAAATAATAATAATAATAATAATAATAATAATAATAATAATAATACTCCTGAACTGAGTGTCACAGGTTTCAATGCGTGTCTGTGTAATAACTGCATATGGTTGACTTAACCCTGTAAGTATAAGAACTTGACAAGGTTGATCTAACACCTGGCGATCTACCCAAATTTCTTTTAAACATTCATTGACTAAAGACAAAACTTGCAATTGATTAGTGGTTAAAGAAATTTTATCAGCTGGGTGTTTGCCTTGTTTTAGGGCGGCAAACAAAGGTGAAAGTTCATCAGTTGTGAGCTTGCAGTAAGGTTTGAGCCAATTAATAGCTCTTCATTGTCAATTTGTCTCTGTAAGGCTTCCTTTGATGGTAAGGCTCACTAGGTCCTTGGTGTGTGATAGTAAAGGATTTTGAGGGTTTTCCAGACACTGGCACCCTTTGAAATGCTTTTATGATGCAGCGGTTAATGGCCTGAAAGGTAGGCATAGGCAGTTGCGCCTGAGCCTCTATCACTGCAAACTGTCCGCTGCCATACAACTGCTCTGCTGTTATCACTCCATTAGAGCTTAGGGCTATATGGAGCGACTCCTTTCTGTATTCACTGTCCCAAACTACATATTGGGCTGGACTTAGGATCATGCGAAATAAATCTTTCCAATCCTGAGGAAGCATAGTGTATCCATTGCCAATACTCTCCACCATGCCTTGGGCATAAGTAGAGCGTATGCCTGTCTCTTGAATAGCTTTATTCAATTCTCTAAGTACTGAATAAGGCAATGATGTCCAATTGACAACTACCTGTCCTTGGTCATTTTGATGTGAGGTTATAGGATAAGCTGAAGGAAAGTTGTTAAGACCCTCAAACAGCTCATCTGAGGTTAATGTTCCTTTCCTCTTTTCCTCTTCAAAAGCCTCACGGACTTTGCTAAGTTTTGGCAACACTTCACTATTTGCTTCTTCTCCTCTCAGCTGTGAAGCTGATGCAGGAGGCACTAACTGGGGATATGGGAGTGATGTTTGAGAAATGGGAGCGATAAAAGATAATGAGCTGGAGGATGCCTTGGTTCCTACCTTCTCCAGCGCATCTTTGCATCGCTGCAAGTGCTGTATGGGAGCTGTATGGGAGCTCGTGGTTCAGTGTATAGGTGTGTACCTATTTTCACCCAATCTGTGAGCTGAAGTGTCCCTGCCTCGGGATACCAAGGGCATTGCAACCCTATTTCATTTACTAGGTCACTTACATGACTGAGGGATACAGTTGTACAACCTTGCTCTTTTAAAATTTTATGTAGCTCTTGTGCATGAAGCTTCTGCGGAGCTGACAATTCCCCCCCCATACTCACGATAAGGGAGCGTAGGAACGCTGAGTGGTACCAAGGCTATTCCAGCCGATGAGCAGGGGGTTTCCTGGATCCGATCACGTCGGGGTCACCAGATGTGGTGAATAACTGGCAAGGAGTCCAACTGCATGAAGAGGAGGCATCCCAAACAGGCAGCCCCGTCTTGGTTTTTATTAAGAACTAAGTGGTTACATTTCTTGTATACAAGCTATGATTGGTTGTTAAGTACAGCATGTTAAATGCATGATTACCTCGTGCACAGGGGGTGCACAGGAGGTGTTGGTTAGTGTGTGTTCAGCATGAATATACCATATAAGGGTTAAGGAAATACGTGATCATAGCATAGTGATTTCAATACTGTATTGTATTCTGTGGCCCTTACGTCAGTACATTCCAAGGCATTGGCCGGCAAGTACCAAGATGTTACTTAGCAAGGCTTTATCTTAAAAGTGTTATCCTGTGTTCTAGCACATCTCAGCATGGTATGCCAATACTGAAAGTGTGCCAAAGAGAGGGATAACAATTTCCCCTACACACTGGCACCAATGGAGGCTTTTAAAAAGTCTATATGCAACACAGTATGGGCAGGGGTGGGGGACAAGGAAAACCTCTTATCTCTAAGTCATCTCATGATCAGAGATAAAAAGCTTTTTGTTTGTTTGGTTTAGGGTGGGTGGAGAGCAATTGGGCCTGGAAGGAGGCCCGATGCTTACCCTTTGCAGGCTGTAAATTCCCCATCACTGGTATATGCACTTACCTGGGATATGCTTCTGAATAGATTTGCATAGGGCTGCAGCATAAGTTTGGACCCATTGCATGTTCTTCCATCTTTTGACTACCTTGCTAGGAGTTTGCCCAAAGGGCAAGGCGAAGAAGAATCTACAGTGCAGATGGACAAGAAATAACTGGATGATCTGAACTTGCTTGCTGCCTAGGTTTGCACAATAAGCAGACCCTGTGGGGCCTCCCCATCAACATCTTTGATTCATTTCTCCACGGACCAACCTTTATATGAACATAAAAAGAGCCCTGCTGCATCAGACCAAAGGCCTCTCTCATGCCGCATCCTATTTCCCACAGTAGCCAACCAGATGCCTCTGGGAAGCCCACACAAGCAAGGCACAAGGGCAATAGTCCTCTTCTGCTGATGTTGCCCAGCAACTGGTATTCAGAGGCATAATGCTTCTGATCCTGGAAGTGGAATATTGTTGCTCCCCTTGGGCTATTAGGACTTGCCTGGCCTTGAGCTCATTAGAGAAAGGGCAAGATCATCAAGTAATAAATGGACAGGAAGCATCTGGATGGGGAATATGTGTGTGCCACTATCTGAGCTGGCATGTGCACGCACATTTATGTATTCAATTCCAGAGGGGTAGCCATTTGAGCCTGTTGTAACACAAACAATAGGAGAGATTTGTGGTATTTTAAGAACATAAAAAGAGCCATGCTGAATCAGACCAAGGGTCCATCTCGTCCAGTATTCTGTTCATACAGCGGCCAACCAGCAGCCCACAGGAAATCCACAAGCAGGACATGAATGCAAAGCACCCTCCCGCCCATGTTCCCCAGCAACTGCTGAACACAGGCTTATTGCCTCTGATACTGGAGGTAGCACATAGCCATCGGGACTTTAAGATGGATTCCTGCATTGAGCAGGGGGTTGGACTCAATGGCCATATAGGCCCCTTCCAACAGCCAACGATAGCTTTCTGCTCCAGAAATTTGTCCAGTCCCCTTTTAAAGCCATCCAAATTGGCCATCACTTCATCTTGTGGTAGCAAATTCCATAGTTTAACTACGTGCTGTGTGAAGACGTCCTTCCTTTCATCTGTCCTGAATCTCCCACCAATCAGCTTCATGGGATGACCCCACTGGGTTCTAGTATTATGAGGGGGGGGGGAATGTCTTGCTATCCACATTAGCTAAAAGCCAACAAATATATGATGGTGCACATTTATGTTACAATATATGTTAGTCTTTAAGGAGCCACAAAACCTTGTTATTTTCACGAACCTACATAAGTGTGTGTGTGGGGGCTTAGCTAGACCTAAGGTTTATCCCGGGATCATCCCTGTTCATGTAAATGACACACAGGATATCCCAGGAGCAGGCAGGGACGACCCCGGGACGATCTTGGGATAAACCTTAGGTCTAGCTAAGGCCTGTGTGTGTGTGGTGGTTAATGGAATGTGGTGGTGGCTGTAAAGGAAGAGCGCCCAGCACCCAGCTGGCTTCTCGACTGGATTTAGCACGGATCCCCAGGCACAGACACTCTCAGCTCACAATGTGAGGTTTAAGACCTTTTTATTAGGAAAAGGGTAGGAATACATGGGATTAGCAGAATAAAAGAACCATAAAAGCATGCATATATATGAACCCAGTGCAGGCAAGCTAAAACTAAAACTAACAGTTCTTACGTCACCCCAGACCGATCTCAGCCGACAACAACCCCTTGTTCTCTTCACAGGGGGACTTTATACAATTCTTTTCACTCCTTTCCCCCCTCCCTCTAACTTTGATGTGTGGCGTGTCTTCACACCTCTCGCTCGGGTTGCTTAATCACTCAAGGACAAGACAGTTATGGCCGTGCTGGCTCCGGTCTTCTCCCCCATATAGCTGGCCTGGCATCCTTATCTCTCTTCCTACGGAACCATAAAATACAATTAAAATACATTCCAGTCCCAAGTTCCAATTAACCCTTGCCTTTCCCTTACAGTGGCATGAAGGGAGAGGGTAGGTTCTGTGCTTGAGGTTCCCCAGAGCTCTGATCATTTGGTTTTCTAAGCCAAGGATAAGCAGAAAGGCCAAATTCCATGTTGGAGAAGCTCTCAGGGGCCACATTCCAGCGATGGGCAGGGCTAAAGGCCAAAGGATGGGGTCAAAAATACGAGCATATTTTAGCTTAAAGCTCTTACTGCCAGTAATTAAGAGGCATTTCAGCATTTTAGAATGGGGAGGGGGGAAATGTGCAGGAGGTGGGAACCACCAAACCAGTCCATGCTCTGTTGAAAGGGTGTGGGGCCAGGGGAAGAGGACAACGAAGCTATCTGGGGAAGCCTGTGTCCGCTAATAGGAACAACTCCGCATCCTTCCAGACACTCTGGGGGCAATAGAGAACATGTTGTATCAACAGCTGCTTGTCTTGTTCATCCTCCTGGTTGTCCTGTATCAGCTCCTTTCTAGTGGTCTTCCCCACCCCTCCGCCTCCTTCCTTTGACCTGTGCAACAAGCACCATGCAACCTCTCCCAGAAAGAAGCAAGGGACTTTGCTTACAATCGATTGCTTACTTACACTCAAGCACCCAGCTTTAGGGGATGCTTGTAGATGAACAGTGTTAGATAGTCTTCTTTGGCAATATGTATGAAAACACTAATAAATTCAGTAGATTTGAACTTCTTCTAAAATGTCTCTAGCCCGTGTTTATTCCCTCCAATACGAAGTGCTGTGTTACTATGCTTTCTTTATATAAGGCAACTCTGCTGTAAATCATTCCAGACTTTCCAATACCCTGGAGGGCTGGATTGTGATCCTGTGAGGCCAGATTTGGCCTACAGGCCTGGCTGTCTGGGGAATGCTGGGAGAAGAAGGACTCCCCCACCCCCACTGTCTAAACATGCAGAGAGGTTCGGCTATTGGGCGGTATAAAATGCAATAAATAAATAATAGGGTTTTGCCCTAATAATTTCATTTGGACAAAACTCTTCACTCTTTTCTGTAGCCTTTAACATCTGAACTAGAACTATGTGTTAGCTAGCATATAATTTTAATGTTAATTTTCTGACCTCTTCTGTTTTTCCTAAATAAAGCTTATATGAAGACTCTTGGCTTTTTGCATGCAATTATTCAAAATCTCTAGTCCAAGCTTCTGAGTGCTGGGTTCTTATACTACCAAGATATTTTTATTAACAGAAGGGAAAAGGACAGATTTGGAAAGCACCTTCTATTGAAATAGAAAGGGGTCAATAAAGTTCATGTACTTCTCATTGGCCTTACCCAAGTGCTCTTTACAATATGTGGGAAGTCTGAGGCAACAAAACATGCAACATTGTTTTCACATCCCCATTGGGAAGGTCCCAGCATGAGACACAATGGCATCGGTTGAGTGCAGCAGGGTTGAGTTGGTTGTGGGGTATATGCTCCCGCCTTCTTGTGGGAGCTGGAATAGATGGCCTTCTTTTTCCTTCCAATTCGCTGATCTAAGAGGAAAACAGAACCACAGCCATCAATACATTTGCTTTTCTGTACCTGTCATGGAATCATAGAGTTCTTCACACAGAGCATAGTTAAACTATGGAAGCCGCTACTGGAAGAAGTAGTGATGGCTTTAAAGGGAGGGGGGTTAGACATATTCATGGAGGAGAAAGCTGTCAATGGCTACTACTCCTGAAAGCTATGTGCTACCTCCAGTACCAGAGGTAATATGCTATGTACACCAGTTGCTGGAGAACATTGGCGGAAGGGTCCTGTTGCACTCATGTCCTGCTTGTGAGTGTCCCATGAGCAGCTGGTTGACCACTTTGTGAACAGAATGCTGGACTAGATGGACCCTTGGTCTGATCCAGCCTGGCTGCTCTTAAGTTTTTAGAGTTTGGAGGGATCTTGGCGGTCATCCATCCAACCCTTTGCTGAGTGCAGGCTGTGCAATGCTAGATACAACTACAACATCTCTGGCAGGTGGCTATTCAGCCTTTTCTTAGATACCTCCAGTGAAGGAGAGCACACCACACAGACCTAGCCTCAAGGGTGGGCATGGTTGGGCACCTGCTGAGGGTCCACACCCAAAGTGGGGCCTACTGAGAAAAGCACCCTGGAATTGCTCCTCTTCTTCACCCTGGCAACCTGCTTGTTGACCTTCCTCTCACTCAGGTCCAGACAATGGCGATAGTGTTGTGAAGGAGGAGGAGTCGATGCCATGGCCTCTTGCTCACTGGCTCTCTGCCCGTTCAAGCAAGCAAGTGGTGGCAGTGATGAGAAAGACAATGAGAGCAATTGCAGCTGGTGACCTTGGTGCTGAGAAGAAAGACACACTGAGGGAAGGGGCCACTGAGAGGGGCTTGCCCAACGACCCCCCAAAACCTGAAGCCAGCACTGCCACTTCCCACCCTGAAGCAGTCTGGTCCACAATCAAACAGCTCTTAGTGTTGGAAAGTTTATCATAATGTTCTGCCAAAACCTTCTCTGATATTTCAGCACATTTGTTCTAGCCCTGTCCCCGGAGAATCAACAGATTTAAACCCATGCAGATTAAAAAAAATTCCTTTAAGAAAATTTAAGGAACCATGGGAGCACCCTTATTTATTTTTGGTGCTATTTTAGTTTTGGTGACTTGCTGTAACCACATGGAAAGGAGGACAGGGTTCCTGTATCTTTTAACAGTTGTATAGAAAGGGGAATTTCAGCAGGTGTCATTTGTATGCATGCAGTACCTGGTTAAATTCCCTTTTCATCTCAACAGTTAAAGTTGCAGGAGCCCTGCCCTCTTTTGTATCTAGTCACTCTAGCTATACTAGAGGCTCTGCACCAGTCCCACTCCTGAGATGACAATGACTCCAGTTCTGAGGTCCAGATCAAAGAGGCCAGTGGCATGTTGACTTGCATCGCAGCTAAAGCTGTACAGCGGAGTTGCACAGGTGGAGAGACAAACCCAGCAGTGGTGATCCTGTTGGCGTTGCAAGATCCCATGCTTGCCCGTGCCAGCAGGGTGTCTTGGACAGACTGCGCGTCACCCTGCCCTCAGCAACAGGTTCCTTTATCTCTCATGTGTCCTACAGCTGCTCTTTCCTACTTCTTTCCTTGTGGCCCTGCAGATGTTTGGGCTTACAACCCTCATCAGTCCTAGCCAGCATATATGGACACATATGATGGGCTACCTAGGTGTTGGCTGCCTTTGAAGATGTCCTGGAAGCTGCAGTTAGCTGGGATGGGAGCTGTTACACGGCCAACCAGGACTGGGAGATGGAATCATCTATCATTCCTGTTTTGGAAATGCTTTCTTGGCTCCTGGCTTGTTTGGAGCTCAATTCAGAGTGCAGCCGTTTATTTTGAAAGCCCTACAGGGCTTTGGATGCAGGTATAGGCTGGACTGCTTTCTCACATATCAATCTGCCAATGCACTGGGAGCTACTTCTATATGTGTGTTTTTTATCCAGGTGCCTCTGACGTGGGTGACCATATGGAAAGGAAAACAAGGCACCTGTATCTTTAACAGGGGATTTCAGCAGGTGTCATTTGTATGCATGCAGCACCTGATGAAATTCCTTCTTCATCACAGCAGTTAAAGCTGCAGGAAGCCTGCCCTCTTCAGCTAGAGTGACCAGATACAAAAGAAGGCAGGGCGCCTTCAGCTTGAACTGTTGTGATGAAGAGGGGATTTCACCAGGTGCTGCATGCATAAATGACACCTGCTGAAATTCCCTTTCCTATACAACTGTTAAAGATACAGAAGCCCTGTCCTGCTTTTCATATAGTCACCCTAAGCAACAAGCTGTTTATTAAATGTTGAGTTGTCTTTAAAATACATCCATGTTGAAGTGTTAATAATATGAAAATATATATTTTTGGAAATAGATGGGTTGGTTAATTTATTAAACTGTTAAAAAACAGGCAATTAAGTCTGAAATTACTAGGGAATACACACTTACTACGGACTAAGTTCCATTCACTCAGACAGCCTCACGTCCAAGTAAACAAACATAGAATCATACTGTTAGTAAGCTAAATATTTTTAATCAATTCACAGCTCTAATTTAAATGTATGCAGGTTTAAAAGTACCCGAGTGAAATGAAATAAGCTAAAATAACTTCATAACTTTGGCTGGGTGACAAGCACACTACACACACCTATGAAATCAGGGTTCTAATAATATTGGATAGTGGCGATGATGCAGTACAGAGAAAAGTACAAAGGAAAAGAAGTGTGTGCATAGGATGGAAATGTAGTCCCTGAATTAAAATAAGGTTTCACACGTTGGCTTCAGATTAAAATGCCTGGCCATTTGCATGGGAGTTTCACAGTCAGCTTCTGACGGGAAGTTTTGTATGGATTACACTCAGGCCTTCTGTGTTGTATTGCTTTGCGCACTGTGTAAATTTAGATATCCAGCCTGAAAGTGATAATTGATTAATCAATACAAATAAGCACTGAAAAGGGTTTGCTGCACATTCCAAATTTAGCTTTAGCCAGAATCTACAAAATGGGCTCTCAACAGAATGCATAGAACAGCTAGTTAAAGAAATTTGTTGTTGTTGTTGTTGTTGTTAATCATCATCTCTTTTCTCGCTCGTGGTGGTTTTTCTAGACAGACTTGACAGGATTTGCCAGGTAATTCTGCCTTTTACTGATTCAGAAATTTCCTGAGTATTGAACATAGGGTGACCATATGAAAAGGAGGACAGGGCTCCTATATCTTTAACAGTTGCATAGAAAAGGGAAATTCAGCAGGTGTCATTTGTATGCATGTCACACCTGGTGAAATTTCCTCTTCATCACAATAGTTAAAGCTGCAAGAGCTATACTGCGGCTATACTGTGACAAGATTTAAAAGAGGGCAGGACACCTGCAGCTTTAATTGTTGTGAAGAAGAGGAAATTTCACCAGGTTCTCCATATATACAAATGACACCTGCTGAAATTCCCTTTCCATAGAATCATACAATGGTAGAGTTGGAAGGTTCCTAAAAGGCCATCAAGTCCAACCCCCTGCTCAATGCAGGAACCCACCCTAAAGCATATCTGACAGATGGTTGTACAGCTGCCTCTTAAAGGTCTTTGGTGTGGGAGAGCCCACAACCTCCCTAGGTAACTGGTTCCACTGTCTGCTCTAACAGTCAGGAAGCTTTTCCTGATGTCCATCCGGAATCTGACTTCCTGTAACTTGAGCCCGTTATTCCGTGTCCTGCACTCTGGGATGATCGAGAAGAGATCCTGGCCCTCCTTTGTGTGACGACCTTTTAAGTATTTTCAATACAACTGTTAAAGATATAGAAGCCCTGTCCTGCTTTTCATATGGTCACCCTTTGAACATGTTTTAAGTATAACTGCTTTCTTGATGTTGGTGTGGATGAATTTTGGTAGTCCCAGTTTCTGAAGATTTTCTGAATAATTTTTTGATATGATGTCGGTGCCTGGTGTGACTAATGGAATAATTGTGACCTTTTCCTGTTGCTATAGTTCTTTAAATTCCATGGCCAGTAGAGTGTATTTTTCTCTCTTTTCCTCTTATTTATTATTATTATTATTATTATTATTATTATTATTATTATTATTTTAAATATATTACTCACATGAGTGTCCAATATGAGTAATAGTCTATTGGTCAAATCTATCTATCAAATTTGCATATGGGTAAAACAATTTCCTGAAGCAAGTATACTTTGCTTTTAAAGGATTCATATGTGTCCCACAAGGCATCATATCAGAAGTGTAGGAAGAGGGAATGCCTATTCTGATAAAGCGCTTGCCGCCTGCAGTTTTATAACAGTACAACCCTGTGTATGTCTACTTAGAAGTAAATGCCATTGGCCTTACTCCCATACTACAGGATTTCAGCCTGACAGTGCAATCCTATACATGCTTACTCAAAAGTAAAGCCCACTGTGTTCAATGGGGCGTAATCCCAGGAAACTGCACAGGATTGCAGTTTAAAAGTGTTTGACAACACAATCCTATGCATGTCTATTCAGATGTAAACCCCACTGGGTTCGATGGAATGTACTCCCAGGCAAGTGCTTATAGCAGACATCTCCAACCTGGTGCCCCCCAGAGGTTTGGACTGCAGTTCTCATCTGCAGTCAGCATGGCCGATGGGTCAGGAATCCTGGGAGTTGTAGTCCATATCATGGAGAGCACCAGGTTGAGAAAGGCTGGCATCTAGAATTGCAGTCTTAGGGTGCAATCCTGTTTGTTTAGACAAAAAATAATAATCCTACAACTCCGTGGGAGTTGTAGGGCTTTTTTCTGTTTCAGCAGGCATAGGATTCCTCCCTTAATCTACTAATCTAGCTGATTTCTCAATTAAATGTTGCAATAATAATAATAATAATAACAGTAGAACAAATTACTAAGGTAGTCACATGTGCACTTCCAAAAAAGAGGCATTTCATCACCGAAAATGGGAGCACAGATATGCATGAAATTTGTGGATGCTAATTTATATGTATAGATGCACATTTAGAAAGAATTGCTGTAATTTAAATAGAGGTACAACGCAGCACACCTCACCATAGTGGGGAAGACTGTGGCCAGGTGACCTGTGTGTGTCCGCGCTGCTGGCTGTCCAGGTACTAATTGCTGATGGGCACCTTCCAGGCCCCTGCCAGCTCGCCCTTCGAATAGCCCTTCAGCTTGGATGGCACCAGCCCTGGAAACAGAAGACTGTCCTCCGTCACGGCTATCCTAATTCACCATCCCTTTTCCTGTAACGGCAAATCGGTTTCATTACAGCCATATTACAGAAGAGGAAGCTGAGACCCAGCCACAAATAAACTATCTTAATTGCTAGACAAAAGAGATGTACAAGGCAGAGCAAGGAATAGAAACAGATTTGCTGGCTCTCAGTATGAGGCCTTGAAGGCAGACTACCGTCTTCAACTTTCTGTGTCCCACTCCACCCCACTGTCCTTAATTCAATGAGGAGGCATTTCACAAAGGAAAGAATATGTTATGGATGAGATCCTCTTGAGGCTAATCTACACCTGCAGCCCTTTCACAACGGAAGAGGCCTGCTCCCAAAGGTTCCACACTTCCGCGATCACCCCTCACGGGGCTCATGCGACTGATCTGTGCGGCAATTAGAGGAGTGCTGTTGCAGGAGCACGTGTGCCCTGTTATGGCAGTTCCGCATGTGTATTGGTGGAAGTGGGCAGGGCTAGGGAAATGGCTACGGGGCACAGGATGTTTTAAAAAAATATTTGTGAGGGATGTACAGGAGCGCAGACACGCAGCAATACCTGTGGGGATAGAAACTCTGTTGAATATGCGCTCCTACGCAGAGATATGTTTGAATTAAAAAAAAACCCACTCCACAGTAAAACATGTTGATAGCCATGCACACTCCCCTCACAGGTAATTAGCTGTTCACTGAGCCTGGAACTCACGGCAATCAGCAACAACCTCGCAAAGGGGGGTGTCACACCACAAACGCCCTTCACAGTGGATGTGAAAGAGCTGGAAAAACCGCAACAAAAGCAGTCAGGGATATTCCGGTAAAAGTGAGAGGTGGAGCCGAGATCACCACGCGAGCAGGTGAACTTCATGTGGCCCATTATTTAGTTATTTATTGCATTTATATCCCGCCTTTTTTCCTCCAAGGAACCCAAGGTGGCGTACTCCTCTCTATTTTATCCTCACAACAGCAACCCTGTGAGGTAGATTGGGCTGAGTCTGTGACTGGCCCAAAGTCACCCAGTGGGTTTCCATGGCTGAGTTGGACTAGAACTCAGGATCTCCTGACTCCCAGTCCAACACCTTAGCCGCTACACCACATTGGCATTCCCGTTAGTGATGACGAGGATACAATCCTGCAACAAACGGCTGGTGTAGACTTGGCCTTGGTTTCAAGCACTTTGAATCAGAGGTCCAGTGGGGAGTGGAGGGTTAGGAGTGAAACACACCCATGGTTCCTTCCTTTGTGGTTTTGTATTACTTTAGATACACAGAAATTTAAGAAGGCAGCAAGGAGGGGTGTCAGCTGATGCAGTGATCTGCCTTAATTATGTGGTAACATGTTCACACAGCTCACAGAACAAGCTCCAGAAAATCATTCAACATCCAGGCTAATGGCGAAATTACTTGATTAAATGCAATGTCTTTAATGGCACCTATGAAGCTACGTGAAACTACTGTCCCATTTAGCCCCCTGGGAGGGTCTCCACCTGTGCCTCGTCCAAAAGAGGAAATGTGTCACAAAGAGAGAGGACGAAAGAGGATGTGGATTTGCATAACATTTACGTATGCATACATATTCTTATATATATAAAGTTTATGGAATAATGTACATACGCATGTGTGCGCGTGTCAGAGATAAATGCTATAATTTAAACATGAATACAATATATCTCATGGTACCGCCTGCTTGGTCAGCCATCCAGTTGCTCACTGCTGATGGAGAGTGTCCTCTGGAAAACAGAACTCATGGCCACCCTATCTAGTATTTCCCACTCCAAGGTTAGGAAATTTGATGCAGTCCAGATGTTTTGGACTACAACTCCCACAAGCCCTGGCTGGGGTTTATGGGAGCTATAGTGCAAAACCTCTGGAGGGCACCAGATGGCCGATCCTTGACTAGCTGAGGTCTTTCCTATCTCTGGTATTCAAGATCCTTTCACTGGAGATGCTAGGGGTATTCTGCGTGTGAAACATGTGCTATACCACTGAGCTACGGCCCATATGCATCAGAAGAACCGGTGCCCAAAATTTTTCCCAGTGCAGCATACTTGGGGGTATGGAAGTTTAGTAGTTTCAAGAACTGGAATCATCAAAGCAAATCTATCAAATATATTCATATTGTGACATTGGTGTTCTCTTCAACTATGCACTTTTCAGAAACATAAATTGCCACACAATGGGAAAATACAGTTGTTGTTTTAAAAGAAAAATCTTGTTTGTTTCACTATGTCAATGTTGTCTACAAATTTTATTTTCTCAGGATACACACACAGACCCACACATAGAGAGACTAGACTAATGTTTACACTTTTTAAAAAATGTACTCAACTTTGAGCTGATGTTTGCGCTACAAAGGCCAGTAAAAATGCTTCACCGCCATATCATCATATAAAACTGTTTGAACTGTGGATGCACCGACCTTTTAAAAAAGAAATTACAGTTTGGCTAAAATAAGCTCACAGGCCACCAGAGGATAACATCAACAACAGTAAAAAACAAAATAAAATCATAACAGAAACGTCTGAGAAAACAAGTGTCTTCATTTAAGTTTATATTCAGCCAGAACCAAAAGTGGGTGTGGGTGAAGCCAAAGCCAAAAACGGGCAGAGTTTGCAGAATTACAGGATTACATCTCTCTCTCTCTCTCTCTCTCTCTCTCTCTCTCTCTCTCTGTGCCACCCCACATGAAATTAGGCCCATGCTACCCAAGACATGCATGTTCCCCATACCATCACTAAGCCTTTAGTAGTTTAGAAGAGAGAATTTTAGCAGGTGTTGCTTTTCTTACTTCTGTAGCACTATGGCATGATATGATGCACTTGTCACCCTTCTACCCAACTACTGAAGGCACAGGTCACCCAGGTTGAAGAAGAAGAAGAAGAAGAAGAAGAAGAAGAAGAAGAAGAAGAAGAAGTAGCAGTAGTAGTAGTATTCCCGAAACAGAAGGATTCTAAATAGCCATACAGGATCAAATTATAGCAACCAAGAACTACCAAAAATACATTGTAAATGATAACAGTTAACAACATATTTATATAGGAAATGTCATCAGTTCCAAGAAACAACAGACCATGTAACAAGAGGATGTAAAATTCTGGCAGGAATGGACTATATGAACAGAGACAATAGAGCTGCAAAAATAATTCGCCATCAAATTCAACCTCATCAAACAACCTACAACATACTCACCCGAAACAATCTTGGAAAATGCAGATCATAAAATGGACTGAGGCAGAACAATTCATACAAACAAGACAAGACCTTGCAACCGAGCAGAAATCACAGTTATAAACAAAAAAGAAAACGCATGTACCTCGTCGACATAGCAATACCTAATGATATCCACCACTGGCTATCAAAGTTAAAGAACTATGGCAACAGGAAAAGGTCACAATTATTCCATTAGTCACATCAGTCACTGGCATCATATCATAAACTATACAGAAAACCTTCAGAAACTGGGCCTACCAAAATACATCTACACCAACATCCAGAAAGCAGTCATATTTCAAACATGCTCAATAGTCAGGAATCAGTAAAAGACAGCATGACTTGGCAAAGCCTATCATGTCCATCTAGTAAAACCACTACGAGCGAGGAAAGCAATCTATCTATATAAATAAAAATGTAAATGTCCGTTCGAAACAGACGTTATATCTCCGAAAGTTCTTCACCGATTGCTTTGAAATTTTGACACAACGTTGCATTCGAATACGCGAGCGTTGTTATGTGTAACTATGTTCTATATGGGGTCAAAGGTTTGTCTTAAAATCGAAGAAATAGGCCTCCTCAAAACCAGTCCTGCTGATCATTGTGACATCGCCAACCAGTAGGCCAATCCGCTGCCTCTGACTCCTCTCCTATTTGCATGTTTTCTCACAATTGGCTGAGTGAATATAGATGTCACACCTGTGACAGTTACACGTTCTGAAGAAAGGTAACTGCCAGGAGTTTCCACTAACCCTCTCACCGTAAAAACATCCTTTTTAAAAAACCAAACAATCTGCTTTACTTCATCCAAATAATGCCTCACAGAAGATCACACTTAGGTCGTCGTACTCGCAGAGCGGAAGCACTGCGACGAGAAATTGCAAATCAGACTGAGGAAGAACGGGCATCAGCAAACGAGAAAAAAAGAAAAAGAATGCCTCAAATACGTGCCAAGGAACCAGGCAAGTAACGTTCAGCCAGACTTGAGGATGCACGATTGCGAGCATGGCAATCGCGTTCTACAGCTTCAGATCGAGTCGACGGACAACCTGGCATATTCAAAGAAACAACGATAGGTAGACTGTACACCGTGCATCCCAATCAAGATGAATGCTTATTTCTTCGCATGCTGTTGGTAAATGTGCCCGGTCCAACGTCTTTCCATCAATTGAGAATTGTCAACGGCGTTACACATGCCACTTTCCGCAGTGCATGTCAAGCTCTGAATTTATTGGAGAACGACCGACACTGGGATGTATGCATTAATGACGCGTGCAACACGTCACATCCAAATCAAATCCATGCATTGTTTGCAATCATATTGACCGCCTGCTCTCCTTCATCTCCAACAGAGTTATGGGAGAAATATAAATCGGACATGGCTGAAGATATTCTCCGTCGAATACGCAAAGAAAATTCAAATATAAAAATGGATTTCACACCAGAAATCTACAACGAAGCGTTGATAATGATTGAAGATTTGTGCTTAGAAATCGCAAACAAAGTTCTCAATCAATTGGGAATGCCATCACTGAATCGAACTGTTGCTGCTTCGTTCGATGTAGAATTGTGTCGTGAACAAAATTACAACACGGATGATTTGTCATATGTGCAATCAAATATTCCTAAGCTAACGCTTGAGCAAAAACGCATTTACGATCAAATAATGAAAACCATCAATAACGGGATTGGAGAAATCTTCTTCTTAGATGCACCAGGAGGAACTGGTAAAACGTTCCTAATTAGATTGATTCTGGCGGCAATTCGATCCCAAAATGACATAGCCTTAGCTCTTGCGTCGTCCGGAATAGCTGCGACATTGCTACCTTGTGGAAGAACTGCTCATTCCACTTTGAAATTGCCATTAAACATACAATTCATTGAAACTCCAACGTGCAACATTTCCAAAGCATCCGGCATGGGAAAAATATTACAAAAATGCAAACTTATTGTTTGGGATGAATGCACAATGGCACACAAAAAATCACTCGAGGCTCTTGATAGATCATTGCAAGATTTGCGTGGAAACATCAGACCATTTGGGAACACATTAATATTGCTTGCAGGAGATTTCAGGCAAACATTACCTGTAATTCCTCGATCGACACCAGCGGACGAAATAAATGCTTGCCTGAAATACTCTACTTTGTGGCGACACATAAAGACGTTAAAATTAACTACAAATATGCGTGTCCAGCTGCAAAACGATCGATCAGCTGAGATATTCTCACGTCAATTGCTGGAAATTGGGAACGGAAAGGTGCCGGTTGATCTGACCTCAGGACGAATTTTATTACCTCATAACTTCTGTAATTTAGTGACGTCAAAAGAAGAATTGGTTGAAAAAGTATTTCCAAATATTCAAACCAATTATAAGAATCACGATTGGCTGAGTGAACGAGCTATTCTTGCGGCCAAGAACAAAAACGTCTACGAACTTAACAATATTATTCAATCTAACATTCAAAGCGAGGCAGTCACGTACAAGTCCATCGACACTGTTGTGGAAGCAGATGAAGCGGTTAATTATCCAACAGAATTTTTGAATTCACTCGATCTGCCAGGGATGCCACCGCACGTACTGCAATTGAAAATCGGCATGCCAATTATCATGTTGCGAAATATCAACCAGCCAAAACTTTGCAACGGCACGCGGCTTGCAGTAAAAAAATTACTGAGCAACGTCATAGAAGGAACAATCTTGACAGGACCTTTCAAAGGTGAAGATGTCCTCATTCCTCGCATTCCTATGATTCCAACAGATATGCCATTTCAATTTAAGAGATTGCAATTCCCAATTCGATTGGCGTTTGCAATCACCATCAACAAAGTTCAGGGCCAATCTTTAGAATTGTGAGGTTTAGATCTAGACACAGATTGCTTCTCACATGGACAATTATATGTTGCGTGTTCTAGAGTCGGCTAACCAGACAATCTCTATATCTACACAGACAATGGAACAACTAAAAATATTGTATATCCACAAGCATTGTGAAATTAAACATATTAGAAACATCCACTTTGTCTTTTCTTTCTTTTCAATTTAACCAGACTGAGCCACAGCAACGCGTGGCAGGGTACAGCTAGTAATAATAATAATAATAATAATAATAATAATAATAATAATAATTCTACAAACCTAACACCCGTGGAAGAAATTATGCTTCATGCTCAGTTTGGATCAAGGGCCTTGCTAGAGACATTGTTTTATTTCAAGCGATATCACAGGGAGAGATAGTAAACTGCCAGAATCTCTCTGACACTCTAGTGGTCTCCAGCAAGCATTTATAGACATTCATTATCATTTATTTATAGACATTAATTATCAGTCAAACAGGAAAAGCTGCAGCTTGACATGAAAAACACGTTTATCAGCATTTTTGTGATTCTAACATTTACAATTCTTGGAACATACTTCTTCTTACAATTCCCCTACATACACGTCATGACTTGCTATTTCTTA
The DNA here is from genome assembly GCF_023053635.1 of Elgaria multicarinata webbii. Lineage (NCBI taxonomy): Eukaryota > Metazoa > Chordata > Lepidosauria > Squamata > Anguidae > Elgaria > Elgaria multicarinata. The sequence goes on along the minus strand of NC_086179.1, from coordinate 35,927,200 downwards.
AGCAAAGTTTAAGGCCATGTCATATTTACTTCGACGCACCACATCTCTGCTTTCGATATCTTCTGTCCCTCTCTTGGCATTAACACCATAGCTCTGATTCTACTTACTAACTGACTGTAGCCCCTAATTCCTCTCAGTATGACTGGGTTCAGTTGACATGTTGTGGCGTGTCATGGGCTATTTAACCCATGAGCAGCCATGGAGCTCGTGGGCACCAAATTGAACAAGCAACCCCCCTTCCTCAGGAGTTATCGTGTCATGCAAACCTGGCGAGTGTGTATTATGGGAGTGTTAAACAACCCTGGCGTAACCCTAAAACACACTACAGGTCAAGCAAGCTTATTTAACACATGCATAATCCACTTGTGCTGTGTTTCCATGACACAACAACCCCCAAGTGTGTGTGTGTGTGTGTGTATTTAAAATGGCAGCCACATGCACTCCGCATCTGCTGCAGCCTCACCATGGGTTAAATAACTCATAGTTCACTATCCTGTTGTGCAAACGCCCCCTATCTCTCCATCCAAACTCCACTCCCTCCTTTGTTCCCTGACCTTTCATTAATTGTCCTTGTCTTCCTTCTATCTGACTTTCTCCAACTGCCACTAGCTCCGCCCAGCATTCCATTCTAGTCTAAGCTGCCCGTCATTCCTTGCACTGACGGGGACCAAAGACCAGTCGCTGTGTCCCAGCACTACTCACAAGGTTACCGTGAGAGGATGGTGAACCATGTATGTCATCCTGATCTCCTTGGAGGAAAGATGGAATAAAAATATAATACCATAATTTCCTCTTTTTCCAATGTTCGGGGCTGAATGTCATCACTCGTGTAGCCAGACCACCAGCACAGCCTCCACAAAAGAGGAGGCTCAGCAGGCTCAGAGGTAGCCCAAGCTTTGCAGAGCTGCACAAAATCTTTAGGCCGGGGGAATCCCTAAAGCAACCCAATGAGGTTGGCGTATGCTCAGTGGCCATGTAATGGTGGCTGGGCTGACTGTGGGGAAGAAGGAGGAAATGGAGAAACCTGGAAAAAGGTGGATGGGCTGCTTGGATGAAACAGTGAACAAGACCAATGCAACTTTCATTGGGGGTCCCAGTTATAAATCTCCAAAAGACAAAAACAAACAATCCTAGCCAGTGTTTTACGAGGGACAGACACCAAAAAACTGTCCCTAGTAGATTACCTGATGGTCTGCAGATTCCCTCCTTATTTATCCTAACCCAGACCATGATCTCTTCAGGCTTGGTTCAGTGGGGATATCCAATCGGGAGGCAAGGGGAAATATAGTCATCATGGTCTTCCTATTTCATCCTTGACTGCCCTTCTGAGACTCCTGGTAAGTGGAACCAATTAGGCCTACTTGTGTGGGTAGTTTCTGTTATGCAAACATGAATCCCATTAGGCAATGAGCAAAGTCCACCAATTCATTTCACATAGGCCAGTGAACAGCTATCAGACAGCAATCCCCATGAATCATTGTATCTGACCGAGGGAGGATCAAAATATGTCACACACAGATAGGGATGCCACATATATTGTAGAAAGAGGCCATGTACCTTTAACAGGTGCATAACAGGCACAAATCAACAAGTCATGTTTCTCCTGGTGGGGAGATGGGGAAGGAGGAGAAACTCAGTTGGTTGACTGTCTGCCTGCTATGTAGGTGTTAAAGGCATGGGTCGCAGCCCATAACATGGCAACCAAGCCATTCAGGTATTTCGTGGTGCTAAGTAGGAGGGTCCATTCACATCATTTAAGGGCACAGTCCTATGCGCATTTAGACATACTGGCTGGGGAATGCTGGGAGTCGGACTTTTTTCCTGTCTAAATGCGCATAGGATTGCGGTCTAAATCAAGCAATCCACGGCTAACTATCAGGATAACACAATCACGGGCCACGTCAGAACCATCTGTAGCCTGACAGGATGTTATCCTCTGAGTTGTTTTACAAAGAGCAGGCTCACGTATTGACACAAGTGATCCAATTTCAAGGGTTCTCTGCCACTGTTAACTATGGATGGCATGGGAAATGAGCCATTGTACCAAATCCACAGCTGATTGCAGCTTTACAATGAGAACTGAACATCCAATACAAAAAGGTTGTACATAAACAGAATGGGATGAATGGAAGGGAAAAGATGGGCATGAAAGCAGACAATTGTGTAGGAGGAGATGGACAGGAAAAAGGGGAATGTTTCTTGGTTTATACATCCATGAACTGTCCCTGTTTTGAACCTTATTATTTCTCATCAGCCCCACCCAGTCTGGCCAATGGTCAGGAATGGTGGCAGTTGTGGTCCAAAACATCTGGAGGGCACCAGGTTGGAGAAGGCTGCCCTAGAGACCTTCCCAGAATTTGGGCGCCTCTGCTCATCCAGTGTGTTTTCCACTTAAATCAGGGACATAGTTATGTCCTATTGTGCTGCTAAGCAATGGGTTTGGGAAAGAGCCCAGAACATGGACATGGCCTTGGGAGCAGTTGCTGGGCGAGGAAAAAGAGGCGAGGCTCTGGTGCTGGTATCAACAGTAAAACTGGCTTTAATGTAGATTTTTTAAAAGTTTTTCTTGACAATGTATCAAAGATGTGCTTGATGTTTCAGATTACTAAGAATCCTTCTTCAGGAGCTGTAACCCAAAATGTTTGTCAAGTATTCTTTTGGCATTCTCTTTGTGTGAGGCAGTGGCCTCTCTAGAATAGCAATCCTTGGGAGCAGTTGCCCAGGCAGAGACACGTTCTGTTCAAAGAAGACTCAGAACTCAGGAACTCTTCAGGTGACACGCTAAAGTAAACCATGGTTGGGCTACTAACCCCTTTGAAGCAAATGGTTAGTGAGCATGTTTAAACTGTGGTTATTTAGCCACCGTGGTTAGGAATGGTTCACATGACACACTAAATCATGGTTCACATGACACACTAAGGCATAAGAAGAACGTAAAAGCCATGGTGGATCAAACCGAGGGTTCATCTAGCCCAGCACTCTGCTCACACAGTGGCCAACCAGCTCTCAGCCTGGGACCAACAAAGCAGGATACGGTGCACCCATGTTCCCCAGCAACTGGTGCATATAGGCATACTGCCTCTCTACTGGAGGTAACACATAGCCATCAGGGCTAGTAGCCGTTGATAGCCTTCTCCTTCAGGAATTTATCCAACCCCCTTTTAAAGCCATCCAGATTGGGGGCCATCACTACAGCTTGTGGTGTTTAGCTCAAAATGCTTAGCCACTGTGGCTTAGCATGCCATCTGAACAGGGTTAGTATTTTGTAACATGTTTTCATCAACACTGATTCCAGCGTGGTTTATGCCATGGGTGGGTGGGCAGAAGGTAGATCTCTAGATGTTTTAGACTTCAACTTCTAGCATACCTGATCATTGGCCAGGCTGACAGGTGCTTCTGGGGTGTTGAAATTTGCCAGAAAGCATAGTGCAGTCATTAGACCAGGGAGCAGCCTTTGAAGCCACAAATGGACTTGCATTACAAAGTGAACACAGATTAAAATTGCCCACAGCCTGTTATTAACTATTTTTTTGCTATGGATATTCTTTCTCAAATCTCTTCTTACTCATCTTAAAAGGGAAAGTATGCAACATAGTGTGGTTACAGGTCCTCCTTTACAGAGGACAATCCTCCAGTGAAGCTGTCCTGTATCTGAAGGGGTGTCCAGCCCAGATCCAGTTTCAAGATAAAGATCCACAAGAAGGCAGAGCCAGCAGGGGGCTTGATGTTGCCCAATCACAGTGAGCACCTGGACAGCCAACTGAGCAGACACATCACTCACCTGATCACATTCTGCTCTCACCTGATCACATTCTGCTCTCACAGTCACTACAGAGAGGTGTCCTATATTTCTAATTAAGTTATAGTATTTCCCCCACTTAAATTTGCATTGATGCAAATATCATGTAAATCACTGTCCTCTTTTCTCCCCTCTTTCGGTGATGCTTCAGTGACCACCATAGGCATAGTTGTGGCCTGCATAGGTCACTGACATGCTTACAAAGGCAGCTGATGGCCCCCGTCAGCTGTGAACCAGTGCTGCCATCTTAGCTCTCTCTTGACCCAGGATCTAGCCTGATCAGAGGCAGTGGAGGCTGGTGGCTCCAATGTCAGTGGGGTAGCGAACACGCTGTGGGTTTCAGTCAGAACCAGCCAGAACTCTAAAGGAGTTAGCCAAGATGCTTCTGACTGGTTCTGGCTGAAACCTGCAGTGGATTTGCCTCCCCACTTACATCAGAGCCACCAGCTTCCACTGATCAGAGGCACTGCATGCTAGCTCCAACCTGTCCAGGCCCCACAGTCCTCTCCAGTGCAAGCCCCTCCTGGGCCACTCCTTAATTCACCCATTCCACTCCTTTCCATTGGCTGCACTTCTATTTCCCCCCGTACCTCCCTAGTTCAAGTTGCCCCTAAAAAGCTCAAGTCAGCTCTGAGTGACATTGCTAAAAGCAACAGCTTAATTTAAGACCAGGTGTTTCTGGGTCACTGTGACTGTTCCTGCTCCTGTGTTGGCAAATGCTGAATGTCTTCTAGAATGTCTATTATCAGCAATGAACACTTCCTGCAGCCTCACTTTGCAAATATCCTATCATCGCTGCAGACTTGGCCAGTTTTGCAAATGGCTCATTATCAGCAACGCAAATGCTTTTCAACAGCATGGCTCAAATTATCCCCAAAAATGTTGCCCCCTTTCCATTCTGCCTGATGGTGAGTTCCGCAAAACCTGAAGGCCTGCACGTAATTTTATATGATGTTCTAAGTTGGTCTGTCAAAAGAGCCCATTTCTCCTATGTTGTGTTGCCTGTCTTTGCAAACAATGCAGCAATTATTTTCTACCGATAAGCTCGAGTTATGATACGAAATGCCTTGAATTATGACGCGAAAGGGGACCAGGGGAGGCAGAAGCCATATGATGGTATGTACATGCTGGCTGGGAATGATGGAAATTGCAATCCAACACATATGGAAGGCGCCAGATTAAAGAAGGGTGATATATATGTTAAACGTGCAATATTTTTTTAAAAAGTTCTCTAAGCAATGTTGGTTCTTCTGCAATATTATTTGTGTAGAACAAAACCCCAGCAATGTCATGCCTTCATCCTTCTTATTTTGCTTCCTTACTGTGGCAGTGTTGCCACTGGCTGTTCTTCCTACCTACAAGCAAAACAAATTGAGGGCAACAGCTAGAAGTGAAAAACAAAAACAACAGTGCTGCAAAGCGCACAACTGATATGTTTAAACCACTAGACATGTACACGAAAGTCTTATATATGTTTTCTTATATACTGTAATATGTGATTATCACATGGACTCCAAATATAAAAGGCTAATAGACAATATTACCCAGCAAGAGAGCCAGCAAATTAATTGTACGCATAAGATGTTAAAAAAGGGGGGGGCACAGAATTTCAATTCTACAGGGATTTAGTAATATCCCATTTTGTTGGACTGTATCTGGTGCTACCAATAAATAACCAAGTTTCTTCCTCCATATACTGCAAAAATGTTAAAACCATATTCTCCTATAAGGGTTCAGATGATTCACAAACCAACACATTAATGCTGATGGCAACTGTAGCCCAAAACATCTGGAGGGCCACAAATTCCCCATCCTTGCTCTAGAACAAACTTCTGTTTCCAACAGTAGTGTCCTTCACCCACACATCCAGCAGTACATCCCATCATTACAGTCTACATTGGCCTTCCCATCAGCCCAGGTCAACATAGCCAATGATGAGAGATCATAGGGGTTGTAGACCTATATATCTGGAGGGGTACACGTTGCCCACCTCTGCTCTAGGGGTTGTGGGACAGAAAGTGGATTCAATGCCTTTGACATTACCCCACAGTTATGCACAGATGCAGTCTTTGGATTGTGATTATTATGTATTTATTTATTTTATTACATTTCTATACCACTCAATAGCTGAAGCTCTCTTATGCTTTCTGTACCACCCAATAACCAAAGCATCATCAACATCATTGTCATCATCATCCCTCAACTCAGGGGAGGCACAGAATTCCATAAAGATAGGTTGCTGTGGATCTCAACAGTTGGAGGACGAGGGGGAAAGGAAAGAATACACTGAAAGTGTTATGTCAGAATCAGTTTGGACTAACATTTCATTTCAGCTTTACCACTGAATTAATAATGATAATAATAATTTTATTTCTTACCCGCCTTTCCATTTTGATCAGGTCGGGGAACAACAGCATTTACAGTATAAAATACATAAAAACATAATATCTGGAAATCCAATCATTTCTTCCTTATCAACTGTCTAAGGTCTCTGTATTCCTCAATCCGAATTTTGACCTCACCCTTTTTGTATAATTTTACAAAGTAGTCATCCATTTATCTCATGGGATTTCTGTCATTCAAATATCTTTTTGAGCTAGAATCTTGAAACAAGCATCCTTTTGAGTTCCTGTACAGAAATCTGATGTCCTTATGCAGTACAAACTGCAGATTACATGGGAAAATATCAAACAGACTAGTATTATTCTCTCTCTCTCTCTCTCTCTCTCTCGCTTCCTTTTATGTTTTTTTAGTTTCATTAGGCCAACGTTTTTAAACTGATCTTTGTTGCACAATGTTGCAATTAAAAGCTGAACATATTTAAATAAACAATTGCAAATAAGAAATAAATTTGTCCCTCTGTATTAAACTTGTATTAAATCATATCCAGTGCCATACTTTTTAAGAAATTAAGGTAAATTTAGATGATTAATTCTGATTTTCAGGAGAGAGGTGCCCTAGTTCCAGTGAGATCTTTAAAGCTGATTTAGTTAAATCAGTAGAATGGGTTTTTACAAGAGTACTTATTTTGATTCAAAAATGCCCAGCTTGAATAATACTGCAATACCATAGATATCTGCTCAAAAATCCCATTGATTTCGATGGGACTTATTCCCAGGTAAATAGGTGAAGGATTGCAACTTTACAGTACAATTTTATGCAGGTCTACTCAGATGTTAGTTTCAGTTCAACTGTATTTACTGCCAGGAAAATTCATATAAGATTGCAACCTAGGGTTTAGGTGGGGAGGGGGGGAATCCCACAACTTCCAGCATGCCTCAGCCAGCATGGTTGCCTGGTGCATGCTGGGAATTGCGGGCCCTTTTTCTGGACTGAAGAACTGCAGTTCCATCTCTGAGATTGGACCCATAGAGACTAGAAGTTGGCAGAGTGGTGCCCCAGTGAGATGTCTTCTTCCATAGTCTTACTGCTCTTTAACTCAGTAGAAGGTGGCAGATATTGATTTGGGGGGGGGGGATATTATAAGGTGAATTTAATCTCAAAGCTGGAACAACTACACACACACATACGTCAACTTAGTTTGTGACAGCCTGCGGTTCCAGGGTAAGGAGAGGAATCTCCAAAGAGACCCAGGGAGATGCCACAGTCATGTTATGGAACCTGCAGACGCCACTGCTAGTTCTACAGAAGAGAGGGAAAACTGAGACTGAGACTTCTCAAGACCAGGGAGTGAGACAACTGATAAGCACAGGGCTGAGCATATTCAGTCCTTTCTGCATGTCAGCATTCTCTCAGCCTTTCAGCCAGTGGAGGGACAGAATGGAAAGCCCTGTAAACGTTTTGTGTTCTCTGTGTACCTGTGTGTGTGTCTGTCTGGAAAAACAATGTAGTTATATTTCATAACTTGTCTGAACTGCAAAGATATCTGACGTGGCTAAACGAAGTAGAGGGCAATAATCAGTCAAAAGGGCATTGCATAAATCATAGCATCATAGAATAGTAGAGTTGGAAGGGGCCTATAAGGCCATCGAGTCCAACCCCCTGCTCAATGCAGGAATCCACCTTAAACCATACCTGAAAGGTGGCTGTCCAGCAGCTTTAAGGTGGATTCCTGCCACCTCTTGGCACCCGTCCTGATATGTGAAACTACAACTCCCATGTTCCCCAGGCTTGGGAGTGATGGGTGTTGCAATCCCACACATCTGGAAGGCACCGAGTAAGGAATGTTAGCATGCCTCAAGGAAGTCAATGCTTCCCCCCCTCTCTTCTCATGACATGGGCACTTGCTCTGCTTTGCACCACCTCCTCCCACACTGTAGAGGTGAGGAACGTCTTTCAGCCCAGGGGCTGAATTCCATTGCGGGGCAGCTCTCGGGGCCATATTCTAGTTGTGGGCGGGCTGAAGGCAAAATGGGTGGGGCCAAAAATACAAAACAAATGCGAGCATATTGTAGTTTTAGGGTGCAAAGCAGGGAAATGCTGGGAGCGGTAGGACTTTTTTCTGTCTAAACATGCATAGGATGGTGCCCTAACATTCTTACTACCAGCAATTAAGCCTTAGAGGAGGCATTCCAACCCTTAAGAATGGGGAAATGACTGGTGCACAAATGGTAGGAAATCACCAAATGCTTGGTGGCTGGGCCGAAATAAGTGGGGGATGGCGGTGTGGCCATCTGGGAACTCCAAAAGGGGGATTTGGCTCCTGGGCATGAGGGCCCCCCATCCCTGCCCTAGAGCATAATTTCCGTAATGGCTCATACATGCCAGTGGCACCAGCCTCCACACATGCAAGACGAAGTTGGTCCCTTCAGAACCAGTTTTGCCCTATCCTTGTCCGCTTTGTTGGTGCTGACACTGCCTGGCTGCAGGCCTTAGAAAACTACCTCTGCCCCTCCCTGTGCCTGGATCTTTGGTCTGGAGCAATATCATTGCTGTGCCTGCACTAGGATCTTGCAGAAGCGTGAAGAGGGAGAGCTGTTGACCCCTCCCTGCCTTGCCCTCAGGCCGCCATTAGCAGGATCAAAGCTAAAAATGGAAGACCTTCAATAGATTAACGCTGCTCCATAGGACTCTGTTCTGCTTCCCCTCCGAGTTTAATTTACTCAGCACCCAAAAAGAGGAAATGCATCACACACTTTCCGCCCACCCCCAAAAGCAGACAAAAGAGGATGGAGATTTGCATAACATGTGCACAGGCTTCCTTCCATGTATAGATGCACATATAGGGGAAAATACTATAATTTAAGTGGAAATAAATCTCAGCATGTTGGGGAAGGCAGTGACCAGGCGAGCTGTGTCTGTTGTACAGGTGCTCACTGTGGATGGGCAACTTCAAGGCCCCTGCTGGCAATCCCTTCTGTTGGGTTTGTATCTTTAAACTGGGCTTGGCCTGGACAGTCTTTCAAAGAGAGGACTGTCCTCTCTGAAGCTGGGCACTAGTTCAGCTTAGGATTCTTCCTTGAGGATGTTTCCACTTTGCTCTAAAGAATTTCATCCACAAGGCATCCGCTCCTCTTCTGGTAGATTCATTTCCCACCTGCATAGGGGCCACAGAGACACAGTTTGCCCCTGATTATTGGAGCAATGTCTCCTGTGACCATGGATGACCTAGAACATAGATTTGATGATTGCCTCCACACACTTTGCAGAGTGTTGTTTAGGGTGCTCCCACGTGAGACTTTTACCGTGGCATCGCCCTGCCTGGTTCATGAAATTTTACAGGGTGGAGGGGAGGTTCCAGACCTCGTCTTCCCCTTGTAAACCCCCTGTGTTTCCCCCCCATTTTTTCCAGCTGCCTGGGGAATGCTGCGAATCACAGAATAGTAGAGTTAGAAAGGGCCTATAAGGAGTTGTAGGACATTTTTCCCCCTGTCTAAACACGCAGAGGATTGTGCCTTTACTCAATCATACCTAGCAGATGATGTTGATGTTACCAGTTTAATATTATTCCAATAAATGGATGTCCAAAATTGTCCTCAATAGCTCGTCCGATTACCTAATTGTTCTTATTTCTTTCACCTTCCTTCTAACTGAATAATAACTAATAATAAATAACTGTGTGTGTCCTCTCCCCCGAAAAAACCTGTACGTACTCCAACCCACCAAACAGCACTTAAGTCCACTGACAGACGCACAATTGCAATGGAGGAATAGTGGGCACGGAGGGTCATTTCCACACCACGCCCTCTGAAAGACAATGGCGGTAGTCCTGATTTGTGCACGAGGGGCAAGAGGGATGCCAGCCCCTGCCCCTGCCCACCATCAACTCCAGCCACACCCACTGACATGCAGCCCCAGACTGCCCACGGACTGACACATGTGGTACTCGGGGGGCAAAAAGGTTGCCCGCCACTGTTTTAGTGGCTCCAAGCCAGCAGGACCTGAGGGTCTCCAGCCCTGCAGAGCTTTCAACACCCACTACTCTGGACTAGGAGAAAGCACAGAAGACTAATCCAGCCCAGTGCTGGGGGGGGCATCGTAGGCTATCCCGTAGTTTAAATGGAAGATGGGACTTTCCCCCCAGTTGACAACAATAATACTTTTTAAAAAATAGATGTGAAGCAAGCCAACATACACGTAAGGGAATAGGGAATAGGCCAAGGTCGAACTCGGGAGAAAAGGGGGATTTTAAGAGCTGTGTCATTTAAAGAAGAAGAAGAAGAAAAGAGATGTGGTGCAGAGGGAGGGAGAGTTTAGGTGGCCACGGCTGCCTTCCCCATTCCTAATTTGGACTTCTGTCATGTGCCCCATCCAAGACCTCCCAGGGCCTGGTCCAGTCCCATGCCTTTGGCTCTCTGCTCTTCTGTTCGTCCAGCCATTCTATCCCTTAGGATCGGTTTCTTTCTTCCTCTGGTAACACACAGGCAGGAGAGACAGAGAAAGTTTACAGATCAGCATTTGCGAAGATGTGACAGTCAGTGTGTCTCTTCTGGATGCAGCCCAGAGGAACTTCAGCTCGGGGCCATGCTTGCTTGCCTTTGTTGCCGGCAAGTTGTGAATGGGGAATTAGCTGAGGCTCAATGGGTTCCAAACCGCTCTTGGAACTGTCTGATTCAAGCTGGGATTTGTTCCATATCTCGTCTTTCATGTGTTTTCTTCCACATTTTAATAGCAGCGTTGGGTTTTATCTGCTGTAATACACATATACCTTCTTGCGGATTCTTGATACTTTGGATACGGGTATTAACATCTCCTCCTGTTGTGAGGGGAAGGGGAGAATCTGCTAGAACATTAACCCAGTAGGGACTTCCAGTAGCGCATACCTCAAAACCTTCACGAAAACTCATTGGAGCAACCAGGATGTCTGAGCAGTAATCTGTTTGAAAAGTCTGGCCAACAGGTGTAAACCCACCTGCAGGGGTGGACCAAGACATTTTGCTTCCTTAGGCAAAGAACAAGATGGGATAGAGGGTTCTCCACCACACCTGAAGGAAGCAGGCTAGTTTAGAGCAGTGGTTTTCAACTGGTTGGTCACGACCAAAAATGGCTCACAAGATCAGTCCGGATGTGTCATGGCAAAGCTGTTGCCACCATGTTGGGCATGCAGAAAGTTGTGAAAGTGGGTCCCAGGTTGCAGGTTTGGAGTTCGAGGTGGGTCTCAGGTTTAGACCAATTGAAAACCACTAGTTTGGAGGGTGCAGGTCATACAAGTCCATCCTCCAAGACAGGGAAATACTGGAGGTCTCAGGAGAAAAAGCTGTGGGGCTGCAACGGCTGCCTCCAACATCTACCACCTGAGGCAGTCACTTACTTTGCACCATTGCAGGATTGAAACAAGGTGCCAGTTACAAAGGCGGGAGTTGAGTTCTTACAACCAAATAAGCCAGGGTTCCTCAAACGGGGATGAAAGGGAAAATGAATTCCGAAAAGGCCTATCCACTTTACAAGCCTATGTCTCTTTTATAATATTTGCATCATGGCTTCCCGCTAAGAGTCCTGGGAATTGTAGTTTGGTTAGGTTGTGAAGAATTCTTCAAGATCCCTCACCTATCTTAGAAAAGGTATACTGTAGCTATTACACTTTTGAGGATTTTGGTGCCAGATTTTGGCAACCCTTGCACAGCAGACTTGGGGCCAAATGCAACATCACATTAGTTGTATGTAAGCAACTAATTTGCACATTTGAAACATTTTAAATCAGCACCACAGGGGTGGGGGGGGAGCAGAACTACCACTCATGGGGAGGGACGGTCCTAATTAGGGATGCACACATTTTGTTAAATCTGATCCGTCTGTGTTTTGTGGACTGTCAGGCATCTTCGGTTCCATTGTTCACATTGATGGAAAGAGATGTATGAGAATTGTGTTTCTGTTTGCAAAGGCACATTTGCGGCAATGTGCGCTTGCGCAAATGAACACTTACACAAATCCCTCCCCAAGTTAAAAACCGGTCTACAAATCCGCGTGACTCAAAAAATGTTGCTGCGCTTTAGAATCCACAGGTCAGATTCATAGAAATCCAAACTCAGTTGGCTCCTTTGTGGATTTCTCCGACATCCCTAGTCCTGATGAACCCCGTCCCCCAGCTGCTATTAAACCCCTTAGGAGACCCCTCCATCCAAATCTGATCAGGGTTCCCAATGGTGGTTAAGGCAATGCACAGCCCCCCGCCCCCAACTTGCCTCGAAGTCTGTTTCAGAGCCTCTAAAACAGGCCCAATTTGACTCAGGGCACTTTGGCGGGTGCCTGCCTCATCTTGGCGCCAAATCCCCCTCCCTGAAGTAGAATGGCCTTGCAGGTTGATGGGTGCCGGCCACATGGCTGACACCCAGGAAAGCCGAGCGCAAGGCCGACTGGGAGTCCATTGGACTCCAGAATCCCCACAGCCCCCTCCCCTCTTCCCCCTCCCCCAACCGAGAGCCACTGGGACTTACCTTTAAATCATGTCCTCCTCCTGAGAGCCAAGCCACAATTTAAACTTATTATAGAGGCCCTCTGTTTTCATATATCTATGGCCTTAAACTACAGTGGCCATAAAGGGGAAATTACCCTTACAGCCACTGTAGTTTGCGATCATAGATATATTAAAAACAGAGAGTGTCTGTAACTTTAAACAGTGGCTCGGCTCTCGGGAGGAGGACATGATATAAAGGTAAGTCCTGGTGGCAGCGGGAGGTGACCAGGGAGGGCAAGGAAAGCAGAGAGGGAAAGGAAGGTGAGTCCTGGACTCATGGCCAGCTTTGTGCCAGCTTTCCCAGGCTGACTGGGGGGGAGCAGCCCAACACTGCTCCAAATCAGTCTTAGGCACCCCAAAGTTTCGGTGCGATCTGCTTCGGCTTCAGGGCGCCTTAGACTGACCCTGTACCACTTTGGATTCAGGGTGAGGTAGGCCAAATCAGGCCATCTTGGCTCAAATTTGGGGATTCGGCCCGAGGTGGTGCTCAGCCCTACACTTAGTGTCATGGCTACTTTGGCCCAAAGATGTTTTGGAGAGGTAGGCACAGAAACCTTTTTCATTATTTGAATGAATAGACCAGTCTTCCACAACCTGGTGCCTTCCAGATGTAGAGGACTACAACTCCTACCATCCCCAGCTAGCATGGCCAGTGCTGGGGTCAACAGTGGAAGTCCCCCCAGCTACTCACCTAGAGGGCACCTGGTTCTAGAAGGATGGAACAGATTCTTCAGAAGTTGCTAAACTCAACTGACAGTAATTACTGACAGTAATCTCTGGCCAACAGATTTCTTTTTCTGGTAGTGGAAAAAGGCTACAGTCTGGATTATCAATTATATTTTGTAGCTACAGGACTCAGAACTATAGTTTTGTATGTCTGAGATTTCTGGTGGACCTTATCAGATCCTTTGTAAGGAAAATATGCCTTAACTTGGGTTGGATAGACATTCTGGATCCCCAGAATTCTGTTCACTTGGACATTTTTTACAAGCATCTTAATTGCTTGTAAAAAAAATTGTTTGTGCCAAACTGAATTGAGTAACCAAAGCCCCCCCCTCCCAACCCCATTGATTGACTGCAGAAGCCCCTAGGGGCAATGAAGTGTCACATTTGCACACACACCCAGACCCAAAAGCAACCAGTGGATGGAATCCCACTTCATTCAATAAAAGGTATCATTTCATACAACCCTTTTATTCACTATACCAGTGAATTATCAGAGTAGCAGCGGTTCTTAACTATGAAAGTCAGCAAAGACCAAATTAACTTCAAGACAGAGTCTGTTTTGTTTGGTACAAAAATAAAGTATTTTACTGATAGAAAATAACACAGTTTATGGCAATACAAATTTACACCAACATACTCACACACTTGGTCATACACGTTACAGCAGGGCTCACAGCAGCAGAGAGAGAATATTTTAATCTGGTTACAAAGTTCCAAAACTCTCTTTATATACACTTCCCTGAACAAATGATGAAACCACTAATTGGCAATGGCAAGACAATTAGACTTTTGCATCATCCCAATAATTCAATAAAGTCCACCTGCAAACTTGACCTTTAAGCTGATTGACTGATGCTGAGTCTTCAGTTTCTTCCAGGTTTTGCAGGCTTGTACAAAAATATGGAAATCACAAAAACCAGTCCTAATTCAGGACTCCAACACCCCTTCTTTTTGGGTTTTCCACTATTTCACCATGTTACAACATTTGTACAGTTAATCACATTTTTAGCCCTGCCTGAAACCTAACGTTTCACAAATCTCCCAATGTTTGATGGCTCCTAACGGTTTTGTAAAGACGTCTGCCAAATTATTCTGGGACTCACAGTAGACTAACTTCAATGTTCCACTAGCTATGTGTTCTTTGACATTATGAAAACTTGATAGCTATGTGTTTAGACTTTATCTTTAGGATTTCTGAATTCGCCAATGCAATTGCTGCTTGGGAATCACAGAACACAGTTACAGGCTTTGCAACATGGATTTTGAGGTCCTTTAATAATTGCAATAGCCATGTAATCTCACCACAAACATCAGACAGTGCCCCATACTCAGCCTCACATGAAGATATGGCCACTGAAGCTTGCTTCCTTGACTTCCAGGATATTGGGGCTTTTCCAAATAATAGAATATATCCAGACGTGGATTTTCTATCTTCCGTACAGCCTGCCCAATCTGAATCCACATAGCACAATAAATCTTCATCTGGCTCTGCAGATAAATTTAATCCGTGCTCCAAGGTGCCTTTTAGGTACCTTAAAACTCTTTTCAGGGCATTCCAGGCTGGTATTGTGGGCTTTGCAACAAACCTGCTTAAAATGGCGACAGAAGCTGACAAATCTGGCCTAGACCAGTTAACTAAGTACAACAACATTCCAACCGCAGACCGATACAAATCTGGGTTGCTAAAACATTCACCTTGTAAAGTACTTTGTATGTTCAGTTCCATGGGGCTTTTCACCGGTTTGCAGTCTTGCATCCCACACTGTTCAAGTAACACCTCAATTTTCTGCTTTTGATTTAGCAGAAAGCTTCCATCCTCCGTTTGTTTAACTTCTACCCCCAGGTAATTTTTCACTGGCCCTAGGGATTTCAAGTTATACTTACTAGCCAACTGCTGTGCTACCTTTTGGACCTCTGCGTCACTATAACAAGATATCAAAATGTCATCAACAAATAAAATTAAGGCTTTATAATCCTTACCACTCCCCTTCGTGTAAAGACAAGGGTCTGCAATGCTCCTAGAAAAACCCATGTCGTTTACCAGAGTGTTGTTTAAAGTTGAATTCCAGCACCTCGCACTCTGTTAAGAACTAGAATTATGTCCAGACTGGGTTACTGGGCCCATAACCTCTTGAGGGGTATTATATTTATAAACCCTTTTATTCACTATACCAGTGAATTAGCAGAGTAGCAGCGGTTCTTAACTATGAAAGTCAGCAAAGACCAAATTAACTTCAAGACAGAGTCTGTTTTGTTTGGTACAAAAATAAAGTATTTTACTGATAGAAAATAACACAGTTTATGGCAATACAAATTTAATTTACACCAACATACTCACACACTTGGTCATACACGTTACAGCAGGGCTCATAGCAGCAGAGAGAGAATATTTTAATCTGGTTACAAAGTTCCAAAACTCTCTTTATATACACTTCCCTGAACAAATGATGAAACCACTAATTGGCAATGGCAAGACAATTAGACTTTTGCATCATCCCAATAATTCAATAAAATCCACCTGCAAACTTGACCTTTAAGCTGATTGACTGATGCTGAGTCTTCAGTTTCTTCCAGGTTTTGCAGGCTTGTACAAAAATATGGAAATCACAAAAACCAGTCCTAATTCAGGACTTCAACAGTCCAGACTTACAAAGAGCCACATCCTTGGCTGCCTGTGTTGAGGCAGAACTGCATGCAGAGATGGTTTTGTAATCTGGAAGAGAGTTAAACCTCTCCCCACCCCTTCTTTTTTCTTTTCTTTTTTTTACTAGGCTATGAGTATTATGTAAACTTCCCAGAGAGCTTTGGCTATGGGGCGGTATACAAATGCAATAAATAATGAACATAAAGATATGTGGATAGGGCAAGCTGGATTAGTCACTTTTTTGGAGTTCTTTACAGGACTGGTCCTGATAAATTTTCACCACTAAGATAGAATATTTAAATAGAATATTTGTGCAAAAAGACTGTAGTTTCCTCCTTCACTTTAGCGCGCTTGCAAATACGGAAGTGTTGAAATTCAGGTTCCAACCCACCCAGAGATCCCCATGTGCCTTTGAAACCCCTGATCGCTGTGGAGAGGGCTGTTCCTTTTTGGGCCCTGCTCACCACTGCCTCCCTGTTGGCTGTGAAGTGCAGAAATCCAGCAATGCTGTGCCTCAAGTGTGGGAAGTGGGGGTGGATGGCAGGACCAGGGAAGGAACAGGTTGGCCAATGATGAGGAACAGCCCTACTCCAGGATTTTGAGGGCACTTGGACAAGACACCTTCAGTGCCCCCACCCACATTCAGCAGATCTACCTTCTTGCCACCAGCTGCTCTTGCTCCTTCTCCTCTTTCTCCTCATTGCTACCACATGCTTACTTGACAGGCAGAGAGCCAATGAACGAGTAGACAGGGGCATCTCCTCCTCCTCCTTACCACCACCACTGTCTGGGCCGGAGCAAGCAGGTCGCCATGGTGAAGAGGTGGAGTAACTCCAGCGGGGTCCTTATCAGTGGCCCCCTGCTGGAGAGTGAGCCCTCGGCAGCTGCCCAACCATGCCTACCCTTGATGCTTACCCTGATGAGGGATTATGGGAGTTAGGGCCCTTCAGAGTTTTTTGCTGACTCGTTTCCCACCCCTGTCCTAGAGGATCACGTAAGGCTCACATTGCCATTGCTCAGTACAATCTGAAGTAGGACCAACTGTTCAGGTCGACTCTGATATGATTTAGTACTGCCTGCTGCCAATGGTTGTTTGCTTTTCCCATGTAGGCATCCTTTGTTGTGTGTGGCGTAGAGTTTGGTAGATTCTTCTCACTATTTTCTTATCAAGCAGGGCAGTTACAAGGCCCCCCTGAGCCCTAAGAGGGCCATCTACACACGGCTGCCCTGGGCACTCCTTAAACGCACCCCCCTCTGAGTTGCTGGATCTAGCCAACCTTTTATTTCCCACAATGCTCCTGACCTAATGTCACTTTGGGGCATTGTGCGAAATGCGAAGGGCAGCTCAGCCCAGCCAGCTCTGCTTGGAGCACTTCCACCACAGCTTGCTCACTCGGCCCCCTAACAGAGAAGAGCCAACCCTGGGGTTAATTCTGCCCAGGTTCATACTGTTGACCCAGTCACGAGAGCCCGGTTACAGCTGCAGTGATTGGTTAGGACAGCTGTCCCCCAACTTGCTGGCTTCTTGATGTGTAGGACCCAAAACTCCCATCATCCCCAAACAGCATGGCCATTTAGGGCAACATAATTCACTGCCACAGAAAGCATGGTTTCAAGGGGCAAGCTTAGGGTCTCAGTAGCACATCTCATCAAGGGTTCTGACACTGCACATAATTCTTGCCACAAATTCTGGCCAGTTGATGTCCTCAACCATCTCTTGTTTGTTTGTTTGTTTTATTTTTTATTGCGGTTCTATACTGCCCAATAGCCGAAGCTCTCTGGGCGGTTCGCAAAAACTAAAACCATCAAGTACAATTCAAGGTATAAAACAAACCACAATATAAAAACACAATCTAAAAGTACAATCTAAAAGCACAAACAGGATAAAACTGAGCAGCAATACAGAGATTTATACAGATTTAAAATACAGATTTAAAACACCAAAGTTAATAGACTGGAAAACTCTTAAAATACTGGGGAAATAAAAAGGTTTTCACCTGGTGTCGAAAAGAGTATAACGTAGGTGCCAGGCGAACCTCGCTAGGGAGCTCATTCCACAGCTGGGGTGCCACAGAAGAGAAGGCCCTCCTCCTGGTAGCCACCTGCCTCATTTCCTTTGGCAGGGGCTCATGGAGAAGGACACCTGAAGATGATCTTAGGGTCTGGGCAGGTACCTAGGGGAGGAGGCGTTCCGTCGGATAACCTTGCCCAAGCCATTTTGGATTGGGTGCTCCATTCCCTCCGTCGCTCTAGCACCCCACTCGCTTTCAGCTTAGCAGAGGGTTTCATGACACTGGAATTTCTGGGTTTCTGCAGGTGTGGAAACTACAACCGTTTCTTTTCCTTGCTCTTATTCACTCTTGTGGGAGAAAAGTCTAGTTTTCCTCCTGGTGTCCTCCAGATCTGTTGGACTGCAATTCTAATGGTCATGCTGTCTGGGGGATAATAGGGATTGTAGTCCAACACATCTGGAGAGGGCCGAGCAGGGGAAGGCTGCTTTGGGCCATTTCAGTCCACATGGTTTTTTTCAGCAGCGCACTGCTGAAAGGGAAACCCATGCAAGCAATTTAGTTATAAATCTGTAGGTCCGATTTAGTCTGAAAAGAAGCTACTGGCTATTCTAATTTTACATCTCCAAGTGATTTAGGAAGGAAGAAACAACTCCCTAGAGTTCCAACACTTCCTTTATCATCATAACTCTGAACTTCAAGTTTATTTATTTGAATTTATTATTAAGGCATGGGTCAGAATGTGGGTGTGGGTGTGTGAGCAAGAGGGAATTTCCACTTGTCCTACTATGAGCCCATTAAGGTCAGTGCGACAGCACTCCTGTAGTTACTAACAGAACATTTCCCTGCAAGTGTTAGTTATTATTTTAATACAGTATACTATTGGCATTCAAATTCCAGAGAAGAAAAGGCAGATCGTAGATAAGTGGACAATTTACTTCTGCTGGTGAAATGAACAAAGTTTTTTCACCTTCATGTAGTTCTTTGCAAGGCAGTTTGAAAATGAAAATGTACCAGTTAATTAATCATATCATCTGGGATCTGCCTTTCCATCAATGATCCTCAAACCAGCTTACAACAAGAAGTTGAAAACATAAGGAAGTGCCTTATACAGAGTCAGACCATTGGCCCATCTTTGACACTGAGAGCCAGTGTGGTGTAGTGGAGTACTGGACTAGGACTCAGGAGATCTGGATTCTAGTCCCCACTCGGCCATTTTTCTCCCTCTCTCTAATACTAGAATCCAGGGTCATCCCATGAAATTGATTGGTGGGAGATTCAGGACAGATAAGAGGAAGGACTTCTTCACTCTGCTCAGAGTCAAACTATGGAATTCACTACCACAGGATGTAATGATGGTCACCACATTGGATGCCTTTAAAGAGGGTAGACAAATTCCTGGAGAAGAATGCTTCTAGTCCTGATGGCTATGTGCTTCCTCCAGTATCAGAGGCACTGAGCCTATATACACCAGTTGCTGGGGAACATGGGCGGGAGGGTGCTGTTGCACTCGTGTCCTGCTTGTGGGTTCCTAGTCAACAGCTGAGTGCTGGAGTAGATGGACCCTTGGTCTGATCGAACATGGCTGCTCTTGAGTTCTTAAGCTCACTGGGTGACTTTGGGCCAGTCACAATGTGAGGCAGAAGCGCTTCCATGGGATAGAATGGTATCCATCATCATGCTGTCAGCCACATGATAGCAATAGAACCTCATCCACCACCACCTGCGTGCTGTTCCTCATGTTCTCTTTCAGAAAACCTTGCACATCTCTATCAAATATCCGTCTCGCTTCCTTGTAACCACTGGATCCATGGATCACACTTGCTCCAAAATTTCCAGCCAAGACTTTGTGTGACTTCCATGTGATCAAGTCCTCTGTGTTTTAGTTACCAGGGCCATGCCATCCAAGACTACGGCACCTTTCTGAGGTTGTGGGGGCAGCTGCTGTTCCATGGGTATTTTTTTCACCACTTCTTCTAGGGCAAGGGTGGGGAACCTCAGCCTGGGAGAGCCAGATCTGTCCCTCCAGGGTTTCCCAGGAGACCACATCCCTTTCTCCTGGCCCTTTTCCCCAACCACTGGTCATTGGGTGGCTCCCTGGCTTTTGTGCAGGCTTCCCACCCATTCTGAAAAGTTGTAATGCCTCTCTTAAGGCTTAGTTAGCAGCAGTAAGTGCTTTAAATAACAATTTCCTGGTGTTTGTTTTGCAATTTTGGCTCCACCCCCTTTTTCCTTTGGTCCCGCCCACCACTGGCATGTGGCCCCCGAGACCTTCTCTGAAATTAAATTTCGCTCTCAGCCTGAAAGAGATTCCCCACCCCTGTAATAGGGCAGGGGTCCAGAACCCCAGCCTACGGCCCTAATCTGGCCCACTGGGCATCCTAATCCAATTTGCAGATTTTCCAGGGGGCAGGACTTGGCTCCTCCTGGAGCAATCCCCCGCTGGACATCCCCCAATCAGGGGGATCTTTCTCATGGAGAAGCTCTATATACGTATATTATTGATTATCCAGGGAATGGCGTTGCCACATAGGGTGACCACATGGAAAGGAGGACAGGGCTCCTACATCTTTAACAGTTGTATTGGAAAGGGAATTCCAGCAGGTGTCATTTGTATGTTGTGGTCACTGGGTGTGACTGGTGGTGATGCCAGCCTGCATGGCCCTGTAACCCACCCACCCCATACATACCTTGGGGTTTTTTGCACTATACAATCGTCCCCCACCAGCTGCCTGTTATAATGACGGGTATTTCACTAGTAGAGATATATGGATATTTGTTTTTTAATGGACCCCAGAATTATTGTTTTAAATGGATGCTGCTGTTTTTATACTGTTGTTTTTATGTCTCTGATGGTTTTTAAATTTTGTATACTTTTAATGTTTACTGTTTTTAGCTTTTGTGAACCGCCCAGATAGCTTCAGCTGTGGGGCGGTATATAAATGTAAATAAATAAATAAATAAATAAATAAATTGGACTGGTGGGAGGAAAGAAGAAAGACATCCTCCAATGAAACTGAACACCTGCAAGTTTTAAAGCATGTTCTCTTCTTTTTATGGGTGCATTAGAAATGCTTCTGGATTCATTTTCATTTATTTGCTTGCTTGCAAGTATTGTAAGATGGATGTTTCTCCCATGGAATGTCTCTATTGTTCCATTCAGAATTTTGCCCTCATCAGAAGCTCCTGACAGATTGACAGCTGTTGGCAGGGAACTTGAGTAACATTCCAGAGCTCATTTAAATAAATAACTGACTCCGACTGGGTTGCCTTTGACAATGGCTTTTGATTCGGGCATTCAGGCATCAAATACCTCTGAGATTTTTTGGGGAACCTCATCTGCAGCAGTAATTTCTTTTTCCCTTTCAGCTGCTTCTTTCTCTGCTTTGTTTCTTTTTTAAACCATTTTTCCCTCCCCCTGATGTATAATGAAGGAGTCTCTTTCAGGTGCAGTAATGGGAGTTATAACGTACATTTTGGGAGGCGATGGTGCTATCTTCCTTTTAAAAAAAAAAAAAGTGGGGGAAAGTACTGGCAAATATTTATAATGATGCATTCTTTTATTTTTTTTCCTGCAGCACATCTGGCTGTCCACTTTTGGAGATGAAGTTTTAATCTGATTCAGCAGTGCAATTCTTATGTTCTTACTGAGAGTGGATGCAATGCTACATTTTGGAAATCCCTGCTATGAAGGGAGGAGATACCACCCCACCCCTGAACATCCCCAATAGCTCAGGGGGTTGCTAGAGAAAAGAGTTCCCCAACCTGGCGCCAAGATGTCTGACTGCACCTTCCATCCAGTGGAGGCTGGTGGCTCTGATGTCAGTGGGGCAGAGAATCCGCTCCAGCTCTCAGTCAGGTGTAAAGCACTTTGGAGAGCTCATTTAGCGTTCTGATTGTTCCTGACTGAAACCTGGAGCAAATTCACTGCCTCACCAACATGGGAGCCACCGGCCTCCACTGCTCCCATCATTCCCAGCTACCTGCTCCCACCAGTCTAGTGGGCTGAGGATGATGGGAAATATAGTCCAAAGCATATGGACATGCATCCATGTGTCCTCTTTTACAGAGTACGGTCCTCTATTTTGAAGGCATCCTCTCTTTGAAGGGCTATCCAGTCCAAGTTCCTTTTAAAGATAAAGAACCACAAGATATTGTGTGATGGCCACCAATTTGGATGGCTTTAAAATGGGGGTAGACACAATCCTGGAGGAGAAGACTATTAATGGCTACTAGTCCTGAGTGAGCAGGCTGTGGTGGAAGTGCTCCAAGCAGAGCTGGCTGGGCTGAGCTGCCCTTCACATTTCGCACAATGCCCCAAAGTGACATTAGGTCAGGAGCATTGTGGGAAATAAAAGGTTGGCTAGATCCAGCAACTCAGGGATGCTTTAGGGTAGATTCCTGCATTGAGCAGGGGGTTGGACTTTATGGCCTTGTAGACCCCTTCCAACTCTGCTATTCTATGATTCTATGTTCTTAGAAGGAAGAGCTGGGCCTTGAAGTTGCCCATCTGTAGCACCTGAACAGCAGACCCAGCAAGGCACACAGGTAACCTGGGCTAGATCTACACTACTGCTTTATAGCAGTATTAAAGTGCACTGATAACTGTTGGGGCACAATCAACATTCCATATATCACTTTCATAGTATTATATCCTGCTTTTTATTCCAATTTGTAGTGATTTGACACAAGGTGGAGATGTGGCCCTTATCACAGTCTTCCCCACTGTGGTGAGATGTACAGTATTTCTATTTAAGTTATAAAAATCATTGCTGAATTTGCTTGTATACATATACATTAGCATAGGCTATTTCTATGCAAATTGGTGTCCTCTTTTCTTGTTGATATTATAAGTTGGTCTTCTCCAAACTGGTGCCCTCCAGATGTCTTAGACTACAACTCCCATTGTCCCAGGCCATTACCCATGCTAGCTGAGGCTGCTGAGAGTTGAAGTCCATAACATCTGGCCACCAGTTTGGGGAAGGCTAGTATAAGTAGCCCTGGGAGAAGATCCCATGGCTCATTCCTGCTAATGATATATTTACATGCAAGGGCTAAAGCTACATGAGAACAAAAGATTGCAGTCTTTTGATTGAATCGGGATGCAGAATGCAGAATAAGGTGACAGTAAATCAGCCCCCAGAAAGATCAAGATCTCCTAAACCACCTCTCTTGATGAAGTAAACACTAACAGGGTTGTTATCTGAAGCGCGAGGGGTTCACAGTTTCCTAGATAAACACAGTCACCTGCGAAGGACCCAATATAGAAAGGATGGAGTGGATGAAAGTAGGGGAGCACATATTTTGTATGAAGAAGGTTCAATGCTCATCATCTCCAGGTAGGACTGGGAAAGGCTCCTGTCAGAAACTCCCCCTGCCAATCAGGATAGCTAGATGGACCATTGAGGCATAATACTATTTGGTGAAAGGCACCTTCCTAACAAAAATGGAGGCCCAGCATCAGTATGTGGAAAGGCCGAGAGGATCAAATTCCTGCTCAGCCATGAAGCTCACTCGGTGGGCCCTTGGCCTACTAACCTTGTAGGGAGGCTAAAATACTGCTCATCCTTGGAAGTAGATAGGATGACCATTTTAAAAGCACTGAAAAAGCGGAAAGGCATCACCAAAAAGGAGGAAAGAAGAGGATACTGTTTTACATAAAATTTGCATATACTACAATATAGGTGTAGGAGCATTAGACATTACTATTATAATTTCAATAGAAGCACAATATATCTCACCATAGAATGGAAGCCTATGACCAGGTGACCTGTGTCCCTTGCTCCTGGTGTCCAGGTGCTGCTGATGGGCAACTTCAAGGCCCAGTTCCTCCTTCTGATGGTTCTTTATCTTTATCCTGGACTTGGACTGACGAGACTCTCAAATAGAGGATACCTTCAAAATAGAGGACTGTCCTCTATAAAATACGACATATGGCGTACACCCTAGCACCAACAAAGGGAAGCAACAGCACAGCTCCCTCTCCAGGATGAAGTCACCGTATGATTTTTAAAAAGCTCAGGAAATCCATACCTTGAAGCTGACACTTTCCCAAAGGTCCAGGTTTTTGCCAAGGTGGACAATGCTGGGATTGATGGACTAAGGTTCGGACTCAGGTTAAGGCAGCTCATGTGTTCAAATGCCCAGAGATTCCTTGTTTGTGTGGATGAGCGTTTGCTCTTTCACAATAATTCAGCCCTGAATCTTGGTTGTGTAAGCAAATCTTTGTTCTTACTGGGATTTTTTGCATGGACAGTCTCCATTTTGGGGGTTGCCTTTTTTTACTTTCTTTTTTTGCTAGATTTATGAAGTGACATCATCTTTCTCAGCTTCTGTTCTTTGCATCAAGGAAAGCAGGTGTTATTTCCATAGAAGCCCATGGCAAAATTCCTGCGGTTTGCAGCAGGAGCAAAACCAAGCCCTTTTTTTGGCTGAAAGATAATTACAATAATGATAAAAAATAAATAATTCACAGAACTGCTTAGATTTGCAGATAAACAGTTTTAGGAATAGGTGAGAGGGCTTGAGGATTTCAAAACTATAAACTTTCCACCCCTCCGAATGAGAAAGGCACATGTCTGAGAACAGTTTAAGAAAGCAGAGGAAACAGGGTGTATCTAAGCTACAAACCAAAAATAGTTTAATAGCCAAGTTATTCTGTAGCCCGAGGGAACTGTAGTTCTTCCAAGAGAAGGGCAGAGAGGCGGGGCAAGTCTGTAATGGACTTTTCAACACCCTGCCAAACAACAAGGCGCACAAGGATTCTTCATGGAAAACCATGAAAATGAAACGGGTATAAAACCAATATGAGAGCCACGAGCTGTCTAAACGCTCAGAAAGCCCAGGGTGGGTGCATTGTGGCGTGGCGTCAATTATATGACGCAGCAGCAATCGCACACCCACCCTGGGGCTTTCCACCGAAGCAGAGGAGAAAAAAAACCCAGGGACTTACCCCTGACTTTTTTCTCCAGAGTGAGGCAAGGATACACAAGATGACATCAAGACAGACCCTAAGCCTCGCTCCTCAGTTGCAGCGGAAGCGTGGCCAGGGGGAATGGCAAACGGTGATTCACTGTTCACCTGGGCAGAGAACAGGGTATGTGACCGATGGTGGCAATCCCATGCTTTCTCTTCAGTGTCAAGATTAGCTGCCGCCACCCCGCAGCAGCAAAAGCGCAGGGTTTGGGATCATCATGGTGGCAACTCATCACCATAAGGACAGCCCCTAAGTGTGGTGTAGGGGTTAGAGTGCCAGACTGGGACTGGGGAGATCTGGGTTCTAGACCCCACTGGGCCATGAACTCACTGGCCAGCTTTGGGACACTCACTGACTCGCAGCCTAATCTACCTCACAGGGGTGTTGTGAGGATAACATGGAGAAATGGAGGTCTATATAAGTTGCCTTGGGCTCCTTGGAGGAAAAGGAAAGATATAAATATAGCAAATAAATTAATAACAACAACAACAACAACAACGGTACTTCCAGATGGAGGGGTCCTAGCATTAACAGGCGAAAGGCAGTATACAGCTATTCCATCATTTCTTCCTTAATAGATTTTCTGCGGTAAGAAAAAAGTCAGAAGAAACGGTGAGAAAATGGGATGAGTGGGTGGATGGGGGTTACGAGTGGAAGAAAATAATGTCTGGGCCCTGCCCTAAAATTCTGTGAATGAATCAGGGCAGTGGCGGGGGGTGGGGGGAATGGGACCCCATCTGGAAGCATCCCTAATTGCTTCCCTGCATTTTAACAATATAATGACTTCTTTGTAGGTAAGTCACACTTGTATAGGTGATATATTTTGGAGATGTGGGGGATTCCGGACAGATAAAAGGAAGTCTTCTTTGCACACATAATTAAACTATGGAATTTGCTACCACAAGATGTAAGAACGTAAGAAGAGCCCTGCTGGATCAGACCAAGGTTCCATCTAGTCCAGCACTCTGTTCACACAGTGGCCAACCAGCTCTCGACCAGGGACCAACAAGCAGAACACGGTGCAACAGCATCCTCCCACCCATGTTCCCCAGTGCCCACAGGCTTACTGCCTCAAAAACTAGAGATAGCATGTAGTGATGGCCACCCAACCTGGACAGCTTTAAAAAGGGGGTTAGGCTATCAATGGCTACTAGTCATGTTGGCTACATATATATTACTTCCAGTATCAGAGGCAATATCCCTCTCTATACTAGTTGCTGGGAGGCACGAGCAGGGGGCTGTCTTCATGGTGTCCGGTTGATCTCACCTCCCCCCGAAACCTCATGGTTTCCCTCTCCTGGGCTGGCATTGGGTAATCCCGATGCCGAGGAGGGAGCGTGGAGTTTCTGGGCAGCCATCCAGGTACTGGAGCCACACACCCCCCACCCTCTTCCTGGTGGAAGACAACCAATCGTCGGTCGCCCTCCACCAGGCACCACCAGATTGACCCCAGATTGGCCCCGGAGTTATGTTAGACAGCAGGAAAGCCATACTGACGTCGCTCCAACTGAAACAGTGGGGGCAAATCCCTGACTTTTTCAATCTGCAGCTTTGTGGGAAAGCCCTGCTGTGGCTGCGAAGCTGCAGCGGTGTCGTTTGACGCAGCACAGATCTGCAGCCACCGTGGGGCTTTCCCTGTGTATTGACAGCCCCAGGAGGGTGCTAGGGCACTCATGTCCACTTATGGGCTTCCTGTGAACCATGTCACAAACTGCAAATAGGAGTGGGTGTAGTTTTATCTGCTGTGGGGTGAGCTCTGCTTCTTGCTGCCTTTGCTCCCCAAAGAATATATATATATATATATATATATATATATATATATATATATATATAGTCTCTCCGCCCCTCCCCTCTCCAAATGCTGATTGCTTCACAATCTTGCATTTTTATCCAGTCAAATGGTTTTAGGTGCTTTTAAAAAATAAAAATAAAAATAAACAACTAATTATTTTTTTACACTTGAAAAACTGCTCCGAGGATGGGGTGGGTGGATTTGCAATTGATGCAAGGGCTGGTGAATCCACTCTGTCCACAGCCCTTTCATATGTGAAATGGAAGATGAGGTTCTCTTTTGCTCAATCCAAGGGAGGTGATTGCAATGCGTGTGCTTCTGTAGGTGGCTCACACAACACTGAAATTAAATGTCCGGAAGCACCCACACAATTGTCCCATGATACACATGTTGTTTTCTGCCGAATTTCACTGGCAAACCCATTTTTCAGGATCTCCGTTGTACCTTACAAAGCACCCACTAAAATCTCCCCACCTTCCCTGTCCCCAATGACTGTGATAGCGGTGTCTTCATTTTGGGGCGTCTGTGTAGTTCAATGGCATCTATTGATCATGGATGATAAGACAGAACGCCCCAAACTAATGTGGAACTGCTCTTACTGTTTTGTGTCACAAACATAAAGCAAAGGTAGGCACAGCTAGGTTCCATTGAAACCATAAAGCTTGTTGCCAAAAAATAAAATAAAAATAAATCCCATTCCCATTACATTACATTGCATTGCAACTAAACTTTCCTTGATTGTGCCCTTCCGTAGAAGTGTGTGCTTAGCCACTTTGCTACATGGGAGTTCATGCAGCCCTTTTTAAGAAAGAAAGAACCTTTTCCTCAGCAAAAATGCCCTCGCTTCCAAGAATACCCAGCTATTCCTAATCATGGGATTGTGGGGTGGGGAATCAAGCAGGGTTGTGACTATAGTGATACTTCAAGTACACCAAGAATGCCTCATTCATCATCTGTGGAGTGTTGGAAGATATGCCACTAGAGTAGGGGTGGGTAACCTCTGGCTTATGGACCAAATGCCAACTTCTGTCGGGGGCCCTCTGGAGGACTCCTCTTTAGACGTTGATCTGGAGCCTTCAGAGACAGATGTCACGGGGAAACAAGATGCTTCAGGGAATACTGAGGTTGACCAACAAGGTCCTGGGCCTCAGGAGAGAGGATTTCAGATCTTCCTCTACAAAAGATGGAAACCTCTGCTTCCGAGTTAGAGGGGAATGCTGAGCCACCACCCAGCCCCCAAGAACGCCCATACTGGAAGGTACAGGCTCAGACTATGGCCAGGCAAAGAGCGCCTGCTTGCAGAAAAGGCCTCTTCAGAAGCAATGGCCAGGGATGAACAAGCAGGACACTGTGTAACAGCACCCCTCCCACCCATTCCCCCAAGCAACTGGTGCATACAGGCTTACTGCAGATAGCACACAACCATCAGGGCTAGTAGCCATTGATAGCCTTTGCCTCCAGGAATTTATCCAACCCCCTTTTAAAGCCATCCAAATTGATGGCCATCACTACATCTTGTGGTAGTGAGTTCCATAATTTAACTATGCACTGTGTGAAGAAGTACTTCCTTTTATTTGTCCTGGATCTCCCACCAAGCAGCTTCATGGGATGACCCCAGGTTCTAGTATCCATATCTCCCTATCCATATTTTGTACACCTCTGTCATGTCTCCCCTCAGCCTCCTCTTCTCCAAGCTACACAATCCCAGCTGTTGTAACCTTCCATCATAGGGGAGATGCTCCAGCCCCTTGAACATTTTAGTTGCCCTTTTTTGCACTTTTCCCAGCTCTGCAATATCCTTTTTTAGTTGTGGTGACCAGAACTGTACACAGTATTCTAAGTGTGGTTGCACCATAGATTTGTATAAGGAGCAGGAAGAGAAGGAGGAATGCCCCACAGGCATGGAAGTTGAGGACTGGGAAGTAGGGCTAGGGAGTGTGAGGAATGAAAAAGTAGAAGGGGCAGAAAATCGCGTCATAGGAGATAAGGCAAAGGGCAAAATTCATTTTGAGTCCTACTTCAAGTACACCCATTGAAATGAATGGGATTTAAATTAGTCATGACTAACTCAAGTTCCATTTAACTCAATAGGTCTACTCTAAGTCTTATGTTGGATTTTTTCCAAAGAAGGAAGTAGACTAAGAAGGCTGAACCTGATGTGAAAGAGGCAGAGGGGTAATGCTGAGACCACCGGAAAAATGGGGGTCTGGAGAAAAGCTTCACACAGGGCCAAGAGGTGCAGCCTTGTTATTTTGGTGAGATAAGTAGGAATGCTGGGCTAGAAAGCTGCTGGAATGGGTCCCCGGAGGAAAGCAGAGCCCCTATCTTATGGACAAAAATATAGGGCACTCTTCATGTGCTTGTTATATCCCTAGGCTGGCTACTTGTGAATTACTGAAAAAGAGGACACCAATTTGCATAAAATTAGCATACAATGATATATAGATATAGATGCAAATTTAGACACAATTACTATAATTAAACAGAAATATAGCCCATAGTGTGACTAGGTGAGCTGTGTTCCTTGCTCTGCCTGGTGTCCAGACGTGTTCTCGATGGGCAGTTTTAAAGCCCAGCTTGTCCTTCTGATGGTTCTTTTTATACTGGACATGGACAGGACAGCCCTTCAAATAGAGGACCCTTCAAAATAGAGAGCAGGCATCTGGCAGCACTTCAAATGGAGGACTATCTTCTGTAAGATGCACAACTACCTGAACTCACATCACTCCTTGAGCCTCTCTCACTATAGTGCAGGGGTAGGTACCATTTTTCAGCCTGAATGCTGCATTGGCTCTGGGCATGCACATCAGGGGATCCACAGCCTCTCCCAATCCGCCCAGGCCCCGCCACCCTCTTTACCACTCCTGACAACAAGACTTTGATGCTGAGGAATTTTCCATGGGAACTGGGAGGGGAGACTCTGAGGACGGATCCTCCCCTCTGTACAGTGGAGGCTGGTGGCTCGGATGTCAGTGGAGCAGTGGATCCATGCTGGGTTTCAGCCAGAACTCTAAAGGAGCTATCCAAGGTGCACCTTCAGAGTTCTGCCTGGTTTGGACTCAAACCCAACGGACCCTGGAACCTGCACTGCCTCCGTGGAGAGACCTGTCTCTCCACCCTCTGAGAGGGGAGATGGTATAGCAGTGGGATGCCCTTCCAGGGCCATGGGACACTGCAACCTAACAATAGCAATCACATCCTTTGGATGAGAAGAGTGCTCTGGGAAATTCACTGTCGCTGCTGTTTGATTCTTTTGTTTAGTTTTGGGACTGCATTTTTATGTATGTTTTTTTACAAGCCACCTTGTCTCCTTTTTGTAAAAAAGAAAAGGAAAAAAGGAAGTGGAATATATCCATGCTTATGCTACTTCTCTACTACTAATGTCCTGTTTTAATTCCCTGACCCAATTTGACTCTGTATTAATCTATAAAGTTAGATGTTACTATGGATTTGACTCTACCCTGACAACCCACTCTCCATCCCCATTAAACACACATTTTTGTGGCTTGGGGCCCTGCCAAAATATTTGCTATTGGTAGCAGGGAAGGTATTTGAATGAGGGACCAGGGTGAGCACAAATGAGAGAAGGTAGCAAACAAGGTAAAGATTGAAAAATGCTTTCTTGACAAAGCCTCCAATTCAAAGGATTAAAAGACAGACTTTTGAGTAGCCCCACTTAGGTTGTCTGAGTGTATAAGTATACAAGGAGCCTAAAGAACACATTGCGAAACTTGCACACAAAGTTGGTCACAGAAAAGGCCTTGGCACAGTCTGGCTAAAGTTGAGGACTTTCCAGCCCTGGTAACTTCAACAAGTGAGTAAAATCCATGTGTTTTAATTCCACCCACCCACCCACCCCAGAAATCAGCTAGGATTTAAGTGCTTAGCTGCGGATGGGCTGTGCCCCATCAGCGTTCCTGCTTAAGAAACATTGGCCCCATTCACATGATCATGGGGGGAGGGAGGGGAAAGTGTCCATGGAGCTGGGAGGGGTCAGAAAACTGCAACGCCTGTCACGCGAGAGTTACCCTGCGGTGCGCCGTGGTTTATTTACCGCTCCCCACTCCGTGGATAATTTCTTTTCATACTGTCCCTACTTCTGTACTAGTCATAGCAACCTGGTTCAAAGACAGCAAGCAGGTGAAGCTTCTCCTGGAATGGAGATAAAATGGCACTTGCTAAACAAAAAGGGATTTTCCAGGGATTTTTGAAGGAAGAAGAAGGAAATGGTAGGAGCCAATGGAGGCTGATGACTCTGATGTCAGTGGGGTGGTAAATCTCCGCCGGGTTTCAGTCAGAACTCTGAAGGAAATCAGTTTCATTGCCCCACCGACATCAGAGCCACCACTGCTCAGTCCAAATGGTGAAATGTTAATAGAAGATGGAACTGTTGGACTCTTGTTTTGCCTACGTCTTCTTTCAAAATAGGAACTCCGTGCAACCTTGCATCAATTGCATTACTGGTGAAGAGATCCAGATTGCAGTTCAAGATTGATAATTTGGTTAGGAAATACTTAGTTACCTTAAATGTGTACCTTGGATAGCTCCTTCAGAGTTCTGACTGGTTCTGACTGAAACCTGGAGCGAGTTCACCACTCCATGACATTGGAGCCACCATCCTCCACTGGCTAAGAAGTCTGATTAAATACCTGGCTTCCAGAATGAGTAAACTATTGAACTCAAGAATCTTCAGCAAGAGACATTCCATTTTTGAAAGATAAGGGGTTTGTTTGCTTGTTTATGTATTGATTTTGGACGCAGGGTTGCTGGGTGAGAGCACTCAAATGAAAAAACACCTGGCGTCTCAGCCTGTTTGCAATGGATTGCATCTTTGCTGAGGTGAAGGCCATGCTGCTCTGTGAGCCTTTAGCCCACACATTATTATGCTCAACTCCTAGAAGTCTTTTCAGGCTAGTCCTTGCATCTCCTCTGCAACACAGAGAGTGTCATCACACAGGGGAAACCGTCGCCTCTCCGCCCACAGATGTGTCCCTCATTACTTTCTCTTTTGAAAGAGGAAGTAAACAACTTGCACGTGGCCCATTCAGTGGGCTGTTTTGATCCCACTGCTTCTCCTGCACACAGCAGGAGATAGCAGCAACTTCCATCTTTCAAAATAAGTTGGATTTCCTGGGGTGCTTTTTTTGTTGTGCGAACAAGGCTAGAAGGGGCAGGAGGCCCGCAGGAGGCAGAGGCGTCATGAGAGAGGGGCCCACGAAAAACTGAGTGCCCAGCAACGAGTGTGCAATAAAACACTTGTCTGATAGAGCTAAGAGAGTAGCTTTTAGGGTTGTGGTTTTTTTCACACTTTGCAGGGTGGATGGGTGGTATGTCATAAATCTCAGCATCAAAACACTAATCTGTCCATCTTTTCATAATTTGGGACTGGCTAGAAAGGTTGAGAAATCTTCAGAAGTCAATTTGTTAGAACCGGCAAGTGTGCCGAAATTAGGTACACAGCGGTAACCAGTAGACATATTGAGAAAAGAGGTAGTTGTCTAGGGTAGATAGGCAGGGTATAAACTGAATTAATAGAAAAGGAAAAGGAAAAGAGAGGAAAATATACACCACTGGCCGTGGAAGTTAAAGAACTATGGCAACAGGAAAAGGTCACCATTATTCTGTTAGTCACATCAGTCACATCACAAAAACTATACAGAAAACCTTCAGAAACTGGGCCTACCAAAATACATCCACACCAACATCCAGAAAGCAGTCACACTTAAAACATGCTCAATTGTCAGGAAATTCTTGAATCAGTAAAAGACAATATGACTTGGCAACGCCCATCATATCTGTCTAAAAAAACGGCCATGAGCATGAAAAGCGATGATGATGATGATGATACAGCTGCAAAAATGATTCACCAACAACTAGCCATCAAATTCAACCTCATCAAACAACCTGCATCATACTATACATACTCACCTGAAACAATCTTGGAAAATGCAGATCATAAAATATACTAGGACACAACAATTCATATGGATAAGACAATAACTTGCAACTGACCAGACATCACAGTTATAGACAAAAAAGAAAAGCAGGCCTATCTCATGGACGTAGCAATACCTAATGTTGTAGGAAAAGAGAGAAAAATACACACCACTAGCTATGGAAGTTAAAGAACTATGGCAACAGGAAATGGTCACAATTATCCCATTAGTCACATCACATCGAAAAACTATACAGAAAACCTTCAGAAATTGGGCCTACCAAAATACATCCACACCAACATCCAGAAAGTAGTCATACTTAAAATGTGCTCAATATCAGGAAATTCCTGAATCAGTAAAAGACAGCATGATTTGGCAAAGCCCGTTATGTCCATCCAGAAAAAACGCCTCAAGCGAGAAAAGAGAGATAAAAAAACCCCATCGTCATCATCACCATCATCATCATCACCACTACCACCACCACCATTTCCCAGGCGGGGGGTGATTAGTCCCCCACTTTAGTGGCGCCTATGAAGCACTCAAGTAAAGAAACTAAATATTAAATATACATTTCTTAGCTATAGTACAGCCCTCTCTATCCTGTGTTTTCTAAATGATTTGGATTTCCAATTCCCATCGGCCCCAGCCAGCATGGCCAATAGTCAGGAATGTTGGAAGTTGTAGTCTGAAACATCTGGAGGACATCAGGGTAGGGAAGGCTGTACTTTACCTAAGAACTAGGTCTACTTAATATTTTCTTTACTGAGTACTTCATCGATGCCACTAAAATGGGGGACAAGTGATCCCCAGGGGATAATAACTTTCCTTCTCTCCAACAGCCACAGATTGCCTCCTTCAAGCTCACAGTCTTCTGTTTCTCTAGGCTGGTTGTAAAGGTTGACCTGGAGTTCTTTTCTTTTCTTTCCTTTCTTTCTTTTTGGAAAATTTGGAATATCAAGCTCCTGGAACAGCACAGTTTTTGGCAGGTACTTTTACCGAAACACTTTTTTTAAAAAAGTACTTTTGTATTTTTGAAGCTCTAAGAGCCTGGTAATTAGGAGGAACAAGTTTGTCTGCCACCTACAACAGATAATGAAATAATGGGTTTGCCGTTCTGAAGAACAATGGGGGGGGGGAAATTACATTCTGGAGTTTTTGTCGACGTTTGTACAGTTTGTGACAACATACCATGTTTAGTATTGTTAAATATATTATGTAGAGTTTGTGACAACCTACCAATGGTCAGTATTGCCAAACAGAGGCACATTTTGTATAGTTTGTAACAATACCCTGTGGTTTAGCATTGTTAAGTAGAGACTCTGCGTCCTTCAAAGCATTGTTGTGCGTATCACATATTATACATGTGCTTGAGTACGTGGGTGGGTGTACACTATATATTATAAGTAAAAAGCTTCATCATTTGTCAGAACTGTCGAATAACTAAGGACACGTTTCGTATAATTTGTATCCACACCCAATTGTTTAGCATTGCAAAGCAGAGACTCTGGCCTTAGCTAGACCTAAGGTTTATCCAGGGATCATCCTGGGGTCATCCCTGTGCATCTAAATGACACACAGAGGATCCCAGGAACAGGCAGGGACGACCCCGGGACAACCCCGAGATAAACCTAAGGTCTAGCTAAGGCCACTGTGTCCTTCAAAGCACTGTTGCACATATTACAATGTGCCTGGGTATTATTTATTTATTTATTACATTTATATACCACCCCATAGCCAAAGCTCTCTGGGCGGTTTACAAAGATTAAAAACAGTGAGCATTAAAAACAAATATACAGAATTTAAAACCATAAAAACAGACAATATCCATTTAAAACAACTATTCTGGGTTCAGTTAAGAAAAAACTCAGGATACGTTGTTAAATGCCTGGGAGAAAAGTCTTGACCTGGTGCCGAAAAGATAACAATGTTAGTGCCAGGCGAGCCTTGTTGGGGAGATCGTTCCATAATTGGGTGTGTGGACACCATATACTTACTGGAAGTAAAGGCCTTCATCATTTGATTATTAACTAATGATTATAATTCTACACACCTTTTGTTTCCGCATAATTGTGGGTGGTCCAGTCGGGCCACCTATAGGTACAGTTGGGACCACCATTTTGCACATTTCCCCAATAGGGGCAAATAGTCAGAGGCAAAATCATTTTCCCCCATCGGAGCAAGAGGGGCACTCGGGCTGTTGACCGATAGGTCCCAGAGCCCCACAGTTTAATGGTCACATGTGCATCTCAGTGGGCTCCTGCTCACCGTCACTTGCCACAAGCGTGTGTGCTGGCCCCTTTGCCCATGGCATATTGTGACTGAAAAGGGGCTGGAGTTAAGGTTGAAAAAATGATGTCCCAGCTTTTGTGTGTCCAGTTCAACTATAACTCATGAACCACCATAGGTTTTGCCACTGATATAATAATTATTCTTATGGTCCGTTAGTTTTTCTGCTTTTATCTTCTAGAGTGGCATATTACTTATTTAGTACAGGTAAGGAACACAGGATGCTGCCTGACACCAATACAGACAATTGGTCTCTCTAGCTCATTATTGTCTACACTAGCCTTGCTCAACTGGGTGCCTTATGGAAGATGGGAATTGTAGTTCAACTCAGCTGGAGAGCACCCAGTAGAGGAAGGATGGTCTACACTGACTGCCGTCAATTTTCCAGGGTTAGGTTCAGCCTCACTGACCTGAAAGGATTGTATATGAGGAGAGATGGCGATGAGGTCATAACATTACCCCATGTCCTACCTATGGGAACTTATGGGAGCATAGCTCAGTGGTAGAGAACTGTGTGGAAAAGGTCCCAGGTTCAATCCCTGGTGTCTCCAGGTAGGGCTGGAAAAGACCCTTTTCTGAAACTATGAGAGAGCTGCTGCCAGTGTAGTGTAGACAACACTGAGTTGGATGAAAGGAAATATTTCTTCACGCAGCACATAGTTAAGCTATGGGATTCACCACCACAAGATGTAGTGATGGCCACCAATTTGGATGGCTTTAAACAGGGGGATTGGACAAATTCCAGGAGGAGAAGGCGATCAATGGCTACTAGTCCTGATACCTCTATGCTACCTCCAGTAATATACCAGCTGCTGGGGAACATGGGTGGGAGAGTGCTATTGAACTCATGTCCTGCTTGTTGGTCTCCTGTAAACAGCTGGTTGGCCACTGTGTGAACAGAATGCTGGACTAGATGGCCCCTTGGTCTGGTCCAGCATGGCTCTTCTTATGTTCTTATGCTCTTAAGAATGGATGATGCATAATACCATTTGGTCTAAGGCAGCTTCCTAACAAAATTCGAGCCTAACCAGGTGCCTTCCAGATGCTATGGACTTCACCTCCCATCACCCCCTATCCAATATAACTAATGGTCAGGAATGCTGGAAGATGTAGTCCAAACTAACTGGAGGCCATCAGAGTGGGATAGGTGGGACCAGAGTATGTTGCAAGGTTGGGAGGACTAAATCCAGTGCAGATTGGTGGCGCTTATGTCAGTGAGGCAGTAAATCTGCTCTGGGTTTCAATCAGAACCAGTCAGAACTCTAAAGGAGCTATCCAAGGTGCGGCTCCACTGTACCATCGACTAAATCCACATCCACCCATGAAGCTCACTAGGTGGGTCCTCCATCTACCACACAGGCTTATATTGAGACTAAAATGCTGCTCATCCTTGGAGGAAAGACAGGTAAAAGGGAAACAACACAACTGCACCATGAATTCATCTGCTGATGTTCGAAGCTCAGCAACGCCATACCTTCAAGCAATGGGGCTGACACTTGCTCAAAGGTCAACTGAGAAGGGATGATATTCCATTCAAGTCCTTGCTTGGTTTTGGCCCCGGCTCGAGCTGGAGCTAGCTGCTCCAGAGATGAAATCACCGTGGTAAGAGGCATGGCCTGTCGCAAAGAGCCTCTGCGGCTAGATCTTCTTCTCCAGGAGCTAAAAGTCAGTCCCGGCCTCTTTAATAACCCATCTTCAGATCTACATTCCCGTAACGTTGTTTTCGCTTTGGGCACATTATTCTTTTGGCCTCGTGCTCCAGGAAAAAAAACCGGGCCCCCAGGAGCAATCACTCTTCTTGATTTATGCCTCCACCAGCCCTTCAAGGTGTTTTGAGATTGCATTTATCTTAGTGCCGACGTCCCCCTCCGGCAACATCTGGTTTAAATTAGAAACATTTAGTGCTTCCAGCTCTGATCCTTGCATGAATTTGCATTTTTCACTCCAGGCCTAATTCTGAACAGGAGAATTTTGCCCCCCACCCCACCCCCCACTCCAGCCTGTTCACTCCCTACTCACTCACTCTTTCTCTCCCTCCCTTAAACCATTTCAAGCTTACTGACTAGGCTATTTTGACGTCGTTTGGAACAATTTCGCGAAGAAAAGCATTTTCTGTTGCCTTTTTAAACATATTTATTTTTTTGGAACCGGCAGCACTGCCCGGCTTGCTGCCTGATCGGTTGGCACATTCCTTAAAGTCTTCGAAAGCTGTTCCCAACTGTGCAGCTGTGCCTTTGTTTTTCTCCCCTCCTGGGCAGGACAGGCGCCTTTCTGTGGGATTGAATTTCATCACATCGCATTACGGTCCCGGCCTCCTGCCTCCCAAGGATCATATTTTAATCAGGGTCCACCCTCCTGTGTACTCGATACATATCGGGTTATCTTTGGAGTTACGTTTGGAAACCTGATCACCTCTTTTGTCAATCTCTTCTTGTACCTCTCTAATGAAAGATATTAAAACATGGATCTCTTGACGATATCCTATTTACTGCTCCTCACCCGAGCCCTCCCATCAGTCACATAACTGGAATTTCTAACCCTCTCTGCAGCATTTAAAGAAAGTGCAAGTTCGTCTGTGTCCTTCTCATGGTACTACATGAATACTTCTGTGCATCCCCCATGCTGTTATTAAAGCCATGTTAATGCCTCTATTTACTAAGCAGGCAATTATGTTGAAGAGGTGAGCATAGCCTGACCTACATTTATCCCATGTTTTAACAGTTCCTACACCTTGTCTCTGAAACTGCTAACCACCGGCTGTCTTATTTCATGGATAACTGTGCTAAAGTGAAAATAAGACATGTTAATTAGACATTAGCAACACACCTAATGAACAGCTGGTACAAAGGTGGGAGGTACTCTGTGTGAAAAGTGTCCAAAGTCTATGAGAAAGAAAGAACAAATTTGTGCTTGTAAGAAATTGTGCAACTCATGCCATTCTTATATTTGCATAAATTAGCCTTTGGTTGCAATGACTGGGGTTTCAGACATTTCAGAGGGTTGTTGTTGTTGTTTTGGCAAGGACAAGGGCAAACAGAGCATGGGCTAGTAGGAGGGAACAGGGTAACTGGTGTGTTCTGGAAAATTAGGAATTCTGTGAAGTGAAAGCAGTCTCTCAAAATCGAAATAGGGCTCCTGTCAGATGCTGGCTTGATTCCTTTGCACTGACATACTCTCCATATTTGACAATATACAAAGTTCAAATATTTCCATGCACTCATAGATCCCTTACAGTTGCGCTGCATCATGGGTTTTATATTCTACAAAAACTGCTGATCTTGTAATTTGTGTAATTTCATGCTTGCTTATTTTGTGTATGGAGAATGGCTGAGTGTTACAGATCATGCAGGTATGAAAAAAAAACCTGGACCTTGTATAATGCCAATTTTAGGAAGAGAACCAGTTAGAATTCAATAAAAGCCACATAGATTCTGGTATTTCCCTTTATTGGAAAGTTATTCTTCTACAGATAGAATCCAGCAAGTCAGATTGAGTTTTCACCAAAATGTGTGGCTCATCACCTAGGCAAGCCAAAATTAGAGTACAGGAAGAAGCTGCTGGGCTTTGTAGACGGCTGCCTCATGTGCTGAGCCACACAACTGCAAGTGGAAGCTTTTCAGTGAAGTACCCATAGGCTCTCAGCCGATTCCACCCAATAAGGCTGCCCATTCAGGGCTGGCCCAACCATTTGGCAAAATGAAGCAGTTGCCACGTGCAACAGCAAGGGGTGGGAGAAAATTGTGTGCCACCTGCCCTACTTTACACCTCCTAAGCTAGCCTGCAGCTGTCAGGTGTGTTGGACAACGGTATCCCAAGTGTTGAAGAGAGGTTCAACTGCCAGTCCACCTGGCTTTTGTACATGGAATAGGAGGGGGTGCCACCTTGTCCTTCGCCTCAGGCAGCAACATGTCTTTGGCTGGCTCTGTGGACTTGGATCAGTCACAGGAGGATTCCTCAGCTCTGTATATACCTGTATCCTTGGTTGATATTTGATCCTGACTTATGGCTTGCTTCTTGATCTTGCCTCCCCGTTTATCCTCTGGTTCTGTCTAATCAGGAGTAGCCAAAAACACTTTGCCGCCTGAGGCAAAAATGCCCTGCTTCCACGTTCAGAAGCAAATTGGACAGGCAGTTGAATTTTACTTCAACACTGATGATGGAATAATATTGTTCCCTGCAACGGAGGGAGGCAGGCTAGATGCAAGACAAGACCAGGTGGCACACACAGCTCTGTTGAAGCCAGCTTCAAAGGTGGGATGATTGGGCATGTACCAAGGGCCCACACCCCAACAGGGGTCCCCTGGACTTCTTTTCATCAAGCCACATCCTCTTGCCATGCAACAGAGGAGCTGAAAAGGAAGAGGTGGCACTACTCGTTGCCACTCTGTTTGTCAAGCAAGTAGGTGGTAATAATAGTAAGGAAGAGGAACTGCAACAGCTGACAGAAATGCTGGTGCGAAGGTAGACTCACTGGAGAGGGCCCCTCAGGTCTGACCCAAGGGCCCTCCAAAATGTGGAGCCGGCACTGAGCTTTGTCCTCCAACAGAGGGGAGGGGAGGGGATGAGGGGCTCAGGAGGAATGGCTGAAGAGCCGGTTCCTGTTCCTGCCCCCAGCATCTGCTGCCTGAGGCAGTTGCCTCACTCTACTTCACAGTCAGGCCTAGCCCTCTGACTACTGGCTTGTTGCACGACTCCTGGGATCAGCATAAGGGGTTTATGCAAGCCTGTGAGAAAAGAAAGGTGTGGGGAGGGATTGTATTTCAGTGGTAGAATATAGATAGCTACATGCCACATGCATTAATCAGTTCTGTAGCATTCCCAGTGTCTTAACTATTTCACAGTCTTTGTATAATTTACTTTCAAGACAATTGGATGACATTTTGCATGGTAATCGTGACGTTCTATAAATGTAGACTCAAGCATGAAGGACAGCGGCTTACACAAGGTCATCCGGTGAATCCTTAGCAAAATTGGGATTAAAACACAGATCTTACCAGTTAAAGGTATGAGATGGGAGCCTAGCTGATAGCACAGCACTGGGGGAGGGGGGGGGGGAACGGGCTTCAGGGACATCAGCTAGTTAGAAATCTTTAGTGACACCAGTGAGTTAGACAAATTCCTGGAGGATAAGGCTATCAATGGCTACTAGTCACGATGGATATACATTACTATCTCCAGTATTAGAGGCAGCCTGCCTCTGTAGGCCAGTTGCTGGAGAACACAAAGAAGAGGGCGTAAATTGTGCTCACGTCCTGCTTGTAGGTTTCTCACAGGCAGCTGCTTGGGCACTGTGCGAACAGAATGCTGGACCAGATGGACCCTTGGTCTCATCCAGCATGGTTCTTCTTATGTCCTTAACGTCTCGGCGGGAAGCAGTTTGTCAGACATCCCGCCAGCACAAAATAGTCCACGAGAACTGACTACTTCTGGCAGTTTGTGCATCAGGGAGCAGACGTTTGCTCTGCTGTATGTTAACAAGCATATACTGAAGTTCTCTACCGAATGGCCACTTCTAGTCTCTTGGACTGGGAATTGCACAAGTACAACTCATTCAGCCATCAGAGCTTGGCATCAATCACAGCTTTGGCTGGATTGTTTTTTTAATTACAGAAAACCCTCATCACCCAGCCTTCTGACGTGATTTTGTTTTCCGTGTGTCCCTGAGAAGGGGTGTGTGTGTGTGTGACCAATACAGCTCAGTCTGGTGATAGGTTAATCAATAAGCAGAGCTCTTGCCGCTCCGCTGTTTGAAGGCGTCTTTGCTCCACTGCGTTTCTCAATGCCACTTGCTTGCTGGGTTCAAAGGAATTAGCGAGGAGAAAGCCCAGGCATGCTTAGTCCCGCCCAGCTGTCCCCATGCCATTCAGGAGAGGCAACGAAGTGAATTGCTCAACATGACTGGATCAGCAAAAGGAACCGGAGGCCGTGAGCCATCGCATTGGTGCTAATCCAAGTTTAGCAAGGTGCAGCCAACTATGCCTGTAAGAACCGCCACCCACGCAGGCACCGAGGGCACATTTCTTTTGTCTGTCACAATACAAGCCCATTGCGCCTTGCTAGGCTAAGCCCAGCCCACTCCGCTGGGATTGTGCCGCTGTAGCACGTGCTGCTTATCTCCAGATTCCTGATTCTGGCCCAAGAACACCCACTTGCCAGTGTTTGAGGCAGGTGTTGCTAAAGCAACCTCCGGCCTCCTGCAAATTACAACAAAACCAGCTCCGGCATATTTTACGAGTGCCATCTCCTGGCTCTTTAACTCTCTATTCTAACCTTTCTGAGAGGTACAAAAAGCGTTTTTGTTTTTTTAAGTAGCTCTCACATCTCAGGGTAAAAAAAAAATGTATCACGGGGCCACTGGAATGGTGGGTCTGCTAAACTTAAGAACATAAGAAGAGCCATGCTGGATCCATGCTAAGGGATCCAGCATTTTGTTCACACAGTGGCCGATCAACTGTAAATAGGAAATCCACAAGCAGCACCCTCCCGTTCCTGTTTCCCAACATACTGTCTGTGAAAGTGGAGATAGCACATAGCCATCAGGACTAGTAGATCTGGTAGTAGCGAATTCCTAACCATGCGCTGCATGACGTCCTTTTATCTGTCCTGAATCTCCCACCATTCAGCTTCTTATAACCACAGACTCTAGCTGCTTTCTCGAAAGGAATGCTTACCTGGTGACTGCCTGACAGCAACACATTGCTACGCGCAACATCTGGAGTCTCCTACATGGAGGCACCAATCTGTCCCAGCAGGCTCTCTGCTTCTCCTGATTTTTTATAAAATTAATTGCTTTTAACTAGAAGGTTGACATGCTGCAAAGCAAAGGGATTCCCTTCTGCACCAACTGCATTTGGGTTAAAAAAAACAAGTTTATATTCTGGAGTTCGGACACCCACCCACCCACACCTCTGCCTTGTAATTAAGTTCTTGGGCAAGTTACTTTCACTTTAAGTCTCCCTTCTTTGCCTTCTGGAAAATGAGTGTAACCATCTGTGCCCATCTTGGCAGCTGTTTTATGAATGGGAAAGACCCCTGCCATGGCAGCCATTTTGTGAGAACACCCACGACACTAAAAATTCCAAACGTGCCGACTGATTCCAAAAGTTTGGAGAGCACTACTCAGTCTGGCTCTTGTTAGGAGACATAGGCCCTACACACCTAAGAAATCCCATCACTGGTGTAACTGGTGCTTTATAGAGTGCATTCCCTGTCCTGAGCCATTCATCTCACTATAATCAAGATTGCTCAAAAATGGCCGCTTGGCTGTAACATCTACACATTAATCAGGATATACCAAAAGATATGCTGAACAACTGTTTTCCAAGTGTAAAATATATTTCCTCTTGAGGTTTGCCAAAGGCCAAGCATTTTCAGGATGGAGAAGGAAGATCTGTGGGATCTTTTTTCGATTCACCACCACCCTGTCTCCATGACTCCCACAGTTCTTATGGGAATGGAACCAGTCTAGGAACTCTGCACTGCAAGAAGGAACTTCTGGATTTCTCCTTTAAATGACCCAACAGCAATCAAGGTGAGCGCAGGGTGCGTTGCTGAGCACACACTTAGTATCACACTAGGAGACCATCTGGAGATAACAAGATATACCACAATGAAATATTATTTTTTAAATTATGAATATAATGAATTGATACAGACATACACACACACTTTATCTCCTTTTGTATTATCTGAATTTGAAGCTTTCAGGGGAAATATTTTTTATTATTTTAAAATGTCTTTATAGATCAGAAAAGCCATGTACTGTTAGGGTAACTGAGTTTTTGAAAGTTAATTTACCCTGCATTATACCCATAGACATGGATAAATTGCAACAACCTGTAACTATGGAGAAACTGTCCCATTGCTGGTAAGTGGAGTACTTCTCCATAAATCTATTTAGGTGGGGGGTGGGGGATCTAGAATTGCTGCTTGGGTGTTATACAAATCCATTCATTTAGGGAGTATAGTATTCTTTTGTATAACATGGTATCTAATTGCAGCTATGCAGTCTATGTTAAAATCAGGGGGCGTGTTAAATAAAGGAAGAAGGCTGGAGGTTTTTAATTGAATGAACAATATTAAAAATACACTTTTATTGGTTTCCTGTCTGAGTACAATCTGAAATGCTGGTGAGTACTGTTTAAAAGCTCTATATCATTTACAGGACCCAGTTCCTGGAAAGAACACCTCCTGTTCC
Source organism: Elgaria multicarinata webbii (assembly GCF_023053635.1). Taxonomy (NCBI): domain Eukaryota; kingdom Metazoa; phylum Chordata; class Lepidosauria; order Squamata; family Anguidae; genus Elgaria; species Elgaria multicarinata. The sequence goes on along the minus strand of NC_086179.1, from coordinate 35,883,981 downwards.
AGCCTGCCTCTGCACTGAGGTCATCTTTAGCTGCTCTCATCTGGTGCCTCCTCCATCTGAGGCAAGGCAGCTGATGACCAGAGAGAGGGAGGGAGGGAGGGAGAGCCTTCTCAATGGGAGTACCACATTTGTAGAATTCCCATCTCAGAGAGGCCCACCTGATGTCAACACTACTATCCTTACGGTGTCAGTCAAAAGGTTTTTATTTGTCCAGGCCTTTAAATTGTATTCCCCCTTTTTAACATTTACTTATGTTTTGTGCATTTTAGCTTGTTTTTGTAAACCATTCTGGAAGCTCTGCTGAAGGATGCTAAACAAATCTTTTAAATAAATAAATAAATAAATAAATAAATAAAATTGTAGTATTGGCCCCATGGAAACATTTTTCAACCAAGGATCCCAAACTAGGTACTAGATCCTAGCAGCTCCAAGTTCTCAGGATAGCCTTTATTTCATTTATTACATTTATATCCAGCCTTGAGATACCTCCAACACCCCACAGAATGAGCATGAGCAGATTTTATGGACAAAGGACAGCAGTTTCAAGGCTTACGTCTGTTTGGGATAAATAATTGGCTATGAAATGTGTACTGTTCTAGCCAGGGCTAAAGTTTTGACTGAATGCTACCTCCCTAATTAGATTTATTGCACTGATCATGATGTTATGCCAACATTTTCTTTCCCTCCTCTAACTACTTAGCCCTCAGGTCACTAGTATAAATGGTACCTCGTCAGTCTTTTAGGCAGGCCTTACTAGATAAGTACAGCACATCTTGTTCTGCTCATCTCTAACTGATCTGCCCTAAAGAGGGGCCTGCTGTTCCTCATCTCTAATCTACTGTCTGTCCCTGAGTGTCTTGGAAGGTTTTTAGGTCACAACTCAACAAAAGAAACCAATAATGTACTATTTGATTGCTTTTAATGATCGCCTAGGAAAAGGGCAAACTTCACTCAGAGGTGGATGATCTAGGAAACACCTACTATGAGGGTCAATGTCATGGTATCCACAAGAGCCCAAGAAAACAGGACAGAGAATATGTGGGTGTCACTGGTGCTATATATGGATGTGAACTACAAAAACCTGAGCAAAGATGGATTCTGCAGGTCCTCTGAATTATACCAACATCCTCCTCTTCTTCAACCAGTAAGCCATTTGATATGAACTAGATGTGTTAACCCACATCACAAATAAAAATCTAGTTCCCTTTAATAGCAACGACCTTAGAGTGAATTCCCCTCTCATGCTCAGGGCAAACCCTATCAGAAACAGTACAAGCAGGGCAAGCCAGATGGGCACTGTTTTCTGCACTGCAACTATTCTGTTGGCCCAAAACAATGAGCTGGGGAAATAAAATGTGCGAAATGGATGTCCTGAGCCTTGCGCATCTCAATCCATGGCCTATCTATCTGTCTCACAGGGTGAATTGTTCTACCCCCTACGTAATGTCCTCAAAGGGATCTGGAAAAAGCCACTCCCTATCATCATCATCATCATCAGTGCTTTTTGGGGTATATTTTGGATGTTACTTCTTCAGAGGAATACAGGGAGATCTTCTCGCTACTCAGCTAGGAGAAGGCTGGTTAGATCAATGGCCAAATCACACTGAGGCTGCCTGTCTGTCCCCACTCCCAGGTTTAGGTACAAAGGCTGGAGCACAGTGGGTACTAAAACAGAAATCTAGATCCCTGCAAGGTTGGTTTCTCAGACTGCACCTCCACTGGAAATGACACCTGGTCCAACTGTCACTGATGCAATGGGTCACCTGCTTAAGAAGCCTTGTGTGTGTGCGTGTGTGTGTGTGTGTGAGCGCAAGTGTACAGCGTTCTCCTTCACATGGTGACTCCAGGACTTGAGCCCCAAAGACGACTGAAACCAAGTGGACACAGACCTATCAGAAGCCCTGCTAGGAATTCAAATACCTTTACGGGCGACCATCCATTCTAAAATTTACTTCACAGAAACAACAAGAGAAGTAGCTATAAGTTACCATTTATTCTGCAAAACAGAGGTATATTTTGTGGAGTAAACCCATCCGTATCGTGAAGCAGTATTTCCAGCCCTAAAACTTGGAACAGCAGCATATATATACCCAGAGAATGTACCCACTTGACAGACACTTCCTGTCTTCTCCACAACAGAGCCCTGATTGCAGACTATCTGGAATATTAAAGCTGCAAGAAGGGTCCACAGCCCTCTCTGATGCCCACAAAGTTTCACAGTGAAAGGGGCAATTAGAACAGGGTAACACCCCCAACGAAGTGATGAGAAAAATCGTATCAGTAACCTGTCCCAACATTAGTCTTGTCCCCCCCAAACAGGGCCATGTTTTATGGCAGAACGGGGCCAGCCAGGGGATGAACTGTTCCTGCCTCCCCTGGATCCATATCCCCACCTGATCAGAGTTTGTGGGGGTTGATCTCCATGCATTATGACACAGACAGTGCCCCCTGCTCACTGTGGTCCATGTTCCAGAGGCGGTAGAACTCTGCAAAGTCCACGTAAGGCTCAACGCGCCCATCTTCATCCGGCTGGAGCGAGTGAGACGGGCGGGAACGGAATAGCCCCCCGTCTGAGCTTGAGCTGCTACTCTGGGTGTGAGTGTTGGTAGACTGGAGGGTCACTGTTGGGCTTTGACTGCAGAGAGAGAGGGGGGGCACACATTCACTTCAATCAGCACAAGCGATACAGTAAATACCATTTACAGCAGAGGTGTTGAACCTCTTTCAGCCTGAGGGCCTAATTCCATTTTGGAGAAAGTCTCGGGAGCCGCATTTCAGGGGTGGGCGGGGCCCAAGGCAGAAGGGGCGGGGCGAAACTACCAAAAAAATAACAGCTTGAAGTTCTTAGTGCCAGTAATTAGACCTAAGGCTTACACTACCAAGGCTACTACTACTTAGGCAACACACTACCTCGTTTATCTGAATAGTCTGGGACACATCCAAAATATCTGGATAATCTGGCATTAGGATAAATGAGTCACACTGATTAGAAATGGCTATAACGACATGGAACTACATGGATGATTAGATTTAGGTAACTGAGATGCAAAGTGGCAGCTACACCCTGCAGATATTTTGGACACCAACTCCCAGCATTCCTGACTGTGCTGGGTGGGGCTGACGGGAGTTAAAGTCCAAGACATCTGGAGGGCACCAAGTTGGCTGCCATACACTGTTAAAAGTGGGTAAGAATGTGAAGCCAATGTGCAAATGCGATGGTCTGCAAAGTTCAGTGTTACGAAGCAGGAAGTGAAACGTATATAAAGGGTAAAGGAGGACAAAATGTCAGAGCCCAGGACACTTACTTAGTGAGGGTGGGTGTGGCTTCATCCAGCGTAGAGCTACTGTGGGCACCGTTGACCATCTGACCTTGGGAAGGCATGACGAGGGATAACGTTACGCTGGTCTTGCTTGTGCTCTGGGTATTGGAGTATGGCACGGAGACGGGATACACCCGGCCACCTGGAGATGTGGAATAAAAGTACCTCATGACACAAGAATAGGCGAGGGGGCCTGGGAACCCTCATACCCACGTCAATCTGTAATTGACAGGGGTTTCCGTGGAGATCACCGGGAATCATGCTCCTGTAACCCCATGGTGAGTGGCTTGCACAGCGCACTCTAGGACATTCTACCCGGTTCTGCATTGCGCTACCCTAAGACAAAGAAGATTCTCTCAAAGAGAATATGTCAATTTCAGCAATGCAATTTTCGCTCAGAGCTCCTCTTTTTCACACAATAGATCATGGGTGGGCAACTTCTGGGCCTCCAGGTCCTTTGGCCTACAACTCCCATGATCCATCACCACTGGTTATGCCAGCTAGGGCTCATGGGAGTTGTAGGTCAAGATATCTGGAGGGCCACAAGCTGCCCACCCTTGCAATAGGTCATCATTGGTTGGACAGAGTAGTTTTGATCTCTCTTTCTCCTACACAGATACATTTACCTCCCCCATACCTTGCGTCGGGGTCAGTGTGGGTTGGCTCATCTCGCCCAGCGGGTACCCGAAATTCCTCACTAGAAGTGTCATGTCCTCATGCCGAGAGCAGAACTTGGACCTTTCACCACCACTGGCATACGTGTCACAGTGAATGCGCTTCACTCGATCCACAACTGCTTGAGCCACAGAATCCAGTGAGGTTTGCTTGGCAAACTCTGTGGCTATCATGGCTGCAATCTCCTGGAAAGGGACGAGTGTAGGCAAAGTTGCAATTATTCAGTGCCCATCAGATGTTCTCCCAGCCATGTGGGAGCCTCTTACTCATGGACAGCTCTTGTGCAGCTGCAGTAGGGGAAACTCAAAGCCGTAAGCTACATCCACGGCTCTGGGCGGGGGCACAGTCAGGCCTCTGGGAGGGGGCAACATCCGTGGCTTCGGAGGAGCAAAATCCAGGGTGGGCAACATCCAGGGCTCGGGGGGGGGGGGGAGCAACATCCGGTGGGAGCAACATCCAGGCTCCTGGGTTCCCCAGATGGCCACACACCCTTCCTCTGACCTCATCCCCTTTCCCTTGATTGTCCACTGATTATTTCATGGGTTTCCCAGCTTTTGCACAGCTGTTTTTGCCATTCTAAAAGGTTGAAATGGCTCTCCCAAAGTTTAGCTACTGGCAATAAGAACTTTAAGCTACAAGAGGCTGGTATTTTTGTGTGGTTTTGGCCCCACCCACCCCTGGAATGTGCCCCCCCTCCACGAGCGTTTCTCCAAAACTGAATATGTCCCTCAGGTTGAAAAAGTTTCCCCAGCCCTAGTTTAAATGACCCGCTCACCTGGTTGACTGGTCAGGTCCCAACCATGGAATTGGGACACTACCAGGAAAGAAAATGCATGTGCCAACTGGTTCCATGGGAAAGAGCTGCCCATTTAGGGCCTGCCAAAATGGGTGGGTCCTTTAAATATTGTTACAGCTGTGTGGAAGCCATTCACACAGCCGAGCACCTCCCAAAGACTTAGGAGAACCTCTGAAGGCCATTTCCCAACAAAAGGAGAGTCACCAATAGGTAACTCAATATGTCTTTGTCAGGCTGCTTAAAAGAAACATTGTGCTACTGTGGAGAAAGCATCCATTAAGCTCCTATAAATAAGGAAGCCATCCCCAAGCCTCCATTAGTATCAGTTTTCTCCGTTCTGGGCACTGCAGGAGAGGGAAAAGAGGGGCTCCCAGTAGCACCCACCTGCTGGATTGCAATTTTAAACATAGATTTTATTGAAAAATTAGAATTTTTAAATTCTCTTGCCTCCCAAATCACTGGCAATAGAGGGAAGGAGAACCCCTGCAGTTCCTTGTAGCAGACTTGAATGTCAGGAAGAAGAGAGAACGTTCCCTCCATAGTTTTGGCCCTATGAATCCTCTTCCCTTCCCTTCCCTTCCCTTCCCTTCCCTTCCCTTCTCATACACTCTGAACTTCACGTACACATGTAGCTATTAGACTGGGTAACTCTGTGGCTACAATGTTGAACCAGAGAAGATTATGGGTTCTCCAGGGCAGATTTACTTATAGACCTTGTGTTAGGAACTGTGAGGTATCTGATGATGAGGAGTCTGGGGATGAAGAGCCACAGGCTGGACCCAGTACCAGCATGGCTGGGCAGCAGCCAGCAGAGGCTCCCTCCAGCTCAGCCTTAGAGGAAGAGCAAACAAACATCTTACCGGTGCCATCGTTCAAACAACAAAGGGCGGAGAAGGAGGCGTTACGCAGATCCAAGCGTATTGCTACTAAGCGCCAGATAAACAGGGAACAGCTGTGATTCTGGGCTTGGGTATTTAAGTGACAGTGCGCAGGCCAGGATCTTGTCAGACTTAATCTTGTTTGCCTGAGGAAGCTCTGGACCTTGAAACCTTGGCCTTGTCGTGTTTCTGCTATACCGGTTGGACTACGGACTTCTTGGACTCTGTGACTCTCTCCTGCCCTTTGTTGTTTGAACGATGGCACCGGTAAGATGTTTGCTTGCTCTTCCTCTAAGGCTGAGCTGGAGGGAGCCTCTGCTGGCTGCTGCCCAGCCATGCTGGTACTGGGTCCAGCCTGCGGCTCTTCATCCCCAGACTCCTTATCATCAGATACCTCACAGTTCCTAACACCCTGTTCAGACAACACACCAAGCCACAGTGGTTAAGCATTAGAAGCTAAACATTATGGCTTAGCATGTTGTGCGAACCATTCCTAACCATGGTGGCTGCATAACCACAGTTTAAAGACGCTCACTAACCACTGGCTGCAAAAAGGGTTAGTGGCCTAACCATGGCTTAGCGGGTTGTCTGAACAGGCCCATATACTGCTTAACATAATAGAATCTTTAGATGGTTTACCCTCAAATTGCACATGTAACGCAATATAAAAACAGAAAAGTAATTAGTTAAACACGTTACAGCAGAAACAACAAATCGTAAAAGATGACAGTGTCATCGTTCTTTAGAAGTCAGGGAAAGCTCATGTAAACAAGTAAGTTTTCAAAAGGCCTTTGAAACTTTTCACAGTTTCTGCCTCTCCAGACTGCGGGTCTAATCGCTCCATACATCTAACCACGCCATGCAGACACAATCAATCTGAAGAAATGAAGGTGGCGCAGAGGGCGATCTTAAAATTGCTCCGCAGCTCTTACTTGGTTGGCTTGGCCGGGCCCGTGAGCGGCTTCCAGCGCTTTGTAGAGCCCTTCTGACATCAGAACCAGAAAGCCTGTGACTCCATCTAGTGGGTGCCCTCCATGGATCTCAGGCTCGGCGATGATCGGCTTAGATTTTGCAGCACTTCAAAAGGGGAAAGCAGAGTTAGTGCCGGGCAGAGCCAAGGAAAGATTCACCCTCAAAACAAAAAGCAGGGAAAGAGAAGACAGCCGTATCAGATCTTGCCTCACCTCAGAAGTTCAATATCGCTGTAGCCATATTTGACCTTGTAATCCCCAATGCGCCGGGTGCTCTCCTGCCCACATATGTTTCCTACTTGCTTTATTTTTGCGGCGTCCAAACCTGGCAGAGGAAGAACCAGAGTTGGTGCACAGGCTAGATGTCATGCATTTGCCTTCCGAGACTGGGAGAGAGAAACCCTCCCAACTTAACGGACGGGTCAGCGGGGGGAAAAAGCGACTGAATGAGGGAAGAGACCAGGGATTCAATCAGGAGCAGAGGACAGAGGGCAGTTTCTTAACGGGAAATTACTCAGGGGTCCAGGAGTCTGACGGACTGACCCACATCTGCCCCCTAGATCCAGTCGGGTGCCCACAACACATTTGCGGGCCCGCAGGTCGAGTGCCCGGTAGCCGTCCGCCCTTGTCCGGAGCCTCAATTTGTGTGATGATGGAGGCCCTGGAAATTACGTAATTCCCTCCTCTACGTAAAGGTTCCATTTACGAAAGAGTAAAGGCGTGAACAGAGCATTCATGCCTTTTCTCTTGCAGAAATGGGGCCTTTATGCCCACCATTAACTCACAGGGGTAAATGGGCAATTTCCAGACGGCTGTCGGGAGCTCATTGGACACTTGCTGAGCTGCCAAAGAAGCTTGCGCAGTGTGCGAGTGGGGGCAAGCACTTGGTGAGTCGTACCCAGGTGAGTTCGCCCTTCCCCCCAAAGAAAGCCTGCCCACACACTCATGGTGTTGCTTCTTTGGTGCAACCTAAGATCTTTTGAAATTGGCAAAAGCTGATTCAGTCAGCAAGGAGGGTGTTTGTTTGTTTATTTCTTTATTTATTACATTTTTATACCGCCCAATAGCCGAAGCTCTCTGGGCGGTTCACAAAAATTAAAACCATAATAAACCAACCAACAGGTTAAAAGCACAATTACAAAATACAGTATAAAAAGCACAACCAGGATAAAACCAAGCAGCAAAATTGATATAAGATTAAAATACAGAGTTAGAACAGTAAAATTGAAATTTAAGTTAAAATTAAGTGTTAAAATACTGAGAGAATAAAAAGGTCTTCAGTTGGCGACGAAAGGAGTACAGTGTAGGCACCAGGCGGACCTCTCTGGGGAGCTCATTCCACAACCGGGGTGCCACAGCGGAGAAAGCCCTCCTCCTAGTAGCCACCTGCCTCACTTCCTTTGGCAGGGGCTCACGGAGAAGGGCTCCTGTAGATGATCTTAAAGTCCGGGCAGGTACATATGGGAGGAGGCGTTCCTTCAAATAACCTGGCCCCAAACCATTCAGGGCTTTAAATGTCAATACCAGCACTTTGAATCGGGCCCGGACCTGGACTGGCAGCCAATGAAGCTGGAAAAGGACTGGCGTAATGTGATTTCACTGGCCAGTCCTTGTAAGTAAACGGGCTGCCCTGTTTTGTACCAGCTGAAGCTTCCGGACCGTTTTCAAAGGCAGCCCCACGTATAACGCATTGCAGTAATCCAAACAAGAGGTTATCAGAGCATGGATAACTGAATTGCCATTTAGCATACACTCTCATGGATGTATGAAGCGATATCCTCGGCAGGTACACAGACGCATTTTTCTAAACCTGTGTCTACATGTATATATACAACAGCATTGCCCAACTGGAATCCTCCAGAAATTTTGGACTACAACAGCCAGCATTCTGGATATTTGACTGGAGGTGCTGGGAGTTGAAGTCCAAAACATCTAGAGGGTCCCAGGTTGGGGAAGGCTGGCTTATAGTGCCTTTATTTTTCAATATACACACCTGGGAACTGAGGATGATAATTCATGCAAGTTGGATTACAAGCCAATGCCTAGTCCAGTGTAACTAAAGACCCCTCCCGCATGTCCCTGGTCCAATGCCTAGGGCATCTTCAGAGGCTCTCCTCTAGGTGCCCCACCAAAAGAAGGTTGGCAGGTGGCTACAAGAAAGAGGGCCTTCTCAGTGGTGACACCACACCTATGGAATAAACTTCCCAAAGAGGTTCACCTGGCACCTATGTTGTTAACTTTGCGGCACTAGGCAAAGACCTTTCTATAATCCCAAGCATTTTAGAGACCTAGTTTTAGGTTATTATGGATGTTTTATTGATTCCTGTGTTGTTGTTTTGTATTATATTGTATTTATAATGTATTTTATATGTTTGACTGTTCTATGACATTTTAGTTTTTTAACTGTTTGTAATCTGGCCAGAGAACATTAGCAATTGGGAGGATAAGGAATGTAACAAATAAAAATAAATAAATACATGCAGGTTAAGTGCAGATACAATGACTTATCTGGTAAACTTTGTGGATGAGAAATGACTTGACACTGCTCACACTCAAACCCAGCACAGTAAGTGTGTACACAGGATCCCAGTTTTCAAAACCAACATAACGTAAGCACTGATTTCTGGCTTCCAAGGCTGAATACCAACACCTGATTTTTCCTACCCAACTTGGTGTGGAACATTTGGCTTCAAACGCTATTTGGAATTAGGATTTTGGACGGCACAAGTGATTCTTAACCAAGGAATCAGTAAGAACGTAGTGCACAAGAGCAACCTGCCTGCCAGCAGTGGGTGGACAGGATAGCAACGCAGCACAGAGATTTTACAGCAGGCTAATTTCATGCACACACATGGGAGAAGATGGGACAGAGAGGGGGGAAAATCACTCTTTGAATCCATTTTAGTATCAAATATTGCAATCACTGGATCCAAGCCTAACACATCCCACATTCTCAGTTCTGACATGCGAGACAGACTCCAAAAGTAGAGATCCAATCTTCCCAGGGAGGGTCCATGTATCAATAGTAGAGCACGTACTTTGCAGACAGAACGACCGAGGTCAGCTTTCCCCAGCCTAGAGCACAACAAAACTTCTGGACTTCCATGCTCATCAGCCCCAAACAGCAGGGCCCATCGTCAAGAATGCTGGGAGTTATAGCCCAAAACATCTGGAGAACACCAGGTTGGGGAAGGCTTTCTTAGGTTCTATGCCCAGCAACCCCAGTTAAAAGGACCCAGCGCCTTCCAGGTGTTTTGGACTACAACTCCCAGGTTTCTTTACGATTGACCTTGCTGGCTAGGACTGGTAGCAGCTGCAGTCCCCAACGCCTACAGGGCACCAGGTTAGGGAAGGCTGGAGTGGACCATAGTAGGCTGGGGATGTCGCAGGAATCCATCCGGGGAGATGGAGCTTGCCAAGATTGTATCTGCTCGCCCCCCTGGAATTCAGCTCGTTTCCCCATGGGCTGACCCTACTCGATCTGTAACACAGATTTTCCAGGGCTTTTTTGTAAATAGAAATTTGCACAATTTACCAAAAAATGTTAAAACCCCACAAAAAAGTTCCCGGATTTCGGGGGGTGGGGGTGGGGGAACATGGCTCAGCTCCCAAATGCAAGCAGAGCCAGGGTGTGGCAGTAATCTGGTGAGCCCAAACAGGGCTGGATTTCCCAGCAACAGGGATCCCCAATCGTCTGACCCGACCTAAGGCAGCTCCTTGTGCTTCTGATCTCCCCGAACAGCAGCAGAACAGGGCTCAAATCTACTTGAGCCTGAGGGCGACTGACTTCAGTCATTACGGCTGTCATCCAGACAGACTGAATGGTACAGCTCAGTAGTCCCTGGGTGCCTGTTGGGACTGACAAAAACAACAAGGCCTCTCTGGCATGCCAGCCAGCTTGCACAGCTTAGCCCGTCAACCAAACTTCACAAGGACCGTCTCTAAATAAAGGCGCTTGGAATGTGGATGCTCTTTGCCAAATTTTGTTTGCTTCAACTGCGTCAGGCAAACAATGAAGAAAGGAATTTAATTTCCAGCAAAGCCCAGGGATGCATGAATGAACCAAGCGTGAGACGCAGGTATGTCATGGGCCGGGTGAGAACCCAAGGCACGAAGCGTTTCCTCCCACCTCCTGAAGCCTGTGAGGTAAGGAAGCCTTTGTTGGACAAACTTAAGAACATAAGAGCCCTGCTGCATCAGACCAAGGGTCCATCTAGTCCAGCACTCTGTTCACACAATGGCCAACCAGCTGTCGACCAGGGACCCACGAGCAGGACTCGGTGCAACAGCGCCCTTCCGCCCATGTTCCATGGCAACTGGTGCACACAGGCTTACTGCCTCAGATACTGGAGGTAGTACATAGCCATCAGGACTAGAAGCCATTGATAGCCTTCTCCTCCAGGAATATATCCACCCTGCTTTTGCTCTTGGGAGGTGGGCAGGAGTAATTTGTTTTAACAATTTGCCCCTCCAAAAAGGCCTTCACTCAAAATGGTTTCCAAACACATTCCACACACTGTGCTTGGCTGGCAGGAATATTTTCTGCCGACAGCTCTGGAGACAAATATATTCTTGCTCTTTTCCCACTATCCTCTTGCAGTCTCAGCAGAGAGAAACCTCTTGAAGTGGGTGCAAAATCCGAACTGTGAGATCGTGCAGAGAAGCGCTCTGCCTGGTCACTGCCCCCCAACTTTGGAACACCCTTTTCCCAGGTGTCAAACAAATGACCAAGCCTGGGTATCTTTACGAACAATGCAAGACCTTAATAGAGGCAGGCCGGTGGGAAGAAGGGAGATAACGTCCCCCTTCTTCCCCCGTGGTATACCCCAGAGCTGAGAGCGATGAAACAAAATAGGAGAAGGCTTGAGGGCAGGTGGAGACGAACTCCTAGTGGATGCAATCAAATATTGGTAAGTGCCTATAGTAAGGCATATTCAGGGGCACTGAGGGCAGCAAAAAAACAACACTTTGCTGCCACTATTAAATCTTCAATTTGCCGCTCATTGGAGCTTTTTAGAGTTGTCCGGGGGCTATTACATGCTGGCCCCAAAGACATGATAGAACCATCTGAGGCCTGCTGTAATGAATTTGCTAGGCACTTCCAGAATAAAATCTTTTGCATCCGCCAGGACTTAGACTCCAGTGTTATAGCAGGTGAATCTAGTGAGGTGTCCAGAGTGCAGTCTTGTCCTGTAATCTTGGATGAGTTTCAGTTGGTACAGCTTGAGGATGTTGACAAGGTGCTTGGACAGGTCCGCGCGACCACCTCTGCTCTGGATCCTTGTCCCTCTTGGCTAATAAAAGCTAGCAGGGATGGAACAGCCGGCTGGGCCAAGGAGGTGATTAATGCCTCTCTACAAGAGGGAGTGGTCCCAGACCGTCTGAAAGAGGCGGTAGTGAGACCACTCCTGAAGAAAACTTCTTTGGACCTGGAAAATCTTAGTAACTACAGGCCGGTAGCAAATGTTCCATTCCTGGGCAAGGTCCTTGAGCGGGTGGTGGCGGGCCAGCTCCAGACACTCTTGGAAGAGACTGATTATCTGGATCCATTTCAGTCGGGTTTCAGGCCTGGCTTTGGCACGGAAACAGCCTTGGTCGCCCTGTATGATGACCTATGTCGGGAGAAAGACAGGGGGAGTGTGACTCTGTTGATTCTCCTTGATCTCTCAGCGGCTTTCGATACCATCGACCATGGTATCCTTCTGGAACGTCTGGCTGAGTTGGGAGTGGGGGGCACTGCATTGCAGTGGTTCCGCTCCTACTTAGCAGGACGGCTCCAGAAGGTGGTGCTTGGGGGACATTGCTCGGCCCCGTGGACTCTCCAGTATGGGGTTCCGCAGGGGTCGGTCTTCTCCACCATGCTGTTTAACATGTACATGAAACCGTTGGGTGCGGTCATCCGGAGTTTTGGAGTGCGCTGTCATCAGTACGCTGACAACACGCAGCTCTACTGCTCCTTTTCATCCTCATCAGGTGTGGCTGTGGATGTGCTGAACCGGTGCGTGGCTGCGACAATGGACTGGATGAGGGCTAATAAACTGAAACTCAATCCAGACAATACTGAGATGCTGCTGGTGGGTGGTTCCTTTGATCGGATGGGGGGTGTTCAACCGGTTCTGAATGGGGTTGCACTCCCCTGAAGGAGCAGGTTCGTAGCTTGGGGGTTCTCCTAGAACCATCTTTGTCACTTGAGGCTCAGGTGGCCTCGGTGGCACGGAGTGCTTTCTACCAACTTCGGTTGGTGGCCCAGCTACGCCCCTATCTGGACAGGGATACCCTAGCTTCAGTTGTCCATACTCTGGTAACTTCCAAATTAGATTACTGCAATGCCCTCTACATGGGGCAGCCTTTGAAGACAGTCCGGAAGTTGCAGCTTGTGCAAAATGCGGCGGCCAGATTGATAGCTGGAACAGGGAGGTTTGAGCATATAACACCGATTCTGGCCCGCTTGCATTGGCTGCCTATATGTTTCTGAGCCCAATTCAAGGTGCTGGTTTTAACCTATTAAGCCTTACATGGCTTGGGACAGCAATACCTGAGAGAACGCCTCTCCTGACATGAACCTACCCGTACACTGCACTCAACATCTAAGGTCCTCCTCCGAGTGCCTACTCCGAGGGAAGCTCGGAGGATGGCAACAAGGGAAAGGGCCTTCTCAGTGGTTGCCCCGATTGTGGAATGATCTTCCCAATGAGGCTCGCCTGGCGCCAACGTTGTTATCTTTTCGGCGCCAGGTCAAGACTTTTCTCTTCTCCCAGGCATTTTAACAGCATTTAACAACGTTAAGTTTGTTTTTAATGGACCCCAGAATTGTTGTTTTTAAATGGATACTGTTGTTTTCGTGTTTTTTTAAATTTTTGTATACTTTTAATGTTTACTATTTTAAATTGTTGTAAACTGCCCAGAGAGCTTCGGCTGTGGGGCGGTATATAAATGTAATAAAATTAATAAATAAAAAAATAACTTATTAATTTGGGCACTCTGGGCCTGACGCTGCCAGCCACTGATGCCGTGTCCACCACGAAGGCTATGCGCTGGCAGCCTTTCCTCCATTGTGGCTCGGGTGTGCGTTGCAGCCCATCCCTCTCTGGGCCCGCTGCACTGCTGTGCCTGAAACACAGGACTCACCCAGCTGGGAAAAGCGGAACAGTTCATCCTCGTTCTCTGTGGTGTGATCCATGTTGAGCTGTGTCACTTGCAACCCATCTACGGTAGATTTGCACAAGAGCGCACGGTTTGTTCCTGTGGGGAAGGAGTGCATGATGCTAAGATGGAAAAGGGGGACAAGTGAGGCAACCTGGAAAACACACACATGTCCTCAGTGCAACCCACCACAGCCACCCTATGGGGAAAACTGCACCCAGGCTTGTGAATAACAATGTTTTATCACTTCCCCACTTTCCAAGGAAACTATGATTTTGGGCAGGTCCCTGCAACAAGTTTCAGTGGCCCTGAAAGAAGCCGCTGCAGTGTTTCTCTCATACAAAGTAATTCAACGGCCTCACTCTTCGTCTCTCACTGTTGCATCCAGGAAGTGGCCAAATCAAAACAGCGTTGAAGAGGAACACACCTACATTGGCGATGTAGAGCTTGTTGTTAAGAATGGCTGCCACAATGGCCATGGCTCCCCCGGAGATCTCCTTTTCTACTGCCTTTAACCGCTCCAAGATTTTCTGGTACTGAGAAGGCAGCTGGTGATGGGGGACCCCCTAGAACACAGGGTTACAGAAACCTGCATTAAAAATCATCAGTGTCTGGAGACTTCACCGCATGATGGGTGCAGCGAAAAACATTGCAAACTGTGGGGTTGGTTCTTTTGGTGTAAGAACCAACCCTACAGTTTGCAATGTTTTTCCCTACACCCATCATGTGTATGCATACCTGCCAGCTGAGGATAACACTTCACGCATCTGATGAAGTGGACTCTAGCCCACTAGTGCTTATGTCATGATAAATGCATGTGTCTTTATAATGCCTCAAGACTCTTCGTTGTTTTTAAATTTAAAACAAAAGTTGTACAGTGTCAAGAATTGTATTCTTGCTCGGTGTTCTAAGTGAAGAACTCCATTTTCTCTCTGTGCTCTATGTGGCCACTCCATTTGATCAAGTTGACACAGCACATAGTGATGTATCCACCAGCGGATCTGTTGCCTCGAGAGAGCTCTAGCCATCAAGGCCAGAGTAAGACTCAGTTAACTGGCCTGAATGATCACAGCTGCATTCCTGTGGGAACTTCCTTCCTCCCCTACAGGGCTTGTGGCCAGCCTGTGATTGGCTAAATGAGACCTTCCATGAGTTGTCACGGCCTGAGCATTAGGCCACCTTGAGGCCCAGTATTGGGCAAAAGGCATAATAATAATAATAATAATAATAATAAGAAGAAGAAGAAGAAGAAGAAGAAGAAGAAGAAGAAGAAGAAGAAGAAGGGGAAGTGGGGCTGCCTCTATGTCTATGTCTACCTGTGCCAACTTACTATCGAGTTTGTGAGCTTTTGGATCCTGGATTGGGCCCTGTCTTACTGGGAGACTCATACTTACATAATGTATAGGATAGGTTTAGATATTGCTTTGTTATTTTTGCCGGGTGCATCGTTCCAAAGGGTTACTCTTATTTTTGTATACCTTTTTAACCCTTTCCCTTATGTAAATAAATTTTACCTCTAGAGCTGTGTGTGCTTTCTTCCAGGTAAACCTCAGGACTAAATTCAGAATGTTCTGATTGGGCTACTGCTACTGTTTAAGGTTTCAGGCTTGAGGTGTAAAATACAGGGCGTTGGCTTGGAACCTTATTCCTGCACCCTAGGCATGTCCTCAAATGCCTGAGATTCCCCTGGCTCAGGCTGAGGTGCACATAACGGGAGGTGGCCACCTACTTGGGTAACTGTTTGTTCCTGCCTACATTGCAGGGAGCTTGGGCAATCCCGTCTCTCCCTTCACTTACAGCATTTGACAGATTCTGGAGAGACGAACCTGAACAATAGAGGAAAAGAACTGGGTTTCATTTAACGTAGATTGGTTATTCCTTAAAACCCTTCAACCATCCTGTTGCACTCACAATCAGAGCCTTGGAAGGCTGTTTACCCTCACTTTCAAGTCATGTTTCATAGGTGAAGCAGAGATTTGTTTGAGTGATCTTTAACACAGAAAACCAAAGGATTGTACTCCTTTGGGTTACTTAATTTAGTACAAGCATGCAGTTTTACAAATATAGTGCAAAATGATCAGACACACTGTCTTGAGCCAATTGGGTGTATCACCCTAGACAGTAGGAACCACATTAACTCTAGCAAATATGTTTTTTTAACTGCTCTGTCCTTAAGGGTGCAATCCAATGTATGTTTAGACCAAAAAAAAGGTCCTACATCTCCCAGCATTCCCCGGACAGCATGAGCTATTCCGTTTTCCTGGCTTGGTGAGTGCTGGGTTCTAGGCACAGCAGTGCAGCAAGCCCAGAAGAGGATGGGCTGCAATGGCAGGCTAGGGAATGCTGGAAGCTGGGGGGTATTTTTTTCTGTCCATCACCAAGTCTCCAAATAGTGCCAGTGATGGTGGCAGTTTCAAACCTGAGAACACTGGAAATGAGGAAGAGACTGTTGCCTCCCAACACACACCTTCAAGTTAATTCATCTGCGTACCAGGGTCCATCCGGAAAGAAAATGCACAGTTACTGCTCTCTGAATTCAACAATGTTTCTTTTAAGGCCAGGGAGAGAGGTTACCTCTGGCAGTTGGGACTGTAGGCTGGCTTTCTCTGCCAATGCATCATCAATGGACTCCAAGAAACTTCTTTCCACCACGTCAAAAGCCTAAGGGGCACCAGAAGACAGTCAATACAAAGATATTATTAGAACAGAAGCTTTGCATGGCCAGCTATACAGAATCTATCAAATGTGCAATGCTCCAATACTACCTACGCTTTCAGGAGTTCCTACAATGGGTCCCTGTTACTGTGCTCACACTAAAGGGATTATTTTACAGTCCCACCCCCTTACCAAACCTTTGAACTTCATACACCATTAGAGTCTCACAGACCACAACCTCTCTTTTTTCTACAGCAGCCTTCCCCAACCTGTTGCCCTCCAGATGTGTTGGACTGCATCTCCCAGAAACCCCCAGACAGCATATGGGGAGACACCAGGGTGGGGAAGACCGCTCTGTAGCCAGTAGATTCAGCAGGGCAAGGCAGGTGCAAAGCCTGTGGCTGAGCTGCTTGCTGCTATTTTCCTTCGTTAAAGCGGTACATCAGGGAAAATAAAGAAGAGGATGTGAGGACTAGCCTCATGCAATTCACCAACATAGAAGAAATATTTATTTAGGGTACAATCTTATTAACTGTGCCCTCTATGATCATAAGCCCTAAACTTGAAGGCTTAGACTCATCCTTTACAGGGGAGGAGGAGCAGTGGAGGTGATTTTCATCTTCCCATTGTCCTGCCCTGCATTTTCGCTAGATGGGCTTTTTTGCCCATCTAGCAAAGGCATTTTGGAGGGAGAGGGAAGGAGACTGGCAAGAGACTCAGGATACCTCATATCCTGGCCTTTCCAGTTTCCTCTCCTACCTGCCCTCCGAAACGCCCCTTTGTCCCTCACTCTGAGGTCAAGTTCCCAATCTTGGAGGCCAGACAGCACAATTCTTTCTTCGCTGGTTGCGAGAAGGAAGAGGGTCAGATCTCCATCTCCCCCTTCTGAGGTCAGAGCACTGTCACCAGCCTTGGAGGAGAGACTCCAAACAATCTCATGGCCCCTCAGACACTGTCTAGGAGCCATAGGATTGCTCTCTTATTCTATTTATATCCTCCCATTCCACCCAGAAAGTTGTGCTCGAGGCAACTGGCTATTGGGCGGTATAGAAATGCAATAAATAAATAAAT
Source organism: Elgaria multicarinata webbii (assembly GCF_023053635.1). Classification (NCBI taxonomy): domain Eukaryota; kingdom Metazoa; phylum Chordata; class Lepidosauria; order Squamata; family Anguidae; genus Elgaria; species Elgaria multicarinata. Next base: position 35,866,472 of record NC_086179.1, on the reverse strand, counting down.
AAATAAAATATAATAAATTAACAAGCATACCTTAAAAACACAGATGAAAACACACAAAAATTATAGAATAGGAAACAGCACTCCATCCAACAGACCTCTTTACAAGCCTGTTCAAGGCCTTTTCATTCTGTTCAAGGCCTTCTTGAACAGAAACGTTTTTGCCTGCTGGTGGAAGACCAACAGAGACAGGTCCAACCTAGCCTTTCTAATCACATTTTTCCCACCAGCAGGCACCAATCAAGTTCTAATACAAAGAGGGTGTCTTGATTCTACAGTCTCTTATACGTGGCTCTCCTAATCTCTCCCAACTGGCATACAAGGTCTCTGTTATATTCACACATAGACCCTCAAAGTGTGAGCTGGACATCTCTGGCTCAAATCCCACCTCAGCCACAACCCCACGCCCACCCCAAACAGCTGTAGAAAAGCTGCTAATCAGACCCTTGAAGGTTTTCCTGCCTTTTAGTTCTTGTGTTTTTATGATACTCTAAACTGGTTTTATTTGTATTTAAGTTGCTTTTGTATATATTTTTTAAATGCAAACCACCCTGGGAATTTTTATAGAAGCACGGCATAAAAATATCTAAACAGATAAAATGCAGCACAGGCAGAGCGCATCAAACTAAGGATGCTAACAGTTTGTGCATGTCCTCCTCTAAACAAAGGACCTAGTCATGCGGTGCAAAAAAAAAGGGGGGGACATGAGTTTATGCCTGATTTCTCCAAAGACAGAACTTCCAGTACCTGCAGCAGGACTCTGCGTACATCTGCATCGTCATGGTCCGCATTCAGCTGGCCCAACAGAAGCTCTGCCGAGAGCCTCTCTCCCACAAAGTTAGTGATCCGGTTGCCATCGTAACCATTGAAGACTCCGTAAAGGTAACAGTTGTTCTCACTCCTGACAAAGGGGGCCAAGATGGGAAGGGAAGGTTAAGAGAGGGGCATTCACTGTGGGGCCTGAAAGCAGCAATCGGCCACGCAATCAACCTTATCCAGAGAAAGGGTTGGAGTAGTACAGATTGCCAGTTTTGCTGCTGAACCATTCCAGCCACATCTGCAAGCTACTTACCTGAATTTCAACCAGTTATCCTCTAAGGGGTGGGCTTCTGTCCCCTTTCCGTCTGCACTGTAGGAACGGTTAGGGGCTGAACCTACACCGGAGAGCTGGCAGAGGGGCAAGTCATCTGTCCAGCTTGGTAGCTGCTCCTGGGTAACAATAAAAGGAAAAGTCCCCCATAAAACTCTCCCACAAAAATAGCAGCACACTAGCTGAAACAGTATTATCTCAATTACGGTGCTATAGTACACTAGCTAATATACACTGATGGAGTCCCCTTTCTCACCAGTATCTGATCCCTTAGTAGCCATTTTCTTCAACCATGTGCCTTATTGCACCTACTCACTCATACATCTTCTCCTGCTACTACTATGCTGTTCCTGCTTCCTTGTCACCCTTCGCTCAGGACAAAGACCCTGTTCAGGTGACACGTTAAGTCATGATGGTTAAGCATTTTGAGCTAAATGTTATGGCTTAACGTGTCATATGAACCATGCCTTAGCGTGCCATGTAAACCATTCCTAACCCTGGTGGCTACATAACCACGGTTTAAACATGCTCACTAACCATTTGCTGCAAAAGGGTTAGTGGCCTAACCATGGCTTAGCGTGTTGTCTGAACAGCCACCCACCCCCCAAAGTACTTCTTCATTCAGCGCAAGACGTGGTGATGGCCATCAACTTAATGGATTTAAAAGGGGATTAGACAAATTCATGGAGGAAAAGGCTATCAATGGCTACTAGTCATGGTGGTTATGCATCACCTCCAGCATCAGAGGCAGCATGCCTCTGTATACCAGTTGCTGGGGAACACAGGCAGGAGGGTGCTGTTGCACTCATGTCCTGCTTATTCAGCTGGTTGGCCACCTGGGAACAAAATGCTGGACTTGATGGGCCTTTGGTCTGACCCAGGAGGGCTCATCTCATGTTCTTAAACCTCTCCCCACAAATTAAGGGGGGAAATCTAGCATTTCTGGAGTTTGTCCTGGAGGGCAAAGCCAGATAAGTTTTATGCATTTTAATTACCATAACTGGAGAAGAGAAGTCAAGCTTTTTTGCCATATAAATACTTCTCCCTGCATACTTCAGATATTTTTGGTTCATAGCATGAACGCTTTCCTAGTGCTTTTGGAACCATTAGCCTTCAGGAAGCCACAATTCTTCTGTGTTTATGGAACAGCAGGAATATAAACCAGCTCTCTGTGCAAGGTGAAAGAGTAAAATTCCGTTCCCACTAAAGTAGATGGGAACTTGCATGATCCCTTTTATATTTCTACATGAGGCGGGGAGAGAACTGACATCACTCTGCCCTTCCACAGAACTGTGGGAGCATTAAGGCTGTTCCAGATGTCAGCTTCCTCAGAAGCATTACAAGGAGGACGTCATTAAAGAGCACAAAAAATGGGCAAATATTTGAGATCTCTTTATCAGGCAAGAAGTCACAAAAAGCAGGTTGGCGTGTGTGGGTGTTCTCTCTCCCAACACCAACACCCTGCCGCCCCAGCAACCCACTTTTTCTAACATCTTGCCTAAGACATCTGGGGATCTTGAAAGTTTGCCCATATTTTTGGTGATCTTTGGGTTGACCTAATAACAGTATTATACTAATACGGATTTTGAAATTTGTCTTCTGGCCAACATGCCTGCCTTTGTTTTTCACGAATGAGGTTTCTGTTTACGTGCATTTGGGGCTACCATCTCTGGCTTTGCATGACTTCTTTTCTTCCCCTGCACTGATCCTGTTAGTAGGTTTGGACCCTTAGTGATTGGGATGTGGAGTGGCCCCATTCTGAGTATCTGGCATGTCAGCATGCTGGCCAGCCACAAAAGCACTATAATTTGTCAGAGAAGCCAAGTTTGGAGCAGGTTTTCACAAATGGAAAAGGCCTGCACACCCCACCGAACTGAACACACCCCACCATGTATTGTAGTTTGCCAGGTGTTTGACAACCCACTGGTTTTTCCATTAACAGTAAAACTAGCATATTTAGCTAGCCCATGGGTCCACTAATTCAGTGGACCCATGGGCTAGATCAATTCTAGCAAGACAGTGTGACTGCAGAGATGAGTCCCTGTCTTCTTCTCTAACTCCATGAGAGATAGGGAGTAGGAGTCCTCCCCCTGTCCCCTGCTTAGGCTCAGAGGTGCTCTGAGCACCTCTATAAAGTTCAGCATAATGTTGTAGACAAGATCGTGTAGTCAGGAGAGGGTTAACAGTGAGCACAAATTTGGGTTGGCTATCACAACCAGACAGAATCTGTGGTCTCCTGATCTAGGTCCTGCTAGGCTGCCATATATGAAACTAGACTGGGTGCATTCAGTTTGGTGGGCCACATTGTATAGACCTTTACTGGAAGCACCATCTCTCTGGATAGTTGGCAGATATATACTAGCTCAGGAAACTGTTTTAGGATCAGTATTTTAGCCAAAGCCTCAAGTTTATGAGAAATACACTGAAAAAGTGGTAGAGAGCAGGGTGACATGAATCCTGCACCAACACGCTGACCCTGTTCAGACAACACGTTAAGCCATGGAGGGTAAGCATTTTGGGCTAAACATTATGGCTTGGCATGTCATATGAACCATTCCTAACCTGCGTAACCATGGTTTAAACACGCTCACTAAGCTTTTGCTGCAAAGGGGTTAAAGGCCTAACAGTGGCTTAGTGCGTTATTTGAACAGGCCATTATACCCATACCCATTGGGGCACACGGATGGTGAAGAGCAAACTAGCCTCACTGTAACCCTTTTGTGGTGTGTAGGGAAAAGAGGGACCAACTTGTGCAGAGTTTATGGGAATGCTGAATAAGCCCAACTCATGGAGCACAGGAGGTCTTTTAATTCTTAATCAAGCAGGCTATTATGCTCTCATTTCATGCCTATAAAAATATGAGCAAAGGAGCAACTTATTTTTGTCCTTGAACAGAAGTAGATATATTGCCTTTTCCTGCACTGTTCGTAGAGATCACTTCTGGAGATCAAAATATTGGGAGCTGGGGAAGCCCCTCTCTTTTTGCTCTTCCATGCACAGTTTGACAAAGAAGGCAAGCATGACCTTCCACTCCAGGGGCAACAAACTTGTAACATACATCTTGGGTTGCCAGGCCAAAACCCCATCAGGCTGAGAGAAATGTGGCCAGGCACTGCCCATCTTGCCACCCACAACTGCAGAAGCATCATCTGGCAGAATTCCTTCTTTCCCTAAAAGAAGCATTTTTAGTAACCAGCACTGGAAAGCTTACACACATCCTACACCAGCTTGGTGCCATCCAGATGTTTTGTACTAGAACTCCCTCAGCATTCGTGACCAAGTGGCCAGGTTGGCTGGGGCTGATGGAGTTTGAAGTCCACAACAGCTGGAAGGCATCAGTTTGGGGAAAGCTGCCCTGTACCGTGCAGTTACTGGCAATGGTAGGAATAGAGTGTCCAGAAAGACACGAATAGTCAGAGCTCCTGCCTCTTTTTTAGTTGTTTAGCAGAGGGAATGTCAGCAGGTGCAGCTTTTCTCACTGCTGCTGCATGGCCAATTGCACCTGCCAATATGCCTTCCCCTACGTAGGTGTTATTAAAGGCACAAGGCCCCAGTTTTCCTTTGGCTGGGATCACCCCAGTAGCCGAGCGGGAGGACACCACCACCACCACCACCACCACCACCACCACCCCTTCCCTTTCTTGCGCACACACCCTGCCCTCCTCTCTCTCTTGTAACAGGGCATCTTCCCTGCCTTGTGTTACCAAGCCCGGGGCCAACCCCACCCCAGACAAGCAGGGAGGCCCAGGGACCCTCGACCCTTCCCTCGAGCACGGGTGGTGGTATTTTCCTCTCTCTCCATCCCCCCCGCTCCCACGCTCCCCTATGGAACAGGCTGGGCTACTCACACTCTGCAGGAGACTCCTCCTCGCCGCCGCCATCTTTAAGCAGAAGCGACATCCTCCGCCCTTCCCCTGGCAAGGGAGAGGAGAAGGCGCAGGAAGCAGGGGCCAGAGCGTCCGTCGGATGGCGTCTTGGGGTTTGTTGTTGTTTTAACAAGGTCACAGCGCCCCCGGGAGGACGGAGGGAGGCATTGCAGGATGCCATCAGGTCTTTTTGTGTGGGAGAGGTTTAAAAATACATATGCAGGCGTTAAAAAGGATTATACACTGGGCGAGTGAATTCTGGGGATCAGTAGGGCGCACTTCTGGAGGCAGACCTCAGAAGGCGGTGGGTAAGGAGCAGAGAGGCAATCAGTGGATCTGGATGGTGTATTATGGGATGGGGGAGGCAGGAAGACTGCAGTAGGCAGAAATGACCATTTTCTCCCGCATCGAAATCTAGGAAGCTGCCCCCTGGCGGGTCAAACCATTGGTCCATCTAGTTCAGTACTGTCGACTACTCCCAACTGGCAACTCCAAGGTTTGAGATCGGGGTCTTTGTCATCCCGACCTGGAGATAAATTATTATTATTATTTATATCCCACATTTTCCCCAGTACGGGACTCAAGGCAGTTTACAATATTAAAACATGTACAATTAAAACATATAAATATAAATTACAAAAGTTAAAATAGAATTAAACCTAAAGTAAAATTAAAACATGTTAAAAATCGTAAATCTGTGCATTCAAAAACACATGCTCTACTCCTCAACTACAGCTGTGATTTAGAATTGGTCCTTTCGAGCAAATATTTTGCATGCAAAAGTTTCTTAGAGAACAATCCTCCTTGGGGTTGATGGCGAAGCAAGGCCCCTCAAATGCCTTAATACCGTTACCTACCGACGAGTTAGGGTGCAAGCCTGTGCATGTTTAGACAGAGAAAAGGCATTCCCCAGCCAGCAGGTTTAAACATGCACAGGATTATGCCCTTAGGTTCTGTCCCAGGCATCCGTGAAGACCCCTGCCTGAAACCCTGGAGAGCTCCTGCCATCAGCTATAAACCAGGCTCTCTCTGGTTTATAGCCTGGAGTCCTCCACATGTGGGCTACAACTCCCATAATTCTCATTGGCCATGCTGGTTGAGGATTATGGGAGCTGTAGCCTGACACATCTGGAGGACACCAGTTGAGGAACACTGCTCCAGATATTTTTGGACTAGAACTCCCATCATTCCTGCCCATTGGCAATGCTGTCTTTGGTTGATGCGAATTGAGTCCAACATCTGGAGGGACACTGTTTCCCCATCCCTGGTATAGTCAATACCTGAGCTTGATGGGCCAACAATCTGACTTATAAGGCACTTCCCTGTACTCAGGAGCATGTTGCCCAGGTGCTCATTTTTTAATTTTATGTTCAAGCTATGAAGCTCAAGCCCCGGGTACTTTAGAGGTCATTGCTTTTATGGTCCATTGAAAAATATCAGTCAACCAAGGCAATGTCTTGAGCAAGAACAGTCTGAGTGTCCTGAGATGAAGATCCAGTATCTGAGGCAGTAAGCTTGTGTGCACCAGTTGCTGGGGAACATGGGTGGGGAGGGTGCTGTTGCACCGTGTCCTGCTTTGTGGGTCCCTGGTTGACAACTGGTTGGCCACTGTGAGAACAGATGAACCCTCATTCTGATCCAGCAGGGCACTTATGTGCTTATCCACATAAAATGAAAACACAACTCAAGTGTGTCCCTCAGCTACAGGAGGAGACTGGCTTTCCCCCACATTTGTTTATTTAAATGAATGATAATGTTCATACCAGTGAATTGAATGAGCCCTGGCTCAGCTGTGAGTCTTACCCCTTTGCTTACCTCTTACATTTGGTGGGCTGCCCAGTTTCTCTAATGATTTTAAGCATTGTTAGAGGAGGGCCTGTAGCTCATTCATTGCCTTCTTCATTAAGTAACTGAAACCCTGTTCTTTGTGGAGCAGGAAAAAAGGGCCATGCCTGCTGCCCCTGGTCCTACATCCTTGTAGAGCCACCCCACCATCCCCACGCTGTGGTGGTGGTGAGGTCTGAAGAGGGGAGCCTGCTCTGCATGTATCCCCCCCCCCCAACCCCATGATGTGGAATTAGGGTTTCATCTCATGAGGGCAGAAGGAGAGGGAACCTAGACGCATAGAACAGGCTCCCACCTCTCCCAACCCATATGTGGAGAGGACCAGGGAGGGCCACTTGATAGATGGCAGGGGAGGGGTCAGCAGGTACAGGCCCACTTTACCTTGATTGTAATGACATGATTTTGAAAAGCCCAAATAAGCTATTGTGGATTGTTGTTGTTTTAAGTCCAAAACTGCTCAATGACCTCACGGCATGCCAACCAATTGGTACAGTGCATATTTAGATTATGTTTATGGAATCTTTTTCTCTCTCTTGCTTCAATTTTAACCAAAGTTCGACCCTGGAGAGGAAAAGTATGTTTGGATTAAATGTGGTCAGGAAACGTTCAAATCAGGCACGCAGCTTTAAAAATAAACACCCCATCTCTCTTTGCCCATTCTTTGAAATTCTTCTAGGAGCCTGGCAATATCTAAGCCAGAATGTGGTCCAGATACTGACTAGGTCATTTTTATTCCAACAGGCATGTAGGATAATTGTGAGATCATATATAATGTATAAGATTTTCAAATACAAATATAATATATATAATACAAATTGTTATATACTAAAGCCAGAATGTTTTTTTTTTAAATAACACTGCCATCAGAATTGTTTTGAATGTAATAACTTTATTGATAAGACACACCAGTAGTTACCACCTTCACTTTTTTTTAACCACAAATATACAGGACGTCGTAAACACAGGTGCCAAGTTGGCAGGATTTATGTTAGTTGGTGGAGGGAGAGGTACTGGAGAGGAGAAAACGGGTCAGTTGGGGTGGAGCTTAGAATTGGACATTTTGGGGATCCTGCAGCAGGCCACCCTTTCATTGTCACATATGTATACACGTGTGTGTGCGTGTGTGTGTATAGTTTTATATTATACCTCTTTCTATATAGTATATGTACTATATACACAAGCAATAATGCTGTGAGGGACGCAGAGATCCCCAACAATGTTACGAATGCCCCAAGGGCAGCGAGATTGTCAGAACAAATAGTTTGCGTGTATGGCATGAGGCAAAATGAACTGACCTATGATTCCTTATTCCCAGGTATGTTCCAGTTTAGATTCCTAAGCAGAACAGCCTCTGTCTTGGCATCTGAGGTAATGCCTGTGTGCTTGTTGTGCATGTACAGGGAGCTGGTAGTATACTGAATACCAAGGCACTCCTGATTATTACCAGGATGAGGAAAGAGAAGCGAAAGAGGATACCTAGACTTTATTTTAGCTGCAGTAACAGCTAGAGGAACTGGAATGACAACTGCAGCTGGTGCACATTCACTTGTCTATCTGATTGTACATCAAAATGGCATTATCTAGACACAGGTTGGTAAGTACATAAGTACAGGATCTTCTCTTGTTCATTGTGGAGCACTTAGGAGTCTACAGTAGAGCTGCATGACTTGAGGGCCATCAACCGAAAGACAGCTTTCAAGCCATGTATGTTCAGGGGATCAATTAACATTGTGTGTGTGTGTGTTGTGTGGCCTGGCTAAGACTTTGCATGTAGATCTCAGGTTTGATCTTCAGCATCTCCAGGTATGCTGGAAAAAATCCTGCCTGAAAGCCTGGAGAATGGCTGCCAGTCAGTGTCAACAATATTGGCTAGATAGATCAATAGTCTGACTCAGTATAAGGCAGTTTCCTGTATTCCTATGACTGAAGACACCTGGCTGGTAGCCTGCTTTTGGCATGGTGGGTCAGACGTTGTACAGGCCTGGTTGACATTATAGGGAGAGATCTCACACGCTGGTAAGTTCTACTTAGCAATACGACTGTCTCTGTGCATGGCTTGAATTCCCTCTGTCCGAATAATTCAAAAGTTGCATTCACGCTTGAGAAATATCATGCAGTACTTTAAGCACAAGTTGGGCTTTTAATATCACTTTTAAAGCTGCTTCACATTGGGTGCAGCAGCCAGATTATACCAGCGTTTCCCACAGGAAACATATGAAGTGTGAAAGGCAGGTATTGCTCTTAAAAATACAGGGACGTGCCAGAAATCCATGCTTGGCCATAGTTCCCTGGATGTCCATCATGCAATCTGGCCTTCCCCAACCTGGCACCCTCCTGATGTGTGGGACTACAGCTCCCAACATCCCCCATCCAGCACCACTTTGGGAAAGACTGGTAGAATCTGCCTTTCACACTTCACATGGTAACTGTGGGGGGACACGGGTGTGATACTCCATAAAGTATGAAGTGATTTGGACATCGTATGGTAAATATTTATGCGCAGTACTACTGCACTGCACCTTCACAGGGTGCAAAGGTGTTACAGCAGCATGATCAAAGCGCAACCACAGTAGTGCAGCTTCTGAGTAGCCACTTGACCCATGGAATTGTGGGCCCACTGAAGCATGCCCTTTTATCATTAAAAAATGGCTCGTATTGCATGACAGATAACACAGTTGCACAGATCTTTATCCTTGTGTGAATGCAATATATACTCTCCTGAGGCAAAATGGAAAATGTTCCAATACAAAACACAAACTGGGAAGACGGAGCAAGAAGGCAGAAATGGGACATTGGCCAAGATATGAGCAAAATGTTTATTCCTATGTGGATTCCCACCCACCCACCCCAATGGCAACAATGGAATTAGGTGTGCTAATACTAACTGCAATCAATGGTCTAACTTGCATCTAACATATAGATTGTGGCCTATCAACCTTACATGTTCCATCACAGTTGTGTGTGGAGTCTTCTAGTTACACGAGGGGCAATGTGTGTAAATGGGTGAAGTATTCCTGTTTGGATTTAGGAATCCATCCATATGTGACAGAGAAGGGGGCATAAAAACAATCCCCATAGCATAAGAAGTTTGGATCCATTTTGTATGCATACAGTTTAACACAGTCTTGGCCTATTCCCCAAGGCAGAACCCCGTTTTAATCTCTGGTAAGAGAACAGAACAGATGTTGAGGAATGGAACATCTCCCCTTCCACCCCCACATGAAAGCATGCAATTGACACAAACTTTGCAACACTGGAATTTCCACCCTCCAATCCCACAACTCTCTTTCCCTCCAGGGGGAAGAGATGAAAAGGAAGGACCTCTCCCTGACCTTAGAAAGAAACCCACTCAGTAAAATACCCACCCCACCCACAAGCCTAAATATTAGGCCATCCCACTAGAAGAAAAGCTTTGGGGTGGAGATCATATCCCCCCTCCTTCAAGCCCTATATAATATTGTTTACCTGGGACCATAAAGCAAGGGACTTAGTTCCTCTTTGTGCTTTATGTGAGCAACAGACTATCACTTCTCTCTCTCTCACTCTCTGCTAGCCACACACAGTGCATAATGAATCTCTGGGAAGGAGGTGCCAATAGAAAGGCTGTAGAGGCAATTCCACATAGTCACACCAGCATGCAGACCACACAGCAGGGGAAGAATGGAAACCGTTAAAGGGGTTCCTCCCCCACATTTCACCCTTGCTAGAAGTCCCATGTTCTCTTCTTCTGCAGTTAAAGCCGGGGGGACGGGGGACCCTGCAGACCTCTGGTCACTTAAAGGAAGGCTCCCGTCTTTTATGGGAAAGCTTTATACTATCCTTTTCCTAACCTGGTATTTAGCAAAGGGAAGCAGCAACAGGCAAGAACATAACAATCAAAGAATAGTAGGATTGGAAAGGGCCTATCAGGACATCGCTGGATCAGACCAAGGGTCCATCTAGTCCAGCACTGTGTTCAGTGGCCAGTCAGCTATTAACTAGGGACCCACAGGCAGGACACAGTGCAACAGCACCCTTCCACCCATGTACCCCAGTAACTGGTATATAAGCTTACTGCCTCGGATAGCAGAGGTAGCACATAGCCATCAGGACTAGTAGCCATTGATAGCCTCCTCCTCCAGGAATTTAGCCAGCTCCCTCTTAAAGCCATCCAAATTGGCGACCATTACTACATCTTGGGGTAACGGATTCCAGATGTGCTTCAAATGCTGTACTTCTTTACTCACATTTTAAAATGTGTATAGGGAAGCAGCCACACAAAGGTACTGCTCTTATGTTAGAAAGCTCAGCCACACATACATTAAGTACAAGGTTGTGGGAGCTTTGTAAAATACAAGTATGTGCGTTTAAGGCTCTAACCCTTTCAGCAGTACAAAGATGCACCTTTGGCTTCTTTACATATGGGTAGGGAAGCTTAATGCCTGAAGTATCAGAGTTGATCACTGCCTACCCACCATGGGCTTAGCGCTATGTAATTTCTGGGCTTCGGGCAGGTGGTACTCTGTTCTTCTGACTGTCCTGATCGTCATACTTTTAAGGCTACAGTAAGATGTAGTTCAGCCCTGTGAAATCTCCAGTGTTGTGTGCTTTCCTCTAGGGGAGAAATGGCCCTCGGCAAGACTTGCTGAGCTAAGTAACAGTTAGGGTGGGTTGGATTGCTGCATCAACACATTATAAACCAAGACAAGTGTTTCTGGACTGACCCTTGCCAAATGCTTCCATTGAGGTATAATGCTACAACCAGAAGCAGATCAACATTTCTACAAAAGCATGATTAATGTGCTTTTTTTCTTTTTTCTTGATGCTGGTTAGCTGTATTCCACCAAGGACCGTCTGCAGCTCTGAGAAGATATGAAGTGCTGTTTTAATGGGATTTTCTGCTCCTAGTTGTGTTATTATATGCTGATGGTAAACATTAACCCAGGGACAGGTTAAAATCTTTACAGTGGCCTGCAATACCTTTGTTTCATGATGTGCTCATTCAGAAGTCCATACATCTCACCCTCACCCTTTATTTCTCAGCACAGCAAATCTTATAATTAACCAGAAAGAATGATCTCCAGAGATGTAGAAAGCATAAAACACTTAAGGGTAACAAGGCTCACAAGGAGAGGCACGTGAACAGAGAGCCAGCTTTCTGGAGAGCAGAAATTAGGAATCAAACACAGGACGCAGCAGTGGACCCCGGGTGAAGAAGCTGTAGCACCCTAATTTGGGTCACTTCCTCCACCTGCATGGAAATGTGATCAGAAATCCCCCAAAGGGTGCATATTCTTCCCATCCAGAATAGCAGTGAATTGTGGAACTAGTCCTTATTTCAAACTGATTACTCCCAAGTAAGAGTGTGGTTTTGCAAATGTGTCCCAACAGATGTTTGAAGAAGCAAGGGACGTGCTTTCTTTGTAGCTCTCCCAGCCATTCTGAAATGCTTATGAAAGGTTAGACTCCGATAAGATGAACTGGAGACATACATAATAATGGAGTGGGTGTACTTTGACTGATCCTGTCCAGTCTGGAAAGTGTAGACCCTTCCTGGGCTAACCCAACAGTCTTTTCTCCCAGCACAGCAAAGTATTCATAGTGGGAGTTCTAGTTTGTTATTCTTGAGAACAAAGATAATGGGGATGACAGATGACCCATTTGGCACTAGAGCTAAATAGGCTTCCCTCTTAATTCCAGGAAAGCTACAGAATGGCTGAGTTCACACAACACGCTAATCCACCCAGTGTGGGTTGTCAAATACAGCATGTTGTCTGAACACAGCATGTTTTCCAGAGGGTGGGTTATTTTGTTGTCTGAATGCAGTGTTTTTTCTGGTGTGGCTTGTTAACCATCCTGAACAACCCAACAAGCCATGGGTTCTCAAGGTGGCTTGTTTGAGAAAAATAAATCATGTGCATGGTTAACAAGCCACCCTGTGGAAAATGTGCTGCATTCTGGCAACATGGTAACTGATCCTGCTCTAAACACATTGTGTTCAGACAAGAAGTTAACCCATCCTGTGAAAAATGCACTGTGTTCAGACAACACGATAACCCATGGTTTAGCGTGTTGTATGAACCCAGCCAATGTATCCAGTGGAATAGAAATCTCCCCTTCCCACTTGGCAAAGCCCATGGTAGTCTTGAGGTTGAATGGCAAAGTATCCCAAACAAGCCAGTCCCATGAATTCTTTCTCTAGCATAGTATTCTTCGTCAAAAGGATTGTGACCACTGAGGGTGCCTCTATGTGGCAAGTTAACAAGCAGTCGGGTTTTGCTTTATTACACTATACAGAACATATGGTCATGTTAATGAGGCTCTGTAGAAGGGTTGCTATATGTTAGCTAATACTATGGATGTGGCTTAAGAGCAAGTTTTGATCCTGGTACCTCTCTTTAGAAATTTGTTAGGATGTACGCAACCAGATAGGCACATTGTCTCAGGGGTAAGTCCTACTTAACTGGATGGGGCTTAATTTTGAGTAATCTGCAGTGAATCAGGCTGTCGTACACTTTAACTAACCCATGGGTGTGACTTATTCCTAGGAAATCATTCAGATTATTACCTCCCTTTCACTATTACTTGACTCAGGAAAACAAGCTCCATAAAAACCAACAGCAAAAGACAGCTTTTGGAGAGAGGGTTTGCCTAATATGCTAGAATATAACTGGAGTAATTTTGTACAACTAAGGCTTGATTCAGTCAAGTTGGGTTAATGCTTTCAGGAGTGGGTGTCCCAGGCCCCTGTTGGCAATAGATGGTTGTTTTCCCAAATGAACTCCACTGTGCATTTGGTCATCCTGGGGACAACCAATAGAGGCTGGTGGCTCTGTTTTCAATGGGGTTATGAATCCTCTCTGAGTTTGTCAGAAACAGCCAGAACTCTAAAAGAGCTGTCCAAGATGATGAACCCTGCCCACAAATAGGTTTCAGCACCTTGGATAGCTCTATGAAGAGTTCTGACTGAAACACAGAATGGAATCACACCACTGAAATTGGAGCCATGAGCTTCTACTAAAGGCAAACTATTAGATGGGAATTTGAATCAAAGGGAGAAGAGAATAAAAGGTCTCTATCCTGGATTTGGGATCCCACATCATTCCAGTCTAACACTGGTAAGTCGTGATCAGGACATCTGTTGAACCATTCACAGATCAAAATTCACTGGATTGTCATCACATAAAATAATCAGCCCTTGACCCTCTTGGTTTAAATCTACACATTCCTATGGATTTTGATTGGGACAGAAAATGTTCCCACATGCTTCCACCATACACATGCTCTCAACACCTTTCCTCCATACATTTTTAAAAACAAATTAAACAAAATTCACCAGACTGTGTGGTAGCTTGCTGTGGAATGGGTAGAAATTACGTCCCTCACCCTGATGTCAAGAGCTGTCTTGCACCCCGAACAAATGCTCACAACCAGTTTGACTGTACCTTTTCAGCTTGGATTATCTTTCACCTGCATTTTGCTCTTGGTGAACCAGCTCAACGAGACTTCTACCAGATGCTCAAACTGCAGATGTGCACTCCAAGGGCCTTTCCAAAACACAAGCCGAGGACAAGAGCACCTAGCTGCAGTATGAGATTGTGGTGGGACCTGCTTGTGGCCAATTTCCAAGAGGCAAAATGCAGTCAAAAGGTAAAGGAGGACTCCAGCATAGTCAAAGCATTCATGATAACTAGCCAGTCTAGTGTCCATTTCAGTCCAGTGCTGCCAATCGACAGGACTGGATGTGGGGCTTAAATCCAACCCCTATGATCTCAGCTAAAGGGTAAACCTCAGACCTATTTGAGATCCATTTGCACACAACACACACCTTCCTGCTGCCATTTACATCACTCACCCTTGCATGCCTGCATGCTCACTCACACCCCTCACTCATAGGTGTTTTGTTCCCCACCTGTTCAGGTCATGTTCTGTTTTCACACTACTTATTCTCACGCGCAGCCATGGCACCCTCTGGCTCTACCTCACCCAGTCATCCCTCCGCTGGTCCCACGGCTGTGCCTTACATCACCAGCACTATCTTGAGGTCCTTTCCCTCTTCCCCCTACGGAGAGTGTGAACCACATTCCTGCCTGCAGCAGCTCCCCAGGCAAAGAGAGAGAACAAACTCTCCCTGCAACATGGACAGTAGAACATTTTGCAATCGACAATTTGCTTTGGGTGGAAAATGCGGAAGAGAGAGGAGGTGGTGTTGGGCTTTTTTCTGATTAGAAAATAAGAAATAAAAACAGAGACCCTAGGAGACTGGGAGTGGCTGAGGGCCACTGGTTGCTCTGGAACACACATGTCTGTTTTGCACCTTGGCTTGTTGGTGGCAGAGGGGAGCGAGGGGGGGGGGAGGGAGGGGAGGGCTCCACCGGCTCTCAGTAGTCCTGTGCTTGGTACCCCTGTGTCTCAGCATCAAAAGCATCCACCGAAGGGGGATGTTGGTACGTCCCCATGCTATCTGTAGTGTCATCCTCGTTCGTGTAGGGTGCGTAAGGCATGCCGGCCTCTTGGCTCGGGTCCATGTAGTCCTGGGAGAAGAGGGCTGAATCGGCTCCAAGTTGGTATCGCTGGAATGCCAGAAATGACTGGCCCACCTTTAAGGGAGGATGCGGCAATGTGGGAGAGGTTTTTTGTTTTTGTTTTTTTGGAGAATGGGAAGGAGGAAGACATGGGAAAAGAGAGAGGGAAAGATACCAAGGAGAAACAAACAGAAGCCGGGTTAGTAGAGGTTAGTGCACAAGACATAAATTAGTGCATGAGACATACTGGAATTAACAAGTTGAATGTAAATACATTCTGCAGAACAGCAGGAAGATCTGGCACACCCCGCAGAGAACAGAAGTTCAGGAAAGAAGCCACGGAAGGATCAAGGGCAACTGGGAAGAATACTTAACTTCCGGGAGACACCCTTTTGTGGGAGGCTTGGTTCTACACTTTGTTGTATCTCACTGTTTTCAGAAACAGCTGGCAGAAATGAGCATGGTCCAATTCACCATGCAAAACAAGGTATTTATTTCTGGGATCAGATGTGTTTATTTAGCATATCCAAGCTCCGTTAGCCCAGGTATGTTGAGGGCTTCAGCCTGGACCAATCTCCTACTCATTCACGTGGATGGCAGCAGGAACTGCAGGATGAATGCAAGACTTGCTGCTCTGTGCAGCCGATTTTGCAGTGCTGGCCTTGGGGCCGGTAGTGGTGGCAAGAGAAATGATAGCTAACCTTTTCATGGACATGTCTTGCACATGCAGACACACCTATAACAGCTCTGGCTGACCATGGGTGCTTACAGATGGGACGACAAGGCAATGTGACATCTTCATCACACTTGACTGATCAAAGCTGTGGTTAAGGGAGGCCCAGCAACATCACCAAAACTCTTAATCGCGCAATGCCCTTTGATGAAACAAGGCCAGAGAAAGAGCAAGGGGAGGCTCAGGGGTAGCCATTTTTCAGCTGCCTTCCGACACTATCAGCTTATGGATCATGCCAGGGGAAGAACAAGCGAAGAGAAGCAGAAAATACATTTTGACAATGACCTATTGTGGTTAAACATATTAAGATTGTATCATGGCTGAGAGAAAGGCACATCGGTGTTATTTGGCATTAGTTTGTAGAAGGGAGGAAGGCGCAAAAGGCTGAGGACCAGAAGATGAACAGTGTACATTCTAACTATTTGGAGCTAAAGGATGGGACAGGGGGAGCCTTCCAAAACTCCAAGGAAGGCAGGGCTTCTCCTTCTCCTCACCACATCAGCTGCACAAAGATCCTATCTTTTGTTCCTCTTTCTCGTCTTCCCTCCTGCCCCTGAGCTGGAGAATCGGAAATATTTTCATTCCAAAAATTTCCTCCCTGATATGCCCAGCTTTCATGGGCCCTGGGATTAAGCGAGCACTGGTGGGGAGCTAGGGAACAGTGTGTTGTACTCTTCCTGAAAAGTGATTTCTCCAAGTCTCCGGAAGGCCAGATATGTCAGGAAGCCCTGTAGGGAGAGAACAGGATGGAACGAGGGACATTAGAGAAGAGAGTCAGTGTGGGAAAGGTTTTTGTAGAGCAATAAGGCATGGAATGAGAGGAGGAGGGGGTCCAAATGCCATGTGGTAGCAGAGAGGCAAAAGCTGGGGCGCTCTCAGAGGACCTCCCCTACTTTTACAAAATGGCTCTACATGATATCCAACTCTTTTTGCAAATAAGGGCCCTGGTCTCTGCTCTGGCCAAAACAGATCCAATACCAGCCAGAGTTTAGAACAGGGGTGGGTAACAAGTGGCCTGTGGGTCGCATGGAGTCCCCGTTGCTTCCTCAGTGCAGCCTCCATCAAGTTCAGCTTTGTTATTGTTATAAAACTAAATTTGACCCTTTAAGCGCTCCAGAGCCACACACTAAAATGGTCAAATTTAACACTTTCTGATGCATTTTTTCATGTGCCGCCCCAATGAGTGTGAGATCTTGGGTGTGTGTGTGTTGGGGGGATGGGTTAAAAACACCCCCTGTAACTCCCTGCAACTGCTGGTTTACAAGGTAATAAGCTGCTTTTAAGAAGGCCAAAAATATTTGAGCAAGGCAACTGGAAGACAGTGAATGTCATCGAGAGCAATGGAAAAGAAGGGGACGTGTGCTTCGAATGCCAAAGAAATCCTGCAGTTTTGTTACTGGATAAAATATAAATGAGCTATAGTTGCCAACACAGGAAGTATTCTCGACAGTAGAACACATCTTAAGCCAAAAAAAAATCCATATTGGATCTACTTAGAGAGTTTTTAACGGGCAGACTGGGTTCATCCATGTCAGGATCCTCATTTTCTTGTCTTTTTTTTTTTACTGGCGCTCTCTCCCCTTATGGGATATTTTAAATGTGCATATATTTCAACATACACATGTGAATGAGCAAAAGAGGGCTCTCTTCTCTAGGCAAGGTGGCAGCAGGACTTGCCACTGCAGGGTAACAGCCCCATTGCTCATCTTTCCAATTTTGACAACATGGTAGCATATAAAGCCAAGGAAAATAGCCATGTGAGATCAGCCTTTGTTATACAGTAATGCTGAGCAATGTCAGGCTATAGAAGGCTGGGTGTAGGTTCCTTTTTTAAACCACCCTGAACATTTCGTGTGCTTACTGGAGCTTGTTTTTGTAAGCTTATCAGCTTTAGAGCCAGAGAAAGGGCAAATGTAAATGTAAATAAATAAAAGTGAATTAAGACTTACAAACAAACAATAGATGGGTGTAACACTAGTTGGGAGTTAATTATACTTTTTTCTCCCATGTTATAGAGAAACAACATATAAGCTTTATAAATATATAAAATCCTAACCGGAGCAGTTAGCTACCATATCACCAGATTCAGTGATTTTTAATAAGTCCCATATGACAAATGAGCAATCGTTTTAGCAGTTTTGTTACATTTTTTTAAGCAATTAAAGATTAGAAATATAAAAAGGAAACTATAAAAAGTCCATTAAAAGAAAAAAAACAGTTCAGGGTTTGATCATTAGGAGATTCTTCCTGAGTCAACAGGTAACCGTTTTCTGGATTTAGACCATGGTTCCAAGGAGTTGAGAGGCAGCTTAGGTATAGGTATGCCATAAAAAATGGGACAGTGAGAAAGTGAGGGGGGAAACAGCAGAGTTTTCCAAATGGAATGTTGCACAGAGATGGGAATATTTAAGTAGGTACAGCTTTTCCCATTCTCCTGCTATGAAAACAGGATGTGTCATTAAGAACATAAGGAGGAGCTCTGCAGGATCCGACCAAAGGCCTATTTAGTCCAGGACTGGCCTACCAGATGCTTATGGGACAGCTGGACACAAGTTCAATAGCACCCTCCCGCCTGTGATCCCCAGCACCTGGTCCTCTGAGGCATACTGCCTTTGAATCTGGATGTAATACACAGCCATCAAAAATAGCAGCCATTGATAGCCTTATCCCCCATGAATTTGTCTAATCTCTTTTCAATGCTGTCCAAGTTCATGGCCATTACTACATCTGCGTGCTGTGTGAAGAATTACTTCCTTTTGAATCTCTCACCATTCAGCTTGATTGGATGACCCCAGGTTCTAGTTACAAGGGAGAGAAAACCTTCTCCATATCCACTTTCTCCACACCATAGGTAATTTCATACACCTCTAGCATGTCTCCCCTTACTCACTGTTTTTCTAAGCTAAAAAGCCCCATGTTCATAGCCTTTCATTATAGGGGCATTTCTCCAGCCCAATGATTATTTGGGTTGCCTTCATCTTCATAGTCTCCCTTCTAGGCACAGGAACGATGTCCTATATTTCATGCCAATTCCTCCCCATCATTGCTATACTGGGAGCAACCCTCCACCCCCGCCCCTGTCCAAGAAATATGGAGCAAGAAAATAGGTGCAAGGAGGCTTCAGATAACAGGTATTGTAGCTTAGGGAAATGTTGGGCCTAGTGACATTGGTCCTACAGCCATTGAAGCAGTGGCTCTATACTGCGACAATGGGTTTGGCCTGTTATGCACTCTCACCCTTTACATCAATCTTCTCAAACTGGGGCCTATCAGATGTGTTGGACTGGCTGATGGGGATGATGGAAGCTGTAGTCCAACACATCTGGATGGCACCAGATTGGAGAATGATGCTTCATATTTTAGTCTCACAGGTCTAGGAAGCCATATAGGCTGTAAAGGACAACTGTTCCGCACCCACACACACACCTTCCAGGATGAGATTGTGGTTCCTGTGTGTCTATGCTCTCTCTATTAGGATTGTCCTGATTCAAAGAGATGTAAAAAAAATGGCTATGGAAAGGTCGAAATGTTGCTTGGCTAATAAAATGATCAAGGGTTTTTTGGTTGTTTTTTTTCTATCGTCCAGCCAATGATTATTTGGACCCGTAAGATGACTTTGTGGTTGGTGATGGAGCAATGCAACAAGGGGGATGCGTATAACAGGACTGGAAGATGAGGCAACAGGATACTTCATAGAAGAGTTCCATAGTTACTAGCCAGGGTCCAAGACTGAATTACTTACCCAGGTGAAGACAGAGAAAAAAGAGAATGTGATGGCCGCTCGGGCTGCATCTGCTCCTTCATTCAGCGGGTTGTCTTCTTTCTTTGAAACACGCCATTGGTCAGCCAGGAAACAAAAACTGACAAACCAGAGAAATGCCCAGAAGCCTGAGAGAGACCGACCATTGAAACAAGAGAAGGGGAAAGGGGTGAGAGGAGAACAAGGTACGCATAGACATTTTAGTTCTCACATTTCCCCAGCAACTTCAGCCTTACAGAGTGTTTTGTAGATTGGGACAAATTCCAATTGTGCAACCCAATACAAGTGCATTTAAGGTGGGACTGCAAGTTAAAAGACAAACACAAAATTCCCAACCTCATGTTTCTCTCCTCGTACTCACTTGGGGACTGGGAGGAATTTGAAGAGAGAAACTGGTGGTGGGTAGGAGGGCCTTTCCTCCATCTGCTAGTGGCAAATACCATCCCAGCCATTTTTAGCCTCCCTCTTGCAGCTGGGCTCCAATATTTGAAGCAATCCCAGCTGCAGAAATACATGGCCATGGGTGTGTGTGGGGGGGAGGTATTTCTTTTTACATTCACATTTGACCTTTGTTCCATTATGGAAGTCAAGATGCTCTAGTATGTAAGGTTCCCCCATGGTCTCCCATCCAAGGACTGACCAGACCCGGATCTGCTTAGCGTCAAACCATGTACTTCCAATCATGTCCTGAGACTTTTGCAAGGGAGAATCAGTAAATCTGGGGAAAGGTTAATTATCCCTCCCATCCACCCGTTCTCTCCTACAAATGCCCTCATCCAGCTCTGGAATCCTTGTACCCCAGCAAACACCGGTTTGAAAACATGTGTTTGTGGAGAAAACGTGCAGTTCTGCCCTAAGTGAGGTAGAACCCAAATGCTGTGGAATGGCCAGGGAAGACAGCTTTACCAGCACTGGAGCTCACTGCATAAGTCACAGCTGGTACATCCATTACCCAAGCGGGGTCTATTGAGCATCCATAACAATGGTGCCACTTGCTCATTTATTCCTGAAATGCAGCCCCTCTGCAGAACTGAGCCCCAGAAAGAAACACTGTCCTGGTGATGAGGATGGAAAAGACAGCAGAAGGACACAAGTCTCCCAAATCAATTGCAGAGGAACTCTCTAGTCTGCAAAGAAAGCTACTAGAATCTTGCCAAAACTCTAGGTCAGCCTTCCCCAACCAGGTGCCCCCCAAATGTGTTGTACTACAATGCCCATGTTAGCTGGGGATGATGGAAGTTGCATTCCAACACACCTGGAGGGAACCAGATCAGGAAAGACTGCATTAAGCAAACAATCAAAGCACAACGTTTTCCATAGGAAACCTACTGGGATATTGTCAAAACTCTAGGGCAGCCTTCCCCAACCAATGGCCATGCTAGCTGGGATGATGGGAGTTGTAGTAAGCTACAACTACCTGTAGTAAGCTACAACTACCTTAGGGCTAGTTCCCTTATCCTTAGGGAGGAAAAGTGTCAGGAAATCTTTAATCAAATATTTTTTGAGAGGCTTTGGTATGACGTGGGTTTCATTCTGCACTTAACATTTGAGTTTCATCTACAGAATGCAGAGAACAATAACATCAGAAAATAGTAACAGAGAAAACAAAGGGACAGAAATATTCCACACTTCTAAGTTTAGAACTACAGGAATGAGGCCTGTGTGGGAAGAGACAGATATTGGCCACGTTCATACATAACTCTAAACCATAATTTATTGTGATAAGCATGTGCGAAAAGGAGCCTGCATGAAGTGCTAGGTTCTCACACTTGCACCTCCTCCCATGCGAGCAAAAGGAGGAAGAATAAACCAGAATTTAGCTTCACTTTAGCAGATTCCTGGCTTGTTGTTATGTGTGAAGTGAACCAAGAATTGTGGTTTTAAAAGTAAATGTTCTATTCTGGTTGTGTTCTTATATTTTATTTTATACTATGCTTTTATACTGTTTGCTTTATATGTTGAATGCTTTTCATGGTTTCAATTTTTGTAAACCGCCCAGAGAGCTTCAGCTATTGGGTGGTATAAAAACGCAATAAATAAATAATAAATAAAATTGTTACACAAACCAGGAAAGCAATCCAGGGTTTGTTGTTTAGTAATTGACCTGAATTTATTTTAAAACACAATGCTTGGATTGCATGTAATAATCCAGGAATCTGCTAAATTGGAATGGATTTCTAGTTTATTCTTCCTCCTGGTCGTGGGACAGGGGAGTGTGTGAGCCAGAGACTTCTCACGGCTCTCTTCTGCCCATGCATATAGTGCTAAACTACAAGTTAGCAATATGTGCGAATGCGGCCAATGTGTTCTTCAGACTGTTGAAGGGAGTTTAGAAGAGGGATTGCTGCTTGCAGCGTATATAGTCATCCCACTCTTGCCTCTGGTAAACAGGTCTTGCATTGTTTCAAAAACCTACAAACCCTGTTTCACTAGAGGCAACACTGGGACAAAAGAAATATGTGGGGACAGCCTGGGAAGTGAAACCTCTCCCAAACCACAGGAAGTACAATCTCTCTCGATCCATTTCCAACTTCCTTGAAAGCTATTTTCTGCCTCCAGTCTTTCAGTGGAACTCAGTGGTGGAAGTGAAGACGTGTCCACTTTTATTTATTTTTATACTTAAAAATAAGTATATTTTTAATCAAAACGGATTCAAATTTTGGTTATCCGCCCTCTTCCTGAGGGTTGCTTCCCTTGATGCATTTTAACAGACATGAGAATAATTTTGCAGCTCACATCTGCTTTAAAACATGTACGAAGAGCAACATGAGAGAACACTTATAAGTCATTATGTAAGAAGGCACCTTGGGTGGAGCAAAATACTTTCAGAATGGTAGCCTCTTTGGTCTCTTACGGCAAACAAACAAAAAGTCTTGTGGCAACTTAAATTGTAGTGTGAACTTTTGTGGACGAGAGAGCACCATTAAATGCATGAAGTGTTTTCCTCAACCCGCATGTATTTATATATACACACAGGATATAGATCAGGCTATTTGCCATTCTATATTGTATTTAGGCTGCAGTTCTAAGCATTACCATCATCATCATGTTCTTGAAAGTCTTCACATCCACTATCTCAGTAATCCTTACAACAACCCTATAATGTAGGCCAGTGTTACTATACTTGTATTTGCAGATGTAAGTGAAGTCAAGAGATAATAGCCTGCCTAAAGCCACCTAAGGAGGGGAACGCTTTAAACTGGGAAGACCTTGATTCATAATTCAGCCTCTGAGTCATGTCACTACAATACCTCCCAAATAAGCATAATTATGTGGAAGTCATACTGAAATCAGAGGAACTTACTTCCAAGTAATCATGGCTACAAGGATTGGGCTCTTAGTCGAAAATGTGCTTCCTTCTACTTATTTTTATTTCATTATTACATTTATATACTGCCATTTTTCATCAAGGGACCCAATGAGGCTTACAGAATCCTCCTCCTCTCTATTTTTTCCTCACAACAACCCTGTGAGTTGATTTAGGCTGAGAGACAGTGACTGGCCCAAAGTCATCCAGTGAGCTTCATGACCACGTGGGGAACAGAACCTGGATCTCCCAAATCCCAGCATGACACTCTAACCGCTACATCACACTGACTCTCGCCCTTCACTGGCTGTTGCCCTTCACTGCATCTAATGCTTCTTAGCAATGTAGTATTCCCCTGACTGCACTACAGAATTTGCCAAAGGGAAAGAAAATTCACCCCAGATAGCTTGCAAACTTGATTACAAAACCGAGACGGAGAAAGCAAACAAGCACTGAGCCAACGTCCCTCTCATGCTGTTCTGATCTGCACTGACGTCATTAACTGCGGGAGAGCGGTGTCTCGAATGTACACTTCAGTACAATTAGAATCAAGCTCTTAGAATGAATATGCTGTTCTTAGAATGACTGGATGACTTGCTTTTAGGAGGATAGTGGAACAGTTTGCACTACTAATGAAAGAGAATGCATTTGGCCTGGCATAGTTATGAAATTAACCAAAGCAGCACACCGATTTACTAGTGTAAATCCTGTCTCATCATGGGCGCTAGTAGTCCTCCTCCGTTCCTGCTGTTTTGCTCCTCAGTCCCCTCACCACAGAGGGGCTCATAAATAATAGAAATGTGGCTCATGCAAAGTGAATCCCCCCTCCAAAATTTGCATGTGGCACAGCCCTGGCGCCTGCCTTGCGTGTCCCGATTAGCCTCCTCTGTCCCCTTCCCACTCCCTGTCGGCAGCAGCAGCCTGACCACACGGCTGTGCCTGGAGCCTGCCTTCATGCCACACTGATGGGCTGAACAGGGCTGTCCATCACCCTGCTGCTGGAGGGGCTGTCCTGCCTGTTTGGTGTGGAGGAAATTAATTGCTATTAAAGCCTGAGCCTTGAACTTCCTTGAACTTTCAAACTTTTCTGAATACCTACACTGCTCAAGCTTTAGCTTAAGACAAAAATGAGAATAACTGGTTTGGTAGATCACAAATAATAAGCCTTATACTGCAGTATTCTTATATAAGATTCCTCTGAAGGCACCATGATATACTGAGGCCCAAATGCCTCCTATAAATCAGTCCTAAAAAATGTCACAGCAGAAGGTATACTACATATTACCATCAACTCTGAGAAAGGTTAAAGAGCTACCAAGCTGCTTCTGTATTCTTGGGGGCTACCTTCACGGCACCAAGTTGGCACCGCATCCCCCCAAACCTTGCACTTTCGCTTCTGCGGGGTTGCGCCAGATAATCCCCATGCCAAGGAGCAAGCACGGGTTTACAGCGGTCATCCGCCCTCTCCCCCAAACCCACGTAAATCAATGTAGGGGGAGGAGGAGGAGGTGTCTGGCTCGCTCTCTGCCCTCTGCCCATGTGGACGGTGACCAATTAGGGGTCGCCATCCATTGGGAACGCCCCCGAGTGGCTACGGAGCGAGGACAGACCAACAGAAGAGCCTTTGCTCTGGCTGAAAAAGTCGGGTAAGTCCCCGACTTTTCATCCACACATCTTTGGCTCTTTGCCCCGGTGTGGCTTCGAACCTGCATCATCTAACTGACACCACGCAGATTCAGAGCCACCCCAGGGCAAAGAAGACATCCCTTGGGAAAACCTATGTTTCTTTCACTGGGATATTCATGAATAATATTTATTGAATCTTCCTTCTTCTCAAGAACACACTAGAGTTCCCTTTGGCTCCCTTCTGCTTTTTAAAAGTTTATCATATCCTTTGAACATGTTTTCAAATTCTACATCTAGGAAGATTATACTAAACTCTTGCTTTGAAACAAAAGAAAAGCAGGAACCATCTCATAAATGTGTGACTCGAAGAAGGGAGGTTTAAAAGTAAAAGTTCTAAATATTTGTCTGTCTGAATTTGGAACTTACTTATTCAGAAGCTGTTCCAATTGGAAGGGTCAAGAAAAAGGAAGAATCAAAATGGGGAGTAGCGAGGCTAGGAACTAGTTCCAAAATAAGCGTAATCGTTATGGAAAATGGACACACTAGAACAAAATACATGTGGTGATCAGCAGTTGGAATTTACATTGCCAAGGCATCTTTGTGAAACTGCGTTTTGGAGACAGATGCTCTAATTTGATGATGGGGGGTTCAATCGTGGTAACCCAAGGGCTGAGTTGCTACAGAGCAACTTCCAAGCAGAGTATATCTGGTAGTCTATGAACTGTGTGCTTTTCAAAATTGTTTTTAAAATTCAATCAAGTCAGCATTCCTAAAACAGTAAAATGGCCTGAACGCCAAATCCCACTGTAGTGTTTTAAAAATGCTAAATCTATTGTCCTGGTTGCTTACAACTATTTCAGAAATCTACAGGTGGCAATTACTAAACTCTATTTCCTGGATACCTGGCGTAATTCTTAATCTCCACCAGTTTCCAAGTGACTAGCTTAGAGCCAGTGGGCTGGTTTGGAGGATCACTGAGGGTTAAAATAAGCCAACATGGTTGTTTAATGCTTGGCGAGCAGCAGCATGTGTGGGGCGTAATTTGCCTAATTACTCATCTGGGCATGGCTTGTCATGTCATCTGAACAACAGGCCATGAGTTATTTGAGGGTTGTTTACCCCTCCAAGAATCCATGCCACTCGGGTTTGGACCACGCAACAGCCCATGCAAATCACACCCCATATACACTGGCATATGCAACAAGCCACCATGGCCTTTTAACTTTCAATAATTGTGCAAACCATGTGAATATGCTGTAGTGGAAAGAGTATTGAGCTTAGACCATGGAGACCCAAGTTCTAATCCTTCGTAAACCACACATCTCACTGGGTGACCCAGGGCCAGTTACCACCTCTTAACCTAACCTATCTCACAAGAGCTGCAAGGATCAAAATGGAAGATCCTGAGCTCCTTGGAGGAAGGGCAAAAAAACATATAATAAATATTTACAAAGCTAATCTAGAGTCTCCAGTGTAAAACATCTAATCTAAGATTATGGAGAATACAGCTATCAATGGCTCCTAGTCTTGATGGCTATATGCTACCTCCAGGATCAGAGGCAATATAACTACGTAAATCAGTTGCTGGGGAACATGGACAGGAGGGTGCTGCTGCACTCAGGTCCTGCTTGTGGGTTTCCCACAGGCAGCTGGTTGGCCATTGTGTGAACAGAATGCT
Source organism: Elgaria multicarinata webbii (assembly GCF_023053635.1). Classification (NCBI taxonomy): domain Eukaryota; kingdom Metazoa; phylum Chordata; class Lepidosauria; order Squamata; family Anguidae; genus Elgaria; species Elgaria multicarinata. The sequence goes on along the minus strand of NC_086179.1, from coordinate 35,840,066 downwards.
GGACCAGATGGACCCATGGTCTGATCCAGCATTGCTCTTCTTGTGCTCTTAAGGCTGCAGTTAAGGCTTGGCCTGAAGAGAATTCACATTTTGTGAGTAAGCGGATAAAACAGATATTAATCAATACTGATTGGGAACTTGAAGAGCAACCCCAGTTCACGGAAGCTATGCACTGGATGTGGCTTCTTCTATTAGAGAGCATGAAAAAATAGTTTTCACGGTCACAATTTTTCCTAAAAGCAGATTTCATAGTAATGGAGAAGCAAATGGGCCTATCGCCAAGGAAAATCTTGTTTACCCTTCAAAAGCTGTGAGTAAACATTTCACAGTATAGTTTGCAAGACATATAAAGGTCTTATGCTTTCTGCAAAGGTCTCAGCAATTCTATGAGAGACAGGGCTTGCTGCGAGTTTGCTGCAAGACGGGAACCAGATATATTTGTTTAAAAAAACTGCAACTTAAAGTAAAATACCCTCTGGATTTAGAGACCTTTATACACCAGAGACGGGTTGTACAGAATAGCAATTACGGGGCTGGGCAAGATATTTCTCTGGCTGAGGCGAATTATGCCCTTCCTGCCCACCCAGAGTCAAGGTGCATGGGTACCCAAGGTTGGCCAATTATATATTGTTTTAACTTGGTTTATGGTTTAATTTGTTTTTCGCTGTGTATATTTACTGTTTTATACTGTATGCTTTTATCTGTACGCCACCCTGAGATATTGATATAGGGTGGGATATAAATATTTTAAATAAATAATAATAAATAACTTATTTGGGCATCTAAACCAGAGCATCCCACAAGTGCCTCTTCCACTCAATAATAAAAGAGGATGTCTGTCTCTTCATCCGTGCCATAGTAGCAAGAGAGTAAAACCTAAACACATGAAATTTGGCATACACACTAAGGAGACCTTAGGCATATGCACCTCAGGATTATTTTGTTTTTACAACACATTTATTTTAATTGATTTAAATGTGTCCGAGTAGTGGAAGCCTGCAGCCATTAGTGGCAAATCTTCAGTGACTAGTGGCAATGTCCCCTAATTGGAACATAGCTTTGCTGTCCATACAGTTTGAAGTCAGGGGAGATGAGGAGAGCAAGGCCATAGTTCTACATCTGTCTCCTGCTGTGGGGTACCCCCCCACACACACACACACTCAGGAGAATGGGATGGACAGATTCCTCCCTCAAAGGACTATAGGGGTGCCAGCAAGCATGGCTTCACTCAGATGAGGTGAACACAAAATATCCAGCTCTGACAACTGAGAATGTTCGCTTGAAGGCTTTGCCGTATCAAACTAAGGGCTATCCCAACCCGTGCAAAGCTGGGTCCATTTGCAAATTTACAATAATAATAAATTAAATAACTATCAATTACCTGCTTTTCAGGGACCCAAATTCAACTGTTTGGGGCAGCTGCCTCACTCTGCCTAACATAAAGTGGGCCTTGAGTATTTCTGTTTTATTTTCTATGCTATGATTATATTACTCCCTTCTTTTGAAATACAAATTTCCTTTTTTTAAAATCAGAAACAGTGGAATTCATGGAATTCTCCCCATCTCTTGACAGGGAGCTGGTCTAACCTATGTGGTTGTGTGCTCTGAAAGAGCCTTACATTCATAGCTGATAGCTTTAGGGTAGAAAGGCTATGAGTGGGGATGCATTTGCTGCGGTTTTCAAACTGTGCTCCAAGGAACCCTGTGGTTTCCTGGAAACTTATCAGTAGCTCTTCATTGCGATCAGTAGTGGCAGACTGGTTTCCCTGATAGATAACTCGCCCACCACTTCCAATCTTCTCCTGCTATGCACAGCCAGAGAGGAGTTTTACGGGTGCTCCTGTGTGTCACCCCTTAAACAACGCACACACACACACTGCCAGTGTGGAGCCACCATTTAAAAATTTCCACAATGTCCTGATGTAGCATTGCTCTGAGAAATTGTGGAAACCAGTTTAATTTCCCACAATGCCCTGGGGCGCTGACACATCAGGGCACTATAGGCAATTAAAACAGACTGATGAGAATATCATTGCGGCTGTCGTCTGCCACTGTTAAGTAAGTCTGCTAGGATGACCCATTGATGCAGGAGGGAGACCCCCCCAGAAGGCCCCTTATCATGGGCCTCTTCTAACCTTGAACTTAGGCTTGCAGGCTGAAGAATCCCTAAGGGGGAATCCCTTTAGTGTAGAATCAATTCCCTGAGGGTAGAAAATGTGACAACGTGGCCTGTTGAATTATGCATAGGCAAATCCTATCTAGTGAATCACCTGTTCAGTTCTGTGACAGATACTTAAAGAGACAGAAAATGATTGAATTTATCACATGAAAAAGACTTTGAATCCAAGACTTAGTCTTAGACCAGCTTTCCCCAACCTGATTCTCTCCAGATGTTTTGGACTCCAACTCCCAGGATTGGCCAGGCTGGCTGGGGCTGATGGGAATTGAAGTCCAAAACATCTGGAGGGTACCAGGTTGGAGTAGACCCATTGAAGTCAATGGGATTGAAGCTGGTCATGATTAATTAAATCCTATTGATTTAAATGGTTCTACTCTGAGCTTGACTAGATCTAGATCCAACTCTCTATGCACAAATTTGCATTGGAACCAGACTGAGAGAGCAAAATGAGGAAAAGCGTATCACAGGGAAGAGGGAATTGCAGTGAGGCCAGTAGAAAGGAGGACTAGAGAAGATGGAGGGAGGAAAGACAGAAAGGAAGGAAGAAGCCGGGCATGCAATAAATGATGTGGTATGAGCACAAGGATTTTCCTCATGACTCCACAACCCTCCAGCTGATAATATCAGGCGCACATAGGCTGCTCTAAATACTCGCAGCAGTTTTCAGTTCCACTCCAAAGCTCTTGGCTACTGTTCGAGCATAATATTCCCTGCATGGAGAGAGAATTACCATCACAACCCCGGGCCGATGAAAGCCTCTGAGTTCCCCCACTCCACATTTATTTGGATTTGGTTCTTTTGGCTCATAGGAAGCAGGAAATAACTTGGGTCTCGCTGTGAATGTCAGAGATTGGGAAGGGTCTTGCAAAGCTCCAGAATGTGCTGAGGGAGTGGGTTACAAAGGTTTAAATTTGGTGTATTTGAAACAGGCTTGAGGCTTATACTTTATACCTATTTGGCTGGAAAAGTTAATCAGCAATTAGGTTGAAGGACAAGTTCTGCGACTCAGCATATCTCATCCCTACATATGAACGATTTGAAACGTAGTTGATGCCATTTTGTCCATGCGCTCTCACACAATACATGACATGTCTAGGAAGGGAAATAAAAATAAGGGGTGATGGTGATTGTGAAATCTTTCAGGCTACTCCTGTTCAGGCACTTTGAGATGGAGGCTCCTAGCACTGCCAATCGAAATACGTTACACAACTATTCCATTGTTCTCTCCTTAATGGATTGTTTGTGGAAAGAAAAAGAAGAAAAGACAGAAGAAGTGCTTGGAAAACGTTTGGACTTCCTGTAAAATTCTGGGTTTGAGGCAGAGAAATGGCACAATAAAAGCCTAGTTTTGAAATACCCTTCATTACCATGAAACAAAAAGGGATGCAAACCTAATGTTTACCTCCCCTGCAGGTCACTTATGGGATGTTCTTTTCAACAGTAGGACTTCAACATGCAGATACAATTAATTATACCGCAGTATAATTAATTGTTGGATGACCCAAAGGAAGCCTGCTATAGTCAATTTATCTCCTGGGCTAATTGTTCTAGGAGTACTTGACGTAGCATGGCCTAATCCAGTCTTTCCTAATCTGGAGCCCTCCAGATGTTTTGGATTGCAACTTCCATCATCTCCACTCCGCATGGCAACTTACCAGATACACCTGTATCAAAGCATGGAAGTTGTAGTCCAACACACCTGGGGGGCACCAGATTGGGGAAGGCTGGTCTAATCAATAAATTATTCTTGGAAAGATAAGGCTGTGAAAGGGGCAAGAGTTGCAGAAAGGAACGTCTCTAGAACTTTGGAATTAGTAAATTCTTCAGATGCTGCTGCAAATGACATTATGGAAGTGGGTGATTAGAAGGGACAGAACCCACCCAATTCTCCAAAGAGCTAGAATAGCTTTCAGTTCTCAAGGAACAAGGGAACTGATCATTCTTTTCCCTGCAGGAATTATGTTTTCATTCCTGCACACATAAAGATGGCCTGACTGGAGGCTAATTCTGGTTCCCAATTGGGTAAAAAAATGGTGACCACACCATTTTTCTTTTATCTCCCACTTGAAATTTCCAACAGTAGCTTTGGGGACTGAGGGATTTTGCTTGGAGGAAAAGAAACTACTGAGCTTAACACAGTCCTGCAAACCAGCTCAGTGCAGCACAAATTAACATTTTGTGGTTATTCTAGAACAAATGTTTCTGATTGACATGGGTGTAGTTTATGCCAATTTGTTCCATGGAAGTGTACTGATATTGATCCTTGTCCTTTGAGTATAGGAAAATGGGAGGGCAAATGGTTCATTTGAAGAAAGGTCAGTCAGGGCATGAACTGATTGCTTTTCAACGGACAAAGAAACCTTTGTGGAATTGGTCAGAGAAATTATAAAATAGGAAACCATTGACGAGATAGGAACGTAAGAAGCTGCCGAATGCTTAGTGGGATCATTACTCCATCTAGCCTAGTACTGATAGATGTTCTCAGATATCCTTTTAGCTGGAATTGGTGGGGATTTTCTGCATGTGAAATAGGTGTTCTACCACTGAGCTGTGGTCTCTTCTCCAAACAAGAATGAGTGAAGCAAGGAAGGAAAATCGATAATACAAGTGGTAAGAGGGGTGAAAGTGGTGGAACAAAAAAAAATCAAAGGAGGAAAAAAGGGGGAACGAAGTTGACGGCAAAAAGGTAGAGAAAGAGGCATGTCTTACTACAGTGGCTCATCAATTATTTTATGAAATCAGGCAGACCCTTGTGTAACACAATTCTATGCATGATTATTAAGACATAACTTCACAATGGAACTTACTCCTGAGTGAGCATAGGACTGCAGCCATATTCACAGTTACACACACCACCCCTACAGAAACCCATGTAGTGCTGATCTACTGGGAGCTCACCAGATACACCAATATCAGACAGCACAGCTTTCTTGCGGTCCTTGACACTGCTGATCTGTGGAAAGTAGACATCTAGCGCCAGGTAAAGAAGGCAGCTGAGGAAGGCAAGGACTCCCACGGTGATGCCATAGTTGCAGGCATTCTGGTTGCTGTTGTAGATGCAGTACTCCTTCGACTCACTTGGCTTGTTGATGTAGCCTTCATTCACAATGGAGCCAAATACAACGATGGAGAAAAGCTGGATTCAGGGAGGTAAGAGAATGGTTAAGAGGATTTACCTTAGAAACACAGAATCTACACCAGGATCATGTTCCAGCCAGTGAGAAGAACTTTTAAACCCCCTTCACACTAATGGAAGGGAGCTAAGCACATGCCTAACTAAGACTAAGATGGGCTTCAGCATGGCTGGATTGAACCCCAAGTGTTTTAGTGCAGCATTCTAAAAGCCCACTAGATTTAAGTAGCTCCTATTTGCTTTCAGCCTCAGCTGCTAACTAATCTGCTTGAAATATGCTTGAAAATACCAGCAGTGCTACCCAGATCTAGTAATTTACAGCACCATAATTCAACCACCTACTCAATCTTCTGCCTACTATTTCTCTGTACTCTATTTTCTCACATGTCTGATCTATCCAAATTTTACTCCTAAAGTGCTCCACCCCATTCACTGATTTATTATGCTTTGTTTTCATTTGTTATTCAATAATCATTCTTTTCTTCCAATTTCCTTATCTTTTCCATTATTTTGCCAAATGCTGCACATCTATCTGGTACGGCCCAGGGATATTTACATGATCCAACAGTAGAAACACACCATCAGCTTTTGGCAAAAGATGAACAGGCTTGGGATCCAAATCTTCAGACCTGTTCCTTGAAAAGATTTAGGGACCAGCTACTACCAGCTGCTTCTCTTTTCCCCTTCTCCACCATAGTAACTTTTGAACTGACAGCGCTAGAAGTATTCTGCGCATACATATTAAAATGGTTGTTCCATGGCAACCAATTGCCATTTCCCTCCCCTAATCTGGCCCTATGAGGTTCCCCAGATGCCACCCCCCCCAATGATCTTTTTGTGCTTTCTATGCTTTTGTGCTGTTCTTTCCCCATTCTAAAAGTTTGGAATGCCTCTGCTAAGGCTTAATTACTGGAAATAAAGAACTTTAAGGCTGCCCCCAAGAGTTTCTCTGAAATAGGACTGAAAGAGGTCCAACACCTCTGCTCAACAGAAAACAAATATGGTAGCAGAGACAACAAAAATCAAGGCTGAGGATTGGTGGAGGGGAGGGCATGGCGCGTTCGCAGGAGCTAAGGTACCTCTTCCCCCTTCAGTCTGCAGAACATGGTCTGACACTCAGGCCTACCAAACAGCAACAGTAATTATTATTTGATAGTCCAGCAAAGCTATTGCCAATTCCATACTGCCTCTCTTCATACTCAGCCCCTCTTCATCATTGCCTGTTATGGTTATACTGGCTTGACAACTGCAGGAAGTCCCTAAAACAGCCGTAACCTTGGCCATGTTTGCCTTGTCAGGTGATTTTAATGTAAAATCACCTGACATGTATGATTCTCAACAGTGACCACCCAAGGCAGAAAATCCAATAGATGCATGCCTAGGATGGTAAAAAATATCACAATTAACTACATAATTGAAAAATTTACTGCCCCATACTGAAACTCCAAAATCTACCAGCTGAGGCAGTTTCTCGCCCCCTACCCCATAGCAAGGCCTGGTTCTCAAACTCTAGGGCAAGGGGGGACTCAGACCCTTGCAACAGAGGCAAACCATGGGACTCTTGGAGTTATCCGGAACACATGCAGATGTAGATTCTGGGACTGCTTACCCCTTAGGAATTATTTTTGCACACTTTTGCCATCTCTGGTTGCGTCCTCCCTCAAAGCCAGGCTCTAGGCGGAAGAGGGGAAAACAAGAACCCCAAGCAGTAACTTAGCAAGCAGCAGCTGATGGAAGAAGCCATTCGGTTCCTCCTATTTCAGATTGGCTACAGGAGCATGGTGAGGCTTAGTTACTACTTCCCTTGCAGGGGGAGGTAGTTCCCCAGCCTAATAGCATGAAGGGTGGTGGGGGACTCCTCATATTCTGAGAAGAAGGCAAACCTTCTCCAATTCCGGGGGAGTGAAAAGACTGGGGGGAAATAAATATTTAATGTTTTGATATGGGGCAGGGGTGGGCAGAGAGGGAGAGAGAGAAAGCGATTTTAAGTTTTTAAGCCAGGAATTAGAATAGGGAGAGCCCTGGATAGGAAGGCCATGTATGTCTCCCTCAGAATATTCTTTCTTTTTAAGTTCCCATTTACAAAAACATCCTCCGGCTGCCCTGAAAAGCACACAAGCCAGGAGTTATTTTCATTGCTGGCATAATGTTCAACAGACTCCCTGTTGAATGTGGATGTGCATTCCATATCTCGGCTAAACACTACATAGAAATGAAGATTTACTTTGTTTTCCTTCCTGTTTGGAATCCAGAGCAGTGCAGGGACATCTGGTGTTTTATCCAACCATGCAGCATAACCAATAGTATTTCGTCCATTTAAAAGTCATACATACACACATTTATTTAACATATTTTAAAATCCCACTTTATCAGGCAACTAATGCATCATTTTTTTTAAAAAAATGGCAATTATTCATTTTAAAAGAGAAAGAAAACCCAAGATAAAAACAGTGCAGCACACTTACTGCTTTAATGGAAGTACCTTCCACTGAATGAGTGGAACTTAGTTCCAAGTAAACATGCATAATGATTGTGCAGTAAAAGATCTGGATTAAAAAAACAGTCTTTGCCTGGCTCTGGAAAGACAGCTTCAGAGCCAGGCAAGTCTCTCTAGGGAAAGATTTCTAACATTGGGGCGCCACAATTGAAAAGGCCCTCTCCCAAGCCCCCTCTGAACACAGCTAATTCAAAGCACAATTTTCCTTCCTCCGTTCTCCTGTTTCGTGTGTCATAAAAAATTAAAAGCTGCAGTTCAGAGCAGAGTGTTTCCGTTTTGACCCAAAGCGCAGCATCTGAGAAATGTTTTAATAGTGAAGCAGGCTCATGTGGGAAGCAGTGGTCCTTAGAACAGACTTGTGCCAAGTTGTTTAAGTTTTATTAAGTTTTTCTACAGAACGTTTGTGTGGGTTTCTGCAAATCAGCAAAAGGAACTGATTCCCTAATCATGGAGCAATCACCAAGGATATCTGTATACAAGCCCTTTTTTTTGATCTACTGGCACCCCAAGATCTTACTAGTATACATATCTTGCTTAGAGACTAACTAGATTTATTAAGTGGTGATGAAAAGATGCTTATTCTCAAAGTCACTCTCTTCCCCAGCCTAATCTTTAGGTAGGGAAGGAAACAATCACAGGTAAACTTTGATATGGAAGACTCTGAAAGATTCCAGGGTGAGCTCACTCCAAAAATAAGCACTGATAATAGTTCTGCTTACCATGACATGCTTTCACCTGAAGTAAGGTCAAAATGGAAATACTCTGCTCTGAACTGCAGCTTTTCTTTTACGTGACACACAAAGGAGATTGGAGGCAGAAAGATTGTCCTTAGAATTAGCAGCCTGCAGCAACTGCTTTGCATTGCTTCATGCTAAAATCAACCCTGTTTCTATGATTTCATTGCTAGAAAACAATCTGGCCACATAATAAACATCCTCCAGTTATTGATCGAGAATAGAATGAATTGGCTCTCTATCTCCTGAGCCAATCGGTGCAAAAACAAAACAAAAACCAGACCAATAGAGGAGTCTGGAAAAAGCATGTATCTCACATTGCCTGTACAGCTTTAGCAAGAAAGTATTTTCCAAAGGAGCTGAAAGAATCAGAGAATGAAAACCATGGGAGAAATTATAAATTGCATAGAACACTAAAGTTGCACTCCCTAGCTACTGGAAATCTTGCTCAGGCCTAACATAACTTATAAATCTTTACTAGATATTTCCATCAACGTCACATTCAGTAATCAAAGGCTGCTAATGTGATCTCCCTTCTTCTGGCCCCAGTATTGCACAATAAACAGAGCAGTTGCACAGGCAGTGAACCGCCTGAGTGCCATGTGATGCATGCAGCATGATACCAATTTCCAGCAGTTTATTAGGCCCTCCTGAGTATCATGTGATGCCTCTGCAATTCAGCCCATTAATGGTTTTGAACACCATAGGAAGGAAACTATCAGTCTGCCTCAGAATCGTACTGCTTAATTTTCGAAGATGCCCATCTTGTTTTGGCTTGAATGTCCATGTGTCCCTTAACTTAGAGGCCTTAACTCACCATGATCTCTTTCTCCTTTGTTCCTTTTTAAATTCTGTTATAAAAAGGAAATTACTGTTACATATTTTTCCCCATCAGATTTATAATCAAATCGACTTTAGATAGAATAAAGCAAAATATTTTTCTTGTATTTGAAGAGTCACTTGCCAATTATTAAATATGTTTTCAAGTTCACAGCAAGAAAAATGACCAGACTGCTGGGTACAGATTATCCAACTCCCATTTTATTTTTATGCAGCCATTTTCAGCTGCAAGCTTTGGAAACCTCTGAAAAGTCAGGAAGAAGCTTATGTTTTCCTTTGTGTGTTCTTATTATTATTGCATTTTTTTAAAAAAAAATACTATTATATGAATTTCTAAGCCTAACAGGCTGGGACAATTATAATTTGTAAATATAAAGTAATAGACTTAAGAGTCATGATTTTAATGTTGTCTATGTGCTGTATTATGTTTTATATCAGTTGTTAGCTGCAGGGCAGGATATCAATCAAATAAATCAGCACCTTTCCTGCTTGAAACCCTAGAGAGTTGCTGTCAGCCAATGTAGACAATACCGACCCAGAGCAATTCTGTAACTGGGGGTAAAACGTTTGTGTTTGTGTGTTGTGTGAGTTGCTTCTGCTGTTTGAGCAACTGTGGCTACACAAGTGATTGCGCATTATGCTTGTGCAACCCATCATACAACCTGGTGTGCAACCAATTGCACAAGCAAAATGGGCCATCACTTGCAGAACGGAAAGATTTGATGGAGCCCCACTATCACTATCTGAGTTTGCAGAATGATACTGTTGGATGCTGCCCAACAGGATTGGGCTGCAAATTTAATCAACCATTCACTACCTAAAACTATCTGCCTCAACCTGGCACCCTTCAGAAGTGCTGGACTACAATTCCCATCATCCCCAGCCAGCATGGCTATGAATGTCTGATGGATGATTCTTTGTGGCAGCGGAGAACAAAGCTTTCACTGCCACAATGGAGTCTTTAAAAATAGACACACATCACAAAATGGAAAACTTAATGTTTTTACTACTATCAGATGATTTCTGCTGGAACAACTGCTTGGAGAAATGACATTATCCATTTACACACAAAATCAGTAAGTGTGCAGCTAGCAAAAGCTTCACACACACTTCCCTGATAATATGTCTGAGCCATGGCCTGGAATAACCTGTGAGAGAGGAGGCGAGGTCAGATTTCTGACCCAATTCCACTCTCAAGAGTTCTTAGGACCATGCTGTTAAAATATGTGCATATTTTCAGAATACAAAGCACAATTCCGCTTTCAAGATTTCTTAAGACCATCCATACTTTTAAAGTATGTGTATATTTCAGAATAAGAAGTGAACAGAAACCAACTAGTGCTGCACTTTTCAGAAATGTCTGCACTGCATCCATCTAGAATTGTGTTGTTTGGATTTTGAAGACAAGAAGATTCAGTACTTCAACGCTGAAGGCATTCCTGGTGGCAGAACCAAACATGTCCTCCATGGGACTCTACCAATAGAAACACAGAGAACAGCTCACACAATTACAATTGCTTTTGGTAAATGTTGCCTACAGCAAGCACATAACTTGTGAATGCTACACTTGTGAACATACATCTGAAAAACTTGACTGTGCCAGGGTCTCCAGATGTATATATGACAAACAAGTTACATGACCACTGTATGCAATACCAGTGTGGAACAATCATCATTTGTATGTGGAGCTGCCAGGAGAAATGCAGGGTTAATACATATTCCATATCTCAATCCACATTATTATTTTTTAAGGCAACCTTCAGCAACCTGATGTGCTCCAGATGTGTTGGACTACAACTCCCAGTATGCCCAAGCCAGCCATGCTGAGAATTGTAGCCCAACATATCTGGTGGGCACCATGTTGGGAAAGTTTGCCTTAAGGAAATTAGTTGCTTTGGAAATATTTATTGGTTCTGTTGTACTTCAAGCCGCAAAAACATTTATTGCCTATGAACAGCAGGCGATTGAACTGCAATGAATGATAAAGAGATGAACTGCTCTCTAATCTCAATTTTGCCATAGCTTTCTTGCCTGTTAATGGTATTACAAACTATGCCAATGGCCCTTATCCTCTACCCACTCCCCACGTTTCATTGCTGATCCCACAGCATTAACTGGCTCACCTCTACCTAAAGAGGTCAAAACCAATGAAGCAAACACACAGCAATAATTCTGTTCCCTTGGAGACTACTTGACTGGATTCCACTGTGATGTCGTTTGCAAAAGCAGTTACTTTATTTTAACTGTGTGTTTTTTCAAGACAGGACTTGGAGCTGTGCTAAAGACTGAGTAAAGCAAGGAGGGAGTAAGTAAGGTTGCCAGGTCCAGATTCCAAGACTGCCTTTAATAATTGCACGGAAGTGAACATTCTATCAGATATGACTACTCCTGTCATTGCAGCACTTTGATGGGAAAAGGCACAACATGAAAAATTGTTCCTTCTGTGCAATTCTGGAAGAGTCCTAGTAGGGCTCCTATAGGGAGGGTTCATAGCTCAGTTCCTCCTCTGGGTGCCTCCTTGAAGATAGGCTCGGAAGGTGGCAACAAGGAAGATGGCCTTCTAGGTGGTTGCCCCCTAATTTTGGAATGATCTCTCCAACCATGTTGGAGCCAACATTGTTATCTTTTTGGTGCCAGGTTAAGACCTTTCTCTTTTCTCAGGCATTTGGCAGCATATGATGAGTTTTAATCAGGTCCTGGGTTTGTCCTATGGTTTTGGTTTATTGCTCAAAGTTGTTTTAGATATATGTTGTTTCTGTATTGGTTTATGTAAATAGTTTTAAATTTTATATACTGTATTTTTAATGGTTTTAATCTTTGTAAACCACCCAGAGAGCTTCAACTATGAGATGGTATAGAATGTAATAAATAATAAATAATGCTTTGTATGCAGGTCCCTGGATCAATCCCTGACATCTCCAGTTAAAAGGTCCAGGTATCACAATGATGTAAAAGACCTCTCCCTGGACAGCCACTGCTGGTAGATTGTGGTGGGCTAGCTACACACATAAGTCTGACCTGGAGTAAGACAGCTTCCTATAATCCTGTACCCACCCATACTAGCTGCATGGAAAGCAAAAACCCAGCAGGTGAAGCTCTCCCCATCACAGCACTTTAATACAATGAAAAACTTTACCTGCTAAATGTCTCCTTGTACTAAACGATATATCTTATTCCTGATCTGTTTGTCCACAAGAGTTCATGAATCTCTGGCCAAAGAGATCATTAGTAGTAGCAGTACATGTCTTGAAATCAAAGCAAAGGTGCTCTGGTAAATTCTACCTGACTTCACCCAATGTAATCCTGAAGAATGTGTGCACAGAAATAAGGTAATTACTTCCCACTTATCCGTGGTGGAGTATCTAATTGCCTCTGTGTGCACACAGCACACATCATGTACAATGCAGCATTGTATGCATGCAGCACTCTGTATTTGGATTATCTGGAACAGCCAATAAAGCACACACACACTTTAATCTTTTCAGCCTCTGCATGGTCTGTTTAAATGTCTAGCACGAGCTATTCACTGCTGACTTTAGAACAGGTGTGGGCAGCTTGTGGCCTTCCAAGTGTTTGTGTACTGCAATTCTCACCAGCCCCCGCCAGCATCACCAAAGATGGAAGACTGTAGGTGGTGAATCCACCGTCTGGAAGGCCACAAATTGCCCAGCCCTGCTTTAGAAATATAACATATGTGGGGAAGGCTGTTCCCCAAATAATCTAGATTGAAACTCAAATGGGAATAAGGCATCTGAATCCCCTCAATACACCCAGACATTAACAATTATACTCTAATCTGATGGCTCTGCTGTTAAATTCATGCATGCATATTCTAGAATACAGGAGAGATGGGCGACAGACAGTAGTCCTTAAACTGTGGTAATTTTTTCTTCATTGGCTGGCTTTTGTGATACTATATGAACTGACAGCAGCATGGGACATATGGCTGGCAGAGTGCCTTGCAGGAGATAAGACTATAGTACTTTCCACTGTTGCTATGGAAGCTAATGACCAAACACACCTGCCTTGGGCAGCCCTCAAGGATGTTCATCACCTGGAGACTGGTCTCTGACTAATTTCTCTAAAAGAAGAATCCATCTGAATCCCCCTTATTTTGTGTAGAAGACTGCCAAGCTAACATTACACATTGAGGACCACTTGCTTTGCTGCTCTTTTTTCTTTTCTTAAAAATTTGAGAGCCATCAACGGTTTATACATCCGATTGCAATCTGGAAGCCCATATGTGCTTCTGGTACTGTGCCAAATAGGGTGCTAGGTTGAGATCTAGAGTTTTTGGACTTTTATGATCTGCGGGGGAGGTGGAGAGAAGTCATCCCAATTCTCCTCTCCCTGCAACAAGAAAGCAACTCCTGGTGAAACTCCGCTATGTAGTTTTTAAAAGGCACAGGAGCAATCTTGAGCTCAAACCCTGGCAATCATATGCTGCTAGAAAGTATTTTAATGCCTTTCAAACAGTCTTATGGTATAACGGATTCCCCCCCACCCCCACCGCCCCTTTAGCTGTCGTTCAAAACCATTTAGAATGTTTCCAACGCGTGTATCAAGCAGGATTTATTAAACACAATATTTTTGAATTTTGAGCATTTAGAATTTCATCTGGGGAATATTTTAGAAGTCTACTTATTTTTATTCCACCTCCTCTCATTTTATCCACATCCACCCTGTGAGGTAGGATTGGCTGAGAGTTAGTTACTGGCGAACGTCAACTTGTAACTGTAAGCTTCACAGCAGAGGATTTAAATATGGGTCTCCCCAGTTCTAATCCAACTACACCACAAAGGCTCTCTTGCTTCAAAAAGATACTCTCCTAAGTACAGTCTACTTAACTCCAAAATATGCTACTGAAAAACATTCCCATGGTGAACACTGAAATGCTTGGAATTCATTAAGACCATTGTTTCACTTCTTACTGCTTGCTGCAGCTGCATCCATCAGATTCATTCTCTTTGCATTTGGATTTGCAGTGCTATCCTCTTCACTATAATTTGATAATACAATAAAGATGAACACTATCTCTCTCTCTCAATCTGTCTTCATAAAAATGGAAATTCACAAGAGCAGTTTATAAGGTTAACGTTGCTTAGAATGTCCTAGTACAGTGTTTGTAACCAATAGTCCAATCCTTTGCATGTCTACTCAGAAGCAAGACCTATTCAATTCAATGGGACTTACTCCTAGGTAATACATAGGATTGCAGCCGAAGAGGTTGAATACGTTTTCATATACAGACGAAAATGGAGATTTTTTTCCACTCAGTTAATACATACTTCTACATATGTTGCTTCAAACAAGAAGTATCTCTGCTACTGCAAGTTCACATTTAATTCACAGTGTAGCTGCCAACTCTGACCTTTCTCACCATTTAATCTTCATGCCATGAGCCCTTCTCAGTTTGTGTTTTCCCATAGAAATGCTTTCTCTGCTGTTTCCTGAAAACAAATCCAATGTATCCAAATTTCCCCCAAAATTGTTCCCTGTCTGCTAGTTCTCTGTACTGCATTGATAAATTCAGCTCTGCTCAATTTAGCATATAGTCTGGAAACCTCATCTGTATTATATTTAAGAGCTTCCAGATAAAAGGTTGGCTTTAAATATGTCTTGGATGTTTTTGTTTTTTAAATATAGACCCTACTTTGCAAACCAGTCAACAAACTGCAGCTTAAGTATTTAATCATTATTATACAATTATGGTTTTTCAAGCCAGCCATTTCCCTACTCACATGACACAGTTCCTATCCAAGAGCTTTTAAACAAATGTGAGGAGTAAGATCTCCCAAGACAATGCGTAAGGTTTTAATAGAATGTGAATGGATGACATAGAGTGCTATGGGCTGCTCAATGTCAAAGCTGCTTACATAACAAAACACAAGTAGCAAGGGTACCAATTGCAGTAGACCATGTGACAAGTAAGGTTGCCAACTTTCTTAGCAGGCAGAGCTCCTGTGTCTTGAATATCTTCCTGACAAGAGATTAATCTTTTCCTGGCAGTGACAAGGAAAGCATTTCTTACTGGGGTGCAAACACCTGCTGAATTTTTGCTTTTCACACATTTGTTAAAGGCTATGCTCTGATGAGGGACTGGTTCCCCTCTATTTGGCACTGGTTAGGTCTCATCTTGAGTATTGCATCCAGTTCTGGGCACCACACTTCAAGGATGCAGACAAGCTGGAGCATGTTCAGAGGAGAGTAACGAGGATGATCAAGGGTCTAGAAACAAAGCCCTTTGAGGAGAGACTGAACGAAATGGGCATGTTTAGAGCAGTATGACAATGGAACCAGTGAACTAGGAAAGTCGGGGGCTCTCCCACACTAGAGGCATTCAAGATGCAGCTGGACAACCATCTCTCAGGGATGCTTTAAGATGGATTCCTGCATTGAGCAGGGGATTGGACTCCATGGCTTTATAGGCCCCATTCCAACTCTACTATTCTAAGCTTCTACCCTTTACTGCACTACCCCAGGCTTCCGAAGGAAGTCCCAATTAATGGGGCTTATTCTTTGATAAGTGTGCATAAGCCTTTGTGCTTAGAGGGCTGCTAGAAGCACAAGAGCAAGGCCAAAATAAAAGGTGGTAAACCTACTCTCTTCTGAGCATCTTGCATTTGAAGAACAGCTGTCCACTCATGTGGAATAGTCTTGTACACTAGCTTTCTTGAACATACGTCACTTCAAAAGACTATATATTCTAAAACAAAGACACCCCAAAGCTGATTGCTTATTTTAAACAGAACAGTCCAGATGTCTGCAGAATGAATCTCTCCCCGGGCAATCTGGAAAACCTAACAACAGGCAACAGGCATACCTCATTACAACAAAACATTTCATTTGTTGATGGAGACTAAAATCTCTCTTCAAAGCATGCATGCCACATTTGGCTTTGCAGACCTGACCCCACAGAATGAAACAGCCTCTTCCTATGACTTCAGCCTCCATTATCCTATTCATGCATTAAAAGTGAACAATCTAGCACAAAAATTGTAAGGAAGGTTAAAAATAAGATATGTCTGCCCTCCCAAATAACTCTTGCAAGCAAGAATACTTTGCCTTTTGCTTGTGTGAATGTAGGCTTCCCAGTGGGACTGCTGCTGGTGGATTACTATTGGCCATAGCCCCTTTCCTTCATAAGAGTTAGCACCAGAAATGGTTTAACAACAGCTGTTATTCTGTTTCATGCATAAAAAATGACTTACCTGATCACCTCTGGCAATTTAAGGAGACCAAGCAGAAAAACTTTTGCAAATGTGGAAAGTATTGTTTCTTTTGCTATGTGTTAAAAGCAATTAATAAAATATGTGAGAGTGAATTAATTAAAACTGCATACTCTTGTTTTTAGGTGATGCAAATATGTGACATAGTGCACATGGCTTTAAAAGGAGATTAGTCAAATTCATGGAAGAAACGGCTACTAGTGACTACTAGTCAGGTTGGCTGTATATAGGGTAGGGCAATTATTTTTGTGGTCTTATTTAGAAGGTGATTCCAATTGGCTGTGAATATAGTGCTGGGTATTTCCAGTCATAGAAATGCTCTCACATACACTTCAATTCTAGATTGTATACAATCTAGGTCTATGATATATAATAGATAAAAGAACATAATGGTTTAATTTGTTTTTAACTGTGCATATTTATTGTTTTATACTGTATGCTTTTATCTGTACGCCGCTCTGAGATCTTAATGATATAGGGCGGGATATAAATGTTTTAATTAAATAAATAAATAATCATGCTGGATCAGACCAGAGTCCATCTAGACCAGCATTCTGTTCACACGGTGGCCAACCAGCTGCCTATGGGAAGCCCATAAGAGAGACATGAGAGCAACAACACCCTTCCGCTCATGTTCTCCAACAACTGGTACAAAGAGGCATAATCCGGAGGTGATATGCAGCCATCCTGACTAGTAGTTACTGGTAGCCATTTCCTCCATGAATTTGCCAATCTCCT
This sequence comes from Elgaria multicarinata webbii, assembly GCF_023053635.1. Taxonomy (NCBI): domain Eukaryota; kingdom Metazoa; phylum Chordata; class Lepidosauria; order Squamata; family Anguidae; genus Elgaria; species Elgaria multicarinata. The sequence goes on along the minus strand of NC_086179.1, from coordinate 35,822,716 downwards.
TTTAAAGCCATGTGTGCTATGTCACATATTTGCATCATCTAAAAACAAGAGTACGCAGTTTTAATTAACTGAAACATATACAGGTCATTGGCTAAACATTTCTTTAATTAGGTGATACCCTGAATATAATCTCACTACCAGTGATCACAATAATCAGTTTAATGGAAGTTGGGTTTCCTTTCTTCTAAAAATTATCAAAGCAAGAATGGGCGTGTGGCCTTCCAGATGTTTTGACCTACAACTACCATCATCTCTCATCCTTGGCTCTACTAGCTACAGATGATGGGAGCTGTAGGCCAAAACATCTGGAGGATCACAACTTGTCCATCCCTGCATTAGATACCAGTCTTGTCTTCTACAGCATCTCATCACTATACCGTTCTATTACCATCAAAACGGCCATACACTGAGGACTGATACGTTAATGATGTAACCTGAACCATATTTACTTGGAAGTAAACTCCACTGAATAAGGTTTCCAAACATGATTTGAAATTGTAAGCCAGAAGCACAACCACCAAGGGTGAGGTTGTTTTGCCTTCGTTCCTGTAGACTGCATGTATCACTGTTGAGTTCAAAGGAACACATGCTGATTTTTGCACATTAAGCTGCCTAGGAGCAGGCTAAACTACTTTTTATGGTCAGTTGGCAACCCTGAACAGATGTGGCATTTGGGATGCCAACTGACCATAAAAACTAGCTTGGCCTGCAGCTAAGCAGCTTCATGGGCAAAAATCAGCATCTGAACCTTTTCACACAATGGAAATACATACTTGCTTGTTAGAGGGGTAGCCAAGGTAGTCTGTTGCAGCAAAAGCAACCAAGTCTTGTGGCACCTTAAAGACCAACAAATGTATTCTGGCATAAGCTTTCATGAACACTGCCCACTTCATAAAATACATGAAGTGTTAGCCTCAAATGCTTTTAAGTATCTTCACATCAACCTGACACTAAAGGCACAACTCCAGTGGCCAATTGAAAAGCTGGCAATGCTGTAGAGCATTGCCCCAGATTACATAGCTTGCAGGCTGATTCTAAACATGTTTATTCAGAAAAATTATATCCTAAATATAATTTAAACATGTACATACTTAAGGAGATATTGTGCAAAGTGGGAATGCTTTCAAACTAACCAGTTCACGCAAGAAGAGCGTGTTTATCTAGGGCGGCCAGTTTTTATTCCTACGGGCAGCCTGTATCTTTCACAACAGAATGACAAGCACAGATCCAGCAAGTGAACCTTTTCTTAACATAGAAATAGGAAAAGCTTTGTTGCTTGTTTGTATGTAGCTGCTCAAGCCAAAGAATCCCTATCAGAAAAGTGCTGGTAAGATTAGGTCAAGTGAATGCATTTTAGTTGGGAACCCGCTACCTAATAGGCCATATCTGCATCTGTCATGCCCACTCTGCATCTGCTTGTTATGGCCCATATTCAAAGAGAATGTTACAGCATCAAGCTGTTCTAGTGAGTTGTACTAGTTTGAACAAGAGCAACTTTCCCCTGCCCACATTTTAACCCAGATCCTCCTGTTATCACTGGAAGAACATCTACGCTGGCATGCATCTTTGCAGAGGAGGGAGATGTGCAATTGCCTAATGTCAGAAAGACCTGCTTATTTGTATGTTTAAGTTCATATCACAGAAGTGGAAATGCTGTAAGTGCAAAAAGGAGAGAAACGAGTTCTCAAGATGTTGAACTTGATAATAATAATAATTATTATTATTATTAGGCCACTAATAATCAGTGAAAGACATTTTGTTGTTAAGAAGAACTCTGCAGACTACTTCCTACAACCCCCTGAGGAAGGCCTAGCAAAAATACAGGCCGAAACACATCGGGCTTCTCAACCTAACATAAAAAAACCAAAAAGTTCAGCATCTTGAGGACTCATTTCTCTCCTTTTTGCACCTTTCTTGGATACTTCTCTCCTCCCATTTTTGCTTTTGAAATGCTGTAAGTGACACAACAACTGAGAGATAGGTGCTGATTCAAGGCGCTGGTTTTAACCTATAAAGCCTTACACAGCTTGGGACCACAATACCTGACGGAATGCCTTTCCCGACATGAACCTACCCGAACACTATGTTCAACAATTAAGGTCCTCCTCCGGGTGCCTACTCCGAGGGAAGCTCGGAGGACAGCAACAAGGAAGAGGGCCTTCTCTGTGGCGGCCCCCCAACTGTGAAGCAATCTCCCTGACGAGGCCTGCCTGGCACCGACATTGTTATCTTTCCAGTGCCAGCTGAAGACTTTTCTCTTCTCCCAGATATTTAGCAATATGAAATGAGCCTGGGTCTGTTTTTTAGGCTCATCATTTCTAAGTTGTTATAGTGGTTTTAAATGTATGTGTATACTGTATGTTTCTGTGGTTTTTAATTTTTGTATATTGTTTTTAAGTGTCTTAATTTTATGTAAACCACCCAGCAAGCTTCAGCAATGGGGCAGTATACAAATGCAGTTAATAATAAATTGGACCTATTCTGCAATATTTTAATCCAGTATTGCCAAGTCTCAGTGGTAAAGACTCGAATCACTCCCTTGAAGTTTATTAACTGGGTTTGGAAGTCTCAATGTTGAAAATCTAAACTTGGTTCTTATCTTCTGATTTCTGAGCCATTAGCAGACATTCCATTGCATTTTTAGTTTTATCATTATGATCATGAGGACTAGCACACTGCTGTTTAAAAAGAAAACCCGAGGGCCTCCAAGGCCTAAGCAGCTGCTGCAGGAATCTATCTGGACTCAGCATTACAGGGTAATATACAAAATAAATAGTCCTCACGTTTTGGAGAATGCATGCAGGCTGTAAATTCTATGTAGGCCACTACTGCAATATACAATTCCAAAAACTATAACAGGATTAATGTTTTGTACCTCATTTGTTAAACATTTCAGACTTGTAGAGAGGGGCCATATCTTTAACCACGCAGAGTTAATGCACAGAGCACATCTCTAATTATTCATAATAATATGACGGGGCTCAGGAAATTTACAGCTTCAAGTGCCATTGAACTTAGTGGGAGCTACTTCTGAGTAAACATGTTTAAGCTTGCAGCAAATGCAGGTTTGCAACCAACAGCAGGGAAGCAAAAGCAAGTGAGAGTTGCATAGACTGATATGTGACCAAAAGAAAGAAGAGATAAAGGAAGAGAATTCAAATAAGGACGAAAAGAGGTCATATTCAATTGCTCCTCTAAGCCAGAGTTCCAATTCTTGAGACTTCAGACCTATATGCATGTGTTGTGGAGTAATCCTATTGAACTCAGTGAGACTTACTCCCAGGCAAACATGCCCAGGAATGCCCTGCAAGTTTTTTTGCTGTTCTACCACTGATGTTTATCAAGCAAAGTTAACCCCATGGCATGAAATAGAAGGGCATCAAAGTCACTTCGAAGGTCAAAGTACATCAGACAGCTGATGGCTCTGGGGAAACAGAAGCACATCCAAGAAAAATTGGATGCAAGATATTTTTCTGCAGCTGGGAAGTCGTCTCACGAGAGCCAATAAGGCGGTATTCTGAAGCAGAAAGCAGCACACCGCAGAAACCCTCTCTCCTCTCCTGTACTTGGGAAGCCCTGCAGTAACAGAATGAAGTCACAGCTTTAAAGGGGAGAACATTCTGTCCCAGATGATCAAGGACAGAAGTATCCATCTAATGTCACATTACGTCAATCATTTATTGTCACCTGTGCTCTTTGCCTCATTCAGAATGGAAGTGTTCATGCAAGGAAAGTTTCTTCCACCACTTCATGTTGAATTTTAGTGGCAGATGAGCACCAAGAGAGTATTCCTAGAATGTCTTCTACCGTCTGGTAAGAACACTAGTGCACTGTACTGTAAAATAAGTCCACACAGACACACCAACCAACTAGATTAATATCGTATTCGGTTTTCCAAAGGCGCTGGCATTTCTGCAAGACTCATTCTCTTCCCCACCACCACCGCTCCTCCTCCCAACACTTCCCAATGTCATACACAATCAGGCAGCACAGGAAGGGCATTGTCTGTTAAGAAAGTATGGGTGGCAGCACATTGATCATACAATTGCAGCCTTCCCCAACCAGATGTGCTGGATTCCAACTCTCATCATTCCCAGCCACCATGGCTGGAGTGATGGGAGCTGTAGTCCAACACCAGATTGTAGGAAGGATGAGGAGTAAGTGACTCTTGCACAAGAGCAAAACTCTTTAAGGAAGTGTTATAGCTCAGCAGTGTCACACAGGCTTTGCACACAAAAAGACTCAGGTCTAGTCCTTGGTATGCCCAGAGCGAGTTAAGAAAAACCATTGCCAGAAACCCTGGGGCAACCTTTGTTTTAAGCGCCATTTGGGAGTGGAAAAGTGGGGTCTAACTCAAATAAATATAAATGTTGTACTACAATTCCCATAATCCCTAACCACTGATCATGCTGGTTGAGGTTGATGGAAACTGAAGACCAAAACATCTGGAGGGCACCAGGTTGGGGAAGACTGCCTTGGAATGTGGCTGCCATTCAGTGTACATAATATTGGGCTAAATGGAGAAATGGCAGCTTTTCGATGCTCTTCGCTCTTCGAGGTTAATCTGAATTTCTCCAAGGGCTGACAACAGACTGGCCAAGTTTCCATGCACCTCTCGCCCACGGTCATCTGTTCAAACAGCCGCTTTCCTGGCCCTCTCTTATCTAATCTGTCGTCTTTCCTGGCCTGCTGGGGGAGGGGAAGGAAAAGGCACCTCATTTTCATGATCCTTCTTTCCCTCTCCCTCTCCCTCTCCCTGCAACTCCTGCAGGAGACAAATCTCTCTAGCTTTGTGTTTGCAGCTTGTTCTCTTAATCCCAATGACCTTCTTGCATATGCTACAGGCACAGAGGCAGCCGTGGCAAAAGTGTCACAAGATAAAGTGACCTCCCACACTACAGCCATTCCAAGGCAAATGCACATACACACACAGGAACCCTCCCTGCTTGCTGAGTGATCCCATTAACTCCATCACTTCCATCATACATCCATGCTCTTACATAAAAATCGCTACACATTAAAGTGGGGATGGGGAAATATTTAAATTGAATGGGGGGAGGGAATATCACAGCACACGTTTTCACCCCTCATCTCTACCACCCCACTTCCTTAGCCTGCCCTGCCCTTTAAACATACAGAATTAAGCAGCCAGTAAACTAAAAGAAATCAAGGGTGGGGTTAAGAAAAGGTAGATAATTCAAAATCACTTTTATAATTCCCTCTGCCAACTTTCCCTCCCAGCATTAGATCGCCTTGTGCATCTTATGTGAAATGCTGTGTGAGTGTGTGTGTTGTCTGCACATTTTTATTAAAATTATTAATAGCAGAGTCAGGATTAAGGGTGGGGAGAACCGGTTAAACTATTTCCTTCTTTAAAAAACGAAAAAGAAAAAAAGAAGGCAGTGCTTTGAGGAGACGAAAAGGAGAAAAGAAGCCCCAATGCACACACAAAGATATATAAAACTGTTTCCCACTTTTCAAAGAAATTCACCCTAGGAGATCTTTAGGCGATGGAGGGGAGGGAGCCGAGCACGACACTTCTTGCCATCCTGCCAGCTGGGCTTGCTCTGCTCCAAGGCTTCTCCCGCCGCCCCACCCGCTCGCCGCCCCCAGCACACACTCAGCACCACCAGTTTACAAACATTGCGCCTTCGCTGCAACGGGGACGACTTGCGAGAGAGAAAACCGAGAGGGAAGCAGCAACCCGAGCCGGCGGTTCCATGAGACAACACCGCAGCCTCGCTCCCATCTTTAGAGGTCACTTTGGAGGAGGCACCGGCGCTGCGCGGCTCACCCACACGGTGGCTTGGATGGCGCCCCCAATCCCCCCCCCCGTCTCTTTCTCCCCACTGGGAGGATTGAGGGGAGGCGGGGGGAGAAGAGAGACGGAATTCTCCTCCACGTCCAGAGGGGCGTGTAAAAAGCCGGCCAGCGGCCCTGCAATTCCTAATCTGTTTTCTCCATGATCTCCTTCTCACGCACACAGACTGGGAAGGACATTATTCCTCCTCCTCCTCCTCCAAGCCCCGCCGAATGCCAGATATAGTTTGCCCCGGGGCGGGAGAAGCGGCTCTTAAGCACGCGGGGGTGGGGGAGAAACAGGGATCCGTTCACAGTTCCTGCCAACTGAGGCCACAGCTAGATCTAAGGTTTATCCTGGGATCATCCAGGTTTCGCTCCTGCCTGAGCACTGGATCCCCTGTGTGTCACCTAGATGAACAGGTTTGACCCCTGGACAATCCAGGGATAAACCTTAAGTCTAGCTAAGGCCCAAGCCTCACTGGCCCAGCGCCGGCGCTTTCCCGCAAACGATCCCTCACCCTCAACGTTGTATTTTAAACAGGACGGCAGGCGGCTTTGCACGTGTTTTGTCCGAAATGCAGACACCCCCATCTCATCCCGAACAGCCCAAGACGCGTCCTCCTTACCCAGGAGACAAGCCGGAGGATGGTGTGAGGTTGCCGGAGGAAGGTCTGAGGGTCGAAGGCGCCTCCGGCTTTGCCCGCTCCATACGCGCCCGCTTCCATCCTCGGAGCTGCCCCGTCACAAGACCCGCCGAGCTGCCGCCGCCTCTCGCAGCGCTTCCCCTCTGCAGCTAAAGTTTATTGCACCGACCGGGAAGGGGGTGGGTATGCTTAGCGAGGGCAAGAAGACCAGTGCACGGCGGCGTGAACCGGGGCAGCGCTGCAAAGGTGGCGCGGCGGGCAACGCAACGCGAGGGGGGCTGCTGGAGGCAGCTAGCTGTGCATGACAGCCCCGGACGTCGCTGCTCTCGCTCAGCGCCTCCTTGACTCGCCCGGCTGGGAAAAGGCAGCGAGAAACGCGCTCGCAGCCAGGGCGGCAGCGGCAGGCTCCGGCTTGGCTCGAGCAAGCCAGCAAGGTGCGCTCCCGCTTAGCAGCAATCCAAGGGCGGGCGCGAGCGCCGGAGAGCAGAGCGCGCGCCGGCGCGCCCCCTCCAGCCCCTAGCAACTTGGAGGAGGGCGGGGCGAGGGGAGAGTGGCGGGGACGCGGCGGAGCTCGGCTGGCCGCTCCCTGGAGACCGGCGGTGGGGACGCAGCCGCCTCGTAGCAGGCCTTGTCGGACCCGGGACCTACTTTCTGCGCCTCGTAGCAGGCCTTGTCGGACCCGGGACCTGCTTTCTGCGCCTCGTAGCAGGCCTTGGGCAGACCCGGGAACTGCTTTCTGCGCAAGTGATGCATTGTGGGACCCAGTCCGGCTGCAAGCCTAATCCTCTATAGGCTGCCATCATGGGAAGAAGGCCGGCTGAACCCAATGGGACTTCTTTCCGAGTAGACATGCATAGGACTGCACTGTTATCCATTATTATTGTTGTTGTTGTTGTTCTTGTCACGACCGGCTATCTACCAACAGTGCGGTAAAAAAAAAATATGGAAGTCCACAAAAGCTTGTTCTGGCAGTAAATCTGTTAGGGTTTAAGGTTGATTGATTTTTAGGATTTACAGACTGCCTTTTTTTAAATAAATGTCTCAAGACAGCTGTCAAGATTCAAACAAGGAAATGTAATAAAAGCAAATTAAAAATGCTACAAGAGAGAGTCTACACCATTCTGTTCCCACATTGGTCAACCAGATGCCTCTGGGAAGTCCAAAAGGAGGGCATAAAGACTAATAGCCCTCGCCCCGCCGTGTGCTCTATAGCCATAACTAGTAGCCATTGATAGTGTGGTGTAGTGGCTAGAGTGTTGGACTGAGAGTCAAGAGATCTGCGTTCTAGTCCTCACTTGGCCATGGAACTGACTTTCAGCCCAGCCTACTTCACAGGGTTGTTGCTGCAAGGATAAAATGGAGAAGAGAAGGGTTATGTAGGCCACCTTGGGTTCCTTGGAGGAAAAAAGATAGGATTTAAATGTAATAAATAAAATTATTTTCCAGGGTCAGCCGTAAAATGAGGCAAAGTGAGACTTTTCTTCAAACTGCATATTCTGGGGTGATAGTGATGACATCATCATCACTATATTATATTCCAGGCACCAACATTTCTTGTACTACCTGTTGCGTACTGCTAATATGTTCACAAAACAATCCCATATTACAAAAGTCACCCCTGTTCACCACACTATGGTAAACTGACGTGTGAATAACAGAACTGAACAACGAATAGTAATTTAGATTTGCTACATTCCTTTTGGGCAGCAGGAGTCATCTGCCTAGTCTCTCCACCTAATAATCTGAGCCCATACATGTTTACTCCAAAGCAAGTCCTGCTGAATTCAGTGGGTCTTACTTCCAAGTGCACAGGATTGCAACATTCCAGATTACCGGTGCTCCGATTGTGCTGCCTGTAGAGCTTCTAATCTAGAGGAAGGACAGTCAGAGCAATTCTGCACAAGAAGATTAGCATTCACCTTTCACAAAAGTTTTAAAAATAGGAGCAGCAACAACAACAACAACAAACTCGGTAAAAGCAGTTCTACAAATTTGCTGGCTATGGTGTGTATGCTTTGTTCGATATCAGTGATGTCACAGACTCTGCCCAGTATGTACCCATGACAGTAGTACAGTGCCTGTGTGTAACAGGACAGGACAGCTTTCGTTCAGCAGTACTGGTTAGAGATCTGAGGAAACTGCTTCACAATTCAGCAGGTAGTTGCTGGAAACATCTTGCCCTGAGGGAATGTGAGAAGAAACAGATTGGGCTTGAAGAAAATCTGCAGAAGAGAAGAAAAGAGCAGCAGGGCAGCCCAGGTGGACAATAACAGATGCAGTGCATACCTGAGTTCAACTGCTATATTCCCATCCATCTCATCCCTTCCATCAAGCATCACCTCCCTCCCAGTCCCTTTCTTCTCATGTCTTTTTCAATTGTGAGCATGAGAGCAGGGACTGTTGATTTTTACAATCTGTTCTGGGAGTCTGATTCTTGCAAGCTGCTCTTGGAGCAGGACATAAATGCTTTGAATCATTAATAAATAAATAGAAACCCTGAAAAACTAATGTTACAGTAGTGCAACATTATAAATAAATGTGTTTTATCTTCTACAACTAGAAAACAAGAGCATAACCACATCCTGCAGCTTAACACCAGAAAAGCAACTGAAATAAAAGACATACCTTACTGGTGCTAAAATTCTTTAAACTCTTTAAAAAGTCATCTTCAAAATTCTTTAAACTCCAAAATTTAATAGCTCGGGAACCGCCACTGAAAACACTTCACTGCATGCTTTACTTATTTTATGAAACTGGTCACCCAATGTCATATGCTCCAGATGCCATTTCTGGTTGATATGCAAGATCATATTAGTGAGAAAGGAAGTGATCTTTAAAGTACCTGCGAGTGACAAAGTATGATGCATGAGCATCTGCGTCCCTTCCAAAGCACCTTGAAAAAGTATGACCCACTTAAAGAGTGTGAAGCTGCCTGCCTCTGCACTGTTGGAAATAGCCATGAAAATGCAAGGCGAGTGAATAAATAGAAATGTTACAAGCCTATGGGCTTCTGCGATGGCTTTGGGAATACCAGTTTAACTAGGTCATTTCTCCAGCAAAAATTAGGGACACTGTTTTGCAGAAAAAGGTGCTGGAAATGTGTGCAACATTTGAGGGGGATGAGCAGATCTGCTTGATTTGTCAGACTTTTACTCTATACCCGGTAAAGCAATATAGTAGTAATTAGGATATTGTAGGGAAGGGTCAATCTTTCCAACCTGTAATATCTGGAAGCATATAACGCAGTGGTAACCCACCCAGGGGGTCCGTGGCACCATTCACATATTCACCATTCATTTCTGGAGTCCACTGATGATGAATTCCTATCAGAAGTAAAATATAACATCACTGAGCACCTGCATGATTTAGCGACTAGCTTCAGAGATTACTTCCCTGCACCTAATCCTGAAAACTCATGGAGAAGGAATCCTTTTGAATTTGGTGATGTACAACTAACAACTCTGTCTGCGGAAGAGCAAGATGCACTTGCTGACGTGACTTGTGATGGTTCATTGAAATTATTTTTCAAAGAATATAGACTGGACCAATTCTGGGTGAAGGTTTTTCCTGATTGTAAGAAGTTAGGTGAAAAAGCTTTGAAACATCTAGTTCCCTTTTGTTCCACATATCTTTGTGAACAAACATTTTCGACATTTTGTTATATGAGGAACAAGCATAGAAATCAGCTCAATGTTGATCCAGATTTGAGGTTAAAAGTAGGAAATATTGAACCAGATGTGGAAGGGATTGTTCAGGACAAAAAGAGGCATGATTTCTCCCATCACATTTAGGTTTAGTAGCTGCTAGACAAGTCATAATTTGTTCAATTGTAAACTAGACGTTAGTAAAATTAAATTCGTCGTTATATTCCTAACCAAATCATTGTCATTTTTGCGTGGTAATATCACAAATATCACAAATTTTATGGTCTGTTTTTTAGTATACCTAAAATCCTTTGCTTATTAGGGGCTACCCCTTATTTTCTCCAAAAAATTGCTTTGCACAGGTAACCACCATAGAGATAACATTTTTTTCAAAAGTAGGGGGTCCATGGCTTGGCATTTGAAAAACAAGGTGTCCGCAGTAGTTAGCTAATTGGGAACCACTGATATAACACATTTCAGAAAGGCAGTGAGGGCAAGTTATGTGCCGTGCAACAATACCGTGGTTAGATTTTATTATGCACAGACTGGGCATTTGTTTTTGAACCGTCCTGTACACATAGTTCCATTGGTGCAGGAGCAGGCAGATGTGGCCCCTGCATAGGGTTGCCAAGTTTTACTGGCTTTGCTCTTGTACTTTTAATTATAGCAACCTGACCTACAGTTATTGAGTGAGTGAAAAACTTCACCCAGATTACTGTTAATGCACAGGAGCACAGCCAGCACAAGCTTGCAGCCCAATTCTTGCCACATGACTTCATGTGCTATGCTTAGGGTTGGCCTGCAGACTGACATTTGTCATCAACTGGCATCCCTGATCCAAATCCTGCTAATGTTTGAGGTGCTGCTGATAATGAATTCATTCAAAGATTTTCCAAAGTTGATCAACTTGCATGACCTTAGAATTCAGTTATAAGACAATACTTTTTTTTTTTACGGGACAAACATGCAGATAAAACTGAAAAGGAAAAGGCCAGAGATCAGTTTTCAAAATTAATTGGATGTTAGCTTTCAAATAAGGTGAAAACAATATCCAGAATGGGAGAAATTATCTTTCAGATCAGGCGTTTGACATTCAAATAGGAAGTTAGCAAGTCTGATTTTGTGGCTGGTAGAATACTTGCTTTACTGCTTTGGGTACAGGATGGGCAATACTTGCTGAAACTTCCCTTTACTGGATAGAAGCAAGAATTGAGGTGCTTTCAAACAGTACTTTTATTTTGCCCTCCTAGCGCTGCCTTTGCATCATAATATGCATGTATTATTGTGATTTGCTGTCTATACTACTGTTCCTGAGCCATTTTTTCCTTGCTGCATATCACTATGTGCCATCCAGATTGGTGGATAAGATGTTGCCAGGTCAACCACCCACTCTCTGCCCACTCCGGTATATCCTTTCCACTTCCTTGACATGAACCTCTACAGGCATTGGCATAGCCGTTGAACAACGCCTAGGCTGAGCTTTCAGCCACTTCTTACTGCACTGCATAGGCGCAACGGTTCCTGCATGTCTGCAGTCATGATACCTGTGGCCATGTATGTAGAGGTTACAGATCAGAAGTCACAAAGATGAGTTTTTACAAGATAATATACATGGAAATTGTTTGTGGGGAGGGCACACAGGATTTTGCACATGTTCTAAAGTCCGCTCTTCCCCAAAAGCAAAGCAAGGCCTGTTCCACCAACACCAACCACCGCTGCCCCACCCAAAAGGTCACTCAGGTGCAGTGATCAGTCCTGCAACCACATGTGCAATGGCCACAGGTAGAAATCTGGTGATTCCAAGCCTAGTTTCCCTATTTAATGTGCCTTGAATGGAAGGAGTGGTAGTCTTGTGTAAGTTCAAAAGTCCACTCTTCCTCCCAAAAAGCAAAGCAATGCTTGCCACATTGACCACAACCACCTGCCCCACACAGTATGAAAAGTCATCCATAGATTCCATGCCAACTTTCCCTATTAAATATGTATTGAATTTGGAGCACCACTCAAATACAGTGTGGTTATAGCTGTGTGCAGCCATCTCCTTGCCAATATTTTCAAAGGAGTAGAGTGCTCCTTAGCTGGCCCTATATTTTACACCCCCAGCAAGCAAATCCTGTGTTTCCTGCTGCCACCGTGAAATCCCTCTGCCCTTGTGGCATGTCACATGATTCCTTGCAAAAGTAAAACTGAGCCTGCTGCTGTTTATGCCAGGAAGGGGCTAGCTGTGCTCAGGTGCAGAGCAACAGAAAGAGGAAGGTGTGATGTTAGGATACACCAAAACTGTAGGAGACCATGTGAAAATAGCACTCCCTCCTAAGAAGGAGCACTACTCCTATGCAACTTCAACACCTATGGAACACAGCAATACTGTTACAAGACGTCTTTAAAAAACCAGTGAAGTTTTGCAGTTAAAGATGGATCAGCACCTGTAAGATGTGGGCTGTTTACAAACTGTTGACGTTGTGAGGACTGTGTATCAAACACAGGCAACAAATCATGACGCTTGCCAAATAAAAAGCCTTGTGTGAAAGTGCACTTGGGTTACTGGAACTGAGCACAATGAATGATTTGTATGGAATAAGCAGCACTAAGCTACAAGCAAAGGCAAAAACTTGGAATAGTTATCAGAGGCAGTGTGCCTATGTACACCAGTTGCTGGGGAGCATGGGCGGGAGGATGCTGTTGCACTCATGTCCTACTTGTGGGTTTCCCACAGGCAGCTGGTTGGCCACTGTGTCAACCGAATGTTGGACTAGATAGACTCTTGGACCGATCCAGCTTGGTTCTTCTTATGATATCGCAAATGGTTGCAAACTCCTTAGATCCAGTATATAATCATAACATAAGCATATAACAGTACAACATTATACGCAGTATATGAGATGGACAGTTTAAAGAACAGCCTCAATCTTTGTCATCCATGGCAACTGATAAAAAAAAATGTGTTCAATATACTGTATTATAGGCATACATTTGCAATGTAAGTATATAGAGGAGGATCACAGTGATCCAAATATATGCCCCAACCACAGATGCTGAAGAAGCAGAAGTAGATCAGTTCTATGAGGATCTGCAGCACCTACTGGATAATACACCAAAAAGAGATGTTATTTTCGTTACAGGAGACTGGAACGCTAAGGTGGGCAGTCAAATGACATCTGGAATTACAGGTAAGCATGGTCTAGGAGAACAAAATGAAGCGGGACATAGGCTGATAGAATTCTGCCAGGACAACTCACTGTGCATAACAAACACTCTCTTCCAACAACCGAAAAGACAACTTTATACATGGACTTCACCAGATGGCCGACACCGAAATCAGATTGACGACATCCTTTGCAGCCAAAGGTGGCGGACATCTATACAGACAGTAAAAACAAGACCTGGAGCTGACTGTAGTTCAGATCACGAACTTCTAATTGCACAATTTAGAATCAAACTAAAGAGAATAGGGAAGACCCACAGATCAGTTAGATAGGAGCTCACTAATATTCCTAATGAATATGCAGTGGAAGTGAAGAATAGATTTAAGGGACTAGATTTAGTAGATAGGGTCCCGGAAGAACTATGGACAGAAGTTCGCAACATTGTCCAAGAGGTGGCAACAAAAAACGTCCCAAAGAAAAAGAAAACCCAGAAGGCAAGATGGCTGTCTGCTGAGACACTGGAAGTAGCCCAAGA